>NC_045595.1:102413664-104813664 GCF_009762305.2 Zalophus californianus | reverse complement strand
GTACCTCTGGAACACTGTGGACCAATAACAGGAGTCCATTTGTAGATCTTTTTGCATGAAAGTCCAAAAAGCTAATGGGAGGAAACTCCCAAAAGTAGAGGAGAATTGGCGTGTGCAAATGGGAGTGCAGGTGTAATCTGGAGTATAATGGAGGATGCAGGGCTCATGTTACCCTCTGGATTGGGCTTCCTGCTTCCCGCCCTCCTCTTGGTTAGCCTCCTGCCGCCACCCTTCTCCTTCAGATCCCTGGCTAGAGGGGGAAAGATGAAACATGAAAACAGAGGAGAGATGTTTCACTAAAACCTCTGGAAGGCTTTGAGAACAGAAAGGCATCTTCTCTTGTAGCCCAGGTTACAGAGTATAACACAAATAGACAAACGTTTATTTTCCCCATTTCACAGGGGCAACGTGGGAGCCCAATATTGCCAACCAGAGCAGCAAAGAGCCAAAGCCACCTGGCACCGCCCAGCACTATCTGGGTGGAGAAAGCTAGAAAGATGTCACGGGAAACACGTGCAAAGCAGGGAGGCTTTGCACATCCTGCACTATTTGGGAATAATCTGGTGGGGAGAGGGGATGGGAAGGAAGCTTAGCTGGAGTTCCTGTAATTCTGGGATGAGTGGCTGAGTCGATAAAAGCTAACTTGATTGCACTATATCTGTAACTGTTTTCCCCCAGGTTTTGTGTAGGGAACTATGAAATTCACAGGATAAAAATGCATTTGTTCAATTGTCTGTGCTTCCCCCCCAAATATAATTTTGACCCTAAGTTACCCCATTTTCTAGTTCCTAAATGAGCTGACATTTGGGATCAATCTGGTGTTTCTTTGGTTATAACGTACACCATTTCCAAGAGGCCCCTGGAGGTGTGGAAAGTCAAGGCAGGTCTAGAGATTACAATATTGGTTTCCAATAACAAGCACACTTCCAGTGGGAAAAGGAGAGTGGGCCAAATCTTCAGTCAGACTTCTATTGGGTGTCCCTTTTTTAAGGCAATTTGAATGCCTGCAATTATTTGCATTTTTGTTACTAATTGCTCCTGCCATTGGTGCAACCAACCACTTTTGGGTGCAATTACCCCCTTGTGGGAGCAATTACATATGAAAACAGTTCTGCACGTGCAAGTGATTGTGACAAAACAAAAGGAGGCTGGGGAGGACAATTTGGCTCATCAAGTTGTAACTCTAACTTCAAACATGTACCAGCTACAAAAAGGCACAACAGCGGGACAGGGTACTCACACCTACTCTGGGCTATGGGCTCGAGCATTCCTGCCTCTGGTTACTCTATTTTTAGAGAATGGTTACTCTATTTTAGATGGTGGACTTATTTAGTTAGAAAAGAGCAACTCATTTCGGCTACTCATTGGCCTTTTGTTGAAGTGGGTTCTGGATACCAGATACCAAATCAAGCCTGGGAGTCCTCTAATCACCCAGACTCTCAGAGAATGCCAGATTCTAATGAAATCCTTTTTTTTTTTTTTTTTAAACAAAGAACACTGACACATCCATCCCACTGAATTATAACGTACACACAGGTCTCCCTCCCCTGTCTCTCCTAAACATGCCAACATAACCGTTTCAGCTTTAGGATTGGAAATGATGGATTAATGAGCTGACACCCGAGGTCTGATTGCCAGGAGCAGTGGTCCAGGTTGGCACAATGTATCAAGTATTTTACACAAACAAAATCTTAGGGTTTCCAGGCAGCCCACACGATGGACAATCGGCCTATCTCACTGTCTGATTCAAATTTAGGAATGACTCATTTCATAAGAAATGAAAAGTAGGAGTGCATTGAGTCCACCCTCAGCCTGCCTCCCTACTTAAGTCAAATTTGCACACGCACGCGCATGCGTGCGTGCACACAGAGCCTACTGTCCCCTTGGCTATTTTTTCCGGGGAGGCAGTTAAGCGCTCAGGGTCCGGAGCCTGCCCGCCTCCATTGCATCCTCTATAAAATGAGCACCACACAGGCCCTGCCTCACAGCGTTGTGATGGAGCCTAAAAGAGCAAATACATGAAAACAGCCCCCAGCACGCCAAACGTGTTAGCTATTTGTGTCATCACTTATGCTATTTCACTGTGAATATTTATTTCTAAATCTGTCCCCTCTC
The DNA here is from genome assembly GCF_009762305.2 of Zalophus californianus. Taxonomy (NCBI): domain Eukaryota; kingdom Metazoa; phylum Chordata; class Mammalia; order Carnivora; family Otariidae; genus Zalophus; species Zalophus californianus. The sequence continues at coordinate 104,811,549 of NC_045595.1, read as the reverse complement.
TGAATTGCTAAGAAAAGTTATCCAAAACTTCAGATAACCAACAGAGGCTTTTAAGTCATACTCAAGCATCATTTCACACACAGGCCTAAGGGGAAATTAACTTTGCTTGACTTACTACTTTCTATCGATTAGAGGCCACATTCTGACAAAGTTCGTTGTTAATTTGCAGATTGGTACATTGCGAATGACTTTTATCCAGGAAAGAGGCAAACTGTCTCTCTTCATTGAAAAAATAAACCCAAAGTTTAAGGTTTTTAGGTTCCTGTAGGACATGAACCAGTTTTGTTCTGAACTTCACAATCTTATTCCAGCATTGTTTTTCCTATTGTCTAAATGTATCCATTTTTCCTGTTTTCTTTTAAACCAGTTTTGCCATTTTGTGGATTCCCTCATTAATGAATTAAGTAAAGCTTTGACACAGACTCACTATATATTTTTCTGAAATCATGTTTTTACCTTTTAAAATAGGAATTTTTCCCCCAGAAGCCAGGAGCTCCTTGCAGACAGGACTCTACCGCAGTCACCTCCAGTCCCCAGTTCCATGTTTCTCAATTTCATGTGCATCTGAATCAACTGAGCATTCAGTGCGGCTGGGGAGGAGCCTGGAATTTGGAATTTGTAGCAGATGCTGCTGGCCTCAGTCCCGAGCACAATGCCTGGACTTGGAAAATGCAGGCGCTTGGAAGATGTCTGTGTAAGGGTTCACCTGTGGGAGCAATGACATGTCTTACTCCTCAGGCCACCTCCCTCCAACAGCTCTCCTTTATTTTCACCCCTTCCACACGGTAACACCGAGGATCTCGATCGCATGGGGACGCAATTAGTAAAGCTTGCTTATCACAGTGACCCAGTTAGGTGAGAGGTTAATGAGAGTGCGAGGAGAGATGGGAGACGGTCACCCATACCAGGAGAACACAACTGGTTAGGATGTCGAGCCTAAGCCACCTAGGATGGTTACGGGACGCTCCCGCCTCCCACCCCCCTTGAGGCCCCATCGCAAAACTCTCAGCCAGAGGGCGCCACCAGCATCACCCACCTCCCTCCCCAAAAGCCAAGGGGATCCCCTTTTAGGCTTCAGTGAAGTGAGCCGTAGCTGGCCTCACCAACACCGTAGGGTCTTCGCGCCCAGGCAGTGGACTTAGGGTCTGACTCCTGTTGTCTTGGAGCACCCCACCTCCACGTGTCTTAATGTATATATAGTAATCCACTAATAGAAAAATGAAATAATCAGGGGCTCTTTTACAAATCCAGGAGGAATTAGGAATGTCTACCACAGTGGTTCTCCACCCTGGCGGCCCATTCGAGTGGGAGCTTGAGTGCAAACATATGCCTGGTGTCATCTGCAGAGTGTGCTGTGATCAGTCTGGGAGGGGACCCGAACAATGGTGTGTTTAACTTTGCACGGTGTCTTTAGGGGAAAATAGCCACATTCACCGCACTGTCATTGAGCAAACGGGAACGATGTTGGCTATTGATTCCTTTGCTCAGTCCAGAAACACATTAAGTCAAAGTGTCTGGAGCCCTCTTAGGAGAACTGCAAATTTTCAAAGACAGTAGCTTTCATTTTTTGTACTTTATAACATGAATGTGTTAAAGCTGCTTTTGAGGGGAAAGTACTAGATGCTACAAAATCTCTGCCGTGGGCGACCCTGGAAGCCTGGCCATGAGGTAAGCCTTCCCTGAGCACATAATGTTTCATCTGTGTTGTGTGAAACACATAAGGTTTCACATATAATGGATATAATTAAGCAACCAAGAAATGGTGAATATGGGATTCTGAAGTTTGCTTTGGTCTTGTTTATAAAATACTTATATTACTGAAAAACTATTTCCAAAATAAAAGAAATTGCTTTGAAAAGAGTGGTATGAGAGAAGAACACAAAGTCCTCCATTTCCACAGCCTCTCACTCCCCATCACTGCTTCTCAGTCCTCCCAGGAACCACACGGCTGGTCTGCAAGGGAAGGAAGGAGAATTCAACCTGGAAGTTGGTCCGCTTTAGTACCTCCGTCGGTGAAGAAGATGCTTCTGGACTATAGCCGTCCTTATTCTGAGAAATAGACCTAACATTATGGAAAAGTGTCATTAAATACCAACAAAAATAATGTCAAGCACATGTACCTCTTTGGAAAGAGTGGAGGAAGGAGGCGGGAAAGGAGAAGAATAGCTGAAATGCAGAAGACAAATGCAAACAAGCAGCGATAGATAGCGGCTACCCCGTGTTGCCTCTGCGCGCCCGCTACTTGCTATGTGTTATTTGATACAATTCTCAGAAGAGCCCAGTGAGGTGGGAGTCATTATTGACATCTCTCAGATAAGGTCTCTTTTCTGTCCTGGCGGCTAAATCAGGATCTCCCCCGACTCAGCCAATTTAGATCATTTCCAGTTTTGATGTCAGGAGGAGAAGGGCCTTAAGCTGGGTGCTATTGGTGGGAAGGAGAGGACCCAGGGGGCATCGACGACAGTGAAGCCCCAAGAAGGAAGGAAGCTGGGCCCTGAGTGAGCTCAGGGACAGCCGATAGACCAGGGACACCCACACTGTGTGAGTGAGCAAGAGATGAATGTGTGTTCATTCACCTATTTGTTCATTCTTTCATTCATTCATTCAGAAACCACTAACATAGAGTTACTACATGCCAGGCACAATTCTAAGGGCTTTATAAATATTAACTCATTTAATACACAGAACAACATTGCCCTCGTTTTACAGATAAGAAAACTGTCACATAAACAAGCTAAATAATTTCCTAATGGCGCAAATATTGTGCGAAGCCACTGATTAGGTTTTTTTTTTTTTTTATTACAGCACTGAGGTAACCCTAATTAATACAGTGTCATTATGTAGATATTTTCTATTCAGACTTAAAGGACTCACTTTGTCGAGAAGTTTACAAAGCCCATCATAGTGACTTCAAAGACATTGGAAGTGAGCTTCAAAAGACATCTCCCACTCTTGGTGTCTTAGTTCCAAACATTTATGACAAGGGAGAGCTCATTTGGATGGTGGAGAGGGGAGGAACACGTTGAGTACTAGTGATCTTTGGGGAGGTACCCATACAATTTCATCTACAAAACGTCTTGTGAAATCCACTGTCTTTTACGTGAAGTGAATTCGTTGATCACTGGGATCCTGGTGCCTCCGTGTTCTCCTCTGTTAAATGAAAGATAAGGACTGAGGAGCTTGGAAGTAACTTCCAGCATCAACATGAAGTGTCCAACATTAAACTTCCCGAGTGGAGACCGTCTCAACACGGGAAATTTAGCTTAAACAGGGAGTAATTGCTTTTCAAAACAGTTCACGTGCTCAGGGCCAAATCCCAGACTCTGATCCCAGTCTCAGCTCAGAGCCTGGAACAGAAGGCATGAGGCATCCGTGGGAGAATGGGAGCATTATCTGCAGACGTCCACGAATGTAAAAAGATTGTAAACTGCGCTTTAATTTGCTATCTTTTTTTTAATCGCACACATTCTATGATTTTACAATAAATAAAGTGAAATTAAAAAGTGAATAACCAAGTGAAACATTTTCCTTGGCTGCAAGGCTGCCGCACAGCTGCCTCCTATTTCCAAGAGAAAACGTGTCAGATCAACCGAGACCCTTTGGCTTCCTCTCCCCTCCATCATTTCCTGCTCCCCTTTGTTCTCTTTTTATTCCTCCTCATTAGAGCCTCCGGCTCTCTAATTTTGCGGTTCCATTGTTTGACATTGAACTCACCTTTCCTTTTGACAGGACCCGCTACTTTATACTTTCTCTTCCCGCTCTGCAAAGATAAAATCTCATTTCTCAATGAAAACGGAGACTCAGATACAAAGTATACTCAGGAATGGGCTTAACTGGCAAAGAAAAAAGAAAATTATTGAAGGAGCCAGATAAGTGACCCCAGGCCAAACCCAACTTTGAATCTGGCATAACTATTGTGCTTTTACAAATGCAGAACTGAACCCAACTCACTAGCTGGTGAAAGTTGTGTGAAACTTAACGAGGCCCTGCAGCAGGTGTGTGACTGGTGATATTTACAATGAGAATCCAGGGCAATAAGCTGCGCAGACACTGGCTCGAACCTACACCAAACTGGAAAGACCTCGGATGCAGCTAGAATCCCAAACCCCAGCAGAACGTGTTACGGTTCTGCTCCATTTAGGGCTAATGAGGCAACGACTATTAATTTTATCAAGTAGACTTGGTAGACTCTAAAAATAAACAGATTGGAGAATTTGGTTTTACCCTTCAGATAAGTGGGCTCTTATTTATATCTCCAGCTGAGGTTGGATACCATAGCTTCTAATATTTCTTTCTCTCCTCCCCTCCTTCCTTCCCCTCCTTCCCTCCTCCCCCTCCCTTCCTCTCCTTCTCTATCCCCCTACTCTTTCCCTCAGTCCTTCCCCCTCCCCACTTTGCCTCTCTCCCTCCCAAGTCCTCTCCCTCATCCCTCTTCCTCTTTTCTACCTTTGATCAGGGAATGTGTGCGGGCAGGGATGACCTCCCAAGCTCAGCCTTCTTACACTTCCTCCTTTAAGGGACCTAATCTATTTTCATGAATCCAGCTCCTTATCTCTGTGATTTCTACCTTCTGTCTCTAGTTCTGCCCTTCCCCCTAGCGTCCAGGTCTATGGGACGCAGTCACATGGATGCTCTTGGAGCTTGTCTCCAAGAAAGCTGCATCACTTCCTTCCTTGACAGGTGCAGCCTATTTCTTCACCCCCTTGAATCTGAGGGGCCTGTGCCTGCTTTGACTCACAGAACATACGGATGGAGCGCCATGAAACTTCTAAGGCAAGGTTCCAAGAAACCTTGCAACTTCCACCTGAGTCTCTTGGAACACTACTAGTTCTGGGAGAAGCCAGGCCCGGGGAAGCCAGCCCCTGGGAAAGAATCCAGCTACCCCGAGACCACCATACCGTAAGGAAGCCCACGCAGGCAACAAGGAGAAGCCATACGGAGAGAGCAATGCCCCACCAGCCCCCCAATGGCCTAGATATCACAGCCTAAGCACCAGACACGTGAATAAAGAAGCCATAAGATAACTTCAGCTGAGCTGCCATCTGACTGCAACCCAAGTGAGAACTACCAGGTGAGCTTATCAAAACCACAGAATGGTGAGAGCTACTAACAAGTGGTTGCGTTAAGCCATGAAGTCTCGAGGTGATTTGTTATGCAGTCATAACTGGAAGAGATGTCGAACTTTTATTCAGCTGCTGACTCATCCACTTAACACTTGTTTGTTGAACACTTACTATATGTGCTGCAACTTGCGAGGTACTGGGAATAGCAATGAATAAGACAGATCCAATTCTTGTTTCCATGGGGCTGACACTCTTTTGGAAAGAAAGATATTGAACAAAAATTGATCAACCATTTCAAACTTGCAACACCTCCTTCCCTGCTCTCATGCTCAGTTAGTAACTTTCTTAACATTTTTCACTGAAATAATAGAAATAATCAAGGAGGGAGTGCCTTGGTGGCTCAGTCAGTTAAGTGTCTGCCTTCAGCTCAAGTCATGATCCCGGGTCCTGGGATCGAGCCCCATGTCGGGTTCCCTGCTTAGCGGGGAGTCTGCTTCTCCTTCTGCCTCTCCCCTAGCTCATGCTTGCTCTCTCTCTCTCTTTCTCTCTCAAGTAAATAAAATTAAAAAAGAAAGAAAGAAAGAGAGAGAGAGAGAGAAAGAAAGAAAAAGAAAGAAAGAAAGAAGGAAAGAAAGAAGAAAGAAGAAAGAAAGAAAGAAGAAAGAAAGAAAAGAAAGAAAGAAAGAAAGAAGGAAAGAAAGAAGAAAGAAAGAAGAAAGAAAGAAGGAAGAAAGAAAAGAAAGAAGAAAGAAAGAAAGGAAGGAAGAAAGAAAGAAGAAAGAAAGAAAGAAAGAAAGAAGAAAGAAAGAAAGAAAGAAAGAAAGAAAGAAGAAAGAAGAAAGAAGGAAGAAAGAAAGAAAGAAAGAAAGAAAGAGAAAAGAAAGAAAGAAAGAAAGAAGAAAGAAAAGAAAGAAAGAAAAGAAAGAAAGAAAGAAAGAAAGGAAGGAAGGAAGGAAGGAAGGAAGGAAAGAGAGAGAGAGAGAGAGAGAAAGAAAGAAAGAAAGAAAGAAAGAAAGAAAGAAAGAAAAGAAAGAAAGAAAGAAAAGATTGATTCATAGAGGAACTCCTTCACCAACCTAGGATATAGACTCCTAACCAGGCAGCATCTATGTGGAAATCTCTACCCACATTCTCTCAGTCTTTAAATGAAGTGTCCCCAGAGGCCACCCCATCCAGTTGAGCTCTGGATCCCACTTCCTTTACAATGACTTCTCCATCACTTTAATCAGAAGCAAACACGCTCCGATGATCTCAACCAGGCTCTTGACTTGAAATACCGTCTTCAGGATGAGGTCCAGGAATTCATATCTCCAGCCTTGATCTCCACCCAGAACCCACAGACTGGTATATATCCCACCACCTGGCTGGCTCCCCAACTTAGATATAAACTTAGATATCTTACTAGGCATCTCCAACTTAATATGACCCCAACAGAACTCTGGATGCTTCACCTGCTGCCTACCCTCTCTCACATTCTCTGCTGTCCCAATAAATGGCTTCCTCATATTTCCATTCCAAAGATAGACAAGTTATCCTTGATTCGTTTCCTTTGTCTCCCCCACATCCAATCCAGCAAGCACCTGTTGACTTTACTTCCAAGACATACCCTGAATGCACTCACTCTTCTTCAGCTTCGGCATCTCCATCCTGGTGCAAGGCACCACCTCTCACCAGATGGCTAAAATTATTGCCTTCTCATTTCCATTCTTGTCCTTTTACCATCCGCTTTCCTTACAGCATCCAGAGTAGCTTTTAGAAACATGAATTATATCATGAGACTTCTCTGTTTAAATGGCTTCCTAGTGGCTTCCATTGCACTGAGAAAGCTTCCGTCTTTGTCTCCTTGCTTTTAAACTCCGTGTCCCTGTTTCCATGATCTGGCCTCTCAGACTCCATTTCACAGGACTCTTGCCCTCGTCCACTGCATTCCAGCGGGGAGGTCTTTCACTCCTGGGGCAGGCCAAGTTCATTCGCACTTCAGGACCTTTGTACCAGCTGTCGGCCCTGGTCTTGGCTTGGCTGACTCTTGCTCTTCAGCCTTTAGCTCTGTCTTCTTCTCAGACTACCTGACCTAGTATAATGGCACTGTATTTCATTTCTTCACATAGCACCACTCAAGCTCTGACGTGGTTCCTGTTTCTGTATTTTTTAACTTTTCTGTGTCCTGTCACTCCGCACCTAGAAAGTAAGCTCCGCACGCACGTGTGGGGGCTCTGTCCTGTTCACTGGTGCCTCCACAGCACCCCAATCAGCGCCTGGGGCATAGTAGGCGCTCAGTAAATATTGATGGGCTTGCAGAATGAAACAATCACTAGTGTGATAAGGATTATAAAGAAGAGAGCTGGGTGCTATAGGAGCAGATAAATGAGTGGACTAACCTGGTTTCGGGGTGTCAGGAACCTTTTCCTTGAGAAGGTGTCAGTTCAAGCAGAGACCAGAGGATTAAAAAGAGAAAGCCAGATGGTCCAGCTCCACCCTCACCTGAAGCAGGTCCAGGTCTGTGGGCAAGTCACTTCACCTCTCTGTGCTTTGTTTTCCTCATCTGCAAAATGAGAGCAATACTGGTCCCTGAGTCAGAGGGTTCTTGTGAGGGTTATAGGAGTTTACAAATGTAAAGTACTTAGGACAGTGCCTAGAACACTGAGCACAAAGGAGGGTGCACTATTTTTGTTTTTCTTGTTTTCGGTGCATCATTTCCGTTCTAAACTCAGGAAGCGTGCAGGATCGTTCGCATCGCAAACTTACCCATTGTCCTTAGTCCCACTTGTGTTTTTCCTTATTTTTCCCCAAGACCCCCAGTGGGATGCTCATTTCTGTGAAGACAGGGAAACAACAAATGTGTTGTGCGCTGGCAGCCCCGGGGAATGCCAGGGTGAACCAGACAGGGTCCTGGCCCTCAAGCTGCTCTCGGGCCGGTAACCCTCATTCAACACCACGGGGGATGGAAGTGGGGTAACAAGACCACAGGGACGGTTGGGCAGGGGCTGTGGAAGCGCCATGGAGGAGCTTTCTGGAAGCACGGTTGTCCAACTTGCAGGGTGAAAGAAGAGCAAGAATGAGGTCTATAAAGTAGGAGATGGAGGAGACTGTAAGCGATTCATTCTGACCCACACAACCTGAGCTCTTCTTCCTAGAGTGCTGTTCAGTGGAAGTACTAACTCCATCTCCAGAAAGCACTGGAAAGGATTTTAAAACTTTACTGAAGTTTTTAAAACAAACCTAAACCAAGACACACTGCAAGGCTCAGAGCACATTCTCCTAAAATCCCTCCTCAGCTACCCTTGCCCGGTCTCCACAGCAGCTACCCGAGAAGACTCTCCTGGCTCCTTTCCCCTCCCAGTTCTAGAACTCTCCTCCCCATCTCACAGCTGCATCCCGCTCCCTCCCCACTTCTGCTCAGCTCTTCACTGACTAGCTGCATTTCACTTTTCTAGGCCTCCTTCCCTTCATCTTTTATTCGCAGCAGCAACACAAAGCCAGGCTCCGAGGCCTCCTTAGAAGAGAGGGGGAGGCTGCAAACAGGTATTATCCTATACTTTTTCTTTTACCCCATCACAGATTCCCCCTAGTGAAAGCTTCGGGAACGTGCCTGTGAAGGGGGCACGGCACTGGGTCCAGGCCACCCTCCGCCCACCCCAGCACTCTTCCCCAACACATCTTTCCTGCTGGGTTGAGCCCGAGCCTCCTCTGCCAGCAATGAGGGTGGGTGGGGGGACCCTGAGGCTGCCCGTGAGGCCTGGGTGCTACACAGTGTCTTCTAGAACAATAGCTTTTGAACTTTAAGACTCACTGTAAGAAATACATTGTACATCACAGCAAAACGCACACACGGCACGGCACACCGTGCATACACACATGCAAATGAAATAACAGCTTAATAAAACAGGACTTCACTTTTATTCTATGGATGTCCTTTTAAAATGGGAATAATCATTGTCTTTTAGGGATACAAACCAAAGGGTTTACAGATAAAATGATGTAATAATTCATTGAGACAGATGGCTTCCAAATAATTGAGACAGATGGAATGACATGGAGATGAGATAGGACTGACCATGAGGAGGTAGTTGCTGAAGCTGGGTGAGAGGCACATGAAAGGATGTCAGACTATTCTCTCCAATATTCTAGATATTAGATATCTTCCATAGTAAAAAAATTTAAAATAAAACAAAAATATTGGTTCTGCCCTACTAAATTGATTTCACAATCTACTGATAGGCCAAGAATTATAGTTTGTGAAATACCTTCTAGAAAATCTGAGAAATTTGAAGCTAGATGGCAGGAAAACATGTCAACATCCAGATTTTATCTAATACACACAGACACCCCACCCTCCAAACAAGGTCTGTTCTCCTCCCAGTGTTGGGACGTGGGGTGCGTGCTGAGTTTTGCTCCCCTCCTCAGCGTACGGGTACTTATCGGACAGCCCTGTTCGCCAAAATGGAAACCAACACAGCAGTTATCTGCACCTACCAAGATTTGAGTCCGTTTCTCACGAACTCAGATCTTCTGAACTTCAGAGGGTTTGTGCCTGAGGACCACAGCAATCCTGTCTATGATCAACCCTGTCAGGCTAGAAGCAAATTAGAGGATGTTGTCTGTAACCAAAGCCCTGCAGGGACTCTGAGAAGGCTCTGGATGGGGCATGAAAACCCGCTCATCCCTCCCCTACAACCAGCTGGTCACCACCTCTGACTCCTCAGGTGCACCCTGGTGCCTCCTGGTAGTCTCTGAAGAATTCTGTTCACTCTCTCCTTTCCTTCCTTTCTAATTAGTTAAGTGAAGTGAGAGTTCAGGCAGCCCTTTTGTTTGCAACCAAATGTAAGGTCATTCAGTATCTCTCGGTCACAAGGTGCTCTGAACTAGCTTCAAAACTCTTCATCCCACCATGCCAAGCGGACGTTACCGCCAACCCTGGTGCCTGAAAGCACACGGGGACCATTCCTCTCTTCCCTCTGGTATACAGTAGGGAATTCTACATAAAAACCCCACTTCGGTGAAAAACCTTTCCATAGCTGAAGCAATTCTGCCACAAAAAAAGAGAGGCTCACAACCCTGTGTGAACCCACACTTCTCCCCAAGGGAAGTCTATCATCTTTATAACTCAAGGTTCTTGTTTCCCAGCCGACCCACAATTTCTGCATTTTTTTTTTATTTATAGCAAATAATACCTACTGTTGGTTCCCAAACCCTGATCACTCGAACCACCATGGGAGCCCCATGCTGTCAGTGTCTGTATGGATAAAATCTAATATGGCAGGGTGGGGAAAATGCACAAGGAGGTGACAGAAATAGCCAAGGTGGTCCTGTATGGTGTCTGTTCTAAGCAAACAAAAAGGGAGGTGATTATCACCTCAAATCTAGACATGAGAGTGGGATTTACCAGAAATATTGCCCATTGTGGTTATCAGTGTGTCCCCGTGGAATGCTTTATAAAGTTTGTATTTGGTGTCAAGTTACCAGCCACTTGGGATATAGTCTCCATTTTGGAGGTTACTGTCTTTATGAAAGAAGACAAGCTTCTGCTTGAGGAAGGCCGGGTGGTGCCTATTGCCTATAATGTAGAAAGCGTGGTGCCATGCCCTTTCTAGACGAGATGGCCATGTAGCTTGTCCTGAGGTTGACTCTTCGTCTCCTGGATATCCTTGTCTGGGCAGTGATAGGCCTATCTCAGGAGGGCCCTTGCTGTGTGGCTTCTGACCGTGGACCTGTAGTTCCTGTTAGACCTGCTGTGGGGGGACTGGCACGTGACCTCAGCATCATCATTCCTGGAAACCATCAGCAAAAAAGTCCCAGCCCAAGTCCTCCAAACCCTAACTGAGTACATGGAAAAGGAGGCCCCAAAATACACTATTGAATTAGTCTGGGATTATTTAAACAAGATTGCAGAATGGTACTCCTAGCTTATAAATGTATAGACTACCTTCTGGAAGAAATTATAAACCATCCCCATTCCCATAAAGTGGACTATGAGAAGGTTGCTGACGTCCTTCGTAATTACTTACACGCAAAGATTAGTGATTCCAAGGGTAACTTTCTTCACCACCTTGGAAAATATGATAGTCCACTATGGTGGGACGACAGTGAACCCCTCATTTTGTTTCTTGCAACCCCCTGCAGAAACCTATTCCCTCACTTGCCATTGAGCTACCACCAGAGCTCTCTGGGAGATGACCCTTCCCCCACCCCACCCCCCACCCTGCCAGAGCCCTCATTGAGTGTCAGTTCCTCCCACTGGCTAAGAGAAGAACTGATCCATTCATGGTGACTCTGAGGACTCCTCACTCCAGTAAAGAAAAAAAAATCACACACACTCAGGAAGCTGTTTCTCTACAGGTGTGATATGGCTGCTACTATTAGTCCAAAAATAGACACCAGTCCAGCCTTGCTGGGGTCAGGTACTATGAAACCCCAGAGGCCTGGAAGAAGGTCTGGTCTAGGACCTGGTGGTAGTATAGTCCCTTGGCTTCAGGAAACCCTGCTGTCCAAGTCTTCCATCACTGCGGGGGATACCTGGCTAAGTGGCACGGCCAGATGACCCCCAGAGTGAGAGGAGCAGCTCTCGGAGCAGCTGGGCCTAGGGCCCCATTGCCCATCCCCTGCTATCTACCTCTGACTTCCTTTCTTTGCTGGAATGGATTCACATTTCAGAAACTGTGTCCATGGAGGCCTAGATAAACAGAACAAAATGAAACAAAACAAACTTCATCCAGCCTGCAAGCTGATGAGGGAGTGAACCTTCTCCATCCAGAGCCATGTCTGGAGGCCCCGTGCAAGTCAGACTCTGTTAGTGCCGCCAGTCCTGGCTCAGACATATCTCCAAACACTGGCTCCCACAGTTTCACGGTGGGTCCCACCACTTCCCTAGGACTCTGAAGTGCCACGCCACGGAGAGAGGCCACTCTCCTGGGTCCGTGACATCTACTTGCCCTGGAAGACCACCGGCAGGCAGGCTTGGAGAGGGTACCCCTGAAGCTCAGTTCCAGAAGATATTTAACTCAGTGGGTGATTGGGACCTCGAGGCCAAGGTCCAGGATACCTTCTTCCATTTTTGCCAGGTTGGGCACACAGAGTGACTAAAACCAGAGGAGTAAGGCTGGGAAGTGCTAAGAGATTACCACTATGTTTTCTACTTTTCCTTGGCAGCTCATGACAGAGAGTTGAGGACCTAAGAGGCAGGGCCACATTATGACTTTTGAGGGTCCTAAGCACTTTTAACTTCATAGGCCTCTTCCTCCATAAAAAATATTTAAAATTATATTTTACTGTTGTATTGCTATAAAGGACAAATATGTTAGTATTATATATTAAAACTTTTTCCTTAACCTAAAAGTTATATTCAGGGGACAGAGGGTTGCAAAAAATGCTTCACTGTGTTTCCTTCCATCTTTCACACTGGCCTTGAGCTTCCTGCTCTCAGCCATGATTTCTGAATCTCCAAATCACTTTGAAGGGTGGGGAAATGTACGTGAAGGGAAGCACCATTTCCCACACACAAATCACCACAACGCTATAGTAATAGAGGATTATTACAGTGTTCAGTTTTAAAGGAAATTTTATTTAAGCACACTAGCAGAAATATCAAGAATAAATTTTGTCCTTTACTGCAAACATCACTGCAGATGCTAACATTAGTCATGAGAAAAACCATTTAAAAGATGTTTACAAAGCTACCTTCAGAATCTTGGGCTTCATTATCATAATATTTTCCAGCTGTTGATTGAGTATCGTCATGATCCACTGAGTCACAAATAGAGAGACATAAGATTGGCAATGGCTCCTGAAATATTTCACATCTGTCATTTTCAGAATTTATTATCAAGAGACAATTTATTAAAATTTTCTTTGTCAGTGTGGTTCTAATGCACTTTTTCCTACCTCAGTCTATAGGTCTACAGATGGATGGAATCCTGAAAATTTCCTATTCCTTTCAAAGGATATTTTAGTTTACTTTAACCAAACACAGAGATGCCAAGCAGCACATTTAGCAGATTTTGTGTGTCCTCAAATGAGGATGCAGTGTTACAAAACTAGAGAGATTGAGAATTGCTCTTCATATTGTCAGAACTAAGTAAACTAAATTATTAATGGGGAGAGATAATTTTCCCTCTACCCTCCTAGGTTCTTGGCTGAGACCCCTCCCATGATAAAAAGGGTAACAGGAGAAAAACAAATTTAATTATGTATCTGTGGGAGCATCACAAAGCTATGACCCAAAGGCAGCCAGGCAATTGAGGCTTATATATCTCCTGAACTAAGGAAAGGGATAGGGGTCTAGGGCTTCAAAGGGGAGGGAGACTCTTCATAGGAAGGTGAGAAAAGCAAATGTTTGGTAAATAAATATTGCCCTGCCTTACAGATAAGTCTCTCAGATGAAAAGCTTATCACTGGTAATGACTCTCTTCCTGGTAGCCGACCCCATTCTAATTTCACTTAGGCAGTTAAGGGGGAGGTAAAAAGCTTTTCCTGTGTCTGCTGGGTCTTGATTGCCTTCAGCTCAAAATAATCCACATGCCAAAGTGGCACATTCTGGTGTGGCTTGTTCTGAACCCCTCATTATCTTAGAGCAGCAGTAAGCAAACTACAACCTGTGGGCCAAATCCAGCCCACTACCTGTTTTTGTGTGGCCCAGACGACTGGTTTTCATTTTTAATTTTAAAAAAATTAAATGAAAAATGAAGAAGAATTTTAGTGACAGTTAAAAATTATGTGAAATTCAAATTCCAGTGTCCATAAATAAAGTTTGATTAGAACACAACCATGCAAATTCAATTACCGATTATGGCTTCTTTCTTGCTAAAGGACAGAACTGAATATTTTTGACAGAGACCGTATGTCCCACAAAGCCTATACTTTTTACTCTCCAGCTTTTAACAGAAAATATTTGTTGATCCCGGTCTTAGAGCATAAGAATGCCTACACAGGATCAAAGCCACCAAGTTTCTCTTAGTAGTCAGGCAATTGAGGCTTGTGTACCACTTTGAGATAAGGAACTCTTATCCACGAAAATATTACTAGCTAACCTCTGTTGGCCTCTTAAGATGTGCCCGGCCCTGTGCTAGATGTTTTTGTTTTAAACTTTAAAAAAAAAAAAAAATACCCTCTTTGGCTTCCCTTTATTTCTTGAGGGTTACAAAAAACGTGAAACATACAGGAAAATGTCCCAGCCAGCTTCCCACCCTGGAGGTGCCAACAGACGCTCCTGCACCGCGGCCTCTTCGCTCCCCTGCTGCCTGGCCTCCCCTCTGGCCAGCTGTCCGCTTGTCCATCTGCCCGCCAGAGCCGGCAGGGCCCCTCCTTGGAGGAGGAGGTCATGAAGCTGTTCTTGATGCACGGTGCAGAGCACGAGGAAGGCGTCGTGGCAGCTCCTGGCTTTCTGCTCCAACAGCGTGCGCGCCGGCAGCGAGGAGGCCTGGGTCCGCCCCGTCTCTCGGCAGGTGTTGGTGAGCCGGCGCCCGCGAGGGTCTGAGCCGTGCCACACGCTCTGCCGGGGCCAGGCGAGGTGCTGCCGGCCACGTCTGCCGGCGAAAGAGAAGATGCGGGCCCGGACTTCAGCTGGCCCTCGGAGCTCGAGAACAAGGCCTCCCAGCTAGCACACAACGCCTGGTCCCGGAGGTTAACGATGGGCACGCCTGCTCGCTCAGCCTGCTGCAAGCGCTGAAGTCCGCGCGGCGCGACGTGCAGGGGAGGGCCCACGGGTGCGGGCCGGCCTTCCGACGCGCGCCTGCTGCAAGCGCGGGAAGTCCGCGCGGCGGCTGCCTCGCATGCGGCCTGGATTGCGGGCCTTTGGGCTCAACCAGGTGGGGCACCGGCTGGACATCCTGGTGGATGTGGGTGTGGGCAGGCCCTGCGGTGGGGCGCGCTGGCGGGAAGTACACGGAGGAGTCGATGATGCGGCGCTCTGGGGTAGGGCTGGGAGTCCGCCTGGCCAGGGTGTCAAGGGCCTGCCAGGGCCCGGCGGGAGAGTGGGGACCTCGCGCCGGTGGTGCGGGTTGCCCTCGTGCAGCTGCACCACGGGGATGCGATCGGCCACTTCGTTGTGCGTCCCGCGTGGGAGTGGCGTTCGCGCCTACCGCAGGACCTTCTGGAACTTGTTTGGAACCTACGCTTATAGCTCCTCCCTCTCGGCCACTGAGATGAGCCAGCCCCCAGGCACCTCCAGCACCTTGTCCAGCGTGGTTTGGTACGCGGTCCAGGTCCTTACCCCTGAGGAGGTGCCCCTGATTCCGGGGAGTCCAGGGGACCTGGGTGGGCAGGAACACAGTCTACCTGTAAATGTCGGGGGCCCAGGAGGCCCTCGGCGGTCCTCACGGCTGATGTCAGAGGTCCCTGAGGTCCAGGTGGGCCAGACTGGCCTCCGAATGCGCTGTCCCTTGGGACCCGGAATCCCAGGGTAGCCCGGCGGGTCAGGGTTCGGGGCAAGCACACTCGAGCCAAAGACTCTGCCACCCCCGGCTCACCCTGTTCACCCTTCTGCCCAGTGTCCCCTCGGTGACCCTTCTCTCCCCTCATTTCAGCCCCCATGTGCTAGTGCTAGGTGTTTTTATCCATTGTCTCATTCAATCCTCACAACAACCCAGTGAGGTAGACGGTGTCACGGCCTCCATTTTATAGATGAGAAATATGAAGCTCAGGGAGATTGATTTATCTCAAGTTACTTTTAGCAAATCCCCTAACTGGGATTTAAACCCAAGACCATCTAACACTAACTATGGTGTCATTGTCACTCTCCTAGCCTTTTGGCATTATGGATGTTTGCCACTTCCATCTCTGGGGGGTAAAGACTTGCATAAAACTTACTATTGTGCAAAGTAAGACTTCCTTTTGTTTCTCCGAATTTGGACCTTTTTAACTTCACAAGGGAGCTCTGGATTTGGTACACTTGCTCTCAGTTAGACCTGTGTTATCCAGCCATAGCCCCTCTTATTGTTAGTATCTGAGTCCCATCTGTCTCAGCCTTTCCTGAGGGAAAGGGGATGTCCCTGATCTCTGCATATGGAAGTCTCCTCTACTTGTTTTAAGTCCGCTATGGTTTTATTTCTTTAAAGGCAATGACCAGAACAACATATAATATTTCCAGGTTCAATAAACTGGCTGGAGAGTGTTTCTTTTCCTCTCCTACATCTTTCTTAATGATTCTTAGCATTTCGTTATTATTTTGTTTCATCTTCTTGGGGCCACAGAAGCAAAATAGGGCAATGTTTTCAGCTTACAGTGACTTCCCAATCACATTCCTAGAACATAGCTTTGTTTGCCCAGAGCTAAGGATCCTATTATATTGTTCATATTAGTATTCTCTGAATAGTTTGAATATCATTTTCCTGTATCGTTCAAAATTTTTAGTTCTCATTCTAAAGGGAAAGGCACAAACTGTGTGTGTATGTGTGTGTGTGTGTGTGTGTGTGTGTGCGCGCACACCTTGCTGCGTGGGGCTCCCTGCTCAGCAGGGAGTCTGCTTTAGAATTCTCTCCCTCTCCTTCTGCCTTCTCCCCTGCTTGGGCACTCTCCATCTCTCTCTAAAATAGATAAATCTTTAAAAAAACAAGCCTTCACAGAGACAGAAGTATCTATCACCCAAGCTATGGGGATAAAGCAGATCTTTTTTAAAAGCCCCCACCCACTTTGGGGGCACCTGGATGGCTCAGGTGGTTGAGCGTCCAACTCCTGATTTCAGCTCAGGTCATGATCTCAGGGTCCTGGGATCGAGTCTGCCATCAGGCTCCCTACCAGCAGGGAGTCTGCTTGTCCCCCTTTCCCTCTGCCCCTCCCTCTGCTTGCTCTCTCTCTCTCAAATAAATAAGTCTTTAAAAAAATAAAAGCCCCCTTTTCTTGCAAAGAGTAAAAACATTATTTCGATTTAGATATATTTTGCTCCTGTCTTCTTAAATATTTTTTCCAAAACATGTATTTCTGCCAGGTTTATAGGTAAATTTTCATGTAAGGATGATTTCAAATCAAATGCCTCAGCATAATTGCCAGTTGGTAGCAGGGGCTTGACCCTGACACAGCTCTTCACAGTACATTTTTAGGCTCGCTATAGTAATCAGTTTCCTAGGCTGTGTGATTTGAGATAATATCATTCATCAAGCTGGATGAGAGAGACTGTATAATTCCTGCCTAGCAATTTATTTCCAGAATGAAAGGTTCTTTCTGGACATTCATGTAGCTTCTTCAAAGTTTGCTTAAGTGTTTTTCATTATTTCTCTATGATATTTGTGCTTATTCTGTCTAATCAGCTAGCTTCTCTCAGTTCCTTTTTGGAAAACCTAACAAAAATTTCATCCACCCTCACCATTGGATACATTTCCCATCTTATATATGTATTTTTTAAATTTTGTTTATTTTTTTAGAAAACCAAGGTCAGAAATACAATCTGAAATCAAGAAAATGCTTTTGTGGTAAATATCCCCAAGTGTGTGGTATCCCTGTCAACTGTGCTTGGCACACTTTCTCTTCCAAGGTGAGCATTACCACTGTCCCAAGTCCTCCCAGGTTCCTGACACCTTAGGGCAACTAATAAAGAAGACTGTTCTTCTTATGCCCCATGTAATAAATGTAAATTGTGAAAAACTAATAATTAGGACATTGCTTTAGGATTTATTTTTATAACAATTGTAATAAATGAATATAATAAATTCATGTGTGAAGATAAAATATAAACAGAACATATTTTATTTGCGTATCAAAACCCTATAGAGTAGGACTTATCTTACCTAGCACAAAGACTCTAAAATCAATGTGTAATAAATTTTAAAAACCCACTTATAATCCAACCTATATACTCCTGAAAATAAAATGTATATTCCATAAAGTACACAGTATACATAGCTTAGTGTCTACAACTGTTTGCAGTGGGTGCAGGGATGTACAGAATATAATAAAAAACACATATGCCAAATTTGTGTGTAGTATTGTAAATCCATGAGAAGATAGTTGAATTGGATTTACAAAATACACATATATGTGACTCCACTATATCTTATCTCCTCTGAGTAATAAAATAATGTTAATAGTGTGCTCATGGCCAATGGTAGACACTAAAGTCACTGAGATAATCACAGCCCTGCTCAGATCTCCTGCCATGTAGGGTCAACCTTAACTAAGGACAAAATGATGCCCGCTAAGTTCAAAGATGTAATTTAAGCATATTTCAAATGGCTCGAGATGATACCCAACCCAAACTTTTGGTACCTCTAGTCCATTTATTTTCCTGCTTTCCGTATAATTTTCTAAGATTGGCCAGCCTCGTCAGCTAACTCCACGTCTCCTCAGTGGGCTGAGACGGGACTGAGCACAGACCTCGAGGAGTGACTTTTTTGGGCATTTCTTTCTATAGTCTCTCCTTTCCAGCCTGTGCCTCCATCGGGGGTAATATCCCTGGGCTGGTTCTCTTTGCTGCCTTTGGGCTCCACCAGCTCAGCCTCCCGTGTGCTTTGTAGCTGGGAATCCCCATCCCACTCCACCCACAAGAGATGAACTGATGTGGGAATTATTCACTCATATTCATGACTCTCTGTTAGGTAAGACAAAAAAAGAAAAAACTAAGCATTTGCATTCATAATTCACACATAAAAGTCACTGGGATTAGATGATTTAGTAGACACAATTAAAATGTGGGTTTACTGAGGACCATCTTGCACATTTCTCAGGTGGTCAGAATTCTACAAAAAGGGGCTTGCCCTACCTGGCTTTATAGAACTGATAAAATTTTATCAATAAAATGGCATGTATCCAAGATATGGAAGCAGCCTAAGTGTCCATAGATAGATGAATGGATAAAGAAAATGTGGTATATAGATACAGTGGAATACTGCTCAGTCATAACAAAAGATCAGATCTTGCCATTTGAGACAACATGGATGGACCCTAGAGGGTATTACACTAAGTGAAATAAGTCAGACAGAGAAAGATAATACTGTATGACCTCACTTATATGTGTAATCTAAAAAACAAAGCAAACAGAAATAGACCGATAAATACAGAACACAAACTGGTGGTGGGAGGGATAGGCAAAATGGGTAAGGGAGAGTGGGAGATACAGGCTTCCAGTTATGGAATGAAGAAGTCGTGGAAATGAAAAGCATCCAATGAGGAATACAGTCAGTGGTATTGTAATAGCGTTGTATGGTGATAGTAGTTACACTGAGTATAATGTATAGAGTGTGGAATCACTATGTCGTACACCTGAAACTACCCGTAACATTGTGTGTCAACTATGCTTCAGTAAAAAATAAAATGGCACAGATTGACAACCAGTATATTCCAACTTGATGCAGATACTGTGTCACAGAGCCAGCCAACAACCGCAAAGGAGATGTCCAAAGCATTTCTTGACAATCAAAGTCCAGGGACAGTGGATCAAGGTGACTGCCAAACCAGATTCAACCTAAAGCCCACGAGCTGAGTGGGAGGCCAGATCGAAAAGAGGGCTGCCATTCCCAGTCTCAAAACAGGTCCTACAGAAGAAAGCCTAAAATTGGACTAGGGTCTATGAAAACAAAAACAACCAGCCATGTGTGAACCATGAGTCAGGGTAAAGGTGCCCCAAACCTGGCCAAGCTGGAAAAGACAAATTAATGCTTTTAGCCATGTCAAATATCACTAAGTAATGTGAGTCTCTATTCTTGTAATTACTATACTGAATAAAATTCTCTGGAACTGGACAAATAATAGTATGTGGTCCTGAGCTTTCTGTGCATGCAGAACGTGCAGTAAGATGTCTGGGAGAGTCAAGAAAGGATGAGAGATTACAAATCCCAGGCTTTCACCTTTAGAGAAGACCTTTCTGTCCCTTTTAAGAATCCCACAGAATATTTAGCTATCACCTAGAGACACCACCCTGGATGGGGAGCTTTTAGCATACCAAGAACTCAGATCACTGGAGGTAATCTTACATTAGGACAACAGTTTGCAGATAGCCCTTGAAACAAAGGATTTCTACAATCAACACTACTATCTCCTCCCTATTTTATTAAAATACAGTATACATTTGAATACTTGTTGGTATACAAACAATTCTCAACCAAACCCCCCCCCGCAATAAAAAAGATAGAAAATAGTAAAAATACAACCCCGTGTTTTGTCATGTAGTCATTTCTAGAAAGAAATTGAAAATTATCAAAGCTTGTTACACATTTCCAAATTTTCTATTTCCTATTAAAAGTGTTTGTTTTTATATCCTCATTAACTGATTCTCTAGATTGACCTCATTGTTGATAGTGCTGTGGTATACAAACAGGGAAATGTGGTCATAAATATGTAGCATTGGGGGCGCCTGGGTGGCTCACTGCCTTAAGCATCTGCCTTTGGCTCAGGTCATGATTCTAGGGTCCTAGGGTTGAGCCTCGCATGGGGCTCCCTGCTCAGTGGGGAGCCTGCTTCTCCTTCTCCCTCTGCCACTACCCCTGCTTGTGCTCTTTCTGTCAAATAAATAAATAAAATCTTAAAAATAAATAAATATGTAACATCAGTATCTAAAAATCTGGTCATCATGTTTTTATACACTATGTTCATCAAAATATAGTATCATATGTTACAATCTTCCCAGTTTGGGAAAGAAGGCTTTTTTTAAATCTAATTGCAACAACTCTTTTTTTTTTTTGCTAGTTGAAATCTTATTTTTAAAATATTTAATACTTAACATATTTCACACAATCTGTTAATTGTTGAGTAGGGCACTTTGAGGGCAAACTCAGTATGGAAACTTAGTGTTGTATAAAATAATCAAAATTTGTTATTTTCCTTAAAAAATAATTTGAATTGAAAAATTAACTGCTTTAATATCAGAAATTGGGGCGCCTGGATGGCTCAGTCGTTAAGCGTCCGCCTTCGGCTCAGGTCATGATCCCAGGGTCCTGGGATCGAGCCCCGCATCGGGCTCCCTGCTCGGCGGGAAGCCTGCTTCTCCCTCTCCCACTCCCCCTGCTTGTGTTCCCTCTGTGAAATAAATAAATAAAATCTTTAAAAGGATATATCAGAAATTGACTCAGAGATGGTTTCTCTGATTTTTTGTTCAATAAAATCCTTTCCAATATTAATATTGCTAATACCTCTATCAATGACTTATTTGGATAATGTCTTAATAAAATGCAATTTGGAGTTCTGGTCCTGGTAATGGTAGAGAAGCTTATGTCAGACTGCTCTTCCTGCAGATAACAATGGTAAACTTTAGACAAAATATGAAGAACTGCTATATATATATATATATATGCATATGTAAACATATATATGTGTGTGAATGTATATATACATTCCTCCTGCAATGAGCCTCCAGCCTTCTCTACTAATAAAGCTTCACATACTAACTCTGTAAAAGAAACAAAGAGTCCATCCATTTTCACAGAGCAGATACTAAGGGATGAATTTAGAGTTAAGAGACAATAAATTGGTAACAGGCACAATGCAAAGAAATAAAGTGTGCTCTAAAGCTAAGAGGGCAAATGATCAATAGAAGTCAAGCCTGGAATTAAATTCTTTTTTTAAAATATTTTTTTTATTTATTCATGAGAGACAGAGGGAGAGAGAGAGGGAAAGAGAGAGAGAGAGAAGCAGAGGGAGAAGCAGACTCCCAAGGAGCAGGGAGCCCAATGCAGGACTCGATCCCAGGACCCTGGGATCATGACCTGAGCTGAAGGCAGATGCCCAACCATCTGAGCCACCCAGGCGCCCAAGCCTGGAATTAAATATTGGAATTGGCAGACAAGGACTTTGCAGCAGCTATTATAAATATGTTTAAGGACTTAAAGGAAAAGATGTCATAATGATTGAATAGATGGGAAATGCCAGCAAAAGAAACGAACACTATAAATAAAGAACCAATGAGAATTCTAAATCTGGGAAGAAACGAACACTATAAATAAAGAACCAATGAGAATTCTAAATCTGGAAATGAAATCAGAAATGAAAAAATTACTTAATAGCATTTTGGAAGTAGGAGAAAAAAGGGTCAATAAACTTGAAGAGAGATTGATAGAAATGATCGAATCTATAGAACAGAGAGAAAAAAACAAGAAGAATTTCAGTGACCAATATGGCAATACACTATCAAGGGATCTAATATATGTGGGATTGGAACATCAGAGGGAGAGTAGATAGAATTTTTCTGGGACAGAAAACTATATATATATATATTTAAAGAAATAATGATGAAAAACATTAACTTGGAGATCTAAGAGTCTCAACAAACTTCAAGCAGATAGATACAAGAGAAACTGCACCTAGTAACATCATAATCAACTGCTGAAAACTGAGGATAAAGAGAACACCTTGAAATCAGCAAGAAAAAAAAGACATATTACAGACAGGAGAAAAACAACACAAATGACAGCTCACTTCTGCTCAGGAAAAAAAAAGGAGGCCAGAAGACCATGGAATAACATCTTTAAAATATTAGAAGAAAATAAAAACTGTCAACTCAGACATTTTTAGATAAACAAAAGCTGAGAGAATTTGTCACTAACAGACTTGTACTATAGGAAGACTAAAGTAAGTTTTTCTGGCTGAAGTGAAGCAGCATCAAACAGGAATCTGAATCTGTGGGAAGAAACAGCAAACACCAGAAATAATAAATATTTGGATAGCTATAAAAGACTACTTGTTCTTCCCTTAATTTATTTAAAAGACAACTGATTGTTTAAAACAAAAATTTGTAACATTGTATTGTGAGGTTTATAATCTACATAAATGTAAAATATGTGATAATAGCACAAATGATGGGATGGCATAAATGGAATTTTACTGTTGCAAATTCTTTTGAACTGTGATAAATTCAGATGCAGATTGTAATCTTTAGAGCAACCAATAAAAAATTACAAAGAGATTTATCTTTTTTATTGAAATATAATTAACATACAATGTTATATTAGTTTCAGGTACGCAACCTAACGATTCAACAATTCTCTGCATTGCTCAGTGCTCACCATAAGTGTAGTCACCATCTGTCACCAAACAATGTTACAATATTACAGTTGTACAATTACAATCTTATTGAGAACATTCCCTTTGCTGTGTGTTTCATCTTTGTGCCTTATTTATATTGTAACTGAAAGTTTGTGCCTCTTCATCCCCTTTATTTATTTCATCCATTCCCCCACCAACCTCCCCTCCGGCAAACATGAGTTTGTTCTCTGTATTTGTCTGGGTTTCTTTCTTTTCTTTCTTTCTTTCTTTCTTTCTTTCTTTCTTTCTTTCTTTCTTTCTTTCTTTCTTTCTTTCTTTCTTTCTTTCTTTCTTTCTTTCTTTTCTTTCTTTCTTTCCTTCCTTTCTTCCTTCCTTCCTTCCTTCCTTCCTTCCTTCCTTCCTTCCTTCCTTCCTTCCTTCCTTCCTTCCTTCCTTCCTTCCTTCCTTCCTTCCTTCCTTTCTTCCTTCCTTTCTTCCTTCCTTTCTTCCTTCCTTTCTTCCTTCCTTCTTCCTTTCTTTCTTCCTTCCTTTCTTCCTTCTTTCTTCCTTTCTTTCTTCCTTTCTTCCTTCCTTTCTTCCTTCCTTTCTTCCTTCCTTTCTTCCTTCCTTTCTTCCTTCCTTTCTTCCTTCCTTTCTTCCTTCCTTTCTTCCTTCCTTCCTTCCTTCCTTCCTTCCTTCCTTCCTTCCTTCCTTCCTTCCTTCTTTCTTTTCTTTCTTTTTCTTTCTTTCTTCTTTCTTTTTCTTTCTTTCTTTCTTTTTCTTTCTTTCTTTCTTCTTTCTTTCTCTCCTTCTTTCTTTCTCTTTCTTCTTTCTCTTTCTTTCTTTTTTTCTTTCTTTCTTTCTTTCTTCTTTCTTTCTTTTCTTTCTCTCTCTCTCTCTCTCTCTCTTTCTTTCTTTCTTTCTTTCGTTTCTTAAGTTCCATATATGAGTGAAAGCATATGGTATTTGTCTTTCTCTGTCTGACTTATTTCATTTAGCATTATACCCTCTGGCTCTATCCATGTTGTTGCAAATGACCAGATCTCATTTTTTAATGGCTGAGTAATATCCCATTGTATATAACACCACATCTTTTTATCCATTCATTTATTGATGAAGACATATATCTTAAAAATAGAGAAATCTAGATGGAATACTCAAATATATTTGATTAACTTGTATGAAGGCAGAAAAGGAGGAATAGATGTTGGGACAAATAGAAAACAAATAGCAAAATGTAGACCTAAATCCAACCATATCAAGAAGTACATTGAAAGGCAT
Organism: Zalophus californianus; assembly: GCF_009762305.2. Lineage (NCBI taxonomy): Eukaryota > Metazoa > Chordata > Mammalia > Carnivora > Otariidae > Zalophus > Zalophus californianus. Next base: position 104,787,328 of record NC_045595.1, on the reverse strand, counting down.
GGAACTATGGGCTAGATTTTTTAAAAAGCAAGACCTAACTATATGCTTTCTACAAGACATAGCTTAACATCCAATTTATCACTGAATAGATATTTCCTAATTTGTACATCATGAAATTGGAAATATTCCTCTTTTTAACTAAATGTGTGTGTATATATGTGTGTGTGTGTATCTGTTTCAAGAAAGAGAGAGTATGTGAGCCAGGGGGAGGGGAAGAGGGAGAGAGAGAGACTCTTAAGCAGGCTCCAGGCTCAACGTGGACCCTGACACGGATCTCGATCTCATGACTCTGAGATCATGACCTGAGCCGAAATCAAGAGTCAGATGCTTAACCGACTGAGCCACCCAGGTGCCCCTTAACTAAATATGTTTAAGATGTTTAATAGTTTGATTAAAATATTACAGTTTGCTCTAAGAGTCACAATCCACTGAGCAGATGGAATTCGGGGATCTCATGAGACAATTTTGTCTCTGCTGCCAATTGATTATTTGCTCATGTAACTTTCTGCTCCCTCTATAACTATATGCATCAATATGTCACATTTAAACTTCAGACATGATCTAATATCTAAAACTTCATTTTCAGCAGATAAAGTAATTCTAATAGTCTTTAATGAAGACAGAAGTGATTAAATATACAAACCAAATGATATTAGCAGCACTTCTTGCTAATTTAGAGAGACAATGTGGAGTGTTCGGAGACAGGGGGGCACAGGGAGTCCACAGACCTTGCTTTGACTCCTGCCTCCTCCTCCTCCAAGTAGCTAACTTTTGGGTTACTCACCTGTTTCCTCTTCTGGTTAGAAGGATGACTAGGAGCCAGACTGTTTAGGTTCTAATCAAACCACTTCCTTCTAAGTAATTTTGGGCAAGTTACTTAGCTTTTCTATGCCTTCCGTTCCTCATCTGCAAAATGAGTATAATAATAGCATGGACCTTGTACAGTTTTTGAGGATGATTGAGTGCGTACTTGGAGAGTGCTTAGAACAATGCCTGACACATAGCAAGCATTATAAAACTGCTAAATAAAATAACTTCCTCATTGAGTTCTTATAACAATTAAGATGAGTTAAATAAATCACTTAGCACTATGTCTGACAAATAGTAAGTGCTCGGTCAACAATAGTTGCCATTAGTGTTACCGGAGGTGTTATGGGTGATCATTGTTAACTATTAGCAAATTGTCTTCCTAGTACACTTTCTATCATGCACTGGAAAGAAGTCTCTGCTAATAATGAGTTGGTGATCTTTAGGCATTTTTTATAGACTGCACAATCAAGTATAAAAGTGGAGGTAAGAAAAAATCTGTGTGGAGGGGCGCTTGGGTGGCTCAGATGGTTAAGCGTCTGCCTTTGGCCTGGGTCGTGATCTCCAGGTCCTGGGATGAAGCCCCGAGTCAGGCTCCTGGCTCAGCAGGGAGTCTGCTTCTCCCTCTCCTTTTGCCTCTCTCCCCTGCTCATGCTCTCTGTCTCTCTCTCTCTGTGTCTCAAATGAACTAAAAAAGAAAAAAGAAAATATTTGTGTACAAAGAGATACCCTAAGAAGTTAAATAAAAGTTGGGCAGGTGAAAATGCTGATTTTTATAAAGTTCTGCCCACACTGTTCCATGCTGATGAACATGTTGGGGGAGAACTAACGCTTTAGGAATTACCACCTTTGGAGTGGGTACAATTAATGGAGGAGGAAATCAAGCTTTCAAAGACTGGCAGCAACAGTATCCCCTGGGAGCTTGTTAGAAATGCAGAATCTTGGGCCCTACCAGAATCAGACTTAACAAGATACCCAGTTGATTCTTATGCAAATTAAAATTTGAGAAGCATTGTAGAATATTTTCACTTTCCATGTTTTTCCCTGGAGTTTGTTTTAATACACTCTATTAATAATATTGAGATTTGGGTAATATTATGTCTCTTTAGAGTGACACATATTTCTCTGAAGATACGACTTTAAAATTTGGCTACATGCATAATTTTATCATATCCGGGGAACAAATTTTTCTAATCAAAAGCCACTTCTGGTTTTATAATGCAAATCAATGTGAGAGGAATCACCAAGCAGGTTTTATAGTAAATGTCATTGGCATTTCTCAGTTTTATTACATGAGAGATGCATGTATTTTAAAAATCATCCTTGAATCACCAGGGTTCAGAATTTCATCACTTCCCACAGTTCACCTTTGCTCAGCCTGAAGATGAGAAATGAAAGATAAAACAGGTCCCTGATTCATGCTTTTTCTGTTGTCACGAAGTCATAATTCACCGACTTTTAAAAAAGAATGTCTCAAGACCAAATATTTTATTTGGATGTATCTGAACACTAAAATATTTCTATTGAAACTCTGTAAGAAAACATTCTAGGTATGAAACGTCTGTTTTTGATCATTTCTGTGAAAGACTAATCTTCTAATCTTTGCACAAGTCAAAGAGGCCCCTGGGGTATTGTGTTATCCTAAGTACAGTACTTCTGTGATGTAGTATTCCTCAAGAGTTGGGCAGCAGTAATCACCCTGTAACATGGTTCAAATGTTCCTAACATATTTGGGAATATGTATATCTGCAAATATATAAAACTAGCTTTCTCATTTCCTCCTTCTTTCTTCTTGGGGATAGAGGGTAAGAAGGGTGTGGGTAGATTTTGAATACAGCTATGGAAACACACTAGGGGCTCAGTATAGGAGGCAAAGTGCCTGGGAAGTGTCAAAGGAGACAGGAGTATGGGCCTCAGTATTTCTCAGGTGGGGTCATTACCACCTGTGCCCCTTTCATATGATCCCCTGGCCCAGAGTGAATATGACCAAGGGACCTGCCAGTGACTTTAGTGTGGGGCTGGGGGCCATCCATTCACCACCTTTTGCAGAGTGAAGGGTCTGAGAGTTGCATCCTGTAGTCTAAACTTCTTTGTGCAGGGTACGGGAGCACGAGAACTTGTGGACAAACCTTTACGCTTTCAACCTTGGCTACACTATCAGAATCACCTGGAACAGCTTTTGTTTTTTTTTTTTTTTAAGATTTATTTATTTATTTATTTATTTTTGTTTGTTTATTTATTTTTTGAGAGAGAGAGCACGAACAGAAGTGGCAGAGGGAGATGGAGAGAGAATCTCAAGCAGACTCTGCATGCCCAGCACAGAATCCAACATGGGGCTTGATCTTATGACCCTGTGATCATGACCTGAGCAGAAACCAGGGGCCCCTCACCTGGGAGAGCTTTAAGTGTTACTGAAGCCCAAGTCTCACTCCCAGACATTCTGATTCAATTGTTCTGACGTATGCCCTGGCATTGAGATGTCTTAAAGCCCCCTGGTGACCGATGTGCAGCAAGGGGCTTTCTGTACCACAACCCTTAGGGCTCACTCCTCTCTCGCCTTCCTCAAGACACTCCCTCCTGCCCAGTGTCAGCTCCTCTGATTATTCAATTCCTTCTCTCTCCCCCCCCCCCCCCCCCCCCCCCCGCTAGAGTTGCCACCTCAGCAACTTTTCAAGGCTGGGTCCTTCTGCCTGCAGTGAATGAGCCCCCAGATTCTTGGGTTTTAGAAATTGTTATGGACTGAATTCAGATGTTGAAGCACCTCTGAATGTGACTGTATTTGGTGACAGGGTCTTTAAAGAGGTAATTAAGGTAAGAGGAGTTCATATGGGTGGACCCTGACCCAACGCAGTGAAATTTATAAGAAGAGGTGATTAGGCCACAGGCATAGAGGAAAAACCACATGAAGACAGAGAGAAGAGTGCCCTTCTCTACAAGCCAAGGAGGGAGACTTGTGAAGAAATCAACACTGGGGACACAACCCGATCTCAGACTTCTAGACTCCAGAACTATGAGGAAGCACATTTCTGCTGTTTATACTACACAGTCTGTGTCCTTCTTACGGCAGCCTGAGCTGACGAAGATAGGAAGCTTCCTTCCTGGTGTACAGGGTGTCTTCTCTCCCCAGAGGTGGATTCTGCTGGGCCTGTGGATTAGTCTTTAATATCTGAGAGACTTTTATGCACAGAGAGGAACACCCACAATGATATGAACTTGACTTAATGCTCAATGGATTGAGCATTTAGGCATTAATGTAAAATTTGATTAAATTCCCCTTAATTTTTAACTGAAATTACAAATCTAATATGATTTATTCTTTTGAATACTTCATTACCTTAAGTAGCAGACAACATACAGAAATACAACAAAACTTATTACATTTAACTTTATTCTATATATCGAATGCCATATATTGAATTTATTTCTTCATTAAATTTGTTTTATACATTCCTAGGGTTATGGATGATCTTGTTTTGACATCTTCCTAATGTTTCAGTAATATTAGTTTGATACATTCTAGGTCACAATTCTCAGACCCCAAAGCTCACTGGGGTTCTGGATTTTTTTTTTTACCTTTTCTTAGGGCACAAAACTCAGTTTTTCCCCAAGTCATTCAAATCTAAGCCATTAATTACAATGCTGAACCTCTTTTTCTTACAGCAAAATTTAGTTGTTAGGTTACTTAGACTTTATGAGTCCACTCCCTTCCCTAGAGTTAAGTTTGTCACTAGAACTTGGTGTTTGCCTCTAAAAATAATGTATTTTAAGTCTTGGCCAAGATTATATAATGTATTGCCCTATATTGGGATAGACCGATCTGGTCTGATTAGGGTTATGAACAACATATGTGTCTTTACTGGGGTTTTATTATTAGGGGAACCACCAGCATTTCATTCCCCAGGAGCTGAGTCTATGTGCTCAGCAACCCTCGGCAGGATATTTAGGAAATTTATTACCTTGGAATACACTACCAAACCCTCTTCATATTTGGCTTTTGTGACTGACCCCTCGTGCTGATTAACTGTTGGGCTCTCTGTCCATCTAATTATTTTACACTTTCTGTTAACTCATTGATTAGCAGCTCATACTCCTCCAAGAACTCCACTTGTTTCAATTGACCTTAATATTGTATTTTTTATGCTGAAATCATCACATCACGACCAATGCCTGAGCTTGAGTCACATGAAAAGTATCTTCTAATTAGTTACCCTTGAAAAGTGCCTTGTTCAAAGATTTTAACCATCTAAATCTTCTTCCCAGCGTCACTTCAACCATGGGGAGCAGGGAAAAGGGTAGTCTCATCACCCATGCTTGGGATCTTTTTGTGATTAGCAGATAAACAAAAAAAGACAGGATGATTCTCTTCTCCCTTGGCTGATTTTGGATCACTCTGGAGAGGCTAAAAGCAAACACAGGTAGTCAGGCAGGACTTTGTGAGAATGACCTGAGCGGATCTGCTGTGGGAGCTCATGCAAAAAAGCATGGCCCAGAATTGGGAGGAAGACTCCCCTTGCCCATGGTAATGATGACGATGACAGCAATATCGATGAATTAGTATCTATTACTTACTTGTGGCCAGCCCTATGCTCTTATTGTATATATATTCTACACACCATCTTATTTAATAGTCCTCAAAACAATCTTTTGATTAGGTAATATCCACTCAATTAGTATGGCAGGAATTTTATCTAATTGCCAAATGTTGTTTTTCTTTTTTAAACTTTGTCATTAAAGTAAAATATATAAGCCGAATGGTGTTGTAAGTGTACAGATTGATGAATTATTGCAAAGTGAATAACCCATTAAAAATAACCACTGTGGATGAGGGAACTACAATGTTCCCAGCATCCCAGAAGCGTTTCTCATGTCCCCTCTGGATCTCCAGCCTTCCTCCCCAAAGCTTGAGTACTACCTGGAATTCTAATACCACAGATTTATTTTGTCTGTTTTTTTAACTTTCTATAATCATGTCACATAGTATGTACTCTTTTGTGCCTAGCTTCTTTAATTAAACATCATCTTGTGAGCTTTTTAGCCCTAATGTGTGCAGCGATGTCTCATTTATTATGTTTACAGTATAGTATTCCATTGAGTATAACTATTCTACTATTGATGAGCATTTGGGCTATAACAACGCTACTATGGAGACTCTTGTAAAGGTCTTTTGGTGCGAAATATATGAGCATGCCTTTGTGGATGGAATGGATAGATTCTATACCTGTGGATGGAATGAATATATTCCAGGGTATGGACATGTTCAGCTTTAGGACATTTCATATGCATCACATCATATCAGGGAGTACATGATAGAAACATGACTTATTATTGGTGATATTAATTTCAACTAGCTTTTAAGGTCTTGTCTGCCAGTTTTCCCTACTGTGAAGTTACTATTTTTCCCTTTCCATACCCTATTCAGTAAAAGTGAGTCATGAAGTCCAGCCTGTACTCAAGGGGAGGGAATTAAGCTCCACTTCCTGGAGGAAGGGATATGAAAGACTTTGTAGGCTTACATTAAAACCAAAAGAATTAACAAATTAATAAATATTTGGGGGAAAATAAATATTTGTGGGGAGATACTTTGAGGCTAAGCAAATACCTTGTGTCTTCTAAAAGTTTCATCCCCTAATTTTAGTATTCATCAGTAGATCTTGCTTACAGTAGTTATTATTGTGGTTTAATGGTAATTTTCTATTTCCTTCATTCCTTCTACATTTAAGTACTAGAAATTTTTGTATAAGGAAGATTTGTCCCTTCTTCCTCATTTATTTATTTATATCAATAGGGAGGCATGCATATTTTAAGAGTTATAATACAACACTATCATTATTTAATTTTTTGGCTCAAATTGTTCCAACTTTGGCCATTGGAACCTCTTTCAAATAGTTCTTGTACTTTTAACATGTTCCATCCTTTCTTCTTCTTCTTCTTTTTTTTTTAGCACCTTCTTCCTAAACAGCTTTATTGAGGGTATAATTTATATGCCATAAAATTTCCCTGTTTTAAGGTTATGTTCATGTTAAGTTTTAGGAAATTTCATGCCCATCACATCACATGGTAATTCTATTTTTAATCTTTTGAGGAACTGCCACACTGCTGTCCACAGTGGCGGTACCACTTTACATCCCCACCAACAGTGCACAAATGTTTCAATTTCTCCACCTTCTCGCCAATGCTTTTGTTTTGTTTTTGTTTGTTTGTTTTTAAGATTTTATTTATTTATTTTGACAGAGAGAGAGAGAGAGAGAGAGAACACAAGCAGGGGGAGTGGGAGAGGGAGAAGCAGGCTCTCTGCCCAGCAGGGAGCCCGATGCGGGGCTCGATCCCAGGACCCTGGAACCCATGACCTGAGCCGAAGGCAGCCACCCAAACGACTGAGCCACCCAGGTGCCCCTGTTTTTTGTTTTTTTGATGGTAGCCATCCTAATAGGTGTAAGAAGGTGCATTGTGGTTTTATTTACCTTTACTTGGTACTAATGCAGTTGTGTACCTTCTTCTGCCATTATTTGACCTTGGGAACCCCTTTTATAAAGTGCATATTCAAGTCTTTGCTCACTTTTTTTTTTTTACAGGTTGTCACTCTTTTTCTTATTGGCTTATAGTTTGTTTATATATTCTGAATGAATATTTCGCTAGATATATGCTTTGCAAATACCTTATTCTGTGGGCTGCTTTTTCTAGTAGGAGGGGAAACTGTAGCTTGTGTTTTGTCCATGATTTTGAAATCAAACCTCAGTCCCACCCATTCTTTAAGATTGAACAGTAGTTGAATACCTTTTCTATGAAATACCCTTTTATTACCTTCTTATAACTCCAACCTCCATTAATTTTTTCCATCTCTGTCCTTCTAGAATGCTGTCTGATTTTGTGATCTAATGGTTTATAATCCTACCCTTGCTTATCTCTTACATATCCTCCAGCCAGACCATATTGCTTAACTTCATTTTTTTAAGATTTTTATTTATTTGACAAAGAGAGAACACAAGCAGGGGGAGTGGGAGAAACAGACTCCCCACTGAGCAGGAAGCCTGATGTGGGGCTCAATCCCAGCCCCCTGGGACCACAACCTGAGCCAAAGGCAGACACTTAACCAACTGAGTCACCCAGGAGCCCCCATATTGTTTAACTTCTTCCCTGCCTATACTTTAAAAGAGAGGGCAGGGACCTTCTTTTATATTCTTAGCATATACCAATATGTACAACCATAGCAAGAGCTCAACACTTGTTACATGAATTGAAAAAAAAATTAATACTGCAAGGAATATCTACTATTCATTAAGAAGAATTGCTAGCAAATAAATTGTTGAAATTAAATACATTGTGTTAAAGAGATTTTAAAAACAGAGCCACAGAAGTATTCACGAAAGGAGTCTATCTCTACAATGTAATGGAAATCCTCAAATCCTCAAAAGGAATTCCTCAAATCCTCACAGTGTAAAGTAATAGTATTGGGAGTGTTCCTCTTTAACTGCCCTAGATGTTATTTGGAATTCCAGTCATCAGTGGTTCTGAATACCACATTCATTATCATAGTCTTGTTTATTTTTTCACCTCTAAAAACACTCACTTTTCACCTAGAGTTGGTATAATTATCCTACTCTCCATTTGTTTTTTAATGCTTTTGTTCTGCTGTTGGTCTCTTGGTCAAAGTTCGCCCATTCATATCATGAGTCTGGATAAGCCTGAACTAGTAAGGTAGCTGGTCCCAGAAACAATTTTCCCTAAAAGTGAAATCTGAGCTTTCTTAGAGGAAACACAAAACTTTAAAGCCTCATTTTAATGCTTTTTTGGAAGACTACTTAATTGGAAAAGGACCTACTGTGAGCCCACTTACATAAAGCTCAAAATTATTCTATGATTTCTAAAAAGTCAGAAAAGTAAATTTTTGAGAAGAGAGTAGTGACTTAAAGTAGGCAAGAAGCGGATCCCTGGGATCCTGATAATCATCCTATTTCTTGATCTGGATCCTGGCTATCTGGGTGAGATTACTTTGTGAAAATTCACCAAGGTATATATTTATGATTAGTTTACTTTTCTGTATTTGTATCGTGCTGCCATAAAAAGAAGAGAAAGTTACAATCATATACTGATGTTACAATGAAGGTGTCCCATCTTTTGTCTAAAGGGCAATTCTATCCAACCATGCTTTGGATCCCAGGCCATTTTTTTTTTAACTGTTCCAGAGCCTTGAGGTATTATTTATCTTCTTTCTCCTATATCTTTAACATCTCCTTCTCTACTAATGCCATCCCATCAGCATTTAATCATGTTTGAGACTCTCTAATTAAAATAACCACCACCACCCCCTCCTCTACCCATATGTTCCCTTTGGCTAATTCTCTCTTTATTCTCCTTTACTGTCAAAATGCTTGAATGAAGAAAAGTCTCAGCTCTTTTGCCTTCCAGTTTTTCCTTTACTCATTGCAATCTGGTTTACTTCCCCATCGTTCACCTAATTTGTATTTGTCCATTTCCAAAACAGCCTCTCTGTTGCTAATTTAATGAACACCTTCCAATCCTCCCATTTGACTTTGTAGCATTATTTGATATTCTTCAACCATTCCTACCATTTGGAAAAACTCTCTTCCTTGGACATTTATGACCTAGCTTGCTTCTGATTCTCTACCCAACTTCTCTAGCCACTCATTCGGCTTTCATTGTAAACTTCTCTTCCTCTACTCATTTTTGAAGTGTTATCTCAAGTCCAGATGTCTCTCCTGAACTACCGAGCTGTACATGTAACTGCCATGCAGCATTTTTACTTAGATGTCTCGCAAGTACTGAAAAGTCAACTAAGCTTACATTTTCCTCCTTGATGTTGTTCATCTTGCTATATTCCTTGTCTCACTGAATAGCACCAACCGGCACCCGTGCCTGAAACTCAAAGTGAATAAAACACAGAAGATTCACAACTGTGGTTATAACTTCTGCTTCTGGCATCATGATTGAGCTAGATAGTGTAGGGGATTTCTCCTGCTGCAAAACAACTACATACTGGATCAAAAACATTTTTTGGTATTTTGCTTGGCTCTCAGAAATTAGAAATCTCTTCAAAGACCCCTCTTCCCACCAAATAAAGAGAAATAAATCTTGAGCAGAAACTAGAGCAAGGGTCTGTATGCAAGCTGGAGAGATGGGGTTGGTCTAAGTGCAAATGCCAGTAGCAGCTCTATGTGAGGAGGTAAATCAGATACTCCTGCATTTAGGGGACATGACAGAAAGGGTTAAAGTGGCCCCAGGTTGCTAGTACTCCTGGGCACATAGCAGAAGCAGATGTGAATCATCTTTGAAAGAAAGTGTCCTCAATTTAAGCTATCAGAGTTCCCACATATTAAGATCAAGGAAATATGAATTCACAGTCTAAAATCACCAAGTATACAGGAGGCAAGCCATCATGGGTGAGAGAGAGAAAAACGTACAACTTATTTAGATACTGGATTGTCAGATACAGAATATAGAAAAACTAGGTTAAGAGATGTTTGAAGAAACAAAGTATGGAACCACAAAGATAGATAAGCAATTATAAAACCATCAGGAATAAGAAAGATCTGGGTAGCAATAAAATGGAACTTCTGAAAATGGAAAATAGATTTTAAGAAATGAAAACTCAGTGTAGGGGTTTAACAGCAGATGAAACATAATTGAAGAATGAACTGGAACATTTGGCTGAAGAAATTACTGAGAATGCAGCCCAGAGAGAAGATGGAAAATATGAGAGAAGCTAAGAGATATGGAGAACAGAAGAGGAAAAGGAAACAATAATTCTGAATCCCAAAAGAAGAGAGAGAACTGAGGAAAAGGAATAATTGAAGAGATAATGACTGAGAATTTTCCAGAAGGGATCATGGATATAAAACTATTTTTCCAAGGAGAGTAGAGTAAAAGAAACCTAGATATAGATACATCATAGTGAAACTGAAGGACAGAAAAGACAAAAAGATGCCAAAATAAGCCAGAAAAAAAGAACAGATCATTCATAAAAATACAACCAGCAATGCTGTAAGCCAGAATGAATGCCATATTTTCAAAGTGTTGGTCTTGTATTGTAAATTCAATCTCTTTTTTAAGAATGAAAGTGATACAAGAACATTTTCGAATAAACAAAAATACAGAATTTACTAGGAGACCTCTATTAAAAGAACTTCTAAAGATTTACTTCAGGAAGAAGGATCATAGAATAATGGTCTGAGATATAAGAAGGAATGGTAAGTTAAGTAGCAAATGTATATGTATACAGTTGACCTTGAACAACACAGGGGTTGGGGCACATACCCCTCATGCAGAAAATCCACGTACAGGGGCTCCTGGGTGGGTCAGTCGGTTAAGCGTCTGCATTTGGCTCAGGTCACGATCCCAGGATCTTGGGATCCAGCCCAGTGTCGGGCTCCCTGCTTAGCAAGGGAGCCTGCTTCTCCCTCTCCTCCCTGCTCGTGCTCTATCTCTCTCTCTCAAATAAATAAATAAAATCTTTTAAAAAAAGAAAGAAAATCCATGTATAACTTTTGACTCCCCAAAAACTTAACTACTAATAGCCTACTATTGACTGGAATCATTACTGATAACATAGTTGATTAACATATATTTTTAGTTTTATGTATTATAAACTGCAATCCTGTGGCAAGCTAAGCTAAATGTCAAAGTAAGAAAATGTCAGATCATAAGGAAGAGAGTACTGTACTGTAAAAAATCCATGTATAAGCGGACCCATGCAGTTCAAATTCATGTTGTTCAAGGATCAACAGTGAATACATATGTATAAACAAACATCTGTGTGAAATAGTAGCCTGAAGAGGAGTGACCAGATTTAAAATGTTCTAAGGTCCTTGGATGGTCTGCAGGTAGGGTTTAAGATATTATTTAACTTAAAGCTTTGTTCTATTAAATATGCATGGTAAAATTTTGAGGGTAACACTAGAGGAATAGAAATTGAACACATAAATTGAATGAAAAATTAAAATATTGCCTATTAGACAAAAAGCCAAATTCCAGTGTTTATAAGAGACATCTAAATTTTAAGTACCGGTAAGGGGGGTGGAGGGGGAAGAAGCAGAAAGAGGAAGAGGGGATGAGGAAGTGGGAAGGAGAGAGAAAAGATCAGATAAATACCAATAAAAAGAGAGCTAGCATAGTTACCTCACTATCTGACAAAAATAAAAATTTTTAAAAGATTTATTTGAGAGAGCAAGCAAGCAGGGGGAGGCAGAGAGGGAGAGGGAGAGAGAATCTTAAGCAGACTTCCCGCTGAGCACAGAGCCCCCACGGGGGGCTCTATCCCAGGACCCTGAGATCATGACCTGAGCCAAAATCAAGAGTCGGCCACTTAACTGACTGAGCCACCAAGGGGCCTTTTAACAAAATAAATTTTAAGACAAAACACATTATTGGTAATAAAGAGGGCCACTACTTAATGTAAAGGTTAAATATGTCAGAAAGGAAATATAACAATTTTTAACTTGTATGCATCCAATTAAATAACCTCAAGCTATAAAAAGCAAAAAAATCACTGAATTTCAGGATAAAATGGACAAATCCAGAATTGTAGGTACTCCATGTTCTTAACTATAAAAATCATAAATAAAACAATGAGTGAATACATTCGAAAGACAACATTTGTACCGCTTGTGTGATTTTTCTCCATTTTTCTAAATTTTATTGTTTTGATACTTTTACAATTAAAACACTTTTCCCAAAAAATAAATATGGGGGTGAAATTTTAGTTAATTGTGGGCTTGGGGTGGGCTTAGTTAATTGTCATTTTACTATATTTGGGGTAATTATGTAGTTTTAGTCTATACCAATGTTTAACAGGGTGAATACATTTTAACACAACTCCTTTTTCTTTGTATTTTTACTAAACTGTCAAATGATTTACTCATGGACTTAAAAAGCTCAGACATTACTTGACTGATACATTGAAGAATCTGATTTACCACATAGTTTTTGTTTTCCTAAATAAGAATTTAAAAATTTTGGAAAGAATGCATAATAACTCACTCCTAATTTAAATATGCTACCACTGATTGTTAAAGGCTGTATCATTCTGGATATTTGTATCAACAGAGCTATGATTTTTCTCTACTTCTGCCCAGACTTTGGTATTATCACTGTAGGGATCAGTTACCCTGAAAACACAACAAAACAAAACAAAAACATACACAAAAAATACCTAGAGAAAGATACAAATTGTTAATTCTTTTTTTCATATCGATACTCCTTTGGACTTAACACATTGCTATTCCTAAAACTCAGTGTTAAGCCTCTATTTACGCCTTTTGAAATGTGTGTGGTACGCAAGTTATATGAAATAGTAACAGATCCTTGTATACAAATAGAAAATAAGACAGCATGCTGGGAAGCTGGTTCTAAAGAAAATAGGCACAGGATTATTTTATAATAGTACAGATCTTCCTCAATTTACAATGGGATTACATCCTGAGAAACCCATTGTAAAGTGAAAATATCCTAAGTGGACAGTGCATTTAATATACCTAACTTAGAAACGTCATAGCTTAGCCTTGCTACCTTAAATGTGGTCAGAACACTTGCATTAGCCTACAGTTGGGCAAAATCATCTAACACAAAGCCTATTTTATAATAAAGTGTGGAATACCTCATGTAGTTTATTGAGTACTGAAAGTGAAAAATAGAATGGTTGTTATCAGTTGTTTACCCTTGTGATTGTGGGGCTGACTGGGAGCTGACTGCTGACTGGCTGCCCAGCATCACCAATATCACACTGCATACCACTAGCCTGGGAAAAGATCAAAATTCAAAATCTGAAGTACAGTTTCTACTGAATGCCTATGGCTTTTACATCATGGTAAAGTTGGAAAATAATAAATTGAACCCTAGTAGGTAGGGGACTGTCTGTACTAAAAAGCAGACAGTAAACAGATTCCTTTGAATATATTATCTAAAAATCTAAACAGTAAAGCCTCATATAATCTATTACACAAAATATGTTTTTCATAGTTTAAATTTTACTGGATGTTATTCTGGGAAAGTAATAACACTATGTTGAAAAAGTAAAATGCTAATGTTGAAGTGTATCAAATTTGGAAAATAAGGAAAAATGTTAGAAATTCTAAATTCTTCGGAACGTATTACCCAATAGATATGTTTGAGAATCTTTTTAGAACCTTTTGAGATTTGAATATCCAGAATATTCAGTTGATCTAATCCTTCTGCTAAAGACAACAAAATAAAAATGGAATGCAGTTATTTCCAACTATTTGCTATAATAGTCTAGAAATGAAATCTCAAAAACTCAGAGTAGATTAATAAATAACAATTGCAATATACTTTAAATTATTTTATCTTTATTTTCTCTCATCTTTCCTGTTTAAATTTATTGAATCATAACATGCATACTAAAAGCACAAATCATAACTATACAGCTTGATGAATTCTCACAAAGTGACCATATTCAGTGCTATCAACACACTGTATTTATTAACTTTTAAGGTGATAAACTGCTAAGATTGAAGGATTAAAACCATCAAAACCACTATAAAGCGGTAAAGTAATAAACCAGTAAGTGTAACTATATCAGATGGGAGGCACACCTGCAAAAATGAAACAATTTTTGGCACACATTTTTGTACCACACAGGGATTCTGTATCATCAGAACACGAGAAAATACATTGTCTCAATCTGATAGGTTCCTGACTTGGGGGTTCTCCTACTGTGCTTTCCTCCCCTCCCTTGCAGAAGCTGATTTCAGCAGAAAAAAATATAAAAGCAAACAGCAGAAAAAATAAAAACCTCAGAGCCAATTAAATTGCTCAACATTTTTGTCTTTTCATGAGCTACAGCTGTGTCACAAATCGTGCCCTTACGCGATAACTTTAAATTTGAAATTAACTTTTCAACGTTTTAAATGAGCTTTCTTCCTTTCCTTGATTGGCAGATCGTTTTTGTTCACCTAAAATTAAAACCGTTGTAGGTCGTCTCCTAATTCCTTGTCTAGTCAAAGCACCCAGAGGTTACTAAAGAGATGAGAGAATCACAGGGACTCCACCTTGTAAATACAAGCCATTCTCAGACCTGGGACCTGCAATTATTTTACCTTTGAAATATTATTATACTATATTCATCCGGGGAACCCTTTCTTAGGTCTTGTACTCTTTGTATTTTCAGCGATTTCTTTGACCCGCCAGTAACTTTCCCAGTTAGCCAACAAATAGTTTACACAGATCGCTATTGGTTTTGTTCGGAATTTAAGAGCAATTTAGCCACAGGTGATTAGCAATCTTAAGGGGGTTCTTACTGTCAAAGAATCCAGAGAATGCGAGGCCCTGGTACCCAAATGAGGCAACAATGAAAGACCGGCAAAGCTCAGCTATGTTCCTGAGAGCCCCAAACGCCAGCTCAGATTTCAGGTTGCCGGGACGCGCCCTCTCGGCTGCCTGTACCACCAAAGGGCGGGGGGCTCCAGGGAAGAGGGTCCCATTGAAGACGCCCGAGATGAGCGTGGGCGACCTTGCCACTGCCACCCCCACCACAAACAGGAGTAAACGCTCCACATCCCGTCACCAGGGCAACTCGGCAAGCCAACACCAAAGCTCAAGATTCCGCATCCCCAGCCACCGGACGCAGAAGAGAGGCGCATTACGACCGGGCCGCGGGCACTGGAGGCATCTCAGACGCCCCCGTCCCTGGGGTGCCGAATGCGACGGAGGAACAGCCCCCTCCGCGGGCCTCAGGCAGCCGCCCCCAGCGACCCCACCGCACCCGGACCTCTCTGGCGCACGTGGCGGCCGTGATTGTCCCAGAGCGGTATCCCTCCGCGCCCCCGCCTCAGTCTCTCCCTCCCTTCCCGGGACCCTTCGAGTCGGGGCGCCGCGGAAGGATCGCACGCACGAGCGCGCGCACGCCCGCCCCGCCGTGGCCGCGGAGAACTGAAAGGTGCCGCGGTGAGGAGCAGACGCCGATAGCACCGTCGCCGCTAGCACAGCCGTTCCGCAGCCTCCCGCTGGTGGTTAGCCCCGCGGCTGCGGGCGGGCAGGCAGGCCGGGCGCCCTCGGCGGCTTGTCCCTCATCACCGTCCCCGCGTCCTCCCTCCGCAGCTCCTCGGGGAGGGGGGCGGTCGGTGCCTGCGCAGAGCCGCCTCCTCCCCGCCCCCGCCCCGCCTCCCCCCGCGCCGCCGCCGCCCGCGCGCCGCCGCGCTGCGCCTGCTGCTCCTCGCCGTCCCCGCTGCAGTGCGAAGGGCTCGAAGATGGCCGGTTGGCAGAGCTACGTGGATAACCTGATGTGCGATGGCTGCTGCCAGGAGGCCGCCATTGTCGGCTATTGCGACGCCAAATACGTCTGGGCAGCCACGGCCGGGGGCGTCTTCCAGAGCATTACGGTGAGGACCGGCGGCGGCCCGGGTTCCCGTCCCCGGACCCGAGCGGGGCCGGCCGGTTGTGGGGGCACGTAGGGCCGCGCGGGCAGGTGTGGTAGGCGGCCGGCGCCGAGGATGCGGCTGCAGGGTTGGCGGGGAGGCCGAGGCCCGGGGACGCCCCCTCGCCCGGGGCTGCGCTGACCCGGCGGGGGCGGCGGCCTGGCTGCCTGACTGCCTCGGCGGCCCCCGGCGTTCCCAGTGCCAGTCCGTGAGGCGGGGGGAGGGGGCGCACCGGTTGGGATGGGGGGGGCGGCTTTTTTTTTCCCCTCGTGCGGCTCTCTGGGGTTTTCTGCAAGCCCTAAGGTTTGCTTTGCATGTCCCGGGGTGGAAGCGGGGGCTGGAGGGACCGGGCCGGGGCGCGCGTGGCCCGGGCGGGGGTCCTCCGGCGGCCGGGCTGCCCCTCGCTCCGCGGACAGCGCGCCGCCCGCGCCGCGGGCTGTGGGAGGCGGTGGCTGCCCGGCCCCCGGATCCTCGCAGCGACTTTGCGTAGGTTTGCGGGTGTCCAGGCCTTTGGGGCTTGAGAGAAATGTACGCCGACAACGTAGGTGGATTAGTGAATCTCGACTTCGGCTCTGGCTCCATAGGATTTTTTTTTTTTTTTAATTCTCCAAGATGGCGAACTGCCATTGATTTCTCTCCTCCTATGGAGATTCATCGATATACCGTTATCCCCAATTACGCAACATAGCTCTAAAAAAGGGGGTGCTTTTATGGGGCTTACAGTCTGTGAAAGCTGAGGGGACACTTTACTTCTCCAAGTCCCTCCCTCTTTAGTGAAGATAGTAAAGGAACTAATGCAGATTTATGCTTTACAGTGCCTCATTTTCTTGTGACCTGCTGGTTTTGACTTGGTTGCCACATGTTTGGGGGATAATTGTTACTAAGCCTCCGGTGCTGCTTTATTGTTTTGCCTCTTTCTGCACTTGACGATTGTGTCAAATACAGGGGCATTCCCTTAATTTCTTAGCCCCACGCTCCCCTCCCATCAAACGCCAAAATTCAGGCCCCCTATTATGAGTGCTACTAATTATTCTGTACTACTTAACATGGCTTAAGATCTGTGTAGAACTCAGCCCTTGATACTAGTACTTTAAGGTCTCCTATAACCGCAGTGGACTAGTTATTATAGAGAATTGGCATCTATCTGGCGATCAACTTTTTTTCTGCAGTCCTCTTGTCTTTGTGTGAGTTCCCGCTGTCTGGCTGGGAAGATTGCGGGAGTGTGCTTGGAAATGGCTGGGGCCTGCTATGACTCTGCAGTTCTGATGGGGGCGACGCCTTCCTTCTTATTCAGGGAATGTTAGCATGCACGTTTTCTCCTTTCCGGTTCTGGTGACTACCTCAGTTTCTTTCCCAGTCTCCATTTTCTCGGGGTTTTTGTTTTTTTTGTTTTTTACCGTTGTCTACTGCAGTGCCACCAACAGAATCCTCTTTGCATTTGCCCAGAAAGAAAACTGATTACTGAGGTGGGAGGGGAAGGGAAGTTGGAGAGGAAAAAGAGAGTGGCTAGGAAAATAGGAGGGAGATAGGAATTTGGGAATGTGTTGAGGTCTAGGGTTTGAAGTTCATATTATGGGGCATATTTCAAGCTACTTAAAGCAGAGTAGAAGTGAACAGGTGTGTTAAGCATAGGCATTTTTTCAGGAGACTTTCAAGCAACTTTAAGTTTGCAGCATAACTGTAATGTGACTCAGTGTGACAGGCAAGCAGTTGTTAGAAGAGTTTATAGGTGAATCTTTACCATTACATAAACACCTCAGGTACCCCCTGACTTGAAACAGTTTGTTAAGTTTGCGGTTTATTTAGTGTCAACTATCAACTACATAGATTCTTTGCATAGACTGGTCTTTAGTTAGTACACAGTTAACTGACATGACGTGATATAAAACATGTAGTCATATAAGATTAATTCTTTAGAAAAGACTGAAACTTGATTCTACATTAGTGAAATGTGCATGTCTTCTAGTACAATACAAACTTGGCATACAGTTTTTCCACTTATATGGAGGCATGAAAAGAATTACAACTTAATGTTTTTTCCATTCTTTTCTGTTTTGTTTTGTCTTGTTTTGGCGGGGGCAGCCAGTAGAAATAGATATGATTGTAGGAAAAGACCGGGAAGGTTTCTTTACCAACGGTTTGACTCTTGGCGCAAAGAAGTGCTCCGTGATCAGAGATAGCCTATATGTCGATGGTGACTGCACAATGGACATCCGGACAAAGAGTCAAGGTGGGGAGCCAACATACAACGTTGCTGTCGGCAGAGCTGGTAGAGGTAAGCAGAGTACTCTTTTGGTTAAAAGTTGCACGCTACATTACAACTTATTAAGCAGTTTCTTTAACATTTTGAATTAAAGTGTTAGTCCATAATGGCTATTAAGGTGGTTTTTGTGAACTGCCCAGCACTGAAGGGAGGCACTGCTTTGCTTTAGATTTACCAACTCTACATCAGCTGCATACACAGCCTCCTCTCTGAGATCCTGACTTTACTAAAAAACAGAATATTCACATATTATTCACATATGTTAAATTGTTTGGTTACTTTGATCCTTTTGAGCCTTTCACCTTTGCATCTCTTCCCTTTCTTGCATTTTAATTATTCACTGCTCAGCATAAAGAAGGAAAAATGAACATTCGCTAATTTTTCTGTTAGAAATGTTGGGGAAGGGGGAGAGAGAAATAATTAGAAAAAGGTTTTGTGTAGTAAGCCACCTGTTTATTAAAGTATTTTCAAAGACTAAGTGTGTCTGTGAAATTTAGATTTGAGAAGTAGGACATTATATTTCATGTATACACTTGGTCCAGAAGTTCTGGTGTTTCCTGTTGTCAACATTGCAGAAATTCTTATTAACCTAAATAAGTCTCACTACTTTTTTGCAAAAAAACTTCCAAGATTGAGGTTTATTATGACATCTAATTGATTTACAAATACATTTAAATGTATTCTTTGTAAATATTTTGTAAATTAAGAGGGCTGTGTAGCCTCAGATAGCCGACTTGGCACAGCTGATTTTAAGACCAAATCTACCATGTGAATGAACTTGAAGCTCCTCTGAGCTGTAATTTACTGCAGTGGTTCTGCCAACTCCTTGTGATTATCCTGAAGGTGACTCTTACTCTGATGTGAGTTGATGCATATGAGTATTTTTCTGTAGGAAAATTAGATAACTGAAATAGTAGACATATCTCCAAACATTAGCTGAGTTCAGATAAGTATGTTCAAAAGAAGTAGTAACTGATGTGACAGAAAACTAGAATAAGATTTTTATACTCTACAGCACTACTGACATCTAGTGGTAGCGAGTGTAAAATCAGCAATGCACATGTATTTTGGGGCTAGACCTCTGAATTGCAACATAGAGGAACCTGTTGTTGGAAATAGTAATCCTGTTTCAGGATTTCAGACTCACTTAAAAACAAAGTACAGCGAAGATATCAATTAAGCACAAGCCTTAAGTACTTTTTATTTGGACTTTTCTGAATGGCACTGAAAATGCTCTTTAAAATTTGGTCTTGGTTTTCCTCTGGAATTAATAGACACATTGAGTCTCACTGGTAAGACATGATAGTTTGCACTTAATCAAGCCTCTTGAAGTTGGGGAGAATTTTGTAAATAATCACCTAAGTTTTGTAAGTTTATATTTGGGGGGCCAGTCTAATAATTTGTCATACTCACCAGTTTTTTGCCGTAGAAGATAAACGATCATACTTCTTTTTTCCTAGCTAGGGTAAAGATATTTTTATGGAGTGCTGCAGCTGCACTGATTGGGCTTCCAGGATGCAGTTTATAGTGTTTTCAGCATATTTCTAGTTTGAAAGTTCTCCTTTTGGAGACCTAATTGACTTCAGTGCTTGACAGTTTGCGGAAAACTAACTTAATGTTAACTTATTAATTGGGGTTCTGTCTGCTAAAACTTATGTGACTTTCTTGATTAACACTTCTTTTGAAACACTTTTCTTCTTTCTCTTTCAGTCTTGGTCTTTGTAATGGGAAAAGAAGGGGTCCATGGAGGCGGATTGAATAAGAAGGCATACTCAATGGCAAAATACTTGAGAGACTCTGGGTTCTAGCTGCTAGGCAGACTGTTAAGTATTAGGGGAAAATTGCTCTTAAACTTTCCTAGCTGTAAGCTTGAGTCTTAATTCTGGAAATTTTATTAGCAATGCAGGGTGATGGGGTATGAACCTGTGTCTCCTTTGTATCCCTCTGTTGGTGGGGAAAGGTGTCTTTCTTTCTGCCCTCCCCCCCCTTAAATAATTCTGTTCACTTTTGTTTTGTTTCCCTGTGTACTCCAGCATTGGTTATAGTCATGGGAAAGGAAGGTGTCCACGGAGGCACACTTAACAAGAAAGCATATGAACTCGCTTTATACCTGAGGAGGTCTGATGTGTAAGCAGCCTCTCCCCATCTACCTAGCAACTGTCTTCATCACCACCCCAATTACGGTCACAGTGCTACCAGACTATAGATGGTAGCTAATTTTTCTTTACCTATTTTCTAATGTCATGATTCCTGTTTGCCCAATGGATCATTTGTATGTTAACCACTGTATGTAACCAACCCTTATCTGGCAACATAATTGCAGCACAACAATGATTTGCATGATACCTTGAAATTTGGGGGGAGGGGGCATGCCAAGTTGGGCATCACTTTGTCTTAGCAATTAATGGGATATTGATAACTAAAATAAGTTAATATTAAGCAAGGTGCCGGTTGTACAATCTCTAATTTGATCAATGTCTTTTCAGCACTTTGAGCATTTACTTAGCTCATTTAGTCTTCCTTTTGTAGCGCATGGTTGGGAGGAAAAAGTGCATGCATCTTTCCTTCACTCCTCTTTTCCCCCCCTTTCCCTTTGCATATAGGTATTTGGTTGCTTCCATCTTTTATGCAGTGCCTGGTTTATTTAACCAAGTAATAAGCCCTTTCGTTGATGAGCTATTGAGAGCTGCAGTAGTTTGCTTTCAGTATTGTTGCACTTGAGTAGAGACAGACCTTCTGTCTTATAGGGTATGTGAAGAGAGCAACTGCAAAACGAGAGCAAAAGGCACTTCCTCCCATGACCTTACAGTAACCATACAGATCGAATCCCAGGGACATTCCATCATTGCAGTAGCTCAGATTTGTGTTCCTGTCTTTTTCTTTGCACACCAGCTCTACTCTTTAGTAAAATTGTAAAAGGCTGCCATTATGGACATTAGGTATCCCAACATAACCATCTGGAGTGTGTCCAGTTTGTTCTTCATAGGGACCAATTTTTATTTTGCAGCTTGAGTTTTTATATGAAGTTGCATTATTGTGGACTTGGCTGTCTTGTGATAAATTTTTTTCATATGTGTTCTGTGCCATACTATTGTTAAAATGAACTGTTGCTATTGTGAGATGGATTTTAACTGACCTATTAAAGGTTTCTTTCGAATGGCACTACTTTAGGGACATTCTAGTATTTGCTTCTATTGTTTGGGCCTTGTGGATAATGTACAGATTTAAAAACAAATCTTGTTGCTGATTTGTCCATTTCTTTCCCTGCACTTTGTTACATCTGGGATACAGTCTAACTCATCTGATTTAATATGCATTTAAAAAATGCCATAACTATTAAACACCTTGTTTACAGACAGATGAAATAAATTTATTCCAACCAAATACTCTAGACTCCTGTTGTTTATGTAAATTGTTTTACTGTCACAGTTGATTTTGACACATTGACTATACAGAATAGCCCTATACAGAATAGGCCAGACTCTGTTGTAAGCATAAATTCTTAAAATTGAGCTCATGCCTACTCCATATCCTGTAGTATTATAAATAAAAACGAGTGCTTGGGAATTTCTTTTTAATGGGCTTTTTCTGTTTTTTTTAAAAGGCTTTTAAAAGTCATTTTGGGCTCATCTTTGGGCTTGTGAGAGGAAAACTGGACTTACCCACTAGAAATTATTTTCTCTTGTAGCTGGTCTCTAGCTGTGAAATCTAGTGAGCAATAAGGAGCCCAATACCAAGAAGGGTTTCTGCATTGTGGGATTCTTCTGTGTTGAACTGTCCTGTGACTTTAGATTTGGAAGCTATATTGGCATGCTGAAGTCAACAGCTGGGGACTCTCACATAAGAGAAGATGTTCCTTAGGCAGCATGTAAGAAAAGTAGGATATTTCTGCAGTTTCTCTGGAGTGACCTATTAGCTCTATGTAAGAGTCAAGTTTAATTCTAGAGGTCATAAGGTCTCAGGGATATATTCAAGTTTAGTAAATGTTAGTTTAATACTCTTTATGAACTGTGAGGCAGAAGCTTGGAGCAGGAGTGCTCAAAAGTTGGTGGGTCTAAGCAAAACTGGGGAGCTGGTTGTAATGCAGATTCTGGGCTCTGGATTTTCACCCTAGAAGATGGAATTCCATAAGCTCCAGAAGTCCCTTTAGAAATAATCAGGTCAGTCAGTCTGATTCACTTTAAGTGGTCTATATGCTACCCTTTGAGAAACAGTGGGTTAGGGAATGGGAATCTCCACCTTATTAAAATACACTGTGCATAACATTTTTTTGACAGTGTTGTCAGGCATTAGTTCTGAATTAGTACGGACAGGGATGTAAAAGTATGGAAGATAAGGAATTTGGGGCTACTTTGGTAGTTGGCCATACCTTCGAAATTGAAAAAAAAAACTTCAACTTCCTGACCTGTTAAGAACCCAGTTACGAATAAAAGGTTGGTCAAATGAAAATTTAGTGGTTGGGTTGTGATGATTGAGATTTTACAGTAATATACATTCACACTTCAGCTGTAAAGAACTGTTAGGGGTAACTGATTAGGAAAGCAGTGACCAAATTTGTGAAGGCCTAAGGAACCTCTTAAGTTGAAAAGTGTGTGTTTGGGAGTGTGGATAGGGGAGTAGAAGATGGTAGAGGGCAACTATAACACTAGTGGTTTTATGAATTAAATGAAACTAGCCATTGGCCCCCTACCCACAAAAAACACTTAAGTAAAAATATGTAGGTAACTGTTTTATACTTAGTTCTAGCAATTTAACCTAAGGAAATGGGGCTTAAACACATGTGCATACCAGAATGGATCATACCACATTACTTAAAATACCTAAACTTGGAAACACTACAAGATTTAATTTTGAGGATTATGGGTTGAATGAATTATTGTATGTCTAGAGAATAAATAGTCATTGAATAACATGAGAAATGCTCACCAATAAATGTCAAATAATGAGGTAATGAACAGATGTTGCATACAGTATAAATACATAGTGTATAATAATATACATGTATTTACATAGGTATTTCTGAAGGCAAAATATCAAGATAAATTCATCTCTGGGGTAAGTTTCCATGTGACTACTTTCATATCAAAGGTTTTAAATTAGGGAAGTATTTTTAATGGAAATTAGATTTTAATTTTATTAATGTTCTGTTTAAAAAACTGTATAGTTACACCATGTAGAAATTATAAAAGATTTCAACTGAATATTAGTGTTGTCGACATAATATATTTATATATATATACACACATATATATGGGATTTTTTTTTTTTTTTTAAACACAACTAAAAGTAACAGTTCGAGTTTAAAAAGGGGGGGCAATTTTTGCCCTCAGAAAAACTAATACTTAAATTTTAAAGGAACTCAAGTCCTTGATCTGATTTATAGATTGAGGACTGAGGAGATACAACATTTAATACGTGTTATAGTGACCTTTAACTTTGCTCTTTAAAAAAAAAATGGGTTTAGTATGATGTGTTTAATTATTTACCTTAATTATAAAAGCTATTACTGTGTATTTACGTGGCAAGTACTGAGTGTTTCTGTCTTCATACCCTACCTTAGGTTAAATGAAATTGTACAAATGACCACCCAGTTTGCAAAGGTTAGGGCTGTGTAAGTACATCCAATTCCAGAGTCTGCCTTCCCTACCATAGTAAACTGATGACCTGTTTCTCAGGGCCTGTGTGATTTTTATAAGGAGGTTGGGGGAGGGGACAACCTGGTATCAGACAGTGGATACTGAATTCAACCTTTATTTTCTTAAGTGTAATACCTTTTTTGATGGATTATAAGATTTTTTTCAGAAAGTAAAATTCCTCAATAGTGTTAAATTTCTTTTAAAAATAAATTTTTTCTCTTTTTACAACAGGCAGACTCCTATACATCATGTACTTAACTATTCTCTAATATGCTTTTGTTAACTAAAAAATTCCCAGTCAGTATAGCACTATCTGGATATTAACTTTATTCTTTCAAGGCTGTATAGAAGTCTGCTGTAAGGATGTACCATAATTACACCAGGGTACCACAATGTACATTATTGTTGGGATTTTGGCTGCAGTTTTAACTTTTGGGGGATTACCTAATTGGTTGTAAGCACTCAGTTACCTTGTATAAAATTCTAAGGTGGTGGTTTTATATGACCTACATTACCTTAATTATTATACCTTTATAGCACTATATGTGCTATAAAAGTATTTACAGCATATACCTATATGTGCCTATAAATGAGGCTAATCTGGGTAGTAGTACAGCAGAACAAATATTTTGCCAGTTCTTAAAGTGGAAAACGTGTTTATTAACATTCAAACTCCCTTCATACAAGGCCATATAAAAACTCTTAGCATTTTGATTATACATAAGTCTATATTTTCTACATAGTTACAATGATGTATAATATAATTTAACTCTTCATAATACATTGTTTAAATACATCATTAGTTCTGTTAAACATAAGCAATTATTTTCAAATCCAATACTTGAACAATTTCCTCTATACATAGTTTAGCAGGGCTAATTAGCATAAGATGCTCTTTGTTAAGAGGTATATGATCTGAGTATTAACAGTTGCTGAAGTTTGGTATTTTATACAGCATTTTCTTTTTGCTTTGATCATAACACAAAACCCTTAAGGATACTGAAATTCAGTAAGTTAAGTCCAGAGACATGTTACTTTAGCTGATGAATCAAATTCATACATAACACTATATAGTATTTAAAACTCTGAGAGAAAAAAAAAACCCTATGAAATCTGCACTAGTATAGACCATTCCTATCAGGATAAGACTACTTGGGAATAGAAAGGAAAAAGACAGCTCTGAGTTTTCTTTGTGGTGCTGATAGAAGGAAAAATGCTAAATTGCCATCTCTCATGAGAGGTGACAATTTAGGGGACAAATCTATTCCAGAACAAATATATTCCAACTCAACAACTCTAGGTAAACTTTATGCAAATGGGAGTTGGCTTAGCTCATGCTACATGGCCACAGCACTGACCTTGTGTGTAAAACACGAAACATTTGGCATACTGTGATCTTGGTCTTAATTGCAAGCTATACTGAGGAATTTTTAAAAAATATTTTGGCCTATGTTTCATTCCAAAAGAAGAGTTGATTTGATGCTTGAGTTACAGCACCAGCCTATTACTAGTTACCAGTGAAATGAAGTACACTCCTGCAGATAAATGCCAGATCAAAAACACCTGTTTCAGTAATCTGATTAAACTGTAGAATACTAAAAAATAAGTTATCTCTACAGGAATCTCTGAAGGGAGCAGAAAAATCAAATTATATACTCAAACATTTGTTAGGAAATAACCCAATCACCCTCTGAAGGTCAAACAGTATTTGCTATGTTGTAATCCCGTTCACCATTAGGCTGCAGTTGGACTACAACACTATGTGCATTAATTTCGTTTTCTGCATCACTACTGTCGGTATCTTCATTGTCGTCATCTTCATAGTCTGAAGATTCTGTCATGTTCTGATGTGAGCGGGACTCCGACAAAGCCCCAAATGACTGGGTGCTGACAGAAGCCAAAGGTCTAAGTAAAGGGGTATGTTCTGACACTTCATTTTCTTCTTGACTACTGTCTGTGTCAGAGTCTGAATCGCCTTGAGAAGGAACAACTTTTTGCTTGCAGACGGGACACGTTTTTTTGGTTTTAGTTAGCCAGGGGTCTACACACTTGCAGTGGTAAGCTGTTGAAGCAAGATACACATCTTTTAGATAATATACTGCGGTTGAGAACGTTACATTTTTAGTTTCTTACCATGTTTTTTATTCATGTTCTTCTATATGTATCATGTAGGGACAAAAAAATTTGTAAATTTTTATAAATATACCTCCATCCTTTAATGACACCACTAATTACTACAAGACCTGGCTCACAGTATGCTAGTAACTCTTTTGTCTCCTCTAATATTGAGCCTACATATAAATTATACATAAATTCAAAGCAGTGTGTAATTATTCATACCATGGGAACAAGGAAGGATTCTGAGCTTGTCTCCGTCTTCATATTCATCCAAACAAATGGCACATACATCATACTCATCTCCTGTGACAGACGGTAGGAAATAAATTAAAAGATGTAGAGAAGTATCCTTAATCTTCCAACTCTTCAAGTTAAGTCTTCCTCATTCGATTATTTTAAATGTCTTTTGATTGATCTATCTGTAAATGATACCTTTTTCTTGTTTTCTGTCAGATCAGGGAGCTGCTTTAAGTTCAGAAACCTGAAGTTTTAAATAATTAACCTTTTACTTAAAATAAATTAAAAATGGATGTCAAATTTGTTTATTGTTTATCTTATTTTATTAATCACTGCAGTGGTGGTTTTTTTTTTTTTTTTAGGTTTTATTTATTTATTTGACAGACAGCGAGAGAGGAAACACAAGCAGGGGGAGTGGGAGAGGGAGAAGCAGGCTTCCCGCTGAGCACGGAGCCCGATGCGGGGCTCGATCCCAGGACCCTGGGATCATGACCTGAGCCAAAGGCAGACGCTTAACGACTGAGCCACCCAGGTGCCCCTGCAGTAATGTTTTATATGACTATTCAAATGCTAGTTTTGAAATATTTTATACCAAAGACAACAAAATTTCACTGTTTAGATTTCTTAAAGTCTTGATAATTTTTAAAGTAAAAATGGAAACATTAGAACATACTCAAATGTTTTTTTTAATGTTAGTGGAGAAACAGTTGGAATGAGACCTACTAGGCTTCAAATCTCCATTCCAACATTTACTAGCTCTGTGGTGCCTAGCAAGTTACTTAGCCTTTGCTATCCAGTTCCTGTATCTGTAAGAAGATTCTGTCTACCTCACAGGTTTGTGACTGAACAATGGGCCAAGCATATAAGATGGTCACTAAATGGTGTTTATTAATACTGCCTTTTTAATTTATTGTTGAACTTACCACCTTTATAAATCATGAAGGTTTATTCATAGCTTATTTTGGAATTCAAGTGTAGTTAATTTTAAAGGAAGTGGCAGTCTTAGAGCAGCTTAAGTTGAGGCAGTAATGACAGTGACCACTGTGACTGCTTTCGATTCAGTGTTTTCCAGTAAATGTATATATTAGGTAAAAACTTAAAAATCTCGGGCGCCTGGGTGGCTCAGTTGGTTAAGTGACTGCCTTTGGCTCAGGTCATGATCCTGGAGTTCCGGGATCAAGTCCCACATCGGGCTCCCTGCTCAGCAGGGAGTCTGCTTCTCCCTCGGACCCTCTTCCCTCTCGTGCTCTCTATCTCTCGTTCTCTCTCTCTCAAATAAATAAAATCTTTAAAAAAAAAAATCAGGGAACAGGACAATTCATTGCCTATCCCACACACAGGGTAACAACCTTGGAAGGACAGGTCAGAAATAAAGCCATTGTCTGGCTAGTCTGGATGAACATGACCTATAAAGGAGGGAATGATAGTTCTAGCCAAACAATCCCTTTAACATCCTTTAGTCATTTAAAATAGCACATTCAGGAGGAGTCCTAAAAGAAAGCTTTCATGAAAATTACTATTTTTTGTTCAGTGTTTTGAATTTGGTTATTATAGTATTGAGTATCAAATACATTCTGTAACAAATACAAACTGCTATGTTAGAACCTGTATGTGGAGTTTGGTGAGACTGATCATATATATCTAAAACTATTCAAGACTAAAGGACTCCAATATATCTAATTATCTGTAATTATACAGTTGATCCATTTACATTGACTTTGAGGACAGTTTTAATAAGCAATTCAGTCATTAGGGATTTCTCCTACAAATCAAACTTTTAAAATTTAGGACTTTGTGAAAATGCCCATTAACACAGATATAGTTACCAACAGAGGAGGTAATCTGGTGGATAAAGGCCCCAGTTGTCTTCAAAGGGACAGTTCTGAGGCACATAGTTCCTCAGAGGAGCTCAGTACCAGCTGTCCACAGTAACCAGCTCAGTAAGATAACACTCATTCCCCCTCTCTCCCCCCCCACTCCCTCCCTCTGTTTCCTGAGATTATTTCCCAAAGAAATCACCTGCATCTCCGTCCTTGGTATTGTTCTCGGAAATTCAAACTAAGACAAGTTTTAAGCATTGGATTTTTAGTAATAATTTTATACTGCTTTCCTGTTGGAATTTGTTAGATCTTCAGCAAAGAGTAATATGATACTCGTATTTTACTACCAAATGTGAGTCCTCAGATACGTCATTTTTAAAAATAACAAGGGCAAAACATGCATAACACATGGCATAAAATCTAAAGGAAATTCAGTTACCGAGAAAAGTGTCATTGGAAACATCTATTACAGAAGCTAAACTGCAGAATTAAAAATATCAGAGGTTAAATTCTAACAGTATTAAGTATATAAGGCCGTCATTGTATCTGAAAAAATTATTTGTGCCAAACCTATTGATTCTGTATAACTGTACTGACATTTATTTGACCATCTCACTGACATTACAAAATGAGTAATTTCCTATAGCCATTTTTAGCCAATACCTCTTATAAATGACTTTTAAAATGTAATTTGTGTTAATTCAGTGTGTTATATAGATGGCACCAATGATTCAGAATTTAAAGTGAAATACCTCATGATTTATTTCCTTATAAAATGCTATACATTTTTCAGGGGGAAAAATGATATAGTTAATATAACTGAACAGGAACGGACTGGTCCAGAGCTGTGCCCCCAAGGCTCTCAGCATCATTTTATTAAGGTAGGAAGGTTATCCTGCATTATCCAGGTGGGCCCAGTGTACTTAAAAGTACAAGAGGGAGGCAGAAAAGTTCATCGTCAGAGAGGGATGTGACTATGGTTACTGGTCAGGGAGATAAGTTGTAAACTGGCTTTGAAGGTGGAGGGGAAGCTAAGTCACAAGCCAAAGACTATGATGGCCCTCCAGAAGCTGGCAAAGGTAAGGAAATGGATTCTCCCCTAGAGCCTCCAGAAAAGAACACAGCCCTGCTGACATCTTGATTTTAGCCCAGTGAGACCTGTGTCAGACTTCTAGCCTACAGAACCGTAAGCTGTGTTGTTTTAAGCCACTAAGTTTGTAGTAATTTGTTACCAGAGCAATAGGAAATTAATACAGGTAGTATTGGGGTTAGTCCTAAATGCATGGACTTGATGCTTCAGAGTCCCTGATCTATCTATATGGTCAAGTTTCAAAGGTACAGTTTGTGATCGTGACTAGACTGGAACTTAGTGCTCTGTAGAGAATTACTCCCCCCACCCCACCCCCACCCCCACCCCCAGGCTTTGGACTTGTGATGAAATGGTAAAGCACGTGTTAGAATGCCGGGGATTTCATCCTGACCATTTTATTTATTAGCTATGTAACCTAGTGCAGGACACATCTCCATGTTTTAGTATTCTCATTAACATATCTGTATTTTACGATTGTGGATAAAAGAAGTAACACAAGTAGAATACGTAGTGTTTGGTGCAAATTGCCACCTGATAAAACTGGCTGGAACCGAATACTGACTTAACGACATGGTGCACTGAAGGCTGGGGAGGAGGCAGCGCTCTCATATCCCCATGTGCTTCTCTCACATCGATGAACTCTGTATGCTTACAAACAGCGGCAGTAGTCACCGAATCTGTTTGTATTACATAGGTAATTATGTAATTTAATTAAATATTCAGCAGTCCTTGAACTGTGAGTGTAAAAGACTGGTTTTATTTGACAGCTAGGTTGACTGTATTAAGAAAGAACACTTAATAAAAGCTAGTTGCAACCCCAGCCCCTCTCCAGCCAAAATGAGATTAAATGAAGTACAGCTGAGAAATCTTAAGAGAGTGGACAAATTTATGTACCAATAAAAAGCAAGAATGACAGCAGAATCCAATTTTTGTGCCATTTAAAAATGCCTAAAACTAAAAATGGTAGGAAATGCATCACATACCATGACAACTTGGAAATCCATCAGTAGATTCATACTCAAGACCATGCCCAACATCAAATAACTATTGAGCGCTTAAAGGTAAATTCAAGGCATTTATTTTTATGGTTTACAAACCAGCAGATTTTTAAAATAACCAATTTGTGCATTGGTTCTGGTAGCATAAAAGGGTTTATAAATGGTAATAAACGTTGTTTTGTTACTGTCAGCACATGCTAGAAAGTTTTGCTTAGTATAAACCAGTAGTTCTTAACTGGGAAGGATTTTGCCTCCCAGGGACATCTGGTGATACCTTGAGACAGTTTTGGTTTCACAACTGGGAGATGGTGCTGTTGGCATCTAGTAGGCCAGGGATGCTGCTAAACATCCTACAATGCTCTAGACGGCCCTCAAAGAATTACCCCATCTAAAATGCCAACAGTGCAGAAGCTGAGAAACCCTGACATAAAACCTGTTCCAGGCTTTGTCAAGCAACGACTTTGGATAGGTGTTAAGTTACAGGAGGGGTGAGATTCAGGTCTATTACTTGAAACAGCATGGAAACGCTTCTGTCTGGAATGCTTCTGGCATGGTCATTTGAATAGTATTTTAGAAAAATTCCATGAATGCACTTTTAAAGTCCCATCAATCTGGGAATGTTATATGAGTAGACAGAACTTTGATTTTTCCCCTGTAAACCTGTTCTTCCTTAGTTTCTCTGCTACACCCTGGGTACAGCAAAGGCACAGAGTAGGAATCACACAGACCTAAGGCCGTCACTGCAGTGGCACGAATAGCTGATCGGGCCTGGGCTTGCCCTTAATGTCGCTTCCCTTAGGGCCTACATTCAGTCTGTCACCAAGTCCTGGAAATTTTATCTGTAAAACACATCCAGAATCTGTCCCTTCTCACTTCTTCACTTACTCTGGTCTGATAGCCTGGATTACTATTAAGAGCCTCTAGTCTACTTCTGTTCTTGCCTCATGTAGTTCTTCTCCCTAACAGCCAGGGTGATTTTTCTTTTTTTTTAACACACCCTATCAGTCCTCATTTAGATGGTTCCCTGTCTCACTTAGAATCATCTGAGCGTCTTATCATGACTTTCATAAAACTACTTATCTGACCCTCATCTCCCTCCCATCTTCTCTCTCACCAGTCTCACCCCCCCTTCACACGTTTCAACCACAATGGCCTTTCAGTCTTGAACAAACTAATGCAAAAGTTAAGTGGAGACCTGCATTTAGCCATGTTATAAATAAAAACATTTGGATGTAACATTAGGTATAGAAAGAGGAATCACCATTTCTAGAGATGACTAAAAAAAATGAACTAATTTGAGAGAATCCAGCCATAGCGCATACAAATTGATGCAGAACTTAATTGTTCAATTTAATAACAAGATAGTCTAGGCCTAAAGTCAACTAGAATATAGGTTTCCTCAAAGTAAAAGATATAAGAGTGAACATTCAGGGCTAACTAAACACAGGTTTCATGAAAGATAATAAAAACATTTTTAAAGAATTTACCCAGGGAAGATGTAGTATTGCATTCATGAACTTCAAAGCAAAAATTACTGTTCTTGTGGAGAAAATACCTTGCCACTTATTCCCTACTTCACCAGTCAAGAAAACAATGACAGCTCTTTCTAGCAAATAAACTAATTTTATTTTCTCTCCTCCCCTCCTCCATACCAGTTCCCAAGAATTGTGAACAAAAGACAACAGGGATAGAATATTTTTAAAGCCAGATTTGCTTGAGAATTCTTGATTATTTTAATCCCTGGGCAAAGGAATATTTACTTTTAAGGTTACATTAAGGTAGTTAAATGTAGTTATAAAAATTAAGCATGTCTCAGTTGATAGAGTAAATTAAACTATAAAAAGTTTTGTTCCACTTTTACATCTTCTGGCTTTAAATGTGCTGTTGCTTTTTTCCAATCTCTGAAATCGTATCTTCTGGTTTTTAGACCTATCTTGGAAAATCTCAACGATTAAGCTATAAAATAAATAAAAGTTACCTGGTAATTTAAAGTTCAAATATGAAACCCATCCCCCGCCACCCCCATTTATAACTCTAGGCTCTGGCTCCTTTGCTACTGCAGGGGAGATAGCTCCCACAGAGACTGCCTTAAATGCTTAAGGAATGTGAAGTGAAAACAGGATTTTTCATCTGCTAAGAAACATGGTGTGTAGTAACCAGTCTTTATGATTACAGACTTGGAGAAATACATTAACTGAATGACTCAGGAAACTTCAATCGAAGAGCTATTTTGAGGGCCATAATGAGTAATGAGCTCTAAAAGGAAGTTGGCTGCTTCAGAAGCAAGAAAAACAACTAAAAATGCTATTATTTTATATGTGCTAGAAATTAACTAAGTATTTAAATCACCAAGTATTAATCAGCACAGACACTTCTGAAAGAGCTGCCAAGTGAAGATCAATACTATAGGAAGACTTAAGGTGATCATGTCCCCAGAGCACTGTAAACCATTGAGTGTTGACCTGTTTTCTGCTGGTTTCTGTGGGTCTGACTGTAGGCCTGTGGAAAACTTCCAAATGCCAGATTCTTTTGTTTGTTGGCAAGGATTTCCAAAATACTGTTAACTTGCCCTAAAATTAATGTTTCTACTACATTCTAAAGCCTATGAGAGTTCTCTTAAGACTTCGATGGTTTGGTGCTGTGACTCACTGGAATGGTGAGTACCCACAGAGGTGTTCTACATGTCTTCAATCATCTAGTAGTGTTTATAACCATGAGAAAATTGCAACAATTGGGATCTTTTCCTAACATATATGCATACGTTGTCAAAACCATTAGCATACACTAGAATATGCATCATAGGCCTCTTTTTTTTTTCCCTTTAGATGTCAAATTTCATGATAACCAAAACATTTTAAAATAAAACAACTAACTCAGGATTATTGGAAAGAAACTTCAAGTATAATATTTGTAAAGTTACATATTTTAAGCTGCTTCATGATTTTGCAATCTTTTTCACCTATAAAAGAAATGTTTAATGACTATTTTACTGACACTAATATTTATTTGATTTTTATGTAAGGTTTTTTTTAATTTTTGTAAAATAATTGCTGTCATTTAAGGTGTTGCAACTAATGTGCATATTTGCACAAGTCACACAGCCAATAAATGGGGATCCAGAATCCCAACCTAGGTCTGTCCCAACTCCAGAGTCCATCCGTGGTCTTTTAACCCATTATGCCTGTATTGTCTTCTAGCACATCTACTTAGAATTTCACATTTAAATAATCCCCTTTAATTCACAATGTAGAGAGGATAAGAGGTTAAGAAATACTCCTTTTTTTAAAAGATTTTTATTTATTTATTGAGAGAGAGAGAGAGAGAGAATGGTAGAAAGCGTGAGAGGGAAGAGGGTCAGAGGGAGAAGCAGGCTCCCCGCTGAGCTGGGAGCCCGATGTGGGACTCGATCCCAGGACTCCGGGATCATGACCTGAGCCGAAGGCAGTCGCCCAACCAACTGAGCCACCCAGGCACCCCAAGACCTTAAACTGCCACTTATTAGAAATTAAAATGTTTCCAGTTCATAAGCCAGAGCATTTATTTCCTTCAGATTGCCACATATGGAGAAGGAACAAAGATGGTTTATTTCTCCCTCCCATGGTTTCATATTTTTACAAACCCTTCTCAGATGCTAAAAAAATAGCAACATTCTAGAAGTTTAATTAAAGGTCAGATCTTTCTTATGTATTCTGATGATGAAATGATAGTGCATGCACAATAAGGAAACAAATGACTCCACTGAAGGAAAGAGCAGTATATTGGCAACTTTGTTTTTGGAAATGTGTCATGAATTAGTTCACTAATTGCGAATAGAATAAAAAGTGATTGCCTTAGAGGCCATAAATAAATCCATGTAACAAGCTTAAAATCCAAATCCAAGCATTGGCCAAATTCCACTTTGAGTGATTTCTTTTTAAACCTAAGGTTTCCCTGTGTTAGTCTTTATTGCTTCTAACCCTGAACCTGAATGTCATTATCTTGAAGTTAAAAAATCAAAGTTAAAGGGATTTATAATGACAAATATTGTGCCAGAACTCAAGTACTTAAATACTTTGGTACTTTAGGGGCACCTGGGTGCTCAGTTGGTTAAGCGACTGCCTTTGGCTCAGGTCATGATCCTGGAGTCCCGGGATCGAGTCCCGCATAGGGCTCCCTGCTCAGCGGGGAGTCTGCTTCTCCCTCTGACCCTACCCCCTCTCATGCTCTCTCTCTCTTTCAAATAAATAAATAAATCTTAAAAAAAAGGCAACACACCAAATATTAAAAAATAAAATACTTTGGTACTTTAACTAGTAGTTAACTACTTTAACTACTAAAAAGGTTTTGTTATTCTTTTTTCATTATTTCTTTTCAGGCCACTAGGAATCAGGATGTTACAACACCCTTCGAGAGCCAACTTCAAGAAACTCAAATTTATATATGTCCTTAAATACTTGTGTGTTCTAATCCAGTAATTATTTTTTCCCCCCTCATATAAAAGAAATCAAAAAACTTGAGCAGCCTCAGGTACCCTTGGGATATAAAGTGTACGAGGCACTGGGCCTACATTATTTTTGCATGTAGCAGAATTACCTCTAGATACTTCTGCCTGTTGACTAGATTGGCTAGTATTTAATACCACTCTCAATGCAGCAAAAGCGACTGTAAAAAAAATCATACATAAAATTTCCTTCTAAAGCATATAACTGATAAGAAAACACTAAGATCCCAATAGAAATGTGAGCAAAGGACAAGACCAGTTACAAAAGCAGAAATATAAATAGGTAATTTAACTTGTTAAGGTAGAATATGATAAAATGAGTATTCTCATATTTCAGTAGACCTGAAACTTTAGGAAAGTTTTATCTCAAATACATTTTTCTCTTTGACACAGTAAATTGAGGAGAAGGGTAAGTGCAGGTGAGGGTAAGGAGAGGACTAGAAAAGAGGAATGGGAAGGATTAAAGCCTGGAGGCAATTTATTACGAAATGGTAGTGACTGAAGTGTAGTATTTATTAGTGTTTGAAGTCAAGAATTTGCATTGCAGCCCTGACACTTATGTTCACCCAATTATGCACTCTCAGGTAATCTACTTAATCTTTTTGAGTCTCATTTTCTTTATAAATGGTCACGATAGTACTTTTCTTAATTGTGCTGTTCTGAGAACTAAATGAGATCATGCATGCAATGTACATGGGTTTGCCTTTTTTTTCTTATATAATAGGTGTGATACATACTCACAAGATCTAAAATGGAAAATTATCAGATTTTTATTGGGTATAATGCCCATCCCAATCCAGTTTAATCCCAATTAACTCATTTGGTATAAATTACACTGACTTCTTCAGTTAGAAGTTAATGGACTGAAGACATGGTTCTCTGTGGTAATCACAGCTACAGGCAAATGATAAAGGTCAAGAGTACTAAGATACAAACCAGCCCTCTCAATCCCCTTCAGTCCACCTCAGAGCTACAAGGCAGCAGACCTTGGGATCTCTATTTCTAAACATGAAATAGTAAGATACTTCACCACCTTTAGGCAACTCAGGAATGCACTGATTTCTCAGAAGCCATAGTCACAACAGTAACTCCTACCCAACTTGGAACGTCATTATATTACTGCTTTGTAGCCATGTGTAAAGTGCTTCTTTCGAGAAACTGAGAAACAGTCCCTTTTCTGATTTTCTTAAGAGTAAAATCAGACCAGTCTCCCTTGAATTGTTGAACACAGAACAAATATCAACTAGCATTGGCTATAGATCCTTAGCCTTATGAAGAGATGAAGCTATGTCTTTTACTCACCATCATATCCCTAGTGTTTGGTATAGTGGCTGGTATAGAGTGGGCTCCCAATAAATACATGCTGAATAACAGATACCACAAAGTCTTTGTTCATTCAAGGAAGCATCTACCTCTCACCCTGGAACATACCACATGGACTCTCCCTGCTTCACTGTCAACCCCTAGTCTGTTCTCCATTCACCAGCATGAGGGATCCTTTTCCACAGTAATTTGAGCATGTCATTCTTTTTTTTTTTTTTAAAGATTTTATTTACTTATTTGACAGAGAAAGACACAGCGAGAGGGGGAACACAAGCAGGGGAGTGAGAGAGGGAGAAGCAGGCTTCCCGCAGAGCAGGGAGCCTGATGCGGGGCTCGATCCCAGGACCCTGAGATCATGAACTGAGCCGAAGGCAGATGCTTAACGACTGAGCCACCCAGGGCGCCCCTTGAGCATGTCATTCACCTAGAACAGTGCCTGGCACATAGTAAAAGTACTCAGTAATATTTATTGAAGGACTATATGAGTAACTACACCCCAGTTATTCCCAGGAAATCTTGATCTCTACCTTCAACTACTCATCAGAAGACCTAATCACATAAATCTAAGTACAAGTAGCTAGACATTTTATATAATGTAGATAAATTCTATATATCCTGACTGATGGAGTAAAGCCTGTCCTCAGATTTTACCATCTAAATCCAATGTTGAATATGCCGGCCAACTCTCAGGACAACAGAAGTACTACACGGATTATAATGTTCGCATAGTGGCAATATTAGATCCTGTGCCTACTGACAATCAGAAGATCTACAAGAAGGAAGAGCTTGCTATACTAGGAGATACTGGAGGAAGGCACTAGGGTCAGGCCTTAAGGGTAACCTGAATTTAGAAAAACTAAGGTGGAAAAGATACTACTGAAAAAGTAACGGTTGAAAAGTATTTGCAAAGAAGAATAAACATAGCAAAATCTAAGTTATGCAAGGTTAGCGATAAGGAGCAGTGGAAAGTAAGGTTGGGTGAGGATGGAGGAGTCAAATCATGAAAAGCTGTGAATACTAAGATGAGGACTCTGATCTGACTTCTTAGGACGTAGAGATCAACTGAAAGCTTTCAAGCAGAGGAATGACCGATGTATGAAAACAGCATCTTAACAATTCTTCATCAGTGTGCTGAAGGAACCCAAGCCTGGGATGTAGAGGTGAGCCTGGAGACTAAGACTGACCTATTTGACACTCCCAAGATGCAAGTAATAAACTGAGGACAGGCTTGCATGACACAGTAAGAATGGACAGAAATGATCAGATCCAATGATCATTTTGAAAGGACAACGGGGACTAGGCAGAGGTAATAAAAGGGGGGGTAAATGCAAAGATGGGGTATGCAATTTTAAGTAATGGCTGTTTGCTTAAGTTTTAAGTGTTTCATTTGGCATTATTAGGATACAGCTTGTAAAAGGAGCAGGCAAGGGACTGGAAGCAGATTAACAAACTAGTAATTTTTTTTTTTTTAAGATTTTATTTATTTAACAGAGAGGCACAGCGAGAGAGGGAACACAAGCAGGGGGAGGAGGGGAGGGAGAAGCAGGCTTCCCCACAGAGGAGGAAGCCCGATGTTGGGCTCAATCCCAGGACCCTGGGATCATGACCTGAGCCAAAGGCAGACGCTTAATGACTGAGCCACCCAGGCGCCCCAGTAATTTCTTTTTTAAACTAAGAAGGGTAAATTAATTCTAAATACTGAAGAGATGGTTAGTATTTTGTGAGTATATTTTATCCTAAAATAATGTGTAACTACTACTAAAGACTAATTATAGCCTGAAGGACATGTGCAGCTTATTTAGACTACAGTGTGTCAGAATATACTACCTCTGCAAAGATAGAGTATCTACTCTTCCTCACTGGACCACACATTTTATTGTAATATAAGAAATGTTGTATTGTGGGCTCCTGGGTGATTCAGTTGGTTAAGCATCTGCCTTCAGCTCAGGTCATGATACCAGGGTCCTGGGATCGAGTCTCGCATAGGGCTCCCTGCTCAGTGGGGATCTGCTTCTCCCCCTGCCCGCCCCCACAACTTGTGCTCGCTCGCTTGCTCTCTCAAACATAATAAAGTCTTGAAAAGAAATGTTGTGATGGAAAGCCATACTTCCACTGAAGTATATATTTGTAAATATATAAAAGCAAATAATATATATAAACACACATATTTTAATATGTATAAAAGTAAATTACATTTGCCCTGTTTCCCACTGCATTAGAAATTCTTTGAGAATGGGGGTCACATTTCAGATCTGTAAGTTTTCTTAAAATGTCCATTATAATAACACACTGACATTTACTTGGCAAATACAGAATAAGTGCCTGCTAGACACCATGAACTATACTAAAGCAGAGCCTAAGGAAGAATAGGGACTCCGAGGTAAACAAAGCAGGGAAAGGCCAAAAAAACTATACAGAGGTATGTGGGTGGCGCAGGAAGTAGCTCATCCGGCTAGAATTTAAGATGCAAGGAAGAGAACAAGATGAGGCTAGGAGTATAAGCTAGGGTCAGACCATAAGGCTCTTACTCTAAAGTATTAAGTTTGAGGTTTTTTTTAGAGGGGGGAGCAGGGGTGGGCAAAGGGGAGAGAGAGAATCTTAGCAGGCTCCATACCCAGTGTGGAGCCCGACATGGGGCTCAATTTCACAACCCTGAGATCATGACCGGAGCTAAATCAAGAGCCAGACCTGACTGAGCCACCCAGGTGCCCCTAAGTTTGATTTTATTCTTACATATAAGTGATTCTCAGAATAAACCGTAGAGGTTTTCTTGCTGTGTATAATTATGGACAGGAAGCTCCTACTGCCACCACCAAACACAGTGGCTGGTTAAATATATGCTAATGCAGAGGAGAAACAGTTTTGGACATATTAAATTTGAAGACTGTATAGGTTATCCAGGCAGAAAGGTCCATTAACTGGAGATACGGGAAGATAGGGACTGAAGCTTAAGAGAACGGTCTGAGTGGGACATAAAAGCATGGAGGTCATCAGGAAACAGCTCGCTAGGAAGAGGCAAGAACTAAGGAGAAGATAATCTGATATAAAACCCACAGATCTGTGTCTAGCACACAGAAAGCTCTCAAATGTTTGCTCTTATTATAAGCAGTAAACCAAACATATGCAGCAAGGAGATTCCTATTTTACAGAAGACGACGACTAAAAGTACTGATGACTGATATGGGCGCCTGGGTGACTCAGTTGGTTAAGCGACTGCCTTCGGCTCAGGTCATGATCGCGGAGTCCTGGGATCGAGTCCCACATCGGGCTCCCAGCTCAGCGGGGAGCCTGCTTCTCCCCTCTGACCCTCTCCCCTCTCATGCTGTTTCTCTCTCTCTCAAGTAAATAAATAAATAAAATCTTTTAAAAAAATAAAAAGTACTGATGACTGATATAAGCAGTGCTCCCAAGTGCCTGCCTACTCACCAACCAGGACTGAGAAACATGCATATAAGAGAAGTTACTGATGGCAGTGAGTCGCATATGTCAAGTGTATGGAAGCAGAAAGCAGAGAAAGGTTGATAATCTCTGGACCATGCTGTACCTTTTTTACCCCTCCAAGGAGCCGTAACCTAACTTTGTGAATGTTTCATTGCTTCTTTCGATTATGGCCAACATGGAACCAGTTAATGACTAAATGTGTTTAATGACTAAAGTCACACAGGATGATCAGCCTATGAAAATGTGCTGACATAATACTAATTGGAGAAAAACATCTTTAAATAAAAAGTCATAAAATAAGTCATGGATAAAGAAGCCAAATAAGGGCAATAGATGTGAAAACACTTCCCATAACACAGAGCTCTAACAAATGTGATTTGCACCATTGGAAAACAATTGATTCTGAGTAATTGAGAGGAATAACCATCTCGTAAGCACACAAAGCAGACACTGTCACATAACAACTACACATTTCTTTTTCTAAAGAAGTTAAGACTTTCTGAATATCTAACCTGGCCCTATGAGATTTCAAAGATTCTATGGTAACATGAGACTAGCCCTTACTTGGTTCTGGTCTACAATAATTTGTACTGAAAAGTCAAGATTTTGCATTACTTTCTTCTCACATCTTAGGGGAGGTACTTACTAGGCAGGTGGTATCAGAGAGGCAGGTTAAGTGGTTTGGTCAAGGTCACACATCTAATGAATAAAACCAGGTCTTTAGGTTTAAAATCTTGTATTTCCACCACACCATTTTGCTGACCTCCTAAAAATTAACTGCTAACTTCCACATTGCCTTGGGATTCATAAGAACTAGGTACATATTCCCACCCCTCTAATTACTATAGGTATGGTACAAATTGCATAAGTTAATCTGTGCTAGAAAAAATCCTAGGCACTAGCTATAGGAAAGGAAACGACTTGTGATTCCAGTGGAATTTGGGGCTTTCTTTAATTCCTAAAATGGAACAATTCCTATAGGGAAAAGAAGTAATATAATTAACATTCTTCACTGATTTCTACTGGATTTTCCACCACCCCTCTTTTTCTTAAAAGTAGGCTCACGCCCAGCGCAGAGCCTAACACAGGGCTCAAACTCAGAACCCTGAGAGCTGCGATCAAGAGGGAGACGCCTAACTGACGAAGCCATCCAGGCGCCCCTCTACCGGATTTCCCTTTAGACCCAAACCTAGTAAGAATACACCATTCCTTTCTTCCTTTACTCTTTTAGAGAAGTTTTCAAAACATACACAAAATAGCAATGACCGTAAGACCACCTCATACACCGTCAGTGAGTTTCAATCTACTATTCTTGTTAGATCCGCCTTCTACGTTTTTTCCTTAAGTATCTTAAAGCAAATATCTAGAGGTAACATTTTACCAATGCAAACCTTTATATAATAAACTCTAAAAGATAAGGACATTAAAAGAACATAATCACAATATATCATATCTAACAAAATGAACAGTATTTTCTTAATATCATCCAATACCCAAGGCATATTCAATTTCCTCTGTTGTCTCAAAACAGTCTTTTTACAGATAATTTATTCAAACTAAAATCTAAGCAGGGTCCAAACATTGCATTTAGCTGGTACTTGTTTCTTTCAATCAAAAATACTCTGCTCCTTTTGTGTACCTTATTTGTTAAATAAACTGGATCATCTGTCCTGTAAATTTGTCTGCATTCTGAATTGGGTGATTGCACAGATGATTGTTCCCTAAAATGGTTATAGTGCTACATCAATCATTCTATGTTCAGACCAGAAATCCTCCTGGCTCAGTGGCACCTTTATGCAAATTAGGAAAAAAGCAGTACTACCTCAAGGCACGTTTTTGCTACCTGCCAAAATAATTATCACAAATAATAAAAATCTGATGACAAAGAATGAATGATAAACCTCCCAAAGCTGTGCAGTATACAACCTGTACAATTTTATATTGCAGCCTGGATTTAGAATTTTGGGTAAGATAATTTCCCACAAGAAAAAGTAGGTGGGATTTCTTTTTGATAAACTGGCTTATTACTTCAGTTTATAACTGAAAGGCATAAAAAAAATCAGTTTTCCACATTATCATTATCCTTTCATAATGGAGAACCTGACAGCCTTTCATATCTCAGACTGTGTTAGCCCCAAGCATCCAGACTGGGTGTGTGTGGGGGTGTGTGTGTGAAGAAATCAAGTTTAAGGTTTTTGGCAAAAGAAGAACTTTTTAAAAAATTAAAATGGTTTCCAATTCTATGTTCATACAGAAACCATTCTGATATCCCTTCATAATTATGGCAAAAAAAGGAAAGACTTTTAACAGACAATAACAACTATCAAAATGTGTTTAGTCTGCCACTCTAAGAGGAAATTAATCCATGTACTCATTGGTTCTAAATTTTTCTTAATTTGGTTTACAGCAGAATCACAGATATGCTAAGAACAAAGTTTTAAATGGTCTAGTCATTTGTGCAAATTAACAACTCCTGCGTGTCAGTGGCTGAAACCGAGGGCCCGTGAGCAAAGGCTGGGACTCTGATAGCTGCTCTAAGTTCAGTACTTTTAGGGCTCGTGTAACTGAACTTAAATGGCTTGTGATTTAACAGTAATTCTGGGCAAATATAAAATCATATAAAAACTATATAAGTAAGTGCCTCGCTAGGTATGACTGTTTTGTAGAAATTGAAAATATTACAACTTATGCAAAGAAAATATCTTCAAGATGTAGGCTAATAAATAATTTTAAAATGAGAGGCCTAATTTTATGTATTAGGAAGTCACAAAAATGGATTAGGTCAAAATGCTTTCTAAACTATATTCAGTAAAGAAACTCAGTGTGAGATCTAAATTTATAAGAAACTTAAAATATGACCATTCCTTCTTGATTTATATTCACTATTGCATCCCTAATGTTTAGGTAGAATGGTGTGCCTAGAGCATAGTAAGTGCCTAGTATATATTTATTAAATGCATGAATAGATTTTAAATATGGAATTAACTATATAAGGGAAATATTTTTAAAAGCATTTTTTAAAACAATCTATAAACAAACCAGTAATATTAACAAATAATTTATTGGTACTAAAATACAAAAAACAGACCTCATGTAAGATTGTTGGATGTAATCAGACCCTAAAACTTTCTGAGGATATTGGACTGATCTGGAGATGTGTAAAATAATAGCAATTCTCATATAACTCGTAGGATGCTAAATTGGTGTTTGCCTTGGAGTTTGGCACTATATGTTAAATTTGATGACATACATACTCTATGACTTAGCAGTTTCACTTCTGGGTAAATCAGTGATCCAGAGAAACAGAAACATATAACTGAGGTGTGAATAGAAGAATGGAGCCGGAGGAGAGACTTCCAGCATGAAAGGAGCTTGGAAGTTTTCACTCCTGTGCTTACCACAAGAAAAAACTGAATAGACTGAAAATCAACAACTCTTCTTAGATCTATAGGATTAAGGTCACAGAGAAAATTGCCCCTAAAATTGGACAGTCAGATTGATATTTTTTTTCCAGAGGAAAAAAAAACCTACGGAACCCATATGAGGACAGGAGAACTCATAAAATGTAATTGATAAACTGCTGGAGGCTCGCAGTATGGGCAAGTTTGAGAGAAAAAAACTCTAGAGGAGATTTCTGGTGCAGCTTGGAAGGACCTTAGAAGTCATCACTCTGTTCTCAAAAGTAAAAAGCTGAGCAAACTGAAAAATAAACAATCCTTAGATCTCTCAGAGAAGTAAACTCGCTGGGCAAACTGCTGCCCCCAAAATGGGAGATAACAGACAGGTAGATACAGAGATCATAACTTACCAGAGCAGAAACCCCCTGAGCAGAAACCTTCCATGGGAACCAGCACTGGGGTAGGAAAACCTGAACTGTAACTAAAGAATTGCCAGAGGCTCAGTGTGTACAAATCTGAGTTTAAAAATCCAGGGGAACTTTAACATTTCATTAGTTTTACCTTGTGGAGCTCCATCAGGTTCTCAGAGCGAATACAGAGAATAATCCCCTTGAACTTCTGACAGGGGAGGGAAAAAGTAGCCATTGTGAAATCGGCCGAGCATACAAGCATACTTGTTCTCAACAAGCCTAGCCTCAAGAAAAACCATCTAACCAGATTGTAACCTACTGGGATTTTAATCACAATCTGACATGGCAAAAGGCAAATACTCAACTCCAACCTCTATAGTCATCAGGTCCCACCAAAGGCTGGGAAAAAAATGAAAAGCATTTGTGAAAATTCACAGCCCAAAGCCACAGGCTCACTAAAAGACAGACCTAGTCTTGGAACTACAGAACACTTCCCCCCTTCTCCAACGCCCCCACACACCTTATGAACACACCAACAACGACCTATTTTCTGGAGTTCCTTTCATGCTGAACATCATGTTGCCTTTCAACAAAAAAATTACAAGGACACTAAAAGGCCAAAAACACAGTTTGAAGAGACAGAGCAAGCATCAGAACCAAACTCAGGGATGTTGGAACTATCAGACCATGAATTTAAGGACAACTGTGATTAACATGCTGAGGGCTCTAATAAATAAAATAGACAACATGAAAGAACAGGTGGATAATGTAAGCAGAAATATGGGAATTCTAAGAAGAATTAAATGCTAGTGACCAAAAAACATGAAGAGAAGAGTAACTCTGATAGGCTCATTAGTAGATTGGACAGAGCTGAGGATAGAATCTCTGAGCTTGATGCATCCGTAGAACTCTCCAAAATTGAAAAGCCAAGGAAAAAGTGGGAGGGGGGGGGAAGAGAATACCCGAGAACTGTAGGACAACTTAAAAAGGTATAACAGATGCACAATGGGAATTATCAGGAGAAAAGGTGAGAAAAGAACAGAAGCAGTATTTGAAGCAATGACTGAATTTCACCCATGTTAATCTAAGACAACAAAAGTCCAGGAATATCAGAGAACACCAAGCTGGACAAAGTCTTAAAAAAAAAAAAAAACAAACCAACTAGGCATAGCATATACAAACTGCAGAAAATCAAAGATACAAAAAAAGATTTTGAAAGAAACCAGAGGGGGAAGAAACACATGTACAGAAACAAAGTTAAGAATTACATCCAACTCTCCTCAGAAACCAGAGAACAAAAA
Organism: Zalophus californianus; assembly: GCF_009762305.2. NCBI lineage: Eukaryota > Metazoa > Chordata > Mammalia > Carnivora > Otariidae > Zalophus > Zalophus californianus. Next base: position 104,742,620 of record NC_045595.1, on the reverse strand, counting down.
GAGTGGAGTGAATGTTTAAAACCTTGAAGGAAAAAACCCACCAACTTAGAACTCTGTACCCTACAAAATTACCCTTCAAAAGCAAAGGAAAGTAGTGATGTCAGCAAGATGACAGAACAGGAAGCCCTAGATCTGCATGCAGCCATGGAGACACAGACTTAATAATAACAGACCAAATGTCTCTGTGAGGAATCTAAAAGAACAGTTCAAAGGTTTCTGTACCCCCAGGCATGGGGGAAGCCAACAGCATCAAAGCCCAGTAAGAAAATTTATGACCCTATCCACTTCCTCAGGGCAGAGCCCCTCTTTCCTAACATCTATTTGGAGGAAACCCCTAACTCTTATCTTCTACCTGGAGAGGGAGAGGTGTAGAATGTATGTCCAATGTCAGAATTTTAGAAGGGTCTGCCCAAGGGAACAGTCTGTCTTCATGTGTCCAAGTACTGACAGAATGGGGAGCCAGATGGGGGATCTCTAGAAAAAAAGATAATTAACCATGCACTAGAGTCTGCAGTACTACAGGCACACACTAGGAGAGCTCCAGTACCACAATTTACTCTACCAGGAGAGGCTGCAATATTGTACACATACAACAGGGGGAGTGCCTTGAGTAGAAACTGACAAAACTCTTAAAATTGGCGATTACACACACAAGACCCGAGAGGATGCCAACCCAGAAAGGGCTTGAGAAGTCTCCATATCTCTAGTCGAGGAGAAAGTCCTCTGGTGTTAGAAACCAGACTGTAAAATCTAGGAAAGTTGGTTGATTCTTCAATGCCAAAATCCCAAAAACAAGTAATAACAAGATACACAAAGAAGCAGGGAAACATAACACATTTGAAAGAACAAATTAAATTTCCAGGAACCAAACCTAAGGAAAGAAATACTTAAGTTGCCAAAGACCAAAAAATATTGCAGAAGGACCTTCAATGAATTAAAAAGAACAAAGTTAGACAATTAAACAAAATCAGGAAAATGATGCATGAAAAAAAAATAACAACAAAGAAACTACGAAGAAGAACCAAACAAATTCTGGAACTGAAGAATACAATAAATGAACTGAAAATCTCATAGAGGGTTTCAACAAGGAGATTTGACCAAGCAGAAGAACCAGTGAACTTGAAGATAGGCCTTTGGAAATTACCAAGGCAGAGGAGCAAAAAATAAGAAAGGAATGAAGAAAAATGAAGAGCGCCTAAGGAACATTTGGGACATCATCAAGCAGAACAATATATGTGTTACTGGTGTCCTAGAAGAAGGAAGGGAAAGGGGCAGGGGAACCTATCTGAAGAACTGGCCAAAAACTTCCCAAATCTGGGGACAGAAATGACCTTACAAATTCAAGAAATCTCAATTCCAACAAGGATAAGTCAGGAGAGACCTACACTGAAACAACATAAACTGTCAAAAGTCACAGATAATTTGAAAGTGGCAAGAAAAATGTGACTTGTCGCATATAAAGGAACACCTTTTCGATTATCAGATTTCTTAGAAGAACCCTGCAGGTTAGAAGGGAGTGAGATAATATATTTGAAGTACATGAATGAAATAACTGCCAATATTATAGCCAGCAAAAAAGATTTTCTTCCAAGAACAATGGAGAAATTAAGACTTTGCCAGATTAAAACAAAACAAAAGAAAACAAAACTCATCACCACTAGACCTGCCCTATAAGGAATGCTGGAAAGAATCCTACAAGATGAAGCAAAAGGACAATAAAAAAGCAACACAAAACCATATGAAAATATAAATTCCCTTGTAAAAGCAAATATGTAGACAAATATAGAATCCTATGGTATTGCATTTCAGTGAGTAAATCACATAAAAGTCTGGTGTGGACTTTTTTAAAGTGTAAAAAGTAATTATAAATCAATGTTAATGGATATATGTGATATAAAAACAATCTGTGTAATCAATAACAAAATGGGAGAAGACAGATTTGAGTAGCTTTTACACATGCTTGAACTTATCAGTTTACAACAGATTATGTAACTAAGATGTTCTGTGTGATTGCAATGATAATCACAAAGGAAATATAAAATATATACAAAGGAAATGAGAAATTAAAACATGTTACACAAAGCCAACAAAATACAAATGAAGACAGCAAGAGAGGGAAAGAGACACACAAAAAAGCTACAAGACAGGAAACAAACCAAATGGCAATAATAAGTCCTTCCCGCATCAGTAATTACTTTAAATGAAAATGAACTAAATACACCAACTAAAAATACAGATTGGCTAAATGGATTTTTAAAAAAAACCAAGATCCAACTATAGTTGTCTACAAGAGAATAATTTTAAATCTAAGGACACATACAGGGTAGAAGTGAAAAGGTGGAAAAAGATATTCTATGTCAGTGGGAGTCTAAAGATGCAGAGGTGGCCACAGTTATATCTGATAAAATAGAATTTAAGATAAAAACTGTCACAAGGGACAAAGACACTATAATAATAGAGGTCAATTCACTAGGAAGACACAGCAATTATAAACATATATGGAACCTAACATTAGAGCACCAAATAGATTAAGCAAACACAGACTAAGGGAGAAAGAGACAGCAATACAATAGTAGTAAGAAACAGTATCTCACTTTCAGATATGGATAGAACCACGCACAGTTCAATAAGGAAACAGAGGACATGAGCTCATGTCCTCCAATTATACAAAACAGACATAATACAGAACATTCCCAACCAGTAACAGTGGAATATACATTCTCCTCAAGAGTACCTGAACATTCTCCAAGATAGACCACATGTTAGGTCATAAGGTAAATATTAACAAATTTAAGAAGACTGAAATCATACAGACTACCTTCTCCAACACAAGGGAATGAAACCAGAAATCAACAGAAGGAAAACAGGAAAATCCATAAATATGTGGAAACTCAGCAATGTATTCTTAAATAACTAGTGGGTCAAAAAAAACATCACTAAGAAAATTTAGAAAATATTTAGAGACAAATGAAAATGAAGACACAGCATACTAAAACTTATGGGATGCAGCAAAAGCAGTACTAAGGAAAGTTTATAGCAGTAAGCACTTATAATTTAAGAAGGAAGATCTCAAATCAACAACTAACCTACATCTCAAGGAACTAGAAAAGCAAGAATAAACTAAACTCAAAATTAGCATAAGGATGGAAATAATAAAGATTAGAGCAGAAATAAACAAAAAATGGGAAAAAATCAGTGAAAGTTTACTGAAAAGAGCAACAAAATGGACAAACCATTAAGTAGAATTAGAAGATTCATAGCTAAAATTATAAATGAAATAGGAGATATTATAACTGATGTCACAAAAATAAAAAGGATTAAAAGAGACTGCTCTGAATAATTATAGGCCAACAAACTGGATAACCAAGAAAATAAGGATAAACTCCTAGAATTATACAACCTATCAAGACTGAATCATGAAGAAATTTAAAAAAATCTTAACAGACCTATAACTAGTGAAGAAATTGAAGCAGTATTCAAAAACCTCCTAACAAAGAACAGCCCAAAATCTAGATGCCTTAACTATTAAATTCTACCAGACATTTAAAGAAGAGTAAAAAACCAATCCTCAAAATCTTCCAAAGGATCAAAGAGGAGGAAATACTTCCAAACTCATTCTGTGAGATCAGCATTACCCTGAAACCAAAAACCAAAGATGCAAGAAAATCACAAACCAAATTCCCTGATGAATAATACTGACACAGAAATTCTAAACAAAATACTCTCAAACCAAATTTAACAGCACATTAAAAGGATCATACACTACAACCAAGTGAAATTAATACACGGAATGCAAGGATGGTTCAACACATGAAAAATCAATGTAATACACCATATTAACAAAATAAAGGAGAGAAGATGTGATCATCTCAATGCAGATAGAGCATCTGACAAAATTCAATACACTTCCATGATTTAAAAACAAACCAAATAAACTACCTCAACATAATAAATTAAACCATATATTAAAGGCTCACAGCTAACATCATATGCAGTGGGGAAAGACTGTAAACTTTTCCTCTTAAGATCAAGAAGAGGTCAAGGATGCCATTCCTTCCAAAGCTATTCAACAAAGAACTGGAAGTTCTAGTGAGAGGAATTAGACAAGAAAAAGAAAAGGAATACAAACTTGAAAGGAAGAGGAAAAATTATCTCAGTTTGCAAATGATGCGCTCTTACATGTGGAAAGCCATAAGGATTCCCAAGAAAAACCATTAGAATAAATTAAACTCAGCAAAGTTACAGGATTCAAAATAACAAAAAATCAGTTGTATTTCGTATTTCTATACATTAACAATGATCAATCTGAAAAGGAAACTAAGAAAATCCCATTTATTAAAGCATAAAAAAAATACTTAGGATTAAGCTTTAACCAAGGTTAGAGACTTGTACACTGAAAACTACAAAACACTGCTAAAAGAAATCAAAGAAGTTAAAGTAAGTGGGAAGATATCTTGTGCTCATGGACTGGAAGACTTAATATTGTTAAAATATCCACACCATCCAAAGTAATCTACAGATTCCAACACAATGTCCATCAAAATCCCAATGGCATTTTTCACAGATATAGGGCAAAAATAGTCCTGAAATTCATATGGAGTCTCATGGGACACCAAATAGCTAAAACAATCTTGAAAAAGAAGAACAAGAATGGAGGCCTCAGATTCTTTGATTTCAAAACTTAGTACAAAGCCACAGTAATTAAATAATTAAGACAGGGTATACTGACATAAAGATGGATATATAAGACAAAAGAAAAAAATAGAGTGCCCAGAAATAAACCCTTGCACAATGACCAAATGATTTTTGGCTAGGGTGCCAAGACTACAATGGGGAAAGGACAGTCTCTTCAATAAATGGTGATGGGAAAACTAAATTTCCACATGCAAAAGAATGAAGTCAGTCCTATATACAAAAATGAACTCAAAATGGATTAAATACCTAAAAGACAGACCTAAACTCTACAAGAAAACATAAGGAAAAAAACTTTAGGACACCAGATTCAGCAGTGATTTCTTGGATATGACCCCAAAAGCACAGGCAACAAAAGAAAGAATAGACAAAAAATTAAAATTACAACAAATTTTAAAACTTCCATGTGTCAAAGGAAACAATCAAAAAGTGAAAAGACAACATACAGAATGGAAGTAAATAACTGCAAATCATGTATCTGAAAAGTTATTATCCAAAAGAATATATATGGAACTTGTACAATTCAACAGTGACAACAAAAATAACCCAATTAAGAACTCGGTAAAGAATATGAATAGACATTTCTCTAAAGAAGATATAAAAATGGCTAATAAGCACATAAAAAAAGATACTCAGTATCACTAATCATTAGGGAAATGTAAATCAAAACCATGAGATAGCCCCTTCACACCATCAGGAAAGGTAGTATCAAAAGAACAGAAAATAAATGTTAGGAAGAATGTGGAAAAGGTGGAACCCTTATGCATGGCTGGTGGAAATGTAAAATGGCACAGTCATTATTGAAAACAGTATCTAAATTTTACCTAAAAGAAAAAAGAAAAGATTTGTTACATCATCTGGCAATCCCAACTCTGAGTATATGCCCAAAAGAATTCAAAGTAGGGGTCTCGAAGATACCTGCATACCCATGTTCATAGCAGCATTACTCACAACTTCAAATGTCCATCAAACAGTTGCAAGAATAAAACTGGTATATACATACAATGGAATATTACACAGCCTTTAAAAAAAGGAGGAAATTCTGTCACATGCTATAACAGGAATAAATCTAGAGGACACATTAAGCAAAATAAGCCAGTCACAGAAGGACAAATATTGTATGATTTTACTCATATGCAGTCCTCTGAAGTATTCAAAAAACTTATAAATAGTAGGTAGAAAGTGGTTACCAAAAACTAGGAGGACTTGGGAGGGGAAAGAAGTGCTTAATGAGTATAGTTTCTGTGTTACAAGATTAAAAAGTTTTAGAAATCTATAAAACAAAATATTTAACACTGCTGAACCATAGGCTTAAAAATGGTTATGACAGGGGCATCTGGGTGGCTCAGGTCATGATCCCACGGTCCTGGGATCGAGCCCCACATCGGGCTCCCTGCTCAGCGGGAAGCCTGCTTCTCCCTCTCCCACTTCCCCTGCTTGCGTTCCCTCTCTTGCTGTCTCGCTCTCTGTCAAATAAATAAAATCTTTAAAAAAGAAATGGTTATGACAGTAAATTTAACACTATGTGTTTTTTACCACGATAAAAACAAGATTTAAGCACACATACGAAAGTGAAGGTAAAACACTTTCTTGGACAAACAAAACTTGAAGGAATTTGTTGCTAGAAGATCTGTCTTGCAAGAATGTTAAAATAACTTCTACAGAGAGAAGGAAAAGGATGTAGGTCAGAAATTCGAATATACATAGAGGAAGAATACTAGAGAAGGAATAAATTAAGGTAAAATACTTTCATTTTTTAAAAAGATTTTATTTCTTTATTTGAGAGAGAGAGCATAAGCAGGGAGGAGGGGCAGAGGGAGAGGGGAGAAGCAGAATCTCTGCTGAGCAGGGAGCCCACTGTGGGGCTTGATTCCAGGATCCTGAGATTATGACCTGAACCATGACTGAGCCACCCAAGCACCCCTATTTTTATCACTCTTAATTGATCTAACAGGTAACAGTTTGTTCAAAATAATAGTAGCAACAATGTATTCAATTATATATGCTTATCTAAATGTTTATATTATGCTTATGTATATATGAAGTGAATGACAGCAATGATACAAGGGATGGAAAGGCAAATAAATTAGGAAAATTTTGTTATAATGTACTTCACTACCTGTGGAGGTGTACATTGTTACTTAAAAGCTAATTGTATAGTGCAAACTCTGGGGAAACCACTAGAAAAAATAAAGAAGTATAATCAGTATACTAAGGTAGGAGAGAAAATGCTCAATTGAAACCACAAAAGGCAGAAAAAGAATGGAAGACAAAATAGGAACAAAGAACGAAGGCAACAATAAAAAATACAGTAACAAAATGGTAGATGCTAATCCAACTGCATCAATAATCACTTTAAATGTCAATGGTCTAAATACTTCAACTAAAAGATTTTCAGAGTGGTTCAAAAACAAGGGAGAGCCAACAATGTGTGGTCTACAGGAAACCCATTTTAAATGTAAAGACATAGATTAAAAGTAAAGGCTGGAGAAAGGAATACCATGGTCACTTTAGTTGAATGTTTGTGTCCATCCAAAATTCTTATGTTGAAGCCTCCTCCCCATCGTAACAATATCTGGCACTTTGGGATGTGATTAAGTCATAAGGGGGGAGCCCTCACGAATGGTATTAGTTACTTTATAAAAGAGACCCCAGGGAGCTCTCTGCCCCTTCTGCCATGAGGACACAGTGAGAAAGCTGACTCTGAACCACACATCAAGTCTGCAGGCACCTGTGTCTCGGACTTCCCAGGCTCCAGAACCATGTGGAGTAAATGTTGTGTAAGCCACTCACTCTATAGTATTTGTCATAGTAACTTGAGCAGACTAAGCCACATGCTAATAACACCAATGAAAAGACAGCAGAGTAGCTAAATTTCAGAGCAATTAAGTTCACAGCACAGACTTTGGAGCAAGGAAAGTTATCAGAGATAAAAAGGGGCATTCTATAATGATAAGGGGCTCAATACTCCAAGAAGACATAACAATTCTTGACGTGTATATGCATAAAAACAGAGCACTAAATACTTCAGGCAAAAACTGATATAAACTGCAAGGAAAACAGATAAATCCATTATTAAGTTGGAGACTTCAACACCCCTCTATTAGAAATGGACAGATCCAATAAGCAGAAAATCAGTAAGGATATGGTTGAACTCTAAAGTATCATCAATCAACTGGATATAATTGACATATAGAATATGTCATCCAACTAGAAGCAGAACATATATTCTTTTCAAGCTCACATGGGACATTCACCAAGACAGACCACACTCCAAGCCATAAAACACACCTAAAGAAATTTAAAAGAAATCATGCAATGTCTGCTCTCAAACACAATTTAATTAAGCTAGAAATCAGTATCAGAAAGTGGGCTGGAAAATCCCCAAATACCTGGAAATTAAAACAACACACTTCTAAATAACACATGCATCAAAGGAGAAACCTCAAGAGAAATTTTTAAATATATCTAACTAAATGAAAATGATAAATATAACTTATCAAAGTTTGTGGTACGCAGGGAGGACAATGCTTAGAAGAAAAGTTATAGCCCTGGATATGTGTGTATGTGTGTGTGTGTTTGTAAGAAAAGAAGAAAGATCTAAAATCAATAATCTAAGCTTTCACCCTAGGAAACTAGAAAATGAAGAGGAAATTAAATCCAAAGAAAGTACAAGAAAAGGAATAAAAATCCTATTTTATTTTTTTGCAGAAATCAATGAAATTGCAAATAGGAATTCAATAGAGAAAATCAATGAAACAAAAAGCCAGTTCTTTGAAAAGATCAGTAAGTCTCTAGCCAAGCTTAGAAAAAAAGAGAAAAAGCATAAATTACTAATATCAGAAATGAAGAAGGGGTCATCACTACTGATTCCATGTATATTAAAAGGCTAATAAAGAAATAATGTGAACTCTACACCCACAAATTTGATGGCAATAAAATGGACCAATTCCTGGAAAGACGGAATCTAACAAAACTCACACAAGGAGAAACAGTCTCAGCAGACTTACATCTGTTTAAAAAACTGAATCAACAACTAATAACATACCAAAACAGAAAGCACCAGACCCATATGGCTGCATGGGTGAATCCTACCAAACATTTAAAGAGGAGATATCAATTCTTTATAATTTCTTCCAGACAACAGAAGCAGAGGGAATACATCCTAATTCACTCTATGAAATTAGCATTGCCCTAATACAAAAACCAAAGACATTACAAGAAAGGAAAACTACTATCTCTCATGAACACCAGTGATATATTCTCAACAAAATACTAGTAAACTGAATCCAACAGTGTATGAAAAAATTATATAGACCGTGACCAAAGTGGGATTCCCAACCGGATCATAGATTCCATGCAATCCCCACTCCCAGTATTTTTTTTCTTTCTTGGATATTGACAAACTTAACCAAAAGTTTATATGGAAAGGCAAAAGGCCAGAACAGCCAACACAATAAGGAAGAAGAAGAAAGTTGAAGGACTAATACTACCCTACTTCAAGACTTACTATAAGGCAACAATAATCAATATAGGATGGAATTGGTGAAAGAATAAATATATAAATAAGCAGAACAGACTAGACAGCTCAGAAACAGACAAATACAGTCAACAATTCTTTGACAACAACAGTGCAAGGGGGAAAGGACAATCTTTTAAACAAATGGTGCCAGAACAATTGGACATGCCAAAAAATGAATCTAGATAAAAGAGAACCGTATCAACATGATAAAGAGCATTTTTGAAAATCATACAGCTAATACCATACTCAATGGTGAATGACCAAAAGTTTTCCTTCTTGGATGAGAACAGAAAACGATGCACATTTTCACCACTACTATTCAACATTATCATAGAGCATTACTACTAGAGCAGTTAGACCAAAAAGCAAAGGAACCCACATTGGAAAGGAAAAAGTAAAACTACATCTATTTACAGAAGACATGATCCTATATATAGAAAATCCCTAAGAATCCATAAGAAAGCTACTGAAGTTCATAAATTCAGCAGTTGAAGGTTACAGGATCATTATATAAAAAATCAGTTGGGTTTCATACACTAGCAATGCACAATCCAAAAAGAAATTAAGAGATCAATTCCATTTGCAATAAATCTAAAAAAAATAAAATACCTAGGACAATTTTTAACAAATGAAGTGAAAGGCTTGTACACTGAGAAATATAAGACATTAATGAAAGAAATTAAAGATGACCTAAATAAATAGACATTCCATGTTCATGAATTGGAAGGCTTTATATTAAGATGGTAGTAATACTCCAAGCATCTATAAATTCAGTATAATCCCTATCAAAATTCCAACAACTTCTGAAGATATGGAAAATGTGATCCTCAAATTCAAATGTAATTGCAAGGGATCCTGAATATCTAAAACATTCTTAAAAAAAAAAAAAAGTTGCAGGACTTATATTTCCCAGTTCAAAATATACTGCAAATCTAAAGTAATCAAAACAGTGCAGTACTGGCATAAGGACAGACATACAGACCCATGGAAGAGACTGGAGAGTCTAGAAATAAACCCATACATCTGTGGCCAATTTTTGTGATAAGGGTGAAAGACCAGTGAGGAAAGAATCTCTTCAACAAATGGTGCTGAGACTACTATATTTCCATGCACAATATATATAAAATGGAGCCCTATCTCACACTCTATATAAAAATTAACTTAAAAATATGGAGGGGCGCCTGGGTGGCTCAGTTGGTTAAGCGACTGCCTTCGGCTCAGGTCATGATCCTGGAGTCCCGGGATCGAGTCCCACATCGGGCTTCCTGCTCGGCAGGGAGTCTGCTTCTCCTCTGACCCTCTTCCCTCTTGTGCTCTCTATCTCTCATTCTCTCTCTGTCAAATAAATAAATAAAATCTTTAAAAAAAAAAACATGGAGAAATAAGAACCCTTCTGTACTGCTGCTTGGAATGTAAAATAGTGTAGTGACTGTAGAAGACAGTATGGGCAGTTCCTCCAAAAGTCACACATAGAATTTCCAAATGACCCGGCAATACCACACTTAGGTATGTACTCAAAACAACTGAATTCAGGAACTCAAACATATACTTTACAACAATTTTCACTGCAGCATTATTCACAATAGCCAAAAGGTGGAAGCAACCCACAAGTCCACTAACAGATGACTAGATAAACAGAATGTGGTAGAAACACATAGTGGAATATTACTCGGCCATGAAAAGCAGTGAAGTTCTGGGGATCCCAGGGAGAAGATGGCAGAGTAGGAGACCCTAAGCTCACCTCATCCATGGTTACAACTAGATAATACCTACATCAGTGTAAATAACCCAGAAAATGACCTAAACATTGGCAGAACAGACTTTCCACAACAAATGTAGTGACAAGACCACATTGAAAAGGGAAGGAAGGGTGGAGACGATGTCAGGAGCTAAATGGGACTGTCCAGTGGAGAGCAGGACACCATAGGTACAGAAAGGGGAGGACCAGACCCTTACACCAAGTACTCCAGGCACAGGGAACCTGCATGAAAACCAGAGGGGCATAATCTTGTGAGTTCTTAAAATCAGCTGGCTTAACACCAGGAACTTTAAAATCAGCAGGCTCCACTCGGGAGAGACGGGAGGGTGACAAGAAATGGAATCCCCACCTTTAAAGGGACAGCACAAGAAACAGCCCCACAGAGACACAGCATAGAAGCATTAGTTTGAAAAAAAGCTTGGAGTATACAGGAGGGGGATTTGGTTAATAATTTCAGAGTGCATACTGGAAGAGAAATTTCTCCAGGAACAAAGGAGCTGGAAAGCCCCCATTTCTTTCCCCCACCCCTAAGCCTAGAGACATGGACACCTGCAGGAACCAGTGAAGCACCAACATTTCCTATCTAACTGGCTAACAGTGTGCCCTACCCTTGCATTCTCCTACAGACCTACCTCCTCCAATATGCCCTTGGCTGGAGCCCATCCAAAGAGACTCCTGCCCCAAGGAGAGGGAAAAATAACCACACACACTATTCTGACTACACCCCAGCAGTGGCCTGAGGGCAGATATCTGGTCTGACTGCAGGCTCCACCCACCAACAAAAGCTTCTCAGAGGACAACACAGGGAAAGTGCCCTGCAGTTATGTACTACTGCATCTCTGGAGAATGCCTGGTCTAACTCAACTCAAGGCAAAAGGTGGTCTCAGACTGGCCCACTAACAACATAGGGACCAAACCCTGCCCAGAATGGGCAGAGAGCTATTGTAGATGATGGGACTAAAGGCAGAAGCAGCTCAGCCACAACAGTAGGGCACAGGCAACACACATTGGAGAAACCCCTGAAGCACCAGGTTCTGGTGAGCAGGAGATAATGCACTGCAGGGCACTATAGAACCTCTTCTTCATAAGGCCACTATTTCCAAGAGCAGGAGACACAGCCGACATTCCTAACACAGAGAAACAGACACAGAGATAGACAAAATGAGGCGACAGGGGAATATGTCCCCAGTAAAAGGACAAAATCAAAGCAAACAAAACAGAGATAGGTAATATGCCTGCTAGAGAATTTAAAGTAATGGTCATAAAAATACTCATGGGACTTGAGAAAAGAGTAGAGGACCTCTGTGAGACTCTCAACAAAGACAGAAAATAGAAATGAACCAATAAGAGATGAAGAACTCAATAACTGAAATTAAAAATACATTAGAGGGAATAAATAGTAGACTACAGGAAGCAGAAAAATGGATCAGTGACCTGGAAGATAGATTAATGGCAAGCAATCAAGGTGAAGAAGAGAGAGAGAAAAAAAATAATAAAAACTGAAAATAAGACTTAAGGAATTCAGTGACACCATCAATTTGCTTAATAGGGATCCTAGAAAGAGAATAGAGAGAAAAGGAGGAAGATAACTTATTTGAGGAAATACTAGCTGAGGGCGCCTGGGTGGCTCAGTTGATTAAGCATCTGCCTTCAGCTCAGGTCATGATCCGAGGGTTCTGGGACTGAGCCCCCCATTGGGCTCCCTGGGAACCTGCTTCTCCCTCTCCCTCTGCCTGCCACTCCCTCTGCTTGTGCGTGTTCTCTGTCAAATAAATAAAATCTTAAAAAAAAAAAAAATACTAGCTGAAAATTTCCCCAATCCAGGAAGGAAATAGAAATCCAGATCCAAGAAGCAAAGAAAGCCCCCAACAAAATCAACCTAAGGAGGTCCACACCAAGACAAATAGTAATAAAATGGTAAAATGTACAGATAATGAGAATTTTAAAAGCAGCAAGAGAAAACAGTTATAAACAAGGGAAACCCAATAAGGCTATCAACAGATTTTCCAGCAGAAACTTTGTAGGCCAGAAGAGAATGGCATGATATATTCAAAGGGCTGAAAGAAAAAACAAAAACAAAAACAAACTCCAGCCAAGAATACTCTATCCAGCAAGGCTATCCATTCAGAATAGGAGAGATAAGAATTTCCCAGATAAACACAAGTTAAAGGAATGCATCACCATTAAACCAGTGCTACAAGAAATGTTAAAGGGAACTCTTTGAGTGGAAAGGAAAGACCATAGGCAGGAGTGAGAAAAGTAGGAAACACAAAAGCAGTAAAATTATCTATAAAAATCAGTCAGGAGATTCACAAAATAAAAGGATGTAAAGTTTGACACCATATACCTAAAAAAGGTATAGGAGTACAGAAGGGGGAGAGGAGTAAAGAATGGGTTGAAACTTAAGCATCATCAATGTAATATAGACTGCTATATGCAAAAGATGTTATATACAAAACTCATGATAACCACAAATCAAAAATCAGTAATATGCAAAAAATAAAGGAATCCAAGTATATCACTAAACCAGCAAACTGTGAGAGAAAAGAACAAAAAGGAATAGAGAACTACAAAACCATAAAACACGTAACAAAGTGGCAATGAGTACATAAGTACATACCTATCAATAATTACTTCAAATATAAATGGACTAAACACTCCAATCCAAAAGACACAGGGTGACAGAATGGATGAAAAGCAAAACTCATCTATCTGCTGTCTACAAGAGACTCATTTCAGACCTAAAGACACATGTAGATTGAAAGTAAAAGGATGGAAAAGCATTTACCATGAAAACGGAAGTAAAAAATAGCCAGGGTAACAATACTTAGACAAAATAGACTTTAAAACAAAGACTGTAACAAGGGACAAAGAAGGACACTATATAATTATAAAGGGAACAATCCAACAAGAAGATATAACAATTGTAAATAGTTACGCATCCAATATGGGAGCACCCAAATACATAAAGCAGCTAATAACATAAAGGAACTAATCTATAGTAATACAATAACAGGGACTTTAACACCCCACTTATATGAATGGCTAGACCACCCAAACAGATTAAAATAAAAAAAGGGGGGGAACAGTGGCTTTGAATGACACATTGGACCATATGGATTTAACAGATATATTCAGAATATCCCATCCTAAAACATCAGAGTACACATTCTTTTCAAGTACACACGGAACATTCTCCAGAATAGATCACATATTAGGCCAGAAACCAAGTCTCAATAAATTCAAAAAGATTGAAGTCTTACCCTGTGCATCTTTTCTGACCACAACAATATAAAACTATAAAGCAACCAGAAGAAAAAATCTGGAAAGAGCACAAATACATGGAGGTTAAATAACATGCTACTAAACAATGAATGGGTCAACCAAGAATCAGAGAAGAAATAAAAATACATGAAGACAAGTGAAATGAAAACACAGTGGTCCAAAATCTTTGTGATGCAGCAAAAGCTGTTATGAGAGGTAAGTGTAAAGCAATATAGGTTTAACTCAAGAAGCAAGAAAAATCTCAAACAATCTAACTTTAAGCCTACAGGAGCTAGAAAAAGAATAAACAAAACTCAAAACCAGCAGAAGGAAGAAAATTATAAAGATTAGAGCAGAAATAAAGGACATAGAAACTAAAAAAAAAACACAATAGAACAGATCAATGAAACCAGGAGCTGGTTCTTTGAGAAAATCAACAAAATTGATAAACTTTTAGCCAGACAAGAGAGAGAACTCAAAATCAGAGATGATAGAGGAGAAATAACAACTAACACCACAGAAATACAAAGGACTATAAGAGAATATACAATTTGGACAACCTAGACGAAATGGATAAATTCCTAGAAACATATACCCTTCCAAAATCAGGAAGAAATAGAAAATGTGAACAAAGCGATTACCAGGAATGGAATTGAATTAGTAATCAAAAAACTCCCAACAAGCAAAAGTCCAGGACCAGATGGCTTCACAGGTGAATTATATGAAACATTTTATTTCATTTTATTTTTAAGATTTATTTATTTGAAGCAGGGAGGGGCAGAGGGAGAAAGTCTCAGAGAGATTCCGCACTGAGCTCAGAGTCAACCACAGGGCTCCATCTCATGACCCTGAGATCACAACCTGAGCCAAAACCAAGAATTGGCCACTTAATCGACTGCACCACCCAGGCCCCCTATGAAACATTTTAAGAACAGTTAATACCTATTCTTCTCAAATTATTCCAAAAGTAGAAGAGGAAGGAAAGCTTCTAAATTCATTCTGAGACCAGAATTATCCTGATACCAAAACCAGATAAGGACGCCACAAAAAAGAGAACTACAGGACAGTGTCTCTGATGAACACATGTTAAAATCCTCAACAAAAATATTAGCAAAACAAATCCAACTACACATTAAAAAAAAATCATTCACCACGAATAAGTGGGATTTATTCCCGGGATGCAAGGGTGGCTCAATATTCACAGATCAGTCAACTTGATCTGTCAATAAAAGGATAAAAATCATATGATGATTTCAATAAGTGCAAAAAAAGCATGACAAAATACAACATCCATTCATGAGAAAAACCCTCAAGAAAGTAGGTTTAGAGGGAACATACACCAACATAATAAAGGCCATATATGAAAAACTCACAACTAATGTCATACACAACACGGAAAAACTGAGAGCTTTTCTCCTAAGGTAAGGAACAGAAGAAGGATGTCCTCTCACCACTTTAATTCAACGTTGTACTGGAAGTCCTAGCCACAGCAATCAGATAACAAAAAGAAATAAAAGGCATCCAAATTGGTAAGGAAGAAGTAAAACTTTCACTATTTGCAGAAGACATGATACTATTATACAGAGAACCCTAAAGACTCCACCAAAAATCTACTAGAATAAATGAATTCAGTAAAGTTGCAAGATACAAAATCAATATACAGAAATCCACTGCATTTCTATATACTAATAATGAAGCTGTAGAAAGAGAAATTAAGAAAATAATCCCATTTATAATTGTACCCAAAATAAAATACCTAGGAATAATTTTAACCCAGGAGGAGAAAGACCTGTACTCTGAAAACTATAAAACATCGATAAAAGAAACTGAAGATGACACAAAGAAATGGCAAGATATTCCATGCTCATGGATTGGAAGAACAAATATTGTTACAATGTCCATACCACCAAAGCAATCTATGAATTTAATGCAATCCCTACCAAAATACCAACAGCACTTTTCACAGAACTAGAACAAACAATCCTAAAATTTGTATGGAACCACAAAAGACCCAAAATAGCCAAAGGAATCGTGAAAAAGAAGAAGAAACCTGGAGGTATAATAATCCTGAATTTTTCAAGATATAGTACAAAGCTGTAGTAATCAAAACGGTATGGTACTGGCACAAAAACAGACACACAGATCAACAGAATAGAATGGAAATAAACCCAGAAATAAAACCATGATTATATGGTCAATTAATCTTTGACAAAGGAGTCAAAAATATGCAATGAGAAAAAGACAGTCTCTTCAACAAATGGTGTTGGGAAAACTGGACAGCCACATGCAAAAGAATGAAATTGGGTCACTTTCTTACATCATACACAAAAATAAACTCAAATTGGATTAAGGATCTAAATGTAAGACCTGAAACCATAAAAATCCTAGAAGAGAACACAGGCAGTAATTTCTCTGACATTGGCTACAGAAATATTTTTCTAGATACGTCTCCCGAGGCAAGGGAAACAAAAGCAAAAATAAACTACTGTGCTATATCAAAAAAAAAAGCTTCTGCACAGTGAGGGAAACAATCAACAAAACTAAAAGGCAACCTACTGAATAGGAGAAGATATTTGCAAATGGCATATTCAATAAAGGGTTAATATCCAAAGAATATAAAGAACTTATAAAAAATGCCAACTAAAAAAGAAAAAGAAAAACAACAAATCCAAAAAAACCCTCAATGTCCAAAAAACAAATAATCCAATTAAAAATGGGCAGAAGACATGAACAGACATTTCCAAAAAAGATAAACAGATGACCAACAGATATATGAAAAATGTTCAACATTACTTATCATCAGAGAAATCCAAGTCAAAACTACAATGAGACATCATCTCACACCTCTCAGAATGGTTAAAATCAACAACAAGAAACAAAGGTGTTGGGGAGGATGTGGAGAAAAAGGAAGCCTCTTGCACTATTGGTGCGACTGCAAACTGGTGCAGCCACTCTGGAAAACAATATGGAGGTTCCTCAAAAAGTTAAAAATAGAACTACCCTACAATCCAGCATTCACACTACTGGGTATTAACCCAAAGAATACAAAAACACTAATTCAAAGGGATACATGCACCCCAATGTTTATAGCAGCATTATTTACAATAGCCAATGGGGCGCCTGGGTGGCTCAGTTGTTAAGTGTCTGCCTTTGGCTCGGGTCATGATCCCAGGGTCCTGGGATAGAGCCCCGCATCAGGCTCCCTGCTCGGCAGGAAGCCTGCTTCTCCCTTTCCCACTCCCCCTACTTGTGTTCCCTCTCTTCACTGTGTCTCTGTCAAATAAGTAAATAAAACCTTTAAAAAGAAAAAATAGCCAAGATATATGGAAGCTGCTCAAGTGTCCATCAACTGATGAATGGATAAAGAAAATGTGGTGTATATATACAATGAAATAGTGTTCAGCCATAAAAAAGAATGAAATCTTGCCACTTGCAACAACAGAGATGGAGCTAGAGAGTATAATGCTAAGCAAAAGAAGTCAGAAAAAGACAAATACCATATGATCTCACTCATATGTGGAATTTAAGAAACAAACGAGCAAAGGGGGAAAAAAGAGAGAAAGGCAGACCAAGAAACAGACTCTTCACTATAGAGAACAAACAGAGGGTTAACCAGAGGGGAGGTTGGTGGGGAGATGGGTGAAATAGGTGATGGGAATTAAGAAGTACACTTGTCATGATGAACCCCTGGTGATTAAAATAAAAACTTTAAAAAAAAATGCAATTCAAAAACAGGAAAAATTCAATCATACTGTTTTGGAATGAATACATAGGTGGTAAAACCTAATACAAAGACAGTGAAATGATTATCATAAGCCTGGCTGAATACTTCCAGTGAGGAATGTATTATGATCCAGAAGGGTGCAGTTTCTGGGGCACCAGTACTGTTCTATTTCTTGAACTGGATGGTTCCAGAAATATGGATCTTGGATACTTTTTGTATACATGTTATACTTCACATTAAAAAAAAAAAAAGGGATGGTAAGGATAAAACACCAGTCCACACAGATGAATACAGCTAGAAAAAAACATAGTTATGTTGACTGGTTCATAACCATGAACCCTAAAGGGAGGTTCGGGCTGCCAGGTAATCATACATCTGCCCACTAACTCTCCTAGAAATATTTTATACCTTTCTGTTGTGAAACCTCTAGCATCTCCTCTCCCATTCTCATCTTCAGTTAACTACTGTTTCCTACTTCAATGAGAAAAATGGAAGTAAAGACAACTTCCACAGACTTACCACCATAAATAACCCGTGTCCCAGAATTTTGCACCCACATATTCTACCTTCCCTCAAAGCTGAACTCTCCCTGCTACCATCCTAAGGCCAGTCCACCTATTTGTGCACCAGATCCCACTCCTTCTTGCCTTCTCAAAGACAGTATTACAGCAACTCTCCCATCTGTCACCCATATCATCAATTTCCTTCAGTAAACGTGCTATTATTTCTTTTTTTTTAAAGATTTTATTTATTTATTTCAGAGAGAGAATGAGACATAGAAAGCACGAGAGGGAAGAGGGTCAGAGGGAGAAGCAGACTCCCTGCTGAGCAGGAAGCCCAATGTGGGACTCAATCCCGGGACTCCAGGATCATGACCTGAGCCGAAGGCAGTTGCTTAACCAACTGAGCCACCCAGGCGCCCACGTGCAATTATTTCTTAACCCAACTTCTCCACCAACTGCTACCACATTTCTTCCGCTTCTGGTTAAATTTCTTAAAAAATTGTCTGCAGTTACTGTCTCTGGTCCTTTTCCTTCCATTCTCTCCTAAACCCACCACAATCTCGGGTTTTTGGCTGGTCAAAACTGCTCATCAAGATAATCAATAACTTCTTATGGTCAACTGTCGGCTCTCATCTTCCTTATTTATGAGGAGCATGTGACACAGGTTGTATCACTCCTTGCTCTTTGATACATTTGCATCACTTTGGTTTTTGGTAAAGCACTCTCTTCTGATTTTCCCCTTATATATAAACCAGTCATTCCTGCTCCATCTCCACTGCTGGCTGATTCCTCTTCTTCCTTACTTAATGTTGGAATATCCCGGTATGTCTTTGGTATTCTTCCATCCACCTATACTCATTCTCTTGGTTCTGTCATTCAGACTCATGATTTAAATACATCTTTATACAACACCTCCAGTTCAGATCCTTCTCTTAAACTCGACTTATTTATAATGTCTACTAGACATCTGAAATTCCACATGTCCAAAACTAATTTCCCCAGTTTTCCCCCCAAAACCTGCTCCACTTATTAACCATCCTTATCTCTATTTAAGGCAATGCCACCCTGTTGCTAAGACCAAAAACTCTGGCGTCATCCTTGTTTTCTCTCCCCCCATCTAGACAATTAATAAATCCAGTATATTCCATCTTCCAAATATATCCAGAATTTAAGATTTCTTCACCTCCTCCACTGTTACCACTCAGTCCAAGCCACATTCATATCTCACTTGGATTATTGCAATGGCCTCTTATCTGGTCTGTTTATACCTTTGACCCTCTACACCCTATTCTTAACGTAGCAGCAGAAAGACCCTTTTAACATTTAATTTACATATTACCTTTCCTCTGCTCAAAATCCTATAATGACTACTCATCTTACTCAGATGAAAAACCAACTATGCATGCCTAGGACAATATAAACCTTTTCTTTTCTGGGTTTAGGAAGCATAAAAATAAACGTGATTCCTAAAGCCAATCCCCAAACCACTTCTGGCCTATGAATAATTTTTCTTACTCCACACTGAATGAGGACAGTGCACTACATTTTTATAAATGTCTCTGTTTATTCCTTTTAACACGTGGCTTTTCCTATTTTTTGTTAATGTTATATTTTTAATAAAATAACGGTCATTGTAAATGGAAAGTTTTTAAAACACTTTATTACTTGCAAAATAAAGTTTTGGTAGAACTAAATTTTAATGCCTTCACCATTTCTCCTCTCTATGCATTTTTCTCTGAACTAAAAAACAGAACACTTTTACTGGTATATGGAATTGAACAGTCTGGGGCTACTAGCCAAAAGGATTTAATAAGCATGTACTAAAGCATAGGTAGGAGAAATTATATTGACTAGATTATTAGACCCCTCCCCAACTCTGTCAGGACTGGCTGTGTGACATTAAAGTTTTTTGCCTCTCTGATCCTCTTTCCTCATCCATAATGCCCATTAAGTACCCATTTCATAGAAATAGCAAAATTAAATGAGATGATACATTTAAAATATATTGACACATAATAGCCACATGTGTTTTTAGTTAGTGCAACACTATTAGCTACATATTTAGTTAATGCAATGTTAATACAGTAGTGTATGGTGGGAGAGAGAGTGGAAGGAGGGTTAGTGGGAGTGGATCATATTAACACACAGAAGTATTTTATCAATTTAGGTTCAGAACTGCTGGTGTATGGTGATAATAAAAAGCATTTTGGTCAGATTCATTATTGTTTGTAAATTCTCTGCAGACCATTTACCCCCTTTCTTGCCTTCACCAGCATACACCACAGCAAAAGACCATCTTTCACATTCACTCACTATTAATGGAGTAACAGGCATAGTATATGGCAAAGACTCAGAAGGCAGTATTAGCGTAAGGTCACCTGGTATTCTTAAATAAACTAATAGTGATTATTTAGAAAATAAAAATATTCACTTACCTTTTTTGAATTTATGTACGGGGAGTTTCTTAAGTTGATCTTTACGAAGTCTGTTTCTTCTAGCTCTATGTCTGTCCTGGACGAATTTTGTAATCTAAAAATAAAGAAAAACAAATCAGATATTAAACATGCAAACAGAAAATGGCCATTAAAATAATAGACATGTTTCTGGATAGCTGCTGTAAATCAATTCAATTAAACCCCAATTGCAATATCATTAATTGAAGCACTAATTACATAAGTGAATAGTTTACCTCAAATTATCCTTTGAATTTTTAATCATTGACCTAAGTTATCTTTTTTTTAAGGTTAATTTTTTTTATTTTAGTATGTTTTTAAATGTTTTTTATTTATTTATTCATGAGAGTCAGAGAGAGAGAGAGAGAGAGAGAGGCA
Organism: Zalophus californianus; assembly: GCF_009762305.2. Lineage (NCBI taxonomy): Eukaryota > Metazoa > Chordata > Mammalia > Carnivora > Otariidae > Zalophus > Zalophus californianus. The sequence continues at coordinate 104,721,325 of NC_045595.1, read as the reverse complement.
GAGGGAGAAGCAGGCTCCCAAGGAGCAGGGAGCCCGATGTGGGACTCGATCCCAGGACCCTGGGATCATGACCTGAGCTGAAGGCAGACGCTTAACCATCTGAGCCACCCAGGTGCCCCCTAAGTTATCTTTTATCTATTCTAACAGAAACATTATAAATAACATAGAACTATTTGTTTGCAAATATAAATGATAGACCACAGGTTACAAAGACTCCACTGGATCAAGAGGAAGGCAGAGCTGAAATTCCTATAAGTTACAAACTAATAAAGTTTGCAAACATACATTTATTAGTCACTGCACTTTCAGTTGTAAGCAGCAAACTGAATCGAAGTACTACAAAACACCTGTACTATGAATACTCAGAAATGCTGGATAAAATATGCAAAATATTTTCAAATATAAGTGACTCTGCTTGCAAGAATGAAAAGGAAGTCTACAGGGCCAGAGCCAAATGCCCAAAGTGACATCCATAAAAAGAAAATTTTGATAAATTTGACTGTATCAATGTTAAGGACTTCTGTCCTCAAAAGACACTTAAAAAATAAAAGACAAACCACAGACTGAGAGAAAAGATTTGCAAATTGCATATTTGATAAGAGATTTGTATCCAGAATTTATGAAGAACTCAAAACAATGAAAAAAAAAGCAAACCAATAGAAAAAAAATGGACAAAATATCTGAATAAACACTTCATCACAGAAGACAGCTGCATGGAAAATAAGCACTGGAAGAGATACTCAACATAATTAGTCAATGACAAATGACAATTCAAATCACAAATGCCACTATACACCTATGAAAATGACTAAAATTAAAAAATTAAAAAGACTAACTATGGGGCGCCTGGGTGGCTCAGTCATTAAGTGTCTGCCTTCGACTCAGATCATGGTCCCAGGGTCCTGGGATCGAGCCCCGCATTGGGCTCTCTGCTCCACGGGAAGCCTGCTTCTCCCTCTCCCACTCCCCCTGCTTGTGTTCCCTCTCTCGCTGTCTCTCTCTGTCAAATAAATAAAATAAAATAAAAATCTTGAAAAAAAAAAAAAGACTAACTATATCAAGTGTTGGCCAGGATGTAGAGGAACTGGCACTGTGATATGCTACTGGTATAACCACTTGAGAATGCTGATGGCTTTTTTTTATAACTTTAAACACACATTTACCATATGACTCAATCATCCCACTTCTACTTATAGTTACACAATGGAAATGAAAGTACCAATTCATATAGCAACTTGTACACAAATGTCCATGTCAGCTTTATTTGTAATATCCAAAAACCAGAAACAACTCAAATGTCTATCAACAGGTAAATGGATAAACTGTGATATATTTATATAATCAAATACAACTGGGTTAAAAAAAAATGAATCAATATACTCAATAAAATATATGAATCTCAAAATAAACATCCTGAGAAAAAGAAGGCAGACACAGAAAAGTACATAGTATATGAGTCCATGTGTATAAAGCTGAAAAAAATGCCAATATATAATGACCAAAAGCAGGTCTATGTTGGGATGGGGGGGTGGGAAAAGGATGAGGATGTGAAGGGGTGAGAGGGAGGGATGGTTAAGAAGCTTGAGGAAGTTTTTTGAGTTGACTGATATTTCAGTATCTTGATTGTGGTAGTGATTTCAAAGGTAAGCGTGTGTGTGTGTGTCTCCAAACTTACCAAATTTATATATGTGCAGTTTATGTTAATTATACCTCAAAAGTGATTATTAAAAAACTGAATAGTAACCACTAGAAGAATAACCCTATAATTTAAGTTTTTAAAGCAGTAGGAGATAGACTGAGACAGAGAGAGTTGAGTAATCCAAATCTGCAAAGAAGAAAAATAATAAAAAGTAAGCAATAGAAATTATTCCAAATATATGTATAATCACAAAAATATAAGTAGATTAAATTCACCAGGTTTCTTTTTTTTGAAGAGTACATCATATTGGATAAAGAAAAAATTCCAACCATATGCTATTTACAAGACAAAAAATTAAAACTTAATGACACATTAAGAAAAATATAAAGGTAAAAAATAAAGGAATAAAGATATACCACGGCAATACAAGCAAAAGAAAAACTGATGTATCAAGTAAAACAGAATTTAAGACAAAAATCATCATTAGGAGGTCGTCATGACAATGATTTAAAAAAAAATCCCAGAAAAACGACAAAATTATGGGCATTCACAAGCTCAGTAATTTATAGTTGAAGCAGAGAAAAAAATTAAAGACTACAAACCTATGCTGCCCAATATGACAGCCACTAGGCACTTGAAATGTGGCTAGTTATTATTTGAGATTTGCTGTAAAAGTATAAAGTATACACCAGATTGTAAATACTTAGTAAAAAATAAATGTAAAATATATTTTACAGTTATTTGTCTTAACTGAATGTTGAAATACATTTTAGATTTATTAGGTTAAATTTAGTATTTAAATTAATTTCACCTGTTACTTTTTATCTTTTTAATTTGGCTACCAAAAAATTTAAATTACAATAAATGTGGCTTCACAGTATTGTTCTATTGCCTAGTATTGTTTTAGAAAACACAAGAGTACAAAAACTATAGAGAACTGTGATGATTGCACAATTCTGTGACTATACTAAAGACCACTGAATTACATACTTTTCATGGGTCGATTTTTATGTTATGTGAATTCTATCTTGATAAAGCGGTTTTAAAAATATTTTTTTAAAAAAGACTATACGAAACAGTTGCACAAGTGCAAACTGATGTACATACCTAGAACTTTGCACTCCATAATTCTTTTCACATATGTGGTGGATGTTCACAAAATTTAGCCACAAAGCAAGTCTTTGGAAATCACCAAAGAATCTATTAACATACAGTGTCTTCTGACCACAATAAAATTGAATTAGAAATCAATAGAAAAAAAAGATATGGAAAAAATATATATATTTTGGAAATTTAAAACTTTATTAAAATAGTCCAGACATCACAGAAGAAATCATAGTGGATATATGATAATGGAGAAATACGATCATGAGAAATAAGATCATGAACTGGCAGACAGAGGCAGGTGGAGTACCCAACACAGCGGAGAAAGAAATACAACTTTTTTACTGAACTATAGAATTAGATTACCTTACCCACCCAGATACAAACAAAACAACTCTAGAATGGGACAGGCCTTCCCTTCACCCAGTCCCAGAACTGCAGAATTAGTCCTGGATGAGGTGGAGATAGGTTAATCCCAAGAGAAAGGTGGAGCTGAGCAAAACATGCCCTAGGTTGATTCTTTCCAAATACACCACACAGATAAGATACCTCCTCTCTCCTAAGACCAAATGAGTGAAAGGGTAAGGAAGGGCTAGGAGTTATAGTAATTGAATTCTCCCTTCTTGATGGAAACATCAAGAGTGGTAAAGAAACATCCTATATAACAAAAAAAAATTTTAATGTAAACCAAATTAAAATCCAAATATTCCTTATCAAAAGCTATGAGTTGCAGCTAAAGTAATTGTTAAACAGAAATTTATAACCTAAATGAGTATACCAGAAAGAAAAATATTAATAAGCATTCAGCTGAACAGGCTAGAAAAAGAAAAGCAATCTTATCCAAACAAATAGAAGAAAGAAAATTATGCTAAGAGCAGACATTCATGAACAAATTGTGTTGGGAAAAGTGGACAGCCACATACACAAGAATGAAACTGGACTACTTTCTTACACCATACACAAAAAATTGTACAACATTACTTGACCATCAGAGAAATACAAATCAAAACCTCAATGAGATACCACCTCACACCAGTCAGAATGGCTAAAATTAACAAGTCAGGAAACAACAGATGTTGGCGGGGATGCGGAGAAAGGGGAACCCTCCTACACTGTTGGTGGGAATGCAAGCTGATACAGCCACTCTGGAAAACAGTGTGGAGGTTCCTCAAAAAGTTGAAAATATGACCCCAACAACTGCACTATTAGGTTTTTATTCACAGGATAAAACAACAATATGAAGGGGCACATGAACCCCAATGTCTATAGCAGCAATGTCCACAACAGCCAAAATATGGAAAGAGCACAGATGTCCATCGAGAGATGAATGGATAAAGAAGATGTGGTGTGTGTGTGTGTGTGTGTGTGTGTGTACACGTGCATGCGTGCGTGCACACACACAGGAATATTACTCAGCCATCAATAAGAATGAAATCTTGTCATTTGCAACAACATAGATGGAACTAGAGGGTATTACGCTAAGTGAAATAAGTCAGAGAAAGACAAATACCGTAGGATTTTCACTCATATGTGGAACTTAAGAAACAAAACAGATGAATATAGCGGAAGGGAAGGAAAAGTAAAATAAAATGAAAATTGAGCGGGAGGCAAACCGTAAGAGACGCTGAACTCCAGGAAACAAAATGAGGGTCGCTGGAGGGAAGGGGGTAGGTGGAAGGGATAATTGGGTGATGGGCATTAAGGAGGGCACTTGTAATGAGCACTAGGCCTTATATGCAACTGATGAATCACTAAATTCTACCTCTGAAACTAATGGGAAAAAAAAAACAAAAATTCAGGAGACAGAAATAAAAGAAAGTGAAGACTAGAATTTAACTTCCACTGGAATCTAAGCTGCTTTACATCAGGCATTTTTACCAGTTTGGTTCACTGATGAATCTTCGGACCCCACAGCAGTGCATCATAGATGCAAAATAAATATTTGTTGAGTGAAAGGAAGAAGAGAAAACCCTCAAGGTCTACTTCTTTGAAAGACAAAACAGATAAACTTCTGATAACACTGTGAAAGGCATGGACAAATATGAATAAAGAGAACTCATTTCACATACAGTAGAAATTCTCTTTAAAAAAAATTCTCTTTAAATTGTTATGTGAGTAGCACTTGATTCCACTATACTTGAAAACAGATAAAATAGACAATTTCTTAGAAATATAATTTAGGGGGATCCTGGGTGGCTCAGTCGGGTAAGCGTCTGACTCTTGATTTCGGCTCAGGTCATGATCTCAGGGTTGTGAGATCGAGCCCTACATCAGGCTCCGCGCTGGGCGTGGTAGTAGAAAAAGTAGACAACCACCTGAATGTCCAGGTAACTATGAAAAAAGTCAACAGGCCTAGATGATTTTGTAAACAACCTTCACCAAAAAGTAATATATAATCCCAACTTTATCAAAAGCTGTTTTAGAAAACAGAAAATAAGGGTTATTAGTTTTATGGGGCTAGTTTTATCTTGTCTAGTTATTTATTTGTAACTGCTATAAGTGGACCCATGCAGTTCAAATCCATGTCGCTCAAGAGTCAACCATATGGCAAAATACACGTAACATTAAACTTACTATCTTAACCATTTTTAAGTGTATGGTTCTGTGGCATTAAGTACGTTCACATTACTGTGCTACCATCACCGCCATCCATCCATAAACCTCTTTCCATCTTGCAAAACTGAAACCCTGTATTCATTAAATAATTCCCCACCCTCCCCTCCCTACAACCCCTGGCAACTACCAATCTACTTTCTGTCTCTGAAATCTGACTACTCTAGGTACCCCATATAAATAGAACTATACAGTATTTGTTCTTTTGTGGCCAGCTTATTTCAGTTAGCATGTCTTTAAGGTTCATCTACATTGTACATGTATCAGAAATCCCGTTGTTTTTGAAGCTAACATTCCATTGTATGTCTATACCACATTTTGTTTATCTGAAAACCCATTTTGTTCATCCACTGATGGACAATTTGGTTGCTTCCACCTTTGGGTATTGCAAATAATGCTATTACGAACAAAGGTGTACAAGTATCTGTCCAACTCTCTGTTTTCAAATCTTTTGGGTATGACCCAAAGTGGAGTTGCTGGATATAATAATTTAATTTTTTGAGGACTTGCCATACTGTTTTCTACAGTGGCTGCTCCATGTGCTCATGGGATTGTCCAGTTTTGACGTCAAGATTATTCTGGAGGTGCCTAGGTGGCTCAGTAGGTTAAGAATCCAACTTTTGATTTCGGCTCAGGTCATGATCTCAGGGTTGTGAGATCGAGCCCTGCTGAGTATGGAGTTGGCTTAAGATTCTCTTTCTCCCTTTCCCTCTCCCCCTCTTCTCTCTCTCCCTCACCCTCTCTCTCTCTCCCTCCCTAAAAAACAAAACAAAATAATTCCATTAAAAAAAAAAAGATTATTCTGGCCCCATAATACTAAAACTTTCCCTTACCTGGACATTCAAAATGCTAATATTTTATTTAGGATTTTTGCATCTGTACAAGTATAGAACTAACTGATCCATATTAGAAATCTAGAGTAATCCAAAATACAAAGCTAAAATTTATATATTATAATCAAATACAAGGATTTTTAAACTTTACAAAATAATGTAATCCAACATAAAAGAGAGTAAAAGAGAAAAAAAACAATGATCATTACAAAAGATAAAAGACATATAATTCAGCACCCATTCATCATTAAATAAGGAAAAAGAAAATTTTGGTTTATTTCTAATCCTTATACAGTTTTTTTCCTCTCAATTTATCAGAAAAGACAGCATACTGTTAAATAGGAGGTTCAACAATAAGTAGCCTTTTTTTGTTGTTTCTGACTTTCAAGGGAAGTCTCCTAATAAGTTAACCATTTAATGATGTTCATTTTCAGTTTTTAGTCAATAATCTTTACTGATATAAGGGTATTTACATCTACTCCTACTCTGCCAAGGGTATTTTTTTGTTACTCTTTCTATTACTCTTTGCTCTATACTGAAAACCTCAGGGAATCAATAAATTCAAATTACTGGAGTAGAATTCAGCAAGTTTGTAGATACAAGATTAATATATAAAAATGAAGTCCAGTGTCCAAATCTTGGTTTCTAAATATAACTCTTCAATAAAAGAAATGAGGGCTCCTTGAAGAAATGTCTAATTCTAGGGCTGGGGCAAGAAAAATATGAGTCTGAAGCTTCTTATAGTACCAGATACTAAGGAAGTGCTTAGAAAAACTAAAGGACGGATCAAATCAAAGGGACACATGACCCATCCTGACAGAGCTCTCCATGGCCAAAGTTCAAAATTTGAACAAGATAAACAAGTAACATGGTATTGGATTATAACCCAAAGAATAAAATAAATATACAGGAGTACATATTAATATAAATAAATGATTGAAGAAATAAATAAATGCCAAGAAGAGGCACATCTTTCTTACAAAAGAATTCCAAATAATGTATATAGTAGATACTCTCTCCTACTCCCCACTCCAGATATTGTCTGCCCCTCCCCACCTTTAGGGTGTGCTATACAAGTGCCTCACTTCCGAAGTAAGAATAGAATAGAAAATGAGAAAATTATTAACTTTATAATAAAGGGGGAAAACCTGGCTTAACCAAGGAATGAATGTTAATACCATTAGTGATGTTATGCAGATACCATGTACACCTTGACATAAGAAGAAGGGCACTTCACCTCTGTTTTTAAAAACTTATTACCTCCTCCCCAAAAAAAACCTATAACCCAGTGTAATCATAAGAAAAGCATCAGATTGAGGGTCATTCCACAGGATACCTGCCCAAGACTCCCCAAGACTGTCAAGGTTATGAAAAACAGAGAGAGACTGAAACTGACAAGACTGTCAGAGAACAGAGGAGCCTGGGAAGACATGCTAACTAAATAAAATGTGGTGCCCTATTTTGGATCCTGGAAAAGAAAGAGAGTATTAATGGAAAAACTAATGAAATCTATACAAAGTCTAGAGTTTATTTACTAGTAATGTACCAAGTTTCTTAGTTTTGACAAGTGGAGCAGGGTAATGTAAAATGAGGGAAACTAGATGAGGAATGTACAAGAATGCTCTTTTTTGCAATTTTTCTGTAAATCTTAACATTATTCAAAAATTAAAAGTTTGTTTTTAAAAAACTCAATAATCTTCTTGTATCCTAATAATAACCACTTCAAAAATGCAATTTCAAAAGTCTAACAAAAGGGGCGCCTGGGTGGCTCAGTCGATTAAGCGTCTGCCTTCAGCTCAGGTCATGATCCCAGGGTCCTAGGATCAAGTCCTGCATAGAGCTCCCTGCTCAGCAAGGAATCTGCTTCTCCCTCTACCCCCTCCCGCCTGCTTGTGCTAATAAATAAATAAATTTTTTTAAAGATTTTATTTATTTATTTGACAGAGAGAGAGATAGCGAGAGCAGGAACACAAGCAAGGGGAGTGGGAGAGGGAGAAGCAGGCTTCCCGCCGAGCAGGGAGCAGGATGCGGGGCTCGATCCCAGGACCCTGGGATCATGACCTGAGATGAAGGCAGACGCTTAACAACTGAGCTACCCAGGTGCCCCTAAATAAATAAAATCTTAAAAAAAAAAGTCTAACAAAAGACATGCAAAATGTTTACAGAAAAAAAGTTATTAAACTGATGGATATAAAAGATCTAAATAAAAGAAATACCACAGCATCATAGAAAGACTGAACATTTCAAAGATGGCTTTTACTCTCCAAATTAATCTATAATGTCCATATAATAATAAACTCATTGAATGTTATTACAAATATCCTTTATAAAAAATAAAGTGAGAATACAGGGATTGTTTTATATGGTTATGATTCTCTTTTAGTATCTATCTTAATACAGAGGTTTTCTCTTATCTGCTTCTGCCTTCAATTTGTTTTTGTATCACAAACCATGTAGCTTTTAAAAACTTCCACTTTAAACCCTAAGAGAATGAGGGTGATAAAAGGCAAATAATATCTTAGTATTATTATGAAAATAATTCTGACTTTACAGACCCATTAAGAGTCCTGGGACCCCCCCCCCCAAAAAAAGAGTCCTGGGACCATACTTTGGTAACCACTGTTTTATAGATAATGTGTCATCACCCTTAACCTCAAGCATTCATGCTATTCTTTATTTACATTGATATGAAAATTTTCAAATACAGAGAAGAATTGAAGAAATTTTATAATACCCATATACCCACCACCTAGATTCTACAATTAACATTGTATTACACTTTTTATACCTATCTTTCCATCCCTCTATTTACCCATCAAAACACCGCCTTCTCTTCATTTTTTTTTCAATGCACTTCAAAGTAAGTTGCAGATAGTCAGTATATACTCCCCAAATACTTTAGTATATGTATCATTAGTTAGAGCTTAGTATTTCTTTTACAGTATTTTTTTTCTTAGGTAAAATTTATATACAATGATATGCAAAGAATTTAAGTGTACAGACATTTGTGCAACCTCTCTCAAGATACAGAACATGACTTAGCCCCAGAAAGTTCCCTCATACCCTTCTCAGTAAATCCCTTACCCCCTTCTTAGCCCTCCAGAAGCAATCACTATTCTGATTTTTCTACCCAGATTATCCTCACCTTTTCTAGACCCAATCATATAAATGGACTCATACAGTATGTACCCCTTTATGTAAGACTCCTCTCACTCAATACAATGTTTTTTAGAACCATCCATACTATTTTTAAAAATACATTTAACATTAATTTACCTACCATGAAAATGACTATCAAGATGAGACAGATGCCCACTATGATAAGGAAGGGGATTAGATAGTATTCCAGAGGAAGACTAAATTCTGGAACTAAGATAATGTGGCCCCTAGAAGAAAACAAAAATTAGTAATTGAGAAATACTAAGAGTTGCCAAATTATAATGTTAATTAAAAACAAAAACATTGTTTAAAAGGCATTTAGACATTACAATTCAATCCACTATACACATCTCATCTTCTAATACACGATTTATAAAAATTTAAGAGATACTTTCTCCATCTTTGTTTCTTCTACATATTTGCCAAAATAACTTGCCCATATAATTAAAGAAGCTTTTAGACTGGGTACAGGAAATCAGCCAATCAATACTTACTGTGTCCATCCTGGAAACATGTTACTTATTGAATTTAGTAACCTGGGCAAAATTCTGCATATTTTACATGCAAAATCAGCATTCAAACAATTGTAGTATCTTGGGTACTATGTCAACAAAAACCCCCACCCCAATGTCCATATTTATCCTATTCATTGGTTCCTCCTGTGGTAAAGCTCTGAAGCCACTATTAACAAAAATAGCCTCCCTCCTCCCTATATGCTTTACATGAACTTCTTATACTAGGTACAATGGACATAGCCCCTGTACTCTATATTCATCTGTGAGATATGGAATACAAAACTGGTAAAGGAATTAATAAGAATTGTAGCTTCCTCCCTATTCTCCACCCTCCCGATTGCTTGACTGGAAAAAGCTTAAGAAAAAAAAAAAAGGTGTATGTTGTAGGGAAGGGATGGAGAATTCTACCTGCCTTGTTCCCCCTTGTTATTAACCATGTTATTACTTATGGTGGAATTACTATTACAAAAATTGACAGGGACTCGGGAAATGAAACTGTGATCAGAACAGGCACGCTACTGGGGCACCTGGGTAGCTCAGTCGGCTAAGTGTCTGCCCTTGGCTCAGGTCATGATCTGGGGGTCTTGGGACTGAACCCCGCATGGGGCTCCCTGCTCAGCAGGGAGTCTGCATGTCCCTCTTCCCCTCACCCTGATCATGCTGTCTCTCTAATAAATAAAATCTTAAAAAAAAGAAAGAACTGGCGCACTATTTTTGTTGTGTGAGCAAATTTTACATGGCTGCAAAATCCTGCATTAGAAAATATCTTCAGTGTGGGGAAGGGCCTGTATAATGGTAATAGGACTGCTTTCTCCATTGTACTCTTGTGCTACCGACTAGTATGGTGCCAGTAACACTACATTGTAACCCACTGCTGGGTGATTTTTAGGCAGTGAAGCCTGCTACTTCATAACACAAGGGTTAAATGCAAAACAAAAATTCTCAATAAAAGCGAAATAAAAACTGGTCAATTCCTTCCCCCACACAGAGATGTTTAGGACACCATAGGACTTAAGAAAAATAACATGAAATCAAATTAAGCAATTTTTAAGTCTTCATGCTATTATTTATTATATTCATATGTAGGGGGCTCTATCAAGCTTTACCAAATACAAAAACAAATAAAAAAGATAATGCAAGGAATTTCCCCCCAAATAAGTAAAATATTTTCCCAAAACTGCTGAGAATGCTAGAATAAAAGTAGCTTTTTATTTCAATCACTTTCCAGCAGAACAGGGGATGACAAAAGATTTGCATGCGTTTTTGTAGCTTTACATAAAATACTAAAATGACTGATCTATCAGGGTAAAAAGAGAAAAGCAGCAGGGCTGGGCTGCTGTATTTGATGCCATATCCTCCAGCATGAGGCCAGGTCTGGAAGTAATGTCCCTACACTTGGCACAAATCTGAAACCATCTGAGCCACTGCTGAGATAGTAACAGTGGTGCCCTTTTAAGCAGAAGAACCTTTCCGTACGATGCTAACCTTCTGCAACCTCCCTACCCGACTCCTACCAACATGCTATAAATTAACATTGTCAGGGGTTAGAAGCCAGACTACTGCATACCTAAATTCAACCCATTATAGAATCTAAATATTTCAGCAACAGCAAACTTTACATCTCTTACATTGGTTTTCTTCTGCTCCTTTTATGTTAACAACTTTCTAATGTACATGTGGCATGGAGGAGATAAACAAATAAACCCTGTCCTATGAGACAAGCCAAAGGGTTGCTCAGAAATGAACAGAACTGCCGGGTGAGAAGGAGCTAAATGAACAAAGCAGGAAGACTCAGGGAACTAGAAATTAAAAGACTTTATTGAAAACATCCTACATATGTGTAACCACAGAAATGAATCAATTCCAAAATTTTCTTGTAAGCACTGTGTTAGGATTCACAGAACTGGGTTCTAAATCTCGTGTTTTTTACGTCCTATTAATGATTGCCTGCTATACCTCAAACCATTTTAGTTTACTATCAAGATGTACTGTGAGAATTTTTTAAGGGTCTACAACTGATAGAAGGTTTTAAGCATCTTAAAGCAAGAGTTCAATGCACATTCAAGACACTGCCACTTCGTAAGCAAATTGCTAATGGTGGAGGGTGGTGATAGTAATGATCCAGGGCAGGGAACTACAACAGACAATCAGTCAGTCCTCCAGCTTTATTTCTATTTCCTCTGTCTGTCTAGGCTCCCAGAGCTGAGCCTACAGACTTCTCCCTCATGTCCTAACCCGAGGTGAATCTGTATCTGAAGGAGATACTGAAATAGTGTATTTTACCACACTACCTCCACGTCCACCCCTCCGCACAGTATACTCCATGAGCTCTGCAGCTAAGATTTGTCCATCGAAGCAGAGTCCTAAGTAACTCAGGAAATAGTGTCTTATTCTCCTTTGTAGGAGTTCCCAGGCTAATTTCAAACCAGGTGTCTAGGCCTAAACTTTATAACAATAATCTAACTTCCCAATCCCTCTGGGAAATGACTGCAAATATATATATATATGGTTTCTATTTGGGGTGTTGGAAAATTCTAAAATTAGAATGTGATGATGGCTGCACAACTCTGTAAATATACTAAAATCACTGAATTGTATACTTTAAAATTGGTAAATTTTATAGTACATAAAATATGTCTCAATAAAGCTGTACAAATGTTTGTTTGAAAGAACAAGCACACAAGAATGGCTACGAAAACCTGAAAGAGAGGAGTGGGCGTGGGGAAAGGCTCGCCCTATCAGATACTAGTGCGTATGATAAAACCCCATAACACAAAACAGAGTGGTATTGGTGGGCAAAAGATAAAGAAAATTCAGTTATGTATGGAAATATGGCAACATCTAAATTGGATGAAGGTACAAACATCTGAAGTAGTAGTGTTGGGATACCTGGATGGTTATTTGACAAAAGATATAATTGGTTCCATTTCTCAAGCTTTAAATAGGATAAATTACAAATAAGACAAATTTAATGTTAAAAATGAAACCATACAAGTATGAAATGTGGGTAAATTCTTCCGTAACCTAGAAGCAGGGGAAACTTTCCTAAGACTCAAGACCAGCAGCCCACTGGAAAAGATTAACATATTTGCATTTAAAAAAATAACACAAGGGGTGCCTGGGTGACTCAGTTGGTTGAGCGTCTGATGCTTGATCTCAGCTCAGTTCTTGATCTCAGGGTTCTGAGTTCAAGCTCCACACTGGGCTCCCCACTGGGTGTGGAGCTTCATTAAATAAATAAAAATAAAAATAAAGAATAAAGTAAAATTAAAATGACAAAGTATTAGAAAGTGCTTGTAATATATCACAAACAAATGGTTAACATACCTTATAAATAAAGAGCTTCTAAAAAGAAAATTACCAACAAGCTATAGGAAAAATGAGCTAAAGATAAATAGTTCAAAGAAAAGCTCTATATATAAGAAAAGATGCTCAATTTGCTCATATAAAGAAAATACATACTGAAACTACAACAGGAAACCATTCCTCCACTATCTAGTAAAAACTGAAAATTCTAACATACTTTGTTGATGAGGCTGTGGGAAAAGAGACATCGTGTATCGCTGGCACAACCCTTATGGATGGGAATTTATAGTATCTAGAAAAAATACAATACATTTAACCTCTGACCTAGCAATCCCACTTTTAGAAATCCAAAGGTATACTAGCAAAAGCATAAAAAGACTTCTACATAAGGTTATTCACTATAACACTATTTGTTACAGCGAAAGAATGCAAACAATTCTAATGTCCATCAGCAGAGGATCTGACTGATTAAATAGTGGCCCATCTACAAAATGGAGTTCTATGCAGCTGTTAAAAAGGAATGAAGAATGTATCTACTCCTATGTGATCACCAGGATATACTGTTAAGTGGGGGTGGGAGGGAGGAAGTATATGGTATGGTCTTTATGTATTGAGGGTGAAAGATAAGGGACAAGAGATAGGTATTTGATTATAATTTTAAAGAATTCAAGAATAAACTAAAAACTTTTTAAAAATTGTTACTTAAGAGGTGCCTGGCTGGCTCAGTTGGAAGAGCATGCAACTCTTGATCTCAGGTCATGAGTTCAAAATGAATAAACTTTATTTTTTTTTAAAGATTTTATTTATTTGACAGAGACAGAGAGAGAGAGAGAGAGAGAGAGCACAAGCAGGGGGAGGGGCAGAGGGAGAAGAAGAAGCAGACTCCCTACTGAGCAGGGAGCCTGATATGGGGCTCGATCCCAGGAGTCTGGGATCATGACCTGAGCCAAAGGCAGCCACTTAACCAACAGAGCCACCCAGGTGCCCCAATAAATTTTAAAACTGTTACTTAAAAGGTTAGGATGGGAACAGGATGGACAGAGCAGATGATATGTAGAAGCTGGACTTCTCTGAATATATACTGTGTTTTATTGATTTTGACTTTAAGTTTATATATAATAACAAAAATCACAATGGGGGTAAAAAGCAATCCCTAAAATCTAAAAGCAACATGAATCAAATAGGTCTGTGCTTCCAGCTGATAGCATCAGCACACAGAATATTTTACATGTCTTTAAAGCATGGTAATTTGATTTTTAGATCCTTATGATATACCTTAGAAATAATTTTTTTTTTTAAACAGCAGTAGTGTTGGTATTGTTCTGTTATGTGTGTATTGTGGAACTAAAAAAGAAAACAATTACTTTGGTGTCTCTGAGCACAGAAAAATAAAATATAGATGTAAGATCAATGAAGTACAGTAAAAATCCTTCAGTCCTGAATTTAGGTTGGAAGCAATAGTATGCACTCATGATTTTTTGTATCTTTAAAAAACATATTATTCTACCTGAAAGCCTTACCCTGTAAAACAAAAACCAAAAAATAAAAAAACAAAAAGCATATATATTTCTTAGTTTTATCCTCTGAAAAGCCCTAGAAATAATGACAAACCAAGGAGCAATGATCACCCTTCAGTGTCTAAACACCATATCCAATTAAAAGGAGCCAGAGCTCCTTGAAAAAACGACAGGTTCCAAGTCAGGGGGAGGAAAAGAACAAGATGGGCCTGGAACATCTTGTCATACAGAAAACAAGAGGCAATCAAAAGCTCCAGATTTACATCAAAAGAAATTTGGATTAAACTTGAAATTTGAAATGGGAAAATGTGAACATCAATAAAGATAATAACTGCTGAGTGAGATAAGTCAATCAGAGAAAGACATGTATTATATGATCTTACTGATATGAGGAATTCTTAATCTCAGGAAACAAACTCAGGGTTGCTGGAGTGGTGGGGGTGGCAGGGATGGGGTGGCTGGGTGATAGACATTGGGGAGTATATGTGCTATGGTGAGCGCTGTGAATTGTGTAAGACTGTTGAATCACAGACCTGTACCTCTGAAACAAATAATACATTATATGTTAAAAAAAAAAAAAAAAGAAGATAGCAGGAAGGGAAAAATGAAGGGGGGACATCACAGGGGGAGATGAACCATGAGAGACTATGGACTCTGAGAAACAAACTGAGGGTTCTAGAGGGGAAGGGGGTCGGGGATGGGTTAGCCTGGTGATGGGTATTAAAGAGGGCATGTACTGCATGGACCTCTGGGTGTTATACACAAACAATGAATCATGGAACACTACATCAAAAACTAATGATGTAATGTATGGTGATTAACATAACGTAATAAAAAAAGATAACTACAATGGGCTGAAGCATATTCAATGAGTTTTAACTCATGAGTTCATTATGATACTTTGAACATATACATAAATCATCTTTGGAAGATGCTAGTGAACCAAATCATTTTGAAAAACAGTAAACGAAGGGAAGGAATTGTTTATCCTTTTTTTTTTTTTTTTAAGATTTCTTTATTTGAGAGAGAGAGAGAGAGAGAACACATGCAGAAGCGAGGGGCAGGGGCAGAGGCAGAGGGAGAGAGAGAATCCCAAGCCGACTCCCCACTGAGTGTGGAGCCCGATGCAGGGCTCAATCCCAGGACCATAAGATTGTGACCAGAGCCAAAATCAAGTTGGACACTTAATCGACTGAGTCACCCAGATACCCCTCTTTTTAAGATTTTATTTTTAAATAATCTCTACACCCAACATAGAGCTCAAACTGACAACCCTGAGATCAAAAGTCACATGCTCCACCAACTAAGCCAGCCAGGCACCCCTATCCTAGCTTTCTTAAACAGACTGTATATCAAGGTAATGAAATAATCGATAAGGTGCAAGTTCTTTTTATAGAAGCATCTTAGCTAATAAATGAAGAAGGAATTATAAAATTAGATATTTGCAAACCCTAAAGAACTAATGGAACTAGGCAGTTATCATCAATGATTGCTCACCATAGAGAGAGAACCAAATACTATGTGTCTCCTGATGGAAATACATAATAGCATATATAAAGTATCCTTACATTACCTATGCTTCGTGCCCTGTAATCACACTTGAATTAAAACAAACCTCTAGGGGTGCCTGGGTGGCTCAGTTGTTAAGCGTTTCCCTTCCACTCAGGTCATGATCCCAGGGTCCTGGGATCGAGCCCCACATCGGGCTCCCTGCTCAGCGGGAAGCCTGCTTCTCCCTCTCCCACTCCCCCTGCTTGTGTTCACTCTCTTGCTGTGTCTCTGTCAAATAAATAAATAAAATCTTTAAAAAACAAACAAACCTTTAGAACTATTAGCAATTAATAGGAAAAATAAGTAACAAAGGAAAATTCAATACCCCATGGATGCAAACGGAAAAGTTCGGGTACGTTTTACAGAATAACCCAATTTCTTCAATAAATAAATGACTAGGGGAAAAAAAAAAGACACATGGCAAATTTACGGATTAAAAATAGCATCAGCATATGCCCTGATTTGCCTGGGTGAGTTTATGCCTGTTGTCCCAATGTAATTATTAAAAGTAACTCTTTTCACTCTCAACAGTCACCTCAATTAAAAGAAACTTAAAAAAAAAAACTTAAGACATAAAGAACCATTGCAATGTATGGGCATTACTTAGATTCTGCTTCAAACAAATACTTAAAAAAAAGAATTTCAGACAGTTGGGAAAATCTGAAGACTAAAATATGTGTTGATATTAAATTAATGTATACTTCCCCCCAAAAAAACGATAGTACGTTTTTATATGTAAAAATATCTTCTAGTGATATACTCTCAGATATTTACAGTAGAAATGACAGGATGTCTGGGACTTGCTTCAAAATAATCATGGTGTGGGAAAGAAAGAGGTTGAAGGGGGTGGGGTTTAAGGGTGGACAGTCAAAAAAAAAACTGACCATGTGTTGATAATTTTGAAACTAAATGATCAGATTCATTATACTCATCTCTCTACTTTTAAATATGCTTGGAAGTTTCCATAATAAAAAGTAGAATAAGTACTGGTTAGGATGTTAGAGAAAGGGGAACTCTCGTGAACTTTTGGTGGGAATGTTAATTGGTACGACCACTGTGGAAAACACTGTGGAGGTTCCTTAAAAGATTAAAAATAGAAATGCCATATGATCCAGTGATTCTACTATTGGGTATTCACCTAAAGAAAGCAAAAACACTAATTCAAAAAGAAACATGCCCCCTATGTTTATTGCAGCATTATTTATAATTGCCAAGATATGGAAGCAACCCAAGTATCCATCAAGAGACAAATGGATAAAAAAAATGTGGTATGTATGTGTACAAAGAAACACACACAAACATACATACACACAAAATAATATTATTCAGCCATTAAAAAAGAATGAAATCTTGCCACATGACAACATGGATGGACCTAGCGGGTATTATGCTGAGTGAAGTTAAGTGGACAGAGAGACAAATATCAAAAGATTTCACTTATATATAGAATCTAAAAAACAAATCAAACAAAAACACAGATTCTTAAATACAGAGAACTGGTTGTTGCCAGAGGGGAAGTGTGGGTGGTGATGGGTGAAACAGGTGAAGGGGGTTAAACAGACTACAAACTTCCAGTTATAAGTCGCAAAGATAAGAGTACAACATTAGGAATATAGTCAATAATACTGTAATAACACTGTATCATCACAAATGGGGACTATACTTATCATGGTGAACACTGAGTTATGTATAGAATTATCAAATCACTATGCTGTACATCTGATACTAATAGAACATTGCATGTCAACTATGCTTCAATAATAAATTTTTTTAAGAGGCGCCTGGGTGGCTCAGTCAGTTAAGACTGTGCCTTCAGCTCAGGTCATGATCTCAGGGTCCTGGGACCGAGCCCTGTGTTGGGTTCCCTGCTCAGTGGGGAGTCTGCTTCTCCCTCTCCCTCTGACCCTCCACCCCCTAACTTGTGCTCCCTCTCTCTCATAAATAAATAAAATCTTATGAGAGAGAGAGAGAATGAGTAGGGAGGAGGGGCAGAAGGAGAGGGAGAAGCAGACTCCCCACTGAGCCGGGAGCCCGATGTGGGGCTCGGTCCCAGGACCCTGAGATCATGACCTGAGCCCAAGGCAGAGGTGTAACCGACTGAGGCATCCCACAAATAAAATCCTTAAAAAAGTAATTTTTTTAAGTAGAATAAATTTATGGGTGGGTGGGTAGGTAGGCAGGCAAACATGGAGACAGACAAAGGCCAGCTGACAGATGGATGAGGCAGATGTGTATGCACATGTTTATGGTCCCTTATGCACAATTATGAAATTTAAAAAGCCTTAAAAAATAATGTTGGCGGGCGCCTGGGTGGCTCAGTTGGTTAAGCAACTGCCTTCGGCTTAGGTCATGATCCTGGAGTCCCAGGATCGAGTCCCACATCGGGCTCCCTGCTCAGCAGGGAGTCTGCTTCTCCCTCTGACCCTCTTCCCTCTCGTGCTCTCTCTCATTCTCTCTCTGTCAAATAAATAAATAAAATCTTTAAAAAAAATAATGTTGGCAATTCATCTGATAGTCAACCTGAACTGACATGATAAAATACCCATGCATTCACTGCAGATATAGATAATTTGTTTGATTCTGGGATGCTGCCTCAAATTATGTTTGGAATTGTACTTAACATCTAAAATTCCAAAAAAATTTTAATTCTGCAATACATCTGTCCCCACAAGTTAAGATAAGGGATTTTGTGGAATTGTATTACCATGGAAAGGATCCAAATATTAAGTAAATAAAGCATGCTACAAAATACTATATACTGCATGGTTCTATTTAGTGAGCACATCATCATTAACTAAATGTGAGTATTCAAAAATGGGGAAAATTTAAAGTTTTTTAAAAAGTAGTTGCCGCTGTTAGAGAAGAGAAGCATAGGGACTTCCATTTTAATGCTTTATATTTCTGAATTTTTTCCATATTTTACCAGTATGTATTACTTTTTAATTTAAAAAATGATTTTATAATAAAAACCAAAAAAGACTCTTTATGACACATATTAAAATATACAGAATTTTTCTAAATGAGGGAACAATACTGAGGCAAAAGTATTAGTTTACCCCTCTACTAACTAAACAAGCATGGTTGACAAAATAGCATCTTAACATAACTATTTCTAAGCACATTCCAGATTACATTCTGGAACTTAAAAAAGATGTTCTGAGCATATAATATGTGAACAATATTTTAAATATCAAAACTGTGTAGGGAAAATGACAAAAACAATTAATAGAAAAACTTTCCCAGGGCATCTGGGTGGTTCAGTCGTTAAGCGTCTGCCTTCCGCTCAGGTCATGATCCCAGGGTCCTGGGATGGAGCCCCGCATCGGGCTCCCTGCTCAGCAGGAAGCCTGCTTCTCCCTCTCCCACTCCCCCTGCTTGTGTTCCCTCTCTCGCTGTGTCTCTGTCAAATAAATAAATAAAATCTTATTAAAAAAAAAAAAAGACTTTCCCTCTTCTTTTTGTGCATTTTCAAATTCAAATGTTCATAGATTCCCCCCCCAATAATTAAAATTGGATTTCATTGTGCCAGTTTCCTCTTTTGAAAAATGTAGATAATAAGAGATAATAACAACCTCCCAAGGGTTGTTGTGAAAATTGAATGGATAAAAAGTGTAAAAGTCTTGCTTTCATGAGTGCTGGCACTTGGCCAAATACTCAATAAACATTATTGCTTTTATTACTAATATTGTTGTTATTATTCCTCTTAGTCAAAAGCCTGCTCCAGCCTACTATCTGCTCCATGGAAGAAGTTCTGAAGTGTTAATTGCAATGTTTTCTATATGACATGAAACAGCCGGGCCTCAGTTAGTTTTGGTCTATGTTAACCTGGTAATGAGATTTTGGGGGAAATTCCATTTAAAAGTTTTTATTCCAAATGAAACTTTTCAAAGTTGAAAACAAACTTTTTGTCTTTGTAAAAATTAAGTGAATAGCACACTGTGTTTTGGATTGTGTTTATAACAAATCTCTTTTTAATAAAATATAAATATGTCTTAATGAAAAGTGTCATATAAATGTAAATCACACTGTTACTAAATACCAATGATTTGACTGATCTATAAAAGGGAAAGTTTGGTACTTTTTTTTAAAGACATTTATTTACTTATTTACTTACTTACTTTTTTATTTACTTATTTTTATTTATTTATTTATTTATTTATTTGAGAGAGAGAGTGCATGTAAGCACAAGCAGGGAGAGGGGTAGAAGAAGAGGGAGAAGCAGGCTTCCCGCTGAGCAGGGAGCCCTCGTGGGGCTTACTCTAATCCCAGGACCCTGGGATTATGACCTGTGTCAAAGGCAGATGCTTAACCGACTGAGCCACCCAGATGCCCTGAAAGTCTGGTATCTTTTTGGCAACACCGGTGCCTTAGGCTTTCTAGCATGAGTATATTTTCAAAATGTAATCATGCACAGACAAAATATTACAATACAGTCTTAAAATCATAATGACTTAAGAGGTAATTTAGCACAGCAGAGTTCATTTTAAAACATAACCTTGGTTACAACTAATCATAGTTCTACCCTAATATAAAGAATATTAAGCTACATGATTATTTTTTATATCCATTACTTACCCTTTTTCATATGTAAATTCATCTTTCAGGGAATTAGCTGATGATTCCCCAATAAAGACAGATGGAATGTCAATTTTCTTTAGCACATCAACTGTATAAAATAATAATAAAATTATTCTTAAAATCCCATACTCCGTGTACAATCAACTTTACTTTCTTCATAACAGCAGCAAATGCAACTGGAAACAATTACAATCAATTCAACTTGGTTGATTTTCCTGATTGCAGATTTATACCATCATCAATCACAGTGGTTGAGAAATACTATTACATTTACAGTAACAAAAGCTAACATTTTGCATACATACATTTTCATACTATCTCAACAGTCCTATGAAGATTAGATATAATTATTTTTAATATTTCCTTTTGATTTATTCTTCTATAGACATTATTAACTCTTAGAAAAGAGAAAGAAATTTTAAGTTTTCTTTCCACATATAACTTAAATGAAAAAGTGAGAAAGCTTTTTTTACATACCCATTCCCAGGAGACATATAAGCCAAAGAATGTAAGAAAAGACCACTTTACAGAAGTCTCAAAAATGATACCATATATCTATGGCTTTCCAGAGTGAAGGGCTGACAGAAGTTGAGAAAGGGCACAGAATAGGAAAGCCGAGTAAATTTCTACTTCCTCCTAAGCCTGGAGTTCAGAGTAAAGCTTTGTTTTGTTTGAGGTCTTAAGAAACTGGACTCTTATACCTATTTATAAAACCAAAATCAAATGCCAACAAAAGAGAAGTTTATAAAAATTACCCATTACTCAGGAAGATCCTCTTAAATTTACAAGAGAAAAAGCAGCCTTATTTTTAGCTGTGAGTTAATTTAACAAATTTGGCTTTAGAGAAAGTCCATTTATTTTCATTATATTTTTCACAATAACTTTGTTCTACATTTCTTTTTTAAACGCAAATTTGTTATTTTAAAAAGGAGGGGGATACAAGAAAACCACACACAACCATTATCCTTCCCACCCAAATACAAAGGTTTTATTTGAAGTAATAAACAGTTCTATGAGTTTCAACACATACAGTTATGTAACCGCCACCACCACAAACAAGATACAGAATGTTCTCTCACCCCCAAAATTCCCTTGTACCTCCCCCTTTATTTTCAACCCCTCCCCTCCAACCTAAGCACCTGCAGTTGTGTTTTCTTTAATCCTTATAAAAACAAGTTTTTGTTTTTTTAAACATTAGCAGGACTCACTAATTTTTTTTAAAGATTTTATTTATTTATTTGAGAGAGAGGGAGAGAGCATGAGCGGGGGGTGGGGGCAGGCAGAGGGAGAGGGAGAAGCATACTCCCCACTGAGCAGGGAGCCCAATGCAGGGCTCTATCCCAGGACCCTGAGATCATGACTTGAGCCGAAGGCAGACACTTAACTGACTGAGCCACCCAGGCGCCCCACAAAAACAAGTTCGAAAGTTATAAAATCTTGGTATCCTTGGTAGAGTACATTTTTTTCATTTCTAGATTGTTTTTGTTTTATGCAAATATAATCATTCATTCCGCTCATTCTCTCCTTTCCTCCCTCTCTTCCCATCCCTGCCCCTCTTTCACATACACATGCCCCCATATAAGCTCCAGGAGGGCAGGAACCAAAATGGTTGGTAAAGGAATATTTAATCACAATTTTTATATCAGTGGGACCACATAATAATGGAAAAAAGTATAAGCTTCCTTTCACTCAATGATACACCTCAGATATCCTGTCATGTCAATAATTACTGGAAGTGACAGAACTTCTTTGAGTTATGATATCTAAAGATATGTAAAAAGTTCCTCACTTTAGTCAGAAGAAGGGAGAAATGTATGCAAATATGAAAAGCCATCTTGGAGACTTTGCAATATTATTTATCTAGTGAAAACAAAACCAAACATGTTCTAGTTCACAAAATACTTTAAAAAAAATGCTAAATTTTAATTCTGATCCACAAAACAACTCTGTGAAATATACACTGCGATAGTGTTGTCACGATCTCGTAGACAAATTACAATGTAGATGGCCAACTCCAACATCTCTAGATTCACATATCCAACTGCCTGTCCAGTATCTCCACTTGATTGCCTAATAGATGTTTTCAACTTAATGTTTTTCAAATGGAACTCTCACTCTCTCTTTCCTCTCAATCAGCTCTACTCCTGGTCTTTCTCCTCTCTGTAAACAGCGTTCTGTATTCACCTAGTTTCTCAGGCTGTACACCTTGGAATCATTCTTGACTCCTCCCTTTCCTCATTTCTTCTATCAAATCCTATCAACTTCAAAACAGAGCCATAATTCTATCACTTCTCATCACAGTCACTGCTAATACTCCAGATCACCATCACCTCTGGCCTGGCTACCGCAGCAACACTCTGACTTGTCTCTTTGTTGGCACTCCTGCCCACCTTTCACCTTCCATCTATTCTTCAAAGAACAGCCAAAGTGATCCTTTTAAAATAAAAGATCACCTCACATCTCTGTTTAAAAGCTACACATAACAAATTCCAAAGTCCTACAAATACCCAACATGATCTTACCACTGGCCCCTTCTCTAACCTCCTCCTCTGCCACTCTCTCTGCCTTGCTCACTATACTCCAGCCACTGTGGCTTTCTGTCACACCTTGAAAACACCAAATATGCTTTATCTTTGAGCCTTTGCATTTGCTTGCTGTTCCCTTTCCTTGGAACACTGCTCCAGAAATCTGCATGGCTCAGTCTCTTGCTGTAGACCTATGTTTAAATGTCAAAGCCTTATAGAAGCCTTCTCTGGCCACCCTACCTAAAATAGGCACCCTCCTCTCATCCCTGCCACTCTATATCCCTTCAGCCTGACATGATTTTTCTTTTAAAGATTTTATTTATTTATTTGAGAGAGAGAGCATGAGAGAGGGGAGGGTCAGAGGGAGAAGCAGACTCCCTGCTGAGCAGGGAGCCTGATGCAGGACTGGATCCCGGGACTCCAGGATCATGACTTGAGCTGAAGGCAGTTGCTTAATCAACTGAGCCACCCAGGTGCCCTGACATGATTTTCTTTATAGTACTTATCACTACTTGATATACAGCATATCTCTTTGATTATGTGTTCATTTCCTCTCTCCCACCCTAGAATGTAATAATAGCAGTAATAATAGCTGAGTAGCCATAAATTATTATTATTGCTGCCATTACATAATGTATAATAAATAGATGATAATATAATTAGATACTAGCTAAGTAACTTACCACTAAGAAACAGGCAATCTTCTAGATGCTTTCTATGTCTGAATTCATTCAATCCTCAACAACAACCCAATGGGTTAAGTACTATTATCATTCCCATTTTACAGATCAGAAAGGTGAGGCCTACAGAGATGTAAGGTAACATTACCAAGGTCACACAGCTAGCAGGTGATCCAATTGCAATTCAAACCCTAGCAGGCAGTACCTAAAAGCCACACTGTTAACTACTGCATTCTGCTACTTCACTGAAAGATAGGAGAGCAGGGCCTTAAACTGTATCATTCCCTGCTATAGTCATGGTGCCTAAAATAGTACCTAATGAAGAGCAGCCTGTCAAAAAATATTTGTTGAAGGAAGACAGCAAGTAAAAAAGGAGAACAAACCCAGACATATTGATAACCTGCCCTGGTTATACAATTAGGAATTTGCACAGCCGAGACTCAAACTTGAGGCTCTGCCTCCTAATCTAGGCTCCTGCAACTCTGGCATGGGATGGCAGATCTTCACAACCTTGTCAGGTCAAATAAAAACTAAAATTACTCACACCTTTACAGATGAAAGTAAAGGGCTTAAAAGGTTAAGTAGCTTTCCCAAAGTTCATATATTAACTAACCTAGAAGAATAAACCCACATTTCTGGTTCTTAAGTTGGGGTTTTCTCCATCACATTCTGCTGCCTTCTGAAGATGATAAATATTATTGGCTCACTGAGTTAACCCATCCTATGTCCTAGCTGAAATAAAAAAACAGACAAATTCCTTGTGTGAAATGTTGGCTGCAAGGGGCTTTTAAGACTTCCTTTTATTTCCAGATACTAGAATGTCTGCTCTTAGGAGAACATGTGCAATATTCTTTGTGGTTGTAGACTAAACCTTAAAAAGGGGGATAGATACATGCCTCTTTTAATGAATCCACGCTTTCCTTTCCTCCACCAAGTAAGAGCAAAGATGAAAATGGGAAAGATCTTTACATTTGTTTCTGAATATATGAAATGTCCAAAACACACATACACAGGGATAGAGCAAAATATCACAGAAAGAATCTAAGCAATAAAGAACCAAAATTCTGAGCAATCTTTGAAATTTAATAGCTCAGTTGGAACATTTCCATGGCAACAACAGGATTACATGGCTATGTGCTACTTTTAACATTTAGCATATTTTCCTTAGCAACTGACATGATTACCACAAAAAGGTATCATGGTATTACAAAGACAAAACAGGTGTTAGAGGGAACAGGCACTTTCTGCTTACAAAATTTTTATTGAAAACATGTAAAAAGAGTAAATAGCTTAGAATATGAATCTGTTTAACTCAAAACGCCTGAGCAGGTCTTGAAGCCTGCTAAACACTGGGCTCAGGCCTTCAGCAAAACACACAAGGAGTTAAGTAGCTTGCTTAAAGTTATACAGCTAATACAAGTGAGAGCTTCAATTTAAATTCACACCTATTTCTTGAGTATTCATGCTTTCCATTTTGCTAGTAATGTATATAGGTAACAAAAGTTACTGACCTGTGTGTGTGTGTGTGTGTGTGTGTGTGTGTATTTTTTAAGAGAGATAGTTAAAGAAGAAAATTGTGTCAACTCTGCAGTGCCAACAGAACTAGTTTATTTGGCAAGTAAAGTACCTTCATCAATTCCTCTAATTCCCAGCAGTGATTGTCAAACTTCTTGTGAAATGCTAGAACCTCCTAAGGGTACCTCATGCATTATAATGATTTAATCATCTAGAATGTTAAATAATAATTTTAAATATATATAGAAATTAACAAAGGAACTTATTACCAAGTTTTACTTTTTACAAATTATAATTTTGCCTCAGATTCTACTAGGGGTAAGAAGAAAAGGGTTCTACTCAAACAACAATGACAAATACTGTCTTAAGCTATAAAAAATTTAGTCAAGGGCTCCAAAATATTTCCTGTTGAGGATCTAGTTATTTAAAGTCTTAAATATATTCCAATGTAGGATACCAGTCCATAGCTTTACGTCTGCCCTTTCCTCCAAGCTCTTTCTTGCATGGGAGACTCAATGGCACTTAGTAGCCAGAGGTATTATGGTTATGTGCTAGAAGAAAAACAAAAATAAAATACTCAATCATGAATGCTGGCAGTACGTTTTGGGTTCTGAACCCAATTTTCAGTGGATATGTGGGGGATCTCCCCCACACCATGGAACAACTCAACTCAATTCTGACATTATCTACTTGGAGATAGCAACAGATTCCACAGGTTAAAGTTTAGTCTCACAAGACTGCCCCCAACCCTTCAGACACCAGTTTTAAGTCTAGGTTATCACCTGTGCTTTTGATCCACCAGCTCTAGGTTAGAGGTTCCATTGACAACCTCCTCCTTGGGTTCAATTAATTTGCTAGAGTGGCTCACAGAACTCAGAGAAACAATCTACTTACCAGATTATCAGTTTATTATGAAAGAATGTAACTCAGGAACAGCCAGATGAAAGAGATGCATAGGGCAAGGTATGTGAGAAGGGATGTGGAGCTTCCATGCCCGGAAAGGGCATGGAACTCTCCCCAGATCTCCATGTGTTCACCAACCTAGAAGCTCTCTGAACCCTGTCCTTTTGGTTTTGTATGGAGGCTCCATTACACAGGCACAATTGATTAAACCACTGGCCACTGGAGATCTATTCAACCTCCAGTCCTCTGCCTCTCCCCAGAGATCCAGGGGGGTGGAACTGAAAGCTCACAGGGTTGGTTCTCCTGGCAGCCAGCCCTCATCCTCAGATGCAGTCCCAAAGTCACATCATTAACATAACAAAAGATACCTTTATCACTCTCACCAAATTAAGTGAAAGTGTACAGCTTAAAAGTCACTGCTTAAAGCCAGTTATTTGGTTAAAATTGGCTCATTTTTCCCTATAAGCTAAGAGAATAAGGGAAAATATTCCCATTTTGAATGAAAAGCTACAGGCATGTCAATGTATATTAAGAAGCTAATAACCAA
This sequence comes from Zalophus californianus, assembly GCF_009762305.2. Lineage (NCBI taxonomy): Eukaryota > Metazoa > Chordata > Mammalia > Carnivora > Otariidae > Zalophus > Zalophus californianus. Next base: position 104,694,340 of record NC_045595.1, on the reverse strand, counting down.
CTTTTGTAAGAAAGCACAAGTAGGTGGCTTTGAAATTCTATAAGAATACAGTAGCTACTTAGTATAGACACATATCCTAATATTTAATATTGTAAATCTATAAATAAATCACCAGAATTCTTCTCTGGGATCCTTAACTCAGCATGTTTATCTCTATTTAAAGCTTTGGTTTTCTCTTTGTTTTTGCCAAAATACCAACACATCTTCTAAAATGAAACACAAAGGTAAAAGAAAACAAAACAACTAACTATTCAGAAAAGAATAAGTCAATTCCACTTCAGCATGAATAAAATTGTCCCAAGAGGGTTCAGATGAGTTATGTTTCTGAAAGAAAAGAAATTTTGCCTTTTAAACAGAAAATGAGAGGGGAAAAAATCTTAAGTTTTAGTTTCAAAAGATCTGTCAAACAGGAGAGAAGAAAAGTGATACCTGTACTTACTGTCGTTGGATCCCATGCTAATGAGGTCATCAGAGTCAACATTGTGAACTATGGCTGCTTTGTATCCTGCTCTCTGGGCATTTAAAACCTGCAAGTCAGAAAACAATCACAATATGAGGAAGAGAGTGCTTTGTCATACAGTCCCTCAGCTTCAACATAAATCAGCATGTGTCTAGGACTAGATTATGTATATATGTAAGAACGGATCCCAAGTATGTTCTTGAAACATAACATGTTTTACAACTGATTATCAATGACTTTGGATATCTTCTTGATTTCATTCATGGCATGAAGTGAATGAGAAGCAAATAAAGGACAGATACAAGCTAAAATACTAAAAGGATCCAAAGCAATAAACCCATCTAGCTCCAACAGGTAGAGACTTGCTATGATCAGGCTCAAGAGTCATCAGCCCTTGGGCATTCAAATCTACCTCTGATGCTTCTTAGGGGGATAAACTTGGACAAATTATTTTTCTTCATGTGGATTAATCAGAATAATAGTATCCTATCACTAAAAAAAAAAAAAAAAACCCAGTCTATAGGAGATAAGAGTGCCTCAAGGAATTAATAGCACCTATGAATCAGCCTCAGAGTAGGAACTCACTGAATATTACTCATTCAAGAGTAAACCTATAAAATGTGCACTCAAATTAATAGCCCACATTATAACATTAAAAACACAAGAAAGAAAATTAGAGATTTTTTAAAAAACTGATTAAAGTAGCATAGTTTACCAACACAGGACCTACTGCTCTAAAGTTAAGAATGCAGCAAGAAAATTAACCAGCCAACAAAACTGTTACAAGGAATGTTTTGCAGTCCTGCAAGAAAATGTCAATAATCAAGAAAGTTTGCTATTTTTTTATATGTGCACTTTTAAGTATCCAGCTAAAATTGAGAAAATGCTAGCTCCAAAGCTTCTTCCACATAGATACTACTGCTTTTTCAAGGGGAGGGAAAAAATACTCTTAAGAAGATATTATAGTTTTTAAATCTTATTTCTTATTTATTACTTATACATTAATCTATTATTTATTCATTCTATTGCCATAGGAGGAGAGACTTTGCTTAGCTTTTAGTTAAACAAAAGTATACTTGGTTGGTGTTCCTATTAGTTTATTTGATGCTTTAGTGACCATTTTAACTGTTCCCCAAAAGCTAACCCAGTAACTGAGGAGAAACGTTTAAGACATTCAAAAAACAACTGTTCCCAGAGATACAATTTAAGAAATATAAAATTTGTATCAAAAGCTGTTCTCTTCTAATAAAAAAAAAACAAGTTTTAGCTTTCTTTTTAAATCCAATTAATGCACAGTCATTGAAATTACATGATTTAACTTGTTTCCCTGCAAAATATATGTTTGTGAGCAAAGATACAACATGATAGGACACAAAGAAAGGTGATCTCAGGAACCATGATAAGAGTAAAGAAAAAATTCAATTCAATTAGTATTTGTTGAGTTTACAAAATAAAATTACATAAGGTACTGTGCAGCACAGTGTAGAACTCAAAGGTGAATCAGAAACAATCATTATCCTCAAAGAGATCTCAATACTCATGGATATCCAAAGAGGTCAGGTACTTTCTTGCCTCTCTATTTGCTCATGCTATTATATCTGCTTGGAACAGGCTTTGTCTTCTGAATGCCTATTGGGCCTTCAAATTCCATTATCTCCATGAAGCCTGCCCTGTTCCATGCCCTGCTGTCTGTGTTTTTTCAAGCACCCATGTAACTCCTCCCTGCTTAGAGTATTTATATCAATTTGTTTTCATTTTTCTTAAAGATGATCTTTAGTGCCTTATATTATACTTACGTATACATGTACATCCCATTTCAAAAAAAAAAACCCAAAAACTTTTCATGGGGTCCTTAAATCTCCTGCCGTTGTCTATGTGTGAGCTTTTCTGGTAAGGGATAAAGCCATCATCAGTTTTACAAAAGGCTTTCTGAACCCCCAAATGTTAAGAGCCACTAATATAAGTTATTGGATTTACAACAACCTGCTAATGTGTGTAATTAGATCTAGCCATTAGATTCTTAAAAACTTCATGGAGCAACTGAGGAGAAATGTTTCCTTCACACATCCAAAATGCAATTGTTTCCATAAATACAATATAATATTATATCAATATCAAAAGTTGTTCTCTGCCAACAAAAATAATAAAATTCTTAAAATAGAAAACTTAGAAAACCACTAAAATAGGCAGGAATTTTGAACATACAAGTGTGAATTCCTAAAATTAGAAACATGTTTTCAAAATTTCAATAAGAAGTCTTCCCTAAGGCTTTTGTTGTTTTTATTGATCTCTAAAATAAAGTATTAAAATTAAATCAAGACACACATTAACATATGGACCAACAGACTTATGAATACAAACAAGGAAACTATATCCATGTTTATGAACTACAAAACTCGTGCGTTAGTCAAATTAAATTACATTTTTAACTAAACAGCAGCTGGTTATATTTTTAAGAACACGAGGCAGAAATAAAGCCTAAATCATTTAGTAAACATGTGCAAAGTTACACATTCATAAAATGCAACCTCAAACATGGTATCAGATGGAGGCAAAGAACTCAAAGATTCATTAATAAAAAGCATGCACCATGAACAAACCTAAATTCCAAAAGAGACATCAAAACTGAAAATTTCATGGGAAAGCCTTCTGATTTGTATTGCCAATCTGTCTTTTTAAGGAGACTGATCAGAGCTATTAGCTCAAATTGTGGTAAATGTTCTAAATATTTTACATCTAATAAACAAATTAGATACAACTAAATTATGTAGACCAGGCGGCACCTATCCAAGAATTCTGGAGAAATATGGGACTGCTGGCTTGTTATATATATATAGTAAGTAGCCAGGATGCCAGAAGATTGCAAACTGCTAATGGAAAAACCTTCAGTAAGGTTCTAAAAGGAACCCTGGAAATGACACAATGGTTCATCTTATTTCTAGACTAGACAAATTGGTAATACTAACACTATTAGAACAAGTCCTGTAAGAAGACTGATTGAGCTGTCGAGATCAATAAGTAGAGATCTTTTACGGGATACAAAGGCATGAGAAGTTGGGGGAAACTATCAATAGGATACATGTAACAAGGCTCCAGACTAAAAGCTATAATGAATAAAGGAAGCTTCTATATGCTAATGGTTTATATATTATTATCTCTAATATCTAATACACCTCAACAAAGTAGGTATTCTTCTCTACATTTTAGAAATGAGGAAAAATGGGTAAGCGAAAGTGCCCTACAATCACATTTAGGCAGAGCTGAGATTTTGAACATAATTTTATCTGATTAGATAGAGAAGCATGGGGTTTTCCAATGAATCAAGAGGAGAACAAAATTATGAGTCTTACTTATGTTTTACAAATGTGTGGGAAAGGAACTGAACTGATAAATCATCAAAACTTACATAACAACATGATTGTAAAACCTGTGGGTCAAATGAAACCTATATGCAAAACAGAGTTTAAGCGAAAAGAAAAGTGCTAAAAATATTGTCATAGAGTTTATGGAAACTTAGTGGGGAAATACTTAGTGGGCTGAAATGCCTATCACAGATTTTATGGACATGAATTACACTTTAAACAAAGAGAAGACATTTTGAGCTAACAGTAGAAAAGAGTTGGGGGAAATTTCTCATATGATAGGAAAGAGAAAGAACAAAAGTCAGGACCTAGCAAGGCCTATAAAAACAAAACAAATAAAACAGAGTTGACGTTACTAATAAAGAAGAATGTTACTGAAAGGAAGATCAGCGGAGAAGTTAAAAATATAAACTCTTGGAACAAGATTACCTGGATTCAAATTCTGACTCTGTCATATACAAGTTGTATAAACGTAGGCAAGTTAACTTCTCTGTAAGATGAGCCTGATAATATACCCAACTTAAAAAGTTATTCTGAGGATTAAATGATTTAATATATGTAAACACTTAAAATAGTGCTTTAGACAGTACCTGGCACATATTAAATGAGTGCTAGTTATGAGTACTGTCATTGCTATTGATTTTATTGTTACTCTTGGAGAATCTGAGGTGAAAAGAAAGAAAACAAAGGGCCAGAATTGTGCAATACTACTTTGAAGACCATTCCAAAAAACAGATATGGGGTCTACTCTCGCAGGGTTCACAGAAGGCAACTGAATAAGGGGCTGACATGGCTGAGGCAATATTTTAGAACAATCTGGTCCTACTTAGATTGATATGGCAAGGAGAAACTGAAGATCTGGAGCTGTTACGACAAGGCAGGATAGAATGATGGCATGATAGAAAGAACACTAGCTTTTATTCTTCATAACTAAGTTTTGAACCTAGGAAACTTGGGGAATATGCTTAAACAAAAATGGGAAAACCTGAGCAGCAGAGCTTGTCTTCACAAGGAAAGAGAAAGGAATGACTCTATATATAGATTTTTCTAGGTAGATAGAATACAACAGATTAAGACTTGAAATAAAAATTTAAAGATTTTCAGCAAATTAATTCACTCATTCATTCAACAAATATTTGGAATAAATCCAGCCACCTGGTTGTTTAAAATAATTAAACTTCTAGCATAATCCATTCACAGTTTTACATATCCTTTTTCTTTAAATAGCCACTCATTTTTTAAGATTTCATTTATTTATTTGACAGAGAGAGAGGGAACACAAGCAGGGGGAGTGGGAGAGGGAGAAAGCAGGCTTCCTGCTGAGCAGGGAGCCTAATGTGGGGCTTGATCCCACGACCCTGGGATCATGACCTGAGCCAAAGGCAGATGCTTAACGACTGAGCCACTCAGGCGCCCCCAGTTTTACATTTCTTATAGTCTTCAAACCCCTTTAACATCCATACGTGAACTAAGTGTACTTCATTTTTCCTCTGAGAGGAGAGACTACACATAAGCAGACCTATGTATATCTCTAAGCTATATACCTGCAAGAATGGTAAAAATTCAACAGAGCTGACTTTCCTTGATGGAAAATAACCTTGAAAAGAACCCAATTATTGACAGCAGAGACACTTGTAACGAGAACTTTTTTTTTATTTGAAACACATTTTAGTTCTAAAGTCTTTATCTGAATTATAGATGTTTTTTCTTGCATGAAGAATAATTTGTAACATTTGAACAACAGTAAAAAGGCAAGCTCAAAACCAGGATTATTTCAGACAGACAGGTAACATTCCATGAACACCATACACGTATCTCCTACAGTGCCTCATGTTTCTAAGAACATCTGCCTTCAAGTGATGGGAAAAAGATGTTTGATTCAAAATAGTAGCCAATTTTAAATACATTCTCTAATTTTAGTGACAATACAACTTTAAGTTTAGTTCATTATTTCACCATTTTATTATAAGTATAAAAAGGTCATTTATTTTGAACTAGGAAGCTGAAAGAATATACTGAAATATGTCAGACTGTAATTCATTCAGAATGATAATGTGATTTAGAGGGAAATTTCTATGACATGTTATAATTTTATTTACTAAAACGAGTAAAGTAATAATAGAAGTAGAAAAAAAAAAGATGTAATAAAAATTCTACCTGGAAAGTCTACCTGCTTGGGTATAAATATAAAAAAACACACTTATCTTAAGATGCATTATAAGTGCTTGGCTACTAGGAAGAGAACGACTACATTTAATCATATGATACTTTCAGTGACTTTTATTTTTTTTTAAGATTTTAATTTATTTATTTGACAGAGATAGAGAGAGAGGGGGAGAGCACAAGCCAGTGGAGCGGCAGGCAGAGGGAGAAGCAGGCTCCCCGCCGAGGAAGGAGCCCGATGTTGGGCTCGATCCCAGTACCCTGGGATCATGACCTGAGCCAAAGGCAGATGCTTAACCGACTGAGCCACCCAGGCACCCCACCTTCCATGACTTTAAAGCATTTTTTATTTTCTTTTGGCTGTCAATCTACTTTCCTGTCCAAGAATGAACTTGAGTTCACATTTTATACTGACATGTTAAAATATTTCTATATTAGTGTTATCTACAAAAAATCCCACAATCAACATATTTTCTGGTAAAACACTGAATGTTTTCTGAATAACAGTAACAAGACAAAGATGTTCACTCTCACCCACACCTATTCAGCATTGTACTGAAGTTCTGGGCAATGAAATAAGGAAGGTGGGAGGCAAGGGGCAGTGGGGGTGGGGAAGAGAGAAAGAAAGAGTAAACATAGATTACAAAGGAAGATGCTCTTAATTTGTAAGTTGACATAATCATTTACTTAGATGAATTAATAAAAGGCTGCAAGAGGAAACAATTTAGTTTAGAATTCTGTATTCAGCTTAAACTTCCTTCAAAAATGAAGGTGAGGAGCGCCTGGGTGGCTAAGCCAATTGAGCAACCGACTCTTGATTTTGGCTCAGGTCACGATTTCAGAGACCTAAGATCGAGCCCCAGGTCGGGCTTAGTGCAGACTCTGCTTGTACCCCGTCCCCTCGTGCACTTGCTCACTCTCTCTCTCTAAAATAAAATAAAATCTTAAAAAAAAAAAACAAAACCACGAAGGTGAAATTAAGACATTTCCAGATGAACAGAAACTGAGAGAATCTGTGTCAGTGGCCCTACAAAATATCAAAAGGAGTCTTTCAGGCTGAAATGAATGAAATGAAGAGTAGCCAATAACTTGAATCTACACAAAATAAGTAGCAGCAGTAAATATAACTACATAGGTTTTATGAAAACAGTATAAAGATATTTTTATTGGGCACCTGGGTGGCTCAATCAGAGTTCCCAACTCTTGGTATTGGCTCAGGTTGTGATCTCATGGGTCCTGGGATCCAGTCCCACATCAGGCTCCCCCCGCCCCCCAAGCAGGGATTTTACTTTAAAATTCTCTCCCTCTGCCCCTCCCCCCACTCATGCTTGTGTGCTGGCTGTAAAGTTTTTTTTAAAAAAGGTATTTTTATTTGTATTGTTTTGTTTTTTTAGGACATCTAATTTTTATTATTAGATTCAATAGACATAGGTGACTCCGTGAAATTGCTATGAAAGTTTCTAAATGCATTCTCTCAATTTCTGCATTCTTCCCTCTGTTGACCAGAACAGTGTGTGAAGCAGCAGCCATTCCTGGCCTGCAGTCTTGAGGAATAATGTAGTCCACACTTTTTTTTTTTTTAAAGATTTTTATTTTATTTTTAGAGAGAGAGCGTGCATGTGGGGGGGTGAAGGGGGGAGGGAGAGAGAGAATCTCAAGCGGTCTCCCCACTGAGCATGGAGCCCAACACAGGGCTCAATCTCACTGCCCTGAGATCATAACTTGAGCCAAAATCAAGAGTAAGACGCTTAACCAACCGAGCCACCCAGGTGCCCCTGCAGTCCACACTTTTGATGCAGGCTGGCTGGGTCCAAGGACCCAGAGTGGGATCCCACAGGGCCAGCCAAGAGGGTCCTTGGCTTCACACAGGATAGAAATCAAACACAAGCTGAGAGGAAGTGAGAGCAGAGTTTATTGAAAAAATAGAGAGTATAGATATGGACAGAGTGTCCAGGAGACTCGGAAAGGTAAGGAGAGTGAGTCTCCAAAGATATTTTTATTTCTAACTCTTTTCTGCTCCTATTTGCTTTAAAAGACAGCTGCATAAAAAAAATAATTTGTTAATGGACTTATATAAAGATACAATTTGTATGACAATAATAGTACAATAGCATGATAAAAGAGGTAGGGAATAAAGGTATATTGGACCAAAATTTTTATATGATATTTAAATTAACTCAGTACTAATCTGAACTACACTGTTTAACTTTAAATGTTAATTGCAATAGCAGGACCATCACTATGGAAATAACTAAAAAATACAGAAGAAACAACAAGGAAATTAAAAAGACATGCTAGAAAATACCCATTTAACACAAAAAAAGGCAGGAATTGAAAAAATAAAAAAGACATGAGATAGAAAAAAAATTAAGTGTCAGATATAAATCCTACTTTATAATTACATTAAATGAAAACAGATTGAACATCCCAATCAAAAACCAGAGATTGGCAGAATGGATTAAAAAACATGATCCATCTATGTGCTTTCTATAAGAGAATCAAACTTTTCAAAGACATGCATAGGCTGGAAATGAAAGGAAAAAGATATATCATGCAAACAGTACAAAACTGAAAGATTAAAATTCTTACTAAGACAAAGAAAGACATTTTATAATGTTTTCCATCAGGAAGATATAGGAACCATAAACATATATGCACCTATCACAGAGTTCCAAAATACATGAAGCAAAACTGAAAAAAGTGAAGGGAGAAACACATAATTCAACAATAGTTGGAAACTTCAATGCCCCACTCTCTCTCATGGATAGAACGAGTCAGAAGACCAACAAAGAAATGGAAGACTTGAACAAAACTATAAACTAACTAGACCTAACAGACATCTATAAAACATTCTACTCAACAATAAACATTGTTCTCAAGTGCATATTCTCCAGGGTAAACCAGATGTCAGGGCATAAAACAATCCTCAGTAACTTTAAAGGTACTAAAATCATACAAAGTTCTCCAACCACAATGAAATGAAGTTAGAAATCAGTATTAGAAGGAAATTTGGGAAATTCACAAACATGTCAAATCAAACAGCATATCCTAAATAACCAATGAGTCAAAAAAGAAACCACCAAGGAAATTATAAAATACTTTGAAATGATGAAAACAAAACATATCAAAACTTATGGAATGCAGAGGCGCCTAGGTGGCTCAGGTGGTTGGGTGACTGCCTTCGGCTTGGGTCATGGTCCCGGAGTCCTGGGATCGAGTCCCACATCGGGCTTCCCTTGCTCTGCAGGGAGCCTGCTTCTCCCTCTCCCTCTGCCTGCAGCTCCCCCTGCTTGTGCTCTCTCTCTCTCTGTCACATAAATAAATAAAATCTTTAAAAAAAATAAATTATAGAATGCAGTTAACACTGCAGCTGACAAAATCAATACCCTTTCATGATAAAAAAACACTCAATAAATATCCAAACAGGATGGTACTGGCACAAAAATAGACACATAGATCAATGGAACAGAATAGAGAGCCCAGAAAGAAGCCCACAACTATATGGTCAATTAATCTATAACAAAGGAGGCAAGAAAATACAATGGGGAAAAGACAGTCTCTTCAACAAACGGTGCTGGGAAAACTGGACAGCTACATGCAAAATAATGCATCTGGACCACTTTCTTATACCATACACAAAAATAAACTCAAAATGGATTAAAAATCTAAATGTGAGACCTGAAACCATAAAACTCCTAGGAGAAAAACATAGACAGTAATCTCTTTGACACTGGCTTTAGTGACATTTTTCTAGATAGGTCTCCTCAGACAAGGGAAACAAGAGCAAAAATAAACTCCTGGGACTACCCCCAAGATAAAAAGCTTTTGCAGAGTGAAAGAAATGATCAACAAAATGAAAAGGCAACCTACTGAATGGGAGAAAATATCGGCAAATGATTTATCTGATAAGAGGTTAATATCCAAATACATAAAGTATACAACTCAACACCAAAGTATGTGTTGACAAGGATGTGGAGAAAAAGGAGCCCTAGTGAACTGTTGGTGGCAATATAAAATAGTGCAGCCACTGTGGAAAACAATACAGAGGTTCCTCAAAAATTAAAAATAGAAATACCATAAAACCTGGTAATTCTGCTACTGGGTATTTATCCAAACAAAACAAAAACACTAATTCAAAAAGATATATGCACCCTGATGTTGACTGCCACATTATTTATGATAGCCAAGATACAGAAGCAACATACGTGTCCACTGATAGATGAATGGATAAAGAAAATGTAGTGTATGCACACACATATACAGAGTAATATTACTCAGCCATAAAAAAAAGAATGAGATCTTACCATCTGCAACAACGTGGATGGACCCAGAGGTATTATGCCAAGTGAAATAAGTCAGACAAAGACAAATACCAAAAAATTTCATTTATGTGAAATCTAAAAGCCAAAGCAAAGCAGAAACAGCATAAGTACGAACAAACTCGTGGTTGTCAGAGGCAAAAAGGGGTGAAATGAGTGGCAGGTACAGGTTCCCTGTTATAGAATGAATAAGTCATAGGGATGAAAAGTACAATGTAGGGCACACAGTCAAAGGTATTGTAATAGTGTTGTATGGTGACAGATGGTAGCTACACTTGCAGTGAGTATAGTATAACATATACAGTTCAAATCACTATGTTGTACACCTGAAACTAATGTAACATGTATCAACTATACTTCAGCTAAAAAAAATGAAAGAAAGGGTGCCTTGGTGGCTCAGTCATTAAGCGTCTGCCTTCAGCTCAGGTCATGATCCCAGGGTCCTAGGATTGAGCCCCACATCGGACTCCCTGCTCAGCGGGAAGCCTGCTTCTCCCTCTCCCACTCCCCCGCTTGTGTTGCCTCTCTCACTGTCTCTCTCTCTCTGTGAAAGAAAGAAAAGAAGAAAGAAAGAAAGAAAGAAAAGAAAGAAAGAAAAGAAAGAAAGAAAGAAAGAAAGAAAGAAAGAAAGAATGAAAGAAAGAAAGAAAGAAAGAAAGAAAAGAAAGAAAGAAAGAAAGAAAAGAAAGAAAAGAGAGAAAAAGAAAGAAAAAGAGAGAAAAAGAAAGAAAGAAAGAAAAAAGAAAGAAAAAAAAGAAAGAAAGAAAGAAAGGAAGGAAGGAAGGAAGGAAGGATAATCTTCAACAAATGGTGCTGGAACAATCAGATACCCATATGCAAAAAAATAAAAAAGAATATTGATGCAACCCTTGCACCAAATTCAAATACTAACTAAAAATGAACCACTTAGACCTAAATTTAAAACATTAACACTACAAAATTTCTAAAGAAAATATAAGGAGAAATCTTTGTGACCTTAGGAAGGCAAATGTTTCTTTTCTACAACATCAAAAGCACAATTCATAAAAAAAAAAAATAATAGGTTTTCATCAAAATTAAGAATGTCTTCTCTTTGAACGACACTGTTAAGAATAAACAAGTCATGGGCTAGAAGACAATGTTTGCACCATGCATATCTGATAAAGGACTTATATTCCAGAATATATCAAGGACTTTCAAAATTTATTAATAAGAAAACAACCCAATAAAAAAATAGGCAAAAGATTGAAGAGACTCCTTACCAAGTAGGCATATTGGTGGCAAATACGGACATGAACAGTGCTCAGAAAAACCTGCTGGCTGGCTGAATGATGGGGTTTAGCTTTCCTGAAGGTATCTGCTACCTGATTTAACTGTTTAGAATTCATTTTGATGATTATTCTAGTAATGAGAACAAGTGAAACGATTCTAGTGCAAACATACATACTAAAGCAAGATAAAAATAAGTTGTAAATATATCTTCGGACCCTTCTAGTAAGACAAATAATTTTTAAAATGTCAGCTACATTAAGATAAATACAATGGAGTAGGGCTGCTTCTTATGGAATTTCTTAATACAAAATGATGGAATCGTGCCAAGTTCATCTGAGTCAAACAATTTGATGGGGACCAATTTTATTTGATCCATGTCCTCAGCTTTCTAAAGATCTGCCCTGATGCAGGGATGGATTTTAGACTATTCAGTTAAGACTGCAAAAATGACAAATTCCAGGGGCGCCTAGGTGGCTCAGTCATTAAGCGTCTGCCTTTGGCTCAGGTCATGATCCTGCAGTCCTGAGATCGAGCCCCACATCAGGCTCCCTGCTCCGCGGGAGGCCTGCTTCTCCCTCTCCCTCTCCCACTCCCCCTGCTTGTGTTGCCTCTCTCACTGTGTCGCTCTCTGTCAAATAAATAAATAAAATCTTGGAAAAAGAAAAAGACAAATTCCATAAAAAATTCTTCTCTCAGGCCTCTGACAGGTACTATCAGTGAGTTCAGTACTACTAGACAAAGAGAGTGCAGATGGACATCCATTATGACACTAACTAATAAGGGCATGTGTCTGAGAAGTCTACCTCACCACCACTTGGCTAGAGTAAGAGTTTCTGCTTTGTTTTAATGCTAACAGTTTATTTCCTCAGCTCTCTTCATCTGCAGAAAGTATCTAAGAATTAAAAGTTGCTATTACCTTCTTTTCATAAAGACTTTGTTAGATGACCATTAGAGGCCTCTGAGATTATGTGCTTCCCCCTTCACCTCTATTATTTCATATTTTTAATTTTATTTTGCAACCTATCTTATGGTAGCATAAAAATCTTAACTAGTCTCAATGAAGGCTTTTTTTTTCTATTTCTTTTTTTCTTTTTCTGAAGTAAAGGCTACTGACCTGTTCCTCAGCCAGTTCCAAAGGATATCAGTTTATTTTAAACAGTTTAAGAAATTTAAAAGGTGGTCAGGCCTTTGTATTTACCCATATGCTCTGAGTACTATTATGAGAGCATGCCAAAGGTCCAGGAGATAGTCTGGCTACTGAATGCAGCTTAGACTACCAGAAGATAAAATTATGTATAGTTAGCCACAGAAGTTCATCTAGCAAGGTCCAAAGCTTGGTCTACCTCCAAACTCTGCTGTCCTTACCACCCAGCTCTTAGGAGAGCAGGGTAAGTCCAAAGTTGCATGGTAAAAGAGGCCATCCTCCAAATATGGGATCCTTAATGACTACTTAGTATCAAAGTTCAAGAATTTAGTGACTTTGGTTCACTAGACAGGATATAAATTGTTGCACCAAGAACTCTAGCTATTGGTGTACTGCCTTTTATTTATTTTTATTTTGTATTTTTTTTTTTTTAAAGATTTTATTTATTTATTCGACAGAGAGAGACACAGCGAGAGAGAGAACACAAGCAGGAGGAGTGGGAGAGGGAGAACCAGGCCTCCCGCAAAGCAGGGAGCCCGATGCGGGGCTCGATCCCAGGACCCTGGGATCATGACCTGAGCCGAAGGCAGACGCCTAACCAACTGAGCCACCCAGGCACCCCTGGTGTACTGCCTTTTAAAAAGCTGCAGACCTTTAAGAGCAGGTAAGCACAAATTCAATTGGAAGCATCACCACCCTTCATTCAATTTCACTACAGGGAGGATGATCAGGATAAGTACATATGAATTAAGGGACCTATCTGTTTAGAGACAATACACAGAAAAATGCAAAGGAGCTAGAGTTTGCTTCTTTTATTGGTAATAAGAAAGAAGTTATTGGCCACAGCTTGCTAGCTAAACTTATCTCATGCTCCAACACGTGTTTTAAGTTTCCTAGAAGAGATTTCCTAGTTCACGGATTTGCAGATATTATTAGAATTCAACAGGTCCTATAGGCACTACTTCAGGTAGGGTTTCTTCACTGCTCCCTATGAGAAATGTGGAGATAATGCTACAATCTATGAAACACCGATTCCTAACGTAGCCATTATACTTAATAATGATAGCTGGAACTGTGTCTCTTGATTTTTTGGCAAACACTTCGGTGCTGGCATGGGGCAGGCCTTGAAAATGCAATGACCACATTTTTCGATGATATTGTTCGATATCATTGATATTAAAATGATATCATTGAATTAAAAAATTAGAAATAGAAGGGAAATTCCCCATCCTAATAAAGAACATCTTGGTAAAAACATTAATTATCAGAAAACTAAGCCTGTTATCGTCTTGAAAAACAAAGATGATAAAATAACATTTAGAGTACTCCGGACACAATTATTTTATGCTCCTTAAGGAAGCAGCTATTTCTAATACTGCCACTAGTTTGAAGAGGCCTTTAAAAAAAAAAAACCTTTGTAATGAACTTTACCAGTTAGAATTAACCACATTAGTTAAAAGTTCCCTAAATAAATTTTTAGAATTGCAATTTAAGTTTAATAGACATACCCATAAATTATTCTCTAGTTACATATGCATATTAAACTGCATGTTAAAATGAAAATTATCAAAATTCGTATTTTTGATACTACTGGGACTCATATTCTAATCAAATCTTAATTATTTCTCATCCTAATGAGAATGAGAAGCTCCATTTCAACCCACCTACCACTGTAAATAAGGTTGAAAGAACTTTTTGTGTAACAAAAAGATAATTCTGCACTTACTATGAGCCAACCAAGAATTCCCAAGTACTGACAGACTTGTACTACACTTGAAATGTAACTGAGGAAACAATTACAAGGAGCATTTTGATGCTCAACACCACCCAGTGGCAGAACTCTGAGCATACACTCATTCATTTTGGTGCTCCAAGCACTGTACTGAAAACCTCAGTACACAGAACTTCATAAAACGTAAGTTCTACTCCCAAGTAGCTGACGTGAGAAAGTACCCACGGGTTTTAAGGCTAGAATCAAGCTAGGGAGAAATAAAATAATAATATATAAAAAGAGAATCTACTGTAAAGAAAAAGGAAATGCACAGTACTTTTGGGGTTTGGTCTGACCTCAGCAAAGAATTTTTTTCATCACAAACTTTTTCAAATATAAGACAGAAAATGAGCAGCTTTAACAAGCAATCACTTTGTGATACACTTAACATCACTCTATTAAAACATTTGAAATTTCTATAAAAATATTCTAAATAGGAAGCTCCCTCATGAAGATCATATATTAATACTAGTTTAATATGATCTGTAATTAGAATAAAACTTAAAAAGAAAAAAAATTACCTAATGGAGACTTAAATGGAATTTGATCAATTAATATTAACTAATGAACATTAGTGACAGGTCTCTTAAACTTGCGTAGTATTAGATTGTATATACATACATTATGGATACTTTTAGTGTATGCCAGTTTCAAAACACAAAAAGGTAAAAAGTCAAAACAAAAAAGAAAACCATATATAACAGATCCTGGGTGGTTCTGGAACCTAGCCTCTTCTGACCATACTGGCTATATACTGGGTAGTGGCGGTCCTAGCAGAATCTGAAAAAAACTGGAGCTTCACTTTATAGTCCAAGCTCTATGGGACTTCTATGGATCTTCTGCAGAAAATGTGGTCTAACTCTGCTTCCAAATGCCAACTGAAAAAATTCTCTGGAAAACTGGTTTTCTTTTCTTTCAGAATTGCCAACACAAAGCCACAGTAACTCAACCATCAGCCTAGCACAAACCACCCTTTTCCCAGCCTAGATGTCTAACACAGAAGAAAAAGTTTTCCTTAAAAGGGAAAGAAATGAAAAAAAAAAAAAGAAATTAATGGGAGACTTAAGAGAATAAAGACAGTTCTCAAAACCTGCCTATGATCTTCCTTTTTTGTCTAAGGAAGAAAAAGAATCTAAGAAGTAGAATCTCTTTCTCAAATGATCAAAGCAATGCAGATGAGAATGGAGCAGCACTAGTAGATTCAGATGTCAACGTAAAAACTGTTAATTCTACCTACAGGATAAAAATTCCTATAAATGTTATAGCAGGGAACAATCAATGGTTGAAATAAGATCCATAACTATAGCAAGTAATCCTATCAAAATTAAATCCCATTCCAATACCATTCTCTCCCCCGTGTTATTTTGGGATCACTACAGGCCATGTTGGGAAAAGCTATTCCACAGAAGATGGTACTAGGTCTACTAACATTTCTCTTTCATTCATAGAAGTTCAATGATATAATCCAACTTTTCCTCTTCCTTTAGATCCTATCTTTTCTCCCTCTCAGACATCCTTCATTTATAGTGTATCTGAGTAATCTGAACATCTTGATTTTGAAGCAAAAGAATGTGTGGGGATGAGATATGTAAATAAAGTCATGGGCATTACAAATTTCATTAGGTTAGGGTAAAGTACATGTAATTTACTATTTTTTAGGTTTCTTTTGATGAATATTACTGCCCTGGTAAAAGAAGAGTATTTTATCATTTTACTATTGCATAAACATTAAAAAGGAAACATAAATGTGTATAAAGGAAACTAATTTTTTTTTTCATTAGGCTCCATGCCCAATGTGGGGCTTGAACTCACAACCCTGAGATCAAGAGTCACATGCTCTATCAACTGAGCCAGCCAGGAGTCCCTAGGAACCTAATTATTAAAATGCAGATATAAATGAATAAATTAATGAGCTGGTAGCACAAAGCTGTTTGAATCATATGTGGGTAGAAATGTTTCCATCCCCCAGGTATCTTTGAAAATAATTCCTTTTGTAGAATCTTTTAAACATGATTCTGAAGTAGATTAATAACAAATGCTATAAGTTACTTTGTAGGAACATAGAAAAGAGTAGGAAAAATTAAATAATGATATTAAGCAACTTTGAGATAATTTTCAGTTTAGTTTCTAGTCAAGGTCATATCTACTTGCTTGGTACTACTGAAATAAAAGTGAAATCCCGGCAATCCCATATCATATATCAGCCTAGAGGCCTAAAAGAGGATAATAAAAGGTAAAACTAGAAAGGAAAACTGGAGGACTATTTTATAACATGATAAAATTTCATTTAAAAATTAGTATGTTTATTATAAGATCATCCAAATAACCCAAAAATGTTTATGGTAATTTCTAAATTTTTTCATAAAACATTGGGACCTAAAGAAAAATGTTTATGGGATAAATGAGTATTTGATTTAGAAATACTTCCAAGAACATTAAGTGAAGTGAACATGGAGCCAATAGAAGGTTCCAATAATACTGTTTATTCCTTAGTCCAGTTAAATGTAATTGTAAGTCCTTAAAGTTTTCTAAATTAGTTCATTCAGCAAATACTGAGCACACACCAAGTGCCACACAATGTATCAGACACTAAAACTATAGAATCTAAAACATTATCTTTTTCTCACAGAGATTAAAGAATATATAAAAGAAAAAGTGATTAAATGGGATTAAGTAATATATTAAAGAAGTGATCTATTCAACTTGGAGAAAAATCAGGAAGGGTTTCAAATTACTTCATCTTAGAGCTAAAAGAAGGTCAGGCTGTCCAGATGAAGAACATGGTAAAAATCAGATGGAAAGGGGGACACTGCTCAATGCATATGCAGACTTGTAAAACTCTTGAAGGTCAAGGTGAGAGGGCAGGCAAAGTACAGATGTGACTTGAGAGAAAGGCATAAGTCAGGTAAAGGGGGTTTGTATGCCAGCTAAGTTTTATAAAAGTCACATTCCAACAGAAAATGAGTACCAACGTATTCCTTATCATTTACAATCCAAATGTAATTCCATCCATGTCAGGAAAAAACAAAAACAAAAGGTAGAAGGAATAATATCTAAGTCCTTTCAGCTTCTTGATAACTGGCCTATATGACTTTGCAGCTGCATCATTCA
Organism: Zalophus californianus; assembly: GCF_009762305.2. Classification (NCBI taxonomy): domain Eukaryota; kingdom Metazoa; phylum Chordata; class Mammalia; order Carnivora; family Otariidae; genus Zalophus; species Zalophus californianus. The sequence continues at coordinate 104,676,759 of NC_045595.1, read as the reverse complement.
AAAATAATCATTAGAGCATAAAATGGTAATAAAATTCAGAAGTACATACAGTGCACCATATCTGTTTACTAAGCTTCCCTAAAGTTTAATTAAAATAAAAGGACTATTTGAAGAAATTGTTGACTTAGTATTAAAAGCATATGATGAAAATATCTTGGATGGCAATAGCAATGAACAGACTTCTGATAACTAACCTTTATTTGGTTATAAACACAGAAATTTGTGTAGTTCTGAAAAGTTCTATTTTAAGTGATTTTAGTGTTCTTGAAATAACCAGTTATTTTTACAAAATTAAGGGAAAAATTCCTATTTCCCACTGGGATGCCAATTAAAGTCTTCTGAAAACTGCCTCAGGAGATTATATTTTTCTAATTAAAAAATTTAATAACACCTTTATCAGAGCCAGCAATGTTTTTTAACTTCAAATACTCACCAAAAACTAGCATTCCCAAACAATTACATTTTGTCACAGTAAAGAACAGCATTGTACAAAGATAAACGAAACAACATTTTTTAGCTTTTCCTCTAAAGAGCTGCATTTTTCAGAGGATACAGTTTTTGTCAGTGTGAATAAAAGTGACTTTTCAGAATAAGCAACTGGCAGATAATCAACAGTTCTTACTAGCCTTCTGGACATCCTATATATCCAAAAACTAATTCTGAGTATGGGTTTTGCCACATTTCTTTAGAGCCAGATAAATTAAAGGGCTCAGATGGGCTTCTCTCAACAGAAGACAAAAAATTAAAACAGTGCTCTCTTTAACTTAGAATGTTACAAACAGTGCAATTTCCTACCTTCCAAAAATTGCTAATTGCATTTCTCCAATCTTATTGGCTATCTGAGTCAGAAAGCATTTGGGATAGTTTGTATAGAAAAAGTGTGCCATTTTCTTTATTGTAGAACACAACTTCACTTCATCATTGACTTCTAAGGAAGAAATAAGAGAAGTCTAGGTTTCTTCAATTATAGGACAACACTCGTCTTAAAAAAAAATCTAAAGAATTTCAAAAAGTAAACCCTGAAATACCCACCCCATCACCAAGATTACCGCCACCACAATTACTGAAAGATCCTGATGAAATTTTACTTCTTTTCCCTTCTGCTCTCCACAATGGCAAGGGTTCCTTTCTTCAAGGAAAGCTTTGTAAAATACAACTAGCTGATTTTCATCTGTCTGAGATAATATGGGTATCATTTTTAATAGGAGGCATGACAAAAAATATAACCTTGCAATTACTATCAACTGCAGCATTCTGTATAGGGCTGAATTAAACATTTCTAGTACTTGGTCCCGGGACGGTACATTGGAATAAGAAAGTTATTTTTTTAACTAGTTTCTTAAGTCAATGCATTCATACAGAATTGTAGATATATTATGAATGAACCCCTATTTTATACAAAGAGCTATTTTTTTTAAAGATTTTATTTATTTATTTGACAGAGAGACACACAGAGAGAGGGAACACAAGCAGGGGGAGCAGAACAGGGAGAAGCAGGCTCCCCAGGGAGCAGGAAGCCCAATGCGGGACTCGATCCCAGCACCCTGGGATCATGACCTGAACTGAAGGGAGACACTTAATGACAGCCACCCAGGCGCCCCAAGAGCTATTTATTTTCAGTTCAGAAAAGTACTATAACATACATTCTAAGTGATTAGGTTCTATAACATACCTAATAAAAAACTATATATAATCATCAATTTGGAAGCCCAGAAAATAGAGGCATAGGTTTTTGATCTGAAGATTATAGCTAATAAAGCTAACAGTCTATCAACCAATGACTACTCTTAGAAAAAGAAATGCTCTTTGGGATGAGATTCCAGTTGTTTTTCCAGTAACTATGATAAATTTATCCTTATTTCATACTACCTTGATAGGTGATCCATACTTCTTACTCTTGTGTATTCATGAAACTTATATTTTATACATTATATGCTGGCATGACTGAACTGTCCTTTATAAACCACAATAGAAATTTCACACTCAACTGTCACTGAGTTATTGCATCATAGTGTGACTTATCAGTTAATAATTTAGTTTCTGAAAGGTCCATGTGATGGTTAGTTGTATGTGTCAACTAGGCTAGGATAAGAGATTCCAGAGAGCTGGTAAAGCAGTATTTTGGAGTGTGTCTGTGAAGGGGTTTCTGAAAGAGATTGGCATTTGATTCAATAGACTAAAAAAAACATCTACCACTCTTATCAATGTGGGTGGGCATCATCCAATTTGTTGAGGGCCCAAATAGATGGAAACGTAAAGGGAAGGCAAATTCCCTCTCTCTTGCTGATATCCACCTCTCCTGCCCTCAGACATCAAAGCTCTCGATTCTTGGACCTTTTGACTCCAAACCATTAGCTCCCTTGGTTCTGAGGCCTTGGGACTCACACTGAATTATACCACTGGCCTTCCTGGTTCTCCAGCTTGCAAACAGCAGATTATAAGAAACTTCTAGGCCTAATACAAGTAAGCATCTTTGCCATCTTTATTCTTACTCTATTTTACACCACTGATAAGAAGTGTAAAACATCAATGGCTATTACCTGCTGCTTACTTACTGTGTGCAAGGCACTGTTTGATAAGCATTTAACATTGATTATTTCATTTGACCCTCACAACAATTCTATGATGTAGGGAACATAACAATTCCTATTTTACAGATAAAGAAGTTGAGGCACACGGGTAAAATAACTTTCCTGAGGTCACACGGCTAATAAACAATAAAAATGGGATTCAGTTTAGTCAGACAGACCAGAGACACTTCTGGAAGCAACAGCATGATAGCTGCCCAAGGAGAATCCCAAGTCCAATTCATACTTGTATTGGTTGGCGATCGTGGTACTAGAAAAACTATGTTTGTGAAACATCATCTGACTGGTGACCTTGAGAAGTACATAGCCACCTTGGGTGTTGAGGTCCATTCCCTTGTGCTCCATACCAACAGAGGACCTATTAAAGTTCAATGTATGGGATATGGCTGGTCAAAAGAAACTTGGTGGGCTGAGGGATGGTTATTATATCCAAGCCCAGCATGCCATTATAATGTTTGATGTAACATCAAGGGTTACTTATAAGAATGTGCCTGACACAGAGATCAGGGACAAGTACGTCAGAACATCCCCACAGTGCTGTGTGCCAGCAAAGTAGATGTTAAGAACAAGAGAGTTAAGGCAAAATCTTTTGTCTTCCACTGAAAGAAGAACCTTTAGTACTATGACATTTCTGCCAAAAAAGTAACTACAACTTTGGAAAGCCCTTCTAGTGGTCTGCTAGAAAACTAACTGGAGACCCTACCCTGGAGTTTGTCGCCATGGCTGCTCTTGCCCCACCAGAGGCTGTCAGGGACTGAGCTTTGGCAACACAGTATAAGCATGATCTAGAGGTTGCTTAGACAACTGCTCGCCTGGATGAGGATGATGACCTGTGAGAAAGTACAGTGTCAAGAAGTCTAGTTTGTTTGGGTTTTTTTTTTTATTTGTTTTGTTTTTAAGATTTATTTATTTGAGAGAGAGAGTGGGAGAGAGTATGGGGCAGGGGGGCACAGAGGGAGAGAGAGAAAATCTGGAGCAGATCTTATGCTGAACAAGAAGCCTGACATGGGGCTTGATCTCTGAGATCATAACTTGAGCCAAAACCAAGAGTTGGATGCTTAACTGACTGTGCCACCCAGGCGCCCCCAAAAGTCCAGCATGCTTGCCACTTTATTATATAGCTGAGCAGGACTTGTGCTTAATCTTTGGGATGCTGAAGGAGATGAATGGGCTTCGAAGCAAATGTGGCTGTTTAAAAAGTACCTTCATTTTTTGGACCTGCATATTTGGCTGTTTTGGAATGCAACTGTTTCCTTCCTGAGTTTCAAATAAAAGACTGCTATAGTCACATCACAATATCCACTGGTAAAATCTAATTTGTTGCTGTCATTCCCTTTCTTTTTTTTTTTTTTTTAAAGATTTTATTTATTTATTTATTTGAGAGAGAGAATGAGAGAGAGAGAGAGAGCACATGAGAGGAGGGAGGGTCAGAGGGAGAAGCAGACTCCCTGCTGAGCAGGGAGCCGGATGCGGGACTCGATCCTGGAACTTGAGGATCACGACCTGAGCCGAAGGCAGTCGCTTAACCAACTGAGCCACCCAGGCGCCCCTCCCTTTCTTTTTAGTTTAGAATCAGAATAAAGCTGTATTTCAAATGAAAAAAAAAAAGGGATTCAAAAGTATGCAGTATGCAGTATTCCAGACCTTAATTAAAATTAATGTGTCTTCCCTGTAAACTGAGGTCTCACATTTTTAACACAACTGAGGCAAGACAGAAACCATTAGGAAAAACATGAGTAAAGAATCTTTAGCCTTAAATGGCTACTCTGTTGTTAATTTGTGAAGGAAAGATAGCAGAGTTTAAAAACATGTACAACAGAGTGGAACCATATTCATTAAAACTGTCTACATGGTGAGGTATAACGAGAAAATTTCTAACATTTTTCTAAGATGAGAATCCTCAATTTAAACATTTTTACATGTACATGTTTTTAAAAATGCATTATACACATAAGTAGAAGGTTACTACTATACTACATAGCTTGATTTAACAAACCTTTATTGCTCTTCTACTATGCACTATGATACAAATTAGGTAATAACTATAATTAAAACATGAACTCTAAACACAGTTCACAAGTGAAATATATATATAATAAATAATAATAATGTGATAAAGGGTAAAGGAGATATTTACAAAGTGGAAAAGTGGCAAATTGAGCTGGAATGATTCATTCTATCAGGGCAGAAAAAAAGTTAGGCTTCCCAAAAAGATAATATCCTCAGCTAGCACTTAAATGTCATCTTGGACAGAGGAAATAGTATATATAAAGGCACAAAGGTATAGTCAGCATTGTTACAACAAGCTGAGAGACTTCAAGGAGGTGGAATGGCTGCAGCATAAAATTCAAGGCAGGAACTAGGAAGAGATGAGCTGGAGTACAGCTAATCATAAAACTCTATTAGAAGCACTCAGACTCATGATGAGCATCCACTAAAGGGACAGGAGGACCAATAAGCCTACCTATTCATTCCAGAGTTGTGTTTTCACCATCAAAAATAAACATTCAATGACGGTATTTCCTTAAATTTTGCAGTGACCCAACTTCGATCCCCAAAGAAGAAAGTTATTAAAAAAAAAAAAAAGGATTGTAGTTTCTAGTTAATAAAGACTGGACTGAGCCAAAAATTACATAGCATAATAATGCAATAAACCTTAGAATCAGCAAATTTTAGTTTACTTTTAATTTCTTAGCAGCAAGAAATTAATGAAATATTACAATAATGTTTCCTTTTTGTTGAGACAATCTGCAATTATTACAGTTTAGTTCCGGATCAAATCTTAAAATGGCTTAAATTCAAACTACTATAAAAAAGACATATAATTCTGAAGAGCAGGAAATCTACATTTGACTTCCAGCTCTAATTTATTTCCCATTTAAAGGCAACTAAGAGTTTAGGATTTGGAAATGATATACAACAGTAACAACACCTATCATTTACAAAGTGCTCTACATTTCCAAATGCTTTTTCAGTTATTATTTTATTCCTTTAATAAGTTTATTATGGAAGTGTCATTTCTTGACATGAAATGCAAGGAGCAGAGACAAAAATTCAGGCACAACAGGGGTCTGTTCCTACTGAACAAATCATCTAAGATAAAGCTATGTCAAGTCCATGAAGTAATATTCCATGTCTATTCTCTAACATACAGGCAAGAAACTACATGACACTCAAGTCTGAGGTAGTTCAGTAAAAGTAACATCAAGGCTTATTTTATACAGGCCTCAATGTGGCTCTTCGGTCAAGACCATCCAAAACCAGATTTGTAAAGACAGTATTAAAAGTATCAAAAAACCACACCTTTAGAACAGCACTGATGATAGTGAGGGAAGTCCTATGGCAAACTTTGTTTTACTATCTGACCTAACCCACACCAGGAGACAAACTTTGTATAGGTGACAGAGTTAGCTTATTGCAAAAGAGAAATCCCAATGTCAACATAAATATATGTGTAGTATTGGTCATGGAAGAGTAAAGGCATAAAACCGAAGGTTCATGTTTCCATTCATAGATTAGATCAAGCAATATTCTACTATTAAACCACAGTTCAAGATTCCCAACAACCACCTGAAAATTTTTAGAACCAAGAGCAATCATTCTTATCCTTGTCAATTTGTTTACAATCTTGTAAAAACTATGAACCATGAGCTGTCCTCCTTTTTGTACTGGCTGCTAAAAGCTTAGAGTCAATTTTGTAGCAGATGAATAAAACTTAAATAAACCTGCTCCTCTCTTGCTTGCCTTCACCAACTTCCCATTTTCCTTTCGTCCTCACCTTCTTTTTTTAATCTGGATAAACTGTATAAACCTTCTTAAAGCCTTTCTGAAACAAGGGAGAATTTAAGGTAGATAAACTAAAAAAACAGTTTAAAAAAAAAGGAAAAAAGCAAACATTACCTTTACATCAAAATTACAATCAAGTCTTCTAATTAACACGATGAAAGTGCCAGATGAATTATCTTTTAGTGGTGGAGGCACTATGGGTTCACAGGCATTCTCCGGTTTTGAGTTAATCAAAAAACCCTGAAAAACAATTGGCAAGAAGTTTTTTTTCTCCGTCAAACTCAAAAAATCAATTCAACTTACTTCTACATCTTTTAAATTTGCTTCATGTATTTTGCATTATGCTAGATGAATTATCTGGGAGCTATGACAGTTCCTACCCTCCAAATGCTAACAATCCCAGGACTTCTAAAGTAGTATTTGATTTCATAAGCACTTAGTTTTTTAAAGTTCATTCCAATTCTCCCATTAAAGTTTGTTTTTGTTTTTGTTTTTAATCACACATAAGCCCATCACCCAAAAGACAAACCACTGTTAGCATGTTGGTATATTTTCCGATGATCACTGACATTTCTAAACCAAGTAAATACTTCTTAAAAATTAACTTTTACATTACTTTCGCGTTATCAAACAATGAAAATGCACAACCTTTCTAGGTATTTGTTCTAAAGAAATATCAGCCTGAGTATATAAAGATATAGAAAAATGTTCCCTGCTACATTGTTTTTAATAGCAAAAGCTGGAAATCATACACATCAATACGGCAGCCATTTAAAAAAAGATTCAATAGGGTGCCTGTGTGGCTCAGTCCATTAAGCGTCTGCCTTTGGCTCAGGTCATGATCCCAGAGTCCTAGGGATCAAGTCCCACGTTGGGCTCCCTGCTCAGCCGGGAGCCTGCTTCTCCCTCTCCCTCTGCCCCTCTACTCGTGCTTGCTCTCTCTCCCTAGTGCTCTCTCTCTCTCTCTCTCTAATAAATGAAATCTTAAAAAAAAAAATACAACAGAAAAACGGAGCCATTAAAAAGAATGAGGTAAATCTATACACTCTAAATTAAAAAGATATCTGCAAAACAACTATTAATTTAAAAAGTTAAATCAAGTCACTTTCCCAGAAATACAGGATGGTTTGACATCAGAAAATACATTACATAAAATGTTAATTAACAGGAAAAAAAAGTTAAATTTACAGATTAGAAAAGAAAAATCAAATGACTATCTCAACAGATGTAAAACACTGAATAAACACATAAAAAGATCACCAAATTCAGTAAATTTGTAAGAAGTGAACAATTAAAGCTATGACACAGTGCCTTAACAATATGGCATCCTCCTATATGGTATGTGAACTGGTCACACCAACCACCTATCCACAGGATATGGCAATTTCTCCTGCTTAAGCTGCCATTGATTGGCTTGTAATGGGAAATGCTTTTGAATGTTTCAGGAATAAAATGCAGCATACCTTCATTTATTCATAAAATAGATCCCCTTCTTGATTCCACAAAGCACTTGGTTTTTATTTTGCAGAGAAACAGAACTGTGGTTATCCTTCCAACATGAATATTTGCTTCAATTCATGTTAAATTTATACCCTGCTGCCTTTTCTGTGCCTTTCTGTGCACTAACTTTTTGCTTTAATGACAAATCACACAGTGCAGTTCTTTTCAAGATACTTGTAACAGCGATTAAACTCAACCCATATAGTACCAACAAGGAATATAACTCAACTGAAGTGAGAATAATATGAACAGCTATGGCCTAATTTCCCATGTCTGGCAAAGTCAACTCCATTATAATTGCCACCTAGTGGAGAGCAATTGAAAGACACATCCCAATTTCAGATATGTTAAAACACAGGGTAATAAAATAAATGCATTGTAGCATCAATGAATTTATGGTATGTACAGATACAAAAAAAGATCTACAAGTGAAACTGGAAAAGGGGTTTTGCTTTTTAGTAACTGTTTTGTTATATCTGTTATGACAAATGTGTATTATTTTTAAACATAATATTTACAAGGATCAAATAAACATAAGCTAAAAGTCCATAAAACAATCTAGTTGCATTAACAGAAAACTGAATGAAGTCTTAAAAAAAACAGTTCTTAAATTATTAAATATCATCTTTCCTGTAGACTATGCTAAAAGAATAACTTTCTAAATCAACTTACTAATTCTTATCCTTCCCGGAGATGTGAGTCACTTAAAACTAAGTGCAAACTTACTTTGTATCATCCACAAAGTCTACAAGGTAGTGTAATGGGCTTTGTTAATTAATTTGGCACAACTCCCTGGTCCCTTGAATAAGAATGGCCAAGAAGGTGCTACCTTAAGCCCCATCCACATGCCTACTATCACCTCTCAGAGCCAATCTCTTCTTATTGAAAGGATGCTTACTCTGTAACCAAAGATCCTCCTCGTCTCAACCTTCTGACAGGGGCGCTTTATGCCAACATGTGGGAAGCCCAAGAAAACTACCAAGGCCTCGGAGACTTAAACTAGATGCCCATCTATCCTCTCTTCGTTGCTGTAATTCTCTGATGTTTAAACAAGAATGCCGGACAAAAATAATGCATGCAGACTGGCACCTCAATATCATCAAATGTATAATGCAACAGGCCTACAATATATAAATATGTTAATTTCTTTTGAAAACTTTTGTGACTATACATAAAGCAAAGTACACAAAATATAATTTTCCAGCTTGATGAATTTTCACAAACTGAACACACCTGTATCAGGAAATAGAACATTAACAGTACTCTGGAAGTTCCCTTCATCCTCCCTGCCGGTCACTATTCCTCAAACTCCATCCCTAATGTCACTACATTGACTTCTAACAGCTTCATTTTGCCTAATTTTACTTTTGACATAAACAAAACCATATAGCATAGTAAATGGCCTTTTAGACTTCTCTCTCTCAACGCTGTATTTGTGAGATTCAGCCCTACTGTTGAGCAACTATACTTGGCGGATCTTTTACTGCCATTTCTATATAGTATTATATTGTGTGACTATGCCAAAATTTATTCTACTGTTGATGAGCATTAGGGTAATTTCTAGTTTAGGGGCTATTACAAATAGTGCTGCTATAAACATTCCATGGACATTAACACATGTACACATCTGTTAAATATATACACAAAAGTAGAACCATAGGATATCAAACTGGATCATAGGCTATCAAGCTTTAGTAAACACTGCCAAGCTTTCCAAAGTAGTTTGGGTTACTACTTTTTAACTGGAATATTCAAAATAACCTAAACATAAAAATCATACTGAATATAATTTTGCTTTAATGCTTCAGAAGGTATTTAGAACTACAATATTTTAGTAATTTCAGTATTTCAATAAACATTATGGAAAAATTACTTTTGATAAATTACACTGGTTAATAAGTGCACAAGGAGGTAGATAATTTGATAAAGTGGTTTTGTTTAAAAGATTGTTTCAGGCTGAAAAGAGCCTTAACCTTCCTTCCCTTCAGTCTGCACTAAATGTTAAACTATATAAACTGTAAAATTAAGGGGCGCCTGGGTGGCTCAGTAGGTTAAGCGGCTGCCTTCGGCTCAGGTCATGATCTCAGGGCTCTGGGATGGAGCCCTGCATCTGACTCCCTGCTCAGCAGGGAGTCTGCTTCTCCCTCTCCCTCTGTTGCTCCCCCTGCTTGTGCAAACTCTCTCTGTCAAGTAAATAAAAATCTTAAAAAAAAAAACCAGTAAAATTAAGAAAAGCATATGCAGTTATAATGTCAACAAAAATGTTGAAAGCAAGGCAGCAGTACATCTTTCCCTTTGTAAGAGTATAAAAGTTAAAAGCAGAACAAGAGAGACAGAGAGGGGTGAGTTATTTTGTTAGTATCTGAGGTTGTAAATTAACTAATTAATTGCAGTAACAGTAAGCAGTTAACATTTGTCGAGCCATGGCACTCAACACTCTGTGTTGGGCACTATGTTCTAATTCAGTTAATCTATGCAATAACCCAAGGAGGTAACTACTATTACTATCCTTATTTTGAAGATGAGGAAACTAAATCTCAAAAAGGTTAGGTAACTTGCCCAAAGTTACACGGGAGGCATGCAATACCAGGAAGTCTGACTCCAGAATCTATGTTCTCAACCGCTATGCTATACTACTTTCCATAAGATGACAAGACAGAATAAAACCCCACTAGGTGAAAACCAAAATGGGCAACAAAAACAAGAATGAACATTTACAAAAATGAACAAGCCAAATTGTTAGTCTAAATGGCAATTAAGGCTGATTCCAAAATCTGATACAAGTATTTCAAACAACGAAGATGTCAAAGGAAACTCTGTCATAATTTTTACATTCAAACATAGACCAAAGAGTTACACTGATCAGACTTTATTAGCTAACATTTTCCTAATGTGAGACAGATGGATTTATTTATATCAACAACTTTCTACGATTTTAAAAATATCCACTGCTCTTTTCCCTAATTTTTTATCAGATCATTCTGACAAAATGTACCCATAATTTTCACATACAGGACACATTTAATTCCTTTTTCACAAATAGCTGGAAATTATGCTCTTCTTATACAGTAAAATGTCCTTTAACCACTACTCATGTTACTTTAAGTTCCTTTAACACTATGCTCTGAATACACTGGTCTCATTTCCTAAGGGCTCTTTGTAAGAGGATGAATAAGATTGAGTTCTTTCCAATATTAATTATTTGGCTAAGGACTAACAGATCCAATAAGAGAAAACAAAGTATAAACAACATGCAGTACAACTGCACCCAACAGAGCAAATCAAACTATGGGAGGCAGTAACAAAAAAAGTGGCATTTGACTTGGTTCTTAAGCCTTACAATATTTTAATTTGGGGCCAAAACCCAAACATACTACTATAAATGATCTGACCAATATAACAACAGATAGCCAGGATTGGATCCTGGAATACAAGAAGGTTATTAGTGGAAAAACCTGTGAAATCTGAAAGAAGTCTGTACTTTAATATATTGTATAAATTTTAATTTCTTAGATTTGATAAAGGCACCATGGTTATATAAAATTTTAACATTAAAAGAAACTGAGTAGGGGCATCTGGGTGGTTCAGATGGTTAAGTGTCTGCCTTCAGCTCAGGTCATGATCCCAGGGTCCTAGGATTGAGCCCCACATCTGGCTCCTGGCTTGGCGGGGAGCCTGCTTCTCCCTCTCCCTCTGCCTCTCCCATGCTCATGCTCTCTCTCTCTCTGTATCAATGTGTCTCAAATGAATAAATAAAATCTTAAAAAAAAATTAAAATTAAAAAAAAGAAACTGAGTAAAGAATATATGGAAACTGTACTATTTTTTGTAGCCTTTCTATGTCTAAATTTATTTCAAAAAAAATTTTTAATAAATCAAACACATCAACAACAAGAAGGTAACAATAGGAACTATCACTCTTTAACCTGCTCTTGACTGTACACTTCTTTTGATGCACTGTAACTGATGTATTGATGTTTCTGGCAAACACACTGCAGTTTTTTTTAACAAATTTTTGACAGATGCTGCTACTAAGCTATTTTTCCCCTTTTTTCAGTACCTATCTTTTAGGACTCAAGGGCAAAACATTAGTATTTTAACCATTCCAAGCTTCATGCCATTTGCAAATTTAATAGTCATACCTTCCATGTCTTTCTGCACATCACTGAGGAAAGCACTGAATAAGACAGAAATTTGAGGGTTATATAATAATTAAAGGTTAAGCCTTTAACTAAATTATAAGAAAAGGTTGTTTTACAAAAAAACAAATGCACAAATCTAGATATTACATTTGTGGCATTTTTTAAATCACTAACCGATTATCTTTCATCTCAAAGTTACATCTCCCCTTGTATACTGTTAGAATTCTCCTCAGTAACCTTTTTCGGTTATATATTTTACCAATGAGTTAGATTTTAGGTCTTAATAATATCTGATTAAAAGATGTCAAAAAATACAATAAGTCCATAAATAACTGAAAACATTAAATACTTAAAAGTGCTAAGTCAGCAAATACTATTTAGACCAACTATATAATTTTTAAAACATATTATTTCTCAAGAAGTTCAAAAAGCATTAAAAACAAAATTTGGCTCATATTAATATTCTAGGAATGCCAAACCTTAAAAAAGAAGTCCCAGACTACTATATTTATTAATTGCACTGAGATTAAAAACAAAAAAAGAAAAAGCATAAAAATTTATACAATGTCAATACAGTTCTAAAATCACCCATCTTGAGAATTTATTCCAGTAAGAATTTTTGAGTGATTTGTTTTAAAAAGATTTGATAATTAGCATGTATAATTACCTACTAAGATGCTAAAATTACTTCTACTTCCCAGCCATGACCAAGTAACAGGGACTAGTTTTATCCTCTTGGTTTAAATAACTAGAAAATTAAACAGAGTATGAAATGTCAGCTTTCAAAGAATGGATAACAACACAAGACAGCAATTGCTGAGAAGAAAGAAATAAATGCAATGAGCCTTGCAAATACCTCAGCTCACTGCCTGGAAAAATTCCAGGCCTCAGAACAGGGCAGGAGAACCCAGCGTCTCGTGGTCTCAATGAGTTGAGGAGACAGAGTTCAGAGTATGGAGAGGCCAAGGCAGCTAAGGTTTTCTGGGACACCATATTGGGAATAAGGGAGCTACAAAGAGAGAACTCTAGATACATGCAGAGGTGTCCACTCAAGTCCTTGGCTGAGTAATAATCTGCATTTTGTGGGAGGGAGCTACCAAAACTGAGAAAGAAAGGAGTAAGCAGAACAACCCCTGGAGTCTACACAGGGCTGGGAATTATTGTATTCTTAACAGCCAGAGTGGGAAAGCTTTCTAATACAGAACACCAAATAGTCCTCAGAAAACTATTGCCTCAGAAATGGGCCAAATGAGCCCTAAACATTTGAAGTGAATGAAAATAAAAACACAACTTACCAAAATTTGTGAGACACAACTAACATAGTACTTATAGCACTAAATATTTATATTAGAAAAGAGGAAAAGGTCTCAAATCAGTGGCCTCAATATTCATCTAAAGAAACTAGAAAAAGTGGGGGAAAGCAAACAAAACCCAAAATAAGAGCAAGAAATAAATAACAGCTATTTTCCCTACCCTAATGCTTTGGATATGTATTACCACAGACAAGTGGACAGACTTAAAGAAGTTGAAAAAAAAAAAAAAGTTGAATAACTCGTCCAGTGATAGTACCATAATTTGAAGTCTAGTAACACTGACCCCAAAGCCAATGTTCTTCCCATTTTAGCACAGTACTCATCTCCACAAATATAGGGATTAAACCAGCACTAAGTTTCAGGTTTCCACATTCTCAGCCTAGCACTCTAATAATTTTATCATTGTGCTAATATAATCACCACCTTTATGGCAAAAGTTCACATGCACTTATTATTAAAATTATTAGCAGTCTAGGTCACCTTTTTTTCTTCTTCCTCTTATACCTTTCTATTATCCTATTAATCCCATCTTTCACTGTATTACATAGAAGTTTGATATGTGGTTTATAGACAACTGGTTTTTCGACTCATTTGTGGCTGTTGAAATTAACTATCATAACTAAATTGAAGCCCTAGAACACACAGACAGCTTTATGCTCATAACTGAGGATCAGAAATCACAGGTATTATCATCCCTGTTTTAGAGAAGAAAATACTTAAGCTTCAAAGAAGATAACACACCCAAGATTCAGCTGCTAATTGATGGTGCTGTGAGTCACACTGACTCAAATACTCCTAAATGAGACATATAAAACAAGCTAGTCATAAAGGTGTGAAGGTGACCCCAAGATGTTGGTATATCTCCAATATACTTCCTACTTGTCAGATAGCAAAGTAAACCCTAAAGTTGGAATTTTTATCCTCAAGTTTTTTTCCACAGAGCTTCTGAGGGCAAGCAGAAAACAGATGGCATAAATCATCCTAAAAACAGCAAACATCAGGCTACCAGATTCTTAAATATGGTTTTTCTTTCTTTTTCTTTTCTTTTCTTTTTTTTAGATTTTATTTATTTATTTGACACAGAAAGAGACAGCGAGAGAGGGAACACAAGCAGGGGAGTGGGGAAGGGAGAAGCAGGCTTCCTGCTGAGCAGGGAGCCCGATGTGGGCTCGATCCCAGGACCCTGGGATCATGACCTGAGCCCAAGGCAGACGCTTAACGACTGAGGCACCCAGGCACCCCTTAAATATGGTTTTTCATGCTCACTGAAGAACACTAATGAAACCCTGAGATGGCAAACTGTTCAATATATTTATGGACATTTTGGTTATTTCCTACTTCATAATTTATTCCCAACAGGTCAACCTGAAACATTAATTGCCACATTTTGATTATTTTATTGATACACTGGTTCACTGAACAAATTTGCTGAATCCCTACTATAACTCAGGTACTCCCAGAGATAAAGATTATGCCTTCAAGAAATTTACATTCTAGGGCGCCTGGGTGGCTCAGTTGGTTAAGCGACTGCCTTCGGCTCAGGTCATGATCCTGGAGTCCCGGGATCGAGTCCCACATCGGACTCCCTGCTCAGCAGAGAGTCTGTTTCTCCCTCTGACCCTCTTCCCTCTCATGCTCTCTATCTCTCTTTCTCTCTCTCTCAAATAAATAAAATAAAAAAATCTTTAAAAAAAATATTAAAAAAAAAAGAAATTTACATTCTATGCCAGACACTGTACTATAACAGAAATGAGTATGA
The DNA here is from genome assembly GCF_009762305.2 of Zalophus californianus. Classification (NCBI taxonomy): domain Eukaryota; kingdom Metazoa; phylum Chordata; class Mammalia; order Carnivora; family Otariidae; genus Zalophus; species Zalophus californianus. The sequence continues at coordinate 104,661,672 of NC_045595.1, read as the reverse complement.
TAAAGTATCTATTGCTTATGGAGACCTCTAGTGTAACATTCTCCTTCCTGGTTTTACATTTATCAACTTTTCAATTTGTAAATTCTGAATATAGCTCTTGTATCTATACATATTGGTAAAATTGCTCAGACAGGACTGAGAAAATACTCCCACAAAATTGCAATCATTTTGAGTACACATACTTCCCCAATATTTAACATAAAAACTGAGAAGCTACCAACTATAAGATAAATCATATAAGTAAGTCTCAAATTAGAAGTCCTCTTAATATCCAAACAGTATCTCTATAAAAGCAGAGGATATAGGGGCACCCTGCATCGGGGTCCCTGCTCAGCCAGGAGCCTGCTTCTCCCTCTCCCACTCCCCCTACTTGTGTTCCCTCTCTGTCTCTCTCTCTGTGTCAAATAAAAATTAAAAAGAAAAAGCAGATGATATAGAAGAATATTCTTATTATCAAAGAGATTATTTTAAAAGACTAGGAGAAACTGTTCCTTCAAAACAACTGCTCTGTTAAACCAAGAATGGTAGTTATTAGGTTGATGAGAAATTTATGCTAAAGGAGAGCTAAAGTAAGAAAATCAAAGTTTGTGGCATTTGAGCCACAACCCACTTCCCCGACACCATTAGGTCAGTAAGATGGAAGCTCCACTCTGGACTGCAGTGGCAAAGACCACAGGGCTCCTTCTCCCCTCAGCTCCCAGTTGAGGAATATGGTATCTCAGCAGGAAGGGAAGGTCACCACCATTTGTCATCCTCTCCAGCTCCAAACTGCAAAGGCTAAATCCTGGTGAATATGGCAAAGCACACAAAACCAAGAACACTGGGGCCCTGGTCAGTCACCTTCACCCTAGCTCACCTTCAGGACAAAGGATCCATGCTGAGAGGGGCAAACAGTAGATCAGAGACAACTATCCCCAACCAGCACACTGCACATAAAGCCAGGGAGTCACCAAAAATGAAAACGTGGTTTGTGCTAGGAAATGATTCAAGAGATACATAGATTTTAGTAATAAAGAAACAAGCACAGGAAACAGTAAGTACACAGTCATTTCCTAGATTAGAAAACCAGTGAGGCTGATGCATTTTGAACGGAGCCAATTCCAGATCAATGGTTCAGAAAGTCTGCCCAGTAAGAGAGGCAGTCTGTGAGAAAAGACCTCCAAAGTTCTTCCTAAAGAAACTTACTTTATTTGAAACAGAGTGTGGGAGGGGCACGCCTGGGTGGCTCAGTAGGTTAAACGTCTACCTTCAGGTCAGGTCATGATCTCAGGGTCCTGGGATCGAGTCCCAGGTCAGGCCTCCTGCTCAGTGGGGAGTCTGTTTCTCCCTCTTCCTCTGCCCACCACCCCCCACTCATACACTTGCTCTTTCTCTCTCTCAAATAAATAAATAAATCTTTAAAAAAGAAAAAGAAAGAGGGAAAGAGAGTGAGTGAGTGTGGGGTAAAGTTCAAACCTAAGGGCATTTAAAAGGAGGTAAAAGAAGAAATAGCAAGGACAATTAGAAAACACCTTAAGACAAATGTAAATGAAAACACAACATACCAAAACTTAGGTGATGTAGAAAAAGTAGTGCCAAGAAAGAAATGTATATCTATAATTGCTTACATTGAAAAAGTAAGAAATATTGCAAATCAACAACCTAACTTATACTTTAAGAAACAAGAATAAGAAGAACTAAACCCAAAGCTAGAAGAAACAAGGGAATAATGATTATTACAGCAGACATAAAGTGAAATTATAAAAAAAAATATTAAAAAAAAATAGAGGGGCATCTGGGTGGCTCAGTTGGTTATGCATCCGACTCTAGTTTTTAGCTCAGGTCATGATCCCAGGGTCCCGGGATCCAGCCCCGTGTCAGGTTCCCTGCTCAGTGGGGAGGCTGTTTCTTCCTCTCTCTACCTCTCCCCCTGCTCGTGCTCTCTCACTCACTCTCTCTCAAATAAAGTCTTTAAAAAAAATTGGAGTGCTATATGTGTGGCCCAACTCTTTGCTTCTCAGAAGGAAGCTGGGAATTAGGGGTTCCCTCTTGATTGTATGACGCTGTAGTGAGGGTAGGGTTTGTGGCAAGAATAAGTCTCAGTCTTTCCTGTAAAACTATGTCAGTATTTTCTTAGTTGCTTGATGTATAGGAATCACCTAGCTAGTTTCTGGATTTCTCTCAGAGGGAATTACTCCATGTGTAGCTGTATATTCTGTGCGTTCATGGGAGGAGGGAAATCCAGGAACTTCCTATGTCAACATCTTGGTCTGGAGTCTATATTCATATCGTTGTACAAGCATCACTACCATCCATCTCCAGAATTTTTTCATCTTCTCAAATTTAAACTCTGTACCCTTAAACAATATCTCCATTTACCCTTCTTCCTACCCACTGGCAACTACCATTCTATTTTCTGTCTCTATGAACCTGATTACTTTAAGCACCTCATATAAGTGGAATCATAGGGTCCTTCTGTGTCCAGCAGGTTTCATTTTACAAAATACCTTCAGGGTTCATCCATGCTGTAACATGTATTAGAATTTCTTTTCTTTTTAAGGCAGGATGTTATTCTATTGTGTGCATATACCACATTTTTTTTTTATCCACTCATCCATTGATGGATACTTTGCTTGTTTCTACTTTCTGGCTATTGTGAATAATACTGTTATGAACATGGGTGTACTAATATCTGTTCAAGTTCTTGCTTTCATTTCTTTTGAGTATTCGCCCAGTAGTGGGATTGCTAGACCATATGGTAATTCTATATTTAATTTTTTGATGAACTGTCATACTGTTTTCCACAGTGGTTTTTTCATTTTAAGTTCCCACAAGCTATGCACAAGAGTTCCAATTTCTTCACATCCTTGGCCATATTTATTATTTTGTTTGATTATAGTCATCCTAACATATATGCAATACAGTTTTGATTTACATTTCCCTAACGATTAGTGATGCTGAGTATCTTTTCATGAGCTTGTTGGCCATTGTTTATCTTCTTTGGAGAAATGATTGTCCAAGTCCTGTGTGCATTTTTAAATCAGGTTAACTTATTTTTATTGAATCCTAGGAGTTCTTTATATATTCTGGATATCTGATATATGATTGAAAAATATTTTCCTTCATTCCATGGGTTGTCTTTAGGGTCTTTTGCCCTTTGATGCAAAAAGTTTTTAATTCTGATGAAGTCCAATCATCTATTTTTTCTTTTGTTGTCTGTGCTTTTAATGCCCAGGAAATCATTGCCAAATCCAATGTCATGAAGCTTTTCCCTTATGTTTTCATCTAAGAGTTTTACATATTAGCTCTTACATTTAGGTCTTTGACTCAAATGTAAGGTCTTTAATTTTTTATATGGTATAAGATAAGGGTCCAATTTTATTCTTTTGCATGTGGTACATGTGGATATCTTGTTTTCCCAATACCATTTGTTGAAAGAACTATCCTTTCTTTGAATGGTCTTGGTGCCCTTGTCAAAGTCATTTGACTTATATGTGTTTATTTCTGAGCTATCTATGCTATTTTATTGGTCTTTGTGTCTGTTTATGTTAGCAACATCCTACTTTGATTACTGTAGCTTTGTAGTAAGTTTTAATTTTTTTTTTGGAAAGAGAGAGCAAGGAGTAGGAGGACCCTGAGCTTGTCTCAACCCTTGAACACAGCTAGATAGTTATCAAATTATTCTGAACACCCAAGAAGTCAATTGGAGGTCTGAGAAAACAAAAACTGCAATTCTGCAAGTAGAAAAGCAACCACCTTTTGGAAGGTAGGAGAAGCGGAAGTTCACCTGGAGGAGACATAGCTGTAGATGCTGCAGCAAGGAGGGAGTCTGCTTACTGAGGCTACCACAAAATATTAGGAGGGGCAGAGCGTGAAAATCTGAACTTTTAAATTTGCTACCATGGGGGACATGCCTGGATTAAAGGTGCTCAGGTGGCGAAGAGGGGCAGAATCCCAGGAGCGACAGGGTGGTCTGAGGATCCCCTGCGTTGCAGGAAGAATGGGTGGCACCAAGTTGCTGCACTGTTCCCAGGCATAGGAGCCAGGAAGCCAGCAGAGAGCAGCAGATCTTGGTGCTGGCTTTCTGCTATAAACTGCATACCGCCGCTGGTCATGCGACTGCTTTCCTGGGACAGGCGACAAATGCAACAAGACCCTGCCCTGGAGGGAAGAGTGCTGGTCAGCCACGTAGGCATCCCTAAAATTTGGAGTTCTGAAACTCAGTCACATACCTGAGATAAAAAGGCTCCACTGGGGCAGGGTGAATGCAGGGTTCAGATGGAAACTGGTAGAAACATTGATTGCTTTTCTGTGAGGGTTCACTAAAGAATAGGGGGCAAACTTTCAGCTCCCAGGTTAGACAGCAGGACACAGCCATTTTCATCCTGCCCATCAGGGCTGAAAGCCATCAGGGAGCAAAACAGCCCCACCTAGTGGAGACCAAGCAGCATACACCAAGCCCCACCGGCCTAAGCACTGGAGAAGCATTTGGGCTGAAACAAGTCAGCCTGAGAATCAGTGCAGAAGGTCTCTCCCCCAGAAGGCCAGCACAAACAACTAGCTTACACCAAGTTTATTGATCATTGAGTGCTACAAAGCTTCAGCTCTAGGGAAAATAGGATCAAGTTTCTTTTTTACTTTTATTCTCTATTTCTCTTATTATTTCATTTTTCTTATATTTTCTAATTTTTTTAATTTTTTAAATTTATACATATATATATACACATACTTTTCAGATATAGTTTTTATTTTTGTCTACTTTTATTTCATTTCATTTTATTTTGGGATCTAGATTCTTTTAACAAGCAGACCAAAACACACCTAGGAGCTAGGGGGTTTCTTTGGTTAGCTTGTTTTGTATTTTTTTTCCTTGGGTTTTTTTCTTTTTCTTTGTTTTGTGCTTCATTTTTGTTTGTTTGTTTTGGTTATTCTTTTTTCTCTTTCTTTTCTTTTCTGGACAAAACGACAAGACTGAGAAATTCACCCCAAAAGAAAAAACATGAGGTAGAACTCATGGCCAGGGTTTTAATCAATACAGATATAAGTAAGATGTCTGAACTAGAATTTAAAACAACAATTTATAAGGATATTAGCTGGGCTTGAAAAAGGCATAGAAGACACCAGAGAATACCTTACCACAAAGATAAAAGAACTAAAATCTCGCCAGGCCAAAATTAAAAATACTATAACCAAGATGCAAACACAAATGGAGGCCACAAAAATAAGGATGGACAAAGTAGAGGAGCAAAATCAGTAATACAGAAGATAAAATTATGGAAAATCATGAAGCCAAAAAGAAGAGGGAAAGAAAAGTAATGGACCATGTAGGCAGACTTCGAGAACTCCATAACTGAGTAAAACGTAATAACATGTGAATGATAGGAATCCCTGAAGATGAAGACAGAGATAAAGGAGCAGAAGGTTTATTTCAACAAATTATAGCTGAAAACTTCCCTAATCTGGGGAAGGACACAGACATCAAAATCGAGGAAGCACAGAGAGCTCCAGTTAAATTCACCAAAAGCCAGCCATCACCAAGGCATATCATAGTCAAATTCACAAATACACAGACAAGGAAAGAATTCGGAAAGCAGCAAGGGAAAAAAGGTCCTTAGCCTATAAGAGAAGACAGATCAGGTTTGCAGCAAATCTGTCCACAGAGACCTGGCAGGCAAGAAAGAAGTGGAAGGAAATATTCAACATGCTGAATGGGAAAAACATGCAGCCAAGAATTCTTTATCCAGCAAGGCTGTCATTCAGAATAGAAAGAGAGATAAAGAATTTCCCATACAAACAAAAACTGAAGGAATTTGTGACCACTAAACCGCCCTGCAAGAAAGTTTTAAGGGGGATTCTTTGAGTGGAGAAAAAAAAAAAGACCAAAAGCAACAAAGACTAGAAAGGACCAGAGAAAATCACCAGAAACACTAACTCTACAGGTAACACAATGGCCCTAAATTCATATTTCTCAATAACTCTGAATGTAAATGAACTAAATGCTCCAATCAAAAGACAAGGTGTATCAGAATGAATTTAAAAAACAAGATCCATCTATATGCTGCCTATAAGAGACTCATTTTAGACCTAAACACAGCTGCAGATTGAAAGTGAGGGGATGAAGAACCATCATGCTAATGGACGTCAAAAGAGCCAGAGTGGCCATACTTATACCAGACAAACGAGATTTTAAAACAAAGACTGTAACAAGAGATGAAGAAGGGCATTATATCATAATTAAGGGATCTACCCATCAAGAAGATTTAACAATTGGGGCGCCTGGGTGGCTCAGTCGGTTAGGCAGTTGCCTTTGGCTCAGGGCATTATCCCAGGGTCCTGGGATCGAGCCCCACATCGGGCTCCCTGCTCCGCGGGAAGCCTGCTTCTCCCTCTCCCACTCCCCCTGCCTGTGTTCCTTCTCTCACTGTGTCTCTCTCTGTCAAATAAATAAAATCTTTAAAAAATAATAATAATGAAGCAGCAGAGAGAAATCAGGGAACTGATCCCATTTACAATTGCGTCAAAAACAGTAAGATACCTAGGACTAAATCTAACAAAAGAAGTAAAAGATCTATACTCTGAAAACTATAGAACACTTATGAAATAAATTGAAGAAGACACAAAGAAATGGAAAAGCATTCCATGCTCATGGACTGGAAGAACAAATATTGTTAAAATGTCTACAACTACCCAAAGCAATCCACACATTTTATGCAATCCCCATCAAAATACCACCAGCATTTTTCACAGAGCTAGAACAAACAATCCTAAAATGTGTACAGAATCACAAAAGATCCTGAATAGCCAAAGCAATTCTGAAAAAGAAAAACAAAACTAGAGGCATCATGATTCCAGAATTTAAGCTCTATTACAAAGCCATAATGATGAAGACAGTATGGTACTGGCACAAAAACAGACACATAGATCAATGGAACAGAAAAGAGAACCCAGAAACAGACCACAACTATATGGTCAACTAATCTTTGACAAAACAGGAAAGATTATCCAATGGAAAAAAAGGCAGTCTCTTCAACAAATGGTGTTGGGAAAACTGGACAGCAACATGCAACAAAAGAATGAAACTGGACCACTTTCTTACACCATACACAAAAATAAATTCAAAATGAAAGAAAGACCTTAATGTGAGAAAGAAAACCATCAAATTCTTAGAGGAGAACACAGGCAGTAATCTTTTTAACATCGGCCACAGCAACTTCTTACTAGATACATCTCCTGAAGCAAGGGAAATAAAAGCAAAAATGAACTATTGGGATTTCATCAAGATAAAAAGCTTCTTCACACCAAAGAAAACAATCAACAAAACTAAAAGAGAGCCTATGGAATGGGAGAAGATATTTGTAAATAACATATCTGATAAAAGGTTAGTATCCAAAATCTCCAGAGAACTCATCAAACTCAAAACCCAAAAACAAATAACCCAGTTAAGAATGGGCAGAAGACATGATTAGACACTTTCAAAAAAAGCTATCCAGATGGCTGACAGACACATGAAAAGATGCCCAACATTTTTCATCATCAGGGAAATACAAATCAAAACCACAATGAGAGACCACCTCATACCTGTCAGGATGGCTAAAATTAACAAGTCAGGAAATGACAGATGTTGGCAGGGACGCAGAGAAAGGGGAACCCTCCTACACTGTTTGTGGGAATGCAAGCTGGTGCAGCCACTCTGGAGAACAGTATGGAAGTTTCTGAAAATGTTAATTTAGAACTACTCTATGACCCAGCAATTGCACTACTAGATATTTACCCAAAGGATACAAAAATACAGATTCAAAGGGATACACGCAACCTGATCCTTATAGCAGCATTATCAACAATAGTCAAACTATGGAGAGAACCCAAATATCCATCAGCTGATGAATGGATAAAGAAGACACACACACACACACACACACACACACACACACACACACACACACACACACACACACACTGGAATATTACTCAGCCATCAAAAAGAATGAGATCTTGCCATTTGCAACTACATGGATGGAGCTACAGGGTATTATGCTGAGTAAGATAAGTCAGTCAGAGAAAGATAAATACTATATGATCTCTCTCAGATGTGGAATTGAAGAAAAAACAGATGAACATATGGGAAGAGGGAAAAGATGAAAAGTAGAGAGGGAAACAAGCCATAGGAGACTCTTACCAATAGACAATAAACAGGGTTGATGGAGGGGGTTGGGAAGGAGAGGGGCTAGATGGGTGATGGGTATTAGGAGGGCACTTATGATGAACACTGGGATGAATCACTGAATTCTACTCCAGAAACCAATATGCACCATATGTTAACCACCTAAAATTATAAATATATAAATAGATAGATAAAATAGGCAACAGATTTGAATGGACATTTCTTCAAAAAGATGTATGACTAGCCAATAAGCACATGAAAAGATGCTCAGTATCACTAATGATTAGGGAAATGCAAATCACAACCACAATGAGATAGCACTTCACACCAACTAGAATGTCTATAAAAAAAAAAAAGAAAAGATTAAGAACAAGTCTTGACAAAGAAATGGGAGGACTTGGAAACTACACACACTGCTGGTGGGAGTTGAAAATGACGCACCCACTTTGGAACAATCTGGCAGTTTCTTATGGGGTTACAGAGTTACCATATGACCCAACAATTCTACCCTTAAGTATATACTCAAGAGAGAAAAGGGGCACTTGGGCAGCTCAGTTGGTTGAGCATCTAACTTTTGATTTTGGCTCAGTTCATGGTCTCAAGGTCATGGGATCAAGCCCCACAACAGGCACTACACTCAGCAGGATGTCTGCTTCTCTCCCTCTCCCTCTGCCCCTCCTCCCACTTGTGCTTGCTCTCTCTAAAAATAAATGGGTGAATCCTTGAGAGAGAAATAAAAACAGACATAAAAACATGTACACTGATGTTCATAACAGAATTATCCATAATATTCAAAAAATAAAAATGCCCAAATGTCCATCAACTGATGCAGAGATAAACAAAATCTCATATACCCATACAACAGATTAGTTACCATCAAAAGGAACAAAGTACTAATATATGCTACACAACAGATGAACCTTAAAGAACTAAGTGAAAGAAGCCAGAAACAAAAGGCTACATATTATATGATCCCATTTATAAATGAAATGTCTAGAATAGACAACTCTATAGAGACAAAAAATAAATAATTGCTTAGGGTTGGAACTGGAGGGGTTGGGAAGAAATGGAGACTAACCGCCAATGGGTATGGGGTTTCTTTTGCAGGGGAGGAGAATGTTCTAAAATTGACTGTGATGATAACTGCTAACTCTGAATATACTAAAAGCCAATGAAACATACACTTTAAATGGGTGAACGTATGGTATGTGAATTATATCTCAATAAAGTTGTTACTAAAAAAAAAAAACATGGGGTGTTTGGCTGGCTCAGTCAGAAGAACATGCAACCTTTGATCCTAGGGTCATGAGTTTGAGCCCCAAAATGGGTATAGAGATTACTTAAAAATACAGCAAACTTTAAAAAAATGAGGGTATGAGGCTGGTCAATGAACTAGATGGTTTTTAGTATAACTCCAGGTTGTATCTTAAATATTCCTGTTTTTACTATTAATGTTGTTGGTTAAATTCTTACCCAAAAATGTATTATCTGTTGAATATATATGTATTACCTAATACAAGGTCATCTGGAAACACTTGTTTCAGGAATGCTCTTGAAGGGGACAGCCTTTTTGCGCAGGCTCCAGTCCACTGTAACTAGTATTATTTTTGCAGACAACAAGAAAACAAGCTTTTATCTTATGGAGATTTTTTTTGGTTTTGTTTTTCTTTTTCTATTGTGTTTCCTAGATCACACTGGGTAAGTGGAAATATATTCCAAATGCCTATCTGATCACCTCTTGGTTTTAGAATACTGGCTGTCCCATCTAAATATAATTTAACTTGTTATATATCTACTATACCTTTCTTTATATGATCAAAATAAGATTAACTTGATTGCAAATAGAATTTCACATTTATATGTAAATTAACAAATGTCTTCTCCCTAAATTTACCCCTTCACAGTAATCTGCAGACATAATAGCTTACTAAAGAAAAGGGGGGGGGGGGGGGAAGGACAATAAATCATGGTGTCCAGGATAAAGCTAAGAAAGGAGATGAATAATTCCCTTTTCACTCAAATTCATGTTGAAATAAATAGATATTTTAACAGATCAGGTTGACAATCCTTTGGTTTTTCTATTATCAAATCTAATTCCTAAAAACAACATTATTGATAAAGATTTAAAGATTATTGCCTTGAGTTTTAACACAAAACTAGTTGTCAGGATTCTGACTTTCTGATATTCAAGCTCTATGAAGAAAAGACATCTGTTATGTGTTTCCCATTCAGCACACACAGATAATGCTTCACTCCATAAACCATATCTTAACATTTTAAAAAACAAACTGTGCCCTCTGGTGGCCAATGCCTTTTAGTAAATTTGTTACATGCCACACGACCATCATAACCACATCATTGTCTTAAGAAAAAAAATCCAGTCAAACACTGTCACTCCAATCTAAACACTGCACCAAGTAAAAAATCAAAAGCTCAAAAGACTATGGTGTACTTGTAGGATCTGCTACATACAACAAGATAGAATTCCTGTTGTTTTTAGAGAAACTAAGTGGATTGAGCTGACATTGGAAATACATATCCTCTAAGATCACCTTCTAAATTGACAAATCATCAAAACAAGTCAGTAAGGTATATTTATTCATATTTTATATTCTGTAGTACTTTACAGATCCTCTAAGAACATAAAAGCTTTAAATGTGTTAATCAATTACAAAACTCCTAACAAAATCTTTGATAGCAAAAGAATTCAGAAATAAATACAGAAAGTAAATCTGTGAAAACTTAAGAGCCAGCAGAGAAATTCCTCAGTTTTGCAAACAAAAGTGAATCCTGACTAAAAAGAATTCTTTGATAATGAAGCCAAAAACATACGGTTTTGTTTTGTTTTTTTTTTAAAGAAACAGACCTTCAATCATTCATAACTCACATTGTTTGCCATTTGCAACTTCTCATAATAACTCAGTCACTGTTGAACATAATCCGGTTAACTGAAGTTGAACACAAACCGGTTATCAATCTGATTAAGGGGACCAGAACTTAAAATTACTAATGAAAATGGTCATATCCTAGCTACAGAAATTATTTCAGTATTAAGTATTCAAAGAGAATAGCGACTGGCAAAAAGGGATTGGATCGCACAGGTAAACAGATAAAAATAGAACAGGACAAAGTAATAAGGGTGGTAATACTGGTAATTAGTTTTTCCTGTTAATTTCAAAGACAATGATCACAGATTCATTTATTAAGCAAGAAATATACTGAGTGTGGAAAAAATGAATTATTTCATTATGGCAAGTTATCACTCAGAAAAAAAAGGTATTATTACCAAACTCTCCAGAGTGGTCAGACACTCATATACCAGCAGTATATAAGACTACCTGTTTCATATCCTTGCTGGCCATCGACATTGTTAGACTCTTTATTTTCACTAATCTGATGAGTGTGAAATGACATCTAATTGTAATATACACAAGGAGAAATTTTTAAGATATAACAAAAAACTGACATCTTACATATTAATAAAATATTGAAAAAATGATATATTCATAAAATGAAGTACTATACAATAGTCAAAATGAATGCAGACAATATAACAATGTAGATAAAATTCAAATATACTGTTGGGTAAAAAAAAGCAAGTTTAAAAACAAGAATAAAGAAAATTTAAAAGCAGGTACAACAATGTTTATAGATTCATATAAGATAAAATATGTTTTGTGACATAAATGGGAAAGATCTAAATTTCAGGATAATGATTATCTAGGAGGAGGAAGATAGGGAATGGAATCTGGAAGGGAAAAAAATGTTTCAATGGTACTGGTAACATTTTATTTCTTCTTTAAAAAAATACAAAACATGAACATCCAGGTGGTAGGTATACAGGATGTTCTAGTACTCCCTTACTCTGTGTTTGAAATATTTAATAATTTTTAATAAGTGAAAGCAACGTAGGGCGCCTGGGTGGCTCAGTCGTTAACCGTCTGCCTTGGGCTCAGGTCATGATCCCAGGGTCCTGGGACAGAGTCCCACATTGGGCTCCCTGCTCGGCGGAAAGCCTGCTCTCCCTCTCCCACTTCCCCTGCTTGTGTTCCTGCTCTCACTATCTCTGTCTCTGTCAAATAAATAAATAAATCTTTAAAAAAAAAAAAAAGAAAAGAAAGCAACCTAAACACAATGACAACCAATGACACAGAGGATTGGTTACATTATGATGTAATTCAAGTATTTTAAAAACTGCGTGATGACATGAATACATATATATTTACATGAAAAGATATCCATGATATTGGATATGCCATGATTTTGCCAAATTTTAAGCTGCAAAATAGCATAAACACTTAAAATGAAGGCATAAATAGGTCTATAAAAACTCAGTTATACCCAAGTCTACCACTATAACCTCTTCGTTGTAGAATTATGTATGATTTTCATATTCTTCTTTATACATGTCCTTTATCATCTTAATTTTTATAGTAAGCATATATTGCTTATAATTAGAAAAATATTTTTTCACGGTAAGAAAAATTAAAAATTACTTTTACCATATCAAATTGAGAAAGCCAGCAAGGAAATCTAATGAAAACTACTAAATGAACAATCAACAAAGATGCCCAGTAATGAAACAGGGAAGTGCAGGGAGTGTGCGGAGTTAGATCAGACATCTTCGTCTTCTTTGACTTACAATGTGGTTGGAAACTAAATAGGACAATGTGGGTGGGTCCAAGGATGATGGAAGAGACTACCCAAACTGTGGAAGAAAAAGAGCCAAGGTTGGATTTGGGGAATTATACATAAGATGGGAGGGTAGACTTTCCATGCTTTCCTTCAGGCCCTCCTCCCCCTTACTCTCTCTCCCTACCTTCCACACTTCTTCTCCAAGTAATAAATTGTCATAATGAAATAATTCATTATTTTCCACATCTAATGAAACGCTCTACTCCCTGATAAAGGTAAGGAATGAACGAGCAATCATTACCTTTGAAATTAACAGGAAAAGATTTTAAAAGCTCAAAATTCACTGAAGATGCATTCTTTTTATACCTTCGTGCATTTGAAAAATGTCTTTTGATTTTAGAATTCCTATTTTATGTATAAACAGGTGTGGTGTTACTTCTTATTTTAATGGTTCCATTTCCTATTCATCCTTTGAAAAAGGAACTCTAATCTTTGCTTTAGTCTACAAATTTAAGGTGATATTATGACAGTTAACAGTTCCTAGGAATGAGGAAGCTAAGTATATTCAGCCTAACCAAGACTTCATATCATAAAACTATCGAGTGTTTTGGGAGGGAAAATACAATAGTGCTATTAAGCATCTTCCTTACAAAGAAAGCAAAGGAGGCATCACAAATAAGGCATCCAAACAAGCATATTTCCTTGCTGTATTTGCATTTTCCTTCACTAGAGAAAAAAAAATTTCTCTTCTAATCTCAAGCCTTTGTATTAAACAAAATCATTTCTTCTGAAAGAATCCAGAAGAAGTTACTAGTAAATTTTCAAATAATAAGTCTAGTTTGTGGGAAGTTAACTAGTGATAACACAGGGTGCTAATTTAAAAATAATGATTAAGAGAAATCATATATAAGGATACATATCATAAAAGGTACAAATTATCTAGAATACATATTAAGAATGATACAGTCCAGGACAAATCTGCATCTCATGACCTTCATCCTCTGTCTTCTCATCAACATGAAAAACATACACTAAGTACTAGATTACAAAAACATCATATACAATGATCATGATATATCTAGCCCAAAAGGTATTTTGCTGAAAATAAGATTTGCCGTTGATAGCTATACTCAGGAAATCTGATGCTAAGCTTATTGATTAAGGCTTCCTTAGAGATAAATCTGGTTTTCAATTTTTTAGTAATCATCATTATGATGAGGGAACAGAAGGCAAGCTGAAGACAAAGCACAAGCTGACACCCTACAATCCCCATCCCCACCCCTGGATGGGATATATGTGACATTCCTCAACCACTTCTGGTTGCCCTAAAGCTAAGGGAAGGAAAAACAAATGGTTAAACTTCTAGAGACTATAGTCCTGCAGGACCTAAGTCTCCCTCAGTTTACAATTTTTTTTTAACAAGAAAAACATTCTTATCAATTACCTACAGGAAATGTGGATGAAACTGGATGTCCTTATAACCTACAGCCCATTAACAGATACTCAAGGCAGGCAGAATATAAGGTTCCCGGCCACCTGGGTGGCTCAGATGATTAAGCATCTGCCTTCAGGTCAGGTCCTGCTCTCCAGGTCCTGGGATCGAGCCCCACCTCAGGCTCCCAGCTCAGCGGGGCATCTGTTTCTCCCTCTCCCTCTGCCACTCCCCTTGCTTGTGTTCCCTCTCTCTCTCAAATGAATAAACTAACGTCTTAAAAAAAAATAAAATAAAAAAATAATAACGTTCCTCCAGGAAGCTCCCAGTGGTCTTCACTTTAATGCCTTGCTAGAGGGAAAAACCTTAGCTTGACAAGGGCAAGGCCTCTGGTAACTTGTAAGTCCTCTTTAGCGTATGAAAGTTTGTTTTTTTTTTTAAGATTTTATTTATTTGACAGAGAGAGACACAGCAAGAGAGGGAACATAAGCAGGGGGAGTGGGAGAGGGAGAAGCAGACCTCCCGCGGAGCGGGGAGCCCGATGTGGGGCGATGTGGGGCTCGATCCCAGGGCCTTGGGAACATGACCTGAGCTGTAGGCAGACGCTTAACGACTGAGCCACCGAGGTGCCCCATGAGAGTTCTTTTGAAAAACTCCCTTTTCCTTACCTCCCCCAACTCCCAAGTATATAATTAGCCACCCCTCACAACCCCAGTGCAGCAGCTCTTTCTGCCCACAGGTCCTGTCTCTGTGTCTTCATAAAACCACCATTTTGCACCAAATACATCTGAAGAATTCTTTCTTGGTCGTCGGCTCTGGACTTCACCCCACCGAACCTCACCTATATTCCAAAATCCATATCAATTATCTCCTCTATTTATCAAGTCACTTCTGAAAAGTATATAAATAAGAAACCTAGATAGGTCTGATCCTCCTGATGATGTGGTATTGGAATACAGATGAAGTTTGGTGTTGAAAAGGGTGTAGAAAAATGGGTATTCTCATGCACTGTTAATGGGAACAAATCAGTATAGCCTTTTTGGTTTTTTAAATTATTTTAATTCAATTAATTAACATACAATTTATTATAGGTTTCAGAGGTACAGGTCGGTGATTCATCAGCCTTATTTAATACCCAGTGCTCATTACATCACATGCCCTCCTTAATGTCCATCCCCCAGTTACCCCATCTCTCCACCCTCCTCCCCTACAGCAACCCTCAGTTTGTTTCCTAGGATTAAGAGTCTCTTATGGTTTGTCTCCCTCTGTGGTTTTGTCTTGTTTTATTTTTCCAGTACAAACTTTTGGAAAGGTAATTTAGTATATCTATGAAAATTTTAGATGTATAAACCCATTGACTCATCAGCTATACTTCTAAACCTCTATCTTAGAGAAATAACTTAATTGTGGATAAGAAACAAAAATATCTGTGAATGGGAAATGACTAATAAACTATGGTCCTTTATATTAGAATACCATGCAGTGCTTAATAGGAACATGCTAGATCTATAGGTGCAGCTGTGGAAAGCTATCAAGACATAATGCTAAGGGTGGGGATGTGCAGGGAGTCAAATTACAAAGTTAACACTGATGAGGGAACAGAAGGCAAGCAGAGGACAAAGCAGAAGCTGACACCCCAAAACCCCCCCCTCAGGGGAACTGTGTGACATTCCTGACACTCCTGGCCACCCTAAAGGAAAAACAAATAGTTAACTTAATAGAGTCTCCCTCAGTTTACAAATGTATTAGCAATCTACAAGAACAAAGCATTCCTATCATCAATAACCTAGCTTCCAGAAGGAAAGGTAGATACAATTAAATGTCTTTATAACCTGCAGCCCATTGATAGATACTTGAAGTGGGTAGAGTATAATGTTCCTCCAGGAAGTTCCCAACTATCTTAATGTTAATGCCTTACTAGAGGGGTAAACAACCTTAACTTCAAAATGTACGGAAAGGCCTCCAGTATCCTGTGAGTCTTCTTTAGCATATGAAAATTCTTTTGCAAACCTCCCTTTTTCCTTACCTCCCCCAACCCCATAGTACCTAAGCTGCCACCCCTCACTACCCCAGTGCAGCAGCTCTTCCTGCCCACAGGTCCTGTCCCCATGCTTTAAGAAACCACCATTTTGCATCACAGATGTCTTAGTCATCGGCTCCGGACTCCACCCCCCTGAACCTCACCTATATTCCAAAACCCCATCAACATCGTAGTGCGTATCTGTCATTCATAATGCCCCAAATTTTCTGAATCCACTTTCCCCACACTACGAACTCCACCTTTACAGAGCAGACTAAAACAACAAAAACAACAACAACAAAAACTACAACTATATTAACCAGCTTCCATTATAGCTAGTATTTCACTAAAGTATGTGGCTTGTTAACTAGAGGGCCTACAGTCAGAACAGTCAAGGTGTGAGATTTGAGAAAACAGTCTGGCAAAGGGTATTTCTTCAGCTTGGGTGGCAGTCAAGGCAGAATGTTCTGAGGTAAGATCACAGAGGCTTCCTGATGGGAAAAAGGTGCTATGTTTTGGGGGTCAATGGCTGCATCAATCCCTTATCAAACAAGGAGGTTCTGTGTTTCGTTCCTGACAATTTGGAAACTGCTTCTCCAGGATATGATACTGAGTAAGGGACAGGTGGGGCTAGGTAGGGAGAGACAGGGAGGCCATGGGATCAGGATGACAAAATTCAAAAATGTGGGAGAGGAAAGGAGACCAGAGCTAAGGGAACAAACCAGACCATGCTGTCCTAGGGGTCAGAGGTGGGCCTTGTTATAACAGCTCCTGTGACCAGCAAAATTACTGGGACCCTAAAAAGGTAGTAAAGCCATTGAAGGTGTTATCACTAGTCCTTGCTCAATGGTGCCATGAATAGAGATGTTAAAAGGACTTAAGTTCCCTGGTTAGCTTTCTATAAAAGACCATTCCCAAAAGCCCCCGATGACAACCCTGTTAGAACCCCTCTTACTTCTGAGAGCTTTTTCTGTATCCTCGCTTAATAAACTTCTATTGCTTTACTCACTCTCCTTTGTCCATGAGATTCATTCTTCAACTCTATGGGATAAGAACCTTGCTCTCCTGCTTCAATACTCTAGACACCTGTATCCCTTCATAAATCCCTTTCTGGGTCAATTAGCTAGAATTGATTCCATTATAAAAAGTAAGAAACCTGGACTGCAAGGCTGGTTCAACATCCTCAAATCAATCAATGTGATACACTACATTAATAAAAGAAAGGACAAGAACCATATGATACTCTAAATAGATGCAGAAAAAGCATTTGACAAAGTACAGCATCCTTTCTTGATTAAAACTCTTCACAGGGTAGGGATAGAGGATACAAACCTCAATATCATAAAAAGTCATCGATGAAAAACCCACAGCAAGTATCATTCTCAATGGGGAAAAACTGAGAGCTTTTCCCCTAAGGTCAGGAACATGGCAGAGATGTCCACTATCACAACTGTTGTTCAACATAGTACTAGAAGTCCTAGCTTCAGCAATCAGACAACAAAAAGAAATAAGAGGCATTAAAATTGGCAAAGAAGTAGTCAAACTCTCACTGTTTGCAGATGATATGATACTTTATATGGAAAACCCAAAAGACCCCACCCCAAAATTGCTAGAACTCATACAGGAATTCAGTAAAGTGACAGGATATAAAATCAATGCACAGAAATCAGTTGCATTTCTATACACCACCAACAAGACAGAAGCAGAGAAATTAAGGAGTCAATCCCATTTACAATTGCACCCAAAACTGTAAGATACCTAGAAATAAATCTAACCAAAGATGTAAAGGATCTATACTCAGAAAACTACAGAATACTCATGAAAGAAATTGAGGAAGACAGGGGCGCCTGGGTGGCTCAGTCATTAAGTGGTTGCCTTCGGTTCAGGTCATGATCCCAGGGTCCTGGGATCAAGCCCCACATCAGGTTCCCTGCTCAGCCAGGAGCCTGCTTCTCCCTCTTCCGCTCCCCCTGCTTGTGTTCTCTCTCTCTCACTGTCTCTCTCTCTCTCTGTCAAATAAATAAGTAAAATCTTAAAAAAAAAAAATTGAGGAAGACACAAAGAAATGAAAAAAACATTCCATGCTCATGGATTGGAAGAACAAATATTGTTAAAATGTCTATGCTATCTAGAGCAATCTACACATTTAATGCAATCCCTATCAAAACACCATCAACTTTTTTCACAGAACTGGAACAAATAATCCTAAAATTTGTATGAAACCAGAAGAGACCCCGAATAGCCAGAGGAATGTTGAAAAAGAAAACCAAAGCTGGAAGCATCACAATTCCGGACTTCAAGCTCTATTACAAATCTGTAATCATCAAGACAGTACGATACCGGCACAAAAACGGACACACAGATCAATGGAACAGAATAGAGAGCCCAGAAATGGACCCTCAACTCTAGGGTCAACTCATCTTCAACAAAGCAGGAAAAAATGTCCAATGGAAAAAAGACAGTCTCTTCAACACATGGTGTTAGGAAAACTGGACAGCCACATGCAGAAAAATGAAACTGGACCATTTCCTTACACCATACACAAAAATAGAGTCAAAATGGATGAAAGACCTAAATGTGAGATAGGAATCCATCAAAATCCTTGATGAGAACACAGGCAGCAACTCTTCGACCTCGGCTGCAGCAACTTCTTCCTAGACACATTGCCAAAGGCAAGGGAAACAAAGGCAAAAATGAACTATTGAGACTTCAACAAGATAAAAAGCTTTTGCACAGCAAAGGAAACAGTCAACAAAACCAAAAGACAACTGATGGGATGGGAGAAGATAGTGGCAAATGACATATCAAATAAAGGGCTAGTATCCGAAATCTATAAAGAACTTATCGAACTCAACACCCAAAGAACAAATAATCCAATCAAGAAATCGGCAGAAGTCAGGAACAGACATTTCTGCAAAGAAGACATCCAAGTGGCCAACAGACACATGACAACATAACTCGGCATCAGGGAAATACAAATCAAAACCATAATGAGATACCACCTCACACCAGTCAGAATGGCTAAAATTAACAAGTCAGGAAACAACAGATGTTGGCGAGGATGCACAGAAAGGGGAACCCTCCTACATGATTGGCGGGAATGCAAGCTGGTGCAGCCACTCTGGAAAACAGTATGGAGGTTCCTCAAAAAGCTAAAAATAGAGGGCACCTGGGTGGCTCAATTGGTTAAGCGACTGCCTTTGGCTCAGGTCATGATCCCAGAGTACTGGGATCGAGTCCCACATCAGGCTCCCAGCTCAGCGGGGAGCCTGCTTCTCCCTCTGACCCTCTCCCCTCTCATGCTGTTTCTCTCTCGCTCGCTCTCTAACAAATAAATAAATAAATAAAATTTAAAAAAAAAAAAAAGCTAAAAATAGAGCTACCCGATGACCCAGCAATTGCACTACTGGGTATTTACCCCAAGGATACAAATGTAGTAATCCAAAGGGGCATGTGCACCCCAATGTTTATAGCAGCAATGTCCATAATAGCCAAACTATGGCAAGAGTCTGGATGTCCACTGACAAGTGAATGGATAAAGAAGATGTGATATATATATATATATATATATATATATATATATATAATGGAATATTATGCAGCCATCAAAAAATGAAATCTTGCCATTTGCAACGACGTGACTGGAACTAGAGGGTATTACGCTAAGCAAAATAAGTCAATCAGAGAAAGACAATTATCATATGATCTCACTGATATGTGGAATTTGAGAAACAAGGCAAAGGATCACAGGGGAAGAGAAGAAAAAATGAAACAAGATGAAACCAGAGAGAGAGACAAACCATAAGAGACTCTTAATCTCAGGAAACAAACTGAGGGTTGATGGAGTGGAGAGAGGTGGGAGGGATGGGGTGGCTGGGTGATGGACATTGGGGAGGGTATGTGCTATGGTGAGTGCTGTGAATTATGTAAGACTGATAAATCACAGACCTGTACCCCTGAAACAAATAATACTTTATATGTTAATTTAAAAAAAAATTAAGAAACCTTTCATATATACAAATGGTAATCACTTATGAACTTTTTGAGTTCATAAATTTATGAACTAAAAAGCACCACATATTCAGAAAAATAGTTCTGAAGGTCTATAGGATCACATAACACCCTGATATTTAATGCTAAAGAGGGAAGTAGGATTGACATGTATAGATGAAGAGGAGGTAATGGAAGGCTTTTCCTTTTTCCTCTGTATACCTCCTTTCTGTTTAAGTATTTTTACAATGAGCAACAGTCCTACAATGCTGGAAATTTAATAATTTAAAATCTTCAAAAAATTAAAACTTAATATGCCCCTCCGAAAGGTGCCTGCCATCCTAAATGATAATAGTAGTTTTATGGAATTTTAAGAAAGAACAACCTGAAAACATTCTGTAGTACATACACACAATTTCATGTATTCTAACTTATATAACATAAAAAATTCATCTTGCAATGGGGAAAGACTTTCTAACCGTGACCCTAGATGTAGAAGGAAAGCATAGTAATTTTTAACTACATAAACAAAATTACTGAAACCTTAAACAAAGTTAAAAAATGAAAGACAAACCAGAAAAAAATGACCTGAAACACATATGATATGGCAAATAATAGATTAATATTTCCAGTATATAAAGAATTCTTAGAAAGCAATAAAAATAGACATTTTAATTTAAAAATGGGCAGATAGGGGCCCCTGTGTGGCTCAGTCAGTTAAGCATCTGCCTTCAGCTCAGGTCATGATCCCAGGGTCCTGGAACCAAGCCCCTCTTTGGGTTCCCTGCTCAGCTGGGAGTCTGCTTCTCCCTCTCCCTCTGCCCCTCCACCCCTGACCCATGCTTGTGTACACATGCTCTCTCTCTCAAATAAAAAAAAATCTTTAAAAAAAAAATTAAATAAAAATGGGCAAAGAAGCAATGTCCACAATAGCCAAACTGTGGAAAGAGCCAAGATGTCCATTGACAGATGAATGGATAAAGAAGATGTGGTATATATACACAATGGAATATTATGCAGCCATCAAAAGGAATGAGATCTTGCCATTTGCAACGATGTGCATGGAACTGGAGGGTGTTACGCTGAGTGAAATAAGTCAATCAGAGAAAGACATGTATCATATGACCTCACTGATATGAGGAATTCTTAATCTCAGGAAACAAACTGAGTGTTGCTGAGTGGTGGGGGGTGGGAGGGATGGGGTGGCTGGGTGATAGACATTGGGTAGGGTATGTGCTATGGTGAGTGCTGTGAATTGTGCAAGACTGTTGAATCACAGATCTGTACTTCTGAAACAAATAATGCAAGATATGATAAGAAAAAAGAAAAAGAAGGTAGCAGGAGGGGAAGAATGAAGGGGAGTAAGTCGGAGCAGGAGACAAACCATGAGAGACGATGGACTCTGAAAAACAAAACTGAGGGTTCTAGAGGGGAGGGGGTGAGGGGATGGGTTAGCCTGGTGATGGGTATTAAAGAGGGCATGCTCTGCATGGAGCACTCCATGCTCTGCATGGAGCACTGGGTGTTATGCACAAACAATGAATCATGGAACACTACATCAGGAACTAATGATGTAATGTATGGTGATTAACATAACAATAAAAAATTTAAATGGGCAAAGAGCATCAACAGGCGCAATTCACTCTCGCATTCACATGCATACATTCAAACACACACACACACACACACACACACACACACACACACACACGGCAAAAAGTAAGATGTTCAAGCTCACTAGATTTTTTTTAACAAATAACTAAAATTTGGTAATATCTAGTATTGAAGAGGGTGTAGGGAAAAAAGACAGTCTCAGACACTATTGGTAGGATTCTAAATTGTTCCAAACTTTCAAAGGGCAACCTGGAATATACAATAAAATTTTAAACATGTATTCCATATACAAAGCAATTCTACATTTGGAAATGTATCTTTTTTTTTTAAAGATTTTTTATTTATTTATTGAGAAAGAGAGAGCATGAGAGGGAGGAGGGTCAGAGGGAGAAGCAGACTCCCTGCTGAGCAGGGAGCCCGATGTGGGACTCAATCCTAGGACTCCAGGATCATGACCTGAGCCGAAGGCAGTCGCTTAACCAACTGAGCCACCCAGGGGCCCCTGGAAATGTATCTTATGCAAATAAATAGACAAATACACAAAAAAGGAGACATTCACTGTAGCAGTGTTTATAAAAGAAAACACTGGACAACCTAAAAATCCACATGAAAAATTAAATAAATGTTCAAAAACCCATAGTATTTCACAATATTGCAAAACCATCCAGCCATTGCAGATTCTTCTCTAATACCATGAAAAGATGTTCTAGATAGAGAATTAAGTAAAAAGGCCTGGAAACCAAGTAGCATGTTTCTATTTAATAGTGTTAAAATATAGATTCATTATATAAGTAAACACATAAATATATGCGTACATATATATCTATAAACACACTCACACACACACACACCTGACATACAGTACATATCTTAGAAAACAGGTCTGAAATACATACCAAAATGTTAACAGTGGCTAGTTCAGAATGATACAATCATAGGTGATTTTCACTTTCTTCTTTATATCTTTTGAATAGTCTGAACCGCTTACAAATGAATGTGTGGATTTTATAATAGTAAGAAATATTTTCATTCTTCAAACAAATAAAGAGCAATAAAAATGACCTTACTAAATACCTTGTGCTTTTACTACATATTACTATTTGCTTACCTTTAAACCTTCAGCTGGAAGTCTGTAACCAAATCTTGCTGGAAGGTCATCAAATGTCTGAGATGCATTTTCAAAATTATACTAAATATAAAATTAAAAACAATCAAGTTACACTCAATTTACACATAACATTAAAAACAAAATGTTTATTACTTAAGTTGTCATTTCCACAATTCTGATCCACTATCACAGCTCAACACAAATCAACTTTGTAAATGTATATTCACTAAAATAGCAAGGAATATATACAATTTACTACATATACAACTGTTTAGATTCTAATTTCACATAATTATTATTAAACAGCAGCAATTCTATAACATTAAACCACTTACTGCTTTCTGAGTTTTTCCCACAATTCCCTAGCAAAGAATTTTCTAATTAGATTATTTTCCAGCAAGAGTTCCATTTGACTTTCTCTAAAGGGTCTGATTTAGTAGAAGAGATATACAGGATTTCTGGCCCTAGCTACAAAAGATGCCTTTCCCCAAAGAAGAAGCATCAAATCATTTTCTATATAATCTGGACATTTTCATCCACAGCTGAACAATGAAAGAAGGAAACTCAATATATCCATATAAAGAACTGAAGGCATTCAAACTCAACTTTCCCCTTCCTTATAGGTACAGATTCCTATGCTACAGGATTTATTAGTTCCCTACCAAAATAGAGCAAAACAAAGCAAGGGTTCTCTGTAATTGTAGAAGATAATATTAATGATAATTGTGAAATGAGTTTGTTGTATTATTTAAGAATGTTCAATCTGCTACACAGAAGAGAAACAAGGAAGATAGATGAAACTAAGCAAAGATAGTAAACAAGTAACTTCTGAAACACAGGCGAAGCTTACATGATGTATTAGAAGTGAAGATAGCTTTTTGCAAACAGTAGGCCAAAAGTACAGAAAAACAGAACACAGTGTTTTGAAGATAGGGAAAATGGATGACACAAAGCAAGAGTGTTACGTATAGATAGCAAAGGACAGTACAAAAGATCAAGCAAATTTTAAATATTCACAAAGCATGGATTAGGTCACAAATCCAGATTGAGAGCTTTGTCATCCCTCAATCAAACGCCCACTGGGGATACCCATTCTAAACTCAAGTGTCATCTGCCAGAGACAAGCAGAAAAATAGCTCTGCAGGTTAACAGCAAGTTATAGCTGTGTTCAAATGTAAATATCCGGAGTCTCAACAACAGAGCAAATTTTGGTTCCGAAAACCTTCCATGTTAATTCCCCTTGCTCACCCTCAACTCAGGTCCTGGTAACCACACTGTGACCAGAGAAAGCTGATGCAGCACTGAGAGAGACTGCACAAACTAATAATGTGCAATATAGGATTTGGGTGGTATGGCTCTGGCATTTCACTTGAATCTTATCCTGAGTGTCTTAACATAGCCATCCTTTAACGGTACTTGTCATTGTATGTTTGTGATTAATTCAATAAAATGTGTGATTCGAGCATACGAATTTGGTCACTGAACCTAACCATTTTGTTACTTCTGGAATAATCAGCGTGGTAGTATACTTGGAAGCCAACACTGCTTCAGGGTAATTTCCTATTGTAACAATAACTCATTCTTACAGACTACTCTATGGTTTACAAAGTGCTTTGGAGTCACAAAGGGCTTTTTATAACCATTATCACAATGTGTCATTTAATCTCTTAATTAAAACACCTCTCTCTAATTGATTCCAAGTGTTAAACTTGAGAAAGTCACTTAATCTCTCCAAGACCATAGACACTACTGTAAAATAAAGAAATTGATCCAGATCAACAGAGACCAAAGAAAAAGCACAAATGTGTGCAGGCAGTACTTTTTAAAAAACTGTACTTTTAAAATCAGGAAATGGAAAATCTACAACTGTACTAAGTATTTTTTTGTGTGTCACTTCCTATTCCTGAAGAGTTTCACTCTTTTAGCTAAAATTTCAGAAATAAAAGGTCTACCTTGAATAATAATGCTTGCAACACTGGTACTTGGAATAAGTTCTGTTACTGAGTGAGACCCATTTTGAAATTGTTTCATCTTTCCTTAACAGCAAAACATGGATTATCCTACAATGCCTCTTAAAATCACATTGTTTAAAAAGAAAAAAATATTCCAGGGTGCCTGGGTGGCTCAGGCGGTTAAGTGTCTGCCTTCGGCTCAGGTCATGATCTCAGGGTCCTGGGATCGAGCCCCGCATCGGGCTCCCTGCTCAGCGGGGAACCTGCTTCTGCTTCTCCCTCTCCCTCTCACGAATAAATAAAATCTAAAAAAAAAAAAAAAAGAGAGAGAAAATATTCCTATCATGAACAAGACAAACAGAAACATCTTTAGCATAAAAGTGCTTTTTAGTATTGGAGGGTGGACTGCTGCTCATGAAATTAAAGAATTCTTACTGTTAAAATCCTTGAAGTAGAAAATAAAGTTATTCCTCTATGGAATCCCATCCTCAGTGATTGCCATATAACAGTTTTAATCCATCTCTTTTGAAAAAGGTCTTTTCTTAACTAATTCTCTCCTCCGACAGCAGCCTTAACAGAAGGTTTAATTTAATTTAGAAAGTAACAAATGCTAACAATTATTGAGCATTTATGATATCATGCTAAACACCAGACAGGTGTTCATTTATTTAATCCTTACAAAACCCTATAAAGTCGGCCACTATTTTATCATCCTCATTTTACAGACCGTCCACAAAATGTTGAAAATAACTTGCTCTAGTAAGTAGGAGAAACCAGGATTCTCACCCAGGCAGTCTGGTCCCAGAGCTCTAGCTCTTAACTCATTGCCCCACACTCTCTCATACAGTCTCATTTCATAAGTAACTTAAGAGATGTTAAGCTATTTGTCCAAGAGTGGCAGAACTGGAATTCAACTCACATTCTAACTCCAGTGCAGGAGCTCTTAATAACCACGCTATATAATCCAATCCATTCACACCACTAACTACTGGGTGCTTCTCTCCTACTCTGGCCACTGACCCTCATAACCACCTACCAAGTAACAGATTCTCTGACAAATCCCTACAACAGGATCAAAAGGTAGATTGGGAGTAAACCAAAATTGGGTTGTTTGACTCTCTCTGAAGCTACATTAAGATGGATACTAATTCTCAGTAAGATCATGACACAGCTCAAGGCTAATTAATAATTTCTCATTTCATTTTGGGTCAAAAGAGAGAAATGATAAAATTAGAGATGATGAGGATGAACTACTAACAGAAATAACAATAATCTAAAGTACCAAAGAATAGGTGCTATTAAAAGAAAATATGAAAGAATTAAATCTCCAAGGAAAAGCTATTAATTGGTTCATTTATTGATTTCTTACTGTATAACTCTCACTAGGCACCAGAAACAAAGTGCAGTAAGACACAGTCCTGCCTCCCAAGTACTCACAATCTAGGGGGCTTACTGACAAGTCAGCAACAAACTATAGTAGCACCTCCATATTCTCTTAGAACTCTAACTAGTTGGACAAACACTGTTGTCAGGGAATTAACAAATGGGAGAATTCAACTGCCAAAAATAAAATCATCTGAATTTTATCTTTTCAAAAGCAGCATCCTAATACCAGTCCAAAATGGAACAACCTGATGCCCAATTTATTTAAATCTGTAATACTACACACTCAGATTTCAGGATGCTCTTATTTAATTAAAAGGAAGAGCTAAACATTTTCTGGCTTTTGACTCACTTCCTTTTAATGCTTGTGTTACCACATCTAGTTCCTCGGCCTTGATATTTAGTTCCCCTTTTTACTAGTTACATGCCTTCACAATCTACTCTCCTCCAGCTGTTTGTACACCGTCAGCCTTCTATCCTTTAGTGTCAGCATAAAGACCCCCATTTAAGCAACTCCCATGCTGATGGTTCCTTCCCTAGATGATATCAACATATATTCCACACATTTACTTGCCTGAAACACGGGGAACACTGCTGGCAAAAACTGACTGTACTTCTATACCTAATATTTTATTTTGTGTCTATATTAAAAAGAAAAAGGGGCGCCTGGGTGGCTCAGTCGGTTTAGCGTCTGCCTTCAGCTCAGGTCATGATCCTGGAGTCCCAGGATCGAGTCCCACATAGGGCTCCCTGCTCAGTGGGGAGCCTGCTTCTCCCCCGGACCCTCCCCCCTCTCATGCTCTCTATCTCTCATTCTCTCTCTCAAATACATAAATAAAATCTTTAAAAAAAAAAAAAGAAAAAAAACACTTCAGGAAGTCTCATACACTGTTGGAGGTAGTGGGTGAAGGATGAGGAGAATGATAATTATAATGAAGATAAAAGAGATAAAACTTCTACTATGTGTTAGATACTGTTCTAAGCAGTTTATCGTATTTAAAACATTTACTATCTGTTAGATACTGTTCCAAGCAGTTTATCTTATTTAATTATCACTACAACATACCAGTTTACAAATAAAGAAACTGAAGTACTTAGAGTGGCTAAGTAATTTGATTAGGATCACAAAGCTGGTTAAGTTCCCAGAGCAGGCCACTGAAACTTATTTAACCCATCGCATAGCTGAACCATAAAATAACAATCCACTTCAGGTAAAAAGAAAAGAAGGAAAACAAGGAGTGGCAGATGTTACAAACAACAGAGGAAGAGGAGGGGAGAATATGGAAGAAATCAAAGGGGAAAAGGGACACACCGAGAACTTCATTCCCTGATCAGTCCATAAATCCTCTATTTCATTTCAAAAGTCATCCCAAGAATATTCCAAGGACTCTGAGGACCAACTTAGAGGAAAATTTGCATGTCAACGGACTGTTAGTCCTTAAAGGTTCTACTTTTACTCCATCTACACTATTCCGGAAAAAAATCTAATCAACCAGTTCCCTACTACAGAGGGTAACAGAGGGTGACAAATTTCATGAATTATAGAGTTGCTATGATTCAAGTTAGGATATAGAAACAAGCCTGGCTCTCCCAAATTGTGCAATGATTCTCGACACTTCCCCAAATACCACAATATACAGAAACATGGCTGAGGACCACATGAAGCTTTGGTCAGCAACAATTCTGGCCCTTCTGTCTCCAGAATGACCTACTGTCATTAAGCAAATCACTTGTACCCAGAAACTAAAAATAATAAATCTTTAACATAGTACCTAGAGTACAGATGTACATACATACACACAGTTAAATTCTTCCTTTTCCGGCTTCACAGAAAATATACACTTCCCAGGGTAGAGGACAGTAAGACAACCTAGAAAGAACTACTAAGGTTTTGAGGAGCAATGTTCTATAAAAACTTTTCTCAAAGACAAGATTGTTGTGCTTTCCTTCTCATTAACACTAATCTGAGCTTGAAATTTTCTATAAGCATCTTACATAATTTTTCAAAACACCGTTATCAAAGTCATTAGAGCTATGCTAATTACCGAGAAAAACAGTAAGATTCTACACAAATACACAGCATGTAGATACATGCGTGCATGAGCACTCCTGAGAGTGCACACAGTCTCAAGAGCAACATTTATCAGGTACCTATTGTGAGATCTTACTTTAGATATTAAGCAATAAAAAGATGAGTAAGGTCCTCCACTTTCAAATAACAACTATGTATACGTGCCTGTATGTTCATAGGTAAATGTCTTATCATTTAGGACTTTATAAAAGCTTTTCTCTGAAGGATGCTTTTTAAACATGAATAAATTTTACTGTACTTACTGCTAAAATGTCTGCTTCTACAGGTAGTAGGTTTAAGAATGCAAAGAGCTGGACAGTCAAGATGGTATAGACTTGTGTGGCCGACAGCATGAGCATCCCTATGGAGAGCAGCATCTTGCTGTAAAATCACCTAGAAGACAAGTAGGTAACAATGAGCTCTGGTGCTTTGTCCCTGAAAACAAGTCATTTCATATATTAATTCCTGATGTCCAAAAATCTCTTTACTACAAACATGGGTTAACATTAAAATTAAGCCTATTTCAAAAGCCTAAGAATTTACACAGATTTGGACATTTAGGTAAACACCCA
This sequence comes from Zalophus californianus, assembly GCF_009762305.2. NCBI lineage: Eukaryota > Metazoa > Chordata > Mammalia > Carnivora > Otariidae > Zalophus > Zalophus californianus. The sequence continues at coordinate 104,632,755 of NC_045595.1, read as the reverse complement.
AAGTTAGTCAACAACTACCTAACTCATGGTGACTAAGTTCTGTGTTTTAACCACAAAACAAATGTCTTCCCGCAGTTGTCAGTGTACATTACAGCTTGTCTACTAACTCAATTATGAAGGGAACTAGATTTTAATCTAAATAATGGCTTAAAAACACTTCACAATTTTTACAATTTTAAGGAATTTTTATACTTCTTTGAATATAACTTATAATTTCTCATGTAAATTTACTTATTTATTCTTGCATATTGTACCCACTTTAGAGAATGTAAAAAAAATAGTCATATATTATAAAGTAATATGCTTTGCCCTTTCCCTCTTAACAATATATATCTTTTTCCCTCTCTACATCCCAATGTCAACAGTGCAGCTACCTTTTCCAACCTCAGCCAATTTTCTACATTGAGTCCTTATCTATCTTGAAGCAAAAAGATACCATTAAGGACTAAATAATAACCAAGTAATAAGTATTAAAACTCTCTTGGTAGGCCTCAACCATTGGTATAGGATATTTTTTTAAAGTTGAGAACAAAGTTTGCAAAGACAAGGGCCTTTATAATGAATTAGTTCATTAAATGCCACCAACTCAAGTAAGACCAATTTTGATGATGGTTACTGTTGATAAGGCTCTGTATTTGGAGACTACCATACAGACTCAAACTGTGACTCTTTGACACACACTGAAAGAGGAAGACCTCTGAATACTTTTTGAACTACCTTCTTACAAAGCCATTAAGATCAAAGAAGAAATAAAGTTGAAAACATGTCAAATGTATAGCTCTATTCCACAGAGACAGAAAGTAGATTAGTGGTTGTGGGGGTGGGGGGGTGCTGGAGGTGGGAGTCAAGGGAGGGGTGGTGGGCAGCTAGGAATGGGGAATAACTGCCCATGGGTATGGGGTTTCTTTTCGGGGTGATTAAAATTTAGATTGTGGTGGGGCGCCTAGGTGGCTCAGTCGTTAAATGTCTGCCTTTGGCTCAGGCCATGATCCCAGGGTCCTGGGATTAAGCCCCGCATCAGGCTCCCTGCTCAGTGGGAAGCCTGCTTCTCCCTCTCCCACTCCCCTTGCTTGTGCTCCCTCTCTTGCTGTGTCTCTGTCAAATAAATAAAATCTTCAAAAAAATAAAATAAAATTTAGATTGTGGTGATGGTTGCACAACTCTATAAATATATAAAAATCACTGTGCTGGGACACCTGGGTGACTCAGTCGGTTAAGCATCTGCCTTTGACTCAGGTCATAATCCCAGGGTGCTGGGATCGAGCCCCACATCGGGCTCCCTGCTACGCCTCCCTCTCCCTCTCCCTCTGCCTGCCACTCCCCCTGCCTGTGCGCTCCCCCGCCTGTGCTCGCTTGCTCTCGCACTCTAACAAATAAAAAAATTGTTTTTAAAAATCACTGTGCTGTTCACTTTAAATGGGTCAATCTTATGGTGTGTGAATTCAGTCTATAAAGCTTTTTTTTTTAAGTATAGATTTGTTGATATTAGTTTCTTAGGTAAAATATATAATACACCTCTGTGCAGAAAAGAATTACCATGGCAGGCCTGAGGCTGCTATCCTTAGAAAGCCCTGCTTGCAGGGTTGGCCCTTCAAAGGCATCTGGGAACTTGGATTTCAGGAGGGTTGTATCATTCCCTCATAAGAACAGCTCATTGTGTCTGAACTCTGCAATGTGATTATGTTGAAAACACATTTTCTTTCTGGGAATCTGAAATTTTAAACATGCTAGGCAGAGGGTATATACAGAACAGTCCCCAATAGAAATCCTTGGCACTGAGCTTCCCTGGTAGACATTTCACATGTGTTGTCATAACTCAGTGCTGAGGAATTAAGCATATACTATATGACTCCACAGAGAGAGGACTCTTAAAAGCTTACATCCAGTCTTCTCTGGACTTTATCCCATGTGCCGTTTCCCTTTGCTGATTTTGCTTTGTATCCTTTCACTGTAATAAATCATAGTTATGAGTACAACCAGATGCTGAGTCCTTTAAGTCCTTCTAGTAAATCACTGAACCTGCAGGTAGTCTTAGAGATCCCCAGCACAACCACGCTAGATAATTTCTGGCCAGAAATCATATCATAACAAATATGCAAATCCTCATAAAATAAGGTACAGTTACTACTAAACCTTGTTAGAATATGCAGTATGTTGACTATTAATGTGTTTGAGAAACTTCATCTGAGTAAGAACTATGACTTTCTTTGTAAAGTTCTGGAATTCCCAGCCAACTTTGGGGGTAAGGAGAGGGAGAAAGAGTTTAGAGGAAAAATAACTCTAAGGGTATAATAACCACAACAACTATTACTGATTACCAAGTGCCAAGCATTTCTCTAAGCATGTTATCAAGTTAAACTCATCTAAACCTAACAACTCCCTTTTCATAGATAGGGAAAACTTAAGTATTGTTAAGTAACTTACTCAAGTTCAAACAACGAATAATGGCAAAACCGGGGTTCAACAAACCCAGGCAGCTTCCAAAACCCACACTCCAAAGGCCAATGGACAATAACATCAATAATCAAGGTTGATGTTCAAAAGGTAATGACCCTATGCTTAAACAGGTACTCAAAGGCTTCGAACCAATGCTCAAGGCACAACAGCCACTGAATTGTTTCCTTCTTTTACTCTGGATATGAGGGGGAGGAGGGGGCTGGGAGAGAGGGAGTGCATATGTGTATATTTAACAATATGCAGTGAGTTTGGTTATACTTATTTTTGCTTTTATTGCCTTTTTAAAAATAACACATTCTGGAGTTTTTATAGTCTCTATTTACAAAACTAGTTCTTGTTCATTGTAAAAAATGTACAAAAAATTTAAACCACTCATAATCACCAAAATAAGGAATAACCAGTGTATTTTGATATATAACCTTCCATTCTTTTAGTTACATGTATGTTCAAATATATATTTAGCAAAATTGGGGATATACGTATGTACACGTTGTTTTGTCAAATGTATTCTTTTCACTTCATATATTGTGAATATTTTCCTAATTCATTAACTATACTTGAAAAAATTAAAAATTTCAAACCCTGTACCACAACATGTCCTGGAGAACCATTGCAGATAGCAGTCCAGGAGGCCTTCTGGGGCTTCCACACCTTCTAATCATTTTTTTTTTTTAATGTATTTCATACACTGGGTTTCCACACATGACTTTGTTTATACAAAATGAAAACTATTGATTTAAAACAGTGTATAATGACCACACATCATTCCATATGAATGTGCTATAACGGATTTAATGGAATTTCTATTGTTGGAAATTTTTTTTTACCATTATAAACTGCAATAAATACTCTTGTAGTTAAACCTTATAGGCACACCCTTAGTTTTTTTAAGGTCATAGGAGTAGTAGTATTAAAACTGTGCCAAGAAATAGGAGATCTAGTATTTGACAAACCTAGGTTTATGTCACAGTACTGACACACACTAACACTGTGATTTTGAGACAAAATGATTACTTCATCTGTAAAAGCAGATTATCCAGGATTTAAAAAGACAACTCTGGAATAAATACAAAAATGCATATAAGGACTTAACAGCAGCGGAATATAGGAGGAAGAGAATTTGAGTGGTGCTGCCAAAAGACAAAAGAGGAAATACTAAAGGAGAACTACAGTTAGTGGAGGTGAGTACAATGTGGGAATTTTTTTTGCTTAATGTGTGTGAAATATTCTGGTGGACATGTAAACAGATAGTGATAAATAGAAGTCAGGAGCTCTACCCAAAACATAGAGAGATTTAGGAATCATCAACAAATAGGTGATAACTAAAGTGGTCTTAATGTAAAAGCGAAAATTAAGAAGAGAAGAGGGCTAAAGAAAACCGAAGAATATCTAATGTTAAGGGTCCAGAGAATGTGAAAATAAAAAGAGATTGATTTCACAAAAGTCAAGAAAGAATTTTGAAATCAATGTGGGGGGGGAAGGCAGGCAGTTAGTCAAAAGAGGTAAATTATAAAGAAGTGGCAAAAAGTCTAAAATCTTCAGAGTCTGCCCAATCTAAACAATTTTATTCCCCAGCAATCCAAAAGGTATCCTTACTCTGATCAACTCACGACTTCCAAGAATGCACCCTGCTGTCACCAGCTCTGTATCTTCATTCGTGTTATCCAGAAATTTAAAATACACTCCACTATCTTCAAAGGAAAATTTAGGAGAAAACTAAGAATCCTATGATATCATATGCAAAATTTTATGTGTAAATATACACCATTTCTGTAAAAAAGATCCATGGTTATTAACACACATTCAAAAAAAAAAAAAAAATCACACAAATCTCCAAGAAGGGGCGCCTGGGTGGCTCAGTTGTTAAGCATCTGCCTTTGGCTCAGGTCACGATCCCAGGGTGCTGAGATCGAGTCCCACATTGGGCTCCCTGCTCTGCGGGAAGCCTGCTTCTCCCGCTCCCACTCCCCCTGCTTGTGTTCCTGCTCTCGCTATGTCTTTCTCTGTCAAATAAATAAATAAAATATTCAAAAAAAACAAATCTCCAAGAAGGCTTCCAGAGAGAAAGGTTAATAAGCTTAAATCCTCAATGCTTTCCTTGTAACACTTAAACTACTGGGTTAAAATATAGACTGTCAAACTGTATTATTAGGCAACATTATTTATTAGAAAAAGGACTTCCTAATTTATGAAAAGCATGACAAGTGGAAAAACTATAAGCTAATTATAAAAACTTGTCACCAAAACAAAAACATTCCCTGAAACATTTTGAAATCAAGTGTGACCCTTAAAGAAACCTGGAAGCTACTCATGGAGTATTACAAAAAGTGGTTCCTTTCCCAAAGGAGACTTTCCTACGCTGCCCTGATATACACCCACACATGCTTGTCTCTCACACTCCAGTATACTCTTCGTTGAGTACAAAAGCTGCACCTGGATGAATATAAGGTTCTCAGTGAAGATATATGTTGATATGCTAGGTTCCCAGTCTGTATTCTTCTACAAAGCTAGTGGAACCTGGTGTCAGGTTATGCCCATTTATTGAGAGTGTTAATGTCAACAAGAACCCCTCACTGCTCATGCAAAGTGGGTATTATACCTTTCTTCCCCATTACAATTCTCATCAGCCTCTTATCTTTAAATTAATTCAACTACTGCGGCTTCTAGAGCAGATTTCAATAAAAGTATTGTTTGTTGTGACTTTTATCACCCCCAAATAGAACACATTCTATTGAGGACATTTCTTTAGAACCATGTTTAGAAAGAGTACACAGAAGAGCCTTCTAATAAAACTGAAGCCACCACCTTGGGCCCTCTGGCCAACCAAGTAGTCTTAAGTTTTAGCAAGTACTTTTACCCTGTGTGATTAACTAAACCTTTCTTGGTGCATCTACAGATCATGCATTGTTTTCAGTCTGGGAACCAAACCCTCTTACACAACCTGCCCCACCTCCCATTCCCTCAGGCACCAATACACAACCTCCAGGCACCAGGATGTCTGTAGCTGCACGTAATCTAGTGTTATAGACCACTGTGCTCCCCTTTTACTGATTAATTGCCCTAAAGTTCTTTTTTAAAACTCTTTGGGCCAGGCAGAAACCTCAGAGCTGGTTTTTGGACAAGAGTAAGCCTTCTTCCCAGGTGGTAGGCATCCTGAATAAAGCTCATATTTCTTTCTTCCCCGCCCCCAAGTTTTTTGTGTTTTTTTTTTTTTTTTAAGATTTTATTTATTTGTTTGAGAGTGAGAGAGAGCATGAACGGTAGGGAGGGGCAGAGGGAAAGGGAGAAGCAGACTCCCTGCTGATGGGGAAGCCAGGTGCGGGGCTTGATCCCAGGACCCTGGGATCACCACTGGAGCTGAAGGCAGACTCTTTCTTAACTGACAGAGCCACGCAGGCACCCCTTTTTCCAAAGTTTTTATTTAAATTCCAGTTAGTGGGGTGCCTGGGTGGCTCAGCTGGTTAAGTGTCTGAGTCTTGACTTGGGCTCAAATCATGATGGCAGGGTTGTAAGATCGAGGCCCACGTCAGGGCTCCATGCTCAGCGTGGAGTCTGCTTATCCCTCTCCTACCCACCACCGCTTTCGTTAGCTCGCTTTCTCTCAAATAAATAAATATTTCAAAAAATTTAAATTCCAGTTAGTTAACATACGGTGTAATATTTGTTTCAGGTACAGAATTTAGTGATTCATCACTTACATACAACACCCAGTGCTCATCACAAGTCAAAATTTTCCAGTCAAAACTTGTCTCTTGAGTATTGGCTTTTCAAGCAACAAGTAGCTGAACTTCGGTTTTTGGTAACAAACTCTTGCTAGTTACACATACCTACCTCTTTTCTTCCATACCACCCTTTCTCTCCCTTTCCATATCTTTCCCTCTTTCTCTCTTTCCTTCTCCTCTCCCTCTCTCTCGATAATTACCAAAATAGAACACGACTCTATATTCATTCTAAGTATTCCTACGATCACAGTAAGGCTGCACTTCTTCAAAGGAAGTATATAGTAGAGAATATGCTAGAATTCCTTGAGAACTACCAAGCAAATTTCGTAGAGGTATAGCCATTACCATGATTTCTGATCATATCTAATTGTACTAATTAGGCATAATACTAATTGTGCCTACTACTTGACAGAATTTGGTCATTGGTGCTGTTGAATTTGGTTTACCAGGATTGAGAATTTTTGCATCAATATTCATAAGAAATACTGGTCTGTAGTTTTCTTGTAGTATCTTTGGCTTTCATATCAGAATAATGCTGGTCCTATACAATGAGCTAGGAAGTATTCCCTCCTCTTCAACTTTTTGAAATAGTTTAAGAAGGATTGGTATAATTCTTTTTTTTATTATGTTATGTTAATCACCATACATTACATCATTAGTTTTTGATGTAGAGTTCCATGATTCATTGTTTGCGTATAACACCCAGTGCCCATGCAGAACGTGCCCTCTTTAATACCCATCACCAGGCTAACCCATCCTCCCACAACCCCCCCCGGAACCCTCAGTTTGTTTTTCAGAGTCCATCGTCTCTAATGGTTCATCTCCCCCAGGACTGGTATAATTCTTTTAAAAATATTTGGTAGACTTCACCAGTGAAGCCATTTGGTCCCTAGCTTTTCTTGCTTGGGAGGTTTTTAATACTGATATGATCTCCTTACTAGTCATAAAATCTATTCAGATCTTCTATTTCTTTATGATTCAGTATTAGTAGGTTGTGTGTTCCATTTCAACTTGGTTATCCAATTTTTTGCTTTACAATTGTTCACAGTATTCTTTCATAATCCTTTTCATTTCTGTAAAATTGGTAATAATCGTTCCTCTTTCATGTCTGATTTTAGTTGAGCCTTCTTTTATTCCTTAAGTCTAGCTAAAGGTTTCTTAATTTTGTTGTTCTTTCCAAAGAACCAACCCTTGATTGTTACTCTTCTCTTAGCCTTGTTTTTCAGAACTTGAACACCTATTGTCGTTGTAGTTGTTGTTATCTGTATGTTGTTGTTATTTTCTGTATGGCCAAACAGAGCAAAGATGCCAGTTATTCATCTAATGCTGGTCCGGTATTTGCAAAATTTAAAATTTAAAATTTAAAAACTTCCCCAAGCATCACAGTAAATCCTAACCTCACATTTAAATCTGTGACAATACCATACAATTCATCTACACAAAATTACATCCTAAACCTTCATTTTACAAATGGGGATACATTTAATAAGTGTTTAAGGCCAACAACTTTCAGGAAATTCCCTTCCAAACAACTTTTTATTCTGAAGATAACTCACATCCTGACATCAACTAGTTCAATGCCAAATAACACTCATGAAACAGCTAATCATCTCCATAGGAAAGCCCATGAATAAACTCAACTCTATTGGTTCTCAAGCTACTTTCCTGCGCATGACCAGCATTCCAAAAATGGACCAAAATACCCCACTGCTAAAATAATGGTAATCTTTTCCTAGTTTGCCAAAAGATTTAATGGATAGTAATTTCAATTTGCTTTTCTCTATAAATGTATTTTATATTACAAAATGCATCAAAAGAATATATGCTATAGCAAGCACTAACAAAAGAAAATAAGTGAACAACTGGGGTGCCTGGGTGGCTCGGCCATTGGGTGTCTACCTTCGGCTCAGGTCATGGTCCCAGGAATCAAGCCCCGCATTGGGCTCCCTGCTCTGCGGGAGGCCTGCTTCTCCCTCTCCCACTCCCCCTACTTGTGTTCCCTCTCTCGCTGTGTCTCTCTCTGTCAAATAAATAAAATCTTTAAAAAAAAAAAAGTTAAAAAAAGTGAACTAGTTAACTACTTTAGTGCAAAATTTATAATATCCAAATCACATTTCATAAAATAGATTTTTTTAACAAAATGTGCTAATGGTCATGTACGTATATTGTATATATATATGGTACTATGTTTTCTCTAAAATACTATAATCACTTGTCGTATGAATTGAGAACATCAATAACTTCACAGTATTCCCTAAAAAGCATCATGACTTCCAAGCGTTTTAACAGCTGAGAACGACTAATATAAATTAGATTCCCATTAAGCATGGTTTTTTAAAGAAATGGTTGAGAGGCTGTCATGAACAAAAGAAGTGTTACAAAAGAAAAAAACAACAGGCTTAATTAACTTTTTAAGCAAAAATAAGATGGCTAATAGTTCTTTGCAAGGAAACCGTAGGTTGCCCACCTAATTTCTCTAATGAGAAGCTATCCAAACTAAAAAAAGGCTCATCTAAGATTTTTAACCATTACCATCAACAAAAGAAAATTTTTTCAGGTTCCATGATGATGCTCTACAATTTGATTTTTCCCAACAAATGAAACAAAATGAACAAATTTTTAATTTCAAAAGGTTAGTAAATAGCAAAACATCAAGTCTTTCCAACCTCAGGGCCTCATACAAACTATTCCCAATGTTTAGTATGTAGTCACATTGACTTTTTTCCCCATAGAAACAATACTATTTCCCTCCAAATATCAACTATAATAGAATCAAGGATATTTCTACTGTTAAGTGACAGAATTCATGTCCTGTTCTTGCACAACATATACCCTCTCTTAGTCTTACGCAAAAATAAACAATGAGTTCTCCTTTTTTATATTAAACATTATTGAGCATTAGGCATAGAATTAATCAATTGTGGTATGTACATATAATGTAATTCTCTACACCAATAAAAATGAACAACAGCTATATAACACAGATGAATTTCACAACAATAAGCCCTAAGCCAATAAAGCCACAAGGAATGCAAACATAACTGCACTCATATGAAGTTCTTTAAAAAACAAAGCAGATGACATTTTGCAGAGATTCACTCTTAAGAAGTTAAAACAAAGAAAAATGAGGAAGTTATCATAAAAATATACAATGGGTACCTCAAGGGTAAGAAAGGGGACTGTGATCAGGGAAAGGGTGCTTCTAGTATGCCACCAATATTCCATATCTCAACCTGGGCTGTGGCGAGATGGGAACTGGCATTATCATTATTCCTTAAAACCATACAGAAATGTTTAATGCACTCTACTGTTTCTAGAATTCTAACCATTTTTTTAAAGAAAAAAAAGAAGAGAATAAAGTAGTCTGCCATTTAAAACAAGACTTTTTTGTTTTGTTTCTCTGGCTACATGGAAATGTTATAAAAGCTGGCAAATAGTAGCTTACCGAGATCACACTCACACTAAGCACGTCAACAAATAAGCAACTATTAAAATCCAGACTCATATCCAACCCCAGTTAAAGCTTCTCCTTCAGTGGACAGGAGATGGTATCTGGTAATGTGTACTACTCATATTATTAACATGTACTCCAGCTGTTTCTTATCACCAAGGAAGTTTGGAAAATAGGCTTTAGTCCAGTACAGCACTTATCACCTAGGGGCCTGCAATAAAAATTTTAAACAATGTCCCCTTGTGAATCCTTAGATCAAGCCAAATTTGGAAAACATGGTTCTCAACCATACATTGGCAACTGGCATACTAAGTCATTATTCATAAACTTCAAGTCAAAGAGGTATGGAATAGAGGGAGTGAATTAGAGGGAGAAAAAAAAAACAGAACAGGAACGCTAACAAAAATACACTTCATAATTCTCTCAAATACCACTGTTGTCACCAGTGCCATAGGTTGCCAACCCAGCCATAAGCCACCCAGCAAACAAGAAAAAGACAACAATGAAATTGCTTTCATGGATATCAGAATCTTAGGCACCATTTAAGGAAACATGGCAGGAAATTGTTTTCTAGGTTATCAAAAATACCATGCTCGGTATACTTCAAAGTATCAATCTCCTGAACCAGAATATTTTTTTAGGATGCTTCACACAAAAGTCACCACCATCTCTATAGATACATCAGTAGAGAACTTAATTTTAAGCCAGGTACTCTGCTGAGTATCCGACAGGACTGTTTTCCCCATCTAAACCTCAGAATAACCTGCTCAAGTAAAATGAATATTTCTTTGTACTATCATTCCAGTTTCCCTATTTTAGGGAACACGATTTCTATATGTACTAGAGACTGAATAAATGAACCAATTTCCATACTATTATCTCAGCCCCTAGCCCTCCCTCTTTAATTTATGCAGAATTTTTGAACAAAAAGCTGAGCACGCCCGCTCAATGACCCATACAGTTTAGATGATAAGCATGAAATCTGGCCAACTATGTTAATTGTGGAGGAGCATGGGACACCAGATTTAAGTTATACCATTCCTCCTGATAACTGTTTCTTTAAAATATCACCCGAGGGGCGCCTGGGTGGCTCAGTTAGGTCTTGATCTCAGGGCCGTGAGTTCAAGCCCCACTTTGGGCTCCACACTGGATATGAACCGACTTAAATGAAATAAAATAAAAATAAATAAAATACCACTCCAGAGCTCTATTCCTGGCCTTCTTTTCTGTACACCCCACTCTCCCTTGGCAAATGCCTGCAACCTGCCTCTGTACCCACCATGCCTCACTTAGTCTCCTCCACGTTTTTTTTTTTTTACTCCTCATAACATTCATTACTTTCTATTATATTATAGTTTCCTTAAATGTCATGTTTATGGTTTAGTGTCCATCTTTGCTGTAAGACTATAAACTCCTCCAAAACAGGAATCTTTAATTTACAACAAATGTATCACAAGTATCTAAACAGTACACGGCATGTATTATAAGTTCAATATTTGTAGAATGAATGCACACATGACCTCCCTTGGTATTATCTTCTACAGAGCCTCTCAATGTGGCCACCCCTTAATCATGGTAAAAAAAAAAAAAAAATTAAGACCTTAACACTAAAAGTATTTTATGTGTACATTAAAAAGAATGAATAAATATTATAAAAGAAAACAATTTGCTAATATATATAAACTTTGAGTGATAGAACTCTATATTGTTTTTATTTTCTTTATATTTATCTGCATATTTTAAAATAAAAAAATTAGGGGTGCCTGGCTGGCTCAGACATTAAGCATCTGCCTTCGGCTCAGGTCGTGATCCCAGGGTCCTGGGATTGAGCCCTGCATCAGGCTCCCTACTCTGCGGGAGGCCTGCTTCTCGCTTCTCCCTCTCCCACTCCCCCTGCTTGTGTTCCCTCTCTGTGTCTCTGTCAAATAAAATCTTTAAAAAAAAAAAATTGAAACTTTTCTAAAAGTCTATTTCATTTATATAATGTATACCAAACAGAAGCCTAAAAGAAAAGATACAGAAATCTTAACCAAAATCCATTCCACTTTTTCAAGTTTTCTAAGTGCGCATTACTTTTATACCCCAAAAAAAAAAAAGTTAACGAGCAAGCAATAAGGTCTTACAATTCACAAGTCTATTCACAATTTAAAAATGAAATGATTTCTTCTGAAGTGAAATGTACAATTAAAAAAACAAAAACAAAAAAGTGTGAAGAAAGGGCATATCTTAAGCCAGGAGTTAAGAAATCCTTTGTCGTTTTCTCTCTGTAAAACATTCAAAAGGTTCCATCCCACGCCATAGTCCTTTTAGATATTATTGCCATAAAGTTGAAAAGTAGCAGCCATTTGGGCTCCAAGGAATGTACATCAGTTGGCAATAAATCACGATGAACCACAGGCAATAGCTTAACTGTGATGCCATGGATTACTAGCATCCCACTTCCATTGCCAAGGAGCTCAGCACTGTGTTCACAACCAAAAACACGACCAAACCAATACCAAAACTTCAACTTTTTAGTTCTAGCTCCTGGAACCACTCCAGGGATCAATTTTCTATCAGCAGGGGTTCAATTACGAGACAAACTATAAACAGAGAATAGTTTGACAGAAGTAATTAGTAAACAATGATGGAGTAATTGTAAAGATCTAAGGGATGGCAAGGAGCAAGAGAGAAGGAGTCTACATTTTAAATACGTACAGTTTATAATATGTCAATTATAAGTCAATAAAGAAGTTTTTAATTTTTTAAAAGAAACATAATTATTAAACTATAATGAGAAATATTTTTTCCCTTTTTTTCCCCCTTCTTTTTTTTCCCCTTGGTCCCCTCCCCAAGGCTGGGGTTTCTCATTGGAGAAGGTATGGTTGCAGCACACTAGAGAGAATTTCACCAGGCTATCCAAACCAGAGTTGGTCCAGTGTTGCCAGGCAAGCAGGAAACAATGCTTTAGAGTGCAGGCAAGGTGAGGCTGGTGGGCAGGTGTGCATTGGTACTCAGGACACTGCTGTAGGCACAAGGCCAGGAATGCACAGTATCCATGCCAAGGGAACTGCAGGAAACAATTCCCTGAGGTAAAGACAAGCCAAGACTGGTGGGCCCATATGCAGAGGTAGTCAAGGCACTGAAGGCCCGAGGTGCAAGATAGCCACTTCAGAAGGGCCGTGGCAAATAGTCACCACATCTGAACTGGGGCTGCGAGATCACTGGGGGCCTTTGCATTTTTGGGCACATGGCTGAGGCAATCACTAGATGTCCTCAACCATGTGGACTGCTTGATAGACCATGCAACAAGAGCAAGAAAAGGAAAACACAGTTCACAGGAACATGGAAGAAAAAAACCCTTTTTCTAGTAAGTTCCCTCTAGCACTCTGTCCCCTCCAGCACCCTGTCCCCTTCAGGGCCTGATAAAGCTTGACATCCTGCTCTTTGTAAATGAGAACCAGTCCTTTATTGCAGAGCAGGTATTGATGGGGAAGTTTGGAGCACAGAGAAAATAAATTGGTAACTGACTCAGTTATCTTTCTGTTCATGACAGTATTTAAATAAGGCAGTGTTTCTCTCACTTAACAGGAGAAAAAGGAAAATAAATATATGGCCGTTAGCATGTTATTAAGGCCAGAATCTGAAAGAACACTGACAGTCTCTTTGAAGTATCATTTATTTTTAAAGGCCACACATATTTCATATTTTATTCTAGGCTATTATCCATGTATGTTTTAAAATAAAAATGTTCTCAATTACATAACAATTGATTGTTATGTTATCAGCTTCCAGAGGCAGCCCACATTCCCTGACTGGTGGGCCCCTTTATCAACCTCCAAAGGCAGCAATGGCAGATGACCCTTTCACATCACCTTATCCTAAACTCCTCTTCCGCTTCTTTCTTCTAAATACCCTACCTGGACAATCTAGGATAATCTTCCTACCCCAAAGTCCTTAACCATATCTGCAAAGTTCCTTTTATCACATAAGATAATATATTCACAGGTTCCAGGTATTAGGATGTGGACAACTTTGGGGTCACTGTTCTGTCTACCACAATAATTATTTCATTTCTCATCAAACCTTCAATTTATTAATTTACATCAGTATAGAATCATGGATTACTATTTTGTTCAACGGGTTATAAACTGTTACAGTAATTATTTTGATGCCTAATTGTCCCCAACTTGGCTCAAATTGGCTTGTGTCTTTTTGATAGGTCTCCATCATTCTTGAGCCCTTCCTTGTTTTCTGACAAGATTTTCCAGTCTCACAGTTTTTCTGCCTCTGCCCAAAACCAGCCATTTCTTCAAGGAGAATATCCTTACAACTTTTCTGGAACCGTGTGATTACTTCAAAATAAAAAATATATATTATTTTATTTTAATCATGCCTTCTAAAGTTCACAATAAATTATTTGAGGCTAGTCTAAATATTAGTAGTACAGAGAATAGAAAAATTACCAGCTATAAAAAAATCACTGTGGGGGTGCCTGGGTGGCACAGTTGGTTGATTGACCGACTCCTGGTTTCAGCTCAGGCAGTGATCTCAGGGTCATGAGATCGAACCCCGTGTCAGGCTTGGTGTTCAGGCTGTTTGGGATTCTCTCTCCCCCTTCCTCTGCCCCTCCAACTCATGCTCAGCTCATTCTCGCTTTCTAAAAATAAGTAAATCTTTTTTAAAATAGAAATCACTGTGGTTTCTCTCAGAAACCCTGACAAATTGAATTTAATTTTTTTTAAAGATTTTTTTTATTTATTCATTTGACAGAGAGAGAGACAGCGAGAAAGGAAACACAAGCAGGGGGAGTAGGAGAGGAAGAAGCAGGCTTCCCGCTGAGCAGGGAGCCCGATGTGGGACTCAATCCCAGGACCCGAGGATCACGACCCGAGCCGAAGGCAGACGCTTAACGACTAAGCCATCCAGGCGCCCCTGAATTTAACTTTTAAAGTGTTATTGCCAAGACTTATAAGAAGAGTTGTAATACAGGGATCAAAGTTCTAATCCTGGTTCCATTGTTTACTGACTTAAGTTAATACCCTTGCAATTAGCCCCTATTCTTTATACATTATTCATTACATTACCATCTAATAAAGTGTTAGATTTTTTTTTTCCTAATGCTAAAAATAATGCTCACTGGAAAGTATAGAGAAAATATAGAGGGCGCCTGGGTGGCTCCGATGGTTAGGCATCTGCCTTCAGCTCAGGTCATGATCCCAGGGTCCTGGGATGAAGTCCCGCGTTGGGCTCCCTGCTCCGCGGGAAGCCCCTGCTTGTGTTCCCGCTCTCGCTGTGTCTCTCTCTGCCAAATAAATAAATAAAATCTTTAAAAAATATATACATATAGAGGGGCGCCTGGGTGTCTCAGTCAACTAAGCATCAGACTCTCGATCTCAGCTCAGGCCTTAATCTTGGGCTGTGAGTTCAAGTCCTACATTGGGCTCCATGCCCAGCATTTAAAAGAAAAAAGGAAAAGAAAAAAAAATTGATTACCCATAATGTTAACATTCACAGATAACATTAGTGTTTCTCCTCCTGTGTTGCAGTTAGTTCTCACAGTTGGTTCTAATATATCCTTGATCTCCAAACCTCACTTTCAGCTCTTCTTTCTGCCACCCAGTTAACCCATAATGAACCCCAGATCACCCCCAGATACAAGGCACAAAGGCAAAAACTTTATGATATACTCCATAACCAGTTGCCAGAATTTCTTAAAATCTAATTCCTTATTCTATATCATTCACTTTATTCACAATGGTTCTGCTTCTCTGATCCAACCATGACAGTGTTTTTTCCACACATATTTTACATCATTTGCATCATGTTATATTATGACTTATATTTTTAGCTGAAAGTTGTATCAAACATTTCCCCTTTGTAATAAAACTTCTCACAACATGTTAATTGTTGTTTATTATTCCATTATATAGCTCAATCATGATTCTGTCTAACCATTCCCCAACTGTTAAGATGAATCCAACTACTGCAATTACAAATAATTCTATGATAAATATAAATATCTTCACACATTTCTGATTATTTTCTTAGGATAAATTCCTAGATGTCGAATCACTACACCAAAGAAACATTTAAGACTTTATACATATTGCTTAACTGCCTTCTAGAAATAATGTTCCATTTATATTTCTAAATAAGTGTGCATTTCATTGCACTAATTATCCTTTCCTCATCTTAGCTGATATTAGGTAAAGTTATATGATACCAATAGCTAATGTTTATTGAATGCTTATTAGATTCTTGGCTAAGTACTTAATATGCATTATTTTTTTAATCCTCACAATACTATCAACAGATAGAGGTCAATTCTACTATCTTTCCATAAAGAAACTGAGACTTAGATCAGTAACATAAAGTGCTTATAACAGTGCCTAACATATAGCAAGCACTTTATAAGTACTCTTATTTTTAAGTAATTTGCCTAATGATGCCTCTTATACAGTAGAGCTAATATTCAAATACAGATCTGTGTCACGAAATCCCAGCCTTTCCAGACGATTTGATTGTTGTATAAATTTGTACTGCTTTAATTACTTATGAGGTTGAAATTATTCATAATAAAATTTTAAGGCTAAATATTTGAAAACTTTCAAGAAAAACAGAGAAAGGTAAACTGATGTATATTAATGATAATTTATATAATCACATTAGCTTTGATTCCAATCTTATTTTTATTACTCATGGATCTCTAAACCAGATTCAATGATAAGTATGGTTTATCCCTAAGGCTTTCTCTGTAACATCAGAATTAAGTCCCCCTCCAAAAGTTTAAAGATAATAAAACGTTCTATCTTCTATTATAATGGCCAAGTTTGTGTAACAAGATACCAGGAATTCACTAGTATAATTAGAAAATCATTCAACACTATGCTGGAAGGACACCCCAAACTATTCAGATTTAGGATAATCTCACATCAAAAAAGTAAAAATTCTTTAATGTTCCACTTTCCAATTTCTTATCTATCTGATCCAGTTCACATAGGTAAAAAAGTAAATGACTATTAAAAGCAATGAATATTACATAAAAAAATCAGTTGTTTCTACACATCAGCAATGAACAGTCCAAAGATGAAATTAAGAAACCATTCCACTTAGAAAGGTACCCAAAAGAATAAAATACCGAGGAGTAAATTTAATCAAGGAGGTGAAAGACTTGTACACTGAAAACTATAAAATATTGCTAAACAAAATCAATGACTTAAATAAACGGAAAAATACACCATGTATTAGGAAGACTAAATATTGTTAAGATGGCAATACTGCTGAAAGCAATCCACAGATTCAATACATTCCCTCTCAAAATTCCAATAGCCTTTTATGCAGAAATGGAAGTCAATCCTCAAATTCATATGGTATGGCAAGAAGTCCCAAATAGTCAAAACAATTTTGGTGAAAAGAGAACAAAGCTAAAGGACTCACACTTCCTGATTTAAAAATCTTACTGTAAAGCTACAATAATCAAAACAGTGTGGAATGGGCCTAAGGACAGACATACAGATCAAAGGAATAGAATTAAGATCCAGAAATAAACCCATACATCTACGCCCACTTGATTTTTGACAAAGGTACCATGACCACTCAATGGGAAAATAACAGTCCCTTCAAGTGGTACTGGACAACTGGATATTCACATACAAAACAATGACGTTATACCCCAAACTCAAAATATATATAAAAATTAACTCAAAATGGTTTTAATGACCTAAATATGAGAGCTAAAATGATAGAATTCTTATAAAAAAGTTTTCATGACCTCAGGTTCAGCAATGTAATCTTAGATAGGACATCAAAAGCAAGTGCAACAAAAATAAACTGGGCTTCATCAAAATTAAAAACTTCCTTACATATGAATGTTCACAGCAACAATATTCACAATAGCCAAAAGGTAGAAAGAACTCAAGTGTCCATCAACAGATGAACGGATAAAGTGTAGTATATACATACAATAACAATTACTTAGCTGTAAAAAGGAAAGAAGTACTGACCCATATGAAAATGTTGCTGCAACAGGCAGAACCTTGAAAACAGTATGCCAGATACAAAGGTTACACATGGTATGATGGATTTCTCTAAGATTTCTATAACGCACAGGAGTTATCCAGTACATCCAGAGAAATAGAAAGCATGGTGGCTGCCAGGGATTTGGGGCAGCAGGGAATGGGGAGTTACTGCTTAATGGGTATAGGTTTCATTTTGGAGTGATAAGAATGTTTTGGAACTAGACAGAAGTGGTAGTTGCACAACAATGTGAATATATGAAATGCTGCTCAATTGTTCACTTTAAAATGGTTAATTTCAGGTTATATGAATTTCATCTCAAAAAATTTTAAGCCATTAATATTTATAATAAATGTTGGACAAATGTGTAAATTACAAGCACAGTTCTTTTTTGAAAGTCAAACATGTAAATTACAAGCACAGTAACTAGGCCAATAAAGTATCCTTCAACATGGGTGTTTTAAGATTTTATTTATTTGTCAGAGAGAGAGAGAGAGAGAGAGAGAGAGAGCACAAGCAGCGGGAGCAGCAGAGGGAGAAGGAGGCTCCCTGCTGAGCAAGGAGCCTGATGCAAGACTCAATCCCAGGACCCTGGGATCATGACCTGAACCGAAGGCAGATGCTTAACCGACTGAGCCATCCAGATGTCCCTATGAGGTGTTTTATATCTAAGCAAAGTAAAAATTCAATTCCTACTCTCTCATGACTTGATTTAGAAATATTCATCCATCACAAGGTGGTATTTCTCCCTCAAAATCCATTCCTCTTTAAAGTTTAACAGGATATTTCAGTCATTAGAAACTAAGCCTGAACTACAGTCACATTCTATCAAACTTCAACAAATTTCTAGCCCTTTAAGAAAGGATTCTAAATCAAATTCTTATAACTGACCAGTTCTTTTACTTCAATAAGCAGATATCCCAAAATTTGTCTTTTCAATATATATTAATGTGGCTATGAACATTTAAATGTTCTAATATCCAAATATTTATAGTTATTGATACCCTAAAACCACAAAATTAACACTGGTCCTCAGACTTTGTTGAAGATTAAAAAGAGTTAAAAGACTGATTTCCTCAAGTAGGACTATACCATTGAAATAACATAGCTTCCTTGTGTATCATTCTCTTAATAGGAATGTAAAGGTAGATATGCAAATGCCTGATAAGGTTACTTCCTGCATAAAATTCATTAACAGATTAAGCAACTTTCAGAATAAAGTTCAAAACTAAATTGTAGCTTAACAGAGAAAGTTTTTCAAAAATTGCCTTTACGACTCCAGCTTTGTCCCTTGCGGTTCATTGCTCCTCAGTCTTTCTTCTCTAACCATACAAACTTTCTCTTTTCACAGACCCTCATTATGTAAGTGCCTTCTCTATGCCACCACAATGTAACAAAACTCCCATTATCTTTAAACTCTTTGAAGTTAGGGATTATACCTTTTCTGATTTATATACTTAGCACCTGGCACAAAAATCAAAGGCTGTTATAAAATTCAAGTATGAAAAATCCTTTTTTTTTTTTTTTTTTAAGATTTTATTTATTTAATTGACAGAGACAGAGAGAGAGGGAACACAAGCGGGGGGAGTGGGAGAGGGAGAAGCAGGCTTCCCGCCGAGCAGGGAGCCCGATGCGGGGCTCGATCCCAGGACCCTGGGACCGCGACCGGAGGGGAAGGCAGTTGCTTAACCAACTGAGCCACCCAGGCACCCCGCAAAATTCAAGTATGAAAGTATGAATAACTATTAAGATCCATTATTAGAGTCTAAAATACTATGGCTTGTTTATCCTACATAATGGCAAAAAGGGAAACTACATATTAGGCTATATTTTGCTTTTTTTTTTTATTATAATGCAGTCACATTAGTAAGTAACATAAATAACATTAATTTTGTAGACATCTTTTTTTAAATATCTAGTTCATTAAGTATAAATTTAGTCTGATCACTAGACAATGGGAGCACAGGATCAGCTCTATTTTATCTTCATTAGTAAAATGAAACATTACTGCAATAAATATTTTGTAAGTCTTAAAAGCAGATTTTTCTTTAACTAGAGAATTCCAACATCATTTTATAAATAAGGAAATGAACTGAGAGGTACAGTTATGTAAAGTCACCTAGCTAATTAGTGGGCAAGTTTGGTACACCCAGATTCCGTTAATGTTGATGCTTACAGCTTCAATATAATCTTATTTCCATTTCAACCTCATAGGCAAGCCAGGCACCTTCTCTTTTTCCCAATCGTCAATCTAGTGAGTACTTGGGCCCTTAATACTTGCTACATTTAACTGATTGCTTTAAGATCTGGCCCCTGCCTTCACACAATTCCATCTCCCTATCATAAACATTAAATGAATACCCACATTTGCTGTGTATTAAATAGATCTAAGCCATTCCATTGGGAAGAAGGGGAAATGGGGAGACAAGCATGAGTAAGAATAATACAGTCCCTTTTTTCAAAGTGCTCTACAATATTAGTTACAAGCTGGTATAGTACTCTTATCTATTTAAAATTATGATTTGGGGGTGCTTGAGTAGCTCAGTTGGTTAAGCGTCCCACTCCTGATTTCAGCTCAGGTCATGATCTTGGGGTCATGAGATCAAGCCTTGCGGTGGAGCCCTGCATCAGGCCCTGCGCTCAGTACGGAGTCAGCTTGTCCCTCTCCCTCTACTCCTCTCCCCTCTCACGCTCTCTAAAATAAATAAAATCCTTTAAAAAATTACAATTTTATAAATACATAAGAAAGATCTAATTACTTTCCATTATTAAAATAGACCTTATTTGTCCCACTAGAAGGTAAGTTCCATGAGGGCAAAGATTTGTGTCTCTGGTTCACTGATGTACTCTGAGTGCCTAGAACAGGGCCTCTATAAAAGGTATTTAAGTATTTATTGAGAGCATAAATGATATAAGTATTAGGATCCAAGTAGTAGGATGCAAGTTGTTTCCAATAATGTGACAAAATCTGTAAAACTTTCCTTACCCTAGTGTGTGTGCCTAACATTCAATTTTTTCATTGGCCATTTACTCAGACCTTGCATTAAAGAGAACTAAAATTAGTTCAGAGATGGATAAACTATACTGTTTAATTTAACATCATGCCCTACCCAATTGCTCCAAACCCTAGTAAATCTGTCAAGAGAAGAAACCTACGAGTCCTTCTACTACTTATACTTTTTCGAGTATAAAGGGTCTCCAGATGTTTCCTTCTTTTTGGCAATAGGTCAGAATCGGTATTATCATCATTTTACAGAATGAGAAACTGAAGCCAGAGAATGGCTGGCAGAGGTATTCATTCACAGAATTTCTATTCTTCCTACACATCATGCAGCCTTCTCCTCTGATCCTTTGAGATTCTTCTCCCACAATCCTGGCTATTAATACAATCTCTCTGGGTCCCCTCATCCTTGCTGCCCCCATAACAAGTGCACAGGCTCCCTGAATTTAAAGGTTTTGCTATTAATTCATGGTAAAAAGATGACAAAAATAACAAATCTGGAGATATTACAACAATTCAGTGTTCAACATGTGTGTATAAATGCCTATACCTGGCACTATATAAACATCACACCATCCTTCCAGGTTCTTACTGTGAGAATCCTGAGCCTCCGATTTACTGCTTCTCTTTTGAAATAATAAATGTGAGCATTGCTAGGTTTCCCAAGTTTTCCCTCTCTACTACCATCCCTCTCATCCTCCCAGGACACAAAATATGTTACAGGGAAAAATAGTGGGTACATCTCTATTAAGTGAGAAATCTGCACTTCTGAGGACCTTTAAGGAGTTACATCACTCCTATGAAACTGACCCACGGGAGGGTGATTGCCTCAGACCACCTCCTCACAAAGGGCTTTTCCCTTTTGGAATACACAGAACTCCCAGCTCCCACTGTATATTTCCAAACATCTGAACAACTCCTCAACACTGAAACTAAAATCCCTATCATAAATTCTCCTCCTAAATTCCCTTCCACCAGAACCTGTTCTTCATCATAACATCCTTACTCTCATAAATAACATCACTATCCTCACCAAAATGTCTTAGGCCCATACTCAGGTCAGTTCCCAATGCTGATGTCAACATTTTCCAAATCTATAGCCTTCCTTACAATCCCACCATCATCACTTCTTGCCTCAACTAACTGTAATTAAACTCCATGGTATTCCTACCTCCAGGCTTAAACTCCTTCACTGCACTCCTGTTCCAGATTCATATCCATAAAGAGGGCTTCTTCTCAGCTTAGAATCATATACAAAATTCTTATCATGGCATTTAAGATCTCCATACTCTATATCACTCAATCTACCTTTACCAGCCTGTTCCTTAAACATACAACCTTGGCAAATTTTCTCTGCTTTCCTACCTCTATCGCTCGGCTTGGGTAGCATCTTTATGAGGAACAATCTTTCTTCTCCCATCCTCCTCCAACTGCTAATAACCTTTCAAATGATCATATCCTCAACATAAAAGGAAAAAGGCTGAGGCATATATCATTTATTGAACACATTCTGTCTAGTCCTTTACAAATTATCTTAATCCCCACAAAAACATAATAGCTTAATACTGTATTTTTGAGGAAGGAGCTGAGGAAACAGAGGGCCAATGGAGCTAACCAAGATCATCTAAAGAAGCAAGAATCCAAAATAACCCCATAGCATTCTGTATTTTTTTTTTAATTTTTTTATTTAGGAAGGGAGAGACAGAGGGAGGAGAGAAGGAGAGAATCTTAAGCAGGCTCCACACCCAGCATGGAGCCCAACATGGAGCTCAATCTCACAGCCCTGAGATCATGACCTGAGCTAGAATCAAGAGTCAGATGCTTAACCAACTAAGCCAACCCAGATGCCCCAGCATTGTTTTTGTTGGGTTTTTTTGTTTTGTTTTAATAAAACATGGCACAAGATGGACAAGCTTTATAGTCAGGATGCCTAGGTTCAAACTGCAGTTACTCCACTAAAAATCTGTATGAACTCTTATGTATTTGTAAGGTCTTCATTTCTCCTTCTATAAGAAGGGGACAATTGTACTACTTACCGCATCAAAAACAGAATTATATGACATAATGTAAAGTGCTTAGAATTATATTTGACCATAGTAAAAAAAAAAAAGTGTTAGCTATTAATACTGTTGCTGTTATTCATATGTTATAATATGTAAACTGACAATACCAATTATATGTTCTCGTTGTTTCCAAATAAACTTTTGGGTAAAAGCTTTGTAAAGTTTAACGATGTACTTTTGATATATACTCAATAAATATTTATAGAATACACAAATTTTTAAACAATTATTAAACCATGCTTTATTAAAAGAAATTCACTTGTCTATTAGTTCTGTTTCCTCTTTTGAGAAAACTAACAACGCTTACTAACTTTCTTCCCTTTTTCAGGTCATATGAAACTACCATATGCAATGCCTTACGGTAGTAATATGTCAAATGGTACAAAATACTCCTTTGACTCAAATTCATTTGTCTTCTGCTAAACATTATTAACTCCCCGGTATTTAAATGTCCAAAATGACACTTTTTATTTAAACACCAGCCATTCTTAGGTCACAGCAACATGAAGTGTATACCATGATATCTAACCAAGCCACTTCATTTTATACATCTTGATGGCAAGAACTCTAAAACATAAAATGCTTTAACTCAAAGATACAAACTTATCATACCCTTAGTCCTGCCTTAACTTTGTTAAAATTAGTGCCTGAAAAACTTCTGATAAATATATCAAAACAAGGGTGTTGAATGCTAGTAACAGTTTGAATGCTTTAGGGAAATAAGCTTTAAACAAGGATAGATGAGAACTTACTCCAAACCCTTCAGTATTAAACCTCACAAACCAAGATTATGTCCACATGATTTACTATTACACATGGAGACAGCAAGCTGGCTGGCTTCAAATAAAGACAAGGTAAAAATATGTATTAATAAAACAGTTATCATTTCTGACACAGAAATAACCGGGCTTCTACCCAATCATTTCAAAAACAAAACAACCAAAAAACCCAAAACATTTGAGGCTTAACTATGTAAAAGATATTTTATTTCAAATAATTCCTATAATTCTTCCCTTACTCAGAGGTAATGTCACAGAATACTGCCACACAGTTAAGTGGCAGAGCTGAAGGCTGGACCCAACGAAATCTGGGATCCACTGGTTTGCCATAATCCACAATAATATGGTATACATTTACATCTTCCTCTTCATATACACATTTTTTAAAAAACTGAAACAAAAGCTTCATAAAGTAATATTTAGTCTTACTCCATAGGATGTCCTCTGATATTTTTTTTCTTTCTAACGTTAATGTCAATGCACTAACTTGATTCCAAAACCCATTAATAAATCCTCATGGGCTCCAAACTACAGCACTGTACTACACTTTTTACGGTCTGTTTAAAATTCTTTTAACTGCTATGATTCCAGTTTTGTTTCTCTTCCTTGGAGCTAATCTCCTCAACCCATTAAAACAGGTACTTAAACAGATAAAACCCTTGAAAAGCCCATCCTTAAATCTTGAATTGATCTGTTTCTCTACTACAACCCTCTGGAGGCACACCCATCTTACTTATTTATATTGTATCAAAAACTGCAGATGTTCTCCTTGGAGAACAACAGATCATTGTTGAAAGGAATGCATTCGTTTTCACTGTTCTGCTGCATCACTGAGCAACATTTAACACTCAGGCAAGTTTGCGACAACCGAAACGGACCTAAGCAGCTGCCCACGGTGCTGAAACGGAGGGATGGAACAATAATTTTGGAAATTTACTACTGCCAGATTAAGACAAAATAGAGGAATTCACCAAAAACTAGCAGAAAACATTCAGTGGCCGCCACTGAAGTTGCCTGAGTGCTTCTGGGATCGCTTGGCTTCTGTGTCTGCCCACTCCCTCACTGGGACAGAGTTCTTTCATCAGTGGGGGTCAACTCCGTAAGTGTCCTGGCAGAGTTGCTGGCTTTAAGAGGGCAGGGACATGGAATCTGTCCCTACTAGAGTCACGTCCCACCTTCAACCTGAGCTTCCAGCGGGGGATGGAGGGAGATTACAAAGAAAGGAGGTGACTGCCCTCCTTGTTTTCAAAGGCTACAAAGTCCCCGCAACTTAAGCGATTTCGCCCAGGGACTTTGCGGCAGGTACTTGACCAAGAAATGCCTTCCAAACATCTTCCCAGGCTCTAGCCACCGCAGGATGGGAATGTGAGAAGCAAAACAGATAATACAACAACTTTAGATACATACAAACTTCAAAGAGTGGGGGTGGCGGTGAGCGGGAATCGGGCCCTCCGAGGACAGAGGTTTTTTTGTTTTTTAATCTTTTGCAAAAAGATTTATTTCATCCGCACCCAGCCTGGGGAGGAGCAGCAAAGACCTCAGCAGCGGGGCCGCCACAGAGGGCCGGCGAGGGGGTGTGTTCTCCCGGCCAGGCCCCGAGGGGGGACAATCCCCTGCCCGGCTACCGAGAGGCCAGAGAGGCTCTTACCTGGAAGCCCGACCCCGCAACACAAATAGTCTCGCTCACCGCGTAGCTGCGGAGGTCCCTACCCTGACTTCATGACTGAATATCCGCACCGACCCCCACAGCCGGAATCCGAGTGGGGACGACAACACCGAAGCTAGACGGAAGTCCCGCCCCACACGCCTCATTGGCCGGCACCCGAAGACAAAGAAAAGCCATTGGGCCACAGAGCTGTTTGCTAAGGTCCCTTCCCACTCTCACACCGCGTCTAGCTGCTTGCTCCAGCTGGCAGGGAAAAAAGCCCAGTTCGTGGAGTCGCGTTCTTGGCCGCGTGATCCGTCTTCCCGGGAAGGGAAGAGAAGGGTAGGGCGGGATTCTGCAGCGCAGCTGAAGGATCCGCTTTTTGTCAGGGGAGGGGGGCAGGCTGGCCGAGGGAACTGGCTATGGAAGCCTACCCCCCACCACCACCATTTGCTCCCAGGAGTGGAGGCCATGGGGTCTGGAGGGGACCGTACCGAGCGGCCAGGGCCGGCCGGCTTGGTCCGCTCTGGCTTTGGGACGAAGCAGCCCGAGACCCAGCTGGCGGGCTGCCCTTGGGCGGGGCTGGCTCTGGCACCGACAAGGCTCTTCCCTGCACCACACTCACCCGACCGGCTGAAGGAGCGAGGACAAAACCTCATCCCCTCTGCACGGTGTCCAGGCTGAGGTCCGGATGGATGGGACCGAGACCCACCAACGCCTTAGATAAAGTCCGGGTCGCGTTGTTAGAGATGCCAGCAGCCCGAAGGCTGAAAACGAGTACCCGGACGCCCGGCTCGGAGCCGTGCTGACGTCAGCACTCTGGGCCTGACACGCGCCATCCCCGGGACTCAGCAAAAGTCTAACCGTGTGATTAAGCCCTAGGTCAGCCTTTTAAAACCCGAGCCTCCTTTTGGCAGCCAAAAAATCCCGCCCCCTACTGCCCTTCTGATTAACCTTCTGCCTACCGGGTATTCCAATCTTAAACCAAACTACTTTGAAACTTAAATTGCCTGGATTGGAACCACAACACTGATTAACCAGTTGCAAACTAGCCACCTTAAAGAGGCAATGTGGCTTATGTGACGATTGCAAAAAGTCCTGAATTAGAATGCAGGAAACCAAGATTCTGGTCCTGCTTCTGCTTCAAAATAAGGTGCCTTTAAAAGTCCATTACAGACTTCACAATCTTCGACCTTATCTTTTAAACAACGGAGGTGCTAGAGAGGGTTATCACATAGAAATCCCTGTAGAACACCACTGATGTAACTTGTAACCCTGATTGCTCTGGGGATACCTGAGTGGCTGGGACACAGGAATGGGAGGAAAACTTTCCCTATTGTGTATGCTTTTGTGCCCTTTGAATTTTGAATATTGTGAATATCATGTACTCAGATAAAACTTAAACCCCCTTATTTTAAGTTTAATAAAACTTAAAATAAAATTACAGTAAAATAAAATTCAGTAAAGGCCAACAGAGGTACTTTGCCCTCTTAATGTACCTTATGACTGTATGTACTATATATTCTTAGGTTTTCATCAGTTGTGAAGACATTCAATACTTAATACACAGACCTGCCTTTAAGAAAGTCAAAAAAATCAGAATTAGGAGGGAAGGGGAGGGAGGAGCAAACAAAATCCGAATTGGAAATATTACATAAAGGCTAGTGTAATTAATGTAAATATAAGTTGCAATATCTCTATAAGCATTTCATTCAATCATCTCAAATTGGTTTTATGTTAAATCAGATTTTTTTTTAATTTTTTTAAAGATTTTATTTATTTGACAGAGAGCGAGAGAGGGAACACAAGCAGGGGGATTGGGAGAGGGAGAAGCAGGCTTTCCGCTGTGTAGGGAGCCCAATGCGGGGCTCGATCCCAGGATCCTGGGATCATGAACTGAGCTGACGGCAGGCACTTAACGACTGAGCCACCCAGGCGCCCCTAAATCAGGTTTTTTTGAATGACATCAAAAAAGCAAAAAATAATAATGTCCATATTCTACATGTTAAAAAAGGAAAAAACAGGCTTTGTTTATTCCTTAAAGTACCTTGAGTACAGAACATTTTTTTAAGATTTATTTTAGAGAGAGAGCGAGCACATGTGCACATGAGTGGGGGGAGGGGCAGAGGGCGAGAGAATCCTCAAGCAGACTCCCTGCTGAGTTCAGAGCCCCACTAAGGGCTCCATCCTAGAACCCTGAGATCAAATATAAGCCAAAATCAAGAGTCGAGGCTCAAGGGACTGAGCCACCCAGGAGCCCTGAGTACAGAACATTTTAATCTGACTTTATTCTTCTCTTCAGATCACAATAGGTATAGTTCTCCCAGGTAAAGGTAATGTGCTATTTGTACTGCATTTACGCAGAAGAATTGTGCTACACCCTGCAGAAGCAGTTACTCTCCCCACTGTGATGAATGAAGACAAACTGGAAGAAAATAGACTGGGAAAAAGTACCAATTTTTTTTTAAGTATGTTAGTAAGATTGATAGATATCTTAATAGTGGTTTTCAAGAACTTGAAGGGTTAACATGGCACATGATACTAATAGTCGCTAATTATCTCCTTATAAAAACAAATAAAAGAAAATGAGCTTTTAGAACTTTGTGTCTGACAGGTTTTATTTTATATCCTCCTAAAAGTATAAACAGATAGCATGTGAAATTGTAGCATTTCCTACCTCCAAAATATTGTAAGCAACAATAACTAAAAAGACAGAATACTAAATAATTGTCTAAAATGGCTTAGAAGTTTTCTCCCTAAATAGTGGCAAGAATGCAGTGTTTTAAGTGCTGAGATCAACTAGAGATGTTAAAATGACTCTAAACATTATTATACTTAGAATCAGAAAAAAATGGTAATTTTAGAATCAGATAAAAACCTATATTCATTTTGAAAAGAAAATAAAATTATTACTGTGATAAAAGAAGGAATAGAAGCCATAAAAAATCCAGAGGAATTCGTATATGTAGGAGTAGGCACCTTTGAAAAAGTACCAAAAAGAACTAAAAACTGTTTCAGGGAGTTTTGGTCCAAAGATTAGAAAAGACTCCCAATTCTTTACCAAGTTCTAAACTAATAAGTTCATCTTGTAAGATAGTAAGTGAAAAGTTCAGACCACAAAAGAACAAGTATCAGTCTGAAAGGCTTTTCAACAAAGCTTATTTGTTTTCAAGGGAATTGAAAAAGATTAGACCAAAGAAAAGTCTGTTTCAGGTTAAATGCCTTAAAAATGATCTGGTCATTGTTTCCCTTGGGATGAGTTGCCTCCCTTTCTTTATCTAGATGAACGACAGGGACAACTGGGTGGCTCAGTTGGTTAAGCACCTGCTTTTGGATCAGGTTATGATCCCAGGGTCCTGCATTGGGTCCCCACATCAGGCTCCTTGCTCAGCGGGGAACTTGATTCTCCCTCTGTCTGCTGTTCCCCCTGCTTGTGTGCTTGTGCTCTCTCTCTCTCTCTGACAAATAAATAAAATCTTAAAAAAAAAAAAAAGATGAATGAAATACAATTTGAATTTTTCCTTTCCTATTTGGGACACTGAGAAGCAATCTTCCTCTATTTGCTAACAACGTTTTTACAAAATAAGCAAAAATTTATGTGACATAATGCTATATAAAGATGTAAGAACTCAGGAGTGTGAATTAAGGCAGTCATTTTTGGAAATAATTTGGTATTATCTGGAAAGGCTGAAAAAGAACATTTTCTATGACACAGCAATTCCAGCCCAGGAAATACACCCTAAAGAAACAAAGGGCGCCTGGGTGGCTCAGTCATTAAGCGTCTGCCTTCGGCTTAGGTCATGATCCCAGGGTCCTGGGATCGAGCTCCACATCGGGCTCCCTGCTCAGCGGCAAGCCCGCTTCTCCCTCTCCCACTCCCCCTGCTTGTGTTCCCTCTCTAGCTGTCTCTCTCTCTGTGTCAAATAAATAAATAAAATTAAAAAAAAAGAAAAGAAATTTACATCAAGGTATTGTGAAATTTAGAGAAGATCGAAGAAAAACGAAAGTTCTGAAGTAAAAAAAAAATACAAAGGAATGGCAGCTGATTTTCTCAATAGCAACAAAAGAAACTAGAAGTCAATGAAATAATATCTTCAAATACTGAAGTAAAATAATTATAATTGTCAACCTAGAATTGTATGCTGAAGTAAGCTAGCATTTATCTTTTTTAAGATTTTATTTTTCATTTATTTGAGAGAGAGAGGGTGTGTGAAAGAGAGCACGAAAAAGAGCATGGGGTGGGGAGGGCACAAATGGGGGTTGGGGGTGTGCAGAGGGAGGGACAAACCGATTCCCTGTTGAGCTGGGAGCCCAACATGGGGCTCAATCCCAGGACTCTGGGATCAGGACCTGAGCTGAAGGCAGACACTTAACCAACTGAGCCACCCTATGGTAAACCTATCATTTAAATAAGAGGGCAAAGTAAGAGACTTTCACTGAAAGAACTTCTAAGGGATGTCTTCAAGAAGTCAAAAACTGAACCCAGAAAGAAGGGTTGAGATGCAAGAACATATGGAGAGCCAAGAAATTGAGTATAATTTTCAAACCAGTAGATGTAAAAAAGGGAATAAAGCAAACATAATTACTGCATAGACTGGTGGGAAAGTGGAGGTGGGAAAGGGGCATATTGTAGGTATTGTACATGGCAAATACAATATAGAGACACAAGAAATATATCAATCACCCTCTAAAAGAGATAAATGGGATAAACTTGTCAGCTAAAAGACAGATTATCAGCTATATTCTTTTTAACAAGACGTAATAACTAAAACTGAAAGGGCACCAAAAGGTTGATAGTAAAAGGAAGGGGAAGATATACAAAGCAATTAACCAAAAGAAAGCTGGTATAGCTTATTCTCAAGGCTTTCCAATCATTCCTTTCAATATTGCTATTTCCCATATCTAGCTCTTGATCCCCAGGTGATCGTTGCTCTTAAAATATTCCCAGACTTTTCCTTATCTCCCATTCCCCTAACTAATAATAACCAACAGCAGTAGCAATCCTGTACTGAGTTTTTTACACATTATTTGATTAATCCTCATGACAACCTTTGGTCCTACTAATGTGTTTTATTCTTACAAATCAGGAAACCATGGTTCAAAGAAATTAAATAGCTCATCCAAACTCATGCAGCTAGTGAGAAATGGAATAGACTTCTTGAGCTCTGGAACTGGGATTTGAATGCAAGTTCCATCCATAATCAGAGGCTGAGTTCTGAGCTGAAATGACAAACAAGAAGTAGCCAACATAACATGAAGGAGAGGGCTCCAGGTTGGACCCAAATAACTCTCCTGGGTGAAGTTGGGCAAGTAAAACCTCTTGTTCCTCAGTTTTATCATATTCTATCTCTGTATGGCTGTCCTGCCTCAACAACACCACTTATCCGAGCCTATCCTTCATTCTCCAACACCTGAAATTCACCTGTCTTAGATCTCCAAAGCTGTTTCCACCTGTCATTTAGAAAATTTTTAAATAAATGAATACAAGAGCATTAGTCTTGTTAAAAGTATATATTTTATAGGTTAGCTTCCAAAACCACAATGTCTTAAATGAAAATGAAATTTTAAAGATTTGTTTTTATTTATTCATTTGAGAGAGAAAGCGAGCAGGCATGCGAGTGAGAGCAAGAGCAGGGGGAGGAGCAGTGCGAGAGGGAGAAGCAAACACCCTGCTGAGCAGGGTGCCAAACACAGGGCTCGAACCCAGGACAGCGGATGATGACCTGAGCCTAACGAAGGCAAACATTTAACTGACTGAGCCACCCAGGCACCCCGCGGCATTTTAGATACTAAAATGAATGAGTGGAAAAATGGCAGTCAAGCGAAATCTTCCTAGTATCCCTCAACTATGATGTCATGTAAACTAGGGCTTCTCAAACATTATTATGCAAAGGAACACCTAGGAGTGTGTTGAAAGGCAGATTCTGATTCAGTAGGTCTCTGATGGAGCCTGAGATTCTAAAGTTCCAGCCAAGTACCCAGGTGATGCTGGTGATCCTCAGACCAAACTTCTAAATCGTCTGTTCCTTTTACAGGTTAAGTCCATCTTCTTTAGTCTATTCTTTCTTTTCATGTGTTTCTTTGCTAAATAGCAAGTTCAAGAAACTGTAAAATCTGATTTTTAGTTGCCTCTTTGGTTGACCCAAGAGGGTATCCCTTACTTTCTGGCAAACTCTGCTATGCACTTACGAAGATATATTTAACTCAATGTATCTAGGTGTTTAAGATTGTCCAAACCTGCCTGGTTTCTTTTCCAGTTAAAATTAAAATCACAATAAATTACTTAAAAAAAACCAAAAACCTAACTAAAACTGTACCTTAAATGAATCAGGAAAGATATGAGGACAGGAAGTGTATCGAGAATTAAGACTTCTACTTCCTTCTTTCAAATTTGTTTTGATTCTCAAAAAACTGGCCTATTGCAAAAAGGTCCAACCTGGCACTACAGACAAATGCTTTCTATGAAAGGCTTTCCAATTACCAAGAACTATTTAGAAGTGGGAGACAACACAGTAAATCATTACACCTAATTCATATTCAAAATAAAGACTACTAGGGCACCTGGGTGGCTCAGTCAGTTAAGCATCTGCCTTGGGCTCAGGTCATGATCCTAGGACCCTGGGATGGAGTCCCGAGTCCCACATCAGCCTCCCTGCTACACAGGGAGTCTGCTTCTCCTTCTGCCCCTCCTCCCACTCATTCTCTCAATCTCCTCTCTCAAATAAATAAAATCTTAAAAAAAAAACAAGAAAACAAAATAGAGACTACTAGTTCTTAAACTTTCGGTAGATTGAGAAATGTGAAGCAAGGTTTTTGGTCAAAATAAACTTGCCTCTTTTCATTTGCTAAAAAATTATTTTTTACTAAATCTAACTTTTAAAAATTCATGAATTTTAAACTGAAGGTAGCTCACATTACCTTTATTACTCTACAGATGAAAAATGCTTAAAGATATCTATCATATCTCAATAGATTGTTTTGTTTAGATATTTTATCATTTTCAAGAAAATTAGGGATTGCAAGCTTGAAATCACTATTTTGTAGGACTATTCTTCATGGAAGTTTAGAGTGTAATTTTCCTTTGATTTTCTTTATATTAAATTGGGAAGCAATTGACTCAAACTCTCCTTCTCTTTACAACAGTGTAGAGGTTCCTCAAAAAAATAAAAACAATTACCATATGATCCAGGAATTCCACTACTGGGTATTTACCCAAAAAAATGAAAACACTAATTCGAAGAGATATTATGAACTCCTATGTTTACTGCAGCATTATTTACAATAGCCGAGTATGGAAACAACCCAACTATCCATCAGTAGATGAATGAATAAAGAAAATGTGGTATATATGGTGTGGTATATATATGACGCAGTATATAAATGTATATACATATATATACACACGCACACACATACATACATACTTACATACAATGAAATATTACTCAGCCAAAGAAAAGAATGAAATCTTGCCATTTGTGACAACATGGATGGACCTAGAGGGTATTATGGTAAGTGAAGTCAGACAAAGAAAAACAAATACCATATGATTTCACTTATATGTGGAATCCAAAAAAAAACAAAAGAAATGAACAAACAAACCAAACAGACTCAAATACAGAGAACAAACTGGTGGTTGCCAGAGGAGAGGTGGGTGGGAGGATGGGCAAAATGGTAAAGGGATTAAGAGGTACAAATGTCCAATTATAAAATAAATAAGTCACAGAGGTGAAAAGTATAGCATAAGGAACATACTCAACAATATTGTGAAAGCATTTACGGTGACTACACATGGCAGTAAGCATTGAGTAATGTATAGAATTGTCAAATCACTATGATGTACACCTGAAACTAATATAATATTATATGTCAACTAACCTTCAATTAAAAAAACAGATGCCATCAATTCTCTCTCAACACATCAGTATTGAGCATACCAAAGCATATACTCCTAAGGTAATTAGTATTGTAAAGGATCATCAATCATTCAGTATTCTTATACAGTACTATTTACCATGTGACATAAAGTTCTATTTCTTCTTGTTTTGTATATATAACACATATGACATGTATCAACATTTCATAAATCAGAAAATGTTTTAAAGTCAATGTAAACATGTGACTATTTCAGAGTTTTTAAAAGGAACCTGAAGTAAGGGGTTAAGCTGTAATAGAGAGAATGCCATGACTCTAAATGCAGAAATAAGAATCAAGAATCATAGATTTCCATCTATGAAATATATGATAGATCAGAGGAATAAAATATTAGTCACTGATTGTGACATAGTCGTTTCCTTTTTTACCCCAGTATAGATCTGTAACATTTTTTTCTTGCTCTTTCTCCTTGGTATGTGTCATCTTCCTATTTACTTGTTTTCCCTGTATTGAACCTAATTCTTTCATACCATTATTCCTAACAAGCACTTCCTTTCCTATTTCGCTAGATTTGTCTTTACTTTTTCCATGCTTATCCCTACTATGTGACCATTCTCTTTAAACAGAGCTTAGCTATTTATTGCTTATTAATTATTGTCTTTGTCCCTCCCCACTATTCCTTACCTACCCTTAACCTTTCCTCCACTCCAAACACACACACACATTCACATTAAACTGGAAGCTCCGTATCTTATTCACTGCAATGATCCTGCAGAGAACAGTGCCTGATACATACTAAAGGCTCAGTATATATGTACTGAATGACTAAAGTGAATGAACAGCATATCTTTATGTCGGATCAAATGTCTCTTCACTTCCATACCATCAATTTTGTTTGTACATCTCTTACCACATTTCATCCTATAATACAGTTCCTGGTCCAGGTGTGTTGGACAGCTGCCATTTTTCTATATTCATGGCAAAACCCTTAAGATCACATTCATCATCAAATCTTCCAAAGACCTAGCATATTCCATTGCATATAGGAGGCACCCAGTAGGCTAACTACATTAATTAAAAACTCCTAGGGGAAAAAAACTCAGAAAGAGCTTCTAGATCTTCTGGATGCTAAAACAGGTTATTCCTAGATTGCAACTAAGAAAAATTTCAAGTCTACTCTTTATCAGTTCAAGTTGTCCCTAGATTGCTAAGAGAGTTTCAAGTCTACCCATCATTTCATTATTACAAGGTAACTTTTAATGATATCAATCTACAATAATCTAGCTTGTTTATTCACACTGCAAGGCACTGACCACTGGGGATACAAAGGTGATTAAGATACTGCCCCTCCATGAGGAAGCTCACAGTCTAATGGGAGAGGGTGACACTGACATAATAAATGGAATGCAGTATAAAAGGTCCAATAGTTTAAACACGTATGATGAAGTGAAGGAAGAGAGGAAGAGGTCAACTTTCCTGGGGAGATCAAAAAGGTCTCTTGAAAGGACTGAGTTGGGCTCTTTTTTTAATTTTTCTGTATTTCATCTAATTTAATTTTTTGAGTAGTTAATGCCTTCACGTGGTTCGAAATTTGAAAAGAATAAAAAGATAATACAAACACAACGGTGAGGATGTCGAGCAATAGGAGCTCTCATTCATTGCTAGTAGGAATGCAAAATGGTCAGCCACTCCAAAAGATTGTTTGGTAGTTTCTTACAAAACATAACATACTCTTACCAAACCATCCAGCAATCATACTCCAGGGTATTTACCCAAATGAACTGAAAACTTACATCCACACAAAATCCTACACATGGATGTTTATAGAAGCTTTATTCATAATTGCCAAAACTTGGAAGAAACCAAGACATCCTTCAGTAAGTGAATGGATAAATAAACTGTGGTACATCCAACAATGGAATATTATTCCATGTTAAAAAGAAATGAGCTATCAAGTCATAAAAAGACATTAAAAAACCTTAAATGCTTATTACTGAGTGAAGGAAGCATATCTGAAAAGGATGCATACTGTATGATTCCAACCATATGACAGTCTGGAAAAGATAAACCCATGGAGACGGTAAAAAGATCAGTGGTTACCTGAGGTTAGGGGAGAAAAAGGGATAAACAGGCAGAGCAAGGAGGATTTTAGGGCAATGAAACTGTTCCATATGACACTATATCAATGGACACATGTCATTATGAGTTTGTCAAAACTCATAAAATGTACAACACCAAGACTGTACCCTAATGTCAAATATGGATTTTGGGCAATGATGATGTGTCGGCATAGATTCATCAGTTGTAATGAATGTACCATTCAGTTTGGGATTTTGATGGGGGAAGCTGTAATGTGTGGGGCAGGAGGTATAAGGGTATAGGAGAATACTATGTACTTTCCAATTAATTTTGCTGTAAATCTTTTTTTGTTGTTTTTTTTATTTGAGAGAGAGAGAGAGACAGATAGTGACAGAGATAGCAAGAGAGCACAAGCCGGGAGGAGAGGGCGAAGCAGGCTCCCCACTGAGCAGGGAGCCCAACGCGGGGCTTGATCCCAGGACCCTGGGATCATGACCTGAGCAGAAGGCAGACGCTCAACCGACTGAGCCACCCAGGCACCCCAATTTTGCTGTAAATCTAAAAGTTCTCTAAAAAATAAAGTCTATTTAAAAGAAAATACAGTGAAAAGTATTGTTCTTGTCCTTGACACCTGGCTGCTCAAGTCTCCTCTCTATAGGCACCAAAGACTCTAGTTTCCTGAGTATATTTCCAGGGATTTTGAGGTCTATGCAAACTATCTGTACCATGTATCATATCTACAGATATGATTTCCCTCCTTCTTCCTCAAATGGTAGTATATGACACATTCTGTTTTGCACCTTTTTTCACCTAATGATTTACCTTGGAGATTTTTCCATACTGGTGCATGGTTTATGTCTCTTACCAAAACATTTTGGCTAATATCTTGGCAATGACATTAAACAACAATTGTGGTGATAATGAATATCCTTATCTTGTTCCAAAGGAAGCTGAATCTTAAAGGATAAATATGAATTAGAACTCTTTTGATTTTTTCTTTTAATATTTTTGTTTTTTGTTTTTAATTTTATTATGTTATGTTAATCACTATACATTACATCATTAATTTTTCATAGAACTCTTTTGATTTTAATTAACAGAAACCAACTAAAGCATGTTTAAGCAAAATCGGGGGCATGTGTTATATTGAGAGATGGTGTCTCACAATTCAAGGGCAACAGAAACCATGAGAGTGCCCTCTATGTCCTGTGCTCCTCTTCATATGTCTGTTTCGGGGCACCTGGTTGGCTCAGTCGTTAAGCGTCTGCCTTTGGCTCAGGTCATGATCAGGGTCCTGGGATCAAGCCCCACATTGGGCTCTCTGCTTGGCAGGAAGCCTGCTTCTCCCTCTCCCACTCCCCCTGCTTGTGTTCCCTCTCTCGCTGTGTCTCTCTCTGTCAAATAAATAAAAAATCTTTAAAAAAAAAGCATATGTCTGTTTCATTCTTTCTTCTTAGCTTTGTCAGCCACTCAGTCACATTGGAGGAAGATGATTCACTCACAGTTGCTAATTTGCATGTTACAGATCAAACCGCAAAGTCATATTTTCCTTCAGTCCCAAAAGAAAGGATTCTGACAGTTCCATTCTGGTCCAAATAACTGTGATGACGAGAAAAGGGTCACATTACAAACCTCACTGCTGGGGACACAGGTAAGGAACAAGTTCTTAATGACATAATTTTGAGCAGGGCATTTACTCTAAAGGCAAGTCTACTACAGCATAGAAAAATACACATGTAAAAATAAACATGTATTTCAGGAAGCTACAAAGCAGTTGGTTGTGATTTCTTAAAGCATATGAACGAGCTTCTTTAAGATCCTCTGCCATAGGTTGGTTTCTCTGGAAGCAGAGCCTGAGACAGGGATTGAGATGCGTATCAACTACTGAGGGAGTGCACAAGAAAAACTAGTCAGGGAGAGAGTTCAGCAGTGCTGGGAAGAAGAAAAAGTGAGAAAGAATGTAGTCTCAGGTAAAGTCCAGCTGCGGCCTGATCTACAAGAATCCTCTGCAGAATTTTCTCTCCTTCAGATGAGAAGGCAAGCCTTTTGTAGTCCCTTGGCCATCAGTTACTGATGGGGGTGACCAGCTTTTTTGTCAAGGCAGCTCCCATCAGCAGAGGGCAATTCCTTGGAGAAGGAGCTGTAGCTATGAGCTTTCACCAGTCAACAATCACACTAGCTTTTGGGGAGACACTAAAATGGCAGCAACCACACCCTATGGTAATAAACTTTCTACCAAACAGTGACAACATAAGGAGATATCATGATGTTGCAACACTTGAAAAATACGCAAAAAGAGTTAGCTCTGTCGTGAAATCCTCTGCCCTTTTTATGTTTTCCATTTTTTCACATTTCTTGTGGTTAGAACACAAGTTGGAAATCGGAACAGAATCAACCAAGAGGTTAACACTTACTGAGCACCTATCATGTGACTTACATTGTGCTAAGTGCTGCTAAGAACAAAAAGAAATGCAAAATGAGGATTCTGTCATAGATCAGGAGGAATTTGAGGAAGAAAAGATTTAGCAAGCGAATAATCAGACATAATAGGACTAAACCAAGTGTATCATACCAGGAGAGTCTTAGAATTAAGTTCCAGTACAATGCTTACTCTATAAACTTTGAGTAATGGTGCTTAATATCTTTGCTCATTTATTGAGTGGAGTTTGAAATATTTTCCACCACTGCTAAGGGAAGTTGAAGAAGATAACAATGGTAAATTATTGTAAATAACATAAAGGCAAGGACTAAAAGACATACCAAGTATATGTTGTTACTGGGCAGATTCTATTACACAGAGATGGCAAGGGAAAACCACAGTCATTTGCCTACGCATTCATTTCCCCGGTGCAAGTGGGCATTGTTCTATACCCCATGGCAGGATTAGAAATACCACCAGGGAACAAGTACACAAAGTTGTTATGGAAACCAGAATGCTTCAGCTCAGAGTTATTTACAGAGAACTTTCAGGATTATCACATTCAATAAAATCAAATCTGTTTTGCTTCACTCTGTGCTAGTACATCCCAATCACATATCTATTTTGAAGGGTCCTTCGATCAGCTGCACTTGAGTGAATACAGATTCAAGAGTCCCTGGATGGTGGTCACTTCACAAAAGTATAATTTATGTGTGGCCTTTCTGCAATACATGTTTGGTGCTTGTTCACACTTGCCCCAACCATTGTCAAGTTTGCTGGCTTCTGTACCATAGGAACAAGGTGGCTGTTGACTGCCATCGGCAGGGAAACATTTCCTCCAGTACAGCTGCTGTCTGTGTTGCCCAGTACTCATACAGCAGGACTTGTCTCTTCACTTTCTCTCAGCTCGACTTTCAAGCTAGATAGTAATAGCTGCCTCTGGCCATCATTTTTGTTCATAATTGTGAATTGGAATTTTTCCAGCTATCCAATTCTTTGAAAAAAGTTGTAGGGTTGGGGTTTTTTGTGTTTGCTTGCTTGCTTTGTTTTATTTTTTGAGAGAATGAGAATTTTCATAGCCTTTGAGGGATCTTTTGAACCATTTGATGTTTCAGTAGATGAGACCGTGGAGGCTGTCAAGCTGATGATAAAGGTATGTACTTTGTACCTAGGCCACTAAGATGTATACTAATTTTAACTACACAGTGGCTTTAAACTGTACATGAGGTAGAGATACTATTAGGCACATTTTCAGCAAACAGGAAACTAAAACTATTTGAAAATATCATTATTTGCTTACACAACAGTTTGATAAGAAGATAGTAACTATGGAGGGAGGTGTTAGACAGGAAGCAAACTGAGTCAGGAAATACTCCGGAAAAAGAAAAAAAGTTTGACATGTCTTTATGAAATGTGTGGGTTGAGCACTGGCCAGAGTATTACTGCAATTCTCCATAAAAGGACAAAAACAGGACATTAACTCTTAACTATGTAAGTAGAGCATGCCAGTTGTCAGATGGCACGTTTGGTGAGCAAGCAACTATAAAGATACAAAGGATTTTGGAGATGGAGAGAACTTTAAACAACTTCTGAGCTACAGCCTCATTTTGCATCCAGTGAAACTGAAGCTCAGAGAGGTTGACCATCTTACCTACGATTATAGAACCAGAATAAGAAATAATTTGGATTCAGTAGCTTTCTTATAAATTTTTAGAAATATTCCCTCTATGGGGCGCCCGGGTGGCTCAGTCGTTAAGCGTCTGCCTTCAGCTTGGGTCATGGTCCCAGCGTCCTGGGATCAAGCCCCACATCGGGCTCTCTGCTTGGCAGGAAGCCTGCTTCTCCCTCTCCCACTCCCCCTGCTTGTGTTCCCTCTCTCGCTGTGTCTCTCTCTGTCAAATAAATAAAATCTTTGAAAAATAAAAAGAAAGCAATATTCCCTCTACAATGGGAAACTAAGACAAATATTTAGGTCTCAACCATCAGATGGTATGTAACTCGGAGATGATCATTCCCATTTGCTAAGGCTCATTTATTGAATCACAGTTACATGATATTTGGTAAATCACTATGATTACTGAAATCTAGATCTTCTAACACAGAGGCTCTTAACCTTTCTATGTCATGAATCCCTTTGGCAGTCTGGTGAAGCCTATGGACTCCTCAGAATGTCTTCAAATGCATACAATAAAATACATACAAAGAACAGGAAACCAGCATATTGAAATACAATTTTCAAACATTAAAAAACAAATTTATGATATAGTAACATGTGGGCTTCTTTATTAACACATTATCAAATTTTAGCAATGTATCTAATAACTGTTGTAATTTCAAAGTGGTGATCAGTATAATATTTTGAGATTTCTGCAGCAACTATAATGTGATATGAAAATATCTGTGATTTCTATTGGTGACAAAGTCATAGGTATAGCCAACTACTGCTTCTTTAGTTTGTTGCCTACATACATAATTGAAAGAAAATCTCAGTTTCATTTAGAGTTAATAAAAACAAAATATAGTTTTTTCCCATCTAAACTCTATCCATAAACTTTTGGAGAGGTGTATAGGCTCCAAGTTAAGAACCCTTGTCCTGTACTTCTTCACCTGTCCAAAACAATTTTATAATACTCAGTGAAAAAAAAATGTAAAAGAAAAGAGATTATATTACTGGTCTAATAATGTCAAGATACACTGTTTTTATAATATGCTATTGATTTTTAAGGATTATTTCCACATTCCTCTCTCTGAAGATGAACAAGGCAGGTGGTATCTGGAGCTGATGTATGCTGGAGCAGCCCTAAAGGACAGCTGGAATCTTGCTGATATTGGAATATCTTTTGGTTCAACTCTCAAATGCTTTGTTAAGGTATGATCAGAATAACAATTGTTCCAGATACCTACCTCATTTTGAATAAAGTTGTGGATAAGTCAACAAAAGTCATTTCATAACTTAGGAAGAAGTTTTCTCTTCTTGGCTTCTCCTCTCTTCCATTCGTCTAACTTGTCTTATGTATGATCTCTGCTGTATGGGGAAATAAGGTATAGAGACTGGATGGAGTTCCCCTTGTTTACTCCTTATGTCCTTTCCCTTCTCTATCCCCCTTGTTGCTGCACCAGTCATCCCAGAACATCCCACAAACCAATATTGGAATGAGGGCAAGGGGTGGATCTGAAATATTGATGTAGAAGGAAAATTCGATCACTTCCTTGGATTCACAATGGATTAAGGGCAGGGGAGTGAAGAGAGGGAAGAAATTCTCAGTAACAATAAGCATGAAAAGGCAATTTCTACATCCAAATCCAGCCAAAGTAGCCATTCATGAATTAGGGGTACATACCTACACCTGGAGATAGCCTTTTCCATTTATAGCGTCCTTACTTAGTGGTATTTAATTGGGGGTCCATGGATGGGCTTTAAGAACTTTACAAAACCCTAAAATTATAAAATATGCAAAATTATGTGCCTAGAGATTTTCTGGGTGGAGGATCCTTAATTTCTGACAATTTTTTTCTTTTCTTTTTTTTAAACTTCTGACAATTTCTTAAAGAGACAGGTGGCCTAAAGAGTTTAAGAGTTGATCAATAGGTAAGAAATGTTATTCAATACTAGTTCTTTATCCTATATGAAAACATGAGCCACAAGGAACCAAGAAACTAAGTACACATTCTCTGCTAAATGGGGCACTAATTTTCTCATATTTAGCATTAAAAAATTTTTACGATAGCCAAAGCTAACTTTTTTTTTTTTTTTTTTGTTTTTTTTACCATTTAATTTATTTCAACCTTTATTAAAACCAAATTTTTTTTGATGTAGTGTTCCATGATTCATTGTTTGCATATAACACCCAGTGCTTCATTCAATACATGCCCTCTTTAATACCCACCACCAGGCTAACTCATCCTTCCCCCCCTCCCCTCAAGAACCCTCAGTTTGTTTCTCAGAGTCCATAGTCTCTCTTGGTTCATCTCCCCCTCTGATTTCCCCCCTTCACTTTTCCCTTCCTACTATCTTTTTTTTTTTTAACATATAATGTATTATTTGTTTCAGAGGTACAGGTCTGTGATTCATCAGTCTTACACTATTCACAGCGCTCACCATAGCACATACCCTCTTTCATTGACTAAGTGAGAAGTTTTTGTTTTAAAAAAATCTAAAATACTTACTATTAACTAGCAAAAACAGGACACAGAAAAATTAGCATTGTGTGATCCCATTTAAGTAAACAAAAATAACATATTTGTACATGTGTTTGTAATGTTTTATGAGCATTTATTCATGTATTATTGTTATATTCTTAAAGGATGTTTAATTATCAAAAAGGTAAATAAAAACAACTCTGATTTCTTGTTTCCTCCTTCTGACACTAAGAAAATTATAGTACAATACTCTTTTAGGCAGACTAAATTCCATCTCATTTCTCTTTTTTTCATCTCATTTCTTAAATGTCTTTCCTTGTGTCTTTAAATATATATACTATGTTTTGGGTGCTGTATAGGATAAACCCTTTAAAATAGCCTGGAGTTTTCCAGCACCAATAATGATGTTCGAGACCTCGTTCCTTGCTTACTTGGAGATAGTGGCATAAGTTTATTACTGATATTTGAGCTGCTGGAGGGATGGGATTGAGCCACAGCTATTGAGGGATGTAGATAATGTGTGTTAAGAGTATGAATAGGATACTATTATTTAACTCAGCACTGGTTTTATTTTCCTTAATTAAAAAATTCTAACTTTTATTTATTTTTGACTAGGTAGTACATTCACACTGATACAAAAGATATAAAAAGTATATACAGTAAAAAGTCTTCCTCCCAA
This sequence comes from Zalophus californianus, assembly GCF_009762305.2. Taxonomy (NCBI): domain Eukaryota; kingdom Metazoa; phylum Chordata; class Mammalia; order Carnivora; family Otariidae; genus Zalophus; species Zalophus californianus. The sequence continues at coordinate 104,590,447 of NC_045595.1, read as the reverse complement.
CTCTGGCCCCCAGTTTCCCTCCCCAGAGGCAACCTATTTCATAGATTTACTTATAAAAATATTTCATAGGGCATCTGGGTGGCTCAGATGGTTAAGCGTCTGCCTTCGGCTCAGACTGAGTCCCGCATTGGGCTCCCCGCTCAGCGGGGAGCCTGCTTCTCCCTCTGCCTCTCTCTCTCTCTCTGTCTCCTATGAATAAATAAATAAAATCTTTAAAAAAATAAAACAAAAATATTTCATAAATTCTGCCAATAAAGCATCATCTATCGTAGTGGTGCAAGTTGTCTTTGCACTGAACTCTAACCTTCCCCTGGAGTTAAACTCCTAATGGAAAAAAATAGAGTATAGAGGTAAAATGGGTTTACTCAAGAGAGGCAGAATATAATTATGCATCATAGGACTGGCCAACACACAGGGTTTAAATAAAAACTCTCAAGTTCCATGGAAATCTTACTGATCTTAATCTTCACCTTCTCCAGATTCTCCAGTAGAATCACATTTAGAGAATTTCATGACTGGATTTGGGAAGAAAAACAGTATCTTGAATCTGAAGGAAGAGAATTACCTGCAAAGACCATAAATACTGGTTTTCATCCTGACTTAATTCCTGTTTAGATTAGATGATAAAAGAGGCCTATTTCAAAAGTCCACACTATTTACTGTGTATGGATAATCATAGCCCAAAGTGGGCTTACAACAACAAAAATACTTCATGAAAATATCCCATGCCTCAGAGAATGCAGTCAGATCAGTTCTAAGCAGTCTAATCTATTTTAGGTAACAAAAGGCTACATTCTAAGTCATGTTGTTGCTTTATTGCATAATTAGATATATACAAATTTAAGTAGTACCTTTCTTCTTAACTATGTTAGTTCATGCAATTAATTCTACCTACCGAAAATCTTGAAGAGCTTGTCTCTTCATTTATTTTGGTACAACTTAGACATATCAAGATGTAAACCAATGCTTTTGCAAAGTTTAAGAATTTGCCAAGTAAGCAATTTTCTTTCTTGAAAAAAATACAAGTAGAGGGGCGCCTGGGTGGCTCAGTCAGTTAAGCATCTGCCTTCAGCTTAGGTCGGTCCTGGGATCAAGCCCCGCATCAGGCTCCCTGCTCGGCGTAGAGTCTGCTTCTCTCTCTCCCCTGTCCCTGCCACCCCCAGCTCGTGCGCGTGCGCAAGCTCTTGCGTGCGCTCTCTCTCTCTCTCTAAGTAAATAAATAAAATCTTTAAAAATATATAAGTACACATTATGTGATGCAAAATAAATCCAAAATATTTGGTTTCTTTATTGCCCTTATATTGTGTGTGAATTACAAGGTTTTTTTTTGTTTTTTTTTTCTTTTTTAAAATTTTATTTATTTATTTGAGAGAGAGAATGAGATAGAGAGAGAGCATGAGAGGGGAGAGGGTCAGAGGGAGCAGACTCCCCGCTGAGCGGGGAGCCCGACGCGGGACTCGATCCCGGGACTCCAGGATCATGACCTGTGCCGAATGCAGTCGCTCAACCGACTGAGCCACCCAGGTGCCCGAATTACAAGGTTCTGCTTGTGTGAAAAGAGGGAAAGACTTTAGATAAATTAAAAGGTGATCTGCTCCTAAATACATTTTTTAGATAGTTAATATATTTTCCAGTTTCCCTGTGTATTATACCTTTTCCTTTAATAGTAATGTAGACATATTTGGAAAAGTGAATGGGGGAGTGATATGAGAATAGTGGGGAAAGAATATCGCATTAATTTTTCCTTCTCAGGGGAAAAAGTCCTATAGAAACCATAAGAAATACCTTCTATAGGATATACATCCAAGTTCTATTAACTCAGGAATCAATCCTGCCCATTCATTGCTGCTGCAGGGCACTGTGTTCTATAAACCATGGCATGATGCAGTGGAAAGTCCTAGGTTATTGCTGGGCATGCAGAAGTACTATCCCATTTGCCCCCTTTCCTCTAACCAGTGTTACTGTGGAAACTATTGCTTGAATCACTGTTGACACCCAGTGCCTAAAATAGTACCTGGCATATGGTAGGCTCTCTATAAAAATGTGATGAATAAATAAGTTGACAAAGGCCTTGAGAGGTAAAGTTTGAAAATTAACAAGAAGGTACATGATTGTTATCAGAAACGTCATAGCAAGGTATTGAGATGCATTTCAGGGTTTGGATTCCCTCCCTTACTGCAGCATCTCTCCACCATCTGTACCCTCAAGGCAAGGTGCTCCGGCATCCTTGCCCTTTTTCCTTTCCAGCATCAGGGTTCTTAATTGCAAACAGCAGCAGAAACAAAGCCTGGACAATTTAAGCAGAAAATAAACATATTGAAAGGCTACTGGGTAGTTCACAGTCTTGACAGGAAGACTAGAGAATCGGGTTCAGAGAGTATGCAGCCAGAAACAATGTCTTCATCATGCCCAGAAGTAGTCAGGAAGGCCACCCCTGTAGCCACCTCTGAGCCCTCAAAGCCTGCACTGGACACTGCCTCCAGCCCTGCCACCAGACCAGCAATGCATCATCAGATCTGCTACTGCCAGGGACAATGCCCTGTGTCTGCCGCTTCTCTGACTTACTGTCTCCTAATTCAAAGTAGGGCTGGTGGGTAGGCCTGATTGGCAGCACTCTGGCCACATGTCCAGCCCTTGCTGCAAAGGGGGCTAACAAGTAACTCTCTGACAGGTCGTGCCTTCTAAAGTATGAGGTGGGGGGGCACCTGGGTGGCTTAGTCAGTTAAATGTCTGACTCTTAATTTCAGCTCAGGTCATGATCTCAGGGTCATGAGATCAAGCCCTGTATCAGGCTCTGCACTAAGCATGGAGACTGTTTGGGATTCTCTCTCTCCCTCTTCCTCTGCCCCTCTGCAACCTCTCTCTCGTCTCTCCTTCTCTTAATAAATACATACATACATACATACATACATAAATAATAAAAATAAAATAAAGTGTGAGGTGGGCTCAGTTTCCCTAACACTCCTGCTGGGTTCCCTGCCTCCTTCTCTCACCATATTTCCACCAACCAAGCAAGGACTGGGGTTAATACTTAGTTAATCCTTTCTGGCATCCTTGGAATGTTGTTCTATGGTGAGAGATTGAGTTTACTGTTCTAGTATTTTTTTTTTTTAGATTTTATTTATTTATTTGACAGAGAGAAACACAGCGAGAGAGGGAACACAAGCAGGGGGAGTGGGGAATGGAGAAGCAGGCTTCTCGCGGAGCAGGGAGCCCGATGCGGGGCTCGATCCCAGGACCCTGGGATCATGACCTGAGCTGAAGGCAGACGCTTAACGACTGAGCCACCCAGGTGCCCGGTAGTATTTTTTTTTTTTTTTTTAAGATTTATTTATTTACTCTAGAGGGACTGCAGAGTGAGAGAGAGCACCGGCGGGGCAGGGAGAGAGAGGGAAAAGTAGGCTCCCCACTGAGCATGGAGCCCAATGCGGGGCTTAATTCCAGGACCCTGGATTCATGACCTGAGCCAAAGGCAGATGCTTAACCAACTGAACCACCCAGGTGCTCCTGTGGTAGTCTTGAGTAGATGTCTATCAGACAAGTTGGAGACTCTTAAACGAAATTAGAAGGTCTAAAATTCGTTCAAAATAATATACCTTTAGCTTTTGAAAGACACAGTTAATGCATAAACACCAAAGTACAGGAGACACATAATATGTGACTTTAGATATTAAATATATTTTATACACACCCCAAAAAATGTATAAATATGCTTCTAAAAATGTATAATTTAGGGGTGCCTGAGTGGCTCAGTCGGTTGGGCATCTGACTCTTGATTTCTGCTCGGGTCATGATATCAGGGTCGTGAGATCAAGCCCCACATCGAGCCCTGCGCTGGGTGTGGAGCCCGCTTGGGATTCTCTCTCTCCTTTTCCCACTGAGCCTCCTCCTACCACTCATGTGTGCTCTCTCTCTCTCAAAAAAAGAAAGGAAAAAAAGAAAAATGTATAATTTACAAATGAAGGATGCTTGGCTGGCTCAGTCAGAGATACATGGGACTCTTGATCCTGGGGTCCTTGTTCAAGCCCCACGAGGGGTGTAGAGATTACTTAAATTAAAAAAATTTTTTTAACATAAAAACAATGTATAATTTACAAATGAAAACATGTTTCTAAAAAAAAATGGCTAACTTGGGGCACCTGGGTGGCTCAGTTGGTTGAGCGTCCAACTTCAGCTCGGGACATGATCCCAGGGTCCTGGGATTGAGCCCTGCATTAGGCTCCCTGCTCAGCAGAAAGCCTACTTCTCTCTCTCCTTCTGGTGTGCCCCCCTGCTTGTGTGCTCATTCTTTCTATCAAATAAATAAATAAAATCTTTAAAAAATAATTTAAAAATGGCTATCTTTTCTAAAATAAGCCATAAAGAATAGTATGTAAAGAAAGTTGTCTTAATTCAATGTCCTAGAATCCAAGTATAACCTCTCCAGGATGACTTTCATACAAAAGAAGATTATGAGGTCAAGATGTTTATGAAGACATCTCAACTTGAATTCATTCGGTTTAACAAAAACAAATACTATTTCCTCTTTTCATCTACTCTGGAATAATTGAGGCAAGTTTCTGCTTATTTAGTGCTGCAACTCCAGAACAGCAAAATATAAAAAAACAGAACTTGTGAAAACTGTACAGCAGTGTTCAAAACTTGCATTAACTTCTGTTTTCTTTCCATCTGTTTCTCTTTAACTTTTCTTATTTTATTTATTTTTTACTTTTTTTAAAGATATTATTTATTTTTTTGAGAGAGTGAGAGAGAGAGAGAGAGAGAGAGACATCCCAAGCAGAGGGGGAAGGTTAGAGGGAGAAGCAGACTCCCCGCTGAGCAGGGAGCCCAATGTGGGGCTCAATCCCAGGGCCCTGGGATCATGACCTGAGCTGAAGGCAGACACTTAACCGACTGAGCCACCCAGGCACACCTCCTATTTTATTGTTAATGCACATGTATTTATTTACAATGAGTTTACACATGGGTTTTTAAGACAAAGTGGGATTCTTATCATGAAATAGACCTATGTATTTGTTTTTATTGAAAAACAAAAACACGGGGGTGCCTGGGTGGCTCAGTCATTAAATGTCTGCCTTCGGCTCAGGTCATGATCCTTGGGTCCTGGGATTGAGCCCTGCATCAGGATCCCTGGTCAGCGGGAAGCCTGCTTCTCCATCTCCCACTCCCCCTGCTTGTGTTCCCTCTCTCACTATATCTCTCTCTGTCAAATAAATAAATAAAATCTTAAAAAAAAAAAGAAAAAAAGTAAGACATGAAGGGTACTAAAGGACAAAAATATGCAGCCAAGAATACTTTATCCAGCTAGGCTGTCATTGAAAATAGAAGGAGAGATAAAAAGCTTCCAGGACAAACAGAAACTAAAAGAATTTGTGATCAAACCAGCCCTACAAGAAATACTGAAAGGGGTTTTCTAAGCAAAGAGAGAGCCCAAAGGTAACATAGACCAGAAAGGAAGAGAGACAATATACAGTAACAGTTACCTTACAGGCAATACAATGGTACTAAATTAATATCTTTCAATAGTTAACCTGAATATAAATGAGCTAAATGCCCCAATCAAAAGACACAGGGTATCAAATTGGATAAAAAAGCAAGATCCATTGATATGCTGTCTGCAATTTTATTTTTTTTCCTTTTTTTTAAATTTTTATTATGTTATGTTAGTCACCATACAATACATCACTAGTTTTTGATGTGGTGATCCACGATCCATTGTTTTCATATAATACCCAGTGCTCCATGCAGTACGTGCCCTCCTTAATACCCAACACCAGGCTAACCAATCCCCCCTCCCCCCTCCCCTCTAGAACCCTGTTTGTTTCTCAGAGTCCATAGTCTCTCATGGTTCATCTCTCCGTTCAATTCCCCCCCTTCATTTTTCCCTTCCTTTTCCTAGTGTCCTCCATACTATTCCTTATGTTCTACAAATAAGTGAAACTATATGATAATTGACTTTCTCTGCTTGACTTATTTCACTTAGCATAATCTCCTCCAGTCTCATCCATGTTGATGTAAAAGTTGGGTATTCATCCTTTCTGATGGCTGAGTAATATTCCATTGTATATATGGACCACATCTTCTTTATCCATTCATCTGTTGAAGGGCATCTCAGCTCTTTCCACAGTTTGGCTATTGCGGACATTGCTGCTATGAACATTGGGGTGCATATGGCAAAGAAGTAGTCAAACTCTCACTGTTTGCAGATGATATGATACTTTATATGGAAAACCCAAAAGACCCCACCCCAAAACTGCTAGAACTCATACAGGAATTCAGTAAAGTGGCAGGATATAAAATCAATGCACAGAAATCAGTTGCATTTCTATACACCAACAAGACAGAAGAAAGAGAAATCAAAGAGTCAATCCCATTTACAATTGCACCCAAAACCAAAAGATACCTAGGAATAAACCTAACCAAGGAGGCAAAAGGATCTGTACTCAGAAAACTATAGAATACTCATGAAAGAAATTGAGGAAGACACAAAGAAATGGAAAAATGTTCCATGCTCATGGAGTGGAAGAATAAATATTGTTAAAATGTTTATGCTACCTGGAGCAAGCTACACATTCAATGCAATCCCTATCAAAATACCATCAACTTTTTTCAAAGAAATGGAACAAATAATCCTAAAATTTGTATGGAACCAGAAGAGACCCCGAATAGCAGAGGAATGTTGAAAAGGAAAACCAAAGCTGGAGGCATCACAATTCCGGACTTCAAGCTCTATTACAAAGCTGTCATCATCAAGACAGTATGGTACTGGCACAAAAACAGACACATAGATCAATGGAACAGAATAGAGAGCCCAGAAATGGACCCTCAACTCTAGGGTCAACTCATCTTCAACAAAGCAGGAAAAAATGTCCAATGGAAAAAAGACAGTCTCTTCAACACATGGTGTTAGGAAAACTGGACAGCCACATGCAGAAAAATGAAACTGGACCATTTCCTTACACCATACACAAAAATAGAGTCAAAATGGATGAAAGACCTAAATGTGAGACAGGAATCCATCAAAATCCTTGAGGAGAACACAGGCAATAGCCTCTTCAACCTCGACCACAGCAACTTCTTCCTAGACACATTGCCAAAGGCAAGGGAAACAAAGGCAAAAATGAACTATTGGGACTTCATCAAGATAAAAAGCTTTTGCACAGCAAAGGAAACAGTCAACAAAACCAAAAGACAACCGATGGAATGGGAGAAGATAGTGGCAAATGACATATCAAATAAAGGGTTAGTATCCAAAATCTATAAAGAACTTATCAAACTCAACACCCAAAGAACAAATAATCCAATCAAGAAATGGGCAGAAGACATGAACAGACATTTCTGCAAAGAAGACATCCAAATGGTCAAACAGACACATGACAAAGTGCTCAACATCACTTGGCATCAGGGAAATACAAATCAAAACCATAATGAGATACCACCTCACACCAGTCAGAATGGCTAAAATTAACAAGTCAGGAAACGACAGATGTTGGTGAGGATGCAGAGAAAGGGGAACCCTCCTACGTGGTTGGTGGGAATGCAAGCTGGTGCAGCCACTCCGAAAAATCATATGGAGGTTCCTCAAAAAGTTGAAAATAGAGCTACCCTATGATTCAGCAATTGCACTACGGGGTCTTTACCCCAAAGATACAAATATAGTGATCTGAAGGGGCACTTGCACCCCAATGTATATAGCAGCCATGTCCACAATAGACAAACTATGGAAAGAGCCCAGATGTCCATCAACAGATGAATGGATAAAGATGTGGTATATATACACAATGGAATATTATGCAGCCATTAAAAAAAATGAAATCTTGCCATTTGCAATGATGTGGATGGAACTAGAGATGAAATCAGTCAATCAGAGAAAGACAATTATCATATGATCTCATGGATATGAGGAATTTAAGAAACAAGACAGAGGATCATAGGGAAAGGGAGGGAAAAGTGAAACAAGAAGAAACCGAGAGGGAGACAAACCATAAGAGACTCTTAATCTCAGGAAAGAAACTGAGGGTTGCTGGAGTGGAGGGGGTTTGGGGGATGAGGTGGTGGGGTGATGGACATTGGGAAGGGTATGTGCTATGGTGAGCGCTGTGTGTTATGTAGGACTGATGAATCACAGACCTCTACCCCTGAAACAAATGATACATTATATGTTAATAATAAAAAAAAACCCTCATAAATAACTGTGTTCAAACAATACAATTCAGTCAGAAGCACAAAAAAAAAAGAAGAAAGAAGAAAGAAAGAAAGAAAGAAAGAAAGAAAGAAAGAAAGAAAGAAAGAAAGAAAGAAAGAAAGAAAGAAAAAAAGAAAGAAAGAAAGAAAGAAAGAAAGAAAGAAAGAAAAAGAAAGAAAAAAGAAAAGTTAGGGCGCCTGGGTGGCTCAGTTGGTTAAGCGACTGCCTTGGGCTCAGGTCATGATCTCAGGGTCCTGGGATAGAGCCCCACATCGGGCTCCCTTCTTGGCAGGAAGCCTGCTTCTCCCTTTCCCACTCCCCCTGCTTGTGTTCCCTCTCTCGCTGTCTCTCTCTCTGTCAAATAAATAAATAAAATCTTTAAAAAAAAGAAAAGAAAAGAAAAGTTAGACATGTACCTCCTACCATGGTATCTTGGTTTATTTGTAAAGGGGAAAATCGAATTTTACATATGTTCAACAATGATTTGTGATAGTATTGTTTATTTAATAAGATCTGACTTCCTTGAGTGTAACTACCAGTGTTCCTTATTTAGAATATTCGAGGAGGGTTATCATATAGAGAGATGCCTTTTCTTATGTACATAAGGTGAGTTGACAAGTTGCTGTTAATCCACATCCATCTGCTTGCTCTCCAAATAACCAACATGAAGAAGTGTCTCCAACTGGTGTGCCTCATTAGAACATAAAATGAGTTTTCTCACAAAAATAAGATTTATGAAATGGTGGATAAATAGAGTTAAAATAGTAGAAAGAGAACTATTTTCAAATACATCATGAATTAAATGGGCCTGGGAAGTTCCTGGGGGCTAAAAAAAAAAAAAAAAAGAAAGAACAAACTCTGTAGGTGTTAATTTTCTTGCAATTTAAGAACCTAGCTCCATTAATTACTAACATATTTTCTTACTTGCACTTTTGATTTTCATCTAAACATTCCTATATATTTTGCAATTCTCCCTTATTACTTGTTTCAGAGTTTTATGTATACCAAGGTCATAGTTGCTTATGTTTATTCTTATTCTGAGAAGCTCCTTTTTAACTTACTCTTCTAACATCACGTAGTTTCTAGTTCGCTATGAAGAGTGACTTGGGCCTTTGCTACTTTGTTTGCACATTACACATTTAATTTTAAGTATAAATTTGTATCTGTACCAAAGGCTAAGAAGAAATCAGAGTAACCATAAAAGAAATAAGGAAAAGCTATTGCCTAAAATATAATTTGTCTCTCTTCCCCCCATCTTTTTCTTTAGTTTTCATAGGAATTTCTTCCTGCCTATGAATATCACACAGATTAGGTTGGACTTTAATGGAGCCATAGGAAAGCTTAAGCAGGTTGAAAGGGAAAGGGTAAATTCTATGTCTTTTCAATTTTTATTGCATGGGTTTATGAGAAGCTGTTGAGAAAAACTGTCCTAAGCAGTTTGGACTCAGGAAGCAGAGGGTCGGAAACTGCTTTTGGTGATTTGAGTCACTGAAGTGGACCCCAGATCAAAGCACTGCAGCCTAATCGTTCAGCAATAATATTCATTACTCTTTAAAGGCTCTTTCAAAGAGATCTGAGTGTTGATTATGTTACGGCAATGTGTGATCTGGGAGGAGGGGAATGAAGTAATGTATTATAAGCCTGCAGCAGGGAGGGGCTCCTGGGGAATCTGGAGGCAAATTTTGTTTTTGTTTTTGTTTTTGTTTTTTAAGTTTTTCTTTCTTTTTTTTCAAGATTTTATTTATTTATCTGACAGAGAGAGAGAACGAGAGTAGGGAACACAAGCAGGGGGAGTGGAAGAGGGAGAAGCAAGCTTCCCGCAGAGCAGGGAGCCAGATGTGGGGCTCAATCCCAGGACCCCGGGACCACAACCGGAGCCTAAGGCAGACGCTTAACGACTGAGCCACCCAGGCACCCCTGGAGGCAAATTTTGATAGGAGAAGGGGAGGACTGAACAGGGCTGAACAAGAGAGCAATGACTGCCTGGAGCCCCCTTGACAAACCCATGCCCACTTGTCAGTTTGCTTAAAGCTCCTCTCCAAGACTCCCACATTACAATGGTTACAGTGGTTACAGTGGTTACAGTGACAGCACCCTGCACCCTCATACCTGCCAAGCCAAAAAGAGGCCACTGAAGACAAACATGATTGTCCTGAATCCAATAAAGAGGACGTAAAGCCAGCTTCATTTTTTGGTTTGAAAACTGAAAATGTTAATAGTCTTCTCTCTGCCCCCTTCCCATTTTCCCAGTTTGCTGTGTTTTTAGTTTTGGTTTGGCTTAATTCTTCTGTTGTTAACAGGAGGATTAATATTTTTCCCAAACTTTCCATCTTAACTCGACTTGAGATATATCAGTTCCACTTGCTTTCCTATTTAGATTGCAAAAGAAAAAAAAAAAGGAAAATTTTGTCACTTATATTTAGAACTTCCCTTTTTAAACAGCAAAAATACATGTTTTTTTAAAGTCAAACCATACAAACAATGAAAAGCATAAAATGATAAGCAAAACATTCCCCCGACTTGAACTCCATTCCACTCCCCAGAGATAAACTCTCAGAAAGGATTTTAAAAATTGACTGAAGATTTAGAAACCATAGTGCTTCCAAATCAAGTACATGATGGTAGAATTGTTTCTCAACTAACACATCCATAAGTGCAGCTTGTATATAATTATTAACATTCTTCTTGTGTTTCTGGTCTGTAGACTAAGAATAAGGGTCGCAAAACCCTGCCAAGCCTCCTTCATTTTACTCAAACAGGAGGACTCCTCAATAGTCTCAGGACAGATGAACAGGAGTCAGACCAGAAGTCAGGGAACTTAACTGGCCTTCGCTTTCATCCTTAGCACCCATGTCATGGGAGTAAGAGGCACTCAGAGCCACCCTCCAAAATGTTTCTCCCTTGTTCCAACCCCCAGACAGTGTTTATTCCTGAGTTTCCTCCTTTTCTTTTCCCTTAGGAAGAAGACAAGCCAACTCTCTATGTGTTTAATGCTGTGACCCAAGAGACAATGCCAATGATGGAGAACATTTCCCTTCTTGGTAAAAAAGTGTCTGATCTGAGAACCCTGGTAGCTCTGAGATGTGGCTTCCCTGTGAGTGTTTTCTGTCTCCGGACCCCAGAGGGACTGGAGATGTATGACTGCAACACCCTGAGGGACTACCAAACAGACATCGGTACTGCACACGATATTCAGTACTGGCTACTGCTCAGCACTACAGTTCTTTTTTTTTTTAAGATTTTATTTTTTTATTTGACAGACACACAGTGAGAGAGGGAACACAAGCAGGGGGAGTGGGAGAGGGAGAAGCAGGCTTCCTGCGGAGCAGGGAGCCCAATGCGGGGCTCAATCCCAGGACCCTGGGACCATGACCGAAGCCGAAGGCAGACGCTTAACGACTGAGCCACCCAGGTGTCCGGCACTACGGTTCTTTGATACCAGATTGGCAACAAATGGAGTTCTTTCCAAACCAAAACTTCTGTAACCTCAGTGGGGATGTAAATTATCAACACCCCTCTCTGGTATCTAGGTCAGTAGACTAAAAAATAAGAAATGCCCCATGGACCTGCCATGTCTTGTTCTCCTTACTCAAAGCAGGATAACTTGTTAATATCCTCAGACTAGAAGAGCAAGACTCAGACCAGTTTATATTTTTCCCTTTCAAAATATATTTCAAGAACACATAGAAGCAAGTTCAAGTACACATTCTTTTTCTTCCTTTTAACACAGAGGTAGCATATGATACACAATGTCCTGAGCTTGCTTTATGTAATCTCATTTTAAAATACTGTCAGTTATATCAATATTTTAAATAGTGTGAAGCGGCTACTGTGCAGTATATCTGATGGATAGATTAGTGAGCTGGCATTCATCTCTGACGGACAGATTACAACCTTTCTTTACATATTATACTTCCAGGTTGTGTCTACTGTAGCCATACACCATTAAGACAAACTCAAAAGACTTTCAGATTGTTTTAACCCTATTGGAAAATAGTTCAAACCTTATAGAGATTCTTACTTGAGGTGAATGAATCTTTGCCGACAATCAGCAGACCCTTATGTAATGTTGTGCTGTCACATTTGTTGCAATGGAATATGAGTTCTCCCAATTTATAGTAGGGCTTTGTAAACATCCTTGAATTAAGCAGTTTTGCTTTTTACAACTGCTAAATTTGCATCTATTGTTACTTCTCCTGACTATTATATTTGCTTATTCTTTCATGATATTTTTAACTGAGGCTCTCAAAACTTTGACAACATTTATCATCCCTGTTTTTTTGTTTTATTTCATTTTAAAAATTTTATTTATTTATTTGACAGAGAGAGACAGGAGACAGGGAACACAAGCAGGGGGAGTGGGAGAGGGAGAAGCAGGCTTCCCGCCGAGCAGGGAGCCTGATGCGGGGCTCGATCCCAGAACCCTGGGATCATGACCTGAGCCGGAGGCAGACACTTAACAACTGAGCCACCCAGGTGCCCTCATCCCTGTTTTTGATCAAAGGAAGTGATGTTCTAGGATTTGTCCCCAGGGTCCCTCACAGTAAAGCACATACTGCTTTAATGCTTGCCAGGGAATCAGACCTGCCCAGAACATGGTGGGGGCTTATGTGAGTAAGGACACACAAGAGGGATTTGTTCCCAAGCAATTTATGATCTAGTTATTTACTGGAACACAAAAGAATACATAAAAAAAATTAGGGTGACTGCTCTTTAGGCCTATGCTGCTCAGATCATGATGTAACAGTTTAGAGCTAGAGCTAGAAGAGAATTTAGAAATGGCTTGGCCCAATCCCAAATTTTTACAGATTTAAAGAAAGTAAAAATGTTCCAGATAGTTAAGGGTGTGTGAAGGACAACACACAGGCCTCCTAAAATGACCCTCTAGGAATGAGGGTTTTCACATGTCAGGTCAGGGGCTCAAGCATGACCAGAGTAGACTGCTTTGGCCGCCATGAGAACACAGGCCATAGGAGGGGAGGCAAGAAAAGAAGAGCCTCAAAGAGAAGGGAGGAAAAGTCTTTGGTTGGCTTCATATCTTCACCTAAAGCAGGCCTAGCATTCCTCAAGCACCAGCCCACCTTTTTTTTTTTTCAGGATTTTACTTATTTATTCATTTGAGAGAGAGAGAGAGAGAGCGAGTGTGGGGAGGGACAGGGGTTCTGTCCTAGAACCCTGAGATCATGACCCGAGCAGAAGGCCGATGCTTAACCGATTGAGCCACCCAGGTGCCCCAGCCCACCTTTTTTTAACTAGAGGGTAAAGAAGTTCTTGATCAGACTATCTTCCAGGTTCTCCCCTTCCCAGTCAATGAGTCATCCCTGATGCTTTTAGGAGTTGAAACTTGATGCCTTTCCAAAGGCAGTGGAAAATCAGAAGGTCTCTGAGAAGCAGTCAAGTTCATACTGAAAATCAAGGACTTCTGTAGCTCAATTAGTCACTGGACGTATTAGCTCATATAAAAACACACAGATCTGCCTCTGCACTCTGAGCATTCATAATAAAGTGATAGAAATAAGACATGCACATATACTTAGTTACAGTAGTAAGTCAGCTCAATGTAAGCTGAAGGGCTTAAGGAAGGTATTCTGGAGAATGCTGGGTGTGAGCACACAAAGAGGTGGGAAATACGGAAATTTGAAAGGGAAGGCATTGCGGGCTTCTAAGCCAGGAGAAAAACACAAACTACAGGTTCATGAACATGGGCTTACTCCAGAGAAGACAAATAGCAGGAGACTTCTGAAAAGTGGAGGAGCCTCACTGAGACCAACTGGAAACACAACTGGGGTCAGATTGAGAAGGGTCTTAGGGCTGAGGCGACAAAGCACAGGTTTCATATGCTCGCAACCAGAGCCATGTACATTCTGGAACAGAAGTGTTTTAACAGAAGTTTAATCTGGTAGCAAACAGCATGAAATACAGAAAGGAGTGAGGGGGAGAAGCAAGGTGATACGCCAACAGGCACCTTTGAGAATCCCAGTATTAACAGATTCCACTAGCAATAGAAGAGAGAGACACATCTGAGAAACCCAGAAAGTAGAGACAGGATGTCAGGCTGAATTACATTTAAGAAGAGGGAAGCACCAAGGCTCTGACACTAGGACTATGGTGGTGAAATTGGGAAAAAGAGCTTATGCTTTGGGTACTAAATTTTAGATATAAAGAAATGCAGAGAGTATTTTTTTCCCCCTAAAAGTTACTCTGCTAATTAGTGGCAAAGCTGTAAGTCCAACTGACATCTTCTGATTCTCCTCCATGACAAACGTGGAGTGAGGGCTTAGTGATGGGTCCGGTTAGCAGACGTTGCTGTAGGCACCCAGCCATGGAGTCGGGGACTAAGTAAGCCCTGTGAGAGGTGCTTTCCTTAGAGAGTATATACAGAGAGAAACATGTCAAGGGCCAAGCGCCAGTAGTCAGGACATGCTGAAGTCAGGGCAAATAGACAGAATAGGAGTCAGAAACTGGGACATGCAAAGCTGTCAGAGGTGAGAGGAAACGTGGGACTTTGCATTGTCACAGATGACAGAAACTGTTTTTAGGGTGCTGGTAAAAGGCCAAAGACAATGTCTGAGAAAAACCTTTTGATTTGGCCTAAAGGTCATTGGTGAACCCGGACAGAGCAGTTTTAATAAAGTGGATGGAGACAGAAAGATTGCAGGGATTGAGAAGATATGTAATAAGAGGATAAAAAGATTTTTTGGTGGTAGAATATTTAATGATTAACTTATCAAGAATTTATCAAAGCTAAACATTCCCTAATATATGTGATTTTGTGACCTGAGGCTTAGGGGCACATCATAGAGGTCCAACACACACACACACACACACACGCGCGCGCACGCACACTTTTTCTCATACCACCATATATGGGACAAATATTCATTTTAGCCTCATTTCGAGTTCTTAAATCTCTATCCTGACTTTCACTTTCTTCTTGCTTATCTACCTTCATGCTTGTCAGCTAATCACTCTGTCTATATTTTCTATATGCTTAAAAACTGACATTAATCCTTTCTGGAATAAGGTGTGCCTTATGTGCCTAACGAATGAATGAATGAATGCCTTTCCTTTACAGAATGCTGTCATTGGTATATGCCAATGGTAAATGCCTCACGGCACATATTCATGGCCAGAATGAGCAATCACATCTGAGAGACTATTCCAGGAGCAGAGTCCTGGCAGTTCAGACCTTGAAATCTCAGCTGGCTCCAAGGCCCCTCTACCAACCTTTAGGCCCCTTCGAGATTTACTATGTTATTTTAATTCCTTTTACAAGTGAGAAAACAGGCTCAGAGAAGTGACCTGCTCAAGGTCATATTGCCAAGAAATGGTAATCACACATTCGGGACTGGGTTCTTTCCAACAATTTATACTGCCAACCCAGAATGCTTTTATCGATATCTACTTTTATTGGTACTCTTTAAGTTCTGATCAATGTTTTGTTTCCCATTAGGGGAAACCCACACCAGAGAAACAATTTCCATATTCAGGAAGAAAAAATCTCAAATCCGATAGGCAGATATTGACCTCAAAGTATGTATCCCCCCACCAGGGATACAAGGACCACATGGGTAGAGGTTGGAGACAATTCCCTAGAATGGGTATTGTTGCTCATACCTGCTTTCCGGCATGGCTTGGCACAGTGATGGTTTGCAAGTAGAAAATGAGCAGATCCAGGTTTTATAGATATATACAATCTTGGGGGTCTTCTTTAAAAAAAAAATCCAGGGCGCCTGGGTGGCTCAGTTGGTTCAGCGACTGCCTTCGGCTCAGGTCATGATCCCGGAGTCCCGGGATCGAGTCCCACATCAGGCTCCCTGCTCAGCAGGGAGTCTGCTTCTCCCTCTGACCCTCCCCTCTCTCATGCTCTCTTTCTCAAATAAATAAATAAATAAATAAAATCTTTAAAAAAATTAAAATAAAATCCAAAATTAAGAATAGAGAATTAAAAAACTCATGTAGTGAAAGGCCCTGAAGTTTAAGTCTCATTAGTTTTACTTTCCTTTCAGTTATAGATTTTAGTTGTATTTTCTGCAGCAATGTAGCATTTTTCAAGTAAATTTCTATTTTCCAACAGAATTCCTAAGCTTATGAAGGAATTTAACATGTGACAAAAGAGGCATTACAAACCAATTGGGATGGAAGGATTATCCAATAAATGGTGCTGGTTAACTTGCTTAGAAGTTCTCTGGATAAGGTACCTGGGTTGCTCAGTCAGTTAAGCATCTGCCTTTGGCTCAGGTCATGATCCCAGGGTCCTGGGATCAAGTCCCCCATCAGGCTCCTTGCTCATCAGGGAGCCTGCTTCTCCCTCTGCCCCTTCCCCCGCTTGTGCTCATTCTCTTTCTCCCTCTCTCTCACAAAAATAAATAAATAAAATCTTTAAAAATAAAAAAAAAAGAAAAGAAGTTCGCTGGATATTCAAAAGTTGAGCATTAAGAGAAAAACCAGCCATTGTTACCTTTGTTCTTTGAGAAATTAGGACTGCTTCATTGCAAGGAACTGAAATTGATAGTTACAAAACCTGTAACAATTGCTCCCAGATAGGGAATTAAAGCAGAATAAAATACAGAGCTCGATGGAGGTGTCCTCCTGCTGATGTGGATTTAAATCGTATAGGCTTCTCTGGAGTTTTCAAAATCAGGGTTCATCAATAGTGGACAGGTTGAGCTAGGAAGAGCTGAGATCCTGAGACTAGACAACCACTTAGGGCAGGGCAGATGGGCCAGGAAGAGGGAAGTTAGTTTCAAATAAGTCCTGCTGGAGGGAGCCCTGCGATAGGCCAATCAGTCTGCAACTAGATGCAGGAAGGCAGAGGTTGACCTCAGGGAGACCTAGCAGGGACCTGGTGGGTGAATGAATCATAACAGAGCATCAAGGTAGCAAATGAATAAATAAATGAATGACATAAGAGATGAAATACTAGACAAGCTGGTTGTTGATATCAGAGGCTCTGACAACATGTAACAGAAATCTAATCCCAGAGATTGGGGTTCAGAGTAGGAACTTCAGTTCCAGGCTCAGAGAACGGATGGACCTCAGTTCTGAAACCCAAAAGGTAGGGTAGGATATAGGCACTCATGTTCTGGGGCACAAGGTGAGAGCTTGGTCAGGAGGAATAGGGCAAGTTATTAGAACTGAGACAATATCCACACAGGATGGACAGGAACACCAACTTCCCACGTGAGCCTGGAATCTTAACATATTCCCTCTTACTGGAATTGAGATTATTCTCTGGGCCTAAAGCTTGGCTGGTTCTTCAAAATGGAGGCTGTGTGGCCTCAGCTGTGGCGGACCAAGGAGGCTGGGGTACAGTGCCAAGCAAGGTTTTTAATACTCATCTGTGGGTAATTTTTATAGTAAACTACAAACATAGCAAATCGTTTAAGTCAGGAGATGAAATAAATGCAATTTGAACAGTGTTTAAAGTCCCTTGTTTCCAATGTTACCCATAAGAATCAAACCTTTAAATAAGAAAATTAAGTACAGCAAGAAGTTTTAGAGAAACTAAATCTATGGTGTCAAGGATGATAAACAGCAGCAAGTATTTATTATGAACCTATTATGTGTCTGAGTCTGAGGATATGTATGGATAAGCAAAGTCATGAATATACCCCCAGGTTCTACTGCCAATGTCATCATACTGATTCAAAGGCAGCCGGCCAATCTACAGATTGTTCAATGACATCAGTCAATTAAATTCTTGTTCAGAGACAAAGATAACTTAGAGGACAGGAATGTAGGCACAAGAGCCAGATTGCCTAGGTACAACTCCTGATTCCACTACTTACTGGGTATGTAAAACCCAGGCAAGTTACTTAATCTCATAGTGCCTCAGTTTCCTCAACTGTCAAATGGAGAGAATAATACAAACCACACTCAGGATTGTCATAAATTTTAAATTAGCTTATTCATATAAAGTATTTAGAATAATGTTGAGCATATAATAAGCATTCAGTGAATATTAGCTATTCATATTCAATATATTATTATTATTATTATTATTATTATTAATTATCATTAGTCTTGTGAATTCAAACTGGGAAATATAGAGAGACAAAACTGGTTACCAGTATGGGCAGAAAATGCATGGTGCCATGAAGAAAGGTTGGGTCATGGCCAAAGCAATGTTGCATGCAGACCTCAGTTACAGTAGGACAGAACCTGTAAGGGAGCCACAGGGCTGCCTGTCAGCAGAGAAAGGGAGAAGACACAGAGATATAGAGGGCTTGAGAGAGAGAGAGATCCTGGAGCCCAGGATCTTCTTCCCCCATGGGAAGAAGAGGAGCCCAGGATCTTCTTCTCCCATGGGAGAGAAGGGGAGTGGCCCATCTTGAGAGGTGCCTTTGTTCCTAATGTACAACAGATCTGGCCATTGTCTCAGTATAATAAATCCCATTTTCTTGAGGGCCTCCTTGCAACCCAAAAGCATAACTAGAACAGAGCCCACAGACTGGATGAGACATGATGCTTGGGCTCAAAGAGTTCTCCATTAGTGTTTACAAACTAGCAATTCCAAAGCAGAAAGGTACTTTCCTTTTTTTTTTTTTTTAAGATTTTTATTTATTTGACACAGAGAGAGAGAGAGAGAACACAAGCAGGGGGAGCGGCAGGCAGAGGGCGTAGGAGAAGCAGGTTCCCCATGGAGCCAGGAGCCCAATGCCAGTCTCAATTCCAGGACCCTGGGATCATGACTTGAGCCTAAGGCAGACGCTTAACCAACTGAGCCACCTAGGCACTCCTAGAAATGTATTTTCAATGATAAACAGGTTTTTTTTTAAAGATTTGTATTTATTTGTTGAGAGAGAGAGAGAGAGAATGGTAGAGAGAGAGCATGAGAGGGAAGAAGGTCAGAGGGAGAAGCAGACTCCCCGCTGAGCCGGGAGCCTGATGCGGGACTTGATCCCGGGACTCCAGGATCATGACCTGAGCCAAAGGCAGTCGCTTAACCGACTGAGCCACCCAGGTGCCCTGATAAACAGTTTCAACATACATTTTCAACATACATTATGGTAGCCAGTTGAGCGATCCTTTTAACTATTTGCAGAGGTGAGACAATGACATAGTTAAGAAGAGTTTCCCGGAGGAAGTGATACCAGTTTATGTTGCATCATAAACTACTGGTAGAAGGGTGTGGGGAAGAATCACAAGAATTCAGACACCAAAAGAGCAGCAAAAGAAGCCCCAAGGCCAGATATAGCCTGGTGTGCACACAGAAGTGCAGGACAGCCTGCTGGGCTGCTAAGGGTGAGGAGGGCAGTACATGTCCAAAATGGATTTGGGGACTAGGGTAGAATTTCATTCAACAAATATTTATTGATATCTACCATGAGCCAGGCAGCATTGAGGAAAGTGGGCATAACAGTGTGAGCAAGAACAGCAAGATATCCTACCCTCTTGAAGCTTGCAGTTCAGTGGGAAACGTAAGCATCATTAAGGAAACAGAAAAACAGTGAATTTTAAATAGAAACAAGAACTCTAAAGTAAAAAAAAAACAAAACCAGGGTATGGTAACAGAGAGTTATGTGGTAATGCAGTGGGGGAGGCTATTTTAGATGGTTACCCGGAGGAGGAGATGACATTTGAGCAGACTGGAATAAAGAGATGGGGAGGCTGGTGGGAGCTTCCAGAAGTAGATTTATGTGAAAGATCATGGAGGCCTGAAGTAGGGTGGAGCTAGTAAGACGGAGGAAAGGAAGTGGTTCTTAAACCTTCATGAGATAAACTTTACAGGCCTGAGCTATTGTACAGACGTAGGGCACGAGAAAGGGAAGGACAAAGACCAACTCCTAAATGTCTACTGAGGTAACAAGGAAGATAGTGGTGCTACCACCTGAGATAAAGGATGACGAGTTGTCTTTCAGAACAATGGGGTCATAGTGCAATCCCGTAGATGGTGATGTCCCAGCAGGGGGAATCTGGAGCTGGAGCAGAAGCCTGGTGTGGAGGTTTGGACTTGGGAAGGAATACACGTGGGTGGCCAGTGAAGCCAGTAGGGTCACTGAGATTGCCTGTTAGTCAGCCAATAAGTATTTAATGAGCACGCCCCAAGTGCCAGGTTGTGTGGCAAGTCTTGAAGGAGCTTTCTTTTTAGTGGGGATATGAAAAAAAAGTCTCCAAACAAGAAAAATGATTTCAAATACTGATGATAGGAGCTATGAGGAAGTTAAAATCAGGTCGTAGGATAAAAAATAATGCCATTGGGGAAGGCAGTGGGGGCCAAGAGGGTCCTCTATGAGGACATGATGCTTGAATTGAAAACTGAATAAGGACACTGTCCTGTGAAAATCTGGAATAACACTCTTTGAAACAAAAGAAATTATATCCTTAGGTCTTGAAGTGGAGTGGACTTGGTGTATCTGAAGGACAGGTGAAAGGTCAGAGTGGCTGGAACGAGGGAGTGAGGCAGGCTGGAGGGAGGTGAGAGGTGAGGGAAGGCCAGATAGGAAGGAGATTGGGTTTTATCCTGAGGGAATGTGTAAAGAGAAGAGAAGGCTGAAGAAAGAAGACTCCTGAAAAACACCACCCAGAAGAACAAAGGGAATGTGGTGCCACAGAAAGTAGACCAGGAGAGGGTAAGTGATAAATTCTCCAGCAGCAATGAACATATTCCTTTTGTGTAATTACACAGAATGGCTATTCTGCGATGGATAAAATGAAAGGATCAGGGGCGCCTGGGTGGCTCAGTCAGTTGAGCGTCGGCCTTCAGCTCAGGTCATGATCCCAGGGTCCCGGGATCAAGCCCTACATCGGGCTCCCTGCTCCTTAGGGAGTCTGCTTCTCCCTCTGCCTCTGCCTGCTGCTCCCCTCTGCTGTGCTCTCTCTGTGTCAAATAAATAAATAAAATCGTTAAAAACAAAAAAACATGAAAGGATCATTCAACTCCACCCACAGCCTGCTTGTGAGCTAAAGACCCCAAAAGCCCATTAGTCCTGCCACAGTTTCTTTAGTTTCCTCTTCCAATATAATGGTTTTAGTTTACATGGTGATGTATATATCAGCATGGGATCAATGTCCACAGGACTGTTTTAAGGTAGCTGTAGAAAACATTTCAGCATTATATGCAATCACCGTGCAGATGAGAAAATGGAAGCGCACAGAAGCTAAATGGCTTTTCAAGTCAATGCAATCCTAAGCTGAAAATAGCATCCCTGTCTACTTATTCCAAGGTTACTTCTCAGTTTGCATCGAGCTTATGCCTCTGCTTGGAAAAAAGCTATCCTTAGAAGTTTTATGGATTGCCAAACCACAGTGAGGGACTGGAACCATTAACGGCCTCTCTTGATCCACAGGCACGACACTTCGTTTGGACGTCTGGGATGGATGGAAGGAATTTCTGATGGGTTGTCTTCTGGGACAAAAACTTAAAGTCCAACGCTATTTATCGAATGAAGGACCAGTACTCAAGTATGGAGATAAAGCAAATGCTAAATTAAGTACTTTTTACTAAACTTCTTTAGGATGTTGAGTCTGCAATTCACTCTATAGCTGGGTTGCTGCACCATGCCGGTGCCACTGAGCATGTCTCAACCAGACATTATTATTGAGATATTTGCTGAGATAAGATGACAGGATTGTCACCAGGGCCGACAGCCTTTGGTGATGTATTGCAATTCAGGTAGACTTTCTTCAAGAAATGCTAACTATTTAATTGAGTGACTTCAGTTTGTTTTGGAAATCAGACTCTTCACAGCACTTTTATTTTTTTTTTTTTATTTTTTTAAGATTTTATTTATTTATTTGACAGAGAGAGAGAGAGAGAGCACAAGTAGGCAGGCAGGCAGGCAGAGGCAGAGGGAGAAGCAGGCTCCCCGCTGAGCAGGGAGCCCGATGTGGGGCTCGATCCCAGGACCCTGGGATCATGACCTGAGCCGAAGGCAGACGCTTAACCGACTGAGCCACCCAGGCGCCCCCACAGCACTTTTAAAGCCTCTCCGAATAAGTACCTTGCCACCTTCATATTCGATTATTCTAAAAAGCACTAATTGCTAACTGATTGGCTGAAAATTCTGGCTCCCTCTTCCTAAGCTCCCAAGTAATTTTTCAAATTGCTTTTAGTACAAGCTTTTTGTATATACTTTTGCCATACATGTGTGGCTGGGGCACTGGGCAGTAGGCCCAGAGTAGCAGGTCGTCATTTTATTTATTTATTTATTTTTTAAGATTTTATTCATTTATTTGACAGAGAGAAACACAGTGAGAGAGGGAACACAAGCAGAGGGGGTGGGAGAGGGAGAAGCAGGCCCCCTGCAGAGCAGGGAGCCCGATGTGGGGTTCGATGTGGGGCTCGATCCCAGAACCCTGGGATCATGACCCGAGCCGAAGGCAGACACTTAACGACTAAGCCACCCAGGCACCCCGCAGGTGGTCATTTTGGCATAACTCTGCAGTCAGCAGGGTCCCAAACGTGTAAGCTGCATTACTCTTAAGGTTTTAATTCAGTGGTACTTTCGGACAGTGCTTTCTCCTGGTGATTTCATCATGCTTTACAGAAGCCCACAGACGCACCAAGAGCTCTAAGGGCTCTAAGAAGTAACAGATTAGAGGGGCACCTGGGTGGCTCAGTGGGTTAAGCAGCTGCCTTTGGCTCAGGTCATGATCCCATAGTCCTGGGATTGAGCCCTGCATTGGGCTCCCTGCACAGTGGAGAGCCTGCTTCTCCCTCTCAGCTCCCCGCCCCTACTTGTGTTCCTCTTGCTGTTTCTGTCAAATAAATAAATAAATAAAATCTTAAAAAAAATAAAATAAAATAAGAAGTGACAGATTAGAAAACCAGGTTTTGCGATTTTACATAATATTCAATATTTTAAAGTAATTTCTATTTGGGGATAGTGATAATTCCCTTTTTTCATGCTCTAAGTCCAAAGAAATTGCCATGTTGTGTTACTTTTAATAGTGCGTATTTATTGAGTACGTTTTAACATGACACTGTGTTACATGTATTACCTAATCTTATACTTATGACAATTTTACAAGGTAGATACTCTTTTATCATGTTTTACAGATGAGGAAACTGACATTAAGATCTGACCAATGTCACACAGCTAGCCAGGTCACAACTGGATATGGAATCCCAGCAATTTAACTCTAATGCTCAGATGCTTAACCATTCCACTTGACTTAACATTTAGATAAAATCTAAGGAGGGTGAGCAGCAGGGGTGTGCCCACATGCCTGCTTCAGACCCTGTCCCCAACATGTACACATGCACACATGCACACAGCCCAGCTGACCCAGCTGGGCCACGTGCTTACTCTGCTCCAGGCCTTATCATCGGCTCTGGTGATCAGTTCCCAGGCTGAAATCTCCCTGCCCACACAATCTGTATTTCTCATCATCCTTAAACACACACACACACACACACACACACACACACACACAAACACACACAATGGAGAAAGGCACAAAGGGAGGAGAGGAAAAAGAGGGAAAATATGTCTAACAGCTCAGAAAATACACACAAACAAACTAAAAAGCTCCTTTTATTCTGTCACCCAATCAGCCAATACCCCATTGAGCAAGTACTATGCAAGATCCCAGGAACACAGCAGTAAACAAGATATGGACCCTGCCTTCAGCAACTTGCAGTCCAGCAGGGGCAACAAAAAACAAGTAACCAATTCCTTCAGAAGCAGAATTGCAAAATGTTTAGGGGCACAAACTCCAGTGCCCTTCTGCCTAGCTTCAAAGCCCCATCCCTAAGTGTTTAGTTGTGTAAACTTGGGCAAGTTATATAATCATCCTGTATCTGTTTCCTCTTTGCCAAAAAAGAGAATAATAATTGCATCTATCTCATAGAACTGTTTTAGAGGTTGCATGACCTAGTAAACATAGGAATTTAGAAGGGGGGGCTGGCACATGGTAAGCAGGACGTAAATGTTAGGTGTTGTTGCTGTTACCATTCAGTGTGAAAGTGTTAGGACACGGAATTAATGCAAGACGATATGGGACTGTATAGTATGGACAACTAACTAGACTTAGGGGTTCAGGTGAAGCATCCTGAAAAAAGGCAATTGATGAGATCTAAAGGGTTGGTTCTTAGGTAAACAGTAGGGAGGAAAAAAAAAGATATTTCAAAACAAATGGAACCACATGTACAAAGCCCCAAGGGGCAAGAGAATAGATTCAAGGAACTGAAACAAGTTCCACATGGTAGATCGTAGAGTGAGAGGGAGCTAGTGGCCAGAGGCTAGAGCTCTTGCAGGTACCCATAGGAATGTAAAGGAATTTGGACATTATATTTTCAGTGTTGGGAAGATATTGAAGGTAGAGAAAAGCCAGGATGAGATCTGAGTTTTAGAACGTTGGCCCTGGTTGCAGTGTAAGCAATAGAGGCAGGCAGCGGACAGGGTGACAGTGAAGAGGTAACAGTGGCCCAAACTAGGCTTATGACAGCATAAACCACTGTGCCAAGATCCATTTAGAAAAGAGAATCAGTTTGTCTCCGTAACAAGAGTGCCTCTAGCTCCCATAACATCAGTGCTAAGGATGAAAGCAAAGGCCAGTTAGTCCACCCAAAGAGGGGCTCTTCTCCCCAAATCAAGAAAACGGATCACATTCAGACGCTGATTTGCATTAATGAATTTTGGAAAAAAACTGATGTGTGAACCAAAATGCCAGTGTATTAATGTAATCGCTCTAATTAGTTATAATGTAACCACCACGATTATAATCTAACTGTGAGTCCTGGAGACCCACATGTTCTGGGCAGGTCATCTTCCTTACACAAGAAGCCACATACACATCAAAAGATGGTGTGGCGAGCATGTAATCAGAGAGAGGATAGTCAGTTATATGCAGTGGATTTTGGATGATAGCAAGCAAGTTTGCCTCCATCCCTACGATGGGGTCAGATAGCCGTGCCCAGATATATCCTGCATATATATTACTGTATACCTAGTGGACCCTGTCCAGGTTTGCCTCCCTAATTCTTACCCCTCTGAACGGCCTGCACCAGTCATTCAGTTTATGCCTTATGGGGTATTGTAGGGATAGTAGGAAGGCCAATGTGGCTGTAGTGTGGTGACAGGGAAGGGGGGTTGTGGGAAGTGGGGCAGGGGCCAGACTGTGAGAGGCCTTGTAAGCCAAAGTGAAGAGTTAGGATTTCAGTTGCAGGGGGAAGTTACTGGAGGGGAGTAAGAGGAGCTCCAGTTAGACTATGGCACTGGTGGTAGTACTGGCGGGGGCGCAACCTCCTGGTTTAGCTGAGAATAACAGTAGAGACTTTGAGAAGCCCAAAATAAAGACTGTTGTTAGCAAAGACAAAAAAAATACAGAACTTTCAAATTTCTAAAACATACTGGACTTCTTCCAAAACTTTCCCAGTTAATATAAAGCTTGAGGGGGTGCCTGGGTGGCTCAGTCATTTAAGGGTCTGACTCTCGATTTCGGCTCGGGTCATGATCTCAGGGTTTTGAGATCAAGTCCTATGTCAGGCTCTGTGCTGGGCTTAAGATTCTCTCTCCCTCCCTCTCCCCCAGCCCTCCCTCCTCTCTCTCCCTCCCTTGCTAAAAAAAAAATATAGATAGATAGATAGCTTGATTTTTTTTTTTTAAGATTTTATTTGTTTATTTAATTGACAGAGAGAGAGACAGCGAGAGAGGGAACACAAGCAGGGGGAGTGGGAGAGGAAGAAGCAGGCTTCCCGCGGAACGGGGAGCCTGATGCGGGGCTCGATCCCAGGACCCTGGGATCATGACCTGAGCCGAAGGCAGTAGCTTAACCAACTGAGCCACCCAGGTGCCCTGACAGCTTGATATTTTTCCTGAGCATCTGAGTTTCTTAAGAAAGAAAACCACTCTGGGAAAAGCACTTTGATCCATTTACCTGTGCATAGTGGGATAATGTGGGTAAGCAGGACCTGTGCAGTTTATTTTTTTAAAAAATACTTTATTTATTTATTTGAGATAGAGAGGGAACACAAGCAGAGGGGAGGGGCAGAGGCAGAGGCAGAGGGAGAAGCAGACGCCCCACTGAGCAGGGGGATCGATCCGAGGACTCTGAGATCATGACCTGCGCTGAAGGCATCCGTTTAACCAACTGAGCCCCCCAGGCGCCCCAGGACCTGTGCAGTTTACCTATATATTACAAGATGCCTTTTCTGAAGACATTTTATGTAAAAGTTAGGAAGAAATAAACATTATAGCTCATATGTTTTGTGGGTATTTAGTGTAACTACATTTATCAGTTTGCTGACTTACTAAACACCCACTCCTACTTCTTTCATTCATTCAGGTATCAGAAAAAGGTGGCCCTGTACATCGCCGCCTTTTATGGGTACATTGAGCTCACTGAATGGGCCCTGAAGCAGGGTGTGAGGCCCGAAGAGGCTGTTGGTGTTCACCCCTGTCGAGCATGGTGCCATGAAGCCCTTCATGCAGATGTCTCTAAATGCCCCATTCATGCAGCGGCAGAAGCGGGCCAACTGTTGATTCTGAAGGCCTTTGTCAACTGCAGCGTGCTGTGCCTGGGATGTAAAAATGCAGCGGGACAAATTCCCCTGACTGTTGCGTTTAAACACAAGCATAAAGATTGTGCATTATATTTATTGAGTAAAATGTGGTCCACAGTTTCTTTTCCGAAAATTTCAGTCCCCATGAGGATTTATATTAAAATAAAACAATGGGTCCTCAGAGCTCAGAGTCACAACCTTAATAAAAGCCAGCTTTGCGGAGCAAGGGTCTTTGGGGCAAAAGTTGGAGACACCATGATGGTGGATGGTTTCACCACACCAAAAATGACCTCCAAGAGCTGGCATAAGGCTAGGTACAAGGACTCACAAAGCACTCTGGGCAAGTTACCGCCTCTCAGGGAAGACACTGCAAGCAGGAAACCTGTCAGTCCTTTGGCAATTTCACAGCAGGACGCAAGACAGCAAACCTTGAAATTGCCTCCGCTGGTAGATGCAACTACATTCTCTGAATTACAAAGACATCAACAACAGCATTGGAAAAAAATTACTGCCACAGCTGGGATAAAAGAAAAGCTCATAAAAAATATATATCTCCCTCAAGTCCCCCTCCCCCCAGTTTCCAGAGTGGGATACTCACACCCATCTTTTTACTGTGCAACACCCAGAGCTGACTTTTTACTCAAATCCTCCTTGGCGTGTTTCTCAAAGCACAGTGGTATGACTCCAAGGGAGAACGCCATCTACTGCTTAGCAGTGGCCAGGTAACGTTTTCTCTTTAAACATACAAGGGCAAACCTTTCATAGGGCAGGTCTAGGGCAGGGAATGGTCCATGAAGCCCTACCATGCCATATAATGTAACGCAGGTTGTTCCAATGCCTCTGTATCCAGCTTGAAGGACCTCATCTTAGCCTTGTGTCTAGGACCAAATGAACCCATTTTACTGGCCAATCCAATCTGTGTAGCACCTGATTCCTCAAGCTTTCAGAAAGAAAAGAGATACAGTGCAAAGAGTTGTATCAAAAAACAAGGTCTCTTGCTTGTTCTTCTTCTTTTTTTAACTAATAAGAAATTGTTAATTATAATTAAAGGGAGAAGGGGGAAACTTGAAATGTGGGAGAGAGGCATCAAAAGTGTCATGGAAGACTGGATGGTGATGAAAGTGGAAGGAGAGAAAAGAACAACCATAAAGACTTCCCTTGACTTACTGGGCAAGTCATACTGGTTGGGGAAGATCTAGACAGGTCAGTGTGATAGAGTTGATATTAATATTTTAGGTCAGTTTAAAAAGTAATCCATTGTCACATTTAAAGACAAACACAAGCGTTATCAGGAGTGGACTTTTCAGGCATATTCATTTCATAAGATAAACTTTTGCATATTGGTCATCATATTTCACTGAAAACACAACTCTGATCAGATCTCAGGTCCCATCCATTACTTATGAGGTCTTACTGGGTGTCAATATTACAGTAGAAATATAGAGTTATGAGCCGCTTTTCACTCTACTCAATATAATGAAAAGGAAAGAACAAAACAAGGCTAGATTGTTTTCGTTGCCTATCTGTATTGGTCTTTAGTTCAGCTCTACCTTATTTCAGTGAAGCTGTTGCCACCTAGTGGTCAGAGTAATTTGGGCTCTAAAACTGGTAAAATTCCGGACAGCAAAATGGGGTTGACAGAAAATGAAGAAAACTGCTTACCAACTTCAACCTTTGTAATTTGTGAGATAGCTCTGACTAGAATGTATAAAAAGAGATATTCTAAAATTCTAGAAAAAGACTAGAAAATGATTGGTTGAAAAAATTATATAGCCATCTTAAAATCAGGCTGTAAACATAGGAAACTGATTAGTTTTATCAACAGATGCACATTAGTAATCTAAAGATGCACTTTTGAAACATTCTAAAGTGCTTATTATGTCACAGTGAAGTGCATGCAAAGGTAAAGCAAGGAGTTAATCCAGAACATTAATGATGAATTGGGCAAACTTGGACAGAGTTCAAATATTTGAAACACTAAGGTACTTTAATGCAAGATTGCTTCTCATAGATTTAGTGAAAGCCCTTTAAATTTAAAGGACTTTGTCAGACAAAAGGAGCCAGGTAGAAGTGGCAACATGGTCAAGGGCACTGTTTTGTGAAGGAGTCAGAGAGAAATTTAGTTTTCTATGAAGTAAGTGGATCTGCAAAAGGCATTTTAGGGGACAGGGAGAAACTGGCTGAAGATGAGACTGGCAAGGTAAATTGCACCTACACTGAGAAGCATCTTGTGTGCCCAAGTGGAGAGTCTGCTTCTTAGGAGGTAGGTAGGAAGATCACAGAAGTTGTTTTTGTTTTGTTTTTTTATCAGGCAAGTCACATAATCAGTTTGTGTTTCTTTTTGAAGACAAATCTGGTGGAGATGGAAAGAAGTCTTATTGAAGCTGTGGAGGGCCTACAGTATATTAAGGAGGCTGTAATAAAAGAATCAAGGAATGATAAAGACCTGGACTAGAGCAGAAGTAGGTAGGGAAGAGGAGAAAAGCCAAATATGACAGATATTTCTGAGCAATGATCTGCAAAACTAGATCACTAATTAGATGTAGAAGCCGAGAGAGAAGGAGGAATTGAGGTTTGTTTCCAAATGGAGAGATGGTGAGGAAATAGCAAAGTGGCTCTGTTAGAGCAGGGATACTGAAAGGGGGCAGGTTTAGGAAGAAGATAAAAGACATGGAAATTGGAAGTGTGGGTCAGGATTTAGGAGTCAAGGATATGTGAGTTGAAGCAATTAGTAAATAAGGCCTCCCAGGATGAGGGTGCAGAGAGAGAGGAAGACAAAGGATAGAATCTCAAAGGACCCCTCTGTAGTAAATCACATTTATACCTTACAAAGTAGGAGTCATCATATTCAAATCTATAAGTCTTTCTTAGCATATAGCCAGAGAATAGCTACCATAAAACATGAAATTTCATTGCATTTTGGTAAAACGCTATTTAATATTTTATCAATGAACAAAATATCTTTTTGTGTTGGGGGAAAAGGAGGAGAAGGGAGACACGTCAGGGAATATATGATGTATAAGGATGCCTGGGGAAACAGACAGAAAAAGTTTCCATCTAGAGAATTCTATATAACATTGAATGGTTTTCTGTTTCTAGGTGTGGGTGACAAATTTCTAGTATTGCCCTGGTAAAATATCATTTCCACTACTTCACAAGGAACTAGTTTGAGAAAGATTCCTCTTTTCTATTTTTACAACCTATCTTGGGTGACAAGATAAGCTAGCAGCAGCTACAAAATCAGCCTAGAGATTTCTATCATTTCAGCAATAAATAGGGACAAGATTGGACTTCCTTACAAATTATCTGTCTTGTTTTCTTGCAGTGCCTTTAAAGAGAAACGATGGCTTCAGCAGTTAGGAATAGCAAGAGTTCTAGCCAAAAAGAGCATTTCTAACCTGACTACACAAGGAAGCTTAACAGCATGTGAAAATCCTCCAGAAATTGTGCTTTGAAAAGTCACGACAACCCCAGTTTGGACAAAGACCTGGTCAAACAGAAACTTCAGTTCTAATATTATCATTTCAAGTAACTAATGCTATAATTTCTAATAACTGTTCTAATGCTACACAACTGTCAACAGGATATTTAATGTTTAACATCATGTTTTCTTGACCCCCATCACTGTAAGTGAACATTTCAGGCATGTGTTTTTACATAGTTTATTGAAGGATTCTTAAAAAATTGAGAGGAGTAGTCGCCTACAGGGTAGGAAAACTAGAAGGATGGGAAACAGGATGGGGGGATGAGAATTTTTACTCTTTCTTTCTCTGTTTTTGTTTTCCTGGGTTTATTTTTAATGCTTTTTGTTTTTTAAACCATATGAATGTTAGTACATAGTAAAAATAAATAAATTTTAAAACTCTCTATAGAGAAAGTCCCTAGGAGAGTTACAAATACCATTTCGGTCAAGTACTGGTCTTGGACATCTTTTGAAATTCTGCTAAAATATTTTTTATTAATTTTTAAAAATTGATACATATAGAAAATAGAGCTACCCTATGACCCAGCAATTGCACTACTGGGTATTTACCCCAAAGATACAAATGCAGTGATCCAAACGGGCACCTGCACCCCAATGTTCATAGCAGCCATGTCCACAATAGCCAAACTGTGGAAAGAGCCTAGATGTCCATCAACAGATGAATGGATAAAGAAGATGTGGTATATATACACAATGGAATATTATGCAGCCATCAAAAAAATGAAATCTTGCCATTTGCAACGACGTGGATAGAACTAGAGGGTATTATGCTAAGCGAAATAAGTCAATCAGAGAAATACAAGTATCATATGATCTCACTGATATGAGGAATTCTTAATCTCAGGAAACAAATTGAGGGTTGCTGGAGTGGTGGGGGGTGGGAGGGATGGGGCGGCTGGGTGATAGACGTTGGGGAGGGTATGTGCTATGGTGAGCGCTGTGAATTGTGCAAGACTGTTGAATCACAGACCTGTACCTCTGAAACAAATAATACATTATATGTTAAAAAAAAAAAAGTTAGTAGGAAGGGAAAAATGTAGGGGGGGAATCGGAGGGGGAGATGAACCATGAGAGACTATGGACTCTGAGAAACAAACTGAGGGTTTTAGAGGGGAGGGGGAAGGGGGGATGGGTTAGCCTGGTGATGGGTATTAAGGAGGGCATGTATTGAATGGAGCACTGGGTATTATATGCAAACAATGAATCATGGAACACTACATCAAACACTAATGATGTAATGTATGGTGACTAACATAATAAAATAAAATTTTAAAAAAAGTCTATAAAAAAAGTTGATACACACAGTGAATTACACAAATCTTAAATGTAAGATTTAATGGCTTTGACAAATATATACATCAGTGTAACCAATACCCCACATAAGATGTAAATATTTCCATTACCTCAGAAAATCTGTTCAAACTTCTATAACAAAGTCCATCCCAATACCGTAGAGGCATCCACTACTCTGATTTCTGTTTTTTTTACAGTGAACTATTACTTTTAATTCTTTCTATTGTATATTTGCTTTCTTATTTGTTAATTTCTTTTTTCTTTTTTTACAGTTTCTACTTCTCTGATTAAATTTTTCATCTGTCATCTAATGTTTTGGACATATTTATTCTTAGTTTTTTTGGAGTCCAGATCTAATAACTCCAACATCTGTACTTCCTTCATTCAGATCTTTCTTAAACTTTTTCTATTACCTAGCATATTCCATTGTATGGACATACCATAATTTATCTGTTCAACTGTGTATATATATTTGGGTTGCCTCCAGTTTGTGTTATTGTGAATAAAACTGCTATGAACATTATTGTAAAAGTCTTTTCCTGGACATACACTTTCATTTCTCTTAGGCAAATACTTAGGAGTGGAATTGTTGGGTAAGAGGGTAAATGTACATTTAATGTTATAGGAAATTGCATAACAGTTCTCCAAAGTGGTTTTATGATTTTATACTCCCATTAACAAGGTACAAATGTTCTGGTTGCTCCACAAACTCATCAAAATTTGGTGTCATCAGTGTTCTTGATTTTTGTTTTTCTGGTGGGTTTGAAATGACATCTCATTGTGTATTAATTTCCATTTCCTTGATGATTAATGATACTGAATGCTTTTTTATGTGCTTATTGGTCATTTGTGTATCTTCTTTTGTGAAGTATCAACTCAAGAGTTTTGCCCATGTAAAATATTGGGTTATTTATGTTTTAATTATTGGTTTATTGGAGATTTTTATATACTCATGATACAAATTCTCTGTCAGATACATGTATTGCAAATATTTTTTTCCAGTCTGTGGCTCACTTTTCCATTTTATTAATGGTGGCTTTTGATGAATGAAAGTTTTTAACTTTGATGAAGTACAATTTATTGTGTTTTTTTTCTTTTATGGTTCATGTCTTCTGTTTCCTCTTAAAGAACTCTCTGCTTATTCCAAAGTCATGAAGATATTCTCATATGTTTTCTTCTAGAAATTTCATATTTTAGCTTTTTTTTTAAGATTTTATTCATTTATTTGTCAGAGAGAGAGAGCACAAGAAGGGGACCAAGGGAAAGGGAGAAGCAGGCTTCCTGCTGAGTGGGGAGCTCGATGCGGGACTTGATCCCAGGACCTTGGGATCATGACCTGAGCCGAAAGCAGATGCTTAACTGACTGAGCCACCCAGGTGTCCCTCATGTTTTAGCTTTTATGTTAGGTCTGTAATCTATATTGAATTATTTTTGTGTATGTGATATGAGGTGAGGGTCAGGATTCATTTTTTTCCCAAAGGTTTATCAAATTGTTCTAGTACCAGTTGTTGAAAAGACTTTCTTTTCTCTCATTGAATTACATTGGTATCTTTATCAAAAATCAATTTACAATATATGTATGGATCTATTTTGACACTCTCTTTTTTGTTCCACTGATCTATTTACTTATGATTATACTAATACCACACTGTCTTAATTATTATAGCTTTACAGTTGGTCTTGAAATCAGATAGTATGTCTACTCTGGCTTTATTCTTGTTTTTCCAAGTGTGTTTCAGTTATTCTTGCTCCTTTGCATTTTCATATAGATTTTTAAATAAACTTGTCATTCTCTATAAAAAAGCACAAATAATATTTTAATAATATTGAATCTTACAACCCATGATATATGTCACCATTTATTTAAATCTTCCTTTATTTCTCTCATCAATAGTTTTAGTTTTTAGGGTAGGGGGTCTTAGAAATCTTTTGTTAAATTTTTCCTAAATATTTTATATTTTTTGATGGTATTTGCTAGGGTTTCTAAGACAGACTTTGTTACAACAATCAAAGGCACCTAAAACCTAAAGCTCATTTTTAAAAATACTTTGAAGTTTCTAGTTAGATACTGTGGGATTGGGGCACATAAAAGGTTAATGTAAAAGCAAATACAAAGATGATGCCGAAGAGATGTTGTAAGCAGTATGTGTACAGGTGTCAGTTCACTGTACATACAGTAAGAGGAGATGGTAACTGGAAAAGGGCCCTGCAGAGGTTCTGGGGTACTGGCAATATTATACTTCTCAATCTGGGTTACTAGGTGTGCTCAATGGGAGGCAATTCAACAAAAAGTATTTTTTATCTTCCCCAGTTTGTTTGGATTTTATAATCCAATTGAAAAAGTGAATTACAATAATGTTTTAGGGGCGCCTGGGTGGCTCAGTCTGTTTAGCGTCTGCCCTGGGCTCAGGTCATGATCTCAGGGTCCTGGGATCCAGCCCTGAGTCCTTCTGTCTGTCCGGCTCCCTGCTCATCGGGGAGCCTGCTTCTCCCTCAGCCCCTACCCCCTGCTCATGCTCACTCGCATGCTCTCTCTCTCAAATAAATAAATCAC
Organism: Zalophus californianus; assembly: GCF_009762305.2. Lineage (NCBI taxonomy): Eukaryota > Metazoa > Chordata > Mammalia > Carnivora > Otariidae > Zalophus > Zalophus californianus. Next base: position 104,556,480 of record NC_045595.1, on the reverse strand, counting down.
ATAAATAAATAAATAAATAAACTAAAATAATTATTTAAAAATCTAAGGAACTAATTCATGGAGTTTGTGGCTGCCTCAGATTCATGAGAGGGCAATTTATGTGAGTGATGGGTATCACCAGGCTTTTATCCTCCTCATAGTATGCTGAACTGAACTGCAATTCCTTGCAGAGGATGATAATATTTTATGTAACATTGAAACACAGCCAAGGAAATGCTGGTGCAAAGATTCTGAGGCTGGAATGCCTAAGAAGGAAAAAAGAAGGTGGGGAAATCTAAAGGAAAAGGAAAGTGGATGAGGTGGAGGGAGATTGAAAGATAAAGAGAGAATGTGAGAGGACAACTGATATGAAGCCTTGTTCCCTGCCAGAATCAACAGAAAAAATACCGAGTATTTATTCTTTCTTCACTTTAGCCCCAGAAGTAAAATAGCGTGAAGTGACTTTACGACCTTATATACTTACAAGGTTATACAATTGTAAAACATTAGTATTAGCATGCACAGGCATACCCTGGAACACTTATTCTAAACCTGAATCTATTGGAGTCATAGTCAATTGCTACTTTCTTTATGGTTCCATATAATTTTGTTCAACCCTCAAGAATTATCACTCCTCATACTGTATTGACTTCACTTGATTGTCTCCCTCACTTTATTGTCATCTCCTAGAAGAAAGGTCATTGTTTTATTCATCTCCAAACTGCCAAGGCATAGCATATGCTTGAACCTCCGAGTAATTGCTCTATATATTTGTTGCATTAGATGGATGGATTTTAGGATGGATTAGCAGATATTTGTTGCATTAGATGAATGGATTTTAGGATGATTATGCACACGGAATTCTCAATGATTTGGGCACATAAAATCTTCTATAAAATATAAATGCTTCCGTTAAAAAAACTTTCAAGTGTTTAACACTAACTTATTATTTCATTTGATCATTAAAATCAATTTCTTTTTTAAAAATTTTATTTATTTATTTGCGATAGAGTGAAAGAGAGAAAGAGAGCACAATGGGGGAGCAGAGAAAGAGGGAGAAGCAGACTCCCAACTGAGCAGGGAGCTTAATGTGGGGCTGGATCCTAGGACCCAAGCTGAAGACAGATGCTTAACTAACTGAATGAGCCACCCAGGCGCCCCTAAAATCAATTTTTTAATGTGAATTTATTAGTTCATCTAAGCACGATAACAGCCCTGCATGGCACATAAAGGCAATAATCATTAAAACACCCATTTACAAATGAAGAGGCTAAGTTTATAACATATAAAAAGAACTTGTTAGCAACCTCACAGGTAGTAGGTATGAGAGCCAGATCTGGAATCTAGACTTCTGATTTTTCATTCAGGTAATTTCCTCTAAACAACTGTATGGCATTTGGTAACAAAAAGTTGCCCTGCAAATTAACCCAGAGAGTTTTAACTCCCAAGCTGTTTTCCCTCAGCTATAACTTGGTTTCTTGACCACCTTCTTTGGTCACCCATTCTGTTACTTCTATTCCCTATCTCCTTCCCCTGCTCCCATTTTCAGTTCCTGAGATCACAGGAAAGAAAGACTATACCATATTGGCATAGCATTATGTCTACCTGTAGATTCATTTCAGCATTCCTTATTCCCTATGGATGTATGGTTCTTGAATTATCTTCTTTGTGCCAGTTGAAACTGGTTCTTACTGTAATCTTACTGATCCCCTCATTAACCCATGGGTCCAACACAATCTTTGGCATGTATTCATTATATATTTGTAGAAGAATCATGGTTTTACCTTTTCTGAAAATTATTCTTAAATAATGGACATTTTCTCAATAATGTATGAATAAAACCTCCTTCAGGAAACGATGCCATTTTTCCTGATCTGCAACTTAGAGTCTAAGAAAAGATTGTGCTCTCTCTGCAAATGCTGTTTCATGACCTAATTAACAAGTTTAAGGACGCACCTTTCCGTGCAGCAGTGGAGGAAACAATGTGAAGGACAAGGTATACACAGTGAACAGAGCTGAAAAACTTCCAATTTTCATTTCTGCCCAAGAGAATCAGAGCATAGAAAGAGTTATCTCAATCCTTAGATATAACAATAGATATGAAGTCTCTCTCCCATCCCCTTCCCTTCTCCCCCAACAACTCCCCCACCAAGGGATTGAAATTAGGAGAGTCATATTCCTATCCATTAGCAATTCTGTACTCTGATATTTGAACCACAGCAGGTGAGAAGAGAAAGCTGGGAAAAGAACCAAATTTTCACCCTGTTCTCAACACATTAAAATAAAGATATCGTTCTGAACCCTGCAAGCATCATTGTTGTTGTCATCACCATCCTAATTCATAATCATTCACAGAACTTGTTACAAACCTTCAGTTTTCAGCCTGCTGTGTAGAATGATGGGCTTTGGAGCAGGTTGTCAAGGGATCTGACCTCTCCAGTTCTGTCTCTGGCTTATTATGTAATCTTTGGAGCTTTGATTTTTCATCTGTAAAAACGAGGTCATAGCTATTGAGCGAATTAAATAAGGTCAATCAAATAAAATAACATATACAAAAGCTCTGTGCAAACTAATAGCTCTATAAAAGTTAGTTTCAATTGCTTGACCTTTCTCTGTTTCCTTATCTCTAATGGGAACAATAATGGTATCTACCTCAGGGAATTCTTTTGAACTCTAATAAACCTAAGAACATTTCCTGACATAAGTGCTTAATAAATGTTAGCTATTGATATTATTAATGTAAGCCCCACAAGGGGACGTGTCGGATTTTAAACATCTTTTCCTCTTCCACAGAGCATAGCACCGAGCACCAGCAGGCTACATCTTTTCAAGATGATTTGCGAACGGAAGAATCTTCTGACCCCAGAATACACCACCCGCGGGCGTTTGCATGTAGGACTGCGATAGACCGGAACCCAAAAGCTGGGGATGTTGAGGAGCCGGAGCCTCTTTGCGCTTGGACGCTGGCCCCGGAAGTGGCGAGGGCGGTGTCAACGCTGTCAAGAGAAATCCTCCGCCTTGCGAAGATGCTGCTGGACCTGTCGGAGGAGCATAAGGAGCACCTGGCCTTTTTGCCGCAAGTGGACAGCACGGGTCGGGGGCGCGGCAGCAGAGGGTGGTGTCCTGTGGCTTGGGGGATCAAGGGGTACGCCCAGCGCTCATGGTCTCCTGGCTTCCCTTGCAGTGGTCGCGGAGTTTGGGCGGATTGCGGTGGAGTTCCTGAGGCGAGGCTCTAACCCCAAGATCTACGAAGGCGCAGCCAGTAAGACGGGGAGAGTTGCTGCACGGGGAAGTGCGGGCCATTCTTTGGCACCCTGGAGAGGAAGGGTTTTTTGCAGCTCCAAGGGTCTTACTCTCATTGTGGTAGAATAAAAGCAGAAAGGCTCTCCTGGACGCAAATCCTGCCCGCCCCCTGAATAGTTTTGCGATTTTTAAAGCTTCCACTGAGTCGGTTTTGTCACGCGTAAAAAGCACATAATACCATCTGCCAGAGATACTATGATGCTTAAATGCACCCAAGTATGTGGAGTGGCTGGGTGAGGCATTAATATCCTGCAAGTGTTTGGTTACAATTAGTTGTTCAGACATCCGCTTTTGCTGCAGTATTGTTTTTTCTCTGCTGGACGGGGGTGGTTTCTGAGCTTGTCAGTCCTTGGAGTTCCTCTTATGCCAGACTTGAAATAGCTGAGCATTGAAGAGAAGGACTGTACTGATATTAGACTCCATGGGTCTGCATTTTGTAAAGAAAGTTACACAGCGGGAAATACTGGAGGCAGCTGCCTGGCAGTGGAAAATGAACAGGAGACGATTACCAACTCATTATTTTTCATTACAGTGCCTGAAAATAGGAATAATGGATAATATTTATGCCTAAATAAGAATTTGAATAAAAGGATAAATATCACACAATAATTTATTGGCTTATTTTTCCATTTTCCCAGGAAAACTCAGTGTGAGCAGTGACACTATCCAGCATGGTGTGGAAGGATTAACATACCTCCTCACTGAAAGCTCAAAGCTTATGGTAAGGGCTTCTGTGGACTGTTTTGTATTTCTTTGACCTTAAAAAGGTCCAGTATACTCTACATCATAGCCCTGGCAGGCACCTGCTTGTTTCAGTAATGTTGTTAATGGTTTATAATTGACTTAGTGAAGCCATGCATAAACAATATGACTATAGTGTGATCTCCTGGCATGAATGCCTCTTCTAGTATAAATTAGAATTACTTCTAATTCTACATATTATTAAACCCTATACAATAGTATGTATCCTAGGAGGAGGGAGAATTAAATGACTTTTTTTTTTTTTTTTTTGCATATTAGCAATATCTAGCTTGATGGAGAATAGGAGAGAAACTGTCCATTTTAACAATTCTTTTTATGTTTTTTTAAAGATTTTGTTTATTAGAGAATGAGAGAGAGAGAGACAGCACGAGAGGGAGGGTCAGAGGGAGAAGCAGACTCCCTGCTCAGCAGGAAGCCCGATGTGGGACTCGATCCCAGGACTTCAGGATCATGACCTGAACCAAAGGCAGTCACTTAACCAACTGAGCCACCCAGGCACTCAACAGTTCTTTTTATGTTTTAATAAAAGTATTTTTATGTATCAGAGACTCAGATTTTGAAATAGTGGGCAGGAGTTACTTTTAAATATAAAGAATGTTATTTCTTTTACCAGGCAGAAAAGAATTAGGGGATAGCATATTCTTTTCAAATATTTTAGCATTTACTAGACAAAGAAATTTAATGTTCTGTTAAACTTGATTCACTTTCAGATTTCTGAACTGGATTTCCAAGACTCTGTTTTTGTTCTGGGATTCTCTGAAGAATTGAACAAATTATTGCTTCAGCTTTATCTGGACAACAGAAAAGAGATCAGAACTATTCTGAGTGAACTGGCACCAGACCTTCCAAGTTACCACAGCCTTGAATGGCGACTAGATGTACAGGTATGGCTTTTTTTCCCCACCTGACATAGAATATAAGATTAATTTTAGTTCCATGCTCTTAAGCTTATTTTATTCTTTACCACCTTAACCAAACTTTGGTTTGAAACTAATTTTTTTAATGTTTATTTTGAGACTTTCACAAATAGTTCATTTTCTTATATGCTTAATGTGTTTAGATTAGCTTAATTTACAAAGTTTGTAAGAAATAGGTGATTTTGGAAAGGAGATGGGCATGCAGATTTTTAAAGTTGTATTTGATTTTATGAAACTTTTATGTTTAAACAAAACACACATATATTAAAGTGCACAGGGCATTGTAAATCTCAGTGGATTATCACATGGTGAAAACATCCATGGAACCAACACTTGCCCATGACAGGCACCCCAAAAAGCATCCTCTTTGCCTCCTACCAATTACTTCCCCTTCCTGCCTTTGCAAAGGTAACCAGTGTCCTGACTTCAGATACATAGATTGCTTTTGCCTGTTCTTTAACTTTCTATATATGGAATGATTCAGTAAATATTCTTTTGTGTCTGGCTTCTTTTACACATCCTGTTTATTTAGTTGTTTTAAAGCCACACAGATAACCGAAAGGGAGTTCTCAGACTCTTGCATGTAGCCCTTTATCAAGCAGTGACAGATAAGTTAATAGATGTTTATTGAATGTCATCCATTTGCTGATTAGAACTGTGCTAAATGCTTTAAAGAAGCATAGGACATTTTCTCAGATGGAAAAGATGTTATCATCTAGTTAGGGATATTAGATGTTCTCAAAATAACTAGTACTTAAAGATAGTTGTGAAATAGATTTCTGGAGGGGGGAAATATAATTGTATAAATGAAGGTACAACTGAGTATTATATTTCAAAAACCAATAGCTTAGGTAGTTCAGTGTATGCTTGCACAGTCCAGAAAAGTTTCAACAAAAGGAGGTGAAATTTCAGAAGGATGAGTGGAGAAAACCAATGTTAATATTCTTGGAAGAGGAAGCAGTGTAAGTTGTAAAAGCCCACATGGATGTGGGAATGAGAGTTGAATATGTGGTATAGCTCACTAGTCCTCAAACTTGACTGCATATTGAAATGGCTGGGTAGTTTTAAAATATTTTCATGTCTGTGTTCTACCCCCAGAGATTCTGATTTATTGTTATGGGGTTTGACCTGGCCATCAGGATTTTTTAAACATTGTTACCCAGGTAATTCTAGCTTGCAGTTTATAAACCACTGTTACAGTGGATTCTTACTGATTTGAATGGTGATAACATGATCCAAACAGGTTACAGAAATTCAGTTAGAGGGTTTAGCAAGTATAATCCAATGTGATGAGTGCTTGAATAAGTACAAACACAGATATGGTATAAACCAGATTATAGGCTTCATGAGGGCAGTCACTATGTCTTGTTCACTGCTCTGTCCCCAGCACAATGCCTGGTACATAATAGGCATTCAGTGCTGAATATTTAAAAGCTTCGTGTACAGTTATAATGTGCTAGGTGATGTGGATTCACAAAGAACCAGACACAGTTCATGCTCTTGGAGACATCGTAAGAAGCAAATCCTGTGGGGTTCCCGGGAAGGAGATCACTATTGCTAAGCTTTTATGTTTCAGTCCTCTCATAATAACCAGGTAGAGGAGGTGTGGGATGGTCATGTTCATGACATTCAGCAGTAATTTACCTTGTACATCTTTCGAATGGGGATAATTTCTGAATTTGGGGTCTGGTAGCCATTAGAAGTTATTTTTTTGGCTTTGTGATTTGCTTTGAGTTTTTCCATTATGAATACATTTTTAGAAATTAGAAACTTAAGCAGTCGTATTTTCTAAAACTCAGGAGAGCTCATTTACCCAGTGAAATGGGTTTGAATAGCCGTGTTATTGCAAGGACTAATAGATTTTAAAGTTGAGGGTATACTGAATGAATGTTGTTTCATATGGTGAAATGCATCTATGGCTAAAAAGCTACTTAAAGAACTAACTGATTTTCTGAGCTCATTAGTCTTAATTATTACAAGGGATTTTAACTGGAGTAGATTCTTCTGTTTATGGGAGGAAGACTTTTCAGATGAAGATCAGCTAAATGGCTGGGAAACTAATAATAGGATATAGGACCTTTCATTTTTGAGTAATTGATTTGTCTCATGAACACTGGTAGTGAATGGACAGTTACCATCTAATTATTGTGCAGTTGCTTATGAGAAATACATTAATCATCATAGTTTAGTTTCTAATAGAAACATTTCCCTTCATAAATTGCCACCACAGTTAATGCATTTGATAGCAGCAGTAAATTGAATGCATCTGAGATTGGTGTGGGAAGATTTACCTTTAGGACTGGTCCATTTAAATTGCTGTTATTTTTACAAGAAGGACAGAATTCCCTCCCTATTAAAAAATAAGTCCATATCAAGAACCTTGTGGCCTACTGTTCTTTATCCTGTATTGTCCTCGAAATTTCTTGCCGAGAAAAAATTAGGTCTGATTATGTCTTACTAGCTGTTTGTTAGGGATGTTATATAATCTTTATTTAGAAATTTTAAAGAGTGGTACGGATACTTATTTGTAAAGGATATTAATTTAGGTGTTATGTTGTCTAAAAATTTAAGGATAAATTGAGTGACCCTAAGTCTTTATTATATGTGCTGCCAAAGCGAGCACTGACCTTAAGTCTCTAAACAAAAAGTTGATGGCTTAATTACACACCTGGATACATTTGGTCCCTATCTGTCAATGCAGATATATAGAAAAAAAAGAAGTGTAACAATGCATAAGTGAATCAATAGGTGGTATTTTCAGTCATCATACTTAATAGTTTATCTATCTTTCATACCTATAATTTTCTGTACTAGAGAAATGATCTTAAAGAGATACTTTAACTTAAAAGTACCTGTATTCTGTTTGGGAACTGGCTCACTCAAGGGGATTGACTTGTTTCCAGATTATTTTTCGACATTAAATTTCAGCCGTGGGTCAGTATATTAGGTTCTTTTGGAAGCCAGATCACCTAGAATTAATTGGAAGAAGTTATTAGTCAGAATATTCTGTGTTGTGGTGTGAAATTAATCCTGAAATCTCAGGTTTAGATTTGTTACTGGAAGTCTTTTCAGTTTGGCTTCTTGTCCTTTTGCCATGACTCCAATAGTTTTAGGTAACAGTCTTGCTTTCTTGTATAACAAGATGTTTCAGGTTCATCTTGTACAATTGTTGTCCCAGACTTCTAATCACTTATTCCTTTAAGAAGGTCCTGGTTCCTTTTAAGAAAGAATAGTCTTTAGAGAACAGTCTTGTGCTAGGACAGTTAGCCACTGTTTCTAGTATTTGGATTTTTTTTCTTTTGAAAATATGTCAATTGTACTTTTTAAAAAAAATTCAGAATATATCATTCTGATATATTCTATATCAGAATATATATATCAAGATTATAGATACTCAGTTTAAAGAATAATAATAAAACAAATACCCACTGCCAAGCTTAAGAAACACAACAAAACCATGTATGACCTCCCCCAGTTACAACCGCTCCCACTCCTCTGGAGGTAAACATTATCCTGAATTTTCTGTTAATCCTTTCTTTATAGTTCTTTTTTTACACATGTTTTTTCATTTAACTTTAGTTTTTATGTATTACTCTGCAACTTGATTTTTTATTTTTTTAGATTTCTCCATAACAATTTATATTGCTGCAGTTCATTTCTTTTCATTGCCATTTAGTAAGCATTTTATTGTATGAGCATTCTCAGTGTATCCATTCTATTATTAAAGAATATTTGAGACATTTCTAATTTTTGACTCTTGGAAACAAAAACAATTACTATTATGAATGTAATGTATGCATGTAAAAATGCAAGGTGTATACCTAGGAGTGGAATTGATGGTAATGTATATTTTCTGAAGCCATTCTCTTTTCACTCTCACCAGCAGTGGGAGAGTTCCCATGACTGTTGCTCCCAGTGCCTTCATTTGGACAGGTTTTTAATTCTTGCTGGTCTGATATGTATAAAACAAAACTTTATGGTTTTGTTGGCCATTTTCCTGATTTCTGATAAAGTTGAACACGTTTTCCTATGTTTATCTATTTGTGTTATTTCCTTTGTGAAGTGCTTACTTAGGTCTAGTGCACATTTTTCTCTTGATCTTGTAGGGGTTTTTTTTTTTGTTTTTAATCAGAACCATTTTTCATACATTCTGAATACTAATCTTTTTTTTAGCTGTATGTGTTACAAACTATCTTCTCTAAGTTTGTGGTTTGTTTTCCCACCATCTTTAGGTATCCTTTAGAAGAAAATGTAACAATTTGCAGTTCAGTTTACCGGTTTTTTTCCTTTATGGTTTTATGTCTTTTATATCATGTTTAAGAAATCCTGTATGGCAAGGTTGTGTATATATTCTTTTTTCTTTCCAAAATTTTTTAAAATTTATTTTTCAGGGATGCCTGGGTGGCTCAGTCGGTTAAGCGGCTGCCTTTGGCCCAGGTCATGATCCCAGGATTCTGGGATCAAGTCCCACATCAGGCTCCTTGCCCAGCAGGGAACCTGCTTCTCCCTCTCTCTCCCTCTGCTTGTGCTCTCTCTGTCAAATAAATAAAATCTTTAAAAAAAAAATTATTTTTCATTTTGAAGTCTATGATTCATGTAAAACTTGATTTTTGTATATGATATAAGGTAATTATAAATACTGTGTGTTCAGCATGATTGTTAAATAGTTATTATGCTCTTATTCCATTTAAAATGAAGCTTGCAAGCAGAAGCCTCAGGCAACAGATTAAACCATCAGTGACTATAAAGCTACACCTTAATCAGAACGGAGATCACAACACCCAAGTTCTGCAGACAGACCCAGCCACTCTGCTCCATTTGGTTCAGCAATTGGAACAAGCATTGGAGGAGATGAAAACAAACCACTGTAGGAGAGTTGTGCGCAATATCAAGTAGTTCCAGTTTTAAGGATTTATTCCCTTTGAATCACTTGTGAATTGATGCTAACAGTTACTTTTCAAAATTAATTTTTTATTAATTGACAGTGATAAATACATATCGTTTAACCCATGCAATTTCTTTTCCTATGACAAGATATTGAAGTCATGATCAAAAGCTAAAGTAAAGTTTCTTTCCTGGTGCTAAATGTGGTCAGTTTCTTGACAAATTAAGATGTATTTTATATTTTAAATGTGTAAGTAGAATTGAATCAACTGGAAGTGAATCTATACTGTTCATATCTTTTGTGTATATGAGTGTCTTTTTTTGGTACTTCTTTTGATTGCTTAACTTTATTATTTTCTTCTTTATTGGCCAAAATTTGAAAATAAAATTCACAATGTAATACCATTGCTATTCAGAATATTTTTAGACAGTTCATTGTTTTTGACCTTTAAAAGCACCCACAATGTTAATGGCCACAGAATAGCTGGAAGTAAATATTAATTTTTTTAAATGCTGCATTGTTTAGGCAGTTCATGCATTTTTCCTTGCTAGTGAAGGTAATAATACCATGGTGCTTAAGTTTGAGTTGTCATGGATAATTGCTTACATAGTACTCAAATCTGTGTGATAATGTTGCATTTTATCAAGGACTACTTTTTTCCCCTAGTACTCAAAGCATCTAAAAGATGCTGTCATTTACATTTATATACAGTGGATGCAGGAGTAATATAATCACTTCTTAATTATCTGAATATAAATTACAGTCCCTTTTTATAATTTTATTTGAATAAAGTATAAAGAGGGCAAAGGGAGGCCATGGTTACTATATGTAAGTATCCCTACTTTACAAACTTGATTTGTTTGTTTTTTAGTAAGTAACTATAAGCTGTTAGCTTGAAAAACTCAGATGCTGATGTGTCACGTCAGCCTGATAGAGTACAAGGACACAGGGAGACTTAGGGGGACAAGGAGACTTGAGTGGCAGACTTAAGGAGAAAAATCATGGAAGGGTGGAAATGGGGGTTCAGTCTTAACTATGTATCCAGGGTCTTATTCTGAGAGCCTCATCCCCATGGAGCAACTCAGGAATGCCTTTAGAACCATCAAACTCTTAAGGTGCACTCTAGGTTCTGTCAGTACCTTCCATCCTAAGAATTAGAGATTTTTGGGTCAGAGTGACATCGTGTTTCTTCTCTCTTAAGTGAGAGCCTAGCAGGGAACAGAGGCCAGTGGAAGGAAAGCACAAGTTTAATTGCCATCCATTTAATTGCCACTGCAAGCAATTGGGCCACCCTTTCCCAGAGGCGTATGTTCTATAGTGGCAAAATAACTAATATTACATATTAATTGAACTCTAATCAAATAAATTTTAATTATAATAACTTGATTAATGAAGCTGTCATGTTAACCTTACAAACAAAAAGGAACTTTATATATTACATGAAATTACACACATACACACATATATATTATGTGTCATCAGGTTTAAAAGCAATATACCTGCCAAGCTTATATGATAAAAACAGCTCTATGAGGCTTCTTATTTATCCACATTTGGTGGAAGATAAACAGGGCTGACCCCAGCCAAGATTGAAATGAGAGCACTGTGTTGCCTTCAAGGCAACCTTTCTTCTATATTCACCGGTCTTTCCCTAATTAAAACAAGAAAGCGGCTGTTAGTCTTTATTTGTGTCAAACTCCCCTGGCCTCCTTTCTCTACTCCCATTATTCTTTCTGGTGGTCTGCCTTCTTCACCTTTTTGGGCCAGAATGAGTTGGGAGCAGTCTCCTACTAACTTCTTTTTTGTTTGTTTTGTTTTAAGATTGTATTTATTTATTTGACACAGGGAGAGAGCAAGCACAAGCAGGGGGAGCAGTAGGCTCCTGGCTGAGCAGGGAGCCTGACGTGGGGCTTGATCCCAGGACCCTGGGATCATGACCTGAGCCGAAGGCAGCCGCTTAACTGACTGAGCCACCCAGGCGCCCCTCCTAACTTCTTTTTGAACCTGAGGCTCATTTTTTAGTACAGGGCATTGAATGAGCCTCTTTCTTTTCTTGTTTAAACATTCCTTATCCTTAGGAACTCCTCACCTGCCTTGTTTTATGGCACATTTGATTTTTTTGTAGCTTGTATATGAACATATTTTCTGCAGATGTAGTCACTGTTCCACTCTGCTGTATGAGCAGGTTTCTTGACTGGGTAATGTGCCTTTCCATCTATAACTATCTAAATTTTTATTGAATGATTTTGGATTATAAGTACATTGATTTTTCAAGATTGGCTAATGCATGTTTAGACTTAAATGTCGTATCTTTCATGTCTCAAAGCCAGAATAGTAACATCTCTTCCATCAGAACAGAACTATGAGTAGGGAATGACCAATATATATATATATATATATCACAAAGTCTATATCTACTTCATCTATTGGAAGTCTTTTTTGTGTTTCACAAGATTTCAGTGAGCTTGTTTTGTTATGATGTTTCCAAGCTTAAGCAAATTTAAAGCAGCAAATTGGAAAGGTGGTGGGGATACCATAAAAAGAAAATATATCTTTGAAAACTGAAAAACGAGAATCTGATGCTAGGGAAAGTTTGAAAAATTATAGTGTCAAGGATGCATGTGTGGGAGCTCTTAAAATTTATAACAATATGTGGCCTTTTAGGGCACAAGCCTTGGAGAAGGTTAAGAGGTTAGTCTTTGGAGCTGAACAAAAAGGGTTTGAATTTAGCAGAGTAACATAGATAGCATAGTAGCAGGCTTTAGAAAATACTTATGTAGATTTGAGGATCTCATTTTACAGCCTTGAATTACGTTCTGTGTACTTCCTGGTGGTTTCTGGGTGGTAAGATTATGGCTGTTTCTTTTCCTTTTTAATTTCTATAAGTTTCAATGACTCACATAGTATTTTTAAAAAGCCTTTGAGGGCGCCTGGGTGGCTCAGATGGTTAAGCGTCTGCCTTCGGCTCAGGTTATGATCCCAGGGTCCTGGGATCAAGTCGCGCATCGGGCTCCCTGCTCCTTGGGAACCTGCTTCTCCCTCTACCTCTCTCTCTCTCTCTCTCATGAATAAATAAATAAAATCTTTAAAAAAAAAAAAAAGCCTTTGAAATCTGAAGGGAAGAATAAAGATCATGATATTTAAATACAATTCTAGTAATATTTTCATTCAAAATTTTAATTCTTGGGATGATATACACATACCTCTCCAGAAAACTCAGCTATTCAAAACTACTCAGTCCCTAAAGAACTCAGGCTGAGAGTTGTACATATGGATTTGGTCCAGAGTCCCTTTTTTCTGTCTTTTTTACCTTCATACTAGTGAAAAAAAAAATGAGAGTGTCAAGACATTAACTAAACCAGTTCTCTTTTCTATATAATATTACATTTAAGGAGAATTATCTGTGTTCCCACTTTCCAAAGGAAAACACATTATACCTCTTTCAGTTTTTCACTGCCCTTATGGTTGGGAAGTTCTGTCAGCTGCTGTATTAAAGTCTTCCTACTATAATATACTCACTCTTCTCTGTATTTTTTTCTTTCTTTAAATTTTATTTAAATTTTGTTAGTTAATATACAGTACAATATTGGTTTCCAGAGTACTCTTTTCTATATTTATTTTTTAAAAATATATATTTGATTAAGTCCCTCCTTAACTTACCCTTCCACAGTTTACATAATCATAGGTTATTCTCATCTCTTTTCCTTTCTTTCACAAATGGTAGAAAATATTTTGGTGAAAAGAGTATCATACTACATTGCTTCTAATACCAGTATTTACTTTTAAAACCACCACGATTGTTGCGTTCAAACTTAAACACTTCCCTTAAGAACAAAATAAGCAAGCTCAATTCCACCATTACTGTGGTTAGTTCAGTGAGCTTTACAAACTTTGAAAGTAATGTTTTAATTATAAAAGCAGAATAAACCCATTATTTCTCAACCTTGCAAAAACAGTATACTACAGAGGTAAAACGATACACTTTATGGCAATAAAATATATATTTTAGTGGTTTGATCACTGAATAGTAATGGCTCTTTTCCCCATGTTTATATAGCTCCACTCCTCTCTGCCCAGGAATTCAAGTGACTTAATTCTGCCTGATAGCCACGAATCCATAAGATTCTACTTACCATATGGGAAAATCTAGGAAAAGTAATTTTATGTTCTTAATGGACTCAAAGTACAATGGAGTATCAGGAATTCAAATAGCTGCATCAACGTACTCTAAGGTTGTACTAAGGTTGTTGTTTTAAACTCAAGCAACTTTTTGTAGGATGAATTTTTTAATAATTGTAGTGTAAATTATGTTTGTTATCATAGGAAATATTACTAATTATATAGCCGTCAGTGTGGGAGGCCATGCTCTTTTATTGTTCTTGAGACTGAATTGACCCTTTTTAGTGGAAAGACTACAATTTTCATTTTCCTCTCTTAAGATTATCACATTTTCTCTTGTAGAGCAGTCTGCCCAACAACCAGCTAAAAAGAGCAACACAAATAGGGTGTTTGGCCTTTCTCACAAACCATATGAGGTGTTTCACCTCTTTTATTCTTAATCTTTCTTACTCTTTATTCTCTTACAGTGAGCTCTAATTCACCCATTTATGTTTGTCATTGTGTTGATAGAAAAAGCAAATTTTAAAGCCTTTTCTAACTCTTAGAATGTTACTGACCAATTCTGTTAAATATTAAGTGTGATCCGTGTTGTGTGTTGAACAAAGGATAAAGTCCTAATCTCAGTTTAGAATGCTCTCAGGCCATTCCATCCTTGAAAGTAGTTTAATCCATAAATTTATTAGATTTAGAAAGGAATTTCCTAAAGAGGCTATTTGAAGAAGGGAAGTTCCTCTGGGCTGCTGTCCCTTTTCCTTGAAACGCCACCTTTTTCTGAAAGGCAAAACTAATGATTCAATACTAGAGCTCTAGAAGTGTGCAGAGGAAAGGATAGACAACTGAGGAATATTGTGGAACACTTGGACGTGGTTAGGATGGCATAAATTGGCCTTCCTTCTTTCCCATCAAAGTGGGGTTCCCTGAGGTAACCGGAGGTGTGATGGGAAAAGCAAATTGAATTCTTTTTTTTACCTGCATGCCAATGTTGTGATTGTCATAAATCCAATGAGAAGTGGATGCCTGTGGTTTTGAAGGAATGTGCTTAGTTCACAGAACGAAAAGACTTCTTAGTTAACTCAAAGACTAAAAACACACAGATTAAAATTCAAAGAATGAGGAAAAGAAAATCCAGGGAAGTCTTTGAGTTTCACTGGGGCAAGTATAGATGGGTAGGATATGATTTCCTGGCATGGAGTACAAACTGTATGCTTTTATTGCAAATAAATAAAAAGTTCTTACAAAGCTCAAGTGATTTTAAATGATACAACATCATAACGTTGCTTGATTTGCAGCTGAGACTGTTGCACAATTCATAGCCTAAAAGAACTAAGGAATGCTGCTGGTAATTTTTTAGTACCTAAAAAAAAAGAACAAGTCACCATATACTTTCCCAAAAGGGGAAAATGATTTGTCTCATGAACACTGTAATTAAAACCTTTATTTTTAATGTTTAGACTCTTAAGGATGTAATTACTGGGTATTCTTATCTATGCTTTCTTTCTTCCATCCTTTGTCTTTGCCTGGATATTAATACCAAATTCCATGCCTTTCTTAGGCCTTTACAATTTCTTTTCATGCCAAATCTCATAAGCCTCCTCCCTCCTTTAAAAAAAATTTTTTTGAGAAATAATTCACATAAAATTCACCCTTTCAAAGAGTGGTTTTAGTATGTTCACAGAGTTGTGCAACCATCCCCACTGTCTGATTACAGAACTTTCTCATCACTCCAAAAAGAAATCCACATCCATCTGCAGTCACTTTCCATTACCCCCCCTTCCAGCCACCCCCCCCCCCCACTCCTGCCTCCCCAGGCAACCACTAATCTACTTTCTGTAGATTTGCCTCTTCTGGACATTTTGTATACATAGAATTATATAATATATGACTTTTTTTGTGCCTGGCTTCTTAGCATAATGTTTTCAAGCTTCATGTTGTAGCATATATCATTACTTCATACCTTTTTTATGGCTGAATAATATTCCGTTGTATGGATATTCAGTATTTGACTTTTACAGTATTTGACTGAGTCTTATTCTTGGTCTTACAATGGAATTAATCTATTGTATTCTATTTTATAGTGTTTATAAGAGAGACTCTGACAGATTTAATCATGTATTTTCTACCATGGTGGTTTTCTAGAATTACCTTCCCAAATACAAGTTAGAAAAGTCAGAGAACAGTTTCTTCCTAGCCAGTTAATAGTAGAATTATTCTCCAGTGAACAGAATGTTTTATTTTTAGCCTTATTCAAAAGTTATACCAGATGTTATACCAACAGTTAAATTGTTGGAGAGACTTTTAGCTGAAATCAGCTGCAGAGAAAATTAGATTAATATTGTCTTTTTTATTTTAATATAAAAGATTTCCAACTAAAAGGAATGTTCTGTGAACATTTTATATATTTAGAGAAGATAGGAAAGGAACTAAGGAGGATTTATGTTTTCCCATGTTCATTGCATGTATTTTCATATTAGGTAAAACTTAAAAATTTATAAAAATTGTCTATAATAGAATAGAGAAAAAAGGCATTTACTTCTGCTTAAATTTACTCCTCAGAATATTTCTTTTTTTATTAATTTATTTTCTGAAAGATTTTATTTATTAATTTGACAGCGAGAGAGGTAACATAAGCAGGGGGAGTTGGAGAGGGAGAAGCAGGCTCCTCGATGAGCAGGGAGCCTGATGCGGGGCTCAATCCCAGGACCCCGGGACCATGACCTGAGCCAAAGGCAGACACTTAATGACTGAGCCACCCAGGTGCCCCTCTGTCAGAATATTTCTACACTAATTTTGGGGAATCTCTAGGATACCATTCTCTGGATAATGCAACTGCTGCAGCCAGTTGCCATCTGGGCTCATAAGCTAGTAGATGAAATGGAAAGGTGCATAAACATTGATTCAGAGTGTGATGAGGCATAGGAAGAGATACAGCAGCTAAGGAGCTCTGCATACGAAGGAGAGGGAGGGAGTGGTTCTCACTAGGGGCATCAGCTTGGTGCATTTTTTCCCTTGATCATTTTTGTTCTTTTGGTAATTGCATCCCAAGTTACATTTGGGAAATAATCTCTTCCCAGTTGGATATTGTTTGGTGGGACTGTCAGAAGACTCCACGCCTTCTGTTCTTCATGCTGAGCCTATAATATAAGTCTCTCCTGGGACTTTGAAACCTGAGGAGTCAGAGAGACTGGTTGACAAAAATTCATTTTATTATTTTATTTTTTTTAAAGATTTATTTATTATTTTAGGGGGCAGCAGGGGCAGAGGGAGAGGGAGAAAGAGAATCTCAAGCATACTCCCCACTGAGTGTGGAGCCCGACGCGGGGCCCAATCTCAGGATCCTGAGACCATGCATGACCTGAGCTGAAATCAAGAGTTTGGCATTTAACCAAATGAGCCACCCAGACACCCCACAAACTCATTTTAGTGACAGCCTTGCAAGATGCTTGAGACTTGTTACAATAAAAGTGTTCCTGTCCTTTAAGGACCTGCTCAGAGCTGCCCTTTTATTCTGTAGGGTACCTAATATGTCCAATAAATTTATTCTCTGTTAAAGTTAGGATCTAATGAACCCTAAGCATTACAGAGGATAACACTACAATTAGATTAATTTTGTAAAATTGCATACTTTATTTCATAAAGTGGGATTTTTGTAAAATAGCTTTGCAAATTGTCATGCATCTAAAAGACATTATTTTAGGATGTAGGTTGACTGTAACAAACTCATGTTAGGATTTCACCATCTGATTAGTGAGACAAGATTCAAAACAAACAATCTTAATTAGCATTTTTCTTTTAATGCTCTACTACTATTTTATTTGCTTTCTGTATCTTCTCTATTATGGCTGTAAACTGTTTCCTTAGAACTTACAAAATGTGGTGGTTTTACTGTAATCCTTTTAGTTAGTATATTACAGTTTGCTTGTAGAAATAAGATGAAAACATAAAACAGTAATTAATCAAATGAAACAATGCCTATATTAGTTGCTGGCACATGATAGTTAAATTAATGAACAAATCAATGAGTAAATAAGTGTGATGAGTGAACAGTATATACAATATGTTCTGTGGAACTTCAGAGTAGGGAAAAAGCACTGCAGCTTGGAGTGGTCAGAAAAATGTTTCTGAGTTGTTGAGAGAAGGTCAGGATTTGAGCAGATATGTTCCTGGGTCTCTTTTAGGTGCTTGGAATACAGTGGGAACAAGAGAATATGACTGCTCTCAGTGAGCTTATGTCCTAGTGGGGTGATGGGTAATAGGGAAAATAAATGTGAACTATAATTTCAGGTTGTGCTAACTGCTCTGAAGAAAAATAAAAACAGATTAAGGGTCAGAATGAGGAGTCAGAGTTGAGAGCTGCTATTTTAGGTAAACTGGCCAGAAAAATCTCAGAAGAGGTGATGTTGGAGCAGAAACCTGAATGAAGTGAGGGAGTATGCAGTGGAATATTTGGAAGAAGAGCATTCAAGGCAGCAGGAAAAGTGTGCAAATGCTCTGAGGTGAGAATGAGTTTGGTATGTTTAAGGGAGTGCAAGAGGTTGGTGTGGTTAGAGTTAAGTGAGGATAGAAGTGATCAGAGGACTGGGCAGCAGCAAGATACGGGGCCTTTAGCTTCCATGTTTTCTTCTCGCCCAAGTCCTTCCACCAAACTGGGTTTGTGGATGATCAATTCAACATCTTGGCTTCTCATTTCTTTTTTTTTTTTTCCAAAGATTTTTTATTTATTTATTTGAGAGAGAAAGAGAGCTGTGTGCACAAGCTAGGGGAGGGGCAAGAGGGAGAGGGGAAAGCAGACTCCCCACTGAGCAGGGAGCCTGATGTGGAGCTTGATCCCAGGACCGTGAGATCATGACTTGAGCTGAAGGCAGATGCTTAACTGACTGAGCCATCCAGGTGCCTGGCTTCTCATTTCTTTGGTCTCATTTCCCAAGGGGTCCTCTGTTTCTTTCAGCCACTTGCCTCCACTGCTGCACTCTGGACCTTGTCCCCACCTGAACTGTGCTGTTTCTGAAATCAGTTTCAGACATTCCATCCTCTGAAATTGATCCCACTCGTTGGTCAGTATGACTTCTAACTCCCCAGTTCTTCAGCTTCAGATGGACCTTCAATTTCCTTGCACTGCCCTACCTCTATTTAAAAGCCTCTGCCTATCTATATTTCCCTCCTTATCCAGCTTGGATTCACAACCCATCACTGCCAGTATTCCAGATGCTTTCTGTTGTACCTTGCATTGCACCTATCTTATCTACCATATATGAATTCAACTGTCCATCTTTTTTTCTTGCTAGTATATTGGCTGCTGAGACCTACGGGAAAGAATATGCAGAAACCACTCAGACTACCAGGCTTCTGTATTAATGGTCTTTAATCTCAAGCCTTTAATACTGCCTGACTAGCCACTGTTTCCTTAGTCAGCTCTCTCATTTTCAACAACTATCTCAAGCTTTCTCTGCTCCCGTTAAGCCTCTGACCCACTCACCACCCCTTCTCATTTTCCATCAATAACTGTCTCCTTCACAGAACAAATAGAAGTGATCAGATAGGAATTTTCTCCACTTCTGACCAACAAACTTACTGTTCTGTGTGCTGATAACCCTCTTTCTCTCCTATTCCAGTAGAAGAGGCACCCCTCATGTTTCTGGATTCTGTTTTTTCCAGTTATCTCACCACTTTTGTATTTTCTATTTATCCATTTTCCTGATTTCTTCTCATAAAAAAAAAATTCCAATCTATCTCATCTTAATATCCCTTGACCCACATCCCTCTCCAGTTACCACACACTCTCCTCCATTTCAGTAACTTCTGAAAAAGTTCACCTTCCCTTCCCAAGCCACTTCTGGTAACATTTCCAGGACCTTCCATGTTGCTAATCCAATGCACAGCCTCATCTTACTAGATGTTACAGCAACATTTGACATACTCAATCACTCTCTCTTTCTAAAAAATACACTTTTTTGGAGGGGGAGGGATGTCAAACACTCTTCTGTTTTACCCTCTGCATCTCTAGCAATGTTTTTCAATCTTCACAAGACTGTCCTCTTAGCTGTACATTTTCCCCAGAGCTTTGCCCTTAGCCATTTCTATCCACAGACATATGCCAGGTAATTTGGTTCATTTCTTTGGCTTTAATTACCATCAGTTTGCTGATGACTATCCACTTTAGATCTCTAGCCCTCTTTGCTCTCCCAAATTTGAGACACATGTAACTATCATCTGTTTGTGCTTAGATGTCTAACAGGTACTTCAAACTCAAGATGAACAAAATTCAACTTATCTTTTACAAACTTGCTCTTCCAGTATTCTTTATTCAAGAAATAACATTGCTTTCCAACCAGTTGCTCAAATCAGAGATACGTGTGTCACTCTTGGCTTCTTTCTCTCCCTTTCACTCACCACAAATGATCTATTACCATGTCCTGTCAATTCCATCTTCTTAAATATCACTCAGATTAGTCTACTTCTCTCCATTCCCATGGCCTCCCTGCTCATGCTTGGGCTACCTTCTCTGTCTCCAGTTAACTGGTCCTTTGACTCCCTCTTATTAAGCTCCCCATTCTCCTCACCCTATGCATTCCCTACACAGCAGCCAGAATTATCTTCCAAAATAGAAATCACACCCTTTGACTGCTTAAAAGCCCTCGGTTGATTTGCATTGCTTTTGGGATAAAGCCTCGGCTCCTGCCTTTAGCTCCAGTCTCATTTCTCTCACATTCTCCTCATCCCATGCTATGTTCTTTCATTTCCTTCACTTCCACTGTCTGGATCCTATTCCGTCAGCTTCCAGGGTAACTCATATGCATTCCTCTGGTTTCAGCCTTAAACATCATTTCCTCCAGGAGGTTAGGAGAGCTGTTCTGTTTACATTGTACCCTGTGCTAGTCTTATCATAGATTTAACAAATTTTGGTGTAATTACTAGGTTAATTACCTTTTTTTCTGGATTGTAGGAACTGTGTTTTTCTTGTTTTCCTCTGTATCACTGGTGTCTGCCACTATGACTGGTACATGTTAAGCTCCTATTAAATGTTGCAGAGAGAGAGAAAGGAATATAAAATGGAGCACAGAACAAAATCTGCACACATTTTAAAGGTAAAATAAGACTCCAAACAAATTTTGCTTTTCTGTCACACAAGTATGGTTTGCATTAACCTCACAATACAAGTTATATATCAGCATTTCTTTTTTTCCTTTAGTGGGAAGACATGTTTAGAACATTTAGTCTGCAGATTCTATTGAATGGACAAAACCAGATATTTACTTAGAACAGTGGTTTTCAGCCTAGGCTGTCCTTTGGAATCACTTGGGGAATTTTTAAAAATTCTGTTTCCTGAGTCCCATCCTTGTAGATTGTCATTTAGTTTGAGATTTGTGAAAGCTATCTGCATGATTCTGATCTACAGCAGAAGTTAAGAACATGACAGGTACTAGACTTTTTTCTTTGTGACATGCTTCATTGACTGATATTTGAACCTGTTGGAGAACAAGAAATTCAAACAATCCAGATTCAACAGTGCCCTGATCCACCCACTGGTGTTTCAACTGCAATTAAAAATGGCCGAAACAGTAAAAAGAATTTGCTAGGACAAAAAACTGTCAAGTCCAGAGGAAGTGTTGGCTTCAGGCAAACTTGATCCAGTGGCCCAATGATGGCCCCAGGGACCCTATATCCTTCTGTTTCTCTTACTTGTCCTGGTGTTGGCTTGCTCCTAATTTAGACCCTCCTCATGGCCAAAGATGACTGCCAAAGGTGCCTGGAAGGTGAGCCCATCTTTGTCCCAGTATCATTATTAGAAGAAGTTCTTAGATTCACTCTAATTGGACTCGTTTAAGTTATAAACCAATGGCTGTGTTCAATGGGTTGGAATGTGCTAGAACAAAAGTGGAGCTCTCTTGCCAGGAATCATACCAATTCCCAAACAAATAGAAGGTCTTTTGGGAAGGACGAGGGGAGAAAAATCAATGCTGAGACCACCAAATAAATGTCTGCTATAACTTCACAGTGGTTTGGCCTACATGCAGAATTTATTCACAAAACTGTAATAGTATTTTATAGTATTATACCATATACTCTACTATAAAGTACATAGTATGTTACAAGTAACAGAGATCATTTGTATTTCAGAAACAAAAAATAACTCAAAAAGATAAGTAACATAGATATGTTTCCGCATCAATTTCTGCAGTTAGTGACTACTA
The DNA here is from genome assembly GCF_009762305.2 of Zalophus californianus. Taxonomy (NCBI): domain Eukaryota; kingdom Metazoa; phylum Chordata; class Mammalia; order Carnivora; family Otariidae; genus Zalophus; species Zalophus californianus. The sequence goes on along the minus strand of NC_045595.1, from coordinate 104,534,326 downwards.
ATAAACTAAATATGATTTGTATTCAATACAAAACCATTTAGTGAGAAAGAACTTAAGAACAGAAAATTTTATTTGGATCCTGCAGATGTAAAGTTGCCTCATGTATGGTGTTTGCTTAGTGCCTCAGTGAACAATGGTTTTTTTTGCCTCATTTTGAAAAACAAAACAAAAAAAATCTTAGACCCTCCAGAGTGTCTGATTTGTGGATTCCCACCCTCCAAGCTGAGTGTTACCAGCCAAAAAGATTCTGTTGAGCTTTGCTTTTTATAATTTTCATTATGAAGGCAGTAGGGTTTAAATTTCCCCCGAAATATATTATTGAATTATAATATTGGGTAAGCCATTCCTAATGACACATGCTAAAAAAGAAACACCACACACACATACACACACCCCCACACACACAAATTCCCCTAAAAGCCCTCCTCCCTCTGCCTATCCCCCAGGGGCTGCTAACTCTCCCTAGTTGGAAACTCACAGTTCTAGAGCTTACTCTCACCAAATATCCTTCTAATTATAATGCGGCTTTGCATAAAAAGTTTCCCATAGACACAAAATGTGCTAACCAGCAGACATAACCAGATTTGGAGTCTGCTTATAGTTACATTTCTCATTGCAAGTTAATTCACTGGGGTTCATCAGGACTTGGACACCACACATTGTGTCTGTGTGCTAACATTTAAGTTTCTGAGTTTATAAACCTGAAGACCACATTCCAGAACAAAAACTTTACTAAGACCAGAGATGTTATCCTGTCTTGGTGGCCTGACAGTTGTCGTCCAAGCCACCCTCACCAGACTCTTTTCTGTTCAAATTGTACCAGTAAAATCCACTTAAAAGAGAGGCATAAAATAGCACAGGGAGAGTTTCTTTTACCATTTAGAAATGCAGTACTTGATTTCTGTTTGTATACCTAGCAAGATAGTGAAGAGAGAACAAGACCCTCTGGTATCATCATCAACCTAGAAGTTCCCTGAAACAGAGCGCTTGTGGTGAAGAACTCAGTAGCTAGAATGTGAGCATTGAGTAAATACTGGCCATAAAATCTTTGGAAACATCCATGCAGGGAGAAAAGAAGCTTATTTGCAAGAGGTGGAGACCAAATTCATCTGCAAGGCTTCAAGTTCTGCTCTTCTTTAAAACACTTTGAGGGTCTTCCAGTGATGAAACATCACGGGCAAACCCTCTGCAGAGATGCAGTTGTTGTTTTTAGCTACAGGGGATTTTTTAAACATATACAAAAGTAGATTGAATAGTATAATGAACCCTCATAGGCCTATCACTTAATTTTGGTAACAGTGAACTCATGGCCAATTTTGTTTCATTGAAACCCCACCCACTTTGCTCTGTGGCACCCAATTCCACTCCCACGTAATTTTGAATAAAATCTCAGACATTTCTGAGATGGAGATTTTTTTAGTCGAAGAGCTAACTTGTTTTCGATGGTAATAGGAAAATGGTCACTGCAGTTAGGAAACTTGCATTTCTTCAGATTATGATTCCCTTACAGTAATGTATGCTTGCTAAGTATGGGATTTGGCTGCATTATCCCAGTAAAATTTCATTCGTTCTCAGTGGAGTATAAGGCGTGCTGTTATTTAAGTGGCTGACCACAGGAAATCTAGGGCAAGTCTGAGGACTGCAGGAAAGGTGCACTGGCCAGGTCCTCACCTTGAGTCTTAGGGAACCAGCCTGGGTTTGACTCAGCACAGTGGGCCATGGGAGACTCCTGCTCCCACGCGTGGTTTTGTTCTACCACTGAAGATTCCAGACTGTGGAAAACATGTCATGAGTTCTGACTACCTTTTGAGTCAAAAACCACAGTTTCTTCTAAGTGAAAAGGTAAAGGCATTCCCTGAAGGGAGTATAGACATTCCCATTGTCATTTGGAAGTAGATAGCCACGGTGGGATTTGACTGACATTAATATACATGCCTTTCTCTCATGGGCTGAGGGAACTTGAGGGCTCATACTCCAGTTAGGAGAAACAGGCTAGAGGGCCACCTGTGAGAGGCAAGAGACCTGGCCCTTGCGTTTTTCAATCTGGCTGGGAGTTAGGCAGAGAAGGTCTAGGATCATAGGCTAAACATTCTGATAGAGGCCACATCTAGGAAGAATTATAGGTTGTCTTCTGTGTTGTATTTTCCTTCTATAATCTCTGAATCTTCAACAAAGTCATTATTAAAAGTTGTGTTTGGTTTCACCAGGCTGGTATGAAATTAAGAAAAGAGGCTGGGTACACACATAGGACAAATCAGTACAATAGTAGCAGCAACGTGCCATGAGAGACTTGTCCTGACATTGCAGGAGGCATTTGCACAGAGGTCCGTCCCTCACCCCTCAAAGCCAAATGCAATGACTATAATGGTCCTATGGGACAGTGGGGTATTCCTAAGGATTCTTAGGGTTACTAGGGAAGGGAACCTGATGAAGACTGGACTTCTGTTACCCCATGGGTAGGACAGAAGTAAAGGAAATATGACCTGTGAGTCCTGAGCCTACCAGAGATAAATATTAACATGTCATATACATAGTTGTTGTGGATAGCAAATTTGTAGGTTACATAAGAAACTGTTGCGGGGGGCAGGCGGTGCGGGGGTGCCTGGATGGCTCAGCTGGGTAAACATCCAACTCTTGATCTTGGATTAGGTCTTGATCTCAGGCTATAAGTTCAAGCCCTACGTTGGGCTCCATGCTGGGTGTGGAGCCTACTTAAAAAAAAGAAACTGTTAACAGGGTTCCCTTTGGGATTTCACTTTGTATTCTTGATACATTAAAAAAAATGTTTACAAAATATATGTATTACTTTTATAATATAAATTAACTAAGATAGAAATGTATATTTAAAAATATATATTACCTAAAACCATTTTCCAGCTGAGCCAAGAAGTTTATGCTACATTAGGAATTAAATAAGGGAGAAAAAATAGCATATTTTAATATTACCCCAGGGTGGTTTACATTTGCCAAGTTCCTTCTAAATTTTCCTTCCGAAATTCAGCCCCCCCTTTTTTTTAAACAAAAAAAGACAAAAAAAAAATCTATTATTGAACTACAAGCTGTGGAACAATATTAGCATTCCCCCAGGCTTACACCACTAGTAATGATGTCAATTCCTTGCACGCAGCTTAGACCAGGGTTCTCATCCCTGGCTGCACACTCACAGCCAGGCCCCAACATCAGTAAACCTGGAGTAGTAGTCTCATGTGAGCCTACCTCTTTTCTTAATTTCCAAAATTCTACAGGTGATTCTGATGTACAGCCACAGGTGAGGTCCTGCATTAGAAGAACTGGGGAGAATGTACAGGGAACACCCTCAGAGGACTCAACCCAAACTTCTACACAATGTGAGTAAGCATTAGTTGACTAACCCATCCCGAAGTTTCTCTACAGATTAGCAAATAGCAGAGCCAAACATAAATTGAATCCTGACAACGAAGCATGGACACCCTTGTAGTTAAAATATACTTGTTAAGAAATTATTTTGAATTAATCTTTAAATTAATCTGTTCTGGCTTTTGAGCCTATTAATACTTTTTTCCCCCTTGCATTTCATGAAAATGCAACGCAGGTGAATGAACAGGAGAGGAGAGAATAGGCTATGCTACAGAAGATATTTTTAGAGTGGGTTTTAGGGTTATTTTGGAGTTGTTCTTCAAAGGGACAAGCAAATAGTAGCATATGGTTAGTGTGAAAACTGTTGGCGAAGCCTCTAGTTCTGTTGCTCACTCTCCAGGATTTGGGGCCAGCACATTATGTCTAGTTGCCTCAATAGAACAACGAGAAAGAGCTCTGAGCGTCTGTGAAAGGGCACCCTGTGAGAAGGCAGGGGAGGCCGAGGAAGGGGGACTTACCTTATAGAATAAACTAAACTGGGATTCTTAACCTGCAATCTTTGGAGGGCTTCGAGGTATTCAGGAACCTCTGGAAATTGTAAGCAAAATTGTGTGTGTGCCCTTTTTTTCTGGAGAAATGGTCCAAGGCTTTTATCAGATTTTCAAACCATTGGAAAGGATTAAATAGTGCTTCCTTTTTCCTTATTTATTTTTTTAAAACAGTCTGGAGGGGCACCTGGGTGGCTCGGTCAGTTAAGCGTCTGCTCAGGTCATGATCCCAGGGTCCTGGGATCGAGTCCCACACCGTCCTCCCTGCTCAGTGGAGAGCCTGCTTCTCCCGCTGCCTGCTATTACCCCTGCTTGTGCGCTCTCTCTCTCTGACAAATAAATAAAATCTTCAAGTTAGAAAAATAGAAAAGAGGGCATATTGATTTAGTCAGCTATCTGGAGGGATCCCATTGGTTCTTGAAGCTGGAGCAGAAGGCAGGTAATCACATTGTTTGAAGCCTGCCATGGGGGGAAAGGCAAAGAAGTGGATAAGAAACCATAGATGGAAATTCCAGGTGCGAGAACAGGTAGTTGGTAATTGTTGAAACTGCATGACGGTCCATAGGGATTAATTAGGTTTGAAATTTTCCACAATAAAACATTTTTAAAAAAATAAAGCACCCCAGAGAGAATTCTGGGAAGATGCCAGAGTAGGAAGCACCAGAAATCTATCTTCCCACCTAGACAATAATTGCACTGGCAGAATCTGTCTGATGTAACTATGGTAAAACTCTCAAGTCCATGGAAGGCTTGCAAATTCCAGGAGAAAGGTTGGATGGTAAGTTGAGGTTAATTTTGGTCAATTTCAGCTCTGAGTAGAGTAGCAGCAACTCATCTCCCACCCCTCAGCCCCTTGGCAGGCCTCCCAGTGTATGTTTCTGGAGCAGTTTGCACAGAGTCTTTAGGAGCCAGGGTGGGAATAAAGGACTCTGTCCTCCAAATACCAAGGATCTGTGCTCTGATTATAGATTGCTGTTTCTGATCACAGAGGTGCAAAGAGGCAGGCAGCCATTGTTGTACCCTGTGCCAACCCCCCACCCAGTCCCCCTGTTGTTGCAAGCCCCTACCCTTCTGGGGCTTACGTAACTTCCAAGGGATTTAGAGAGCTGGCACCTTCCTCCCACCCTTCAGTTTTTCTTTTCTCCCTTTTGCGAGCCAGGCATTGAAAACTAGGACATTGAAAAGCAACTGCATATAAGGGGAAATGAGAAAGTCACTGCACATTCTCAGGGTAAGACACAGGCTCATAAAAAACTTGAGAAGACCTTAAGCTTACACCTCAGGCTGATCCTTGGCACAGAGACAGCCTACAACAAAAATGAAAAACAACAAAAAACAGTAAGCCTTGGGGAAGGGGGAGAATCTAATTGTCGGAGGTATCACATTATCAGATTCAAATGTCCCATTTTCAACAACATCAACAAAATCACAAGGCATACAAAAAAAAAAAAAAAAAAAGACACAGGAAAGTATGGCCCATTCAAAGAAAAAAATAAAACAACCAGCAGAAACTGTCCCTGAAAAGGACTTGATGGGGCATTTGGTAGACAAGGACTTTAAAACTACTGTTTTAAAGATGCTCAAAGACTAAAAGAGATGTGGAGAAAATAAAGAATGTGATATATGAACAAAATGGAAACAAATAAAGAGACACCTTAAACAACAACAAAAAATTCTGTAGCTAAAGAGTACAATAACTGAAATAAAAAATTTGTTAGATGGATCCAAAGGCAGATTCGAACAGGTAGAAGAGTCAGTGAACTTGAAGGGAGGACAATAAAAATTATAGCATCTGAAGAACAAAGAAAAAAGATAGAAAGAAACAAAGCCTGTGGGACATCATCAATGGACCAAAGTACACATTGTGGAAGTCCCAGAAGAAGAGAGAAAGGAACAGAGAGAATATTTGAAGAAATAATGGCTGAAACTCTGTGAGAATTCTGGAAAATTTACACATTTGTGGAAATTAAAGAACTCACACAAGAAATTAGAAAACCCTTAGAGATGAATGAAAACAAATACACAACATACCAAAACTTATGGAACACAGTGAAACAGTACTAAGGGGGAAATTTATAGCTGTAAATGCTTACATTAAAAAATAAATATCTCAGGGTGCCTGGGTGGCTTAGTTGGTTAAGCGTCCGACTCTTGATTTTGGCTCAGGTCATGATCTCAGGGTCATGAGATCCAGCCCCACGTCGGGCTCTATGCTCAGAGGGGAGTCTGCTTGAGATTCTCTCTCCCTCTGCCCCTCACCCTGCTCATTGTACGTGAGTGTACACGTGCATGCATCTCTCGCAAATAAATATTAAAAAAAAACAAGAAATATCTCAAATCAACAACATCACTTTACAACTTAAGGAACTAGGAAAAAAAAGAGCACACTAAACCCAAACCTAGAAGAAGGAAGGGAGTAATAAAAGATCAGAGCAGAAGTAAACAAAATAGAGAATAGAAAAATAATAGAGACAAAGTAAAATGGTGGTTGCCAGGGCATAGGGGCAGGAAGGAATGGAGAGTTACTGTTTAATGGGTATGGAGTTTTGGTTTTGCAACATGGAGAGGGTTCAGGAGATGGATGATTAAGTGAAGGTTGCGCAACCATATGGTACTTAATACCACTTAAAAACAATATGGTACTTAATACCACTTAAAAATGGTTTAAGATAATAAATTTTATGTTTATTTTACCACAATAAAAAAAATTAGAAAAAAAATTAAATAAAGGGCCCCAGATGAGATAGCAAGAAGACCCTGAGAGCCAGAGTTTGTCCTGAGAGCAGAGGTGAATCACCCATGTCACCCTGTGGCTGAGTGGTTGGTAATGATCTCCCCACCATCTGCTTCCTTTTCTTCCTCAATTCCCTTTTTCTGATCTGCTTTTCTGAGAGAATAACCCACTTTCTTGAGATCTTAAATGCCAAGTTTGATGAAATGATTATGAAAAAAAAAGGTGTGAGGTTACTAATGGAAAGTAATTTTCTGACAGTCACATAGACTTAAAAAAAAAGTCTCTAGGGCCTAGTAACTTAATAGTACTGATACTGAGGCATCGTGTAAAAGAGTAAACAATTTTATGATATTTTTGGGTTGATGGTCTAGTTTTCCTGAATAGGCATTTTAGGGATAGAATTTTGTTTAATTCCCCCTGTTGTTCCCTTATTTTTCCATATAAATCCAGCCTTCATGATATGACAATTTCTGTTCTTTCAAAAATGAGTATAATAATGTTGCTTGTTGGGGCCCCTGGGTGGCTCAGTTGGTTAAAGCGTCTGCCTTTGGCTCAGGTCATGATCTCAGAGTCCTGGGATCAAGCCTCATGTTGGGCTCCCTGCTCTACAGGGAGTCTGCTTCTCCCTCTGCCCCTCCCCCCATGCTCACACGCTCTCTCTCAAGTAAGTAAATAAAATCTTTAAAAAAAATAATGTTACGTATTTTATTAACAGTGATATAAAATCTTGGAGAGAAACATCAATGCTTAGAAAAAGTGAATACTCACAAGTTACTACAGTCTTTTCCTAAATTTCCACTTAAGTCAGACCTTCCAAATGTATGAATTTTTATGTCTTTACCCTTTACCTGTGAATACCCTCTTTCACTACCTCTTCTTCACACCTAATCAGGGAATTAAAGTCCTTCAACTAGTTTCACATTTACAAACTGGTTACGTGAAAATTGGCACCCTGTCCTTCACCTCTTGGGCACCAGAGGGCAGACATCTTAAATCTCACTTACCGAGGACACAAACCCTTTTCCCCTCCACTGCAAAGTTTTCTCTGGATTTGCTCCAGCACCTTGCAGAAGCCTAAAGGAACAATTCAGTTTTGCTCTTCCCGACAATATCTTTCCAATGGCTAGTTGGTTCAACACACCCAGCAGAGACAGAAAGTAAGGATGACTCAGGAGGCAGCCCCACCACTCTTTATCAATCTGCACAATCAAAAGTGTCCTTGTAAATAGTCTTTGTAAACAATCAGTTCATAATCTTCTTTTTTGTTCTTGTTAACTTTTAATTGTTTTTAGGCTAAAGACAATCTGAAATTCAATTCATTACTCTAGCCTTCAAAGCTTATGAAGATAATAGAAGTGAAACTGCTTTCAAAGGGGAAAGAAGAACCATATAATTGCAAAGTAGGTTACCTCCAGGAGATATGTTAACAAGACAAGGTCGTTTGCCTAATAAGTAATTGATAAATGGTCAACAATGATTGCCAGGGATTCATTTTTAAAGGAGTAAAGTTAACTTTTGGTCCTTGTGAATGTAGTCTTATAGTTTGTTTTTTCTTGTGATTTTGTTTGTTGTTGAGCTTCCTTTTTGAAAAAAAATTTCATTTTCTAAAAAAAAAAAAGGAAGAAAAAATTTTCATTTTCTAAACCTGTTAACTCTTGTGGACTTATCCTAAACTTCACATTCAGAACCACTCAAATAGACATTTATTCATTTATAGAATATTGTGGATTTTAAGAAATCTAGAAATTGAATTTAAAAAGTAAAATATGACTTTTTGTTTACTGTGAGAAATCAGGTCTCAACCATCAATAAGTAAATAATTCCAAGAGAAAATGTAGAAGTACAGATATGTAGAATATCTTTTTTTCCCTATACCAAATAAGAATATTTTTATTTTCCCTTGGGCCATTCCTCAATCAGTATATTTAGAGTAGTTTTAAATTTCTTAGGATTGTTTTTAACGTCTTTTTCATCCTTTGACAACTATGATCAGATTTAACTGAAGGGATCAGAGACTTCACAGAGTATCATAACTGGCAGTTCCTATTTTTTTTGTAAGATTATTTATTTATTTGTCAGAAAGAGAGAAAGAGAGCACAACCTGGGGGAGTGGCAGGCAGTGGGAGAAGCAGACTCCCCACTGAGCAGGGAGCCCCATTTGGGACTTAATCCCAGGACCCTTGGGATCATGACCTGAGCCAAAGGCAGATGCTTAACTGACTGAGCCACCCAGGTGCCCCACAGCTGGCAGTTTCTAAATTCAACACAAAGAGCCCTCCCTGGATAAAAAGATTTTTTTGCTCAACGTTTTGTCAGTGTTTTGTCAATTTACTTTAACTGTTTTTGTGATTACTGTAAGCAGTAGGAAGAGACATTAATACTTATACAGCCCTTATTCATACATATTCACACTCATCCATCTCCTAACACTCATGTGAAATACATCTCCACTTTATGGGATGGACAACTGCCTCAGAGAAGTTAATATTCACATCCTTACAGGAAAATTAGTGTTTCGTTTTTGTTTTCTATTTTTTTAGAATTGGCATAGACCATAGTCCCGTATTTCTAATGGTTTATGTATGAAAAACTTTTTTTAAGTCAAATATTTGAACTTGAAATATATTTTAAAATTAATACTGAGTACATGGGAAAATATATTCTGAATTTCAATTCCCCCAACTCCAATCCAATCCCAAATCATAAGTTCCAGGCTCCTTCTCATTCTTCAGATCAGTAGTCTTGCTTATACACAGTTTTGTCTTCTGCGGCTTCAGTTATCTGTGGTCAACCCTGCTCTGGAAGCAGATGATCCTCCTTCAGAGGAATCAGCAGAAGGTCAACAGTAGCCTAATTCATTCACCTTGCCTCATCCCATCCTAGGCATTTCATCATTCACATCATCACAAGAAGAAGGGTAAGTACAGCAAATAAGATGTTTTGAGAAAGAAGAGACACCATGTTCACATCACTTTTATTACAGTATACTGTCATAATTCTTCCATTTTATTACTAGTTACTGTCGTTAATCTCTTACTGTGCCTACTTTATAAATTAAACTCTATCATAGGTAGTGTATAGAGGAAAAGGCATAGTATATATAGGGTCTGATACAGACGTGGTTTCGGGCACCCACTAGGGTTACTGGAACAGATCCGCTGGGGATAACCAGGGACTACAGTATTACCCTTCCTTTGCATCCACATACCCTCCTCACCAGGGTAGTCATTCACATCACAGGATATGTCAAATCTGGATGTTTGCTTGAGAGGCAGTGTGGGTAGAGAGGAAAATGTAGCCCTGGGCATCAGACACCTCCTTTCCCTACTCATTGACAGCATGACCTTGAGCAAAGGTGGTGATTTGATTGAGCCTCAGTTCCCACCTCAGCAATCACACAGTAATAATATATACCTCTTAGAGTTATTTTGAGGATTAAATGAAATATCATTTGCATTGTCCTAGAGTGTAATTGGTTCTAAAATACTTCCATCCTCTTTAGAGGTGAATTGGGTAATAACTACCAGTTAATTATTTTGCCATTTCAGTCATGGCTTAGAGTAGTGAGTACAGTCAGGAAACCTAGGGCTGTTACTATGCCAAGGGAATTAGCTTTGGATTGGCTTCACCCTAACTAGTGTCTAATTTTTAAAAATGTCTTATTCATAAATTTCAAGAATGTGAAGGTGGGGGTACACAATCCTAATGTGCAGGGAAGCTTGCTTTTCCTCTTTTTTTTTTTCTTTTTAAGATTTTAAAATTTTTAAGTAATCTCCACACCCAACATGGGGCTCAAACTCACAACCCTGAGAACAAGAGTCACAGACTCTACCAAGGGAGCCAGCCAGGCGCCCCTGCTTTTCCTCTTGATACAAACTTTTTTTTTTCCTAAAGATTTTATTTATTTATTTGAAAGAGAGAAAGCACAAGCAGGGGGAGAAACAGGTTTCCTGCTGAGCCGGGAGCCCAATGTGGGACTCGATCCCAGAACCCTGGGACCATGACCCGAGCTGAAGGCAGACGCTTAACCGACTGAGCCACCCAGGTGCCCCTGAAACAAAATTTTATCAGCAACTAAAACACCCAAGCTGAGTGGTCAAGAAGTGGGGTCATGTCATATCACAACACAGGAATTGTTGTGAATTCAGGAACAAGAGAATGTTGATTAAATGCCAAACTGAGGACTGAACATGAAGAGAACCATGGCTAGGAGAAAATCTGACTTGGGGAATTGATCATTATTTGTGTTTTTGCTCATCCCTTCTTCTCTTTTCTTTATCAAAGTTACCAATAGTTTAAGATTTCAAACAGCAAAGTAAAATTCTGCCTTCCTCCCCTCCCCTTTTCTTGCCTTTTGGTCACTTCAACCTCACTCAGCATTTATTCAATCAAGACATATAAACTGAGCACCTATTGCATAATAGACACTGTGCCAAGCTGAGAATACAATGATGAGTAAAACAGCCATAGTCTTTGATCTTAGGAGACTCATATTGGTTAGAAATGCAGACAGGAAGTAAGCAACAATAAATAAATGAGCATAAATAATACGATGATTTCAAAGAGTACTAAATGTTATGAGGAAAATGAAGCGAACAAATATAACAGAGTAACTGGGAAGCCTCTTTAGATGGGTTGGTCAGAGGAGGCCTCTCTGTGGAGTGACCTTGAACTGAGACCTGCCTAATGAGGTCTGAGCCATTTGCAGATCTGAGAGAAGAGCTTTATAGGTTTGGAGGACAGCAGAGGTCTAGGCTTTGTGGTGGGAATGAACGTAGTCTGTTCTAAGGAACAGAACTGGATGAGTGATGGGAGAATGGTAGGAGAGAAGGTCAGAGAGGTGCGCTGCGGGGAGGGATATTTTGTGAAAGACTGTCTTGATGGTGGTTAGGTTTTAGATTTTGTTCATAATTATCTTAGAAGGTGACAAGTGTTCTAAAACAGGTTAGGGTAAGGAGGATTAGGATTGTGAAGGTGGAGCTGGTTTGTGATTTTTCAATAGGGAAGTTGGGGAAACCTCACTGACAAGGTGACCGTTAAGATTTCCAAGAAGGGAGGAGTTAGCGCTGTGCATCCCTGGAAGGAGAGTGTTCTAGGCAGAGCCAGGGCAAAGCTGGTATGGAAACAGCAAGAGGGCCTGGAGAGCTGTGCACTAGGCACTGGGAGAAATCCCCGTGGGCTGTAGGGCCCTCCATGTTGAAGAGGTCAGACGGATGGCCAGGAAGCTGTCAGAGAAGACTGAGCAGGAGCAGCCTACGCAGTAGTTGGAAAACCAGGAAAATGTGGTGCCGTAGAAGGCAAGAGAAGAAAATGTCTCAAGAAAAAGGGACTGGTTGGCTGGTGCTTCCGAGAGGGTAGGTGAGATGAAAACCAGGAGTGACTGTTCGAGATAGGTTTTGGTGACCTGGGCAAGAGCCGGGTCAGTGGATGATCTGGATGGAAGCCCAGCTGGCGAAGGCTAAGGGGGAGAAGTCTGCAAAGAACAGAACCAGTGGTCAGGTTGTGTATGCCCAGGCTCTGAGGTCGCTTTTTCTCTCAGAGACAACAAGTTCCAATGCCCTTCTCTCATGAAACAAATGCATCTTATAGCTCTCTTGGGTGTAGCTGCACAGCCTTTGGTGGCACTCAATGAAACATCTGGCCGAGCTGAACTACTTTCATTCAGAATGACCACACCACCAAATTTATCCATGAGCTCATCTTCATGAAAGCCTAGAGTGTATTACTAAGTCTCTCTGAACAAGTAACTTACTTAATCGTTCTGTGTAATTTCTCCACGCGATAAGCAGGGTTGCCAGAAAACTTGTTAGCCACTTCTACGGTTTTTAGAAGCGTTGCTATGAAGAAACGTTAAGTACTGAACCTAAAGCTATGGTTTAGTTGTAAAATATTATTATTAAACATCCTTCTCCCTTCATTTTTGGCATTTATTTCTTATGAAAATGGCCTTCATATAAACCCCTAAGAAGAGACGAGAAAGAGAAATAACTTCATAGTGAGTGTCCCATGGCTGGTGAGGTGAGTGGAATCTGGGCACAATAATGTCCCCCCACTTTCCAACACACATACACTCCCTCACACCCTCACTCCTGCTCACACACACTCTAGAAGTTGCTGACGCTCAACTCAAAATGAACAGAAGTGACTCTACTTGGTTTATATCACTTCTAGCAAGTCACGCTAATAATAATAGAATTATTTGTTATGATTTTACTACTGATCTCATATCCTTTTGGGAGTATATCAAGATTCGGGTGATTCTTTTTTTCTGGTATGTAGGGCTCCCTCTTCTACCCTCTTTTATTTTCCTCGCAAACTGTGGCCGTGTAAGTGAATCAGTACATAATCAGCTTAGGTGGAGTTCATTAGTAAAAGTGTCCTGGAACTGGGGAGTGAAATCACTTTGGCAGAGTGGTTAAGAGAACAGAGTTCAGCTATGAACCTGGGTTAATATCCTGGCTCTGCTCCTTATGAGATATGAGAACTTGAGCAAGTTCTTTAACTTCTTTATGCCTCAAATTCTTCCTTTGTTAAAAAGGGATAATTATAATGTTTTATAAGTGCTTTGCAGGTATTAATTCTTCTAATCTTAACAATAACCTTATAAGGGTGGCTCAGGCGTTAAGCGTCTGCCTTCGGCTCAGGTCATGATCCCAGGGTCCTGGGATCGAGTCCCACATAGGGCTCCCTGCTCAGCGGGGAGCCTGCTTCTCCCTCTGCCTCTCCCCCTGCTTGTGTTCCTTCTCTCGCTGTGTCTCTCTCTGTCAAATAAATAAATAAAATCTTAAAAAAAAAAATAAAAAATAATAACCTTGTAAGATAGGTGCTATAATTAAATCTTTTTTTACAGATGAGGAAACCAAAACACAGATATTAAGTAATCTATCCTAGGTTGCAACCTATTAAAAATAGATTCACCGTGTAATCCAGCAATTCCACTTCTGGGTATATATCCAAAAGAATTGAAAGCAGAGTCTCAAAGAGATACTTGTACACCCATATTCATAGCTGCATTATTTCACAATAGCCAAAGGAAGACACAACCCAAGTGTCCATCAACGGATGGATAAACATAATGTGGGATATACATATAATGGAATATTATTTAGCTTTTAAAAAGAAAGAAATCTGAAACATGCTATGACATAGATGAACCGTGAAGACATTATACTAAGTGAAATAAGCTAGTCACAAAAAAAGACAAATACTGAATGAGGTACATAATACTATATGAGGTACTTAGAGTAGTCAAATTCATAGAGAAAGCAGAATGGTGAGTGTAGAAAATGTAGAGGCTGGGGGGAGAGCAAAATGGAGAGTTGTTTAATCAGTACAGAGTTTCAGTTTTACAACATGAAAAGAGTTCTGGAGGTTGGTTGTACAACACTGTGAATGTACTTAAAACCATCGCACTATACACTTAAAAATGGTTAAAATGGTAAATTTTACGTTATGTGCATTTGACCGCAATTAAAAATAAAACAAATAAAAACCAACCAATAAAACAAAATTAAAAAAAAAAGAAAACTAGAAAAAAAACCCCACCATAGTGGGACTGAGAACACAGTGATTCTCTACTGTTCAGAGTAATAGAGTGTAAAAGGCTGGCTGCCCATTGGGTAAGGAAGGCATGAACCCAGTCACTGACCGGTTCAGGTACAGTGTTCCTGAGTGAACCAAGTAGGAATGTCCCGTCATCAGTTAAGGATGCCAGTCTGAGGCTGGTGATATGTACCCATGGAAGCGTTAGGAAGACGAAGCAGTAGCCCTTTACTGCAGGGTGGATTAGATGGGGGAGGGTGAAGGTGAGGACAAAGGAAACATGGAGGATGACTGCCCTAATTCTAGTTTAGGAGGATGTGATGGTACTGCATAACCCAAGAAGGGGAAGCTGGAGCCTGAGCAGGTGGAAGAGGCGATTGTGAGTTCAGTAATGTGTGTGTTAAGTTTGGGATATGCAAAGCTATTCAGGAGGCACTTAGTTTGACATCTGAGAAGGTGACTGGGGCTGAGAAGCCACATTGCCTCTTGTCTTCATTTTCTCACGAGGACTCAGTTCTCTGAAAACTGGTTCCCTCTGATATTCCCAGTGCCCATGAACATATCAGAGGCCCTGAGAGTGCTTTGGGAAAGAGAACTGCTTAACTTTGTTTAACCTAGGTTTTTCTAAACTCATTTGACTGCCCAGCCCTTTTTTTCCATGAGACATCTATTAATTTACTAAGGACTACACAGGAGGGAATTGTTCTCTGGTCTATGCAGATATTTTTCTGTTGAGAAAGTAGAGCAAAGGAGAAACTGGTTAGAGGGTTGGTAGCTCTGCGGGTAATCAGTGTGGATCTATTAAGTCACCAAAATGGAGTGAGGAAACTTCCAGAAATCCAGGCCTGACCTGGGAACTGAGGACACTGACCTTTCTGCGTGGGGAGTGGTGGTGAAGGCTGCTGGGGGTTTTGATCAAAGACAGCTTGCTGTCTTGGCTTTCTACCTACATTAGATGTGCCAGTAAAGCCCTGGTCCAATCCCTCCCCTGGTTCTTTTTTATCCTCTACATTGGCTTCTTGTCCTTGCTTTCACATTTGCATAACTAATGCACACAACACAGAGTTCCTGCAATTTTAAAGACAGCTGGCCAGCACGTCTTGGATGCTGATGTCAGGAAACATCTGGAAGAGGGCTAAAGTTACTGCAGGCCCAACTGAGAACAATGGAAGCACATTAATGTGGAAAACTCAGTATGGGGGGCTTGTGTACATAAAAATGGCTGCCAGGCCAACTTATAAAAGCCTTATGCAAAACGGTCTTGTAGTTTGGGCATTAATACCACTAAGCAGTTGAGGGGTAAGCCAGCTAAAACTGAAATACTCCTACTCTCTTTTGGGCCCTTATCTTTGAGGCTTTCCTTTTCTTAAAAGCTTTCCTAGAAGTCCTGCCAGTTAACCAAGATACTCTTTTCTGAAGAATCACAAACTAGTATTTTATTTTATAGTAATTTTAAGCTAATCTCCATCTTTCCTTTTTGTTCTCTCTCAAAATATAAAGATATAGTTCTGGTACACATATTTTTGCTGCCTCTAAGTAGTCAGTGTTGGCAGAAATACTGAGCTTTATAAAAACTGTGACTGAAATATTTAAATATGAACATTACTTCCCAATGCTGCATGGCATCGTGGTTGAAAGAATGGGTTTTGGAGTTTGGATTCTACATTCTAGGTCTGTGTGACCTTGGGTAAATTACTTAATTAGCATAACCTAATCTGTAAAATTGTGGTAATTATTTCTGCCTATTTAGATTGTCATAGAGAGTATACAAGCTGGGGTGCCTGGGTGGCTCTGTCGGTTTAGCGTCTGACTCTTGATCTTGGCTCAGGTCATGATCTCAGGGTCCTGAGAGGGAGCCCTACGTCTGCTCCACACTGCTTAAGATTCTCTCCCTCCCTCTCTCTCTGCCCCTTCCCCCCCCACAAAAAAAAAAGAAAAGAAAAAAAGAGTATACAAGCTAATGTGTGTTAGAAGCACTTAGTGAGATGCCTGGCCCAGGTTAGCTATTATGATTGTGGTTTTGTTGATATCCAAGGATTAAGAAGAAATCCTAGCTATAACCTATTTCTCAATCCAACTCCAACAAAACATGGAGTATTTGCTTTCAGTTTCTGGCCTACAAATGTATGTTTACAGATTAGGGTTTCTCCCCAAGTATTCTCCTGGAGTTCTACCTACTGTTTCACTTTATTCTGTAGAAACGGAAGTGGTATTCTGTCTCTTATATAAATTAATAATTCCCATCTCATACGGTTTTTCAATATTCAGACTCCTGGTTCTTTTTGTTTTGTTTTGTTTTAAGATTTTATTTATTTATTTGACAGAGAGAGACAGCGAGAGAGGGAACACAAGCAGGGGGAGTGGGAGAGGGAGAAGCAGACTTCCCACTGAGCAGGGAACCCAATGTGGTACTCGGTCCCAGGACCCTGGGATCATGACCTGAGCTGAAGGCAGACGCTTAACCCACTGAGCCACCCAGGCATCCCCAGACTCCTGGTTCTTTGTATGACACCTGTTTTTTCCCCTCTGAAAGCTTGTTGGATTTTCTCCTATCTCCGGGGTTCTGAAATTTCACAATGATGTGCTTTGGTGTTGGTCTATTTTAATCCCCTGCACCAGGTATTTGTTGGGCCCTATCAGTCTGGCAGCTTGTGTCTCTTGGTTTTGGAAGTTTTCTTGAACTGTTGATTTATTATGAGTTCCTCCACATTATTTCTGCTCTCTCTTTCTGGAACTCCTATTTACTAGAATATTGGGCCTTCTAGACTAATCCTCTGATTGTCTTCTCTCTTCTTTCCTATTATCCTTTTCTTTGTCTTTTGGCTTTATTTTTCTGAGAGCTCCTCAACTTTGTCACCTTAAACCTTCTGTTAAGTTTCTAAATTCTTTTACCATATCTTAAATTTCCAAGAGTTCTTTTTTTCTCTACTGATTCTTTTTATAGCGTTCTAGTCTTATAATATCTATTTTGCTTTTCTGAAGATATTAATATTTGCTTCTTTTTGAAGCTTTTATTTTGCTCCATAGTCTCTGTTTCCTCTCTAGTTTTTTTTCCCCCCCTTTGTGATGTTTTGTTTTGTTTTGTTTTTTGTCTCTATATTTCCTGGTAGAGGCTTTCTTCAGATGTCTGGTAATCCCTGCCCTTTATTAATATTTTAGATCTGATGGGAAGTTCTGTGCCATAGATGAAGCTTGTTGAGTTTAGTCTTTAGGATGATATGCCTGGGCCATTTATATTGGGGGTGGGGAGAATGTCATTGTCTTTAGGTTTTTTTTCTTGGTCTGTTTAAGTTTTTCAGGGGAAAAAAATTTACTCTTTTCCTGTCTACAGGGGTCAGGTATATCAAGCTGCCAGTATTCTGGAAGTGGACTGGGGATCATAGTACTTCATTATATAAACCTTTTTTCCACATCTCTCTTTCAGTATAGCATTCCCAATCTTAATCGTGCCTAGTGCCCCTAATTCTGACTTAGGGACCTTTATTATACCCTTTATAGAAGAAAACCTCAAGTGTTCCCTTGGGACTGGGGAGAGGCAACTAACTAAGCTGCATTTGGGAGAGGATTTTTGGTGTGACCTATCCTGGGAACTCGGTTACTTCCTGGTTTTCCTCTCTGCTAGTTTAGGACTTAGCTTTCTCAATTTACTAACTCAGATAACAATTGTCCTATTTTTCAGCTTCTAAAATCTCATTGCTATCATTATGTCCTCCTCCTTTTAATTTTTAAAAAATCCCTTTATTTCTATTTTTAATGGATATTTGGGGGAGGGATAAAGACATTTGTTCAATCATCCATCTTTAATCAGTATTTTTCATAGAAGATATTCTTAATTTAATGATTTATTTGAAAAATTAAGGGGTGCCTGGGTGGCTCAGTCGGTTAAGCGTCTGCCTTCAGCTCAGTTCATGATCCTAGGGTCCTGGGATCGAGCCCCACGTTGGGCTCCTTGCTCAGCAGGAAGCCTGCTTCTCCCTCTCCCACTCCCCCTGCTTGTGTTCCTGCTGTCACTGTCTCTCTCTTTCTCTGTGTCAAATAAATAAATAAAATCTTAAAAAAAAAAGAAAAATTAGATTTTCTCTGCCAGAATCCTAGATCAAAGAATTCTGTTGAGATCAATCTACTTGAATATTTTTATAAATGTATTCATTAATTTCTAACCAGTTTTTAATATTTTGTCCATTACAACTGCTGTGTGGTAAATGTTTCTATTTGTTGGCAAAACCTTCTTGGGTTGTTCATCACCTTTTATGTGGTTATAGATGTAAGCAACATGTGTGCCCCAGATGGGCTCTGAAATCCAGGCTCCCACTTTGTGACATACTCCTTAACAACACCAGAGTCTTCCAAACACAAGTCCCTACATCTACTCATTTCGGCTCATGTCCTGGCAACTCTCAAGGGAGAAATCTCTGATGACTAAAATCTCTATAATGAGAAACTCTTACATTTCAATATCTTTTTTTTAAAGATTTTATTTATTTATTTGACAGAGAGAGACACAGCGAGAGAGGGAATACAAGCAGTGGGAGTGGGAGAGGGAGAAGCAGGCTTCCCGCTGAGCAGGGAGCCCGAAGCGGGGCTCGATCCCAGGACCTGGAATCATGACCTGAGCCGAAGGCAGACGCTTAACGACTGAGCCACCCAGGCGCCCCTCAATATCTATTTTGATAGGAAACTTCATATTCTACCTTCTTTCTATAAAGTGAGGTGTGGGTAGATTTGGACTTAAGGTATCAGGGGTCAAAAGTAACCAGGTGAGTAACAAGATAAGCAAGGATTTAGGTCCGTGGTAAATGTTAACACCTTCTACATTTTAAACCTTGACTTTATTTGCTCAAGTAAGGATTCCTACAACTGATAGCCCTCCTGGCAGAGCTGATTTCAGGGGTAGGGGTAGAATGGTGGCTGCCAGGGGCTGGAGGGTAAGGGAACTAGGGAGAGGTTAGTAAAAATGGTACAAATTTCATTTATGAGATGAATAAGATCTGAGGATCTAAAGTATATCATGATGACTGTAGTTGATAATACTATTTTGTATAACTGAAATGTGCTAAGAGAGTAGAATTTAAATGTTCTCAATAACCACCACAACAAAAGTACACATGTGAGGTGATGGATGTGAACTTGAAGATGGGATCCTTTCACAATGCATGCATACATCAAAGCATCACATTGTACACCTTAAATATATTTAAATTGTATTTGTTAATTAAACCTCAATAAAACTAAAAAAAATTTTAAGTCAATTGGACAAGGAATGACTGCTTGATCCAAATTGTGCCAATGAGCCCTTTCATCTGGGACCTTGGAATTGGTATTAAGAAATTTCCAGTT
This sequence comes from Zalophus californianus, assembly GCF_009762305.2. Lineage (NCBI taxonomy): Eukaryota > Metazoa > Chordata > Mammalia > Carnivora > Otariidae > Zalophus > Zalophus californianus. The sequence continues at coordinate 104,514,829 of NC_045595.1, read as the reverse complement.
CATCCACTGGGTGTGATCACCTTCTGCTAAGTGAATAGGGAAACTGAGAGAGCTGAACTTCAAGAGAAAAATAAAACGAAAAAGAAGAGAGATGAGAAAGAGAGGGATTTGGGGGTTCCCTCCAGCATTTCAGACCCTAGATCTAGAGGGCTACCGAGGCCTAAATCCATCATCTAAAATGCTCTTGGTTTTTATGAGTTAGCCATGAACCTATGTGTTCATTCTCTGGTTTGTAAAAACTAAACTAAAAATAAATTATTTCAGTCAGAGCAAGTCCAAGTTTCACAAATTCAGTTTGTATGCCATGATGCAGAAGGTTTGGAAGCATAGGATTAGAGAGATGTTTAGACAGTAGAATTGCACTGGAACAGAGGGCTGGAAACTGTGAGGATGATGTACAAATTTCCGTTTTCAACAACCAGTTGGCTGTGATGGCACTTCTCAAGAGAGGGAATGTGGGGTGAAAAACAGATTGAGGGGTGAGAGTGAGACGATAAGCTCGGTTTTGGACACATTGTGTTTGAAGTGCCTGTGGGAGCACCATGAGGAGATGGTGTCTGGAGCTGGAAAGGGTTCTATAGCTATACGTTTGGGACTTGTCAGCATATGAAAGGTAGTAAAAGCCATGAAAATGGATGAGTTTGACCAAGATAATCATGCAGTGAGAAGACAAAAAGGCAAGGACAGAACTCTGACCACCATCTCCAGTCCTAGGGCTATTTGCATCTACAGTGCAAATGGTCTCTTTCATCAATGGTATTTCGGGGGAAAGACATTTTTAGCAAATATGAAATGGCTCCCTGGAGTATCACACTGCCTTGGGACTGTGCTCTCTACAAGAGTCTTCAAGTCATCCAGGTGACTTTGGAGACTGGATGGTGGTAATAGACTTCAGGGTTTAACCCTCTTTTAGGTTGTTCCTTCTTTGACTTTTTAGCAGATTTCTTCCATTAAAAAGTGTGCGCACTCCAAGGCCCATTGCCTTTCTGCTCAGACTCTCTGCCTTAAAAAAGTGGTGTGTGGCAAAATGGGTATATGCCTTGGCAGCAGGCTGGCTTGATTGAGAATTCCAGCTAACTGTGGCCTTGGACAAGTTAATCTGTCTAATTCTGTATTTTCCTCATCTGTATATCTGACTACCAATATCTCCCTGGTAGGGTTGCTGAGAGGACTGGAAACAATACATATGTAAAAGCATCCTACACAAAACCTGACATACTAAAGAAGGGGCTATTATCATCAAATAGGGCATCTACTCTAATGGATTTTTTTTCTTGTTTCTCTTTTCCGTGAAAAACACAAAGAATCTAATTAAAGACTATGCTCTGATTAAATAAGAATGAGACTGAATTTTCATATTGCTGAGGTGATGGTAGAGGATTGGGACTCCCCTTTAAAACCAGAGGTGCTAAAATCCTTAAACTATCTAGAAACATTCCCATTAAATTTTGCTGATGAAGAAGTAGTGCTGAAAATTTTTTTGTTTCTTTCCTTTCCCTATGGAGAAAGAAGATTCCTGTTCTGGAATATGAATAGATCTTTATTGTAAGCAGAGGTTGGCAGGGCTCTCTCTCTCTTCTTTTTCTTTAAGCAGATGGTAATTTATTATTTTTCCTCCGATGTTAGATTTCCCTCAGGGGATTTAGGTGTGGGACGTTAGAACAGGGACAATGCTCCTCCCTACTTCTTTCCTTTGCAGATACCAGTTTCTGCAAAGAACTCCACATTGACACTTGGGGCTCTGATTTCACCCCTAAGCTCTATTTTCATGCATCTAATTAGGTGCTGGCCATTTCCACCTTGAAACACTGCCTCTCTTCGTGTTCAACGTTTATAATACAGAGTTTCATTGTCTTCCTCCAGATCTTTCCTTAGCCCTGACCTTCCTTATTTCTCTCATCAGTGCCTTTATTCTTCTAATAATACAAGCTCAAAAACTGGGAGGCTTGGTGGCTGAATTACATGATCAAGGACCTCAAATTTTCTTGATATTCAGGCCCTCTGGTTCTAAGATGGTTTCCGGAGATCTAGGCATCACAACCAGACACGCTGATGTGCAGATAAAGAGAGGACACCATCTCATGTATGTCTAGTAAGAATGATGAAATCTGTCCTAGAAGTCCCTTAGCAGACTTCTCACATCTCATTGACTGAAACTGGGTCATATGCTCATTACCAAAACAATCAATAGCAAGAAGTATAGGATTCTCATGATTGGCTTCGACCAATCAGGATATACCCCTGAGCCAGGCATAGAGTCATCTTCTGTTGAGATGTGGATACACAAATAAAAGTTCTACTAACAAGAAAGGAAGAAGAAATAAAAAGAAGGAAGATATGTCATTCTAGTTTCTTCCTACCATCTTAGTCCAAGCCCTTGTGACCTCCATCAGGGACAAATATAATGGCTTCCTAACTGGTCTCCCAACATTCTTTCCCTCCCAGCCCACTTACACAATATTGTCAGATTCATCTTCCAAAAACACTGCTTTGCCACGTAACCCTTTCATCGAAAAATGTCATCAGTTCTCTCTGACCTTAAGAGAAACATTTTTCAATCTTACCACAGAATGTTTTAATATCTTTTTTTAATGGAAAGAGGTCTTTAATTAATTAATTAGTGTTAGAAATAGGGTGTACCCCCAACATGGGGCTTGAACTCATGACCCCAAGATCAAGAGTCACATGTTCTACCCACTGAGCCAGGCAGGTGCCCTTTACCATAAAAATTTCAAAACATAGAACATAAGAGTTGGACGGCCCAGGGAGATTGGAATGTCAAAGGCTGGCACCAGGACTATTGGCTTTAAATGGACTAGAAAACAGATGTGTGTGGGTGTCACCTAAACATTTATTTTTGTCTAACCAAAGGCACAATCTATAGAAATCTCCCTAAAAGAGCAATCATCAAACTGAGTTAAGTAACTTTCCAAGGGGGTGTATGCACATGGATTTATTTTTCTAAGAGAATCATTTTCCAGATTTTCAACTTGTTCTTTATGAAAACTAGCCATGAGGTAATACAAATTCTTTCTTTTCACTGTGCATTTCAAAAAAACCTTCCTTCTCCTTACCCATCTTGGATCTTACCTTGGAACATTACCTCCAGGGTCTTGAGAACCTCTGGGGAATGGGGGGAAAGGAAAACAAAAGGATGATTTGAAGTATTGATTTTGGGAAAGCGTCCTTTAATGATTAAGCAAAATCACCAGGTAGATCTTTCCATTAAGGGTGAGGTGTGGCTTTAGACATGGGGTATTTGGGCCTGTGTTGGGAGGCTCTGAATTCAGATATGTTGTAAGAAGGTAGAGGTGGAGTGATTCAGTATCTCTTGTTCCCTGATTATTTTCAAAGAATGCATGACTCTTGAGAGAGACCCATGATAGCAAAGTAAAGAATACTTCAAGGGCTGAAAATGGTGTCTTCTATTTGTTTTCAGTTATTCTCAAAATTCAGCCCTAGGAGGTACCATTAGTTGGAAAGAATCATCTATGCATAATAGAAGCTGTGCAGGTTCCTGATGCTCATGCAGGGCTGAATGGCACGAGTGGCACAACTAAATGGCGCACACGTTGGATTCTCAATACATATTCTGAGTGTTGTTCACCTTAGTAGAATACATTGTGAATGATGCTCTCTAAACCTGAGCAACTGGGGGGGGGGGTGATATGCAATTTTTAGAAATTTAATTTAAATGTTTTCTGAGAACACTGCTCTACTATACTAGATGACTTATAGATAAAAATTTTATGTGCTTTCTTGATATTATATGGGCATCATTGAATAGAGTAATTAAAACTTATATATATGAAATGACATCAGGGAATATTTTTCCACTGGTAGTTAGTTCTCATTTATTCTTTTAAAATATTATATTTTCATGCACCTGGGTGGCTGAAGGAGAAGGAGAAGCAGACTCCCCACTGAGCAGAGAGCCTGATGTGGGGCTCAATCCCAGGACCCTGGGATCATGACCCGAGCCGATGGAAGATGCTTAACTGACTGAGCCACCCAGGTGCCCCAAGAAAGAGTATTTTTAAATTGCTTTCTACATTTTTAAAGTGGATACATTAATTACAATAGCTGTACATCCTGATATATGGCTTTTAGTAATTTATCTTATAAGATGTGTTCCATAATTTTTCAGTGGTTTCATACTATTCCTCAAATTGCATTTTGACTTACTTATTTGAATTGATAAATGAATTCAGACTTTTCCAATAGAATATAAATCTGATTTAGCTGATTGGTTTGACAATGAGGAATGCCTTTTCCAATTAGGCTGTATGGGAAGTATTTCCTGTAAGTTGAATGAGCTAAATCAGCAGCCCTAAGCTTCTGACAAAAATATTTAAAATGTTAAAATAAAAGCATTTAAAAAATGTATTGTCAAAAGTATATTAAAAGCAAAATTTTTATTTACAGAGTAAACAAGGCACCTTTTTTTGGAAAGATTTTTATTTTATTATATTTGAGAGAGAGAGAGCACAAGCAGGGTGAGGGGCACAGGGAGAGAGACAAGCATAAGCAGACTCCCTGCTAAGTGGGGAGCCAGATGTGGGGCTTGCTGGGGAGCACGGTTGGGCTTTGATCCCAGGACTCTGAGATCATGACCCGAGCCAAAGTCAGAAGCTTAACTGCCTGAGCCACCCAGGTGCCCCCAACAAGGCACATTTAATTGAAAGAGAACAGAGGTAGTTGTTTGATATATCTTAGTAGAAATTTTTAACAAACCCCCTGTAAACTGCAGATGAGAATGGCTTTTTTTTTTTTTTTAAGATTTTATTTATTTATTTGACAGAGATGCAGCGAGAGAGGGAACACAAGCAGGGAGAGTGGGAGAGGGAGAAGCAGGCTCCCCGCTGAGCAGGGAGCTTGATGTGGGGCTCGATCCCAGGACCCTGGGATCATGACCTGAGCCGAGGGCAGACGCTTAATGACTGAGCCACCCGGGCGCCCCGTGAATGGCTTTTATAACTGGGTACCAAATCATTTTGCAGGTCAAGTTGTTTCTTTCTTTTTTTAAGATTTTATTTATTTATTTGAGAGAGAGAGAGAGCATGAGCTGGACAGAGGGGAAGAGGGAGAGGGAGAAACAGACTCCTGTTGAACAGGGAGCCCAACCCGGGGCTCGATCCCAGGACCCTGAGATCATGACCTGAGCCGAAGGCAGACGCTTAACTGACTGAGCCACCCAGACACCCCAAGTCAGGTTGTTTCTAATAAAAAACTTTCCATAAAATTAAAGGAGTCCTTAGTTGAGTTGTTAGCTGATGATTTGAATAAGTTCATATAATTTAGTTAAGACTGCCTTCAAATAAAGCTTCTTCCATTCCCATTTCCTTATTTTTATGGAACTTTCTTGGCAGTAACATTTATAAAAATGAAAAATAGAAATAAAACTGATGTTCTAACTTGGGAAACATGAGCTAATTGAAAAGAAAATAGTCTCATCCATCTTATTAAAACTGCACCTTTGGGGGTGCCTGGGTGGCTCAGTCGTTAAGCATCTGCCTTCAGCTCAGGTCATGGTCCCTGGATCCTGGGATCGAGCCCCACATCAGACTCCCTGCTCCGTGGGAAGCCTGCTTCTCCCTCTCCCACTCCCCTTGCTTGTGTTCCCTCTCTCACTGTGTCTCTGTCAAATAAATAAATAAAATCTTTAAAAAATAAATAAAAGAACTGCACCTTTGGGGCACCTGGGTAGCTCAGTCGGTTGAGCATCTGACTCTTGATTTTGGCTCAGGTCATAATCTTGGGGTCTTGGGACCGAGCCCGGAGTCAGGCTCCTGCTCAGCATGGAGTCTGCTCGAGGATTTTTCTCGCTCTCCCTCTGGCCCTCCTCCCACTCTCATGCATGCTCTCTCCTCTCTTTCTAAAATAAATAAATAAATCTTTAAAAACAAAGAACTGCACCTTTAATAAAATTTTCCTTTTTATGTTTAATGTTTATCTTTTTTTTTTAAGTAGGGTGGAGCCCAGTGCAGGCCTTGAACTCATGACCCTGAGATCAAGACCTGAGCTGAGATCAAGAGTTGGACACCTAACTGACTGAGCCACCCAGGCACCCTTGTTTAATATTTATCTTAATCCATCATATATGTGGGTTATTTTGATAAATTTTACACGACTAGTCATTATAACATTCTTTTTGATACTTTAGAGCCCGACAGTGGTAGATTCTACTAGTTGCTTCCTAAAATTTGTTCTCCCCTTCTTTGGTTGCACAGCTAGCCTACATTTTCCCGTTTTCCTTGCTGTAGGTTGTGGCCATGTAATTCTTCTGGCAACACAAAGTGCGTGGAAGTGATGCAGGTGACTTCCAGGACTCTCCCCGTAAAATCTCTTCTATGCACTCTTTGCTTCTTCATGAGGCTTTAGGAAAGGGGTTGTCAAACTTTGGTAAAGGGCCAGACAATAACTATTTTAGGCTTTATAAAGCCAGGTAAGGCCTCTGTCTCATATTCTGCCTTTTTTTTTTTTTTTTTTAAATAGCCCTTTAAAAATGTAAAACTCCCAGGGCACATAAAAGTAGGCTGGCAAGCTAGATCCTGTTCAGGGGAATGGCAGAGCCATGTAGTAGAAGGAGATTGGGTCTCTGAATCACTGTGTGGAGGAGAGCACCTTGTTTATTAGAGCATTATGTGAGAAAGAAATAGACTTTGTGTTGAGCCATTACATGGTTGGGCCAACTTGTTACTGTAGCTCAGCCTAGCAAAAATACAGAAAATTAAAAAAAATTAATTTACAAAGATTTTTATTGCAGAAAAGTATGATAATGAATAAGAAGACCTTTGGATACAATAATATAGATAAAAGTCCATAGGAGAAGTGGTACAAGAATATAAACTTAAGGAGAAAAGGGAATGATGTAAAATTTCTGACTGTTAAAGAACTTGTTTATATTTTTAAACGGATTATGATGGGCATCAAATTGCTTGGGTTTTAGATGCAACTGGATATTTTAAAAAGTATAGCTACAGTTTATTTTAAAATATGTATATTAATAATGTGCTGGAAATTATAGCCTTTGTAATTAGTTAAACATATGAAATATTTTAGATGTCAACTAAAAATTTTGTGAAGGGATTCATGGTTTTAAAAAATTCCCTTAGGAGACATGCCAAAAATCTTTGAAGAGAATTCCAAGAACCTTTAAAGACTCAAAACCAAACCTCTTGTGAAAGCTTCATGGATTCACTGGGCTGGAAGAATGAGCAGGGGCTTTTTTGGTCCACCTCTGCCCTTTCTGAAATCCCATGTCCAGGTCACTTTAGAAAGTGTGCAAACAGAGGAATGTCTCTGCATGTCAAGAGTCCTGCCAGTGGTGTCGCTCAGCTAGGTGTAGACTGCATTTCTTTTGACCTTAGATTCCTCACTGAATCATGAGGATGAGAGCTGTTTTCTTCCTTCCTTTCAGAAGTCTTCCTTTCTTGGTTGTTCTGAGGATTCCTGCGTTAAACATTTGTGAAGTACTTTGCAGTATTTGGCTGAAACTACAAAGTTGCATTTGTTATTGTTGGAGGGATGAAAAGTATTATGCAAGTGCAAAGTATCATTTTCTTTCCAGGCCATACACCATTACCAAGCTGAACCCCCAGGAAACTCTTGACCCCATCCCCTTGCAAGGCCTCTTCATTTACATAACCAGCCACACAAATTGAGCTAACTAATGTCTCCTGGGAGAGGATTTGCACTTTCTCCTTTTCCTCAGAGAGTTTCTGTCGGCCTAAGAGGTGTGATAACTTTGTCCTCAGGCAGAACTGATAGTCTTTCCTTGGTCCTCCTATTCCAGGAGTCAGTAGGACAGTGAGTAAATTATGAGGACTCTTATTTTCATCTGTCCTTGTCTACTCCCAGTGACTCATAAGTCACTTCACCTCTCTGAGCTTCTTTTCCCTGATCTAAGAAATGAGGGAATTGGAATAAGTAATTTCTATGGACCCTTCACACTTAAAAATTTCCTCTTAGCATGTCAAAATGCTGAAAAAATGCTCTGAAAACTTCAGTATATTGGTGTGTATCATTTGGGAATGTGCAGTATATGACAAGAGAAATACAACCGAATTAAATGAATGAGAGATGCTGTTATCCAAATAAAGTTCTTTATTTAATTCCAGTTTTCATAAGTGTGTTTTATACTGTTAGATCTGTGTGGCTATTGCTGGTAAGTGGTAGAGGTGATGATGGTGATGACGGTGGTAGAGGTGATGGTGGTGATGACGGTGGTAGGGGTGATGATGGTGATGGTGGTGGTAGAGGTGATGATGTGATGATGGTGGTAGGGGTAGTGGTGGTGGTGAAGGTGATGGGGGCAGTGGTAGACACAGTGGTGTAAACTTCACAGTGACCTTGAATAAAAATACATAAGCTAATGTTTTCATCACAGAGTCAGTTCATCTTTATAATTCCCATAGTGCGTTAGCATACTGCCTTGCAAAAAGCAGGTGCTCCGTAAATGTTTGATGAAAGAGTATCTGGCAGATAACTACAGATGCATCTTACTCTCATATCTAAGGCAAAACTAATACTCTTGTAAGGTCTCAAGTTTCATTTCACTTAATATAATAGGCTTTCTTTCTTTTTTTTTAAAGATTTATTTATTTATTTGAGAGAGCAAGAATGAGAGAGAGAAGGAGAGAGAGAGTACATGGGGGGAGGGTCAGAGGGAGAAGCAGGCTCCTCGCTGAGCAGGGAGCCCCAGGCGGGACTCAATCGGGACTCCGGGATCATGACCTGAGCCAAAGGCAGTTGCTTAACCAACTGAGCCACTCAGGCACCCCAATATAATAGGCTTTCTAAGAAAGCTCTGAAAATACTATCACTGAAGTCATTTTAATTGATGTTGCTCATACTTAACTTCCCAGAGAAGGATGAAAGTGTATGCAGATTATAAGAGGGCTGTTTCTCAGTAATGGAAAAAAAGGCCACTGAAGTCAATCCACTCAAAAAGGGATCAAAACTTCACAGGAAGAAGTTCAACTTGGACTATATCTGATTATTAGAATTAAAATTATAAAAATAATTTTATCTTATATGTAACCAAATTTAGGTTATTATAGAAACTAAGGGCTAGTCCTTGAAATGTACAAAAACTGGGTCAAGTATTGCTTTGTTTTTTTTGAGGGCACATAATTTTTCCAACAAAAGTTAACAACACACAGAATACCCTTCACTTTAACATGTAGAAATAATCAAAGGGTTTCAAAATCTTTCCCTAGTGCCTTTCTTAATCTTTGGATTTTCAGATAATTCCACTAACATATGATCATCGTTGATTTTTTTTTTTTCTAGTTGTTAACTGGTCTACCAGTTACACAAGATTCCAAATTCAGTGGTCCCTCCTTATCCACTGTGTTGCTTTCTGGGGTTTCACTTACCCATGGTTAACTGCAGTCCAGGAGCAAATGATTCTTCTTCTGATGTATTATCAGGTTAATAGAAGTCTATTGCTACATTACTATACTTACATCATCACCTCACTTCATCTCATCACTAGGTATTTTATCATCATCATAAGAAGGGTGAGTAGAGTACAATAATATATTTTGAGAGAGAGACCATATTTACTTAACTTTTATTATAGTGTATTGTTATAATTGTTCTATTTTATTAATAGTGTTGTAGGTAATCTCTTACTGTGCCTAATTTATAAATTAAATTTATCATAGGTATGTATGTAGAGGAAAGATATAGTATATATAGGATTTAGTAATATCTGTGGTTTCAGGCATCCACTGGGAGTCTTGGAATATATTCCCTGTGGGTAAGGGGGACTACTGTGTACTCTAAAAATAATTGACTTAATGAAATCTTTTATTTTTTCAAGATTTACCTTTTCATTTTGCATTGTATGGGTGAATAAATACTACTTCCAATAATCAGAGATACTCGCAGTGTTAAACGGAGAGAGATGCCTTATGTATATTAGTGAATATTTTTATTATGGTGACTTTTGCTTTCCTATATTACAGTGTTTCAGTGGAGCTCCTGAGAATTAATATTCAGATAACAAAGATACCTTGTATTCACTCAGCCAGCATCTATTCAACATTATTGAAAGAAACTTACTGTGGCAGGTAATATTTTCCAAAGATGGCTGTACCAATATTTCTCATCCCACCTGATCACCTTACCACGTAACCTTGCTCCTTTCTGATCAAGAGTTGGCTGGAGTGCCTGGGTGGCTTGATCAGTTAAGCGTCCAACTCTTGATTTCAGCTCAGGTCTTAATCTCAGTGTTGTGAGTTCAAGCCTGTTTTGGGTTTCCATGCTGGGAGCCTACTTAAAAAAAAAAAAAAAAAAGGTGGCATCTATATCCCTTCCTTTAAACCTGGGTGGACTTTTGTGACCTTTCTGCCAACAGAATGTGGTGAAGTGACTCTGGGTGGTGATTTCAGAGGTTAGATCATATGATGTTTGTAGTTATAGTTTGTTCATTCTACATTCTATTGCTACATAGTGCCTCATCATTTATGTATTCAACATACACTTGAAGAGTATTTGGGCATTTTAAATTTAGAGTTTTTAGTGCTATGAACTATGAATATTTTGATACATATCTTTGGGAGAACATATGTAAAAGTTTCTGCTTGGTTTGTACCTAGAAGTGGAAGTTCGTGGCTTTAAATATTTTGGACTATTAAGATTGGTTTTTAAATGAGTCATCTTTGACATTTAATGACAGCATTTAAAATATTCCTTAGCCTTTTTCACATTCTAGATATTGTCCATGACCTGTAGGGTGCTGCTTAACGTCTATAATCAGAATAAGGCAAGAATAAAGGAAAAGGAAGTTAATACTGGTCAAACCAATAAAACATTACCAACCGTTGCTCAGTTCCTGGGATCTGAGCCAGTTGTCAGTCAGGAGCCCAACTGTCTGAAGAGAGGACCAAATTCTCAGGAGCAGGGACCCTGGAACACCATGGCAAGTAATACTGGAAGGATCCTCAGCCATTTTCAAAGGAGTCTATGGCTATTTTCTTGGGTGATTGTGTACTGGAGAAAGAATCCTCAGACATTTCAAGGATTATCAGATAGAGGTTCTCAGTTGATACTGACATTTGGAGCCCCGAAGCATTGTCGTGCCCCTTTGCCTACAGTTAGATATAGGGATATGGGGACCAGATAAATAAATGGAGTTCTGGCTAAAGTTTGACTTAGAACAGATTCCCTAAGTCTGCAGATCCATCTCTCTGAGTATATAATTGAGATTGACACACTTGGCAATAGGACTAATCCCATATTGGGCCCTTAGCCTGTGGAATGAGATCTATCACGGGGGGATAGGCCAGCCACATCTTCCTTGTACTTGGTATGAGTGGTTGATTTGGCGAATGAGTTGTTTTCCGTTCCAATTAGATAAGAGGGTCAGAAACAGCATTCACATGGAAGGGACAACATTTATTTATAGTTTTACCCCAGGGATATGTTAACTCTCCTACCCTTTGTTATATATAGTTCATATATAGATCGGGACCATCTGAACATCCCAGAGAACAATACTGTGATTCATTGCATCAGTGACACTGTGCTGATCAGGCAGAATGAGCAAGATATGGCTAGGATGCTGGAAGCCCTGGGGGGAGACATTCACACCAGAGGACAGGAGACAAACTCTACGAAGATTCACAAATCTGCCACTTAAGTAAAGTTTAGAAGGATTCAGTAGTCAGGGGTAATTTGGGATAACCTCTCCAAAGTAAAACATAGAGTGCTGTATCTTGCATCCCCTACTATAAAAAAGGAAACACAATGCCTGGTGGATCTCTTTATGTACTAGAGGCAACATAGTCCATACCTAGGAATGTTACGGTAGCCCAAACACTAGGATTTATGGAAGGCTTTATTTATGGGAGAGACCCAGAGCTAGAAATGACTCTATAGCAGGTACAGGTTGTGGTGGGAGCAACACTGTTACTTTACCATACCACCTGCCAGAGCCTATAGTGTTGGAGGTAGGAAAAGATACAGTGTAAGTTGTATAGTAAGCCCCAGTGGGAGAATAACAACATAGGCCCTGGGACTTCTAGAGCAAGGCCCTGTCATCCACAGCAGAGAGTTATACATCTTTGGAGAAACAGCTCCTGGTGTGTTACCCGGACCTGGTGGAGATAGAGCAGTTGGCCATCGGGCACTAAGTAAGCATGCATTTATTTTTTTAAAGATTTTATCTATTTATTCATAAGAGATAGAGAGGCAGAGGGAGAAGCAGGCTCCCTGCTGAACAGGGAGCCCGATGCGGGACTCGATCCCAGCACCCTGGGATCATGACCTGAGCCGAAGGCAGAAGCTTAACCATCTGAGCCACCCAGGCGCCCGTGAGCCCGCATTTAGAATGGCCTATTCTAAGCTGGATTCTTTTGGATCCATCAAGTCATACAACTGGATAGGCCCAAGAGTAGTGGTACATCTGGGATTGAGCCTGAGAAGGATCAGAAGGCGTAAGTAAACTGCATGAGTAGGTATCCCAGATATTGCATCATCCACCATGCGTGTCCCGGCTGCCCTCATTCTCTGTAGGGTCCCAACCAGGGGGAGGAAAAAGCTCAAGCCTGGTTTATGAATCAGTCAGTTCAGTATGTGGATGCAAGACAAAAATGGACAGTGGCTCAGAAACTTCCCAGTGGGTAGAGCTTCAAGGATTTCAAGGTTACTTACTTTGTGTGGATGGAGAGGTGACTGCCTGAGATGCGAATATATACACTTTCCTGTGCAATGACCCTGAAAGGGAAAGGACTGCAACACTGAAGACCAAGAGGTCAGAAGCAGAAGCATGTAGATGGATATATGACAGCAGGCATGAAGCATGAAGATTTTGTGTTACAGATTAATGCCCACTCCAAAGTATTCACCATTGAAGAGGCACTAAAAAAACCCAAGTAGGCAAAATGGATCTGACCAGTTGATGTCGGGCAGTCTTTGCCATCAACCATCCCAGAATTGACATGATAGACAAATGAAGAGTAACAGAGACAGAAGCTATGCATGTATCCAACAGCATGGGCTCCCACTTACCAAAGCTGCTGCTTCTAAAGGTTCAATGTACCAACAACAGAGACAGCCTCCAATATGGCACTGTTCCTAGAAGAGTCCAACCAGCCATTTGGCAAGTTGACTATAGTAGGCCCCCTCCATCTAGTTTGTCTGTATAGGAATAGATAACTATTCTGAGTATAGATTTGCCTTTACTGCTTACAGAGAGCCTGTTAGCGCCGCTATCTGGAACCTTACAGAATGCCTGATGCATAGACATAAAATCCCACACAACATAGCACTTGATCAGGGAACTCACTTTGCAGTGAAGGAGGTACAGAAATTACCCCGTGGCTATAGAATGCACTGATTGTATTACATACTGCAATATTTAGAATTAGCTAAACTGATAGTCAAGGCACAGCTAAAGCACCAGCTTTTAGGCAATATTCTGCAGGGATGAGGTGCCACCCTTCAGGGTGCAGTGTATACACTGAATCAAAGACCTCTCTATGATATTATATCACTTATAGGGAATGCATGAGTCTAAGAACAAAGTGGTGGAAGCAAAAGTGGACCCATTTAACATCACTCCCAGTGATCCTTTGGGGAACTTTGTGTTTCCCATTTTCACAACTTTGGAATCTATAGGGTTAGAGGTTCAGGTCCCAAAGGGAGTGCACTCTTGCTAGGGGGACATGACAACAGTACCATTTAACTATAATCTGTGAATGCCATGTACACACTTTAGACTCCTCTGTCCAGGGGCCAACAGCAAGAAGAGTCACCATCATTCTGGCTGGGATCAACGACCCTAAGCAGCAGGAGGAGTAAAGGCTGCTATTACACAAGGTGTTAAGGCAGTGAGGGATGTGCACAACCAGGTGATCCACTTGGTACCTCTGGGGATTATTTTTCACCATTATAATTGTGAATGGATATACTCAGAAGCCCCAGTCTGAGAAGGGTGGGATTTCAAGGGCTGGAGCCCCCTTAAAAATGAAGCACCACCAGGTAGGCAAGCCATCAGCACCTGCAGAGAAGATGGCATAGGCTGTGGAGACTTCAGGAAGTGTATATATTCACATCACAGGCATAGGCTGTGGAGACTTCAGGAGAGAGAAGATAAATACCAGTTCTGGCCTCAAGACCAACTGCCACAGCAAGGACTGTGATTTGTCTCACTAACCACTTAAATTTCCCCTCAGGAGAGAGGTCCTGGAGAACCATGGAAGAACTGCATCCTGAAATGGATGGAGGAGTCAGTCTGTTCGATGCAGCTTGTATAGACTGTGGTGAAAGCCGTGTGGGTTCACTGCTTAGGGCTCCCTTCAGTAGAGAACCTCCTATGAGAGCAGTCAGCTGACAGCTCCAGCCACCACACCTGTGGAATTACTGCCTCATTCACATGGGGAAGCCCATGATCTCCTCAGAGTGCCGGTGATTGAGCCCAGCGGTGTGCGAAAGCTGAGCCATCCCTGCCCATCCTGGGACACCCCTAGTGGTCAGTCATTGACTTGAAGTTTCTCATCACCCTGGCTAGGACTTCCTTCAAGCCGCGCTGCAATCTGAGGCACCTCTGCACGATCTTCCTTCCTTCGCTTTCCTTCTTTCATAGGTGTCAGCCCTCCATGGCAATCTGAAGGCTTTCCTGGCCTACTCTTCCTCCTTCTCTCCTTCACTCTTTTCTTTCTTTCTTTTTTTTTTTTAAGATTTATTTATTTATTTGAGAGAGAGAGCAGGGCGGAGGGGCAGCAGGACAGGGAGAGAGGGTCCCAAGCAGACTCCAGGCTAGGCATGTAGCCTGACAAAGGGCTTGATCTCATGACCCTGAGATCACAACCTGAGCTGGAACCAAGAGTCGGTCACTCAGATGACTGACCACCCAGGTGCCTCCTCTCGTTTATTGTTTATGGCCTATCCCCTAATTCATTTCTTGCTCGCTCATCTAATTCCATCTTGGTGTCTGCTTCCCGGTGGATCTGAACAGACCCACAAATCATTAATGCTAGTTCTTTTCCAAGTAGTCATCTGTTTTCTCAACTTTTTTGTGTCTTGATGAAGAGTTTGAATCCTGAAGGTTAAACAGACACCTACCTTATAAATACAGGTATTTCTGCTAGCCAATTTACTCTAACCTAACTCTGCAGAGGAATTACAGAACATGTTAGTGTCATCTAGAACTTAAAGGTTCATTTTTGTGTTTGCTGAAGGGCAAGTTCACGTTTAGTGTTTTCCTGGATTACTTTCGTTTCCTCCTTTCTCCCTCCCATTGGACGCCAGTGGTAGGGACCTTGTTTGTTTCCTTTAGATCATAGAACTACAAATTCAAATGACATGGCATTTTGGAGAATAGAAATTCCTGATTTAAGTGAGGCTGTTTTGAGTCCAGATGGATTTGTGATAACTGAAAGAAAGAACGGTCTTGTTCCCAGACCAGCTACACGCTGCTGCTCCAAGCTGTGGATTAATGAAACTGGCACAAGAATAAACTTGGTTGGGATTTTCTTTGGTGGGATTTTGCGGCCACCAAGAAGTTTCCCTTGCAAGTTAATAAGTCTGGGTGGGAAAACGCCTGTATGTGGGGTTCTTATTTCCTCCCCCCAAAAAAACACACCCCACCGGCAGTGGTGAAATAGAAAAGATTGACTAATAAGGGTAAAAATCTGGACTTGGCACAAAGGTTTTTGGTGATTTTAGGTAAAATGGTCTGGTCTCTTTCATACCAACAGCTTGCTTTGGAGGCTGTAAAGTTTGGCCTCTCCAAACTTATTTGACCAAGTTGTCCAGAAAGTCAAAGGATTCATTAGCAAGAATGAAATTTACCACCAGATTGTGTCTGTCCTTTGAGCCAAACAGACTGAAACTTACTTCTTGGCAGTCTCTTTGTGGGGTGTTCAAACACTAACACAAAAAAGTTTTGAAAGCCCTGTGATGTCTTTTGGTGAGTAGAGTGTCTATAGGAGCTTATGTGGAGGAATCAATGTAACTGTTGCTCCTGAGTTGTCAGATAATTCATCAAAAGGGTCCCCCTTTATTGGGGATGAATTTTGTTCCAAGAATGGAATCCATCACTTCTAACTCAAGACCTTATCTTGTGATGTGACATAATGAAGCACCTGGGACACCTTAATATACCTGTCCACAGGATGGCCAGAAGAGATAGATTTCTCCCTTGAGAATGTGTTTCAATGAACATCACAACTTTGTCCTTTCTCCTTGAAAGGTCTACATTGCCATATTTAATTATTTAAGGCAGTCTTGCAATAATTTTTTTTAAAGATTTTATTTATTCATTTGAGAGAGAGAGAGACAGAGCACAAGCAGGGGGAGAGGCAGAGAGGGAGAAGCAGGCTCCATGCTGAGCTGGGAGCCTGATGTGGGGGTTCAATCCCAGGACCTGGAAATGACGACCTGAGCCGAAGGCAGACGCCCAACCATCTGAGCCACCCAGGCGCCCCTGTCTTGTAATAATTACAAGAGAAGTGGAAGACTAAAATTCTAGAGGCTTTTTTCCTTGAAGGCCATTAACCAGTTTTATTTTTATAGATGCAATGCCAACCAGCCAAAGTCTAAATTATTATGATCTCTAATATTGAACTCCTGGCCCTGCAATCTAAACAAGGGAACAGCCTCGACTGACACTTTCACAGATAGTAGTTATGGATTATTATTATTATTTATTTTTTTAGTAAAGTGGTAGCTAAATCTCAGGGATCTTCTCATTCACTTTTTCTTTGGCATTTTATTTCTTTTTCTTTGGTGTTTTAAGTTAAACTCTTCTCAAGTATCTGCAGATTATTTTCTCTTCTGTGAAACACACAATTTTGACAGGTGGGAGGAAATAAATAGAATGAATGTCTCTTGCCTGAAATCTCTGCTCAAAAAGTGCGAGATGATGATTTAATAGAATTACAATGTGCAGCCTTTAGGTTAGTGCCCAGGGAGCCCTAAAATTGTTTGGCTGTCAAGAGCATCATGTGGTTCCTCCAGGGATTTTGTTGTGGTTCATTTCTAAAAGGCAAACAGCTGAAAGACTTGTGTTCATGCTAAGAAACACCAAGCATATGAACTCAGGCAGTTATTCCATCTCTGGGGTTCTCTGCCTGGGCCTTCTTTTCTGGGAGCTTCTTGTCTTCCCTTTAGGGTTATGCTCATTGTACTTATTCTTGACCTTGATCTTCCTCCTCCCCCACCATCAAAAGTGACTGGTCCAAAGATGGACACCTGATTCAAAATAATCAGTCAAGGACCTTTCCCTGGGAATTTAGACCTGAGGCAAAAGTCCATTTCTCTTTTAAGAGGAACTGCTTGTACGGGCACCTGGGTGGTTCAGTCAGTTAACATCTGCCTTTGGCTTAGGTCGTGACCCCAGGGTCCTGGGATCAAGCCCTACGTGGAGCTCCCTTCTCAGCAGGGAGTCTACTTCTCTCTCTCCTCCCCCCACCCCCACCACTTGTGCTCGCTCTCACTCACTCTCTTTCTCTCTCAAATACATAAAATCTTTTAAAAAAAGAAAAAGAGGGACTGCTTGTAATATGTGAAATTGTGAGGCCTAGAAAACGATGTACCATGTAGATTGAAGAGCAGAAAAGGCTGATTTGTCCAGAAACAATGAAGTAGATAACGTAACAGAGACCAGAGACAGGGAGAGGGAAACAGGAGAGGGAGGGAGGTATGCACTGCCTTATGTTCCAGGCCGTATCCTTATAACTGCTCCCTTTTGCTTATGTGAACAAATTTTTTTACCTGCAGCCAAGAGGAGTCTTAACTACTTTTCCTCCCACTTCTCGAGAATGTGTGATATAGAAAATGTGAATTTGCCCAACCAGGTAGTCCTGATGTCACAGGATATGTTTTGACCCTTCAGGAGCCTCCTCTTGCTGCTACTGTAGAACAAATCTGCCGGCTTTCTGTGTTCTCCTGCTCCCACACCAGTCCTCTAAGGGTCTAGAAAGACTCAACTTGAGGACGAGGACACACTGAAATTTGGGGGCTCCCAAGGATGGCTGTGGTGCCTAGCCATCATTTGTAATATATTTTTTTCTCTAACAAAACACATTCTGAGTTTCAAATGACCAATTTATAAAATAACTCTAGAAATAAAACCCTTAAAAAAAAAAAGTCAGGACTGACTGCTCCATATTAATTAGTAGTGAGGATTCACATGACAGAAGGGTTCTTTAATACACGCAAGTACTCCATTAATCAGAGTTTGATTGCATTTTAAGTATGCTCCAACACATTTGAGTTTTCATTTATTTAATGAGAGGGAGGAGACAACTAGAATTTAAATTTTAGGAGCCTCTGAGCACTGAATGGCCATTAGATGACAAAGCAATTGTGAAATGTTATTAGAGGGATAGGTCAATGGAGGAAAAAGAACTAAAAATACCCTCTCTCTCTCTCTCTCTCTCTTTCTGAGGGACAGAATTCTGTAATCTCACAAAAGAGGAAGCAATTAAGACTCTGATTCAGTTAAGAAGTGATGAGAGAAATAGGGGAGCCTGGGCGGCTCAGTCGGTTGAACATCCAGCTCTTGATTTTGGCTCAGGTCATGACCTCAGGGTTGTGAGATTAAGCTCCACATTGGGCTCTGCACTCAGCAGGGAGCCTGCTTGAGATTCTCTCCCTCTCCCTCTGCCCCTGCACCCCCCTCTAAAATAAATAAATAAATCTTAAAAAAATAAGTTATGAAATGGGGTGCCTGGGTGCTAAGATGGTTAAGCATCTGAGCCTTCGGCTCAGGTCATGATCTTAGGGTCCTAGGATTGAGCCCCACATCAGGCTCCCAGCTCAGTGGGGAGTCTGCTTCTCCATCTCCCTCTGCCTCTCCCCCTGCTTGTGCTCTCTCTCTCTCATAAATAAAATCTTTAAAAATGAAAGAAATATAATATGAAGGCTTAGAAGCACTACAGGGTTTGAGTTCTGGCTCTCGTTATAAGTTGATGACCTTCGGCAAGGCACAAAGTTTTCTGAACCTTGTTTTCCTCTGTATAATAGGATGCCTAGTAATGCTTGTCTGCCAATTCTCAGAGTTACTGTAAGATTCATGTATAATTGTACAGGTGAAATTGTTTTATAGTCTGTAAAATATATAAATATTATTTAATATTACCATGATAATTGAAGTACTAACAACTTTTAATTATTATGACTAGGTGGAAATGTCTATGGTCAAATGGTCCAATTAGGACTTACGTGGCAGACACTACATGAGAATAAATTAACTCTTTAAGATCATCTGTAAATATATATCTTTAAAGAAAACTTTTGTCATTTTTAAGTGTGACTTGAACTTATGTCCATCGGGTCAGTGCTCTTGTGGAGAAGAATTTGAGTCCTGGGCCCTCTCTCCATCCCACATTGGTTTGACTGCTCCTCTCCTCTTCTTGGCTCCAAAAGGGATTGACCTTTTCTGACCAGGCATGAAAGGTGGCCTCCCTTGAGTCTGGACAATGCTGAGCCAGAGGGTAAGAGTAGAGCTTATATATCCTGGGCTCCTGTCAACGTGACAAATAAGACCAGAGAAGGGCAGTGGCTTGAACAGCTGGTGTAACCAGATCTGGGACTTATTTGGGTAGAGGGAGGGGTTCAATGACATCATCAACCAATGACTATCCTATCAGGTGGCAGACTCTTTCAAGTTTAGCTTGAAAGATCACTTCTGTGTTGCATGCAGTGGGCACTCAAACAATATATATATTTCTTGAATATATAAATAATGCTGAGAACCTTGAAATTTACCTCCAAACACTGCTAATTAGTTCTCTCATCATACCCAAAATGATATTAATAATATGGTTTGGGCTTCTGAGAGTGATGATTCAATTTCTCTATCACGTAATGCATTTATAGATTTACATAGATCTAAGTATATAGAAACATTTATCTTTTTTATTTTTACATTTTATTTTTTAGTGTTTAGGTATTATTTTTAGCATCTTTTCATTCATGTTTCCCCCATGTTTTTGAACAAAGTTGTAATTATAGTGTTCACAGATACTTGTTTTCAGATGTACTTATTCAAAAATAATAAAAATTATCTTTTTCACATTGGTACATTGTCTTCAGAAGTTCTATTTCATATTTTAAAAAAGATTTTCTTTTTTTTTAAAAAAAGGGGGCAGTTGGTTAAGCATCTGCCTTTGGCTCAGGTTATGATCTCAGGGTCTTGGGATGGAGCCCCCCATTAGGCTCCCAGCTCTGTGGGAAGCCTGCTTCTCCCTCTTCCACTCCCCCTGTTTGTGTTCCTTCTCTGGCTGTCTCTCTCTCTCTGTCAAATAAATAAAATCTTAAAAAAATAAATAAAATAAAAAAGATTTTATTTTATTTATTTATTTTAGAGAGAGAGCTCGCATGAGTGGAGGGAGGGGCAGAGGGAGAGTGAGAGGGAGAGAATCTCAAGCAGACTCCATGCTTAGTGAAGAGCTCAAAGCAGGGCTTGATCTCAGGACCCTACGATCATGACCTGAGCTGAAACCAAGAGTCAGCTGCTTAACCAACTGAGCCACCCAGGCACCTTCAAAAGTACTATTTCAGATAGCTACCAAAAACTTCAGTAGGTATTATGCTTTCACAAATACTTAGCCAATCTCTTGTTAAATATTTAGGATACTTCTAATTAAGATTATGGGGCAATTGGCAATATAGCTTTGCAATATAGCTTGATAGCTAATCTTTATTTTTCTTTTCTATTTTTTCTTTTTATTTATTTGACACAGAGAGACAGTGAGAGAGGAAACATAAGCAGAGGGAGTGGGAGAGGGAGAAGCAGGCTTCCCGCCGAGTAGGGAGCCCGATGTGGGGCTCGATCCCAGGACCCTGGGATCATGACCTGAGCCGAGGGCAGACGCTCAACGAATGAGCCACCTAGGCGCCCCTCTATTTTCCTTTTCTAAGAAAATATGTATTAATTTATTTTTTCCATTTAAAAATATCTTCCCCAGGAAAAAAAATAGCAAAAATACTAGAGGACAAACCACTTGCACACAGTACTCAAGTAAAGACTAAATCTCAGAAATCCCCCTTTCCTCTAGTCCAACTGCATTGCTGAAGCAAGAGAACATGAGGCAGAACAGTCCCATCCATCATCATCATTATCAAAATTATCTTCCTTATGATCATGCCAGTGCTGTATTTATTAGGAACACTAGAGTGAAGCCTGACAATGAGACCTGCACCTGCAAAGAATAATATTGTGCAAAAATGTGTGGCAGGACCAACTCATTTTGATTTAAGTATTTGTAAACTTGCTGTGCGCTGGACATTTTGCTAGGCATTTGGGATGCAGTAAATTATGAATACACAAGTGTCACATTTGATTTGTCAAGGAACTGGTCAACGCTAATCCTCCTAGTGAAATAAAGATTAATCTTATGCAACAGTTTTCTGGACTCTTTATTATTCAAACCCTTATCTATTCAAGGTCCTGGTCTGTTTAGTTCCTCTTCAGTTGCTAATGGTGATTCTGCTTTGAGAATTTTCTCGACTAGTTCAGCAAGCCCAGGCCGGTTCTGCCTCAAGGGCTTCTGGGCTGGATCCTGTAACAACTTACCCACCCCACCAAGTTTCTGACCATTCCTCTTAGCAGCAATCAGTCACCCACACCAAGTCAGCAATTCAGAGGGGTAGGGCTGAAGAAAGCAGCTTGTGGCTTTCCTGAGGCAAATATGGCAGATGACAAAGTCGAGACAACGGCCATTGGGCTGGGTGACCACCGGTACTGAACCCAGCTGTGTAGGGAACACCTTCTTAGGTGCGGGGAAAAACAGGAAGAAAACGAAGCCCTCTTAGACCTGTCCTCAAAGAGCTTGCAATTCGCTTAGCTGATTCCATATGAAGTCCCAAAACTGTAACGAACGGTAAGAGGCTACCTTACAAACTGTTAGGAGTATACCAGTGGGCGCTAAAAGAAAAATGGGCAAAATCATGTAAGGATCATCATGCCCTCAAGGAATTATGGGCTTCAAAGGAGCATTTCCATAAAGAAATGTAGGATTCTTCTAGCCCCAGGAGGCAAGAGATAACTGAGGTAAAAGGTAGAAGACAGTGTTTTATATGATTATGTGTCAAAGAAACAGACAAGGAAACAAAGAAAAAGACAAGAATAATATGAATTTAGGGGAGAGAGACTAATGGGGGCTTGACAATGGAATATGGAGGGCAGTTTTGAGCAGGGTTCAAATAGAGGTATATGTAGTGAAGGAATAGGCTAAATATGCTTGGGTCAGAGCCTGGCTGGAGTGGATGAAGACACATTTGTGTAAGAATCAAGGTCAGAAAGCAATGAAGATGGCAGTTTGTTGCAAGTCCTTGGGTGCTAGATTGATAGCTCTGACCTTTATTCGTGTGGGCAGTTGTTAAAATCTTGTGAGCTGGGGAATGACATCATGAAAATAGGAGGCCAGAAAGGAGAGACCGGAGGCAGAGAAACCAGGTAGGAGGCCACTGCAAGCATTCTGAGATAAGGTCTTGTTGTGGGAGCAGGAAGGGAAGGATGGTCTTGAGGGACACCAGGATAAAGAATCACTTGCTGTTGCTTGGATGGAGACAGAGAGGGAGGAGGGATGGATGGCTCAGGGAAGCTTTCAGTAGGAAGTGTGCTGAGGGGAAGATTAGGAAGCAGGAATCAACTTCTAGTGGAAAGTCTTTGCAAGTGGAGAGAAATTTACTTACTCTCAATTGATTATCTTATAAAAACTGTGGAGTTTCTCTATGAGATAGGCATGCAGGAGGTAGCACACTGATTTAAAATGACAATACCAGGGAGCAAATGGTGACTCGCACAGGATGGGAGAATAGAAAAGGCACTCTGATCTAGGATTAATCCTTGGCTGAATCTGAGGGTTTTTTTCATGAATTGTGTGTACTTAGACAAAATGTTCTGGAGTTCACTGGGCCAGATTCCTTATCTGGAAAATGGGGATATAAAATATATTATCTATTCTTTGGGCCTCCATGAGGCTTAAATCACCATCATTTGAGTGCTTTAGTATGTACCAGAATTTGTGTTAAGAACTTTATTTCCATTTTCTTTTTTAATCCTTAGAATGCTCATTCTGCATTAAAAAAATGCCAAAATTTAGTGGCTTAACCCAATAGCCATTTTATTTGCTCACAGTTCTGCAGTCTGGGCCGGGCTAGGCTCTGTGGTTCTTTTATTCATCTAGATGGTAGTCACTAATGTGTTTGCAGTCAGCTGATGGGCTGCTAGGGGCTGGGCTCAGCTCAGAAGTGTGGTGGCTGGACTTCTCCCTCTCTCCACATATCTCAGGGCCTCTCCTTCTCCATGTGGTTTCTCCAGCAGGGTAGTTGGACTTATCTAGGGACTTAGGTGTCCCAAAAGTACAAAAATAGAAACTTCCACACCTTCTTAGGGTTCCTGGTTAAGGCAAGTCACCAGCCTAGTCCAGATTTACACTGGATGGGACTCCATAAGGGAGGATGGTCCGCTGAAAAGCAGCAATGTCACGGACTACCACAATATTATCACCAACTTGTAATGAATAATCTGTGACTTAGGGAAGCTAAGTTACCCGCCCAATGAAGAGTAGAGCTAGGCACTTCAAAACTTGTGTTCTATCATGGGTCAATGGATAAAATTTGTCGTGTTTTAACCTAGGACCCCGTGAAGTGGGTACTGTTATTGCACCTAATTTACAAAGGAGGAACCCAGGAATAGAGAGCTCAAGTATTTTGCTTGAGGTGACTCAGGTATTTTGCTCCAGAGATTATACATTTAGTCACTACACTGTGCTGCCTCACATGGGTAGTACCTGACACATACAAGGCACCTGTAAATGTTATGTCATCTGAAGCTGTTGTTTTTGAAGGATGGAGCAAATGTCTTCAACCATCCACCATCACATCACATAGGCGATTTGGGAACTGGGGGTTTTCCATTTGAGTTATCCTGTGATCTGGGCAATTTCCTTTTCAGGCATCAACTTCTCTGTCTTTCACCATCTATTTCTTGAAGGTTGGCAAGGAATGAAGACAGCATCCTTGCCCATCCAATCCCAACCCTGATTCTCACAGCTCCCTCAGCATTTTCTTCTTTGGTAGCTGCCAGATAACTCCTTACAAAGCAGGCCCTTCCTTCTTGGGTGAGGACCTTCCTGGAGTAGGGCTGGACTGAAGTTTCCATCCTTTAATCATCAAGTTGGCCTTGCAGCTTCTGATTAGTAACCACTTGGTCCGTTTACTTCCTTTAGTTTCATAGCTAATTTCCCCATTGTCATAACTGTGGTGGCTTTTGACGATAGCTTGCTGATGCTATTTCCAGTGGAGTGACATGTCGCTTCCCCCTTCCTTCTGCTGGTCCTATGGGCAGAGGATTTTGCTGCACGGGAAATCTGGGGTTCCAGAGTCTCTGGAGAGGAGCTTATGCTCTGCTTATCTTTGAAGGTGACCCATGTGGCTGTCTTTCTCTAAGGCAGCCCTGATTTTTCCCACTCTGTGGGGAGTCTGGAATCAGAGCACACCCTCAAGTATAGATAATGGGGTGACAGGTGCCTCATTTTGGTGGGCTCTGTTCTATTGTGGGCATGACAGGGAGTAGCCATTCAGGGAGTGGCCCCGAAATACTCCCTGGCCTTTTCCAAGGCAAAACTATGGGGTGGTCTTGTCTTTCCTGTAAACTTTTCTCCTTCAAAGTAACTCCAGATTTTGACTTTATTTCACCCTTATAAAAATAGTGAGGAGCAATACTTGCACTTAATACAATTCTATTTTATTTAACGGAGAGGTATGTGGATGGGCTGGGTGCTGTTCTAAGTGTTTTACAGATCTTTCCCGATTTAGGTAGGATGAGGTCCTCATGAATCCACTGTAAATTGAAAACACCGTAAGTTGAAAATGCATTTAATACCAAACATCATAGTTTAGCCTAGCCTATCTTAAATGTGCTCAGAACACTTACATTAACCTACAGTCGGGCAAAATCATCTAACATAAAGCCTATTTTATAATAAAGTGTTGAGTATCTCAAGTAATTTATTGACTACAGCTGAAAGTGAAAGACAATTGTTATATGGTAACAGAATGGCTGTTAAGTGTAAGCTGTTTACCTTTCTGATGGCAGGGCTGACTGGGAGCTGTGGCTGCTGTGGCCCAGGCCCAGCATCAGGAGAGTATGGCAGGGCATGTCACTAGCCTGGGGAAAGGTCAAAATTCAAAATTCCGAGTAAAGTTTGAATGTATATCCCTTTTGCACCATCCTAAAGTGGAAAAATCGTTAAGTCCAACCACTGTTAAGTCCCGACTGTCTGTACATATATTGCCTCATTTGACTTATTTCGAAAAACTTCTGTTTGAATCAAATGGCATGGGGTAGGGGCTTTGTGAAACGTTACTTACCTCGCAGCCGCTTTCCCTTTCCCTCCAGTGGAGAGGGGACAAGGGAAGAAGGAATTGAGCTGCTCCGAAGGCCAAGGCTGCCTCCCACTTCCCGCAGCTGTCTTGCCAAGCTAGATCTAGGGGCTGGGGGGTCTCCACCCCTCTCCTAGATCCAGCCGGTGGGAGGGTGGGTGGTTTTTTTCCGGGTCACTGGCGCACCCTCTCTACTCCCAGCCACCTGCTCTGGTTCCATCCCGGCTCCAGGCTCTCTGGAGGGCGTCAGGGACATTCCAATCCTCCCACAACCCGCGCGGATGTCGCGGGGGAGGGGGGGGGGTGCGATTGCTCTCCCTTTTCAGTACCCAGCTTTGACCAGGTTTCTTCTCAAGTTCTAGTGACCCGAGTCACGCAAGGAGACTAAAGATTGACGAATGGTTTCAAGGTTGTTTGTTTACAACGCACCCACTGGCGAAGCCGCAGCTCTAGTGACAGAGGCACTTTCTGGGCACCGTCTGCGCTCTAGCAGACAACTGCAAGCCAAACAGCCAAGATGCCTCCTCGCCAGACCAAATATGGTCACAAGCGCTAAGCAGCCTCCCGTGGAAAGGCTGGCCTGTCTCCCTGCGCCAGGGCGGACCCGAGCCCGCCCTCAGGCAGAACCTCGGATCGGCGCGGCGCTCTGGGCGCTCCGGGCCTCCGCACCAAGCACGAAGGGAGGGTGCGGCAGCCAGGACCGGCCCTTCCTCGGCCTGCGCCGCTCACTCGCGTGCCCTCCGCCGCCCCCAGCCTTAGTTTCGGTCCACAAGCCCTTGATTAAACAGGCGCAGGCCACTTTCCCTTTGATCCCGCCCTAAGTCCGCGGTAAACTCAAAGGAATGCAGGTCCAGGGCTCCGCGGGAAAGGTCCGCACGACCGGGAGGAGTGGATGGGGGGCACCCGTCTCCTCTTACCCAGCAAAGTACCTATCACGCCCAGGGTTCTCTGGAGCCGAAGTGGGGGAGGAGAAGGAGGAGGAGAAGGAAGGGGAGGGACGAGCGGGGGCAGGCAGGCTCAGGACTTGGAGGTTATGCATAATTCAACAGCTCAACTTTCGGGCCCGCCTCTTTTCTGGGAGTGGGAGTTCGCTCCAAACTTTGTTTATGGGACAGTCCGGGAGCCGCGGCGGCCGCGCTGTCTGCTTCTCCTCCGCCTTCTCGCGGAGCACAAACGCCTGAGGCCAGTTCGGGGGATGTGAGAGCCGAAGCCCCTCGGCTGCCAGGCACCAAGTCGGGATTTGCCAGCTGGACCCCGGCTACAGCCCCGCGAGCTCGGGACGCACGCGAGCGACTGAGGCCCGACGGCGAGTTCGGGCGGGACGGCGGCCGCCGCACGCCCAGACTCGGCTTCGCTGCGCGCCCAGGTAGAGCCCGCTGGAGCGCGCCCGCTCACCCCGTTCCACCCCAGGGCGCCTGGGCTCCTCGGGCTTCCGGAGTCGCGATGTCGTGGAGCTGGCTTGGGTTGAGACTTTGGGGGGGCTGCCTGCCCGGGAAAGTTGCGACCTGTCCTTCGCCACCAGCAGTTCAGCCACCTCCCGAGTGCAGTTACCCCCCCCCCAACCCCCGCCCTTCCTTCTCGTCCTCCTCCCGGCAACTTACTTGCTTCAAGAAAGTTGCATAATTCTCCAGGCCAGGAGGGACCCCTCCCCCATCCGGCTGGCCTTACCGCTGAGTGTCTGGGATCCTGAGGCGGACACCTATCTGTCGCCTCTTTTTCTTTTGTTTCTATTCTGCCCCTGGACTCCTTCCTCCGACTTTAAATAAAAGGCTGATCTGACCTTTCTCTTTGCAGAAGATGAATCCGGCCTCGGTGCCTCCCCCGCTCCCGCCACCCGGGCAGCAAGTGATCCACGTCACGCAGGACCTAGACACGGACCTCGAAGCCCTCTTCAACTCGGTCATGAACCCCAAGCCCAGCTCGTGGCGGAAGAAGATCCTGCCCGAATCGTTCTTCAAGGAGCCTGACTCTGGCTCGCACTCGCGCCAGTCGAGTACCGACTCGTCCGGCGGCCACCCGGGGCCCCGGCTGGCCAGCGGCGCCCAGCACGTCCGCTCGCACTCGTCGCCCGCGTCCCTGCAGCTGGGCACCGGCGCGGGTGCTGCAGGCAGTCCAGCGCAGCAGCATGCGCACCTCCGCCAGCAGTCTTACGATGTGACCGACGAGCTGCCGCTGCCCCCGGGCTGGGAGATGACCTTCACGGCCACTGGCCAGAGGTACTTCCTCAAGTAAGTCAGCCCGAAGTCAGGGGGCACAGTCACGGTGCCCAGGGTGCGCATGCTTGTTGGGGGGCGCGCGCGCGCGCGCGCGCCGTGTGTGTCCTTCCACGTTTGGTTCCGAAAGATCTGGGAAGATGGAAGTAGGGAGTGAGTCTCTGGGTGTTGGAATGGTAAAGGGTCAGAAGAAGAGCATCTGGTGAGATTCTTCCAGGGTCCTGGAATTTCCAAAAGATTGGGGACCTGGAAACTCGTAGAAGGAGGAAAAAAAGTAGTTTTGGGGTGATGCTCGTGAAACACATAGGTGACTTTGCCCTGAATCTGGAATAATGACTTCTGGGCACAAACCCTTACGCCCTTACCTGTCCACTCCAACTCAGATGCCCCAGAGCCTGGTCCATTGGGATGTGACACAGAGATAAATTCTAGAACATTTTTGAGGCTTGGGAAGGAGAGGGACTCTTGGTAGTGTAGGTGGTCTGCAGTCTCTCCATTCTTAGGAAAAGCAAGCTAGAAAAGTGAACACTGCCTGGTAGGCCTTTCTGCTCCCAGCTGAGTGATGGATGTAATGACCACACAGCACAGTGATGTAATTAGCAACTCTGTGGTGAAGTAGTTGTGGGCTGGAAAATCAATTGTGTGGAAATTGGGTCAGGAGTTACATTATGTTGCAGTTAGTAACCTAAAATACCAGCGGATCAGGAGCCTGTTTTGTTGTTACTCTTCCCTTTCAGGTTGTTAGGGCTTTCCTGATGTGATGATTTTTACATTAGACTGTAAGGGAAAATACATTCACAGACATAAAGAAGATTGTTTCAGTTGTGGTACCCTAAGATAATTATGTTCCAGAGGAGAAATCACGCTGGAACTTGAAACATAACCAGTGAGGTCAAGGGGGGGGTCAGGCTATTGATGGCCTGGCTGGAGGTTGTGCCAGTGGCTGGTCCACTTGGTTCCAGATTGCCTGCACTGACTGGCCATTCACTGCCATGGAAAGAAACTTCTCTCCTTAGAACCTGCCTTAGACTTTATTTTAAAGCCGAAATTGCTTTGATGGAGAAGTCTTAGTTTAAAACTTATGCTAGGACGTTATGTGCTCTTTTAAAAATATAATCAAGCCCTTCTTTGTCACTTGTATTTGATTGCTGTCAGTTGGATTTTATAACAAATACACAGTAATGGATGAGGTTTGCTGTAGTCAACTCTTTGACTCATACTGGTGACCAATTATTCCTTCCCCATCCCAATGCTGTTGACATCTTGTGCAAGGAGGGGTTCTTTATTTTGTTTCTGGGGTTGGTGTGATGCTGAGAAGCACTTGTCCAGAAACAGACTTGATGGTCATTCCACAACTGGCCTTCCCCCAGGCTTTGAGTGTTAGTGTGGACATGTACTCAATGCTTTGACTTCTAAATGGCTGGTGGAATTCAAGAATGTGATGTAATAACATGACATTTTTCTAAATGTGATGATACTGTTCTGAAGGCTGACATTAGTTTCTATGGTACATAAAGCTCCAAAATGATCTTGTATTAAGTTTACTTAGGTAAGTGCAGTTTTGAGTATTTATTGTGACTTTTATAGAAATGGACTTAGTAGTAAATGCAAATAGAAAAATGGTCCAATAATTTAGAGTAATTTAGGGGGATCTTTTTTGGTCCCAAATGACTTAAGCTGTGCTTATGAATATACACCTGCACAAGTATGTGATATATGATCAGTATAACTGTGGTTATTAAAAATATGAAATAAGAGGCTTGCCTGATATTAGAGGAAAGCTAGGAAAAAAGGACCCCCCCAAAAGCAAAAAAATTCCCTTTTATGCACAAATGCATGATGATGGAATGATTGAAACCAGGGCAGAAATGGAAGTTAGCTTCGGGTTTAGAGAAAGTTGCTCAGATTCATTTGTCCATCCCCCCAACTACAACCACCCTGCAGCCCAAAGCAGAGTACATCTTCTTCCACTTTGGATAGTCAGTGAAGACCACAGCTGAAAAAATGTGTAGGTAGTAGGCTAGCCTGATTTGATGCGGCCCCTGGAAACTTTCTGGCCAAGTAGCTAAGGAATTTAAGAAATTAAGTCATTGTGACTATTGTCTTTCAGGACAAGCAATCTGCCAGGAGTTATCTGAGCTTTTTGGGGGGCTTTGTTTAAAGTTGGAATAAGTTAAATGTTGTGTGTCATACTTAGTTGCATAGCCTCCAAAGGCAACATATTTTGATGGATTAAATAGAAGCTTGAAAAATAGTGGCAACTGACCCTGAATTGTCATAAAATCTATTTTGCTCCATCATCTGTGAAATGGGGCTAACAGTGGCATCCATCCTATCATTGATTCTGTCAGTCAAGGCTTTTATAAATGAGAGATTAAAAGGATTTCAGATTGGACCAGGGTCAGGTTTGATTTTTTTTTTCTTCTGTTTTGTTTTTTTGGCTAGAAAACCCAAGGCCAGGGAAGGGTGACTGTGTGACTTTGGGAAAGTCATGTGGTTATTTAATGGTAGACCCTGGACTGGACCTCTCATCTGTTGCCAACTACTTACAGAGCACTTTTCCATTTTCCTCACTCCTACCTTTAATCCCCCATGTCACTTCCCCAGCTGAACAGTGAGCTTTATGGGAAACAAAGCCTGGCCATTAAGAAGCTTTAAAAAGCTTTTTGTGATTTTCTTAGGTAAGATTGTTGCTATGTATATGATGTAATGACTTTCTGCTACCTCTTAAAGGGGACCTTTTCTGAGCGGTCACACCTTTCTTTGCAGAGTTTCTTCAGGGTAGCATACACAAGTGGAGAGGGTTGATGTTAAAACACACGGCCCCTGAAAATTACTGCCCTGTTCCTGCTGCGCTTTAAAGCTCATAAATCAGGCTGGGGGCATGTAGGTGTTGGACTCTTAGCCACCTGGCACACTGACTTTGACCACTGATCACATTAAAAATTAAAAAAGAAATTCTGGTTATAAATGGGATACATGTTTATTACACATAAACCAGAAAACAGAATTATAAAGAAGAAAACAGTTTGACTTCAGTAGGACTTTATATTCTTAACAGAAAAATTTTATTTGAGTAACATTCTATAAGAAAAAATATTTTATTCCCATTCCTTTTTTTTTTGAAGATTTTATTTATTTATTTGACAGAGAGAGCACAAGCAGGCAGAGGGGCAGGGGGAGACGGAGAATCAGACTACCTGCTGAGCAGGGATCCCAATGCAAGACTCGATCCCCTGACCCTGGGATCATGACCTGAGCTGAAGGCAGACGCTTAACTGACTGAACCACCCAGGAGCCTGCTATCCCCACTATTAAATATAATTTCAGTGATAACATTTGCTTGCCACTCCCAGTTTTTAGTAATAATTTTGGTGTTTTCCCTTTTCTGAAAAGTGTCATAGAAAATTATTTTTGACAAAGTGATCTTTGCGCTTAGTAACAAGTCCAATAGTACAGAAGGACTTTTGTTGAAAAACAATGGTTTCCTTCACCTCCTCAAGGCTCACAGAGGGATCCTTTTAGGTTTTATTTGAACTGTTTCTGTATTTAATTCTTAGATTGTTACTTCCTTAACCCTAATATGCTTTTACCACAATTTTTTGATTTATCGACTTTTAACTTCTGATTGAAAATGAGAATGTAGCTCCTTAAACTATTTTTTTCCTCCCCCAAATTTAATATTTATATTATTTTTAGTTTGTCTGTTAGATCACCTTTGTTATTCTTTGTCAGCTTATTTCTTGACTCCCCCTTTTGCAAGTCAAGGAGGTTTGGGGGCTACCTGTTCTACAATTCACTCTGTCCGTGACACCTTAACGGTCCAGGCCCTGAACCCATAACCAATAAAAGTTTTGTGCTTTGCTCTTAACTTGACCTTCTTATTCATAAATTATTATTAAAGTTGAAAATCTAGAGACAACATTTACATTATTACATTTCTATAAATATAATTCGTTGCCTTTTATATTAAGATTAAAGTTTAGACTTGTTACATTCAGTCTGGTGTCAGGACTCCTGGGCAATCAAAGGAGGATATATCCAGCACCAAAGTTGAATGGATTCTTTCTTTCCATCAAACTCTTTTTCTGTTTGTTTTAAAGATTTTATTTTTTATTTTAGTGATAGTGAGTGTGCAAGTTGGGGGGGGTGTGCAGCAGAGGGAGAGGGAGAGAGTATCTCAAGCCCTGAGCACAGAGTTGGATGCGGCTCCATCCCACGACCCTGAGATCATGACCTGAGCTGACTGAACCACCCAGGCACCCCTCAAACTCTTAATCAGTTGTTTAAATTTGTGGTATCATGGTGTAGGGGCAGGAGTACAGGTTTTAGAATCACATAATTCTAATCCCATCCCTGCCACTCACCTGATACGTGAGTGGCAGGGATGGGACCTTCACAATTGGACCTTGACTTTCTGAAACATTTTTTCAAGAATTTCTAATTGCCTTCTTATTTGTTTATATATTATTTGCCTCCCAAAAATTTTTAGGCTCTAAATTCCATCAGTTCTATCAAGTCTTGTTTCCCTAAGCTTTTATGCCCAGATTCCTTTATTTTTCTATGCCATTCTGGATTCTGATTGTTCTCTAGGCCTCCAACAGAGCTGTCATCCTGGTACTTCTCTTTACTTCTCTCCATGGCCAGAAGTAGCATCATTTCCATTTTCTTTTCTCATGTCTTCCTCTTTTGATTTGTGCCCTCATTTTGCTGGAGTACATGCTTAGGTAACCTTTTTTTTTTAAGATTTATTTATTTATTTAAGAGAGAGAGAGAGAAAACAAGGCGGGGTAGGTAGAGGCAGGAGGAGAGGGAGAAGCAGACTCCCTGCTGAGCAGGGAGCCCAATGCGGGGCTCAGTCTCAGGACCCCAGGATCATGACCTGAGCCAAAGGCAGACGCTTAACCTACTGAGCCACCCAGGCGCCCATGCTTGAGTAACTTATTAAGAAGTGTTTATGGGAGGTAAAATGTTCAAATACTTTTTAATTTGAAAATATTTATTTTCTTAAAAAAGAACTGACTTTTTTTTTTTAATTTACCTTTGGGTGGCAATATAATGTAGTTGTTTTCATGAAGGTCCTTTTGTCCTTAAAAAAAATTGTTAGCTGCCTCAGTTTCTTTGTCTGTAAAACACCTGTTAGTAAGAGTAATACCTTATTTCATGATATTTGAAAGACTAGATGAGATAACATATTTGAAGTGTCTGGCACATAGCAGAATTTCAGTGCAAGTTCATTCTTGCCTCCAGTTGCCTCTTTGTCCACACACATACCCTTTCTACCCAGCCAAAATCAGATGCAGAAACCTTGACAATAGTATGAAAGTTGGTGTGACTCTTGGTTATAGTTATGGCTCTGAATGACAACCTGAATGTGGAATTGTAAGTCAGCTTTTTATCTTTTTTTTTAAAGATTTTATTTATTTATTTGAGAGAGAGAGAATGAGAGATAGAGAGCACGAGAGGGAAGAGGGTCAGAGGGAGAAGCAGACTCCCTGATGAGCAGGGAGCCCGACCCGGGACTCGATTCTGGGACTCGGGGATCATGACCTGAGCCGAAGGCCGTCGCTTAACCAACTGAGCCACCCAGGCGCCCAGTAAGTCAGCTTTTTAAATTTAAAATAAAGACTGAGTCAATTTTCCTGTTAAAAAACTTAAATAGGAATGCTCACTATGGGTGCCCTGTGACTTAAGCTTCTTGGGCAGAGGATACGGCATCTCTTCTGAAGAGGGTCTACTTTTCGGTTTTTTGGAATCTGGCTCATAGCTACTAGTTGGGCCCATTTTATGTGTAAGGTGGGAGGGGGGAGGGATCAAGAAGTGGAGAGAGAAGAGGAGGGGGGAGTAAGTGACATCTGTTGATGACCTGCTCTGTGCCAGACAAGGCAGAGAGCTGAGTCAGTGCTTTCCAGAGAGACAACCCCAGAATCACCCGTGGAGCACACTCTCAACACGTGTATGTGAAACTTTTTTATTTTTTAATAACCCTAGGCACTTTCACATATATTCTTTTTTTTTTTTAACCCTCACAGTGACCCTGTGAATAGGTACATATTATCTCATTTTGTTCTTGAGGAAACTGAGGCTCAGTGAAGTTGAGGAAGTGGCCCAGGGTCATGTATCAGGTGAGTGGCAGGGGTGTGATTAGAGTTATGTGATTCTAAAACCTGTACTCGTGCCCCTGCACCACAATGCCTCATGCCAATTACGTGCCCATAATTAGGCCCTGTAATTAGGTCTCCCTGGTGACCAGATAACTCTGGAGTGGTGGGTGGAGCATTGGAGTTTGCTTCTGAGCTCCGTCTGGGTGGTCAAGTTTGGAGCTCTGGGTGCTGGAGAGAGAGAGGTGATGAAAAAAAACAAACCAGAAGTGGATAGTATATCCACAGTGCCTATTTATATTTTATTCATGTCAAGGTTTCCACCATTAATAAATGTGTATCATTTTATAGGGAACACAGATGTGACAGGGAAGGCAGATGACCTAATGGATCAGGTACACTGACGAGGGCTTGTTAAGAGGGTTAATTAAATAATGTTAGTAAAGTAGTTGCAAGGGAAGAAAAGAGCCAGGTTTCTTCTCATTGCCTTTATCATTGCAGAGATTGATGAGAAATAAATTGCTGTCCTCTACAGCAATTTTGCTGTATTGAGTCCTGGGTTTTGTTTGTTGACCAGTTAGGACTTGTAGGAATTACAGTCTTCTATATCATTCTCTCCTTCCTCTTCCTTCTTCAATTACGTATCTAATCACAGGACAGGGTGATGGAAGTAAAAGAATCAACCAATCCTAGGGACGCCTGGGTGGCTCAGTTGGTTAAGCGTCTGCCTTCAGCTCAGGTCATGATTCCAGGGTCCTGGGATGGAGTATCACATTGGGCTCTGCGCAGCAGGGAGTCTGCTTCTCCCTCTGCTGTTCCCCCTGCTCATGCTCTCTTTCTCTCAAATGAATAAATAAAATCTTAAAAAAAAAAAAATCAACCAGTCCAGGGGATGGTTTTCTTTTAGAAAGGTGGTTTGAAAGATGGGACTGAAGTAATTAGCTTATTAATGAAGGGCAGATTCTGCGAGGGTGGCCCTTTCACTGATCTGAGGGTGACTGTGCATGTTTCAGTGCATTGAAATATCAGGAGAGCAGTGTTTTCCAAACTGTGTTCTTTGGAACCCCAGTCCATTCAGATGCTTTGTGAACATGGAGTTTCTGGACCAGGAAGTTTGGGATATGTTGCATGCTCTATCCCTCTCTTGGAATTTCACAATATACATTAAGTACTCCAAAGTCACTTATCAGAAAAACTAGTTTATTTTTGTTTAAGCCAGTATTTCACAAACACATGTGATTTGAACATTTTTATTCCAACTATTGTCTTTGCCATCCACTCAGGAATGTTTTACAGACCATACTTTGGGAAACCTTTTCTGTGCCTTTTTATAGTTGAGATTTTTTTTAAAAAAGATTTTACTTACTTACTTGCAGGGAGAGTGGGAAAGGGAGAAGCAGGCTTCCCCCCGAGCAGGGAGCCTGATGTGGGGCTTGATCCCAGGACTCTGCGATCATGGCCTAAGCCGAAGGCCGACGCTTAATGACTGAGCCACCCAGGCACCTATAGTTGAGATTTTTATATTTGAATCAAGTTAAAAGTTTTGTTTTTTTTTTCAGTGTTCTTTGTGGATATGTAGTATGTTTTCATTTATGTCTCTTGATTTAATAGTTAATTATTAATGCTTGGAAATAAAAAGTCCTAAATATCAAACAAGTGGGATATAACAGAAGAAAACCAACAGTTACAATACCTAGTGATAATAGCATAATCCTGATGTTACGTTTAAAGGTGTGTGTGTGTATGTGTGTGTATCTGCTAGAAGGATAGGTACGAAATGTTTTCAGTGGTCATTTCTGGAATTCTGGATGATTTTTCTTGTTTACTTTCTGCCTTTCTGTATTTCCAGATATCGTTCAGTAAACATATGTTTCTTTTCTTTTCTTCTTCTTCTTCTTTTTTTTTTTTTAGATTTTATTTATTTGACAGAGAGAGCGAGAGAGCACAAGCAGGGGGACCAGTAGGGGGAGAGGGAGAAGCAGACTTCTCACCGAGTAGGCAACCCCATGCGGGGCTCGATCCCAGGACCCTGGGATCACGACTTGAGCTGAAGGCAGCCACTCAACCCTATGAGCCACCCAGGCGCGCCATATATTTCTTTTTAAATTGGAGGGTGGGAGAGTTATAAAAACTTCAGGAGAAAGAAAGCAGAGAAGCATGTAAAGATGAAGTTGTAGCGGCGCCTGCCTGGCTCAGTCAATGGAGCTTGCGACTCTTGATCTCAGGGTTGTGAGTCCGAGCCCCACACAGGGTGTAGAGATTACTTAAAAATAAAATCTTAAAAACAAACAAAAAAAAAGGTGGAGTCGTAGATTTGGGTAGGTGTGGTAGGGTGTGAGGAAATCTCTCAGCCATAGCTCAGTAACTGAAGCCTGGAGCTTATGTTACTAAATGGATGCTCTTTGGGAACTACTTGTGTTTTTCTTGTTTGGGGTTATTTTTTTTTAGGAATGAACTGACACAGTAATTGCTAAACTCTTAACCCAGAATTCTCCATTAAAGTCGCCTCAGGATAAGAGGTAGGATTATGGCAGATCCTTAGGTCACACGAGTTTCCTTCAACGTATTCTTTATTTGCATGCACCCCTTCCTGGACTTCTAATGTTCCATCCAGGCGCAGCAGATGATAGATAAGAAAGGGAGACATGGCTGGTACAGTAAGCACTGCTGACAGTTTATTACTGTTACTGGTCCCAGGTGAGATGGCGGTGGTAGGGATGTGTGTGCGATCTCCCGCGACCTTTCCTTCATGCCACCAAAAGGATCGTTAGCTGTTTCAGCATCGACAATGAAAAATCACCAGCTTCTCTTGTGTGCTAGCCCTGTGCGGTATGCTGTGAGGGGAGAAATGTGTGGCAGGTTTCCCCGAACTCAGGCAGCTGACGGTCTAGCTGGGGAGACGAGGAGAACACAGACGAAATCAGGCTAAATAGCGGCCTCCAGGCCCTCTGTGGCCGTAGAGCCTAGAGCAGCTGCTCACTGTGGTGTTGGAAGCTCTTGGGAGGTGTGTCATAATAAGGCAATCGTTTCTATTATGGTTACAGGTCTGAGACTTGCAGCCGTGCTGAACGTCTCTTAGTTCTCACATTGGCTGTCTTCCCGCTGGCCCCAGGAACTTGGCACAATCTGTTACCTGTGCCTGGAACATTATTCTCCTGCTTCTTGCCTGGTTAACTCCTATGCTGCTTTCA
Organism: Zalophus californianus; assembly: GCF_009762305.2. Taxonomy (NCBI): domain Eukaryota; kingdom Metazoa; phylum Chordata; class Mammalia; order Carnivora; family Otariidae; genus Zalophus; species Zalophus californianus. The sequence continues at coordinate 104,477,974 of NC_045595.1, read as the reverse complement.
GGCATCAGCTTCGATGCCACCCCTGCGGGAGGTTTTCCCTGACTCACAGGCCCCCCACACTAGTGCCATATTTCTGTTTAGTTATTTCTCTTCTTCACTATATCATCACCTCCGTGAGGGCAAGATTGATATTTGTCTTGCTCATCACTGTATAAGTTGAGCACAGTGCCTGGCACATAGGTGCGTGCCTGATAAGGAAGGACTCCTCTAACACTTGCTGGTGGCCATCTGCATTGCAAGCTCATGCACTAGAATTCCTCATGGGACTCTGCCATGCTTGGGAGTATAATTGCATCATGTCTGTGCCCCTTGGACTACAAGTTTAGAATCCTAGCTCCGCATACTATGAGGCAGTGGAGAAGGTAGATAGAAGGGGAGTGGTTCTTCAGAGAAGTCTCTGTAGAGGTGGTTGGACATACATGGAGCCTTGAAAAATGGGAGGAATGTGGGTAGGTGAACAAAGAGGCCTTCTGGGAAAGAGGGGTAGGAAGGGAAGTTCAGGGGCAGAAGTGCTCAGGGTATGTTTTTGAGGCCCAGAAACGTTTGGCCTGACTTGGGTTGAAAGGTAAGTGATGTTTGGTGGATGACCTGTGCGTCCCATTGAGGCTCTGGAACCTCAGCTAGGACGGGCATACTGACCTTTTGCTACTCAATGTCAATTTTCTCATCCCCTAATTTTGAGATACACCAGTCCTGGCTTTATCCAAATGTAGCACAAGACCCCACCATTGCCTCCTATGTTGAGATCTTCCTAGTCTTAAGGAACTAAGGATTTTATACTGATATAAAAGAGTCTGAAATAATAGAACCTTTCATAATAATTCATTCACCCATCTGTCCCTCCATAGATCTATCTATCTGTTATATATTCAATTTAGCATATGCTGTTCCACAGTAGTGGGTGGTCTTTGCTTTCCAAGTTAGTAGGATATGAGGCTACCCTTGAGTCAGGCCCACCCCCACTGAATCTGCCATTTCTGCTTATAAACGAATAGCTTGCAGGTCTGGCTGTTTCCAGAATACTTTCTTGTGGTTCTGGATAGTTTCTCAGTTTTCTCTGAGACTGATCAACGGGGCAGAGGCAAAATGGAGATTCCAGAGCACAGTTATTCCACTGAAGCCCACCTAGGTCCTGTTCCCTGAGGGTGCCTGGCTGAGCAGCTCGGGAACTCCCTCTCAAGCACATCCTTCCTGAACTGTTAGTGAAACCTGTCGAGAGACTTTTCACAGAAGTCACAATGCAGAGTCACGTGTTAATGTTTTTGGATAACGTCTTTAAATTAAAAAAAAAAGTTTTTGACTAGGTAGTAAGTACACATAAATGATAAAAAATATTCAAATAGTACCAAAGCGCATACTGTGAGAAGTTTCACCCTACCCTAATCCTCTGGTCCTCTCCCTAGAGCACCAGTTTCTTTTGTCTTTCCAAAGAAACTCTATGTAGAGTTTAAGCATGTGTATGTATATACCCACTTAGACTGTTTTCAGTGCAGTGCAAATGGTAGTGTACTGTACACACTCACCGGCACCTTTTTTCACTTAGTATTTCTTGGTGGTTATTTTTCCGTACGTATATATATCTGTTTTATTTCTTTAATGACTATAGTAGTCTATCGTATGGATGTAGCATAATTTTTTTTTAACTGATCCCTTATTGATGGGACATTTAGATTGTTAACGATTTTCTCTTTTTTAAAATATTTTATTTATTTACTTGACAGAGAGAGACACAGCAAGAGAGGGAACACAAGCAGGGGGAGTGGGAGAGGGAGAAGCAGGCTTTCCGTGGAGCAGGGAGCCTGATGTGGGACTCGATCCCAGGACCCTGGGATCATGACCTGAGCCGAAGGCAGACGCTTAACGACTGAGCCACCCAGGCGCCCCGATTTTCTCTTTAATTATAAAAATAATATATGCCCAAACACTACTGGAGGAATGAAAATGGAATGAAGATGGAAAAACAAGTTCTTCCGATCTTCCCTGGATCCCTGGTTATAGAGAACCATTGTTAACACTTTATCCAGAGATACTCTACACAAAGAGCAGCAGTATGGCCCCTATCTAATTAATTACCTGTCTAGCTTGCTTGTTATCTAATTTATCTATCACCTACTATCCTAACCCTATTAATCATTATACCCACCCTTCTTATACAAAGGTGGTGCATGGTTTGGCAAATGCACACTGGCCAGTTAGATGGATGCCCTACCGATTGGAATGAATGGCATCCCAGCGTGAAGTGGCTGATTCAGGTATCTCAGTGCGACTCAAAGTGTGGTCTCTGAACTGACACTAGTGTGCAGATGTATGTAACTCACCCGTTACAGACTAGATACAGAAGTCAAGAATGTTTAGAGACTTGTATACAAAATGATATTGCTTCGACATCTAAGCACGTGATCGGTGGGATTGTCTAATTGAACACGGTAATTTGGGTGTGCCAAATTTGTGTGTTGAGTCATGTGTGGCCCAAGCTATGTACAAGGCATCTACAATAGGACCACATACCGATCTTGACAGATTGAAAATAGAAAAGCACTGATCCCTTTCCACAGATAGTTTGAGAGACGCTGATAGGTTTCTCTTAACTCTTTTTTTTCTTTTCTTTTTTCTCTTCTCTTTTCTTTTTTCTTTCTTCTCATCCACCATCCATTTACCTACGTATCATTTTATTTTTGCATCCATCCTTACAACTGCCTTTTATGTATCAACCAACCAATTTATTGTACCTCTCATTAACTTCACAAAAATAATTAAGATGTTGAATATTGAGTCCTAATATGAAAACAAATTCTGTGGGACAAAGAATGATTATCATCTATTTTCTAGTACATAATATATTTTATGTCTTTTTGGCCCCTGTGCTCATTGTTTTAAAAATATGCTTTGGCACACTTCAATTTTGAACACTGTAGATAATCCTAAATCCTGTTCTTTCTTGTGACTAATCTACCTGCAAGCACTGTCAGCTACAGACTCAGTGCAAAACATGGTGAATGGAGAAAAACACACATGCTGGATAATTTAGTAAAAATACTTATTCCTTTGGGGTGGCTTTTCTGCAAATACTGTGATACTGAATATTCGTCTTCCTCTCAATTTGTTCATGAAAAACAGTTCGTGGCCTAGGGTTCAGAGGTTGAGGAAGCCATTGATAACCCATCAGACATCAGAAAGTAGAAAATGCAAACAAATGATAAATGTAATTAAAATGAACAGACATAACTTTTTTTTTAAGATTTTTAGAGAGAGAGAGAGAGAGAGAGAGAGAGAGGGAGACACGGAGAGAGAGGGAGCACAAGCAGGGTGAGTGGGAGAGGGAGATGCAGGGCTGGATCCCAGGACCCTGGGATCATGACCTGAGCCGAAGGCAGACGCTTAACAACTGAGCCACCCAGGCTCAGACATAACTCTTACTGACTTGATTTTACTTTTAGGTTTATTTTTAAAAACTGGCTTTAAAAATTTTTTTTGTCTATTTGAGAGAGAGAGTAGGAACAGGGGGAGGGGCAGAGGGACAAGCAGACTCCCCGCTGACATGGGGCTCCAGCCTAGGACCCTGAGATTATGACCTGAGCCGAAACCAAGAGTTGGATGCTCAACTGACTGAGCCACCCAGGTGCCCCTAAAAGCTGTTTTTTTTTTTTTAATAAAAAATAAAGCAGAACTGAAGGATATAAAGTGAAAAGTGAAAGTACTCCACCCACTAGTTTTACTCCTCGATGTAACCACTATTCACAATTGCTTGTATATTTTCCAGGGATTTTATTATGCATTACATGACTTCATTTATAATGGCATCAGTTGGTTGTTTTGGTATTGTGGGAAGCACAGCGTGGGTGGTCTTTGTTCCTTGCTGACCCTCACATAACCTCAGGACTGAGTATAGCTGTGGATTAAATTATGGAGAACTAGATGTGATGCCTGATGGAGAGGTCTCAGGATGAAAAGCTTTGTTGGTGTAACTGTGGTTCAGAGCCTGGAGTTTAGCTTTGTGGTTCAGGAGGTTGATGTCTTTGGTGCTCCGAAAACTGATCAGGTTTTCAAAGACTTTCTGCTGTGGGCCATACTGGGATGAAATGGGGGTAGACATTCTAGCTGCAGTTTCAGAATTCAGGAGCAGTGACTTGAATAATCTCCCACTCTGGATGGAAGGTACTCATAAGAGTGATTTAATGGCTGGGAAATTGCTTTGGTGGTTTTAGTAAAGGGAAGAAGTGAAACTATTTAAGGGATATTAAGGAAGTAATTTGACAGGCTTTGGTGATGGATTAAATATGGGGAGTGAGGAAAAGAGGTGAGAAGGAAGATTTGCAAGTTGCTGGCAGTCCCTGGCACGAACAGAGGTGCCTGTAATTGTGACAAGCGGGAAGTAAGTTTAGAAGAGGTCGAGAAAATTTTTAACATGTTGAGTTTGAGGTGAATTTAAGATATCCAAGGGAGATATATGTATATTTGCAGACCTTTCTCTCTAATTAGAATTACAAATATATTATTTGTAATGTTTGTAATTATTTGTAATTTTGTAATTATTACATATAATTATTCTAATCCAGGTCTGGTTGAGATCCCGGGGAGAGAGGTTACAGATGGAGTGAGAAAAGTCCAGACTCTGTAAAGGATAGACAGCCAGAGAGATTGGAGAAGAGGCAGAAAATAGTACAGGAAATCCAGGGAAGAAATTGTAAGAAAGAGGAACGGTTAATTCTGTGTCATGTTTCTTAGAGCTCTGGGAAGATGAGAACTGACAGATTTTCAGTGAATGGATTTTTCCACTGAGGCTGCTTTCTTTCCCCAGGGTAGAGCAAAAGCTGGGGCCTGGGGTACTAATTCTACAATCTAGTTTTTGAAGAGGGAAAAAATGAAGAAAATAAGCATCTCAGTTAGATGAGGGGCATCCCCCAAATTCCCGTATACTCTACCATGTCCCTGCTAAGGGGCATGGTTCTCTCACTTTGCAGATCCAGTGCCATATGGAAAGACCACACATTTGCTTATTCAAACATCCGGTTAAAACAAGGTTTGAAATCAGTGTTTTATAACTGACCGAGATAAGTTAAAAGACTTGGGTAAAAATATTACTCTAATTGATATGATAATCCCTTGCCATGAGGAAAATTACAGTCTCCAGTCCTGACTGTGGTAAAACCTTTGCCACAGTTGTAGCACACAGGACTGTTATTGCTGGGACGTGTCATACTTAATGGTGGCCATAAAAATAGCAGATTATGGTTGGTGAGTATCAGTTAAAAATTTATGGTTCAGAATATTACGGAACTGTTGTTTCAGATAAACGTTTATCTCTCCTATCTTTTGTTTCTCCATTTGCCGGAACTGATTCTGATACTTGGCAAAGGGGATTCCGAAATTAATGCAGGTAAATGGGAGGCCAGTTTACCCTTTCACAATGTAAGGTAAATAAAACATGTTTGATTGTATCAAACTGGTTTGCGTTGGAGTTTGGGTTTGGATACATTTTGTAGTCAAAAGGCCATTCTGGGGGCGCCTGGGTGGCTCAGTCAGTTGGGTGCCTTGCCTTCGGCTTAGGTCATGATCCCGGGGACCTGGGATTGACCCCCACATCGGGCTCCTTGCTCAGCGGAGAGTCTGCTTCTCCCTCTCCCTCTGCTGCTCCCCCTGCTTGTGTTCCCTCTCTCTTTCTCTGACCAAAAAAAAAAAACAAAAAACGGCCATTCTGCTGCCTTCTGCTAATTTGGGAGTACCTGGTAGCCTTATTACTGGTTTGGGATTTGTATAAACATGTAAAGTTAGTAGCTGGGATTAAGAATCATAAAAGAAGCAAAGAACTTTGGTGCTGTTTATAAAAGTACTTATGTTTTCTGAAGACACATTTTCTAGTGCAACTGTTTCCACTTTCATGGGTCTTTGTTCTATGTACTGTGTGAAATAACTAGCCTATGCATATAGAACTTTTGGCAAATACGAGTTCCTCTTAAGTAATTATACCATCCAACATGTATTTGTCTTTTTGTGCATTTTAACATAAAATCCAACCGTAAATATATGTTGGAGAAAATTGAAGGAAAGCCAGGAAGAGAGAAAGGATGAGCTACTTAAAGGTAAAGCTTTACCCGAGTGTGTTTTACAGATATAATTGCTTCTTTACTTAGGCTTTTAAAGTTTAGTTATTTGTGGTCTGAAAAAATTAAATTCAAATTTATTGATGTTGCATTTCTGTAAGTGTTAGAATAGCAAGGGCTATGCTTTGGGCTTTGGAAAGCGGAGTTCTCAGCAAAGGTCTAAGGGCTGTAAACCCATACAGTAGACAGTGGATCCATTGTTCTCTGTATTTGTCTGTTGCTTACATTTTAATAACTATTGAGCAGTCAGTGATTATTAACAGATACTTAACAGTAGGAGCAGATTAGATTGTAGGGTCAATAATTATGGACAGTTTGGAGTGTCAACATGAAAGAAACGATTTTAAAGGTTAGATCCAGAATTGTTGAAACTTTTGCCTGAAACTTTGTCAGGTGAGCAGCGCAGGGGATGGACCAGCACAGCCTTTTTTAAATTATTAGCCATGGTAAAGTGAGTCAGGTTTTGCCATAGTGCTTTTCATTTAACCTAATAGTTGGCCAGCCCTAGTTAATTAGTTGAAAACCATTACAGGACGCAGATTTCCCAGTTGCACATGCTTTGGAATGTCCAGCTCACCCCATGTGTGGATCAGAGGGGCCATGGTGTGGCTAATTAAAGTCATTGTAAGCATTAAAAACAAAGTTGAAGAGTTCTCTGAAGGTCCTTCTGAGCCCTGGTCAACATCCTGGTTGACTGGTATGTATCTCTTTGGAGTCTAGTTTCCAGAGCTGTTGAAAAAGAGTATTATACACTTCCAAGTGAGCATGGAGGTGTAAACTGATGCACAGGGTTGCTTCAGCTGAAGTGAAAGATCATACTTACTGACACTTATTACAAATGGGTTTTTAAAACAATGTCTGTTTTGTACAGTGAGAGTAAAGTCTGCCAAGTGTAGAACAAAAAAGTTACATTGTGGAATAAGATAAAAGGACATGGCATAATAAATAAATAAAATATAAGGTTTCCTTCCCAAAATATAAGTATGAGCTTCTAAATGGATGTTTTAAAAGTCTGATTTTTCTTTGATTTGCCTAGTGACTTGATACATAAAGAGATTATGGGTTTGAATGTGTACAGATCTAGACTACTACAATAAATAATACACATGTATAGCATGCAAAAGATAAATAAAACTCAAATGGCATTGTGTTTTAGTGATACTGTAGAAATTGGTTTTTTATTAAAATAGGTTGAAAGTAGCTCATTGGAAGTAAGCAAAATGTTTTTATCTGTCAGTTTCTAAGACTAGAATAACATATCTGATCCAGAGTGTATTGGTTCAAACCTTTATTCATAGACAGAATCATTGGTTTATGAAAATCAACAAGGAAGCATAAGCAGAGGGGTAAGCTGTAGAAACATTGAATAAATCCTTTAAGATGTGAGTGTGTGGATCTGATAAGTAGTTCAGATTGTTTGCTCTTGCCCTGAATGGATTTTGAACATGAGGAGAGATTGCATGGAATTAAAAATTGGTGTTTTTGTTTTTGTTTTTGTTTTGTTTTGTTTTGTTTTTGAAACTTCTGATCCTGCTAGAGAGGCATTTATCTGACTATAAGGAGGACCATAGATGTTGCTTAAAGGGATTTTGTAAGAAAAATAGGCACAGTTCTTGAACAAAGTGGGCTACCTGAATAAGGGAGATCTAAGGAGTCATGTTTGTGCCTCTGTACAGGTGTAAATTTCAAAGGTGAACTTTTGGGGGGGTGGTTTGTTTAGCGGAGGGAAAGATAATGGGATAGGTTGAGCAGGTGTCCAGAAAGTTAAGGGTTTATAAGACACCTTGAGATGTTTGTAGATGTTCTTTCCTATAGAACATGGCCAGAAATACTGCCTGAGTAGTTTATAGGAGGATAGAAGAGGTAATTTTAGTCTACTCAGAATAACAATGAAGAATAATTTATTCATTTTAAAGATGTTTTGAAGAGGGGCCCTTGGAGACCACCAATAGATCTTTCTTGGATGGGCTGACTTGAAAGCAGAGAGAATGTAACCTGGGGTCTTTAAGTGGCATGTGTGGTGACCCAAAGATAAACTATCTGATTTCTAGACTTGCTGGACGTGCAGAGATACCCAGACTTCTGTTTGAGCTAGTGCCCCAGTGTTTCTGCTCTCAAGCCTGATGGTGGAGTGGCTGGCTTTGATTTGCTTCCTGCCCGAATTAAAAACCTGTTTGTTTCGCCCATCATCTGGCTGGGCCTTACCCATAATTCCTGCACTTTTGATTATGGGGGTTATTATAGGACAAGAGCTTCTTTGTAAAAGAGCATGTTTAATACTCTGGGGTCTAGCGTGACTAGCGGATATAAATTGTATGGAAGCAATTAAACTCGAAGGAAATGTCATGTGGGCTGAATTTAAACGTACAGGCTTGTGGCATTGATTTTTTTTTTTTTAACTTAACACAGAAAAGGGTGGAGAGAGAAAAATAAAGGAAGAGAAAAGAGCAATGAGCCAAGAGAGTGAAGGAAACAGATACAGAGACAAGAGAAACGACTCATTTTGAACATTTGGTTAAAAATCCAAAGTCCAGAGCCAGTATTATGCTAATGCCATTGCCCTTCATATGAACTCTTTTAAAATTACAAATGTCAAGGAATTATGTACTGCTCTCTACTTGGGACTTGTATCCCTTTCCAGGCAGTCACCTTCATGTCAAGGCATACGTGGATGTAACTGAGCAGTGATTTTTTTGGAATATGTTAATAAACAGGCCTGAAGGCAGCCCATTATGATCATGAAGGTCCTTCTCTCTCCAGTTTTTTATTTTATGCTCAGGGCCTCTGCATAGTTCATACAAACCGGCTTGTCTTTGGACTTGCTGATGAAGAGTAGCGTGTCATTTCTCTCACTGGCCTAGAATGTCTTCTAACATTCAGCCAACCCCATCTCCTCTCTAACACCTTATTGGACCAACCAGCTAGAAAAGATGACCTGCTACTCCAGATCCCCAGACTAATTTGATCTGTCTGAATAATTTGGCACTTGATCTTTTCTCTTGTCCCATTAAAATGTCATGTAAGGCTTGTCGTTGAATGAATGGATTTATTTCATTTCCCTAACAAGTCAGCTCTTAGAATATGGACCTGGTGTTGTATTGTCCTTCATGCCTAGCACATATGGGTACCAGGAAATATTTGTTGAGATCAGTACTATTGTTGAACATGCTGTTAATCAAAATGTTACTGGGTGGTCAAAGGCAGAAATGGATGCTTTTACATTAGACGTAATAGTACAACAAGTTTGATATGAATTTGAGCGTTGGAAATAATAGGCAACCCTTGATGTTTTGCCCCAACAGAAAGTGCTTATGCTTTATTTTCATTCTTTAATCTGTGAACTCTTAAGAACAAAAAAGAAATCTCACCTTGCCTGTAACTCTCCAGTACCGGGGGCAATGCCTGGCACACATATGAGTTCAGATAATACTTACTGAAAGAAATAGAAATGATTTTTTATTTCTTCATTATTTAAGTCATCTGGTACTTCTTTCCTATGCAATAAGCCAATTAATATTTATTGAGAACATACTGTGGCGGATGCCGGTTCTGTGCCCACCATAGTGGGTATACATACAGTATATTACACTTTGGAATATATTTTGTTTTCTGTATTTAATTATCGGTCTTACTATAAATTCTAAGAAATCACTTCCTCAGACTGAACAATGATGATCCAAGAGAGCAAAAGTTGCTGAGAATAATTCAGTATATTTATCTATTCCTAGATTATTTCCACATTGCACTCAGTACTGGACGTGTGCCCCTCCCTGCCCCTCTTAAATAATCGTAAGATTGTAAACTTTCCAAACAGAGCTGGAGAAGGTAGTAGACTGTTTAGGTTTCAAAGGACTCTTCAGGATGCAAAGTAAATAGGGGAATTTGAGATATCAACAAAACTGTAATTAAGCAGATTAACTGTGTCAATAGTGAATACAAAGATGTCAGAGGAGCTAGTTGGTTGCAATTATTTAAACACAGCCTCAAGTTCATTCCTAGTGGTATCACCATCATCCACAAACAAACTTGAAAGGAAGCTTAGCCAGATAAACCCAGGAGAATCATTTCTCCTGGGAGCATCACATTCTAAATCATACATCCATTATTAATATATTTTAAGATTTGGCTTGGGGTCTTTTATTCTTTACATGCTCCTTAAGGTCGCACAGAACCAGAATTTAATATTACCATCTTTTCAGATCTCTGAAGAGTGGAAAATGAGCCCCCTTCTGACCAGAATAAAGGGAGGAAGAATTTAAAATTATAAACCAGCTTTACTTTATTCATAGATGATCGCATATTTACATGCAACAGAATCTATTGTTTCTTTTCTTTTTTTTGCCTATTTTTTTAAATATTTTATTTATTTATTTGACAGAGAGAGACACAGCGAGAGAGGCAACGCAAGCAGGGGGAGTGGGAGAGGGGGAAGCAGGGAGCCCGACGCGGGGCATCATGACCTGAGCCGAAGGCAGACGCTTAACGTCTCAGCCACCCAGGCGCCCCTCTATTTTTCCTTTTAAAAAATTACCCAAGTTATACTTAAACACTTGTGTTTTGAGAAATTCAGCCAAAGTGACAGTGTCTCTTACTCTCTATTCCCGATCCTGCCTGTCCTCCCAGAGTGTGAGCCCCCTTCCCAGTTCATGGTCTGTCCTTCAGACATACACATCTGTGCATGTACAAACCTGGTTCAGATATTTTTTACATGTTACTTTAACATTCTTTTTTTTCCTACTTAAAAGCATGCTTTTCTGTAACAGTAGCTAGATATCTATTTTAATATTTATTATCCCATCATATGTTTGAAGGACAGGTTATTTACCCATTCTAATAGTGGGACTGTAATGTTATTTAAACCTCATCTGAAAGACCTAGTATAAATTGAATTCTCAATTCATTTGAATTTTTCTTATCATTTGTGAAGGGAGATTTTTTTAAGTAATTATCCAAGGATATGAGACTCAAGTCCAGTTACTAAAAAAAGACTGCATTTGTATGATAGTTTAAACGTCTTCCAAGTATGGGCACTGTATCCCTTGTGAGTATGCACAAGCGGGGTCCCGGTTGGGGAGACACCACACATTTATCACAACCCCCTGAAGTTGAGGGTAGAATGGAGCCCTGTTCTGATTCGGACCATCCAGAGCTCTTTAGTTAAGACCTCCCCTGCAGAATGTGTTTCTCCCTCCTGTGCAGAAAAGGCATGCGTCCCTCCTCTCTGTTGGCTGCGCGCTCTGCCCAGAGCTTCCTGGCCAGCATTGTCAAAGCATTCAGGCTGTGGCCTTAGAGTCTTTGATTTAAATTGTGAGGAACAGGCGCCTGGGTGGCTCAGTCGTTAAGCGTCTGCCTTCGGCTCAGGTCATGATCCCGGGGTCCTGGGATCGAGCCCCGCATCGAGCCCCGCATCGAGCCCCGCATCGGGCTCCCTGCTCCGCAGGAAGCCTGCTGCTCCCTCTCCCACTCCCCTTGCTTGTGTTCCTGCTCTCTCTGTCTCTGTCTCTGTCAAATGAGTAAATAAAATCTTTAAAAAAAATTAACCACAATTTATTTGATATAGTTATGTAACGTGTTTTATATATGGTATTTTTATATAATTAATTATAAAGGAAAGAAAGACATCTATAACTTTCCAGGTTTAAAACATTGAAGATAGGGGCTCAGTCATTAAGCATCTGCCTTCAGCTCAGGTCATGATCCTGGGGTCCTGGGATCGAGCCCCACATCAGGCTCCCTGCTCGGCGGGAGGCCTGCTTCTCCTTCTCCCACTCCCCCTGCTTGTGTTCCCTCTCTTGCTGTGTCTCTCTCTCTCTGTCAAATAAAATCTTTAGGGCGCCTGGGTGGCTCAGTTGGTTAAGCGACTGCCTTCGGCTCAGGTCATGATCCTGGAGTCCCGGGATCGAGTCCCACATCGGGCTCCCTGCTCGGCGGGGAGTCTGCTTCTCCCTCTGACCCTCCCCCCTCTCATGTGCTCTCTCTCTCTCATTCTGTCTCAAATAAATAAATAAAATCTTTAAAAAAATAAATAAATAAAATCTTTAAAAAAAATAAAATAAAAAAAAATAAATTGTGAGGAACAGGCATGGTGAGGAGATACCGTGGCCAGGCCCGGAGGGTGAGCCACCAGGAAGCAGGGCAGGGAAGAGCCTCAGTGGTTCCCGGTTCTGAGGCACTTCTGGAAAGGGCAGCCCTGCGGGTGAAAGGTGAATGCCAGCCAAGCCTTACCTCAGGGCACTGGATGCTTTTTAACAGGAGAATTGCAGGCTTGCATGTGGAACACCAGCCTGTCTGTCTAGTCCAGGGTCTTTCACTTGCTGCTTTGGCTGCCCACCAGGCATGTTTGTTCAACCATTTATTATGCATGGATTTTGGCAGAGAATAGTCATTGTTCTGTTTTCTGGCCTATTTCTCCCTGGAGGCCCACCCTCCAGGGCAGGGAGCATGTTTTATTCTTCCTAGAATTTAGAATCTCGGGATGAATAAATGGGAGAAAGTGAGTGAAAAAGGATGCTTGGTGGGAGATAATGAGGTTTTTCCATGTTGCTGTTGTCATCTTCAGAAGCTGGGTTATAGAATGCTTGATATGCCTTTGCATTATTTGTATAGCACTTACTCAGTCCCAGGCATTGTTCTAAGCCCTGTCCACATTTAAATCTCTCAACAACTGTTTGACAGAAACGCTATTTTTTAAAAACATTTTATTTATTCATTTGAGAGAGAGAGAAAGAGAGATGCACATACACACGCACAGACACGTGAGTGGGACCAGCAGGCAGAAGGAGAAGCAGACTCCCCGCGGAGCAGGGAGCCCGATGGGGGACTCGATCCCAGGACCCTGGGATCATGACCTGAGCCAAAGGCAGATGCTTCACCGACTGAGCCACCCAGGCGCCCCAGAAACACTATTTTTATTCCCACTTTACTGAGGAAACTGAGGCACAGAGCATTGAAGTAACCTGACAAGGCACAGCTAGTAAGGATTGAAGCCCAGGCGGTCTGGGCCCAGAGTCAGTGCCCCGGCTGTCCCTCTTTCTCTTCCACAAGTCTTGACATGGGTGGGTTTTGTTGTTTTTCCCCTGCTTGTCTCCCTTCCTCTCCATTCCTATCGCCCCTACCCGCCCCTACCCTCGTGTGTGTCTTGATAGCTCATTTGCACATTACAACACACTGGCCCTCTGACCTCAGTCCCTTGCACACTGTAGCCAGGCTTGTCTTCTGTAAAGACAGCTCTCATCCTGTCGCTTCAAAATGCTCCCTGGCACCCTGTCCTGTTGGGACCGATCTCCTGCCTCTGTTCCCATTCTCCTTGTGTTGAGACTGTAGTGTTACTCAAACCTCATCTGAAAGACCCGGTATAAACTTAATTGCTTGCTTGGCAGCTCCTGTCTCACTTCCCTGGAGTGCCCTCACCTCTCTTCTCCAGCCCTCCATCCAGTGCATTCCATCCTGAAGGCCCATCTCAGGTCTCGCCTCCTGCCTGACTCCTCAACTCCTGCGGTCTTCACCTCTTCTGAAGCCATGTTGGCTATAGCTTCGTTGTTCCAGGCTTGAAAAGGCCCAACCACGTTTAAGCTCCCAGTGTCCCTGGCCTGGCACCGAACCGAGTACCTAGGGGACAGTGAATAGTGGTACTGGGAAGCAGAGCACATTGGGACACCGATTTAGACCCTAATATTGGGCTTTCTGCTAGGTTTCCTTACTTTTAAAAGAGGAACTTGAAGGAGATAATAGCTGAGGGCTCTTTTAATTTGCTTAACATGACACTTATTCTTGAAAAACAGCTTTCCTGAGATAGAAGTTATGTATCATACATTTCATCCATTTGAAATCTACAAGGCAGTGGTTTTTAGTATATTCGTAGGTATGTGCAGTCATAACCACAGTCAATTTTAGGACATTCTCATTACCACAAAGAGAATCTCTTACTAGCTAGCTATGAGCTATCATCCCCTACCCCCTGAACGAACACACACACACACACACACACACACACGGGCTCTCATGCACGTGTGCCTTTATCCTCCCCAGGCTTAAGCAGCCAGTAATCTAGTTTCTGTCTCTATAGGCTTGCCTCCTTGATATTTCATATAAATGGAATTATATATTATGTGACTAGTTTCTTTTACTTGGCATAGTGTTTTCAAGGTTTATTTATCCATGTTGTAGCACCTACCTGTACTCTGTTCCTTTTTTAAGGCTAATTATACTTTATTGCATGTATATACCACGTTTTGTTTATCTGGTTCTCAGTTGAGGAGCATTTGGGTTGTTTCCCCCTTTTGGCTAATGACACTTACTTTTCAGGGGGAAATGGTCTTCCCTGCAGCGGTTCCTACAGTTGCCAACTGCAGTTTTCCTCTGTTGCTTTGAAAGCAGAAATCTGGGTCTGCTGTCTGTGTCTGCGCAGTGTGACAGACAGGTGGGCAGATACTGGGTCATCGGTGGCAGGAAGCCGTCATAGGGAGTACTCGTGAGCTTGTTTTTTTTCCTTGTACTCATGAGCTTTGTAGTCAGACATTCTGGCTTGAATCATGGCTCTGCCACTTAATGAGCTTGCATAATTTCAGCAAGCTCCAGTTTCCTTGTTTGTAAAATGGAAACTACCTTGCCTGCTTCCTTAGAGTCAGGGTCACACTAGAAAGGGTATGGAGCCTGGGGCAACTCAACCAGTGCAGAAGGACATCATTATGACTAGAAAAATAAATAAGTAAATAAGCAAAAATCAGTTATAAAAAATAAGTGCTTCCAGTTGCCAGTTTTCAGCAGGGTGCAGTGCCTTGCAGCGTTCCGGCCAAGCATGGAGCCCAGGGCCATCACTCCATCTGCAGTCACCAGGGTGGACCTGCTTAGTCTTGTTGGAACAATTAAAAGTCTTCCCTGGTGTGTCTTAATGACCTTTTTTGCTTGTGGGTCTAGATTTGTACTCCCATCACAATTTCATCATGTCATCTGAGAAGAATAACCATTGGGGGTGAGACCTTTTTGGGCTTTACCTGAAGCTTGTTGTCTCAGAATGTAGCTGTGTTTATGGTTATTAAACATCTTTTGGCTCATATATTTGGAGTTTGTACATGAAGACTGAAAATGCCTTTTTTGGTAACTGGGTGAATAAGGGATAAAATGTAGATACGATCCAGACTTTACTTGGAGGGTGGTGTTCATAATAATATCACTGATTTGGCTAAGTGCTGTTATTAAGAATCAAGGAGCCCTACCATTCTAGATTTTAGGCATGGCTTACCTCCTCACCCAGAATCACAAAAATATTTTTTATTGTTTTATTTATTTTTCATTTTTTAAAAAGATTTTATTTATTTATTTGTCAGAGAGAGAGAGAGAGAAAGCACAAGCAGGCAGAGGGAGAGGGAGAAGCAGGCGCCCTGCTGAGCAAGGAGCCCGATGCGGGGCTCGATCCCAGGACCCTGGGATCATGACCTGAGACGAAGGCAGACGCTTAACTGACTGAGCCACCCAGGCATCCCTTCTATTGTTTTAAATAAGTAGGTTTTAGAAACACATAATTCTTAAATTTACAACAGTAGGTGTTTTGAGAGAATTTGGAACGTAAGTCATTTTCCTCATCCGAACTTAGCTTCTGCCCCTGAGAGTTTGGTGGGAGGTAGAAAAAATCGATTGTAGGGTTATATGAAGCTTTACTCCCCATCTTCCGTCCCCCAGGTGCATGGGGACAGGTCTAGTCTGAACTGCGCACAGCAACTGTGAACAGGTTGGCATTTCCAGGCTGACATGGTGACCACATTTTGTGTGGGAGATCTCAACAAAAGAATATTTGTTCCCAGGGGACTGATGCCCCCTTTTTCCCATTAAGTCTGACCTTTTCATCATTAGATTGTGACTGTTCTCAGAGTTAAGTAGAGCTTAGAAACAAGGAAGGAATGAGTAAAGGAAATTGAGTGCAAAAAAATGCAGACTGTGCAAAAAACCAAACCAAAACAAAACAAAAAGGACATCATTCCTGGGTGACTGCAGGCCCTGTGTCTGCATCATGATCCTGGAAAAGGAGAGTGTAAACATCTGGGTCACTAGTGTTGTGACTCTGTTCCCTGTTGGTCTCAGGGCTCAGGTGCCCTGAGTTACGTGCACTCTGCCATTTGCCAGCCCAACAAGGGCAGAAGAGCTTGGGCACAGGGCTGGGGCCTCACGTGAAGCCACAAGACCTGACCGTGCATTTCTGGCTCCTGGCTGCCCGGATTTGTACAGTAAGCTGAGTGGCCTGAGCCGGTCTAGAGGAAGTACATGAAGAAATGCTGATCACCCATCCCCAAATAGAGCATATGTGTCTATGATAGTGGAGGTAGTAAGTGACCTCTGGAAATTTTAGCTATTTGTGTTTGACTGTGGGTCTGAGAGAAGTTGCTGCCATTTTTTTGTCCTGTATAGAAAACCTTTTCTCTGTCTCTTCCTGTTCATGGCCACAGCATGAGTATGGTTCACTTAAGTATTAGAATATTACTTTTTGTAGACATAATTTATAATGGTAATTAGAAATTTTTTTAAAAGGGAAAGAAAGGCCCACGGAAAATCTCTTCACTCTAACTTCATGTTTTTGCCTATGTGCTTGTATATGTGGTTTTTGTATTGTTAAATATTTTCATCAAATATTCCAGTGTAGATGGGTTGGCTGCTTTGAAAAAAAGTTTTTTTAAAAGATTTTATTTATTTATTTGACAGAGAGAGAACACAAGCAGGGGGAGTGGGAGAGGGAGAAGCAGGCTTCTTGCTGAAGTAGGGAGCGTGATGTGGGGCTCGATCCCAGGACCCTGGGACCATGAGCTGAGCCGAAGGCAGACGCTTAACGACTGAGCCACCCGGGAACCCCGAAAAGTTTGTTTTTTTTTTTTTTTAATTAACTCTGATATGTGTTGTTACCCAATTTAAAACTTACAGGAGCTTTTAATGCCTTATTCAGGGTCAGTCTTTTGTCTAAAACAAAAATACTTCTCAAAGATTATTGTGTTGGGAAGGGTATCTTCTGGCTTTGTTTCAGACCTTACCGAAACGCTGGACAAGTTACTAGTATTTGGAAAACAGAAGAGAGACACAGTTTTCTTCAAATTCAGCAATGACAAAGCATAGGCATGATGTTGGGGAGACCACAGGGTGCCGTGGGCAGAGTCTTTAGTCCTAGACATTCGGGTCCTAGTTGGGATTAGCTTGGTTTAGCAGGTTCCCTCACCTAAGAAATATTGAACTTGAATTTAGATGATCTCTGAAGTCCATCTCTGTAAAGATGTAAATATCCTAAATAAATAGGTAGGGAGTGAAAATACAAGTATTTTTGTGAGCCCGAGGGACTCTGCTGTAAGATCAAAGACATTCTTCAGTTTGATTGAGAGAGAAGTGAAATTATTTCTTATGAACAGCATGATTTATTTAAATACGGGGGCTAAGGCTTTCCTAAGTCTTCAGACTTGAAAGTGCTAGTGTAGTTGGGGAATACTTTTTTCCTTTTAAACCTTTTGCACAATTAAGAAAGAATGTTTTTCTTTTAATCTTCCCTTAGAGTATTTGTTGGATATCACTGTTAGAAGAATGATCTGTAAGTATCATCAGATGAAAACGTCCCCTTGTGCTAAAGCCTGGAATAGGTGGGCTTGGTCTCGATAGTCATTTTTCCAAACTTCCAAAAGCTCGCCTGCATTTCCTGTTGGTAGGGATACATGCACTGTATCGTGTGGAGAAAGAGACCTTGGAGGGAAGAATACAAAGCAATGGACAATACCAGGACTCAACATTTGAATAAAGTGGAGACTATTTGTTAAAACAGTGTTTGTTCATTTTAGCTTTCCTGTTGCAAAGCGGAGTGCCCAAACTGGCTTAATAGTGGGGTTTGTATGCCTTTAGAATTTTTTTCAGCATAATACTTCCTTTTAAAAAAAAATCCTCCCAGCCTACACTCTAGGAAGAACGGGGAAAGACCCACCTTAGAGAGCTTTGTCAACGGATAACAAACTTTTTGTGGTTCACAGGCCACGTGGAATGGATGTGTCTGGTTGGTTTAGTGCAGATTTTGACCAGTTTGGTGTTGGGGTACCTGCTGTGGCTGTAACTTTACTCTATTTGGCTGTCACGACCTCTGCCTCGTTCCTGGCTTTTCTGGCATATCAAAGAGGGGCAAGGAAGGGCTCGGTTTAAGGCAGCAGGCATCCTTTCTTTTGTCTCAAGCTTACTCATCCCCAGGAGAATAAAGAATAGTTTTTCCTATCAACAGTTGGTGTTTCTTTGCTCATTGCATTTCATTGCTCTGTGTAAATTCAGGGCTGACTACCCCACGTGACACCCCACATGGCTGAAAATGGGGAAGGAGTTTTCCGGGAAATTTGGATATACTTGGAAAAGGAGTAGGAATAGATGATGGGTAGTCAGCAACAGATGTTTACCCCAGGTAGGGCTGTCGGATAAAATACGGATGTCCAGTTAAATTTGAATTTCAGATAAACAGTGGTGGGTAAGTTTCTAGTATAAGTATGTCCCAAATGTTGTGTGAAACGAATTGTTGTTTATCAGAATTTCAGAAATAATCGGGCATTTTGCATTTTTATTTGCCAAATCTGGCAGCCCTAAGTCACTAAGACACTTCTCCTGTCTCATTTCATGTTTTTTGTTAGCCTCTAGCGTATCTGGCCTAAATTTGCTTTGGAGAGGTGCTGGGAGTGACCCCGTGGCAGGATATTACACTAGTGTGACCTGAGAGAGGGCAGGGTAGGGCGTAAATAAAGTATTGCCCAAGCAACTGCTTGGTGGCCTCAGGACAGAGTAGGTGCTCAACTACCTGTTCACCTTGTTTTTGATACTATTCTTGGATGCACCCCTATGTTCTCTGGATTTCATCATCCCATCTGAACACTCATTCAATATGGGCAGTGTTCCAACTGATGCTCCTAATGGGCATACACCCACAGTACCTTTTCTTGAAATGTGGAAACAGAGGAGTAGAATTTTATCTCTCACCAATAATACTGAGTCTGCTTTTGGATTTTTCATGTGAGTTATTTAAGTAAAATAAAAATTATTTTCATTTGTATGCTAAACATCTTATTGGTTCTGGCCAATGTTTTTTGTTTTTACTTTTTACACACTATACACTATGTATATTATTGTATACAAACATTCTCTTTAAATTATGGCTCGATTAAGAGAAGTTAACTAGCTTTGTTTTTTGTATAGTGACTGATTTTATCTAGATGGATTTTAGGGGAGAAAAAACCCATGCAAAGTATGATCATGACTTATAAAGGATACGTACCTGAGATGGCCTGCCCCTGGATGTTGCATTACTGACTGCTGGGTTTTTGGGCACCCTCCTCGGAGGCTCTGTTATTAGTTAGTAGGCTCCAGTAATGTATGTGGAGGATTGACAGAGTGGGATTGATTTATTTACAATCGTTTGCCAATGAAAACGTCCCATGCACAGTTTCTCCAACTTAAGGCCTGTCATATACCTTGGTTTGACTCAGAAAGCCATCTGTGATGTTTTTATTTCTTGGGCCCCGCAGGAAAACTCATTTGTCATGAGTAACAATGACTTTACAGTCATTATGATGGTTGCAGCACATTTAGTGCTAAGAATGGTTTATGAGTGTCACCTTAATCCATGAGCTCAACTGGGTGTCAGACATCTAGGAAGGGAGGGACTTGGTAGGTACTTAAATGGGAAACTAGGGTGCCGTATGGGGGTGTATTAGTGATTAACGAGGTGGCATTTGGTTTGAGTCAGGGCTTTTAGTGCTGTGCTTAGAACAGTTCGTGTCATCCTTATGAGAAAACCCTTATTTGCATGTGATTCTAATTTCTGCTTCATTAAAAACAAACAGTCAAACCGAGTCACTATAACTCTGTCACAGAAGGCAGGGATAAAAAAGGGCAGACTTGTCTATTTCACTAACAACAATTTTTCCTGAGAAGAGAATTCCTGTGAAAAATTGAGTGGTTCTGATTTATTTTACTAATTTTCGTAAGAAACAGAACAAGCCAGGTCCTTCTCCTTAGCACAGACGCTGGTGTCTTAGAAGGATGCAGCAAAGTGGATCTTGTGTGACCCACACTTCCAAGGTGATAACCCAGTTACCTGGAGGGCTTGGCAGGCACTGACTGTTCACAGGGCCATGAACGTGGCACAGAATGTAGAGTCCTATCTCTGGCTAGTGTGAGTGAGTGTGGACCAGTCAGGACTATCCCAGTTGAAAGTGACAGATGTCCAACTCCTCCTAGCTGTTGCATGTACCAAGTGAGGCCAAGGTCGACTCCAGATCCGGGGTCTGCCTAGGTATCACTTGGACTCGTCTCTGTTTCCTTGGCATCTCTCTTCTCTGTGACTACATCTCTTCTCCTGTTGGCAGGAGTGTGGTCTCAGGCAGATCGAAGTTTCCCATATCCCAGGTGGGCAACTCAAAGGGAAGAGAGGGCTTCCTTCTACCCTAGCTTCAGTGTATGCCAGTATCTGTTCATCTGCCATCCCCCAAGCCCAGTGAAGCAGGGCACAGGATTGGTCACCAAGGAACACATAGTTGGAATGGAGAAAGAGCAGCTTCTCAGTCATGGTGGTGGTGGTAGGGTGAAAGGTTCTTTGGCCAGAAGAGGCAAAGACATGCCAGGCAGACAGTAACCATTTGTATTCGCTATAGTAGGAGATAAGGACCCTGGCTTTAACCGTGTAGTCTAACTGGGGAGATAACAAGCATACATGGGCGGGAGCGTGGCGTCACCCAAACTACATAAAGGTAATGAAGAGATGCAGAGTTGAATGAACTGCATGAACTGTGGTTATTCAGAGAGGACTGTGAAATTTTAGTATTGCATGCAACTTCCTGTCTGCCTTAAGTAGTAGCCCTCCAGTTCATCAGGATTTTATTTCTTTTCTCTGTGGGCTCTTAGAAGATGATTAGTCCTGAAAGCAATTATATAATTTCTATTTATACAGGTCTGCATTTACCTGTAGAAATTGTTCTCTCCTGTTCAAGTAAGGTGTCAGAATGCAAGTTCATGAAAGTGATGTTATTCAATGGATATAAGCTTTCATTCATAAAAAAGACAACATATTTTGCAAACAAAAATGGTTTGAAGTGCCTTTCACAACTAATGGCGTCATAGCATGACTTTTAGTGACTGTTCAACATCCCGTTTGTTGGTTGTACCCTAATTTATTCAGCCCCATTGCTGATTATTTGTATTGCTTTTTTTTTTAAAGATTTTATTTTTTTATTTGAGAGAGACAGTGAGAGAGAGCACGGGGTGGGGGAAAGGGTCAGAGGGAGAAGCCGACTCCCCACTGAGGAGGGAGCCCAGTGTGGGACTGGATCCTGGGACTCCAGGATCCTGACCTGAACCGAAGGCAGTTGCTTAACTGACTGAGCCAACCAGGTGCCCCATTGCTGATTGTTTAGGTTGTTTCCCATTTTCACACTTTAAGCCACGTGAAAACATTCTTACAGATTTTTAAGATACATCCATGATTGCATCATTAGAATTAATTCTTAGAAATGCAGTTACTGGATCCAAAGCTACTATTGCTATGGATCTTAAGAGGCTAATGAGGAAAGGATGATGATCAACTCAGAACCATTTCATTGGTTATTGAATCAAGTGCATTAATTCTTTATTTTCTTTGCTATGTGGGAAAATGGAATAAGGAAGTAAATCCCAAAAGATTATCATTATTTTTATATTATTCGTATTTTATATTATACTGTTGATATACATTCATTATTTAATATCCCTAATAAATTGACAGTTGGTTGTATTTTTGTGGTTTTTGAAAAATAAGTCTCTTACTCACATAATAGCCACCTTGATAGAAAAGATACTAGCACTTGGGAAAATAATAACAGCACAATCTCAAATTTGCTCTCATCAACCTAGCTGTAACTAATACTTCATTGTCGGGGAAACATCTTATAAGACTGGGTTAAAACAAGCCCCTTGCTGCTTTTGAAGTGAACACTTTTATATTCATGAACAAGTTGTTATTACTGATCATGTCATAAGATGGAGGAGGTAGTGAGTAGCAGATAGAGCTATTATTTTTGCAGGCAGAGGGTGTGGGAATTGGATTCATGGTTTCTACCAAAGTGGTTTTTTTTTAGGTAAAGGTGAGTGAGCGAGATTTGAAAGAATAAAAATGAGGAACATTAAATGATTGAATAAGACATTTTGACTCTTTGGGATCCAGAGAAAACACCCTTATAGCTCCAACGAAGAAGCAAATACCACTTTTGAAACTCTGCCAACAACATGTTAAAATGATAGTAGAGGAATTCAAAGAGTTTAATGTCAGGTCACTTGGTCTGTCTTCTCTGTAAAACTTTTTGAGAACACCTGCAATGTGTAACATCAGACAATAGGACATACATAGTTCTCTAAAAATAGATCTGCAGTGTAATGGAGCATAGACCATACAGCATGACTTCTGCCTTCTACTGAATTTATTTAAATTTCTTCCTCTCTTTGGTTTTTGTTCTTCTTACATTTTTTCTATCATCTTTGGCAAAAGATGGCTGGTGAAAGGAATTGCACCTGATTACTTTGGGGAACACGTCAAGAGAGCTGGGAAGCCTGGTTGCTAGTCTCCAGATAGTGCTGGCCGTGGTGAGATACAACAGGGCTACTGTGGGGCCGCCGGCTCTTTCTCTATGGGGCCTTATTTCTTACAGCACTTGCCACCAGCATTAGTCACTTCTGTTTGGGTACTGTGGTTTTCTGCTTCCTTCCAATAACATTACTTGAGTTAAGAAAAAAAATCACAGAAATACAGCTTCACAGAGACTTCTGTGATTAGAATTGCTGTCTGGAATTTTAAAAAGTAGACAGTGAAGAAGCAAACTTGAGCTTGAAAAGTTTCAAAACAAGAACCATTTCTTCATAGGAGAGGTCCGGAAGCTGTCGGGTTAGTGTGTTTTTGTCCTCATTAAAATGCCGTATTTAGTATACCTGAAAATAGTTCAAGCAAGGCAAAAGGCAAGGTAGAAAGGCATGTCATCCTGTGACATTTTCAGGATCATAAAGTTAGAATGGCAGCAAATTTGTTTTCGGGCATCTGTGGTTCATTCAGCCAAAATTCATCTGAGTTCCTAGCAAGGGTGACATGGATTCTTTTACGAGGCTCCAGATTTCTGGTACTTTGCGCTCTCTCTGCCTGTGTCATTCTGAGCAAATAAGAGTGGTCGGAAGGCACTGAGAGCCTTATGTAAAAGGGTGATGTGTGTGGTCTCTGCAGCCTGGAGATTCGGTTTATTCCCGGATGCGGGGTAGACGTAGCTGTAATTTTTTGCAAGGGCAGTGCTGTTAGTGGAATTAGATAGATGGGATTTGAACTGGATCTTGAGGTGTGGATAGGTAGGATCTACATAAAAATGATGTAGACATTCATTTCAGCTCCTATGGCAACCTCCTCTGTCTATTGAGTCGATAAGAAGCTGCTCTGTGTTGCAGGTGTGGGTGTCGGTGTGGCGCAGGAAGGGTGCGAAACACCATGATAGGCAGTTGCATGAAACCCCGCTCCCCAAGGGGTCTTCTTTAAGGCATTTGGAGCTGAGTTGGAAAACAGCTGATCCCTGAATACTTTCCTTTCATCCAGATTTGTCAATCTAGCTAAGCTCTGCAGTTAGATTTAACTATCATCTTGGAAGGTGAATTCTGTTGCTTCAGTTTGAGGGCTGACCAAACAGGTTCATAAAGAAAATCCAGTTACATCCTTGGGTGTCACAGCACTGAGGTTGGGATGTCCACGCATGACCTTGTGCCTCAGCTTACACGCTAATGTTATGCTGCCATTTGTGAGTACCTCTTTTAAAACACAAAGAAACCAAGTGACCCTAAACTGTCTTTAGAGGATTTGGTCTAGTGTAGTGGATGAGGGTATAAGTTCAAGAGTCAGAATGTTTGGGTTCGGTTCTTGACTCTGCCTTTCAAGAACAGTGTGACCCTGGGCACATTGCTTAATTTCCTTGTGTCTCCATTTCTTCATCTCTAAGCAGAAATGGTAAACAAAAGCACCTATCCAGCAAGGCTGATGCCAGGATTAATAAAACCGGTCTATGTAAAGTACTAGGTAAGTGCTCAAGAGTGCCATACGGCAGATCCCAGGACGAAAATAAATAAATAAAAAAAAAAATCAAAATGTAGTTGTTAAGTGGAGCCAAGTCCCTAACTGGACACCTAAGGGAAGGTGCAGTGATAGAATCCTAGAAGCTTCCAAAGGACTACCAATTTGGAAAACAAAATTGGGAAATCAAATCTCTGATAATCTTGACAGAACCACAACGTTGGTGTGTTACGATTGGCAGATTTCACCTATTTTGAGGATTAACCAGCAACCCGAGCAGGCCGTATTGCTGGGTCATCTTCGGGCAATAAAGGTGAAGTGTGGGCTTCCCTTTGGTAGTCAGTTCAAGCTTGAACAAAAGCACCTTTGAGTGCTGTAGTAGAGTCTGGGCATTGAGCAAATCATCGAGTACTATACACCTAATTTTAATAATACTGCTGAAAAACACTGTCATGTAGGAACTCCTGTCAATTAGTATGAAGAGTTTGAGGGGAAGCAGTGCTATTTTTCATTCTTGGAGAAGTTGCAGGGGGCCCAAGATACTGACTTCAGGAGAGCCCCTGCTCTATACCACAGGGTACAGCCTCAGAGAGGTGTGACTGACAGTGAATTTCATCTCTTCCTGAAAGGTGCCATGAAAACAGAGCAGGGCTGTACCTCTTTGCCATTGTTTCTGTCTGTCTCCCAGCAGGATGAAGTCATGACAGAATGGCAGGTTTATCTTGGATTTCCTTGTTTGGCCAGCAGCCTAAGCATCGCTGGGTTTAATGTCTCTGGGTATCACGTAGATATCAATGGCTTGGAGGCCGTGTTGGCTCCTGCAATGCCTCCTTCTGGAGCCTGGTGGCACTTGGGGGAAGGGGGCGAAGGAAAGGGGACAGATTTTTACTTCTCAGGTCAAATCTCACCTCTGCCCTTTATAGGGTTTCTCTGCTCTGTGCTCCTGAATCCTCCCGTCCTTGCCTTTCACTGACACTCCTCACACCTGACATGAAATATCCCTTGATTTTTTTTGCCATTGTCTGTGAGCTCCAGATGCATGGGGACCACATCTTTGTACTCCACTGGTTCAGAGCACTTTCTGGAGCCTGACTTACCTGGCTTCCAGCCCTGGCTCTGCCATTTTCTGGCTGTGCGAACTTGGGTAAGTTATCTAGCTTCTTGCCTGCCTTGGGTGTCATCGTGAGGATTAGAGATAAACATGTATGGGGCCTCTGGCACCAAGACTGGCACAGATGGATGCTTCCAGAGGTCGGTCCACCCACTCCCAGCTTGGTACTAGCGCCTAAGTGTCTGCTGACCCATTAGCATGCCCGGACGTATCTGTCGGCTGCATGACATTGTAGCCCCAGGCTTGTGGCCAACTTGGGCAGGCAGCCTACTGGCTCGAGGAGCCCCTCATACCATTCTTCAGTGCCTGAAAGAACGTGCCTACAAAGGACACAGACTTTATCTTTCGAATCTCTTGTTTCAGTCCATCTGTAAGAACTTAATAGTAGCCTTTATAAAGTAACTCTTAAAAATTACTTAAAAAATAATTATAGTGTTATCTAATGAGGGGGGAAATCTCCCATAACCCACCATTTGAATACCCATTGTCCACTGTGGTATATATCCTTACAGGTTTTTCTGTGTACATGTATTGTCATAATAGTTATTTTCATTTATCCAGTGGTGGAATATTCTACGTATATTTTCATCTCCATGCGAGAGGTTTTTAGAGTTCATGAATAATATTGCTATGATTTATGGAACTTTAAAGGGCTTCCAATAAATCCTTTGTTAGGTTGAGGCCAGCGAGAAATATGAAAGCGCCTAATCCGTGGAAACCCGTTAGCCTCTAGTAGTTGTGAACTTGAAGAAACACAGTGGAGTTGCATTGTGCGTGCATCAGATGAGGGGACAGAGAGGAAGTGAAGATGGGTTGCATAGTGTTGTACTCTGGCTCGAGGAATGTATGCCCTGGAGTGAGTGTGAAATGAGATGTAAGTCTGCTTTTCCTTCTGCTCATCTTGGTTCCAAGGAGACCCTCGGAGTGTGACCACAATATGGTGCCTAAGTGCAAGCCAATTATCTTCCCAGCTGTCTGTCCTAAAGCTGGAGGGAAAACTGGGTGTGCTGACTTTATTAAGAGATAGAATGTTTAAAAATGGCACAGCAAACTAAAATGTTCAGTTAGATTTTCAAAAGCAGTTTTCCTACATCAGTTTTGCCTTTGCTTGGTGACTTTAGGGCCTCATGCCCTTACTAGACTCATTTCTGGCCTATACGTATAAAGCAACATTTACTCCCTCCTTCCTTCTTTCTTCTCCTTCCACACTGAGCTGCTGGGACTGTGGAGGGTAATAAATCAATTCATGGCTTTTGCCCTAAATAATTGACAGCGAGTTTTAGAGAGAAATATGAAAATGGCTAATCATAATACATGGCAGTTGAAGGAAATTCATTAAAAGAGATGACAGCCATCTTATTGGGGAAGTACAGAGGAGGGAACACTTTGTCCCAGCCACGGAATTACATGGGGCCACAGAGGAGGATGCTTCCTGAGCTGGGATTTTAGGGATCGGGTAGTTTTGATAGGCAAAAAAGAGAGGTGGGGAGAGGTCCTCTTGGTTGAAGGAAAAGAGACCTTGTAGAAGCTTGAAAGCAGAGCCATTTGAGGAATAGAGTTCATGGACTAAATCTGAGATGACATGGGAAAAACAGTGAAAATGCCAGTTGGGGAGTGCAAGACAGTATAGCTTCCACTGAACGGTGTGGATGTTTATGCTTATTTGAACCCTGTTGGAATATTCCTGGTTTATTTTATGAAGGGATGTCTCTCACTGAGGATATTGACTCAGGGACGTTTCCTTTTACAGTCAGGATGGCCTCCATCAGACTAATATTGTTCTCGGGCCTTTTTGTTTTGTTTTGTTATCTTGGATAAACAGAGAGAGGCTGATTCATTTTTCTAGAAAAACAGGATGCACTAAAATACTGCAAGTGACAATGAAATAGACATGCTCACGTACAATAATATTTATAAAGGGACCAAACAATATGTGTAGCAGATACCTCCATGGTGTGGCTGATCTCCTTCTTCCATCTCGATTGCCTTGGGTCCTTGGCCACGTTGCTTGTTTCATTGGGTCTCAGTGTCTTAAGACATCAAACCGGGACCAATAACACCTACTAAGCAGGCATGTCATGAGGCATGAGTATAAAGTGCTAGGAACAGTGCTGGGCACATAGTAGCCACTCCAGCAAAGCTTAATAATCTTTACACTGATTATAAAAGACATATTCATGGTAGGAGTAGTATTTTCACAGTGATTTAAGAAAAACTTCGTATTAGAAAAGTAGAACAGTGTCATCAATTCCCATGTACTCCATCATCACCCCACTTGAGCAGCTATCAGCATTCTGCCATTCTTTTTTTTTTTTTTAAAGATTTTATTTAAGTGCGTGTGCACGGGCGGGGGTGGGGGGGTGGGGGCGGGGAGCGGGAGGGAGAGGAAGAAGAAGACTCCCGGCTGAGCAGGGAGCCCGAGATCATGATTTGAGCGTAAGGCAGCTGCT
This sequence comes from Zalophus californianus, assembly GCF_009762305.2. NCBI lineage: Eukaryota > Metazoa > Chordata > Mammalia > Carnivora > Otariidae > Zalophus > Zalophus californianus. Next base: position 104,450,251 of record NC_045595.1, on the reverse strand, counting down.
TAACTGACTGAGCCACCCAGGTGACCCAGCATTCTTGTTCATCAATCTGTTTTCTCTCTTAAAAATATTTTAAAGTTTTTAACGGTCAATTGCCAGCTAAATTATTTTAAAGCAAATTCCAGATAGGTTATAATTTTGCACATAAGAGTCTGAGAAATCAGTGGGCCAAAGAAGAAACTCTTAAAAATGGCAGACTCGGTGTCTTAAGTTTCCCAGCTGAGTTTTAGGTGTTTCTACATTAAATGAGAAGATATTTGCATTTTTTTTTTTTTGAAAACATCCTTGCTTTCCATTTCTTAATGTCTTCTAATAGCAAAAGAAATGATAATAACCTAGAAGTCTTAGAAACAAGCCAAGGCTTTATGACATCTTTGATACTGAGGTTCTAGGTGGCTAATTATTCCGAGAAAAAAACATGCATAGACAGAGGAAGTCAGTCATGGTAGAAAACCTGAATGGTCATAAATTTCATATTTTGGGGGCAGTTGAATCCTGGTGGGTTTTGTTTTTGTTTATTTGTTGTTTATGTTGGAGTGGGTTCCATAGGGTGCTCTGGTATTGGTAAGATTCCCAGAGTATATAAATATAAATGACAGCATTTTTTTTTTTTTCTTAATTCCCCTTCACCCATTTTGTCAACCCTTCCCATATCCCCTTTGGCAACCACCGGTTTGTTCTCTATGAGTCTGCTTCTTCTTTGTTGTTGTTTGGCTTTTCATTTGTTTTGTTTTTTAGATTGCACATGTAAGTGAAATCATGTGGTATTTGTCTTTCTCTGACTTATTTCACTTAACACAATACCTTTTAGGTCCATCTATGTTGTCATGAATGGCAATATCATTCTTTTTTGTGGCTGAGTAATATTCCATTGTATATATATATATATATATACCATATCTTTTTTATCCGTTTATCTATTGATGGGCACTTAGGTTGCTTGCGGATATTTTATTCAAGAGTTGCACTTTGAAAGTAAAAGTTTTGTTTATTTCATTTAGTGTATTTCACATACTAGTCTGCACATAAAACAGTACTTAGGTGCATGTACAAAGCATTTTTTATAATGGAAGATTTCAAACATAACGTAATACTGTTAGATTGGTATAATGAATCCCCCCCCCAGTATCCATCACCTAAGCTGTCACTCTGATGTCTCCTTTTGAAAGACGTTCATGTTGTTTGTAAAAGACTTCTGGGTCAAAATGGCCTTATTAATTTGAAAAAAAAGCATAGAACCAAATTATATGACACTAGATGGAAAGAAATTCTTAGTCATCAATGCTGTTGCCTTTGAGAAGTATGTCAGTGATAGCTCTCAGAAGAACTGATTTTTTCCGGATGGAATTAAAGTAAAATCTGATGTTTGAAAGCAGTTCAAGAAAGACCCCCTCAAAAGACACGTAAGCAAGAATAAGTTTGGAAGACAATACTGAAATATTAGCAGTGGGTTCTCTTGGTGGATTTGCCTTTTTTTTTTTCCCATCCATTCACCTTTCTCTCTCATTTTTGTTTCTCTGTACTTTTACAGTTTTTTTTCACCATGAGCCTAGATTATTTGCTTGTTAAAAGAGTAATATAAGAGTATATATTACCAAAGTAAAAGTAGGCGTACATAGAGTAGAGACTAGCTGTATTGACGTGAGTATGTCAGGGTAAGGTAGATACTTTTTCTTAACTACTAAATTTTTACCCTTGTCTTACTGCTTATCTCCAGCCCTGTACTTGGTCCCTGTCTCTTGCCTGTTTGCTTGTTACTGGTGGTGGGGAGTGATGCTTGCCTTCATGACATCATCTCCTCAGGCCAAGTGGGAGGACTGTTAACCCTGCTTCCCAGGCCAGTCCCCTAAGCTGTGTTTCCTTTTCATACTTGATTCTATTCTGTCCTCGGCCCTCACTTTTCCCGATTTGCCTTCTGCTCTGGCTTCAAGAGATGGGTATTGGGAAAGGCTAGGAGGTAGCGGATGCTGGGAGACAGGACATTTAGCTGAATGACTGGGACAGGGGCCTCAGAGAGCCGGCTTAGTTCCTTCTTCTATTGTGAAAGCATACAAATGCATCTCTGCGTTGCCTCCAGCCTACCCACCCCGACCTTGACAGAAGAATTACTATGTTTTTCAAAATGATTTTCATGTCTGCTTTAGAACTTTTATCTGTTCTGAAGTTAACTATAAGAGAAATAATTTAGTTACAGAGGACCCTAGACAGGCTTAAGTAAAACAAGTAGTTAAAGAAACAAAACATTAAAGATTGTGTAGGAAGAGGTGTTCCGGGGGATCCGTGGAGGTGGGATCGGAGTGGAGAGACATGAGGAAGGGGTTGAGAAGAGCCATTTATTGATACGAACTCGGTGATTGTGGAACTCTGACCTCTGGAATGACAAATGGTGGGGGAAGCAACTCCACTGTTTTCCTGCTAATTTACTCATCACACTGAATATCCTGCTGGTGGAGAAATTCACTGTTATGGCCTCATATCCTCTTCCGTAGGAAATACTTAGCGACCAGAGGTATTAGAATCTCTTTTATGGCACTTCCCTGAAAAGAAGATATTACTCAATTGGCAGGCAACTGGGGTTTTTAAGGGACGTAGTCAAACCCTGTTTATCGTGTACTTGCCTATACAGAGTGACAGGGGGGAAAATAATTATTAACAGTGCATTTCTCTTAAGGATCCTAAGTTTTCCAGTGCAAGGTGAAATGATCCAACTGCCAGGGTGATTATTGGTAGGTGTTTTGTTTTTGTCTATAATGGGTTCAAGTTAATCCATGTGAACATTTGCCTAGCGCCTGTTGTAACAAAACAATGGGTATTGATCACAGCTCACTGAAACACAGAATGAGTTTACCTCAAACTCTTGATCTTTGATCTAGATTTGGAGTAGCACCAAGCTTTAGTTAATGCGGCTGTCAGGCCACGGTTCAGGTGTGGCAAGGAAGTTTCCAACAAAAGCATTTCTCTTTGATTATTTGGCGTTCGATTATTGAACTTCTAGTCTCGAATGTAGTCCATGTGGCAACCCCTCCAGTATTTCAGATAGTATATATGAATATGTGATAGCAGATGGCAAATATTTCAGCTTTGCCCACTACACAGTCTCCTTGTATCTCCTCATCTCTGCCACGGTAGCATGAAAACATTCAGGGACAAAACATAAATGACCTGGTGTAGCCATATTCCAATAAAACTTAATTACCAAAACAAGCTGCCAACTGGACTTGACCTGTAGGCTGTAGTTAGCCAACCCTTGGCATATGTCATTGTCTACTGTGTAGCCTTTATTGGTTCTGCACCCATTTTACCTTAACCTGCGTTAGTAATTTTCTTTCCTTCTTTTTAAAGATTTTATTTATTTGACAGAGAGAGAGAGAGAGAGAGAGCACAAGCAGGGGGAGCGGCGGGCAAAGGGAGAGGGAGAAGCAGACTCCTGGCTGAGCAGGGAGCCCGATGCGGGGCTCAATCATGACCTGAGCCGAAGGCAGACGCTTAACTGACTGAGCCACCCAGGCGCCCATGCATTAGTAGGTTTCTTACTGGCAAAGGTCAGGCCTTTTGGCTCTTTGTAATCCCTTGGATGTTGTATAGGTATAGGAGAGTTTTGTTGGCAAACGAGTGAACGGTGACCGAAGGGCTGCTTGTTTCAGGCGTTGGCAACTTTAGTGTCCTTATGGATGGCTGAGCTCTTCCAGACTTCTGGCGTCCTGTTTCCTCTCCCTGCCCTGCTTGGAAAGGGAGAAAAGAGGCCCTGTAAGCTGTGTGTCCATCCCTTGTCTCTGTCTTTCTTAGCCAGTCTTCCCCTACTTTGAGCAACTACTATTTACAACTCAAAGAATTCTTTATTTATACAGTGTTGGAGACTGTTTACCCATGTTGAACTAACATTAGGTTTCTTTAAATGTACTGTTAAAACGAAGAGTGGCCGTTTGTAACTTCAGGAGCATAACAGCTGGGGTCATAATGTAAGAGAACATAGACACCCTTAAAGTTATTTCCAAAGGCCCTGGGAATGGGATTTTCCTACTTTATGCATTGCAAGGCAGTCTTTTGTATATTGGTGGAGGAAAGTAATGTGAAACAAAATCCAACAAAAGATTCATTACATCTTAAGTATCATTTGCAACACTGAGCAGGTATGAATTGGGTGCTTTATTTTCATCCAGAAAATTGGCCAAGTTGAAAATTTTAGCATGGACATTGTAATTTTCAATTTTTAGAAGATGCATAGTATATAAGGGCAGTTCTCACATTTTAGTATTAGAAGATTAGCATCCCAAAGGAAAAGAAAAATGTTTTCAGTTCCAGATAGTAAACATTCTTTTTTTTCTTAGTGTAAATTCATTTTTGCTAATCTAGCTAATTTTTTTGTTTTTTGTTTCTTTCTCCCTGAATCCTTCATTGTAAAAAGTGACTCCTCTGAATTCAGTTGGGGAAAATGATACAGACAAACTTGTGAGTGAAGCATTGCTTTTAACTTCACTGGAAGTGAGGCAGATGCGGACCTTGGAAAAGGAAGGTTATTATTTCCTCTGTGGAAACTTTTATCTTTGTTTTCTGAGTAACTGGTAAAAACAATAGTTTGCTGTGGAGTTTCAGTAATCAAAGAAGAGGAAATAGCATGTGAGTGACTACAGCTGGTTGGCGGACTCATTCGGAAGGTGAAATCTACCAAAGTCACATTAACTATCTCCTCGTCCAAGGGTTGGCAGACATTTTCTGTACAGGGCCGGATCACAAGATGTTTTAGACTCTGCCGGCCGCATAGTCTCTGTCCCAACTATCCAGCTCTGCTGTTGTAGAACAAAATCAGTCATAGGCAGTATATAAATGAGGGTGGCTGTGTGCCGGTAAGACTTTATTTGTGGACACAGATATTTGAATTTTCTTTTCTTTTTTTTTTTAAGATTTTATTCATCCATTTCAGAGAGAGAGAGAAAGCATGAGTGGGGAAGAGGGGCAGAGGGAGCAGAGCAGGGAGCCTGATGCGGGGCTCCATCCCAGGACCCAGAGATCCTGACCCGAGCCGAAGGCAGACGCTTAACCGACTAAGCCACCCAGGTGCCCCAGATATCTGAATTTTCATGTGTCACAAAATATTATTTGACTTTTCTCTTCTTTAAATTATTTAACAGTGTCAAAACCATTCCTAGCTCGCTGACTGTGCCGAAACGGGTGTGGGTGGGCTTTGGCTACCAGCCATGATTTGCTGACCCCTGTACTGGTGAATCTGCATGATAATTTCTGGAAGGGGCTGGGAGGGTGTAGTAGTGAACACATTGCATATTCATACTTTTAAGAGATAGTCTGATGTGATTAGTTAACACAGATTTGTGAAGAAAATCCCTGGTGGAATGTGGATGACTTTTTACGAGTCTGGTGTCCTTGTCCTTGTTCAACTAATACAAAGTCCAGGGAATTTGGGGCCTGCTGCCCATCTGGTACATGATAAGGTTGGAGCAGATGACATCTAAGGCTTCATGTAGATCTTAATATTTTAGACCCTTTATCACTTGTGTTCCAGTTATTTTTTTCTGATACTTATTACAATTTACCTGCCTAAAAATTATTTAAATATTTCTTGAGAAATAGATATGCTCTGGAGCGCCTGGGTGGCTCAGTGTGGTTAAGCGCCTGCCTTCGGCTCCTAGGATCGAGCCCTGAGTCAGGCTTCTTGCTCAGTGGGGAGTCTGCTTCTCCCTCTGCCTATGGGCCCCCCGCCCCCAGCTCATGCTCTTTCTCTCTCAAATAAATAAAAATCTTGGTGTTCCAACTCTACAGGGCGTGGCAGCGGCAGTGGTGGTTGTGTGTATAGAGGGGGATGGAGGGGGGTGTCAGAATACAAAAATGTGTATTTTGGTATTCCAAATGAATAATTTTTCTATATTGTATAAAACAGAAAAATAGTCTTTCTTATAGTTTAAAAAACAATACATTGGAAAACATTTATTAAAAATAATAAAATTGTGAATAACTCAAAATTCAACAAAAATATCAGATACCAATATTTGCACTGTTACTTCAGTTCCTCATTTATTCATTAGTGCAGCATGTATTTTGTGAGCACCTACTATGTGCCAGGCACTGGACTAGGCATTGAGGACCAAATTGTTCACCTCTACACACACACACACACACACACACACACACACAATTTTTTAAAGAGTATTTATTTGACACAGAGAGAGTACACACAAGCAGGGGGAGCAGCAGGCAGAGGGAGAGGGAGAAGCAGGCTCCCCGCTGCTCAGGGAGCCCCATGCGGGGCTTGATGCCAGAGTCCTGGGATCATGACCCAAGCCGAAGGCAGACGCTTAACCGACTGAGCCGCCCAAGCACCCCTTGTTGGCCCTTATAAAGCTTGGGTTCTTTTTTTTTTTTTTTTAAGATTTTGTTTGTTTGAGAGAGAGAGCACAAGTGGAGATGGGGGGTGCAGAGGGAGAGGGAGAAGCAGGCTCCCTTCCTGAGCAGGGAGCTCCACGCAGGGCTTGATACTAGGACTCTGGGATTATGACCTGAGCCGAAGGCAGATGCTTACCCTAAGACTGAGCCACCCAGGCGCCCCTCTTTTTTTTTAATTCATTTTTTTAGACTATAAAGCTTATATTCTAATGGAATCTTTTGTTAAAGATGATGAGTGGGTGGTTTTATTTCTACTTTTCACAAGAGTCTGCTTACTCACTACTTGTTTTTCAAGTTTTTTTTGTTTCAGTTATCTTGACAAATCTCTGAGTAATGTTTTTGAATTATCAGAGGAAATTTTACAGTCACACAGGTCTTTGTTGACTTTCCTAGTCTCCTAAAGTTGTTAATCATTGAAGATAACTCTGATCCTTCAATGACAGAAAATGAATTCATTCTTTTAAGTTATGTTAGCTAATTTGGAAAGCACTTCAGTTAACTTAAAACTTTAGGGAGGGTCAATCAAATAGGTCTTTTAGAAAATCACTGTCAGATTCTCAAAGGACACCTAAGTTAATTCATACAATCAGACTTCAGAGCAGTAATAGTGAATTTATATTTGTGGTACACAATACTCCTTATAAAAATATTCCACATGCATTTATTAAATGAATACCAAAAAAAAAAAAAAAATTGGGAGCAGAATAAAAGCAACCGGAAATACTTAGTAGTACCTGTTAAAGCTTTCTCATGGCTTTGCCTTGATGTCACAAATTTTGTTTATTTTTATGAGAGGGTGGTGTTCTTGGACTTTACAACTAAAGAAAATAACCATTATAATAATAGCGTGATAATAATAACAATAATGAATAACCCAAATATAGTGAAAGCTGTCACTCCTCATCACTTCCCTCTAGACCACTCCCCTTCTGTTCTTCTGGTCAGAGTGGTCATTCTCAGTTTTTCTAATAAAATAAAGTTAAATCTGGCCTCAGACATTTCACACATTCATTGGCCGCTCCTTGGGATTCTGCTCACTCTAACCGTACCATCTAGTTAATTCCTGAGAGGTCTCATGCTAAAAGATCCCTGCTACCTAAGCAGTCCCTGACCCTCCTGGGGACAGAAGGATCCCCTTGTTTATATGCGCTTTATGTTCCAGTTCTTCAGAACAGCTGTAATTATTTGTCATTGTCTGACGGTAAGCTACATGAAGGTGTAGACTTATCGCCTGTCTCTCTTTACTCAGCACTCGCTATGCATGGACTTGCGTATGTATGTCCATCCTCCCCTCACAGAGGAGACTTTTGAGGCACAGAAACCTAAGTAACTTGCCCAAAAGTTCATCTCTATCTGTGTTGGAGCTGGAATGCCAGCCCAGGTTTGTGTGACCCCAGAGCCTGCCTCTTGCCTGGGCACTTCAGTTAGAGAATTACCACTTTTAGCTGCTACTCATGTGATTTAGTGAGAAATCTTGATGTTTTCTCATCCTGTGGTTCTGTGTGTCTTTTGTGGGTCTCAATCTTTCATGAAATATATATAATTACTTGCTGGCTAGATTTGTTCAATTACTCTTTGAGGAGATGCCTTGGAAAAACCAGAGTGTATACTAGATACCTTTGTCTTTAAACAGCTTAAAGGTGGGTGAGACAGGAAAATTTATATGCATGAAATAATTAATATGTGACCAATGACAGTGTCTGTCTGTCTCTACACCTGTCTGATCTTTTCCCCCAGTACCTCAGGGATACTGTACAGGCCATTGAGTTCAGGAAAGGAGTCCAGAATAGGAACTGGTGATAAGAAAGCAGCTTTATGGAGTGGCTGAGGCTTGATGGGGTCTCTACAGCGTGGCCTTTCTCAACATTTCAGTTAGGAGAAGGTTTAAGCAGCTGTATGCAGACAAGTCCCCAGTGTAAACCCCAGCTTACATCTCTCTTCTGAGCTCCAGGCCCTTATGTGCATTTGTCTGTTAGGCGTGTCCACTTGTGTGTGCCATGGTCACCTCAAAGGCAACATGTCCAAAGTAGACACTCCCCAACATGCTTCTCTCCCATTGTTCTGGAGCTTGCACATGTTGCCCATGCCGGAACTTCACCCAGCATTTCTTCCTCACCCATCACATCCAGTCCTTCTGCATGAATTTCCCTGTACTCGTTCCTAGTCTAGGACACCAGCATCTCTTGCTCAGGCTTCTGCAGGACTTTTCTAACTGATTTCCCTGCTGGTGGATGGCCTTGCTCTCTGATTCATTTCCCATGCTGGAGTCAGAGTCATTTTCTTAAAAGACAAGTGTCAGTATCATGCTGTCTGCTTTGAAGTCCTCGTTTGGCTTTAGGATGAAGTCATATGCCATCACCGAGCTTACAAGGCCCTCGTGACCTAGCTCCTACTTCCTAGCCATATTGAATTTCTTACAGTTCTTCCTACTTTCTAGCCATATTGAACTTCACACAGTTCTTACTATATTCTGTCCAGTCTCTGGACCTTTGCAGTGCTGTTGCCTCTGTCTGAATTACTTGTCTTTTCAGTCAGTGATCCTTTCCTCCTCCATTGTGTAGGCTCGAAAGCCTTTCCGTGAACTTGAATACCCTGAAATCTGGTGGATAAGGTAACCATGAGCCTCAGCAACTCCAGCCTTCTTTGACATTTCCTCATCTGTGCCTGGTGGGTGAGAATGCAGAACTTATGGCCTCAGCTTCTGTGCGGGCCTTTCCCTGTGCCTGATTTCTCTTGGCACCTGTCCTCACACCTGCCTTCTGGCCTGCCAGGGTGTCTGATCTAGGAAACGTGGGGGGAGGGTGTGAGGGTGGGTCAGCGGCTTCAGCAGGAAGGGCAGCACGTGGAGGCCCAGGAGGCTTGGGCTTGCCTGACATCTGCCCCCGGACACTCCTTACACAGAAGCACGGAGCAGCTGGTCAGTATGTGGGCTGGAAGGAATGGGGCTAGGCTAGGGACTAGGGATTAAGGCAGCCCTTGTAGCAGCAACTGTGACAGGGGGAGCACCTGGCGCTCCTGGAAGCCCCAGGGCTCGCTCTTTGACCTCTTCCTTCACTTCTTGCATTTTCTGATTTACAGCTCAAAGTTGAGGAGTTGGAAGGGAGACCCGCTTCTCTTTTAGCGAAGGGGCTCCTCTGGATGAGAGGCGTAGAGAGCTACGCCTAGCCTATACTGGTGCCCTTGCAAAGCCCTGTGGTAAACCCCTTCCCAAGCTGCCCTGAAACTTACACACGGTGAGCCGTGATGAGGGGCCCATCCCAGGGAGCGGGGTCTCAGCTACGGTCTAGCGGCATGATTTTAGGCAAATTATTTAACTTCCAATCCTGTTTCTTCATCTGGAAAGTGGGAATGATAATACTTAATCTTCCAGGGTTGGAGCACGAAATAAGTATTAGGAGGATCAAAAGCAAAAATGCTTCACATGTTAGGAAATGTGAAAATACTTTGCATATGTTATTTATAGCATTATTACTATAGCAATATTATTACGGCTTACAAAGTTCAGAAAAAATCTGCCCATGAATATGTGTCATGAACTTACTCTCTCTAATTATCCCTGTGAATTATGAATGCAACATAAAACCCATGACTGTGGCAAAATACCATCACTGACCTTGGTTGTGGGAAATGTGTTCCTTACTGAGATGTGTACTGCTTCGCATGCTGTTTATATGACATTTATGTGGCACCAGTAAAGCATTTTACCATGGCAGCATTTTTTTTCATTGACATTATCTCATAATCCAATCATTATTAGGGGAAAATGTCAGTTGATTTTCTGCATTACTAAGAACATGAACAAAGAAAACTGTGTAACACAGAACTTTCAATGTGGAAGAGAGAAATCGAATCACTCTCATGATTTCATCAGTGGCGCAGTTCGCAGCTTTAGGGCAAGCTGATGAGCTATACCACTTCACAGTTAACCAGAGAAAGAAGAAACAGCGGAGCATAATTGGGGGGTGGGGAGTGTAATTAGAGTAGGGAACAGAAGGAAAAACCCTTCACAATTCAATTATTAGGATTATTATGAAGGAACCGTCTTTTGAATTGTTTTTAAGCAAAAGAAATCACAAAACAGTATTTTTATGTGACTGTTTCTCATTGCATTTGAGGTTTACATGCCAAAAATTCTTCATAAATCTTCATTAAGATGTCAGAATTCCTTGTGAGGCCTGTCTTCATTTGCATTCCCTTGTACAGTCGTTAACAAAAGACCCTCTATGTCTCCACCCAGCTTGATTTCAGTCATGAACTCCATTTTCCTTTTATTATTTCATAGAATCTAGTTACTTGACTGAACTTAGTAAATCATTCTTGAGGACTTGGTGGCAAGCCAGCAGAGTGGTAGTGATGAGGGCAGTGTGTGAGGTTGGGGACCGGGACCCAGAGGGGCAGGTCGCCAGTGACATTGGCTCCTCCAGCTAAGAAGAACCAAATTATTGACTCAGGGACTCTTGTCGGATTTTAAAAATGCTTGCCCAAAGTTAATAGGTTTTGCAGTTTGAGAATAGATTTTTACAGCTGAAGCCTGGAGTTGGATGAAGCTGGACAATAACAATAACAATAACAATAATAATTCTATTAATAAAATTAATAATATATAATCAAATAATTATTAATAATAACTATTTAAAGTTAGCCTTTCCTCATAAATTATCTAAACACCAGCGTGGTCGATTTAAGCAAGGAAGAAAATATGAAACTCCTATTTAAGGAGTTTCGTGGTCCTTTAAAAGTTGTGTTACAGTCATGCGCCAGTGCTGGAGTTGAAGTATCTGCTGAGATCTTGTGCTTCATACCTTTGAAGTCTTTGAGATTGAGTCAGGAGGTCTCCAGGCACTTAGGACAGTGTGCCTGCTGGGATTTCAGTTTCCCAGGGCTCCGAGTGAAACGAGGGAGGGAAGGTTGCTGCTACTGAAAGCATCGTCCCGTCTCGGGCTGCCTTAGTCCACAGCCTTTGTTTATCCTTTTTTTTTTTTTTTAAGGAAGTTGAGGATTTTTTTAAAATTTTATTTATTTATTTATTTATTTGAGAGAGAGGGAGAGAGAATGAGAGAGAGAGCACATGAGAGGGGGAAGGGTCAGAGGGAGAAGCAGACTCTGCTGAGCAGGGAGCCTGATGCGGGACTCGATCCTGAGACTCCAGGATCATGACCTGAGCCGAAAGCAGTCGCTTAACCAACTGAGCCACCCAGGCGCCCGCCTTTGTTTATCCTTTAATCCAAATCCTTAGCTCATCCCCAAATAGTTGTTAGCAAAAGTATATGCAAATACTCATTGAAGAATATGACAGTTATATCCTTTTATACTGTGACTTTGGGAATGAAAAATTCTAACTGGACTTTGCCTTGACTTTTCCTAACATTCCTGCTGAACCCTACATAGATGCAGTTTTCTCCTGTGGGAAAACTTTTTAATTTTTCCCTCGCCCCCTCCCCCCCCCAGTACTATTGTAGTGTCTACAAAATGCATACTGATAGTTTTTCTGGTGGAGCCTGGTTTGTGGTTGTTAGAGGTGAATGTGAAGATTAGATGTGGGCCAGGTTCAAAAGGAGTTTAAAATCTGATAGAAATGAGACCCACCACAACTACTAGTATAAATCTCTCTGGATAAATGTAGCTGCAAGTATAATGCACCTCATCTCTCTCATCCTGCTGACCTTGAATTCCCTCTGTATTGAGACATCCACACCATTCCATATGCTTACATGGCTGCTTACTTGCCATCCTGCCTTTAGGACTGTTTGCTGAGTGTTAGAAACATGTATGTCTTATTTCTCAAGTAGATTGGAGGATTCTTAAAAGGTACACAAGGAACAGGATCTTGTAAAAAAAAAAAAAACCTAGAAAAAAAATTTTTTTCATATCCTAGGTCATGCCGCTTTGTTTTCAGTGACATTATAGGATGAAGAATCGGGGCATGTATTGGTTTGGGGGTATTTGGGCTGGTTAACTAGGTAAGTATTAGGTATTAACCATGGGAAAGTTCTCAAGGGAGGATTGACCTTGCAGTTTTAGGAAAAGGAGAAATAATCATCTCTGGTCCTTTTCTGATTGCTTCTTTTGAAGGAAAGTACCCACCTCTTAAATCTATGTATTTTTGAGTTCAGAAATGTTGATTAATTAGAACCTGAGCAAGCTTTATGTTTTACTGAGACAATGTGATTTTTTTTTTTTTTTTTTTGGGCTTAAAACATCAATCATTTATTTTGCTCAGATCTGCAGTTTGGACACAGCTAGGCAGAAATAGCCCATCTCTGCTCCATATAGTGCCAGTTGGAGAGGCTTGATTTGGGGCTCAGGGAATCATTTTCAAGGCAACTCACTCCCATGGCTCGTGTTGGCTGTCAGCTGGGTATATCAGTTCCTTTCCTTTTGGTTCTCGGTTGACTGCTTGAACTTCCTTATGGCATGGTGACTGGGTTCAAAGAATGAGTATTTCAAGAGACAGAAAGTGGAAGCTGTGAGTTTCTTAAAACTTAAGCTTGGAAACTGGCACCATATTCTTTTGGTCAAGCAGTTTATAATGGGAATTTTAAATAGGCGGTTTCATAACTTATGGAAATACTTTATTTGAACCTCACTTAATGTACCGAATGGGTACTCTCCAGGTTGGCTCCTGCCTTGGGAAAGGTGGCCTTACTTCTATCAAGGAATAAAGGAAGGAGTCAAGTTCATGAGGTATAGTTAATGCTTATTATAGGTGAATAGAGGGTCAGGGACAGAGGATGGGGTCCTCGCTTGAGCTTCTTAGAGGGATGAAGAGGGTACACTTGTGTTAGGAGTGGGGTAAGGAAGTTGGCAGGCTGGCTTCTCTTTTCCCTTTTGGCCCTGTGACTTTATTAGCATAGCTAATACTTACACAGTGCTTACTATGTACTAGGCACTTTACATATATTAACTCAGTTATATTCCCATAGGAGACTGTTACAGGTAGACTTAGAGTACTACTATTGATTCTTAATAATGACATTACTTTTTGAAGATATTACTATTAATAATCTCTTTTCCTATTTTATTACTCTGTATAATATATACCTTGTTGCTATTTAAAGATATTCTAAGGATATTTTGAAAATTCTTAGGATTTTGATGTTTTTGAACACATACCTAAATCCTTCCTTGTATTATTATAGTTTCTGTTAACAGTAGAATAGATATTATCTATTATTTGTGTATTTTGCATTTAAGTTAAAAAAATCTGATTTAATGAGAATCCGAGTATTTTAGTTTGGGATATTACCAACACTGTCAGAGTTGGCAGGGTCTTCCCTTGATTAAGTCTTATTTCCACTCAACACCATTTAATAGTATTGAGATTGAGTATAATGAGCACCAGTGCGGGACTGTCCCCTCTTTTCAGCCAAGGTCAGCTGGCAGCCAGCATACACTGTTTCTTTATTTTGGAAAGGTTTGCTTGGGCAAAGACTCACTCTTTTAACCAAATCCTGCTTTTCATCTGTTTTTGATGGCAATGGACCATATTTCCCAGCCATTTGCAAACAGTGCCTGTCTGGCGGGATTTCCTGGACACAGAGCCTTGACAACCATTGCGGGCCAACTTTTTTTTTTGAACTTCAGTGATTAACCTGGTTATTTGTTCTATATTTTCTGCCATGGGAACCAATAAGCTTATCCTTTTGAAACTAGTAAAAGGTCTAAGAATAATCCATTTGCTAATTAGAGCCATTGTCTTTCCCACCCTATTAACTTTGTTGAATGAAATCTTCCTTCCAATACCAAGCTTTTAATCTATAAGTCCATACTATGCAGAGTGATGTTAATTTCTGAACAAGATTCCTATGGTAGACCTTGGTCATTGCAGTTTTGGAATCCTTACCTTATATCATGACATTAACCAAACATGGCAGGAACAGAACATCAGTGGAGTGTGACTGAAAATTGGTTGGTCAGTTAAAGATAATTTTATAGTGCAAATATCATTAAAATGCTCTTATATACAAACAGTAATTTAAAAGTCCATATGTAATGAGTTATCCTTAATAATAGGGTGATCTTTTTTTTTCCACTCTATAAAAATAAGCAAAAACTAAAACTTGGTTGTGGCCACTAGCCACCATGATAATGCTGGTCCTCAAAAAGGAGAACAAAGCCCTCTTCACAGTGGAAAACCGGACAAAAAGGAGAACAAAGCCCTCAACAATGGAAAACTGGAGAGGTCCACAGGTCTGGCACCCAGAAAACAATACTTATGCCCAAGTCACATTCTCTTTCTTCTGTGGGGTGGGTTGAGATGCTCTGTGAGATGAATGTCATCCTGGTGCTTCTTGCTGTCTCTTGGGAATGTGGCACAATGAAGCAGATGAGAAATTAACAAGGAGGTTAGATTAGATGGTTTCTAAGGTTTTTTCCATTTCTTCTTCTTCTTTTAAAAGTAGGCTCCATGCCCAATGTGGAGTTTGAACTCGGGACTCTGAGATCAAGAGTTGGTTGCTCTACCACCTGAACCAGCCAGGCCCCCTGGTTTTTCCATTTCTTAACATCCTAGGTGTGTATGGAATGATGCATACATTTTTGTCTCCTAGGAGTAAGTTCTTTGATCATAGTGAAAATGAAAGGAAAAAGGTACTTTGATTTTAAAAGTTGTATTTGAAAATAGCTTTTGAGAAGTGCAGCCTTTCTGATAAGTGATGAATTGCTGGATACTAATAATAAAACCATGTATTCAGTGGAGGGAGCCTGCCCCAAAGATACCTGCAACTCTGGTCTGTTCCAGAGGCTCCCTGAGGGCTTTAGGTAACACAAGCAGTTCGAGGAACATGGGAGTTTATTGGGAAACGATAGATGCTGCATGATTTATGGTTGTTGTAGTCAATGACTAGAGAGTTGCCAGAGATATCTGGGATGTATTTTGGGTGAATATTAAAGAATCCCGATATTTTAATTATCAGTATATTTACTCAAGTTGTACAAAGCTTGATGGGAATGGGGCAGGTGATCTGTGTTTGGAACATCTTTGCAAGACCCATCTGTGGTCTGCATTTGGAAGTATAACTGTTAGTCCTTATATATGGAAAAGTCTATTTAAATGTATTTTTTCCTCAAGGGCTCAAAAGTTAAATATTAGAGTCCTGGCTTTGATAGTCCTAAGTGTCACTATAATACCAAGAATTTATCAACATTTTATTCATTTTTGTTAATTAAAAAAGCTAACTTCTTGTATATACAAAATTATAGGGATAGTATAGGCAAAAAATGTCATGAAGCCTTACTCCCCCCCCCCCCCCCAGGTCAGATCTACCACTGAAGGTCACAGTGATTAAAAACACCCATCTATATTTTATTTTGCTGGGGAAGAAAAAATTCCTGAATGATTCCGCTCCCAGCAGCTTTCCCCTTTCAGTGGAGTTTTAGCTCCTTGAAGATCAAGTCTGGAAGAAAGCCTGCCAGTTGGGTGGTAAAAGAGAACAAAAATGTGGAAAACATAAATTTATCTAAATGCAAGGTTTACAAATTCAGCTTTGTGGCACAAAGGCAGTAGCTACAGTTTGGGTTACTTTTCTTGAATTGCAGCCCAACTTCAGACGCTATATAATGGCTGTCAACTGCTTTTCTCCCCCTTGCTGCTCAGCGTTGGAATCACATTCCTTAGAGGGAGCGCTTCCCGCCTTCCTATTTTCCTCTCTCTCTCTCTCTCTCTCTCTCTCTCTCTCTCTCTGTGTGTGTGTGTGTGTGTGTGTGTGTGTGTGTGTGTGTGTGTGTGTCCTTCTGTGTCTCTCTGTCTTTTAATACCTCACCCACCTCCCCAGGTATTACTGGACCTGAGAATGTTCATGTCCGAGTAGGGAGGTGGCCGGGGATGCCTGGTAGGGGACCTGAGGCTGTGGTCACCACTGTGGATGGCCCCGCGAACCACGCAGGAGGCAACATGCTCCGTGTAAGCAGAGTGCAGGGGCGGGAACCCCGCCGCCTGCATTTGTTTGGAAAGTGATGTCTTGCTCCGTACAGAGCCCATGGGGGAATTCTTGGACTCTGCTGGGCTTAATTCTTAAAAATATTTATTTTCTTTTAATTTTGGATTCAGATTCTTAAGATTCTGAGTATCTTCTTTTTTTTTTCTTCCAAGGGACACTAACAAGAAGATTAAAGAAAATTTCAGGAGTGCTTGGCTTTGGCGCCAGGCAGACCTGGGTCTGAATTCCTACACTATTTATGAGCTGTGGGGCTTCAGGCAAGTCTCTCGTCAGCTTTTCGAACCTCTGTTTCCTCATTCATAAAGTGGGGATAATAATTTCTCCTTGCGGGATTATTGTATTAAATGAGATAATGGTGCAAGTGAAATTCTTGAGATTCTATAGGAGACCAACAGCTGGGTGGTAGCTAGTACTCATAGCTTCAAGAAGATGCTCTTGAGCTGTCTTCTGGACTTTGGCATTGTGCTGTGAGTTTTGCCCTGTTAGCTTCTCATCCGACATGCTACTGAGAAACAGAGATGAGATGAAGCATCTATTGGGAGAATTTGCCATGATGGCCTTCCTGGTCCACTATAGGTCAGGCAGCAGCACCTGTGTTAGGCACTGTCAACATGTTCTGGGACCATCATTGTGCCTGAGATGGACCAACAGCACCCACCCGAAGGCATGGACTCTTGAATACAGATGCTGATTATTTTCAGTTAAAAAGGTACAGAAAAATCCGCATCTACAATAGCATTGATAAGGGGGGCTTATTACTTTAGGGAAAATAATCACTCACTTTCCAAAAACACTTGTGACAAACTTATTTTTCAAAGGATGCTCTCTCTGTGCATTTAAAATATTTTTTTAAAGATTTTATTTATTTATTCATGAGAGACAGAGAGAGAGGCAGAGGGAGAAGCAGGCTCCCAAGGAGCAGGGAACCCGATGCGGGACTTGATCCCAGGACCCTGGGATCATGACCTGAGCCGAAGGCAGACGCTTAACCATCTGAGCCACCCAGGCGCCCCTCTCTGTGCATTTAAAATGTGATTTTAAAAACCAGCATAAACTTGGAATAGGACAAAGTACACTTGTGTCCACATCTTCCCAGCATCTTTCTCAGGGCAGTCTGTGATTTTTCCCAGCACTTAGTATTTTATATTTTCTTTTTCTTTTTTTTTAAATTAATTTATTTAAGTAATCTTTACCCCCAATGTGGGGCTCAAACCGAGATCAAGAGTCACACGCTTTCCCTACTGGGACAGCCAGCCACCCGCTATTTTATATTTTCAGCTAAGCTTCAGGATACTTATGCTAATATTCAGATGCTATTTTAGTTTTTCTCTCTCTTTCATGGTGGATCCTGGAGGCAGGGAGAATTTTAGGAAGTGGAATGCAGTAGTCATTGCTGTCGGCATACAACAGAGGGAAAATCATTGAGTCTTTTTGATCCTGTTTCCTCATCAGTAAAATGCTAACACCGGCCTTGCTTACCTAACAGAGTTATTGGGAAACCCAATAATAATAGCAAATATTTATAAACAATTATGATGTGCAGACATTAGGGCTAAAAGCCTTAGCTGCCTTAGTAACGTTAATTTCAAGAAAGCTTTGTGGGGGGAATACTCTTGTCCTAATAATAGTGATAATGGTAGCTAATGCTTATTGATGGCTTTCTACCTGCCAGACTTTGTTTTAAGGTCTTTGTATGTCACGGGTATTGATGGGACTTGGATTCACGGAGCACTTAAGTAACTTGCTCAAGTTTATGCAAGTATTAAATATAGGAGTTAGGAATAGAACAGAGTCTGGTCCCAGATCTCTTTTCTTTTTAACATTAAAAATTTTTTGAAAATTAGAAGTGGTTTCCAGTTTTATTGAGCTATAATTGACATACACCATTGTGTAAGTTTAAGGAGTGCAATGTAATGATTTGATAGATGTATAGAAAAATGATGACCTAAGTGTAGTTAACATCTATCACCTTACAGTTTCACATTTTTTTTTTCTTGTTCTGAGAACTTTGAAGATCTCTCTACCAACTTTCAAATGTACAATACGGTAGTGTTGGCTATAGTCACCATACTCTACATTACATCCCAGTGACTTGTTTAACTTATAACTAGAAGTCTATACTTTTTGACCACCTTCAGCTGTTTTCCCTCACCCCTTACAAACCTATGAACCAGCATTGGCTATCTCCATTTTACAGATAAAGAAACCAAGAAATAAAGAGAGGCTGAGTAACTTGACCAAGGTCAGCTAGTAAGTGGCAGAGCTGAGCTTCAGCCAGATTCTTTCTAGCCCCACTGCCCACACCGTTGCCTGTTGTGCATTACAGCCCAGAGGCTGAGGCTATGGGATTAGACACTGCTCCGAGGGCCTTTTGCCCTCTGTTGTCCTAACCACAGAGAGAATGCATAAGAGGGGCAGGTCCCCCTCCAAGGCCCCCCTCCAAGGCCTGTTGCACTACCCGTTGCCTTTTGGATTAAAATCCACGGTTGCTTGGTTCCCAGGGTTGGAGAACTACAGAGAAGTGGGTTCTCCTTTTCGAAGGTGATCTAGGTGCTGTCCCGGTAGCAGGTTACAGATCACCTGTGGTGCTAGGTTCTGGGGGTCTGGCAAGGGTATTAGAAGTACCGGAGCTAATTCCCCAATGGAGAATGATCCAGAAGGAAAAAACAGAATTCCTGAAGGCTGCTGTGTTATGAATGGTAGCATCTGAGAGAGCAGGGCAGGAATGTGATGGCTTGTCTTTGGAAAACATCCAGAGAATTGTCAGGTTTCAGAACAGACTTGAGTATTTCCTTTAGGACACTAACCATCCCTTCCCCTAATTACTGTCATAACTGGAGTTGAGAGGGAAGTGTGCTATTTGACTTTGTTTACAAAGAATGAGAATTCTAGGTCCACTAAACTAATGGTGTCTCCCCAGGCTCTACCAATTTATGAAGAACTTTGAAAGTTAATTGGGGAAGAAGTCTACTGAAATTTATTATGATAACTCGAGACCAAAAGGATTTGGGAAGGATTTTATTGTTAAAGAGAGGAGGAATATCACAGAACTTGGTATTTTTGACATTTTAGTATACAAAATTTCAAACATGCAAGTAGAGAAAACAGTATTAAAGACTCATCATATACCCCTTACCTAGATTTAAGAATGATTAACATTTGCCACATTTGTTTCATATATTTTTTAGTGAAAAGTATTTTCAAGCAAATAACTGATATATTTTAATCTTGGATACTTCAATAGGTATCTCTAAGATATAAAGACATTTTCTTACATAACAAAATTACCATTTTCATACCTAACAAAATTAACATTGATTTAGTCTTTCCTTTTCATTTTGAACATTTTTAAACCTGAAATAGTGTTTAGAGAGTGTATTTTTCCTTCATCTAGATTCAATGATTCTTAACATTTTGCCACCTTTCATCTGTGTATATTCTTCTATTTATATTTTCAACTAAGCTTCAGGATGCTTATGCTGATATTCATGAGTACATTCAGATGCTATTTTAGTTTTTCTCTCTCCTTCATGGTGGATCCTGGAGGCATGGAGACTTTTAGGAAGCAGAATGCGGTAGTCATTGCTGTCGGCATGCAACAGAGGGAAAATCATTGAGTCTTTTTGATCCTGTTTCCTCATCAGGTTTTACTAAACCATTTAAAAGCAAGGTACAGGTAACATGAGATTTTACCGTAAATACTTCATCATTCATCTCCTAAGAATAAGGACATTCTTTTAGACAATAACAAATACCATGTTTACACCCAAGAAAATTAACTTTAGTTGAATAATATAACCTAATATGCAGCCCTTACTCAGATTCTCCTAGTTGCGGGTACCCACACCGTGCCCGATTCAGGATCCAGTCGGGGTTCACATACTGCCTTTTAGTTGTTCTGTCCCTCTTTTGATTCAGAACAGTGAACAGTGTCCCTCTCTCCCCCTTACAATTGTTTCTTTTTCACAGCATTAACTTCTTTTTTTTTTTTTTAAGACTTAAACCAATATCCCCCATGGGTTCCTAAGGATGACATTAGGTTAAAAATTTTGACAACACAACATAAATCATTTTGTGAATTTCTTACTGCATCATATCAAGATACATACTGTAATTTCTTTTTTTTTTTTTTAAAGATTTTATTTATTTATTTGACAGAGAGAGACACAGCGAGAGAGGGAACACAAGCAGGGGGAGTGGGAGAGGGAGAAGCAGGCTTCCCGCGGAGCAGGGAGCCTGATGCGGGGCTCGATCCCAGGACCCTGGGATCATGACCTGAGCCGAAGGCAGACGCTTAACGACTGAGCCACCCAGGCGCCCCATACCATAATTTCTTAATATCATCTAATACCCAGTACGTACTCAAATTTTTTCAATTATCCCAGGTGTGATTTTTCTTTTACACTGGTTTGTTCAAATGAAATATTGTGCACTATGTATTTTTTTAGATTTATTTATCCATTTTAGACAGAGAGCAGGGGAGAGGAGCAAAGGGAGAGAGAGAGACTAAACAGACTGCGCGCTGAGCGCAGGTCTCCAGGTGGGCTTGATCCCACAACCTGAGACCATGACCTGAGACCACCACCCAAGTGGAAACCAAGAGTAGGTTGCTCAACCAACTGCACCACCCAGGCACCCCTATTGTGCACTGTTTTTTTTTTTTTAAAAAAAAACAAAGTAAAAAATTAAACCTAATTCTATTCCTTGTAGACATCTTAGGCTAACTCTTACGGTTCTGCTAGATGGCAACTATATCCCTTTTTCTTTTATAGAAATTACTTTTAAAAGTTGAAGTAATTTCTCTTAATTACTTTTTTTTTTAAAGATTTTATTTATTTATTTGAGAGAGAGAGAAAGAGAGAGCACATGAGAGGGGGGAGGGTCAGAGGGAGAAGCAGACTCACCGCCGAGCAGGGAGCCCGATGCGGGACTCGATCCAGTGACTCCAGGATCATGACCTGAGCCGAAGGCAGTCGCCCAACCAGCTGAGCCACCCAGGCGCCCTTAATTACTTTTTTTTTTTAAAGATTTTATTTATTTGACAGCGAGAGAGGGAACACAAGCAGGGGGAGTGGGAGAGGGAGAAGCAGGCTTCCCGCGGAGCAGGGAGCCCGATGTGGGGCTCGATCCCTGGACTCTGGGAGCATGACCTGAGCCGAAGGCAAATGCTAAATGACTGAGCCACCCAGGCGCCCCTCTTAGTTACTTTTTAAAAAAGATTTTATTTATTTAAGGGTGGGGAAGAGAGAGAGCACAAGCAGGGGTTGGGGCAGAGGGAGAGAGACAAGCAGACTCCCTCCTGATCCAGCCGCAATTCCAGGACCCTGAGATCATGACCTGAGCTGAAGTCAGATGCTTCACCAGACTGAGCCACCCAAGCACCCCTCTCTTAATTACTTTTAAAAAGTAGGTGTAATTTTTGTAGAAAAGTATACAGATCCTAAGCGTAGTGCTTGAATTTTTTACAAATTTTTACACCAGTAGCTTTCAAGAAACAGGACATCCCCAGTTCCAAGAAACACCCTTCCTGTTCTCTTCCAGACCCCCCGTCACCCCCTGAAAGTGCCAGTCTCCTGATGTCCAGTGTCATAGTTTGGTTTCGTTTGCCTATTGAAAATCACCTCTACTTCCCTGAAAAATGGAGCATGAATTAGAGAAGCCATAAAAGATGCGTATATTTTAGTTAGGAGTTATGAAAGCCCACCTTCAATCAAAGATATTTTAAATGATATACTGTATATATTTTCACACAAAATAATTCCCGTAACAATATTTTACATAATAGTTTCATTCAGTTTGTTCCCCCTGCTTCCCGAGAAATAGGATTTCATCCAAAACCCTAAAGGTTAAGTTATCAATAGAACTCAAAGGGCATTTTGTTTCCATTTGTGTAAGTCGTTTAATGTTTTTTAAGTCCACGCATATGTTAACAATGGAGGCGGTCAATTACAGGGGAGCTTAGCAAGGCATTCTTAGAGTTCTCCTCCGTTGTGAGCAGTGTCAAGGCAAATTCAGGAAAAGAGCAACTCTCTTCACTGAAGGAAATTATTTTAATTAGTAACTCTCAAAGGATAATAAACAGTCAAATAATTCTGAAATCTGGCTTTGGGACAAGTCATTACAATGAGCATGCAGTTAAAAAAAAGAAAGAAAACTACAATGAGGGCATGTATAATCAATTAAATGCAAGTAATTACATTATGAGGGCTTCATGATAATTTTATGGTACATTAACAGTGTGGAAAAGCATGCATCCTGCATTCTAGTAAGAAGGTCGACAGATGGTGCAGTGTGTGCCAGACTCCTGACCGGACGTTGGTGTTCATGGTCTTCTAGACTCTAGGCTGTTGGGCCCTGCAGCTGCTAATAGGTAACTTTCTAATGCGTTGAAATGGGGGGAAGAGATGGAGGCCCGCTGGTTTGTAGTGTCTGTCAAGTGATAGTGATGTTTTCTTAGATCACTGGGATGCCCCATGTAAATCGGGTCCCGTGGGTCCTGCCTTCTGCCTCTGGGTGATACTGCTGTAAGCATCTGAGTGTGATTTTGTTCTGTGTGCCTGGAGATTTTTGAGTGGGGATAGGAATTTACCTTCACTAGTGTGGTTTTCAGTGTGGCATGCCCTAGTGACATGAGTTGCGAAGTGACTTGCTAAAGTTAGAAAGTGAGATTGAACAGCTGGGTTGATGGCTGAGTACTAGGTTCCCACCAGTTGTTTCAAGGGGAGGGAGAGGAGCCACCCTGAGTGCTTTGCTGCAGCTGTGACCCTGAGCCAAGGGAAACTACATTTTGAAAGTACACTAAGAATAGACACCCAGAGGCTCCCAATTTGAAAGTAAGGAGGAAGGTTAACAGCTTCTGGGTGCAAACAACTCCGTTTACTTTTTAAACACAGAAGTTTAGTTTTAAGCTTCCATTTATGGGAATCCATACATACATGTATATATGTATATATTTTCATATATAAAAGCTTGAAATTAAACTTGTGTTACACACACACACACACACACACACACACTTGTCTGTATCCATGGGAGTATATGCCTTTGTCTTAATCTCTAATCTCTGTAACTCTGATTTGGATAAACTTTGTCATTAGGATGTTTGGAATCAGGGCTTCATAGCAACATACTAACATTTGCCTAGTGACTCTTTGTAGGAACTGCCTGTAGTTTTTCACTTTTGGTCATCTGGGTATAAAAATACTGCTGTAATGTCTGAAGCATATTGTGTGTGTTCAGACTGTGCTGCTGAACTGAATTGGAAGTGTGCCTGCAATAAATACCACAAATGGTATATTCCATTTCCTAAAATGTATTCTACAGCATATTAATAAATTACAAAAAAAGATTACACCTAAAATAAATCAGAGAAATGTTGGATTAAGCTTATTCAAATCCAGGGCCTTTTATAACGATGCATGTAATGTGAATTTTAGGAGGGAAATAGAACATTCAGTGTTTCCCAGACTTAATTGGTAACAACTCTTTTGGGTGCAGGTGTGGGGGACGATGATCTTCTAGGACTAAAATCCTGTGGAACACACTTGAGGCTACCCTGCCCATAACCCTGTCTCCTCACAGACAGTGTGAGCCCGAAAGCCTTTGTTACCTGAGAAGTAGGTTTGAGGTTCAAATGCCAGATGATGTCCTTCCATGCAGTGATGAGATTGGCAGATTCAAGTGTCTTTCCCCCTAATTACCTCACAGTGACTTAGTATCCACTACCCCAATGTAGCACACACTTTCATCTTTTAGTCAAAATAATTGTTGTATTATAATGTCAGAAAGGATAGAGACCTTTTAGTGCCTGAAATGTAATCAAGAAGAAAATGACAAAAACTTGACTTTTTGTGACTATCTAAATGAACTATATTTTCTTCATTTGCTCCAAAATGTTCCTTTGAACATTTTTTTTTTCAACATCTTTCTACAAAAGGAGGCTAAGATAAGCCTGGCAAGTGAGCTTTCGTCTGAGAAATTCTGATAAAATTACTGTATGTGTTGAATTATAGCCGTAGTCAATTATAAAGACTAGTAACCTAACATTGTAGAATGAACACTTTTATGGAACGTCAACCTTATTCAAATATTTTTCCTAGTAATCAACATTAATAAAAACTAAAGACGAGTCAGATTGAAGCTGTTATTGTCAGAGACTGGTTTCTTTTTTTTTTTTTTTTTAAATATGGTTGTTTTAGATTTTATTTATTTATTTGACAGAGAGAGACAGCGAGAGAGGGAACACAAGCAGGGGGAGTGGGAGAGGGAGAAGCAGGCCTCCCGCGGAGCGGGGAGCCCGATGCGGGGCTCGATCCCAGAACCCCAGGACCCCAGGACCCCAGGACCACAACCGGAGCCCGAAGGCAGACGCCTAACGACTGAGCCACCCAGGCGCCCCAGAGACTGGTTTCTGAAGGAACAGACTTTACAGGAGGGAGGGCCTTTAAAATCATGCCCCCACCCCCCGTCCCCGCCCCCGTCCCCCATCCCCCCGCCCCTCTGGCTCAGCTTTCCAGCAGTGCTCATGGCAGGTGCATTCAGTTGCTACCTTTGCATCTCCAAATCTATCTTCAGGGTCCATTTACCTCTTCCTTTTAAGTCATAGCAGAGAGTTTGGCTTCTGCTTTGTATTTGGTTTAGGTTTTTACTTGTATTTTTTTTTTTAACATGTATTTGAGAGAGAGAGGGAGCGAGAGAGCACAAGCAGAGGCAGCAACAGGCAGAGGGAGAAACAGACTCCCCGCTGAACAGAGAGCCTCACTCAGGGCTCGATTCTGGGGCTCCAGGATCATGACCTGAGCCACAGGCAGACGTTTCGCTGATTGAGCCACCTAGGTGCCCCGGTTTATGTTTTTAAAGTAGTATTTGTATTTCTTCCTCTCCTTTCACCCTAGCATCAACTACAGGATCACATGGAGCTAATTTGTTTTACTGTCACGAGAATCCCTTTCCTTGACAGGAAGGGCCTGATTAAAACCATGCAGTTAAAAGGTCAGCTTGGCAGGCAAGTTTGCACACGACAGTACGTGACTCAAGGGCTTCAGGAGGGACGAGGAGGATGGTGGTGTGTTATTGAAGCAAGAGGGGGAGGAATCAATCTTGCGGGGCCCTTTCCTCCAAAGGACTGAGTCTGCAGGAGATGTGCTTCCAGGACAGAGTCAAGCTCACAGCAGCACTGACTGTCCTTACTCCCTTTTCCTTCCTTCCTAATGATCTGACTTAATCCACGTCAGCCTTTTTGGTTCACAAGGCATGTTGTTGAAAAAGCCCCAGACCCAACCATGAGAACAAGATTGGACTCTCTAGTGTGCCTTACAGAGCCTCAAGGAATCTGTTAAGCCATGTAACTTCTCTCAACTCAGTTTCTGGATCTTAAAAGTGGAGATGAATGAATCTGTTATGCGAAGATCAAAATAAGATAATTTTTGAAGCTAGTAAATGCTATATAAATGTCAGTTGTTACCATCGGACATTATTATTGCCATCATTATTGTGAATATTATGATGTATGGCCAGTATGAATTATTTTCATGACTATCAGTATTAATGAATATTAATACCAGTTCCTTCATTCATTCCACACACATTTATTGAGTGTCTGTTACATATGCCAGAGGTGGTGTACTTTCAAGGGCCCATGGTGGGTGGCACCTGATAGAGGCTCAGTCAGTTTGCTGAATGGAATAGTGATGAACCAATCATTTTCATCTGTTCTAGAAGATGTTGTAGCACTCTCTAGCATTCATGTCCTTCTGGCGGGGGAGGGGGGGCAAGTAAAGAACAAATCTTCTGGGATGAGCTTTTTGAATATTTTGTGGACAAAGATATATCAGATATGCATAAGATTCATTTGATACAGACACTGAGAAGTAAAATGCTTTGCTAAAGGAAGCCCGTTAGATATATTCATCCATTCCTTTCTTTTTTTCGTCATTTATTCCATGAGTAGTTTTTTAATTCTCTGCTGTGTTGTCAGACCTTCTACACCCATTATTCCACAGGGGGAACTACTAAGTAGTTGAAGGCATATTTAAAGTCTCCATCAATTTCAGTGGCATTTTAAGAAGCCTTGTGGAAAGGAAGAATCTGAATGTATCCTGCAAAGAAAATTGCATTTCCTCTGACAATATTGTGATGTGTATCCTGCTCGCGCCTTGCGGAGTTCCTCTCCAAGTCAATGGGCAATTGCGTAAAGGGTTTGAAGGCAGGAAGTGCCTTGCAGTGGGATGAAGAAGAAGGCTTGTGGTTGGTCATTAAACTAAATTTAAACCCTTATTTGGAGTGGCTATATAATCAACATGGGGCTTAAAAATGAAAAATACAGCCACAAGGGTTTCTTCCTTTAAAAAAAAAAAAAGGAAAAATTCAGGAATTACAAGAAGAAAACAAACACAGTTATGTGAGTTATGCATTCTCTTTCCTAAGAACAATCAAAGATGATTTCATCCTAATCTTTCTAGGTATAACAAATGCCTCTCCCCTCTGGGTTAGGTAGATGACAGCAGTAACAGCACTGCAGCTGGGAGTCTCCAAAGCGGACAGGTGCTGGATATAAGATGCCTCACGTTGTCCTGTGAAGTGTAGATGGTGCTCGGGATGATAGGGCCCGCTTGATCTGCCCAAGGGGAGAGCTGCTCCCGTCTGTTGTCACCTCGTTCAGCTTCTCCCCCTTGCTCAAACACCTGCCAGAGACAGCCCTAAAATATTGCTTAATGATAGAATGTTCGTTGATTCTCTTTATCCCTTCCTTCTACTGCCTTCCACCCTCTCTTGGGCCACTTCTGGTTCAGAGCCTTTAGGCTAAGCACTCATGGGAGTATTACGATGGTGCCTTTTCCAACTCACAGTTAAGGGACTGACAAGATTTTCAACCCTGCACTCTTAGCTGTGGAATTATTCTCAGAGGCTGTAATTAGCAGTTGTAGGTTCAAATGTGGAATGCCACATTATTTTTTAAGCAGGAGGTGAATTCATTTGGGGGGAGGATAGCTTTTCGCGTTCCCTTTTTCTGATTGAAGAAAATGATGCTTATTGTCTAAAATGTAGAAAATACAAAGAAATCTAAAGATCTGAATAAAGCCTGCTTTCCCCTCATTCCTATGTACGTATGTTAACCAAAATGGGATCATGTTCACATAGCAATGTATTGTGAACATCTTTCCATTTAAACAAATACAGATCTATGTCATTTATGATGTCTGTTCGGTGTTCTGTTATCTGACTGAACCATAATTTATTTAGCCACTTACTGCATTTAAGATACAAACAAAACTACAATGGGCATCTCTGCTCATACATTTTGCATACTTTTTGTATTGATCTGGAGTTATGTTTGTGATTAACAGGGACATGAAAGGAGATTGCTTATTTATCTCTAACATTAAAGAAATCTGAGGTAAGGCAGTCAGGTGCTGGTTTGGTGGCTTCACATGCATTTATCATTTTTCTACTTTTTTTGTCCTTACTGTATGGCTTTCATTCCTCATGTTCCAAAAGGGCTGCTATAGCTCTGGCCATCATGTTCACATTCCAAGCTGGAGGAAAGAGCAAGGTGGGACTCAGAAGAGTCTCTCTCTTCCATTTGAAGAACTTACCCAGAATTCCACATAGCACTTCTGTTTGTTATCTAGAACTTAGTCTCATACCCAGCACCTGGAAGAAGGGGAAAGCAGATATTCAGAAGCAGGCAGCCACCTCTGCCCTATCTGTCACATTGTCTCCTTGGTATAAACTTTGTGGAAGTGGAGTTGCCCTCTCAAAGCTTTTTCAAGGATCTTGTTACATGTTGACCAACTGCCCTCCAGAAAGATGGTACCAGTTTAAGTGTAGTAATATGCGAGGGTGACCTTTAGTGAGGCTGTGGTTCTTTTGTAAGCATTTTATGGACGTGTTAAAAGGTATTTTCCTGGGGCTCCTGAGTGGTGCAGTCAGTTAAGCGTCTAACTCTTGGTTCCGGCTCAGGTCATGATCTTGGGGTCCTGGGATCGAGCCCCCATCGGGCTCCATGCTCAGCATGGAGTCTGCTTGAGATTCTCTCTCTCTTTCTGTCCCTCCCGCTTGTGCTGTCTGTCTTTCTAAGATAAATAAATAAATCCTTAAAAAAGAAAGAAAAGGTATTTTCCTGAAGCTGTGTTTTTTCTTTTGTTTAAATCACACATTCTGCAGAGGGCGATATGCAGATTTTTGGTATATTTACAATTTTTTCTTCAAAATGTATTATCTGTATAAATAGAACATTTATTCCAAATACTGGAAGGGCATTTGCCTGAGAACTTAAATGTTTTTCACACGTATTTCCTCAATTTCTAACTTATTTGTAGGTTGAATTAATAAACTAACCAAACTAAGGTGGCTCTCCCTGTTTGAAAAATCTCCTGGCCTGTTTAAGTAAAAAGCGTAGTGAAAAAGCTGCACTGCCCAAGTCGATGTTTAAACATAAATGTTTGATTTCATTCATGCTGTGGTGTGGCCATCAGCAGCTCAGAAAATACAGGACTCATCTGCCTCTGGTTTTCTCCTCTTGGGTGGGGTCAGTTCTCTCCTTCAGTGAGAGGATATTAAGGGTCACCATTATTGCCAAATTGTTATTGCTTTTGTCTAGATGTTACCAAATCTAGTGTCACTTTGTTTTTTGATTTGGTTATTCAGACTGGTTATCAAAGCTTTTTTCCCATCTTTTTTTTTTTTTTAAGATTTTATTTATTTAACGGAGAGAGACACAGCCAGAGACGGAACACAAGCAGGGGGAGTGGGAGAGGGAGAAGCAGACTCCCCGCTGAGCAGGGAGCCCGATGCGGGGCTCGATCCCAGGACCCTGGGATCATGACCTGAGCCGAAGGCAGACGCTTAACTGACTGAGCCACCCACGTGCCCCAGATGTTTATTTTATATGAGAAATAATGCCAGCTACTTTAGTGAAGAACAGTGGGGTTTGGATGGGGAAATAAGTCATGAAAAATTGAAACAGATACATGTTTCTGTTCTTTGTTAAGTAAAAATTAAAGCAATAGTCTATTTTTTTATTAAACCTCCACCTGTGGGTACCAGGTTAACTCTGTCTGGAGTTTGCATAAACATATTTTGTATAAAACTATAGTACGTTTTAGGCTAAATTTGTTTTTCCATTTGTGGAGTCACAGAAGCTTCAGGTCTTCTTGCATTTCTATAACTGATCTGTACCTATATTTTGGGGTGAACCATGGGGGCGAACGATTGTCACCTTGTAAATGATTACAAAACTAAATTGGCCTAAAATTTCCTGAGCATTACTGTTAGGAGAAAATGGAAAGCCATCAGATATTATTTTTCTAGTGTTCAATCTTATCTTGCTTTTCACTTCAAGCTAAGGTCCCTTTCTACTTTAAACGTGGGCAGAAAGTCTTGTGTGCTGACATGGGATGCTCATCACCACCGGAAGTGCCTCCCTGACAAAGACACCACAGCCCTATTAGCTCTGGCTTTTTCTTACACTGGATCTGAGAGTTGATATTATTACAATGCAAAGCAAACAAATAAAGCAAGAAAAACCAAACCAAAACAAAGGTGGAGGAACCACCCGAGGGCTGGGGGTTAACTAGTTCTTTTGTCTTTTGAGAATATTTTTTCCTCTAAATCAGTTATTAGCCACTGTATGTGAAATCAAGTATATCTATAGTTTTTAGAGTGAATTGATGTTCACTATTATTTCCCCCATTTTCTTGGGTCCATTGTACCATAGTGTGTTTGCTGATGTTTGTGCATTTGAATTCTTTGGATCCCTTTCAACCACTGGGATAGGTTTTCATAAGGGATAAAGGGGAAGTTAATACGTATAGTGTCATGGGGCACCTGGGTGGCTCAGTTGGTTAAGCAACCGACTCTTGGTTTCGGCTCCAGTCGTGATCTCGTGGGTCGTGGGATTGAGCTCTGCTCCATGTTCTGCCCCTCGAGTGCACGTGCGCTCTCTTTCAAATAAATAAATCTTAAAAATATATGTATCTATTTATAGTGCCATCTCTGTCTGGCACTGTGCAGGTGCTTTATTTTTGTTACTTGATGAAATATTCAAAACAACCTCATAAAATGGATATTTTTATGCCCATTTTACAGTGGAGGACACTGAGGCCTGGAGATGCTAGGTGAAATTACAGTGTTCCCTTAGCTGGTTAATAGCAGAGGCAAAGTTCAAGAATACCATAGAATGTTCTGCCTCATTTGGATGATACTTTCAACCAAAGAGGCCAAGAAATACATGTGAAAAGATACGTGGGCTGAGTTTATTTTTTTTTTTTAATTTTTATTTATTTGACAGAGAGAGAGAGAGAGAGCGCACCAGTAGGTAGAATGGCAGGCAGAGGGTGAGGGAGGAGCAGACTCCCCGCTGAGCAGGGAGCCCGATGTAGGGCTCAATCCCAGCACCCTGGTATCATGACCTCAGCTGAAGGCAGACGCTTTCACCGACTGAACCACCCAGGCCCCCCCCCCCGGGGGGGGTGCTTAAAACACGAAACCTAAGTAGTGTTGTCCAGTGATTTTCTAGGTCTCCAGTGGTCCTCTCCCCTCCTGCCTCTGAAGCTTAACTAAATCTCCTTTAATGCCTCAGTTTTTGTCTTCCATCCTCCAGATCATTTCTTGCAAAAATGGGACGCTGGCTCTGAAAACCACTCCAGTGTTTCTCTGGTTGGGGGTGGGGTCCGGCCAGTCTCTCCTGTGCCAGCTGGGCCACGTCTCCCAAGCACGTGCACACAGTGGCTCTGATGCCCGGAGCCCAGGGTGGCTCATCCTCTTCTCGGAACTTAGAAAAACAAAACCAACACAAAAGAATTGAATCTCTTCGCCTGAATAGAAGCGAAGCTAGACGAATCCAGAAGAATTTTTGGTTTTGAGGAGGCTTTGCCCTCTTCGTTTGGGCAAGTGACATTTAATTCAGTTGTCCCCATTAGAAAGAAGAGAAAGGAGGGCATTTGCAGTTCAGCTGAGCTGTTTTCTGTCCAGAGTGGCTTCGGAGCAGGCAAGCGGTCCATCATCTAAGACACTGGAAGAACAACTGGAAAAACAACACGTTGAAACATGTGCTGGGCACGGAGAGCCTGGAAAAACAATTTTCAAAGTATTTTAGTGTTCTAAAGTAACTCAGTGGCTTAAAAACAAACTTCTTTTAAAAAATGATTGCGAGATTAAAGCTGCTCCCCAGATGTCACACGCAGCTGATAGGGGGAGCGTATCGAACACATAGCTATCAAGACAGAATGTCAGGCTCTCGACCATTTATAATTACAATAAAAACAGGATTTGTGCTCTGTTAACCTCCACACCATTCCTTATTTCTTGGCCACTAGCTCCCCGCTAATTTGATTGCCAGCTCCTAGGGCCCACGATCGTCTGCTGATAGGTCCATGTTGGCGCGGAAGACGACAAGGCACTTACGGCTGTATGCCTGTTTAAGTGGCACGAGTTCGACACTACATGCAAATCCCAACATAAGTATTTGGGGACAGCGTCACTTCATCTGGAGCTTGGCTGTAGAAACAGTACCATGTCTTAACCCTGGAAGGAAGTGGCTGTCTTGGACTTTTCCTGAAAGTATACAAAGCCTAGTTAGACTGCACATCATGTGCCATTTAAAGGATTTTCAGTTGTTCCTTTCACCACACCCCACATTTCCACATTTTCCAAAACTGTTTCTGGGAACCGAGTCCCCATGGAAGTCCCCGTTGTAAACGCTTGTCGAATGAATAAATGGATGAACGCATTCCACTGCCTATTGATAATTCTAGAAGTCACCATTCCTAAAGAACTTCGTCCTTTCTCCACTTCTCATTCCCACCCCGTTTTTGTTTGTGAAAAGGGGGAAAGTGGGAAAATACACTTGGTATCTGGAAATAAAACATAGCGAAGTAAACTCTTACATAGTCGTTTGGTTTCCACATGAGAAATTTAGCATGATTTATAAATCTTTTAAGAGCAGTATTGATCCTGGGGCGCCTGGGTGGCTCAGTCATTAAGCGTCTGCCTTTGGCTCAGATCATGATCCTGGGATCGAGCCCCGCATCGGGCTCCTTGCTCAGCGGGGAGCCTGCTTCTCCCTCTGCCTGTGCTTCTGCTCGTGCTCTTACTCTCTCCCTCTCTCTCTGACAAATAAATAAAGATTAATCTTAAAAAAAAAAAGGAAGAGTTTGGTTCACTTTGCAGAGGTGAAGGCAGGTTTGCATGTGTTGGGCGATATCGGGGTACCTCTGACACAGTGGCTCACCGTCTGAGGTGAGGTGGCTGTGTCACACCCTGGGCCTGTGTTGCTGAGTCACTGGCTTCCCAAAATGGTTTTCTCTGGGAGGGGCGCATACATCCTGCCCCCTTCCTCCGCATCCTGGCAGTAGTGCTCTGTAGGAACGTAAGCCCCTGTAGGAACTGTGGATGTGACAGCCTCAAGTGGGCTCACACTGCACGTTGGGGCTGACGGCAGCGCTCCTTGACTCGGCTTCTGCCCCGACGGAGCGGGTTTGGGACTGAGTCTGCAGAAAAGGCGGCAGTGCTCGCTCGGTGAAGAGGATTTGAGGAGATAGATGGCCACAGCTGGCTGCAACGGAAGTGCTAGTGGACCTTGCGCGCTGCCGTGGCCACCACGGCTGCTAATTTAAACAAGGGGAGGCTTCTTGGCATGGCTGTGTTGGAAGTCGAGGATTAGAGCCTGGTAGTTAAAAATACAATCCCTGCCATTCATTCAGAATTCCAGAGGACTCAGAAATGTTTTTGAATTGGCAAGTGAATGGTGGAGACCGGAAACATGCACCAAAATAATGCTTCTGGTCTCGTATCATCTTTTATTAGAGGATCCTAAAAAATCCCCTATTTATATATGAGTTATTATGCCTGTGTCATAGACTGCAGCGATGTTTGATGAGCTGCCTAAGTGAAAATCTGACCAGAACCTTTCAACTATAAATTTCCTGTGGTTTCAAAGAAGGATGAGCTTTCTCATGAGGCACACTTCCATTATGTGAACAGTCACCTTTATTGTATGGCATGAGGGCGTCTCTATGGCTTTGGGATTTAATCTGTGAATGATACAGAGGCTTTGCTAATGGATGTGTCAGCGATGCACCTTTGCAGCCTAACTTTTTACCTCTTTGTATCTTTTATTCTAATGCGTTGGACCAGCAAGAGATGGTACTGTTCAGGATTTGGGCAGAACAGAAAAAGAATTGTAACCAACTACAGTGTTATGAAAGCTGCTTTGTAAAGGCAAAGAATCACCGATTAGGGTGACAGTAGGAAGGATGAAAACCTGGGAAGGAGTTGGGTGGCTTTGGAAATGAAATAAAACATCTGTTCAGCGAGGTGAAATGCCAGCACTTTATTTCCGATTGTCAGTGTATTGTAGTTCAGAAGCCTCCTCCCCATTATCCAACTGGACTGATAGGGTTAAGCATCGGGGAACAGCTTACTGGATGGCTACTAATCAGGTTGAGTTGCCAGTTGAGAAGTGGGCTGTGAGCTGTCACAGCCATGGCAGCTCCCCTTGCTATGAGGCTCACCCCGCAATGGGGCTCAGGGGCTCACATGTGGTCAGTTTCTGCCATGTTCTCGTTTTAGGGGACAGCAGAGGAAGTAACTTGGAGAGAGTGTACATCTGGGCCTGGGAGAATTAGTTAGTGTGCACCCCCAGCTGTATTTGTTCTTGTGGTTAAGATCCACCTCTGGTGTCTGTCGGAAGAGCTAAGTACCACTGGCAAAAACAAACAAACAAACAAAAAACAAAAGGCGCCAATCAAAGAAATGCAAGATATGAATAAGATATGATGTATCATTTCCTAGGTCTTAAAATTTAAATAAGAACACACTTTAATGTAACTGTTTAATGTAATTGAGACACAGGCAGCATTTATTCCCGAAATACAACAAAAAAGTAAACCAGTGTTTTGCCTCTTTGTATTTTTAATTTTAACTGGGGAATATTTTCAGAACTTTAACGTGAGTCTCGGACAAGTCTTCTTGCCATCTGGCACAGGATTAAATACTGGCATAGAGTTTGTTGTCTGCTGACAATGGATCAAACTCACTTGGCAAGCCCCCTCTGGGAAATTATCAGCCTCACGCAAATCTGTTTCAATTTCCATTTTTAACACTGATGGGTTTAATTTGCCTGGTTCACCACAAGCAAGTTGCAAAGTTCGTTTAGCACTTTTTAAGCAAATAATCTTCAGTGTATGTACATTTGTGATCACATTAAGAGGGTGGTGAATTGGTCTGGTAAATCAGAAAACATTTTAGTGTTTTCGTTAAGCGTCTGCCTTCGGCTCAGGTCATGATCCCGGGGTCCTGGGATCAAGTCCTGCATCGGGTTCCCTGCTCAGCCTCTCCCTCTGCCTGCCACTTCCCCTGCTTGTGTGCTCTCTCTGTCAAATAAATAAAAATCTTTAAAAAATAAAATAAAAAAAGACAGTTTACTTATGCCCAAATTGGGTTTGTGAATATTATGGGGGTTGCAAGGGTATTGTTTTGCAAATGCTTACTATGTACGGAGCACTTTGCTATGCCCCATAGGGTCATTCCTGTCATTGAAAGAGCTTACGTTCCATTGGAAGAGAAATACTAGCACCCCCCAAAAAAGAGGGAGTGAAGGGAGAACTTGAAGAGAGCCTGGGATTCTCAGGGGACTGTAACCAAGTGGCATTGAATGTGAATTAAGTTTTGAATCAGTCGGCCTTGGTTTTATAACCCCAGGCTGCCTTTAAATTCCCATTTCATTGGTGTGGTTCTCTTTAACTGCCTAGCTAGTTCGTGGTGGAAAAGAAGAGGCCCGTTGGAGGCTACTTCTAAGTCCCGTCCTAACAGCTCTGTTGCTGGCGGGGAGCCCTGAGTAATGTCTGACGCTAATGTGAAACTCGAATATATTAAAGCAGTGAGGGTGGAGAAGAGGGGGAGTAAAAAGGCAAAACACTTACATTGAAAGATGAAATCTTTGCCCATAGAAATAGGCGAGCCGCTTATGTTGCTAAGAACTCTATAAATTTTTTCAAAATCAAGCACTCAGAATCATTTCTATTTTTATATCTTTGTATGCTTCCAGCAATACAAAATGTATTACATAGACCTTCTCTATTTCAGAAAGTCTTTGTTGTGTGGCTTCCTTCCATAAAGTTAGTGTAATAGGTCATGGGCTGGAGGATAAATTCATTCAAAAACGCCAGGCCTTTTCCTGGGCTGTAAGAAGCCGGTGGGTTCTATTTTTACAGATAAGATTTTATCTCTGCTTTTAATGGTTCTGCTGCTAGTCAGGGTTTTATATTTACAAAATGCTTTTTATTTTTATACCTACGTAGCGCGTTGTGCACAACAGGCGTACAGTTCATGCTGGTGAGTAAACTTGAACCCACGTTGTCACCCTTGGGCTTGTGGCGGCCTTGCATACATTCACTGCTGGGGAGGTGAGCTTGGGAAGCCCTGTGAACTGTCATGAAATCTGCAGGTGACTTTGACTGTCATTATTTTCCCTGAACAGACCTATTTTACTCTTGCAACAAGAAACCGGTGCGTTTGTTAGCTTCTTTTACTCCTATCTCGTGGATCTGGGTGCTGAGACCAGGATGGGTGAAGTGTCTTGTCCAACAAGGTCACATAGGATCAGAGGTAACATTAAAACTCAGACATGTGTGGGCACCTGGGTGGCTCATTTGGCTAAGCATTTGCCTTCGGCTCAGGTCATGATCTCAGGGTCCTGGGATCAAGCCTTGTGTCAGGTGCCCTGCTCAGTGGGGAGCCTGCTTCTCCCTCTCCTTCTGCCACTCCCCCTGCTCATACTTGCTCTGTCTGTCAAATAAATAACGATCTTTAAAAAAAAAAACAAAAAACCCTCAGGTATGTGTGACGCAAGACTTTGAACTTTCCAGAACACGCAGTGTCTCACCAGTAGGTTGTGTGTCTGGAAGATGCCGATGTGAGTAGTACTTTTATTTCATGGGCAGACAAGGACCCAGGGGTGACTTGGATCCCAGCTGTCCTTGGGATAGGAGTCTAGAGGTGGGATGGAGAAGCGGATTGTCAGGAGGGGTGGGGGAAGGGACGAAGGTTGGAGGAAAACCAGGAAGACTGGAGGAGGGGAAGCCTGGAGGCTCTTGTGCTCGTGCTTCAAGGTGAAAGGTCACGCAGGAGGCTGGAGGGGAGGAAATAGGAACTAAGTTAATGATCCCCTGGAGGCTGATGGGCGGGACCAGATGGAGAGGGGCGGGAGAACGGGAGGGTGGCGAGAGACCAGGAGGGTGGCGGGGCCGCCTCCTCTTCCACTCATTTCAACGACTTTTCAACCTCACAGAATTTCCCTAGTAAATAAAATGGCTTTCTAAATCAGTGTCTCTATTGAAGAACATATTAATTCAAGAAGGAAAAATTATTTCACACAACAGTTTTACAGCCAGACATCTTAGAGAAGTGTCGACCTTTCTTGCCCCTGAGTGAAAGCTACAGTTCCTAAACAGCTGAAGCTCTTTTCCGACCTGGACACTTCTCTGAGCAGAGGCTCCTGATGTGGCTGGAGGTGAGGAGTTGGTTGGTTCTTTCTGCAGCTGTGGAATGAGGCAGTCTGGGAAATGGTGGTCAAAGGGGCCGCCAAAGAAAGAGAAGACCATTCCCATTATTTTTGTTGTAGGCACCCAGGGTCTCCCTGTGAACCCCTTACAAGCTTTTTTTTTTTTTTAATTTTATTTTTAGCCCAGGAAAGAGGCCTTTTTAGCCCAGGAAAGAGGTGTCAGGAAGAGTTTTCCTCTTCCTTCGGAACTGGTATTTTTCCTTATAAACAACATGGGGCCAGGTGATTGATTCCATTTCCTTAGTTCTTTCTTTGCCCCACGACAGTGACAAGCCCAATCTACAGTTTATCTTCAATCACATTTTAGTACCCTATGACCTGCATGACCATGTATCGTTTTCCTTTTTGTCATGTTGTATCTTCCTGAGTATTTTTGTTTTTACTGCTTATGAAAACAACACATAGTCACTGTTAAAAACCTGGGAAGTACAAGAGAGTTTTGATAAAAGAAGCAGCACCAGTGGGCCTATTATTTTCATGTATCACCGTCAATAGTTTGATATCTTTTTTCCTTTTTTGTTCCATTTTCTAATATGAGAATGGTACAGCATATGTATTCATCGAACACACATACGTAGGCAGATTGAACACACACACACACACACACACACACACACAAATTTTCAGGAGAGAGGAGACTTTTAGAAACAGCAGAGACACTGGGTTTGAGGAAAGACTCGGCAGCAAGGGAGTGAAATCGGGGAAGAGGTGGGAGCAGCAGGGCAGTGCGGATTCATCCAGCTCAACTGCGGGTCCTGGCAGACAGTAAGGTTACACTGAGAAATCCGAGAAAGGAAATGAGTCAGTAACTCAGAGGGAGCGGAGATGAGGCAGCAGTGTGAAAGAGCCAGAGGTTCAGCCTGCCTTCGGGAACGGGGAGACGGCAGCGAAATGGTTTGAACAATAGCAGAATGTAGCTTTCAAATCCAATCATGAGCAATGTATCAAGTTCTTGTGAGCAATGCCCTTGCTTTTGGCATTCAGACTGGGAGCCACCCTGGACATCCTGAGAGCGAGCGTTAGAGCAAAGCTGCTTGTCTGGTCGACGGGTGGGTGTGCAGAGGCTGGGAATTCCAGTGGCTTTCTGCTCAGAGTTGTTTCTGAGCAATGAGAACTGCTCACTTAAGACTCCCTCTTGTACTCTAGTCTTTGGGGAATACCGTGAGTGACACTTTTAATTAACAAATCTGCTGGGAACAAAACTCCTTTCAAAGCGTTGGCTGGGCAAAGGCTTTGAAGGGTGGGCCGAGGAGGCTCCCACGGTCCTGGGGGAGTTCTAGGACTTGGAAGCCACGGCTGAGTTGTACCTCTTTGGGGCCAGACCTCTCTGAGATGGGGCCAGAGGGTCCTCCCAGAACGCCCTAGCACTCTGTTCCCGAGGATGGAGGCTAGCCAGCTGTGGTGACGTCCTTAGGCAAGCTGGGCTCACTTACCACTTGGGGTGCGGGCCTCTCTGCTCTCCCTAGATTCAGGGGGCCACAGCCCACTGGTTCAGAATGAGAGAGGAGAGTGGGGACCAGCATTTGGGAACGGATCGCCCTGGCTCCTATGTCATTCCTACCGCTGACAGTAGCTGTGTGCCGGACCCCAGCAGACGTGCATCACTCTCCCTCACTGTGGCTGTGATCTCGCTGCTTCTGGCGAAGCATCGAGATCCGTGGTATCAGAGGGTCTAAGAAAGGACTCGTGAAAGAGAGAAGGATTCCTTTCCTTCCGGTACCATGTGAAAAGTATGTACGACAGACCTACCTAGGACAAACATGTTTTAATAATGTAGGTCCTGAAGGAATGTTAGTCAAAGGGTTTCTTAGCTCTAATTACTTTGCTAAAGGGAGTTTACTTAACTCTGACATCCTCATCAATTGGTTCCTGACTCTGAAGGGCGATGACAAATCCCCTGAGGCTGGTGATGAGTTTCCACTCGACCAGAAGTTGACAAAAGGATTTTATGAAAGCTTTCAGCAGAATTATAATCGTTAAACTGAAGGTGTAACTAAGACCATTGTTCCTTTCTTTTTCAACTTTTTGTGCTTAAGTAAGTGATTGTCATCTCTCTAGTTCAGTCTTTCCCCCCTATTTGTGTTTTTCTGAACAGGACAGTCTTGGTTTTAACATTTCTATTCTTCCCCGTTCATTTTGGATTATGTTTTGAAGACTCGATAGCTCTTACACTATGGAAACGCAACAGTTAAACTTAATTACGCTTGCTTTACCAAGCCTGACTTTTTTTTTTTTTTTAAATCACACTCATTTAAAGGCCTTCTTGGGAAAACATCCAGGTTTTCACTCAAGGCCGTGGATGAGTTCCCCGTGCAATAACTTGCTGTCTAGGATAAAGAAATCCGAAGAAGTTTAGCAGCAGCAGCATTCAAATGCGAGGAAATGATGCAAAAGAAAAGAAAAATACAACTCCTGCGAGGGAAATGATTAAATTAAAAGATAGTAATAGTGGTTTGCTATGCTAAAGATTCAAAGGGAGCCATTGTTATTCAAAATTAAGGTGTGTTTAACTGAAAGAACAATCATGCTCCTTTTCATATGGATCTAGAAGGGTCTGTAGTGTGTGGGGGTTGACAGCGACAGTTACTTTGGGAGAGGCAAACCTAGTTGTAAGGCTTAGAACAAAAGGCTGACATTTAGTTTCTGCTATCAGAGTTTGTTGTCTTTAATAACTATAGAGAGAACTCCGATACAGTTCGTAAAACAAAGTTAGGGCACCAGATGATTATGCTCATCTTTAAAAGAAAAATATAATAAAATTTCAGAAAAGAGTTTATGGCATGGGGTACATAAAGCACCAGGAATGACTTATGATGTGGTTTGGGAGGAGGCAGACAAAGCTGGAGGTCCTGTCTATCTTTCTAAGGACATATGGAAACTCCGGACAGAAGCTATGTTGGGCCAGTTTCTCCGAGATTAAGTCACAATAACAAATACTGGAAGTTGTGTATGACCAAAAGTCTAATCGTGTCTTTGCCCTCAGAAACCTTCATGCCTTGACATTTGGGTTTCTCCGTAATCTATCTTCCTACACTTAATTCCTGCTATTCTGTATACTCTAGCTACACAGTTGTTAACCTTGCTGAGTCGAACATAAGCTTCTTGAGGGTTTTTACGTATTACCTGTGTGGACCTCACAGTGCCTTCCTTGCTCTTAGTAAGAGCTCAGTCATGTCATGTTTACGAGGTTGGTTTCAAGAGCCCTGTCTTTGGCTGAGACCGGCAGAGGTGTCCTCGTTAGGTCAGTTATATGATCCGAGGAGCGTAGGAGGGTTGGCAAGGCAGGAGAGCAGGGTCCTGCTTTGGGAGAGGAGTTCCCACCACGGCATCCCAGTGATTGAATGGCAGGGAAGCATCTGAGGAGCTGGGGAGTCAAGGCTCCTTGGCTGGGAGGAGATACAGTGGTGGGGCAGAAAACCTTTAAGAGGGGTTTTTGCATCTAGGGGTGGCTGGAACATCTAAGTCATGTGCTTGTATTCAGAGAGTCCCTGCTGGGGCCCTTGGATGGAGGGGTATGTGGGCAAGGGTGACCTTGGATAAAAACCCTGTGTCAGCCACGTATAAGCAGATCCTACGGGAAGAAGAGCCAGCGTCAGC
The DNA here is from genome assembly GCF_009762305.2 of Zalophus californianus. Taxonomy (NCBI): domain Eukaryota; kingdom Metazoa; phylum Chordata; class Mammalia; order Carnivora; family Otariidae; genus Zalophus; species Zalophus californianus. The sequence goes on along the minus strand of NC_045595.1, from coordinate 104,409,760 downwards.
GTCGTTTAACTTATTGGTGATGGTGATAAAGATAATCATGCTGACAATTAAAAAGATAATTGTTTTCCTTCTTTTAGTCACATAGAAAAAATCACCACATGGCAAGACCCTAGGAAGGCGATGAATCAGCCTCTGAATCCTATGAACCTCCACCCTGCGGCCACTTCCACCCCAGCACCCCAGAGGTCCATGGCCGTGTCTCAGCCGAATCTCGGTAAGCTGAAAGCATCCACTTGGGGCTGAATGAACAGGTGTTTAACCCAGAGGCTCTGGAGCTCAGAAGCAGCTCTGGTTGTCTCGGTGTCGACTTGTGCACCCAGATAGTTCTTGAGTTCTTGGGGTGCATTACCCTTCTGCCACCTTTGCCTTTTTTCATGGCGCCCTTGCTGTCAGTTCACATTATTGCTACTTAGGTTCACAATATTGCTACCTAGGTTCACACTGTGGTTCCAGCATCTCCTTCAGTTGCCTCAGTTGGGGCCTCCTCTCTTCATCCAGGCTAAGGCAAGTACACACCTCATTCTGTGAATTGAGTTCCTGAAGACTGCCAAAGGTGCAGTTCTGATCTCAAATCCCTTTCTTTCCTTCTTTTATTATTATTATTTTGCATAATGTGTGATTGACACCAGGCTAAGTGTTTTCATGCCTTATCTCATTCAACTCACAACAACCCTACAAGAAGTGTGATAGCATTCCCATTTTACGGATGAGGAAGCTTTCTCAAGGTCATACAGCTTGTGGATAGCAGAGTTTGGAGTTTGAACTGAGGCTGCTGTGGTTTAGAAGGCATTCAGCCTTTACCTGATCTGCAGGGGGCTTCTTGAGATACCTGCTCCAGGACAATGCAGCTTACTCTTCACCTCATTTAGAATGTTTAAGTGTGATTTTAGAATTGAGAAAAGATTATTTTCTGCTAATTGCCTTTACTAAAGAAGAACTGAAATTCTGCCCACTAGAGATGATCCAGTGTGAATTAATACACTGCAGCAATGTAAGTAATCAGCTTCTATTGTAGTCATTCCCCCTGGACTCCCCTTCCAAAGGCTAAGAATAAAGGGTACTTTTAAAGTTTTACAAAAGACGGTGCCGTTTTCAGATAACATTTCCATTTAAGATCAGATATCCAGATACTGCTTTATACACAGAATAGTTACTTTTAGAGTGAAAAGAATCTCCTGTTGGATTTTTCAGGAATGAACAGGATAAAAATGGAAGCATTATTCCCAGACACCTTCCCTCACTCTGTGACTTAGCCAAAGTGAGTATGAACTCAAGTAAACCCGAGTCAGCTTCAAGTAAATACATCGTCTGTTCTTCCAGGAAGTCTGGATCTACCATTTTAAAGCTTGCAGATGTAAAATATATCCAGAAGCAAACAACTTGGAATAACTTCTGTTGTGTCCCATATCTAACAGGCAGATCAGATCAAGGAAAATAGTACCAATGCTTCTACCAGCAGTGGTAAACCGAAACTTCCCATGACTCATTTGTCCCAAATATATAAGAGCTCAAATAGAAAGCAGTTGCAAGCTTAGTAAAGAAACCACAAATTAGGTAGCATTAGATGAGTTTCAAGTTTCTTTTAGCCATTTAATTTTCATTAAAAATTCTAAAGACTGATTATTAAAGTATTAACTTTCATTTTATAATCCATTATAATTGGAAAAAAGTCTTCATGGACTTTGTTAAAAAAAATGTAAACACTTTTTCAAAGCATTGTTCAAAAAGTAAGTTTTTCTCGGATCCCCTTTCCTGGAGTTCTCTAGTGCTTCTGGTCGGGGGATGCGTTTCTTTCCCATGAATGCTAGCATCCTCGACCTACTGTTCTGCACCTCTCCTCTTCGGCTTTGGTATCTGTACATACAGAGCTGCCTTATTCTTGTAAAAGATTTCCTAATCGTCTCAACATAGTGATATGCCATGATTAGTGTATTTAACTGGCAACCCCCATCTGATGGGTATTTAGGTTGTTACTAGTGTGTTGCTAGTATACACAATACTGGAATGAATATCCTTGTTCATGCTGTACTTGCCTTCATTTTTAAAAGTTGTGCAGCAAGTACAGAGTGGACTAATTAAATTAAAAGGAACTTGAATGCTTGAAACTTAACACTAAAGGCACATGTGAGTCGGCCTGTGCACGAGGGCCACCCCCTTCCCTGCAAAAGCACAATTATTGGTAAAGTGTATCTAAAGAATTTGTAATGTGAATGTTGGAACCATGTTTACCTGTTGCTGAGTTATACTTTCCAGATTTCTAATAAATCGGAGCAGTCAATTTCTCAAGGCACATTCCGGGTTTTTTCCAAACACTATTTGAATATTTGTCCATTACAAAAAGTGTTCCTAGCCTATAGAGAATCACAGATGTGTCCCAAGGATAGACACGTAACAATGCCAAGTGAGCACCAAAGACTGGGGCTAATTTAGAAAGTCACAATGTGGTCCTAATAATGAGTGATTTATTCAGAATATGTTATTTCAGGCTATATAGCTCTACCCGTAGTTTATACTCTTATTATCAATTTTTAAAACTCTAAAAAGCAGGTCCTTCTACTTCTTCAATCTGAATTTTCGTCTTTTCAATAGAATATAAGTAACCACTAAGTGAACTTAAGTGGTATGTCTCCTTTACAGGGAGGTGTTTAGGTACAGGGGAAAATGTCAAAATACAGTTAATAATATTATTATTATACTATATAATATATATGTAATATTACTATAACATATTATTATTATAAGATGATAAAATTAGTACCTTTAAATAGCTAATTATATATGTTTCTAGAGCTGTGATATAATCTATGATATTGCTAAATACATTCAGAAACAAATCTTTTTTTTTTTGGATTCTATGTTTTACTGTAGGTTAGGTTCATGGATTTGGGAATCAGACTGTCAGAATTTGAAACCTGGCTTTGCCCATTACTAGCGTTGATGACCCTGTTAAGTTACTTAATTTCGCCTTAGTTTCCTTATATGTAAAATGAAGATTATTATTATAGTATGAAGAGATTATATGAGCTTATATATGTAAAGAGCATAGATCTGGTGCCTGGCACATAACAAGCTATAATTGTTTTATTATTATTGACATTATTCTTTGTGGAAAGAAAAGTTTTATATTTTCTTTTTTTTTTTAAGATTTTATTTATTTATTTGACAGAGAGAGACACAGCGAGAGAGGGAACACAAATAGGGGGAGTGGGAGAGGGAGAAGCAGGCTTCCCGCCAAGCAGCAGCCCAATGTGGGGCTCGATCCCAGGACCCTGGGATCATGACCAGAGCCGAAGGCAGACGCTTAACGACTGAGCCACCCAGGCGCCCTGAAAAGTTTTATATTTTATTCAGTGTTAGATTTGAAGATAATTTCATTGTTCATCCTGAAAGCTCTCAAAAAAAAAAGATTTTATTTTGGGCGACTTAGAGCGCAAAGTGCTTTAAATGAGGAACACTGTGTTTATTACTTTCAGTGAGTATAGCGCCCCCTGGTGGAAATATTTCAGCGCGTGCCCCCCCCCCCCCCCCCGCAAGAAGCTTATCAGTGAATACCTTATTTTTTTCAGTGGATCTATTCCTGAAATGTAGCTTGTAAGTCAAATCATATTTTAATTGGCAGAGAAGAGACCTATCTCTTAAAGGTGTCCTTAAGTGAGTGACTTGTAAAAATGGAGTAAACTTTTGTCAGGCTGCATCAGTATCCAGTGAAAAGCCACCTATGTAGGATGGCAGATTTGTTGTGTATCTAAACTCACTAATTTTTCAAATGCCTAAGTAAAATGAGATAGACTGCAGGGGAAAAAATGAAAAAAAAAATTTTTTTTTTTAATTTTATTTCAAATAACATCTCTGGCTTGGTCTAGTTTTTAACTGAAATTTTTGCTTTTGTATTTGCCAAATCAGATTTTCTGTCAGGTTTTATCCTACTTGATTCTGTCTGAGCAGATTGGTGACCTTTGTGTCTCAGTCTCCAGAGATGCCCAGTGAATGGAAGAAGAAAGGAAGACCTTGGAGAACATCCAGGAGTTAAGAGGAGAGATGATCTCTGGGTGGAAGCCATATTGCTTGGGGCTGACAACTTGCTTAGAGTCCTCAATTTTATGTAACAGTGAAGGGGGAAAATGACTGTACATGTGAAAGTTGATTTTTTTTCTAACCGGGTAGGACCTTGTATCTTTTAAGTGGGTTGTTGTCTCATTAATCACCATTAATACCCACTGGATTTTTTTGAAGGGGGGGGAATGAAACAAACGGGAGAAACTAAAGGACTCTACACAGGCCCTATTCTAATATATAGGACAGTGGGCTTGGGGGAAAGTGGGGCCTGCTAAGGAAATAGTTAGGGTGTTAGGGCAGCAGGGGAGGGGTAGGGTGGAGGCAGGGGATCTTTTTGTCTGGTGGTTCATGGAAGAACTTGGAGTCAGAGCTGAGTTTCTCTTGGCTTAGACATTTACTGGTTTTTGTGTGTGATCAACCTCTCTGAGTCTCGTTTTCGTTTTTTGTAAAGTGGTGATGATGACAGCAAACATCCCTGGCTATCTCCTCAACGTTGTCTTGAGTATGTGGGTACTTGGCATATAGAAAGCCCCCAAAAGAAGTATATTGTTATAACTGTTCTTGTTAGCTGGTAGCTTGATTTTCCCTCACTATTCTGGCCCCCGTGTACTCGGGAGGAAGAGCTTGTGGTGGACACACTTAGAAAGCCATCTTCTCCTCCCTCGGGAAAACCCAGCCACGGTGCCCATAACTTGTATCGTTTGGGACTTTTGCTTACATGTTGCAAATATAAGTTGGTGGACCCCAGACAGCAGTCCAGGCATGTGCTCGTGACCCGGCTCTTTCTCCATCAGATCATTAACAGGGAGTTTGTGACGAGCGGGCACACTCAAGTTCCACGTGAGGGACATTTCTGCCTCTACAAGTGTGACAGTGGCAAGGTTTTCCCATCTCTCAGCACACACATACTGGAATCATGCAGCAACTTAAAATATCCCATTTTAAAATGTTATTGCTGAGAGAAAGTGACATGCAGTTTTGCCCTTTTGGTGATAATCCTAGTGGTCAGAAACTATGGTGTGCTGGGCTCCTGTCACACATTAACAGACCTCTTTGTTGGCATGAGGCCCTGACCTGGGGTGCCAGTATCCTCCCAGACAGAACAGGAAAAATAAAGACTGTATAACAACTTCACCAGACTGCCAGCCCAAGCCGGTTCAGAAACTTTTGGTAAAGTGCAGCCAGAGAGTATTTTTAATGCTATAGGAATTTTAAAAATATCACACACACACACACACACACACACACACACACACACTTTCCCCTTTGAAGATGTGCCGTACACACACACACACACACACACACACACACACACACACTTTCCCCTTTGAAGATGTGCCGTACACACACACACACACACACACACACACACACTTTCCCCTTTGAAGATGTGCCGTACACACACACACACACACACACACACACACACACACACACACACACACACACACACACACACACACACTTTCCCCTTTGAAGATGTGCCGTCCACCAGGCCAGAGTCTAAGTCCTCCTGGTCTGCCTTGATCTGTACCTCAAATTATAAACACATGTGTGTATGTTTTTTTCTTTTTTGCAGGGCATGCTTTTCAAGACAAGATGGAAAATCTTGTCTGTGCTCAGTTTGGCAAATTGGCTTATTCTTCCCTCTAGGAAGTGCACAAGGCACTTAAAAACATTTCATCAAAAAATAAAATAGCTAAGGGACGCTGCAGCCTAGTGTTGCTTAAAGCATGTGGAAAGGTATCCTAAGGTTTGCTAGAAGTCAGATTTATATGTAGGCTATCTTTCTTTTCCCCCTAATCAAATTTACATGGTATGTCTGTGGCAGACACCTCTAGCTACTGTGATTTTTTCCAGCTCTGATACTTTCTACTTTTTGAACTTTGTGGTTCTGCAGCATAAATTAGCCTGATGTGCATAAGCACACATACACACAGACCCAAAGACAAACTGAAAAAGCTTCACACTTTACAGGAGGAGGTAGAGTGATAGGGCTTTGGTAGGAATGTGGTGGTAGAACGTAAGTGTATCCGACAGGGAGGGAGGACTGGTGGGCACGGGGAAAAAGGGAAGGGATTCTGGTTAAAAGGCTTTTTTTTTTTCTTGATTAGAAAAAGAAGAAACCATTTTGTAAATACTGTAGAAATCATTATTTTCATCTTAGATTTGCAGGAAGCCATCAGTTGTCAAAATTCACTCTATCTAATCAACATTCTTGAAGACTGTTCTTTGGAGTTTCCAAAAAGAGATTCATTACAGTTTTTTTTTTTTTTTTTCCTTTGAGGGCTTTTAAAGATATATGAAATGGGGGCTAAAAACATTATTAAATCAACTGATCCAATTCCTTTCATGCAATAAAGTGAGAGGTAATGGTTTATAAAGAAGTGAACTTTGGGTTTCCATGTGTATATTCCATTTATCTTAATGTGGACAAATCTCTTATCTAGATTAGTTCAGTTGACCTTGAACAACGCAGGGGGGTTGGGGAGTAGCCCCCCTGCCCCGTCAAAAATCTGCATATAACTTTGATTCCCCCCAAACTTAACTACTAATAGCCTACTATTGACTGGAAACCTTACCATTAATACAGAACAGTCAACTAACGCATATTTTGTATATGTATTATATACTGTATTCTTACAATAAAGTAAGCTAGAAAAGAGAAAATGTTAAGAAAATCACAAGAGAAAATACATTTACAGTACTATACTGTAAATCAGCATTTAAGTGAATCCATACAGTTCAAACCCATGTTGTTCAATGGTCAACTGTATTCATTTGTCTGGATGAAATAAGATTAGGTGGTAAATAGTTGTAGATTTTATAATGTGAAATTTAGAAATGTAGGTGGAAAACCTCCTCTTTGATAGAAAGCCTTGAGCCCTAAAAAAATGTTTGATGCCACAATTTTCCTAAGAAAGTATTCTCCAAGATAAAATTCCTGTGTAGTATGCTAGATGCACATTTGGAAAATTGTGTACACAAAGTGGGTTATTTATAATATAGCCTCCTCCCCCAAGTAAATGCCTGCAATATGGCAATAAATATATTTGTAACCATTAAAATAATAGTTATAAGGACTATGTGGCACATGGAAAACTTTATTATTTCAGTCTAATTTTATAAAGCAGAAAAATTGTTTATACTATGACATAATTTTGTTTTTTTAGAAAAAACTGTTTAGATTCTCCTTTCCCACAGACTTTGCTCTCCTTCTGTGTGTTTCTAGCCCCTAGCCAAGTGCATGACGCATCACAGGTGCACCACTTTGTAGAGTTAAGGTATTAAGTAAGTCAGTTACGTATTTTTGAGTGTTAATAGTGGTTATAGTAAGCCTTTTTGATTGGGGATGATTCCCTTTATTTTCTCTTTAATGTGGTTATATTACTTTTACAGTAGCCTAAAGGGAAAAAAAGAAAAAAAAAGAACCGTTGATGTCTTGAGCTTTTTATAGAGGGAGAGGAGGATAGGGTGTTGGGAAGAAGCCTCCAGGCCCCATGTGCAGTCCAGACAAAACCAGGAATCTTCAAGCTTCTGCAGTTGACTGAGTCTGCCAGCAGCAAGTAAGTTATTCCCTAGTCTGTAAGATCAGTGTTTCTCCCAGCGGGGATCCACATCTAGCACTGGTAAGATCCTCTGGGGCATTTGTTAACCAGTCATCCAGTCATCCGATTGCTCCTTAAAGAAGTCTGGGGCTGCTGCTGGAATAATGCCTGGCCCCCGGCTCTGGGAAATCTGTTTCAGATGATGGAGGTTGGGGTCTTGGAAGGAGTGCTGTTTTCAAGTGCCCAGATGACTCTGGTCATCACCCAAGGGTTAGCATAGTGATTGGAGAATGCCATCCTACTGAATGGCAGAAACCCACTCAGGTTATCCATTCTTTAACCTGAGTTATCTGAAAAGAACTCTGAATTTGCTCACCAACTTCTTGACTGCGTTCTTTGTCCAAAATAGACGTTTATTATGGCATTGGCGTTTGTGGTTTATGGCCCTTGCTGGTGTTAGTGCACACGTGAACATTGGGTACCTGATGGCCAAAGCCACTTTCTGGAGAATTTTGACCCCAGTCATACCATGTAAACTTCAAAAAGCGAGGGAAAACATTGCTCTTTGGGAATCCAGGTTATTGAACTGTGTTGTCGACATTCACACGGTAAGTGTGTAAGCTCACCTTGAACTTTGCTTGCAGAGAATCAGGCCTCTGCAGGCCTAAAGTCCTGAAAAATTCCAGAGAGGCACCCCATACCCCAAAGAAGAGCAGAGCCTTTTAGGAAGGAGGTAAAAGCCATATCAAGCTTCCTTAAGTCCCTTCTTTGTGGGAACTACCTCCCTTATTTAGTTACTTTTAATGGATTCTAATTTCTTCACCAAGCTGTGGGCCTTTGTTGAGAGTTTTAAAAATAATTCGGACAGTTTTAGTAGTATCTGCTGGCTGACTTCCAATGGTTTGCCCTCAGGAACTTCCTTGTTGTAGGGAATTTCGCCCAGTTAGTTTGAGGTGAAGGGATTCTGGGATGGTTTGTCCCTTGGCCACTTGTTCCAAGTTATTAAGTGCTGAGTGACATTTGGACACTATTCTTTGATCTCCTCTTTGGGGCGCCTGGTGATGTCCCAGCCTGTGTGTGATCATCACCTCCCCCACCCCATATCAACTGGAAGATTGATTTCTTCTTCATTTCTGGAAGTCTAAATTTATTCCCTGGGTGTTCTGCAGTTGCTGGTGGTCAGGGACAGCTGTTCCACCACGCTTGACTCTGGATAATTCTCTGTGATGAAGTCAGCAAAATAATACTGTAAGAGAAGCCAATAAAACAAAAACCTTCATGGTCTTTTCTCCTTAAGTGCTGAAGAGAGGAGGATCATCCCCTCTCCTTGATTTAAAAAAAAAAAAAAAGGCAGGAAAGTTAAGACCCTAAACATATTTGAGGCAACAAGATTCAAGAATGTTCTTTCCCCCATATTATATAATTAGTATTTTGTCATTATAGAACAGCTGAAAAACACTGTAATCTGATCATTCAAAATCACACTAACGTTTTCTCATATATTTGTCTTTTTTCAATATAAATGTGAGCAAAAAAAAGCTGGAAAACCTTCTTTATTCTTTTTTTGTAGCCTGTTTTTCCATTTAACATATCGTGAGCATCTTTCCATTTCACTTAATATTTTTCTACAATATTTTTTGATTAGCTGTTTTTATTGGAATAGTAACACACACACACGGCAAAAAATTCAAACAGTTCCAAAGAATATTCATGAGAAGGAGGTCTCTTTCACACCAGGACCCCCCAGCCCTCTCTCCTTTTCCTCGAAACCCTGCTACCAGCTTCCTGAGTATTCTGGAAATACTCTACATATATATGTATGCTTGGGTGTATATGTCTTTTTTAAGCTTAACATCTCCTAGAGAGCTTTCTAAATTGGTACTTAGAGATGTATTCATTCTTTGCCAGGATTATGTAATATTCCAGTCTATTGATGGACCAAATTTATTTAAACAGTCCTTTATCTTGGGTTTTTAGATTCTTTTCTGATTGTTTGCTGTTATTAAGCAATGCTACAGTGTGCATCCCTGTACATAAATCCTTGTGCCTTGTGCTGTTTATATATAAGATAATTTTGCAGAGGTGGACTTCCTGGATCTAAAAATTAAGTGCATTTGAAGTTTTAATAGATATTCTAATTCCCTCCAAAAAGGTTATTTACACCCCTGCCAACAGTGTATCAAAATGCTCCTTTTCTTCTACTGTGGCCAATGATGTCCATTATCAGGCTTATTAGTCTTTATAATTCTGATAGGTACGGACTACATTCTCATTGTTTATGAATGGACTGGGCATATTTCTGTTTACAAACCATTACATCATGTTAATGGCTATACAATATTCTATAGGTTGACTATACTATAATTTATTTAACCAGTTCTTCTACTGAGAGACCTACGGGTTGAGGCTATTTTTCTACCATTATAAGTGATGTTGCAGTCAATACTGTTGTTCATAAATTTTGGTGCCTTCCTTTAGCTTCCTCATTTTTTTCCAGTTTCTTTGGAATGTTTGTTAGTCAAGTATAGGAATTCCTTAAAAAATACAATTTTGACATGGTTTGCTTTTATCAAACTAAACAAGTAACTGTCTGCAGATTCGCTGGGTGTGTTGCTGGGGGCGGGGATTGTTTGGGGCACAAGTTTTGGGTGCAATAAATGATTTAAAGTTGTCATAAAGAGTTTACTTTTCACCAGGCACCTAGTGTTCCCACTAGCTTGGTTTTTCAGCTTGCATATCCATATGTTTTTGACTAAGCCATAAATGGACGTTTCATTTGAAGTTATTTTTTGCTTCCCAGTACATGTCATGCATTTCATTCCATATTATTTTAGTCCTTTTCCTTTACAGTGTGCTATTTCTCAGACACTAGTGAAGAGTGAGTTGTGAGTTTTCGGTTTTGCCAAGAGTTACATATTTGCAGAGCTGGAAGAAAAGAAAGTAAAAAATATTTTTTAATGTGGGTGACTTAGTCCTGGCTCACAAGACTTTTCATTTAGCTGCTTCAAAGCTCACACTTAAATATCAAGAAAAATATTCCATTTCTACCCCTGTCAACTGCCATAATGCCTGAATTAATTAGAATGGAGCTCTAATCTCTCCCCAGATGGAATTGGATCATCCCAGCCTAATAAAATGAACCCTCAGGGCAGCCGCAAATGTGAAGGCTTCTGAACTCCTCGCCTCCACCGCTTATGTAGTTTTTCTGTTGCTACTGTCTCGAGATGCTGCAACTGAGGGTTATTCCTCTGGAGACCCTGCTTCTCTAGTCTACAGCATGTCTCAATCATTTGTGTCTCTCTTGTCCTCTGTCTCTCCCCTAGTTTTATTTTTATTTTTTTTAAAGATTTTATTTATTTGACAGAGAGAGAGAGAGAGAACACAAGCAGGGGGAGCAGCAGAGGGGGAGGGAGGAGCAGGCTCCCTCCCGGGATGCTGGGACCGTGACCTGAGCTGAAGGCAGCCGCTTAATCGACTGAGCCACCCGGGTGCTCCTGCCTGAGTTTTAAATGCAAAACTTCTCCCCCTGCAATTTGAAGGAATCCCAGGGCCCAAACCATATTAAAATAGATGGCTTTGGCCTGACACATTTCTTCCATGTGCCTGCATTCACTACTGCCTTCTCCAGACTCAACTTCGCCCTTCACAATTGTCCATTTTTTCTTCTGTCAGGAAGGCCAGCGTGGAACAGTTTCTTCAGCTCCAGTTCTGGGAAGTGAGGGCCTATCACTGAAGGACCTCTAAGCTTTACAGTCAGCTAACTCTTGAAGCTCAGACCCCCTCTAAGAAAACTTGTAATTCTTTAGTCCGGTTTCTTGTTGTCAGCCACGGTTGTCCAGAAGCGTTACTTCTAAAAGACTGTTCCAACGAGTCCTATAGAGCAATCCCTTGTCCTGTCTTCCCTGCTGTCTGTTTAATTGAATATGAGAGTTTCTCCTTTTTTAAAAATTTGGGATATATATATAATTAACATAACATTCTATTAGTTTCAGTTGTACAACATAATGGTTTGATACATGCACATATTGCTCACCACAATAAATCTAGTTAACATCCATCACCACATATAGTTAAAAAATTCCTTTTCTTGTGATGAGGATGTTCAAGGTCTACTCTTGTTAGAAAGTTCAAATATACAATACGGTATTGCTAACTCTAGTCACCATGCTATACATTACATCCCCATGCCTAATTTATTTTATAACCGGAAGTCAGTACCTCCTGACAAACTTCACCCTGAATTACTTCTAAGTAACAGGTGGGGTCTGGGGTGGAGGTCGGGAGGCTGGGAGGAACAGTGAGCGTGATGTATTGGAATCCTTAGCACATATTACAACTGGGGTTCTCTCCCCTTCAAACTCTGGTCAGTTCTCAAAACCATTGTTTAGTGGGGGTTTCCTCAAAGATAAAAATGTTACAATACAATGGCCCATACATGACGCAGTTTCTCCTGACCCTGCCAGACTGAGAATTTTGTCTCCAGGGAGTTCAGGGTGTGTATAAGGAAGTTTTTCTTTCTTGTGGTTTTTTTTTTTTTTTTTTAAATACATCACTTTTTATTTTCAAATAATCTTAAACTTACAGAAGAGTTTCTAGTACAAGGAACTCCCATATACCCTTTGTCCAGATTTGCCTTTGTTAATTGTTTATGATTTGCCACGTTTGCTTATCTCACTTTCTCTGTATGAATATATATCTTTTCCCTTTGTCCCCCCCGCCCGAACCTTTTGAGATTAAGTTGGAGACATCATGCTCTTTTACCCCTAAATACTTCAGATTGTATTTTCTAAAAGGACATGTTCTTATACAAGCACAGTATAGGTATCCAAATCAGGAAATTTAACATTGGGACAGTAGTACTGTCAAATCCACATCCGTGTTTGAAGATTTCTTCATTTGCCACAACAGTGTCCCTTCTGGCTGTTTTGGCTTCTGGTTCAGGATCTATCAAGGACCATGCACTGCATTTAGTTGTCCTGTTTATTTAATCTCTTTTTACCTGGAATGATTCCTGGGCCCTTGTGTTTTTGGATCATGACGTCTTTGAAGGGTATAGACCAGTTACTTTGTAGATCGTTTTTTAAATTGGATTTGTCTCGTGTTGCCTCATGGTTTAGATTTAGGTTATACATTTTTGGCAGGAAGGCACATGATGTCAGTTTGTCCCAGAATGGGCGATGTTGGCTTTGATGCCTTGGTTAAGGTAGTGTCTGTGGAGGAAGCGGGGAGAGCAGCGTTTGCTTGGGTCAACTGACTTCTCTACTGACTATGTTCCACAAAGTCAATGCGATATGATGACACCTTGTTTGGTCCACCAGGCCTTTGGAAGGTGTGGCCTTAGGTCAAGTAAACCCTTCTCCTTGAGATGGTGAGCAAATGTCATTGCCAGCATGCTCAGTTAAGCTTCACAGAACATTATTTAATTAACCAATAATAGTCTCTATACCTTGATACACAGAGATAGTTCTTTTAATAAAGATTTTTATTTATTTATTTGACAGAGAAAGAGCACAAGCAGGGGGAGCAGCAAGCAGAGGAAGAAGCAGGCTTCCCGCTGAGTAGGGAGCCCGATGCGGGACTCGATCCCAGGACCCTGGGATCATGACCTGAGCTGAAGGCAGATGCTTAACTAACTGAGCCACCCAGGCGTCCCAGAGATCTAGTTTTAAAATGAAACAGTGGTGCTTGCATTCATTTATTCCCTATTCCTGCCTCTTACAAAACACATAATTCGAAAGGATGCATATAAATAATTAAGTTGTGGTAAAGGGAGACCGAGGCTGAGAAAATAGTAAAACCAGGGAGAAGAACGTATACCCACAGGCCCTATGTGGTTGCTAGAGGTGCATGCACATTTGGCTTTGAGATTTGGGGGCTCTTGCAAAGAGCAAGATATGTTCAGTTATGGGAGTCAAAGCATTTATGAGGTAAAGTTTCGCCTGGTGTTGAGGAGAAACGTAGTTTTTCCATATATAAATGCCAAACAGGAAGTTCTCCCTTCAGTTCCCCATAAAGGATCCAGACACTATGCTCTAGGTGACAGTCCTCAAAAAATCTCACAACAGTGAATACTAGGAGTTTTAGAGGTTTTTCCTATAACCTCCCTAAACACTGGGTCATGGCATGATCTCAGAGCACCAGCCAGGAATATCTGAAGACCAAACAAGGGTACACCGCATACCCAGTTGGATTCAGGAGAGACTCTGGAAAATCCAGAGTTGTAGCTTTATTTGTTGTTGTGTGTGTTTTATTTATATATATATATATTTTTTTTTTTTTTTTAAAGATTTTTATTTATTTATTTGACAGAAACACAGCAAGAGAGGGAACACAAGCAGGGGGAGTGGGGGAGGGAGAAGCAGGCTTCCCACCGAGCAGGGAGCCCAATGTGGGGCTCGATCCCAGGACTCTTTGAGATCATGACCTGAGCCGAAGGCAGACGCTTAATGACCGAGCCACCCAGGCACCCCTATTTATATTTGTTTTTAAGAATAAAACCTCTTTGGCACACCGTCCCAAATAAAACTTAGAGATGTAGGTGTTGGTTTTGTTTTGCTCGGGATCAGAACTCCTCTTGGAAGTTTTTAAAAGCAGAGCTGCTTTGGTTTCTAAATCCCCTTAGCCCACTCCAAAGCTTATTCCTTTCTTCCTCAAGGGTGGCCCTGAACACCTCACAGGGCTGAGAGACAATAGCCCAGAGACACTAATCCCGAGGAGGGTACCCCCCCGCAACTTTTCCATCTCTGGATTTCATCAGAATTTTTAACTTTACCATAGCGTATGAAACGCCCTGGTGGTTTCCCATGTAGTCTGAGCAGTGAGCCAAAAGGAGATTTCTATCACTCTGGAGTAGAGGTCAACTGCAGTGCTCACCACAGCCATGAGGCCCCAGGGGCCCTGGTCCCTGCCCCTCCGACTCTGCTCAGCCCTGTGGGCCACCCTGTTTTGCACAAGTATCCAAACCCACTCCAGACTCCCACCTTAAGATCTTGCATTTACTGTTCCTCAGCCTAGAAAGGCCTCCACCCTGATTTCTGCACTTGATTTAAATTTCTTAGATCACACGTCGCCTCCTCAGAGAGGCCTTCCTTAGTTCCGCATTTGTTTGTACAAAGCCCTTATCCCTAGAATTATACTATATTTTTGCTGTTGTCTGTCTTGCTACTAGACTATAACCTCTCAGAGGGCCAGGAACTTTCCATCTTGTTCATCAGTCTCTCCCTCTAGCACCTGGAAACAGTGCCTTGTATCTAGCTGGGACTCAGCAGATATTTGGTGAGTGAATAATTAAATGAACTGTAGAACACTGGAAAGAAAAAGTCACCTATTGTCCTAACATCCAAACACCACCATTACTAATTCTTTAATACTTTTTCATTCCAAAGATAATTAACTTTTGGAGGGTCACAAGAAATCCTATAAGATCTAGGGGTACAGTCCTCAAAATGCACACAGACACACGTTCCCAAAATTTGACATAGAATTTTACCAGATTTCCTAATCCTGCTACCCCTGGTTAAATTCTTTTCTTTTTTTTACCCCTGAGTAGTCCTGGCCTGATGCAAAGCACCCACCCGCCTCACATCATTCTCTTTGCTAATCTGATGGCTAAAAAATGGCTCAACTTTCATTTGCATTTCTGTGATTCCTTGTGAGGCTGATCATTTTTCCATGTTTGATTTCTAATTGCTTATTCCATTTCATAAATTGTTCAGGTTCGTTGACTGTTTCTTGGAGTGTCTGTTGTATGAGCTCTTTAAGATGTTGACTAAAGAATAAAGATGTTTACTAAAATAGTACATTATAGAAAGAAAACAGATTAAAAATTAGCCTTCCACACTGACAGCTTTTTCTCTGCCCCTGGTGGAACACAGCTGTAGATTCATTTTCTGTTATTTTGCTTGGGTTGCCACACTTTGCACCTGGAGTAGTTTTAAAATCATTCAGGAAAGTGAACCAATAAAAAGCTACAATAAACTCTCTCCTGACTAATGAAAATAAATGCATGAATCAGAATTTCCATTTCCTGCTAGGATAAAAGTGTACCTATTGTCTGAAGATAATAAAACAGTTTTGGTTTTGCTATTGCCAGGCCATCGTATTAAATTCAAAGACACAAAGATAACTTTGTGGAGGAGAACAGTGAAGCACCCAATTTCCTCTTTTTCCGAGTTAGGTCATTATTTGCCTAAATTCACTAGCTTTATAGATGTGCTTCCTGTCACAGGCCACTTTTGATCAGTCTTGTGAGATCCCATAAATCAGATGGAATCTGAGCAGCGTATGCTGGTGCTAGGCAGAAGAAATATGGTTTCTTTACAGCAAAAGGATCCAGAAGAAATCAGCATGCTAACTTATTCTGGATATATTACATCTAGCATGTTCTGGATATATTAAAACGATGAAAACTGATGTCTAAATCTTTTAAATGCTAATAAAATATGCATTTTAGGTCATGCATTTGCTAGGAAAACATAAACACCAATGTTCCAGGCATTTCCATCGTGGAGCCCGAGGAGAGCAGAGTTGCACCTGGTTTGTCACCTACATTACCGTGTAGATGAGTAGACAGGATAGCGAGTAGGAAAATCATTTTCTGGTACTAAAAATTCAGGGTTTCCTGTGAAGGAACTGCAGCTTGGGTTGCAAGTCTAAAACTAGAAGAACTGGGGGTATCTGGAAAACCTAAGGTCCACCTGTTAGATTTGGGGGCACCTGGAAGTGGTTTTAAGGCCTGAAACAAGGAGGCCAGGAAAGTGTGGCTGCATGCACATACATCCCTGAGCTCTGTGCCTTATCAACTGAGCCAGCTGAGAAATTGCCTTGTGGTTATTCTCACCCAGAATTGGAATAAAGGGCTCAGTGTGAAGTTGGGATAGTACAGCTTCTTGGTTTAATACTTTACAGATTTTTGGAACCAAATGCACCCTGCAGTGAAAAGTTGCTTTTTTTTTTTTTTTTTTTTTTTTGCTGACCTTGTTGGATGGCTAATACTGTTTCTGGGAAATAAGAGAAACAAGAGGCTCATTGTTGGCAGGAGCTGAGAGAGACACAAGAAGGGCGAGAGACGTGTCTGCAGCCCTTTTTTCCTCTTCATTGTATCGTGACTGAGTCAAGGCTGGACTGCGGCTGGGTTTTTCTTCCTACCTCTGTAGACATGTGTTTTCCATCAGACAGGGCTGCGTGACACCTGACATTGGCCAGTTCACATGAGTTAAGCCATGTACGGCTGATAAACAGAGAGGAAAAGACCCACAGCTGCACTTAGACACTCTTGACACTGAAATATTTTCGAAGCCTGGTGTGGCTGGGTCTGCACGTATGTCAGAAACGATTTACACCTGTATGTTTTGGCTTCTTCCAGTTGCATATCATTACTTTCTGAAAGCCGCTGTTGGTCAGAAGGTCAGTATTGCCTGATGGCAGTACCTCTTCCTGTTTAAACCTTCCTGAATTATGAAATGTAACTTTTTAAAAAAAGATGTTATTTATTTGACGGAGAGAGCACAAGCAGGGGGAGTGGGAGAGGGAGAAGCAGGCTTCCCGCTGAGCAGGGAGCCAGATGCGGGACTCGATCCCAGGACCCTGGGATCATGACCTGAGCCCGAAGACAGATGCTTAACCCACTGAGCCATCGAGGCACCCCTGAAATGTAACTTTTAAAAGTTATCTGACTTACCTTTTTTTTTTTTAAAAAGACTGAAGAAGAAAGCCCTATACCATTTTCTGTAAAACCAGATCACACCAACAGGATGTCATCCTAACATGTGATTCATGGTGATTTCAGCATTTTATTTTATTTATTTATTTATTTTTAATATATTTTTTAAGGTTTTATTTATTTATTTGACAGAGAGAGACACAGCGAGAGAGGGAACACAAGCAGGGGGAATGGGAGAAAGAGAAGCATGCTTCCTGCCGAGCAGGGAGCCTGATGCGGGGCTCCTTCCCAGGACTCCTGGGATCATGACCTGAGCCAAAGGCAGATGCTTAACGACTGAGCCACCCAGGCACCCCTGATTTCAGCATTTTATAGTAGTAAAAAAGTTCATTACACTAGTCTGCATTAGACTTTTTCATGAAATAGGTAAAAGGAAACACATCCTCGTCACTGAATTTAACCCGGTAAATACTTTTTGATCACTGAGGGTGAGCAGAACAGGGCAGCGATTGGTGATCAGTGCAGTTGATGCCAAGCCACGACATTCTAGCATATCCCCTGGGCTTCCTACATTTGTCACAGTCTCTGCCTGTGATTGTGCTGGGTCATTTATCCTTCCAACGATCATCTTTAATTGGCCTAAGTCATCGGTTTTAAATTGTGTCCCAAGGTCCCAAGCCAGGATTTTGGGGGGATGTGAAGAGAAGCTAAACTTAGTTAGTATCCAGACTCCAAAAGCTGTGTCTGTTCAGATTTTAAAAATTTGTTTAATATTTTCATACAAGAGTTGAGAAATGCCTGTAGGAAAAGCAGAGTGAAAGCAAGACCAAGAGGATTCAGAGAAGAGAGTCAAAGGGGCTGCCATTTAAGTGCTCCCTGACCCACTGGCACCAGCTCAGGCTCTAGGCTTGCTTTGAACTGAACCCCTGCATAGGAGGGTCGCCTCTGCTTCATGCCATACATTGACTCTAGGGAAGGATCCTACTGCTAAAGAAAAGTTTGAGAACCCTAGTCTAAATGGACTAAGGTCTCTTTCGGCCTGAACCTCTATGCTGATGGTACAAAGTAGGGTGAATACATGGCCCCATCTATAATGAGCACTGTGGGGAAATTGAGTTTGTAAACCACTAATGATAAAACAGAGCAAAACGAAATGGATGCCGAGCAGAGAACTATGCTCTGGAGGTAAAGGGAAAACAGTCACAAAAATCTAGTATTCATTAAATACTCACTTGTGGAATTATGGGAGTAATGGTTACTATCAGTTTCTGACCTATAAAGCCTAAAACTGAGTCTAGTATTTTGTGTCAGTGCATCAGTAAGGCAGATCTGAAGTGCACTAAATTATTTTTGTTCTGTGTTTATAAAGAAAATCCATATCATTAGGGTTGGTTCTAAGGGGCTGGGGGAGACTTGGCTCCTTCTCAGGTCTTATTTATAAAGAGCACAAATCCAGCTCTCAGGAAAATGAGAATTAGTTCAAATCACAGAAAAGAATAGTTCAGTGTTTCTTAAAAGAGCTGCTCTTCAGCAACCAAGAATCCAACAGGAAAGATTTCCTGACATTGAGACTCAATCAAGTGCATGCTTATGAGTGATGCAGTGCAATGTTATAAATAGTGCTTGATCTCCTTAAAAAGTTACAGAGTGAGTGGGGGAGGAATGTTTCCTCTCTGATTATTAGGTAATGTGGGTACAGAAGGACAGTCAGCTAGTTGTAATCCATGGAGGACACACTGAGAGCTAGTCCAGACTGCCTGACTATGGTTCTAAATATCGAATAGCTCCTTCATATTGGCACTGGTTCTCTTTCTAAGGGGACACATTAGAATGGACACAGGAAACTTGGGGGGAGGGTTTCCTACTGCCATGGGTCGTGCCAGTCACAGGCCTAGGGTGACCAACTGCCCATCTGCCTGGGACTCTCCCATCGCGGCGTTAGCCCTGATATCCCGTGTTCCAGGAAAGCCCTCAGTCTCTGTCAGACCAGGACAGTTGGTTGCCCTTTCAGCATTTACAGAGTGGGGACAGAAAATGAAGTGATGGTTAAGCTTTCAATTCTGACAGTCATGATTCAGGAGCCCTTGTACCCCCCTCTTATAGGGTACTTAGGTTTCTGGAAGGTGTTTCTCATGCAATCTATAGAAGCTTATTAGCCCTGACATCAAATTGAGGAAGTTTCCTAGATCCCAAATCAAGTGTATTCCCAAGGTGTGTATTTAAATGTTGCATATTCACCTGTTTTGAGGAAACGGCAACCAGCTATTCAGAGCAATAAGTCAGCCTATTTGACGCTTTCCTCACTCTGAAGGGATGATGTTGGAAGGATTCTTGGGGATATTTAATGTTATTTTATCACAGAAGCAAGTCAAAAAAGAAAACCCTAAAATATAGGTTATTTTGAATATATGGAAGTAAAGTTAATGTAACAAGGTTTTATTTATCACCTGTGAAAACTGACATACAAGTTAAACCATCTTTGAAACTCTCCTATTAAATCAGCATTTGCTTATGCAAAACTTAAGCAGATATACTGGCAGTCTTTTTGTGTGTGTGTGTGTGTGTGTGTGTGTGTGTGGTACCCCTCCACCACCCCGCAGGGTCCTGGGACACTGTGTGAGATGGGGGAGGTACTGGTTTTTTATTTTCTGTAGAGGTGGTCCCTGTCCTCCAGGAGTGGCAGTCTTTTATAACCTTTCCCTGTGTTTTGTTTTTACATTACTTTTTATCTTGAACTGCAGTAGGTAGCTCTAGGCAAGTAAAAAACCACTTTGTTCAATATTCACCAGGCTGCTATGTTCCTTTCTCTGGCTCCATGTTCTACACATCTGCTTAGATGACTTTAAAGGGCTTAGCACATAGTAAGAGCTAAATAAATACTAATTCGTCTTCATTTCAGTTCAAATTCAATACTGCCAAGACATGTGCTGAGTTGCAGTTGACCAGCATTTCCTAGTGTTCCTGCTGAGGAGAACACTAGTCTTCCAAGTTTGAGAAGTCCTGCGTTTTCTATCTCCTTCTTGGAAAGTCTCACTGTCTGTGAGAGCCTTAAAGGCTCAGAGGAAGCCTGCAATAAAATGAATTCTTTTAACTTTGTGTAGCCCAACATTTCACAATCTTATTTGACCATGGGACACCTCTGGAAGCAGCTATTATTATATTTTTATTCTAGCCTAATAATCTATTTGCTCCCATGTTTTTTTGGACTATTTATCCATTTTTTATATAACCTATAAAATGTGTCCATTTTATGTACCCTATAAAAATGAATTAATAGTGAGTATGGAAGAGACAGTGTCTTGCACAGTTCCTGGTATTTATTGAAGACATGGTTACTGTACACACACAGGGTTGTTTTTTTTTTTTAAACAGTTTCAGATTTACAGAAAAATTGAAAAGATGGGTTCCCATATACACTCTCATCAATTTCTCATATTATTAACATCTTACATTAGTATGCTATATTTGTTGTAATTGATGAACCAATATTGATACAGGGATTTCTTTAGTTTTTACGTAGTGTCTTTTTCCGTTCCACGGTCCTATGCGAAATACCACATTACCTTTACTTGTCTTGACCATGACAGTTTCTTAGACTGTCCTTGTTTTGATACCCTTGATAGTTTTGAGGAGTACTGCTTAGGAATTTTGAGGATTCCCCCCTGTTGGAATTGGTCTGATGTTTTTCTCTGATTAGACTTGGGATGATGGGCTTTGGGAGGAAGTGCTCTTTTTGTCAGATCTTATCAAGGGTCATGCTGTCACTATGGCTTATCATTGTTGAGGTTGACCTTGATCAGTTGGCTGATAGGAGTTCTCCCCTGTAAAGTTATTGTTCCCCCCCACCCATTCAATACTGTACTCTCTGGGAGGAGGTCACTATACACAATCCATTGTTAAGGAGTGGAAGTTTTGCTCCCCCTCCTTGAGGACAGTGTATCTACATTAAATTATTTGGAATTCTTCCATTCAGGAGCTTTGTCTCTTCCCCCTCCATTTATTCATATATTCAGCCATTTGTTTATATGAGTGTGAACTCACGGATATTATATTTTTATGCAACTAATGAACCATAGTCCATAACACATGACACTTTCTCCATTATTGGTAGAACAGAAGCACAGTTGGGGAGTGGGTGCTGGAGGTGGAAAAAGTCATGGAGTGCTTACAGAGGCCTTCTTGCTCACTTAAATGGATTTGTGCCTCTGACATGTTGACAAAACCACGTATTTTTAAAAGTTCAACTTAGGGCGCCTGGGTGGCTCAGTCGTTGAGTGTCTGCTTTCGGCTCAGGTCATGATCCCGGGGTCCTGGGATCAAGTCGCACGTTGGGCTCCCTGCTCCGCTGGAAGCCTGCTTCTCCCTCTCCCACTCTCCCTGCTTGTGTTCCCTCTTTCTGTCAAATAAATAAAATCTTTAAAAAAAAAAAAAAGGTTCAACTTAAAGTGCCAGATATAGTAGTGGTCTCTCAGCTGAGAAGTTTGTCAGGAGGAGAAAGGAGGCTGAGAATGAGATGAGAAATGCATACCAGCCACAGGCATTCCTCTTTTCCCTCCCAGACTCACATGTGAATTGGGGAGAAGGATTTGAAGGGAATAAAGTAATTTCTGTGTCTTTCTAGGGCTTTGGGGTGGCTTCTAGCCATCAGCACACTGGTTGTTCTTTCCATAACCTACTCCGAGCCAGCTCTGTCCACGCCTGTGATGGGTTTCATATTTGAACCTAACCCCTTAAGGTTTTGTTTCTTCACTTGGCATTGTGTGTGTGTGTGTGTGTGTGTGTGTGTGTTTCTGTATGTCTTTGTGTGTCTGTGCTGTGTAACCAATCCTGTTTTAAAAATGAGGGAAGCAAGCCCAGGACACAGGAATAGCACTAGTCACTGAACCTCTCTGAGGCCAAAAAGACGTTTGTCAAACATTCCAGGAGGCGCACTGGGCAGCCTCTGATTCACTGGCCTCCCTCATCGTCTGCAGCTCCTGGTTTAGCTGCCAAAGCACTTTATGAGCTGTTGCTCCCCATTCCCTTGTGCTGCAAAAGGCAAAAAGTTCAGGAGTGAAGCCTTTACCCTTTTTTTTTTTTTTTTACATACTTGTTTCTTAGGTAACAAGTGATGTGTGGGCTTAGAACTGAGTTCTTGGACCTTCCTGTCTTGAGCCTACTCTTGGGTCTTCATAGAAGTGACCAAGTGTGTTCGCTGGAACAGTCCCGAGGGTACATCAGTGGACATGGTCTGGGGCAGCATTAACCAAAGGGTTATAGTCAACATGGGTAATCACCCCCCATAACACCCCATTCCTGTGTTGACCGTTGGTTCCACCAGGGACACAGTCATGGAACCAAAAGGGTGTTCGGATCTCAGATGCTATGGAGTTTGTTTGACTCTGTGTTTTCTTTTATACTGAATAATAGCAGTGAAATGTTTCTGGCCACATAGCTGCAGAGCATGGTTTTATTGATTTCCAGAGAGAAGAGAAAGCCAGTTATTGAAGGAAAAAAAAAAAAAAGGAAAAGGAGATGAAAACAATGAAAAAGATAAATGTGGACTTAAATTTAAATTCTAACTGTCTTGGAAGGAAAAAAAAAAAAGATTCTCTGCTTTAGTTTTGATGCATTCCTGCTTCAATGGAGAAATCTTCTGTTTGGGTTATTCCTTTCTGTGGGGACTGGCAAAAGTCTAGAGCTGATGAGGTCTTTAGCCTTTTTGAGGCATTTCATGGCAACCTGCCCTCAACTGGTTTGGCCTCAGAAACGGCATTTGGGATACATGGCCTGTTGTTCTGTCCCTAAAATGTTCTGGCATATTATCCCAAGAAGTGTTATATTCATTGCAGATTTACATGTTTTACCTTCCCATGCTCTCCCGAGGACCTCCTCTCTGTTTATCTCTGTCTTGGGCCTTCCCTGCCCCCATTTTCTCCGAGTAGCTAGCAAAAGCAGTGGTTTTAAAGAACCTCAGAAATCAGTAACGTTCATGAGTCGCAAGCTCAGAGAAGAAGGTTCAGTAATAGCTGGAAATCAGATGACTAGAGGGAGCAGAGTGGCAGGTTGAATCATGAACACCTCAGTGGACCCAGGACACCTGGTTTCTGGGCTCCTAGCCATTTTATGACCATGACCAAATTTACTCTTCCTTTGGGTATTGATTTTTGTCATTTCTACAAAGAGGAGTTGTACCAGGCAGGCTCTCAGCTTTCATGATCTTGATTACATTCTTAAGCCATATTTGTTGCTTATCAGATCATTTTGGGGGTTACCTCCTTGCATTCCCATCAAGAAAATATTGAGTTTGATGCGTATGCATCCAAAGTATGCAAATGACCACGTTTTTATGTTTTTTACTTCTGTAGTTTTATAGGTAATAAACGCACAAAGGAAAGCTTCAAATGGTACAGAAGAAGAAAAGGAAGATCTCCCATCCCTGACACCTGCTTTCCTCCCCAGGGGCGCCCACTGTTACCAGTCTCTTGTATATCTGCCTAGAGAGATTTGCTCTCTATGTATAATATACCTTCCCTTTCTAACTACAAGCAATAGCACGTCCATACATATAATTCCATCCCTTGGTTTTTTTTTTTTTTCCCCTCTCTGAACAATGTTTCCTAGAGATCGTTCCATTTAAGTACCTATAGAGCTCCCCCTCCTTCTTGGGCATGGTTATCGAGAATTTCTGAACAGATGGATCATGATCTCTCATCGGTGGACCCAGTTTTTAGTCTTTTTGCTATTATACATAATACCGTGGTGAATCTTCTCACAACAGAGTTCTGTGGGTGTGTGTGCCCTCTCCTTGGAAAACAAAACTATTGCCTAAGTTCCATTCTTTCCTAGTCTTTATAGGTAATAACTGGAGATGTGCAGTCTGCATGATCAAATCGAAATGAAGTGAAAGAAAGCAACATTGCCCTCATTCCTCCCTACCCATGTCTCTGTGAGGGCTGGTGTTTTGAAGACTAGCAAGGGTGTGGTGTTAGAAGAGCTCCTTTCCAAGTCTCCAACTCCCCCAGATAAGGAGGCAGACGCTAATAAAATCTGCCGAGCAGTATTTGCTTGATGTGTGGCATCCATCGTGAGTAAACCCGGTGCAGGTTTTGTACACCAACAGGGCAGACTCCCCACGTCCCTGAAGATAGTCTTGCTCCGATGTATTTGTCACCTCATTAAGTTACCAGAACCAAGTCAGTTTTTTTTTTAAATTTTATTTTATTATGTTATGTTAGTCACCATACATCATTAGTTTTTAATGTTGTGTTCCATGGTTCATTGTTTGTGTATAACACCCAGTGCTCCGTTCAATAAGTGCCCTCCTTAATACCCATCACTGTGCTAACCCATTCCCCCACACCCTCCCCTCTAGAACCCTCAGTTTGTTTCTCAGAGTCCATAGTCTCTCATGGTTCGTCTCCCCCTCCAAGTCCCCCCCCTTCAATTTTCCCTTCCTACTATCTTGTTTCAGAGGTACAGGTCTGTGATTCATTAGTCTTACACAATTCACAGCACTCACCATAGCACATACCCTCCCCAATGTCTATCACCCAGCCACCCCATCCCTCCTACCCCCCACCACTCCAGCAACCCTCAGGTTGTTTCCTGAGATTAAGAATTCCTCATATCAGTGAGATCATATACTTGTCTTTCTCTGATTGACTTTTTGCTTAGCATAATACCCTCTAGTTCCATCCACATCATTGCAAATGGCAGGATTTTTTAAATGGCTGCATAATATTCCACTGCATACACACACACACACACACACACACACACACACACACACACACACACCACATCTTCTTTATCCATTCATCTGTTGATGGACATCTTGGCTCTTTCCACA
The DNA here is from genome assembly GCF_009762305.2 of Zalophus californianus. Taxonomy (NCBI): domain Eukaryota; kingdom Metazoa; phylum Chordata; class Mammalia; order Carnivora; family Otariidae; genus Zalophus; species Zalophus californianus. The sequence continues at coordinate 104,384,664 of NC_045595.1, read as the reverse complement.
GTTTGGCTATTGTGGACATTGCTGCTATAAACATTGGGGTGCACTTACCCCTTTGGATCCCTACATTTGTATCTATGGGGTAAATACCCAGGAGTGCAATTGCTGGATCATATGGTAGCTCTATTTTCAACTGTTTGAGGGACCTCCATACTGTTTTCCAGAGTGGTTGCACCAGCTTGCATTCCCACCAACAGTGTAGGAGGGTTCCCCTTCCTCTGCATCCCTGCCAACATCTGTCGTTTCCTGACTTGTTAATTTTAGCCATTCTGACTGGTGTGAGGTGGTATCTCATTGAAGTTTTGATTTGTATTTCCCTGATGCCGAGTGATGTTGAGCACTTTTTTATGTCTCTGTTGGCCATTTGGATGTCTTCTTTGGAAAAATGTCTGTTCATGTCTTCTGCCCATTTCTTGATTGGATCATTTGTTCTTTGGGTGTTGAGTTTGAGAAGTTCTTTATAGGTTTTGGATACTAGCCCTTTATCTGATATGTCATTTGCAAATATCTTCTCCCATTCTGTCCGTTGTCTTTTGGTTTTGTTGACTGTTTCCTTTGCTGTGCAAAAGCTTTTTATCTTGATGAAATCCCAATAGTTCATTTTTGTCGTTGCTTCCCTTGCCTTTGGCGATGTTTCTAGGAAGAAGTTACTGCGGCTGAGGTCGAAGAGGTTGCTGCCTGTGTTCTGGATTCTTGTCTCACATTTAGGTCTTTCATCCATTTTGAGTCTATATTTTTGTGTGTGGTGTAAGGAAATGGTCCAGTTTCATTCTTCTGCATGTGGCTGTCCAATTTTCCCAACACCATTTGTTGAAGAGACTGTCTTTTTTCCATTGGACATTCTTTCCTGCTTTGTCGAAGATTAGTTGACTCTCCATTTCTGGGCTCTCTATTCTGTTCCATTGATCTATGTGTCTGTTTTTGTGCCAGTACCATACTGCCTTGATGATGACAGCTTTGTAATAGAGCTTGAAGTCTGGAATTGTGATGCTACCAGCTTTGCTTTGCTTTTTTCAACATTCCTCTGGCGGGGCGCGTGGGTGGCTCAGTTGGTTAAGCGACTGCCTTCGGCTCAGGTCATGATCCTGGAGTCCCGGGATCGAGTCCCGCATCGGGCTCCCTGCTCAGCAGGGAGTCTGCTTCTCCCTCTGACCCTCTTCCCTCTCGTGCTCTCTATCTCTCATTCTCTCTCTCTCAAATAAATAAAAAAATCTTTAAAAAAAAAAAAAACATTCCTCTGGCTATTCAGGGTCTTTTCTGGTTCCATACAAATTTTAGGATTATTATTATATTATTATTATTATTATTACATCAACAAAAATGTTGATGGTATTTTGATAAGGATTGCATTAAATGTGTAGATTGCTCTAGGTAGCATCGACATTTTCACAATATTTGTTCTTCCAATCCATGAACATGGAATGTTCTTCCATTTCTTTGCTTCTTCCTCCGTTTCTTTCATGAGTATTCTATAGCTTTCTGAGTCCAGATTCTTTGCCTCTTTGGTTAGCTTTATTCCTAGGTATCTTATGGTTTTGGGTGCGATTGTAAATGGGATCGACTCCTTGATTTCTCTTTCTTCTGTCTTGTTGGTGTATAGGAATGCCACTGATTCTGTGCATTGATTTTTATATCCTGCCATTTCATTGGATTCCTGTATGAGTTCTAGCGGTTTTGGGGTGGAGTCTTGGGTTTTCCACATAAAATATCCTATCATCTGCAAAGAGTGAGAGTTTGACTTCTTTGCTGATTCGGATGCCTTTTATTTCTTTTTGTTGTCTGATTGCTGAGGCTAGGACTTCTAGTACTATGTTGAATAGCAGTGGTGATAGTGGACATCCCTGCCATAGAACTGAGTCAGTTTTAAAAATTAATAACCTCTGTGCTGCCAACAAACAACCTAACTTTTTTTTAAGCTTCTTTTTCCTAATCTGGGGATTTCTGATATTGGAAATATTTCACTTTACAGATTTCTCTTAGAGACACAGTTGGGCATCTTTTTTGGTCTATAGCAGTTATGTCTGACTGCTAAAAACTTCCTTTTTCAGAAGTTCAGAAATGGCTGTCCCTGGAAATAATCACTATTCTTCCATCTAAGCTTCCTTCTGGCCTGAAAGAGGCCTTATGAATCAAGCCCTTCTGGATATCTGGACCTTGTCGGACTTTAATCTGTATTTAAGAGCACTTTTTTTCTGGTGATACCATGTGTGCACAATCCCTGCCCTCCTACCCAGGCCTTCCAATAGAGACTGTAAAATGTTCTAACCATTTCTGGAATGTCATTTGAAAAATGAAATACTCATTTCAGTACTTCGCATCAATTAGGACTGTGCCTTTTTTTTTCCCCCTGTTCTCAAACTTGAGGACATAAGAGATTGCCAACTGGTTTCATTCATTCGTCTCATCATTTACTGGGTTTCCCTGTGTGCCAGGAATGGTACCAGGAGGCACGCGTTCCTTGTGATGGGCTGGATTCAGAAAGGAAAGCCTGCACCGGTGAGGCAGAATACTCCCAAACATTCTTACCTCCCGCTCAGGAGCTCGTTACTGAGCAGACAGTTGTCAATCTACCCAGACCTGCCTTGAACCCTTCCTGTTTGTAACGCGAGCGGCTTTGGGCCGGAGGCCCTGTTTTGATGACCTGCTGTGTAAGTGGTAACTTTCTTGCTATTGAAGGCAAACCGTGTTCAGAGGGTTGTTCTCAGTTTCAGCAGCTGTTCTGTTGCTCAGTGTAAGGCGTGACCGAGGGCGGCCAAGGACAGTTGAAAGAGCCAGTGGACGGGATGTCTGGAGGCCTCCCTGGCTTGGGTGGTTCTGCCTGCCCCTAATCAGAGCACACCCCTTTACCTCTCTTAGGTTTCAGTCCGGCTCTCCCGTAAAATAAAGGGATGGACTAGATCATTTCTAAGAATCCTGACAAAGCCTAACATTCTAGCATTCCACAGCTCCACATATGAATTCACCTCATTTCTTCACACATTCCTTCCAACAGCCTGTTAATTCCTGTGAGGGCAGGAGCTATTTATCCAACGACAAGCCCAGTGGCTGGCACACAGGAAATGCGGTAAAGATTTGAGGGAGTTATAAATAATTTTTTTAAAAAAGAATGTTTTTACCCTACCTCTACCCACATCCAGAGGAAGTTCCTGCTGTGAACTCATTTAATCATTCCTCAAGGAAACCAGTTTGTCTACAGAAAATCCTGTGTTGGTGCTCTCTTTTGAGTGCGTGCGTGTGCGTGTGTGTGTGAATGGGGTGTACATATACATTTAATATATAGTCGATTAGGCTACTTTAAAATTCATTTAAGAAAATTCTTAGTTATAAAATATGTTTCCACATGATGTCCCTGTCTTCCAAATGAAAGATGTAAAATATTTAACTTTTAGACTTTAATAAGGTACACCAATGATTTTCTTTTTTAAAGACAGTGATACCAAACATAGCAAAAATTGAGAGTTTTTCCTCAGAAATGGAGTATATAAAACTATATATTGTTCTGGGCCCTGATGTAAGAGCAGATAGACAGAAAATTGTGGTTTTCTTTATTATAGGATATTGCCTAGGCAGAAGTTAAGCAAATTTGACTGGTAAACTGTTTTAAGGAAAACTAGCACCTTTTAAAAATGTTTTGTGTGTGTGTGTGTGTGGGAATGCCAATTCTAGAATTCATTAAAGGATTTTAAAATTCTTTCCTCAAGTGAAGTACTACATGCTAAAATTTAAGATGTTGTTAAGTGCAGATTAAAAAAAAAGAAAGAAAATCCTTAAAAAGTTTAAAACACTTCTAGAATGTTTTATCCAATCACAAATATGATTATCATTTTTTAAAATTTATTTATTTGAGAGAGAGAGAGGGCAGGAGGGAGGGGCAGAGGGAGAGAGAGTGTTAAGAAGACTCTATGCTGAGTGTGGAGTCCCATGCTGGACTCCATCTCAGGACCCTGAGATCTCAACCTGAGCTAAAACTAAGAGTTGGACGCTTAACTGACTGCACCGTGATTATCATTTTTATTAAGATATTCATTTATTTATTTGAGAGATAGAGAGAGAGAGTGGATGCACACATGGGCAGGGGGAGGGGCAGAGGGAGAAGCAGACTCCCCGCTGAGCAGGGAGCCCCATGTGGGGCTCCATCCCAGGACCCTGGGATCATGACCTGAGCCAAAGGCAGACGTTTAACCGACTGAGCCACCCAGGCGCCCCCATGATTATCATTTTTATGTAATTTCTTTCACACTAATTTTTCCCTTTGCATAAACTAAAACATCTTTTCCTCAATCAGGTGTTTGTTTCTGAGCTTAGCTTATGCTCCTTTGGGGTACCCTTTTTTAACAAAGCGTCAGTGGGGTCCTGCTTCTGTGTAGATCCCTGGTCTAGGTACTGTGTTTTAACGTCCTGCTTGTCAGTCACTCATCATCCTAGACATCATCGTGCACTGCTGTGTATCTATAATCTCACGCCCTCCTTAGCTCTGACATGAACACGCAGGGTGTCTAGAAAGTACACACACACCCAGATGTCCTGCTGAAATTACGTCATATGTTGTGGTAACCTTTTGTGGAATTCACTTTTGACCACTATGTTCCTGAAGGCTTAAAATGTGCTTTAGACACAGGGAAGGTGTGAAATAATTTTTAACAGGGCACAAAATGCCAAGACTGGATGAGTCAGGAGTGGGGCCAGTGTCTGAGCCTCCATGAATTGAATTAAGGTAATAATTACTTAAACAGTAATGATTAACAGGAAAGTACTTTGGAAGGAATCTCAGGAATATACTCCAAAGCACAGAGCATTCTGATGGCCTCTTTTTGATAAGGTATTGTAGGACCTGTTCATTAATCTCCTGCATGGTCTTCCCTCCTATAGTGATGAATCACCAGCACCAGCAGCAAATGGCACCCACTACCCTGAGCCAGCAGAACCACCCTACTCAGAACCCCCCAGCAGGGCTCATGAGCATGCCCAATGCTCTGACCACTCAGCAGCAGCAGCAGCAGAAGCTCCGGCTTCAGAGGATCCAGATGGAGAGAGAGAGGATCAGAATGCGCCAAGAGGAGCTCATGAGGCAGGTATGGCCTTCTGTGGTGCCTGCTGGAGGCTCCATGACCTTTTGGTGCCAAGGCTCGGGAGTAGATAGCTGCGGGCCATCAGGGTAAATCTTTCTCTAGAAGCATTAAAGACCCAAAGCCTACTCCAAACCGTATGAGTAGAATCTCGGTTTTTCTCCCAGTATCTGCCTGCCTTGTCTTCAGAGCCAAACATATGAGTACAAGGACTAGCTATGTTAGCATGGCTGCCTTTGGGTTCTACTGCTGATCTTTAGAAGGGGAGGAAGAAGACTCTGTTCCAATTATCTATTGCTGTGTAACATCATCCCAAAAACGTAGTGGCTTAAAACAGTAGCCCATTTTATTATACCATACAATTCTGTTGGGTTGGGAATTTGGGCGGCGCTCAGGTGGCCTGTTCTTCTGGCTTCCGTGGTGTTGATGAAGACCACTTTAGTAGTATTCAGCTGGTGGGTGGGTTGGTCTGGAGGGTCCAAGATGGCTTTACTCAAGTGTGTGGCATCATGTTAAGGATTGCTGGAAAACTGGGCTTGGTTGGGACTGAAACCTGGAGCATCTATATTTGGCATCTCTAGCTAGCACAGCAGGCTCAATAGTGGGACATATTGCCTAGCAGCTTGGGTCTCCCAGAGAGAATGTTCCAAGAAACAAGAAGTAGAAGCTGCCAGTGTCTTAGGATCTGGTTCTGGAAACTGTCACAGAGTCACTTCTTCCATATGCTCTTAATCAAAGAAATTACAGATTTGCCCTAGATTAAAGCGGATAGCAGAAGGGATGTTCCATGGACAAAATGACAAAGAATTTGCAACCATCTTTGGTCCACCATGGAGCATGAGAAAGAGTTAGGGAAAACTGAAGGAGAATGAGAAAGGAAAATGTTGGCATACGGGCTCTGATAGAGTCGCTATTGATCAGGTGCCTGTGTGCCATACTGCATTCATTCATTCAGTCAGTCAGGCAGGCAGGCAGGCAGGCAGGCAGTGGATAGATTGTTGCTGTGTGTCTTGTGTGGGTCAGGGTTGATGCAGCACTCCAAAAATTAATAAAACAGAAGCCCTTAAGGAACCCACAGTTTTCTGCCTCCCTCAGTGGCTTGGTCTGTGCAAGAACAGAATTATTTCTTCTGTGTTGCTAAACTAATGTAGGCCATGGTTTTAGGTCTCGTCAATTTTGCTGGCTACATTTTAGGGAAGAAAGCTTCAGTTTATTCTAATTCTTGAGACTTTGCTTTATGACTCACATGAAGCAAGATACATGAGTAGCTTCTCTTTCACTAGTTTAAGGAACTAAGTATTTTTAACTGTTTCAGAGAGCTTTTCTTGCAAGAGCCTGCGGTGTTACACTAAATGCTACTAAATGCTACTTTTTCTTTTAGTCACATCTGATACTTTCAAAAAATATACATTGATTTCTATAAATGAATAATGTATTTCTCACCAAATAAATTCTAGGATATAAAGTGTCTGTCCTGTGTGAGGTTTTAAAAACATGGTGAGTTAAAATAATTCTTTAGACATAGCCTTTGACAATGAGGGAAATGAATGTCAGTTGTGCTTTGTTGTTCAGTAGAACTATCCTGAATTTGAGGAACACAGCTTTATAATATAACTACAGTTGTGCCTTTTTCCCTGAGGATTTATGTCTGAACATTCATGGTTATTTTAGGGTAACAGTTGTTTATACTGTTTTTAGATATACAGTATCATATTTCTTAACAGGAAATAATTATATTATTTTTTGTCTTAGGATAACAATTCCATTTGGAATATTAATTTTCTGTTTCATAATATCTATAGAGTAAAGGTAACACTATTATGGTAGCATTTATAACTTTTCTCTTAGTTTTGTATTTAAATGAGCTTTAATGCGTTTTATTTTTCCTTGCACAAAGCTACAGACTGTTCTGTAAAGAATAATTTGTTTCTTAGTTTCTGCCACTTTCTGTGTTTCTTTTTCTTGCCCCAGATCTTTCTTTCCCACAGAAAGTATTTCTGCAAAGGGGTGGGGGAAAGTGCCCCGAATTGCTTCCTTTATTCCAACCATAGGTGCCTTTGAACCAGAATGTAGCATTGATGGTTCATATTACAGAAATGCCAACCAAGTTTATTAAATGCTGATCCCTGGAGGCTGTGGAACTTGGAGCATTTTGCTGCATCATATTGTGCAATCCTACTGTATAGGACAGTGGGAGAAAGTATCCAGATTTGCTCACAGAGGCTCCCATAGTTCAACTGTGCGTGTGTGTGTGTGTGTGTGTGTGTGTGTGTGTGTGTGTGTGTAGTTAGGAGGAGGAGAAGGCAATGGAATGGATGGTTCTGATGTCTTTTTATTTTCCTTATAGAATACAGGGAAAAAAGGTCTAAAGGGACTTCTTCATCATGGAAAGTTTTTCCCCCCATCCAGAAGCAACTTACTCCTCAGTGTCAAAGATACTATTTAAGGCCAATGGTAAATAGTATTAGAGTGTTCTCTAATAGTTTTCTGGGGCATTTGCCAAGGTGCCTGGTTGTTTGGGTGTGGATTATGTCTATCATCTTAGTGGTTTTTTTACCCCCCCCCCTTTTTTTGGTGATTTTCTGCCTCACTATTTGCACTTAAGCCAGGGACAGGGAAATGGACTATCGGTAAAGGTGATATTTGGCTAACCTGTTTAGCTGCCTTTTAGAATCTGGTAGAAAACAGGAATAAGGGTAGAGGAAATGGTCCTGATGAAGTCTGAAGATTTTTTTTTTTAAAGATTTATTTAGGGGCACCTGGGTGGCTCAGTTGGTCAAGCGTCTGCCTTAGCTCAGGTCATGACCCCAGGGTCATGGGATCAAGCCCCGCATCGGGCTCCCTGCTCAGCAGGGAGTATGCTTCTCCCTCTCCCTCTGCTCTTCCCCCTGCTCAAATAAATAAATAGTCTTTAAAAAAAATTTAAAATAAGATTTATTTATTTATTTTGAGAGAGAGAACGCGCGCGTGTGTGCTTGTGCGTGCGTGAGCTGGGGGGAGGGGCAGAGGCAGAGGGAGAGAAGCAGACTCCCCGCTGAGCACAGAGCCCAAAGGGGGCTCAATCCCACGACCCTGAGATCGTGACCTGAGCCAAAATCAAGAGTCACATGCTCAACCGACTGAGCCATCCTGGCGCCCCATGATGAGGTCTGAAGATTATGTGTAGACAGACTTCCATTTCTTCTTCCTGTCCCACTCCCATGCCCACTGTGGTCAACAAGTACCTGAATCTCCTTAGCTCACTGGGCAGTCTGTAAGGAGCATGGCTCTCCTCTTGCTCACAGGGGGGCCCTAGCCATGCAGGCTGTGTTCTCAGGGTCCCTGCCTTGCAGGCAACCTTGACCTGCCTGCAGTTCCATCAAGAGAGAATTTCCAGGAGAGAGGCCCCATCCTATTTCTATCTCTGTAGTGGGAAAAGAGGTTGGGAAAATTTAAGGGGTAGATGAATTTGTTGCCTAATTCTTGGGAAATCATCACCATTCTGAAAATTGTTATCATCCTTAAATATATAATAAATGTGAAAGCTCCTTATAAATGAAATACCATGTAAAAATGTGGTTTCATGCCTCCGTCTTCCTATTCCTTCTTCCATGTCATCACCCCTCCAGGCGTGTCATCTGACGATGTCGCACTGTGGAGAAAGAAGCTCCTCAGTATTGCATAAGCTGATGTACACTGCATAATGCCAGGGGCTCACATGTTAACTTGTGGTCACTGAAATCATGTAGAATGTCAACAAATGGATGTAAGGAAAGTTTGATTACAGATCTGAGGTGAACCTTCATTATTTCAGGATGGAAAATTACTTTTTTCATTCTTTTCTTTGTCTCCTCATTCACTTATCCAACCAACATTTATGTGGTGAAAAATAACAAACAAAAAGATAAATGGGACTTGGCCGCCTTCGGATAACTTGCATCTTACCAGACAAGCAAAATGATGAAATCAGGATGATTACAACTAATCCAAATGTGTGGCCAGAAGGGTAAATTCAAACTCTTCCCTCTTTCTATCTTTGGCTTTCAGTCCTGGAGCAGAGACTAGACACACCACAGCACAGAGTTCTGTGAAGCGAGCAGAAGGTACTTCTTTTTTTCTCTTCAGTGGGCCCTCGGGCCAACAAGTTGTTGAAGAATCTGCAGCATTAGGATCAAAGGGCCAGTGAGGTTTTGGGTATCTCCTTCGATTAGGAATCTTCTCAAGTAGGAGAGTTCCATTAAAAATGGTCCCTACAACTTGGCATTGGCTGCTGTAGCCAAGTTGAACTTCTTGTGTCTGATAACTGATGAGTTATCTCGGGTTGTGGCAGGTGCTCCAAGCTCAGGGGCGCCCCAGAAAAGCTCAGGAGAATTCCAGCTGGGTCTGCAATACAGTCTTGTTAGGAAAGTGGATGTTTCCCTGCTTTCCACAGGCATCCATTTCAGACATTGTGGAGAATGAATTTTTGTGAAAGACATTCTTGGTTGTCCGTGATAGTGAGAGTTTTATCTTTGTGAAATTTTCCAAACCTGGAGAGGCAGCTTCAAGTTCATAAGAGAAATGGCAACTTGAGAAAAGAAAGCAGTCTCAGTTGAAGGTGTGCCTCCTGGTATCCTCGTAGTTTTTAAAAAGAAATTTGAATTCGGGACGCCTGGGTGGCTCAGTCGGTTAAGCGGCTGCCTTCGGCCCAGGTCATGATCCCAGGGTCCTGGGATCGAGTCCCACATTGGGCTCCTTACTCAGCGGGGAACCTGCTTCTCCACTCTCTCTCCCTCTGCTTGTGCTCTCTCTGTCAAATAAATAAAATCTTTAAAAAAATTTTTTTGAATTCAGTTTGTGACAATTTTTTCTTTTGATTTAGAAAAATAAAGTTTTTTTAAAAGAGTAGAATTGTTTTATTTTATTTTTTTAAGTTTTTATTTATTTATTTGACACACACACAGAGAGAGAGAGAGAAGGAGCGAGGGCACAAGCAGGGGGAGCAGCAGAGGGAGAGGGAGAAGCAGACTCCCCGCCAAGCAGGGAGCCCAACATGGGGCTCCATCCCACGACCCTGGGATCATGACCTGAGTCGAAGGTAGATGCTTAACCAACTGAGCCACCCAGGCGCCCCAGAAAAATAAAGTTTTTAATTTATAAAAATATAATTGGGTAGGATTTTGTTTTGTTTGTTTTTCTGATTGAGATGGAAGAAGCATTTGCTAAGTGAAAGAAGCCAGGTCTTTTTGATTCCATTTATATGACATTCTGAAAAAAGGCAAAACTATAGGAACAGAGAATAGGTATGTGGGTGCCAGGCTCGGGGGTCAGGAGGGGCTACCTGCAAAGGGGCAGCACTAGGGAATTCGCGCAGTAGTGGCACTGTTCTGTATCTTGATTGGGGTGGCTGTTTCACAACCCCATGGATTTGTCAAAACTCAGAAATGTACACTGCAAAGAGTGGATTTTACTGTATATCAGCTAAAATAATAAGAAAGTAAAATTATCACACAAGAAAGACAATTGTAAAACAATGTTTAAAACACTCAAAACCAAGGACGTAATAATCACTTCGAGTTTTACCTCGGGATAGTGGCTGTGAAGGCGTTGGTGATTTCTCTCCCGTCTTTGTACATATCAGTGTGTATGCTTTGTTTTTATTTTATTTTTTTATTTATTTATTTTTTTTTTAAATATCTTCTTCTTTCAGTAATAGTCTTTATTGTTTTTTTTTTTAAAGATTTTTTTTATTTATTTATTTGAGAGAGAGAATGAGAGAGAGAGAGAGAGCATGAGAGAGGGGAAGGTCAGAGGGAGAAGCAGACTCTCTGCCGAGCAGGGAGCCTGATGCGGGACTCGATCCTGGGACTCCAGGATCATGACCTGAGCCGAAGGCAGTTGCTTAACCAACTGAGCCACCCAGGCGCCCCTATGCTTTGTTTTTAAAACAAAGTTGGTAGCATATCATAATTCTGTTTTATTATCTCTTCTTAATATATTGGGACGTCATGTATTTATTCTGTATCAGCCATGGAAATTGTGCCGTGACTTTGAATGTATCTATTGTAAGCTGCCTGGGATCCTTCCTACAACAGGGCTGGACGTAATTTTTAAAATACCGTGAACCACACATGCCCACAATGACTGTAGAACATTCTGCTGTTACAGCTTAAAAATCAACACAGTATTTGCTCAGTATCATAAAGGGCATGTTTGCGACTTTACCCAATGAAATGGAAAATTTTGGTAACTGGTAAGAAATTGAGAAAGAGGCTCCTCAGTCACTGTTTACTCATCTAAGAGAACAATTCCTTGACATGAAAACAGAGTGACGGCTTTATCTGAGCAGAGTATTTCTTTTCATGCGTATTATTTATTTAATTAGGAAGCTGAGGGGCCTTCTGCCTTGAAGATTTTAAACTCAAGGACTTCCTGTCAGCCCCCAAGGCCTGGAAGATTCCTAAGTGAAGAAGTCTTAGGCCCCGCCCCCCCCTTGCCCCTTCTCAGGGCCTGTCTTGTTGAGAAACCATTATTATTCTTAGATAGATTCAGCCCCGCTTTGACCCTGGTCCTTATTTGAGGCTCCGTGGACAGGAGAACGCAGCTTGTCAAACAAAACTGCTGACTAAGCCTGGCCTCTAGTTGCCAGAGCAACAGGATAGGAGAGAGGGTTTGGGCGGGAGGCCTCGGAATTCTTCTGGCAGGTCTCACAGATTTCTGTTAGGCCTGACAACCAACACGGGTCCGGCTGGCCAGCTGGCCGGCCTCGAGCAGCCATTCCTGACCGTGGGCCCGGGAGGGACACGCCCGGCTGTGAGCAGCGCTGCTCTGGGGGAAGAATCTGGAGTCTGGTTTTTATCATGTGAAGAATAGCTATTTAGAGAGGTTAAAAAGTGTCGTGTTAAAGCAGACCATGAAGCATAAATGGTGGCTATTTCATAAAGAGTCTTTCCTTCAGACGCTATAGTTTAACTTCTGGAAAAGCATGTCATAGAATTAGGTTTCAGGGTTGACTGGGACATAGAGGTCATGTCATCTAACCAACACGTAACTCCATCTATGGTAGCCTGGCTATGTAAGTACATTCAGTGATTTGTTCAACACATGCTCCAGGTCCTAAATGCACAGCAGGGAGCGGACAGACTTGGTCTGTACTCTCCAGCGAACTTGAGTTCTAGCTTTCGTCAAGTCCCAGAAATAATCCATTTTCTAAAATGTCTTGGTGCTCCCATGTCGTTGAGGAATAACACAAGGACCGTTTTTTTAAAATGTTGTAAATTGAACACATTTTTCAAATAGAGGGCCACCATGTTTGCACAAAGGAAAAGCAACTTCATATTTCTGATCTTCATAAGATCACCAAGGTATGAAGAAACACACCATTTCAAAATCCATTCAGCTCTTTTTTTTTTTTTTTTAAGTGAAGAGAGAATATCTAAATTGTGAAGTTTTCCTTAATGTGATTCTAGGGGATAACGGAGATTTCTGAATAACACAAGACTGTGATACACACCCTGAATTGAGAGAGCAACAAACAGGCCAGGGATTATCATTATGGACTCAACAAATGTCTTCCCTCAGCGTTCGAGTTTCGACTATTCTTTCGTACCAGTGGTCTGGCAGCTGAGCATGTATGATGAGGTATTTGAAAAAGGGAGGCTCCAGGAAATGTGACAGTGAATTTCTAGAATCTCTTGGCACAGAGTTAAAAAGAAATTTACATTAGGAATTATTTTTTTCTCCCAGTAAAGAAGGTACACAATTTAGTGTTTTGCCTCTGAAGTCCCCAAGGGTTTTGGCAGAGACAGCAACTTTTCTGCACCAGAGTAACTATTTTAATGTTAGGATTTCAAAATACTGTCTTTATTTGATTTTTTTTTTCATTTGTTTCTACTCACCCCACCCTTTATAATTAAAACAGTCCAATCCTCCAGTTCTGTGGAACCCCTGGCCACACACGCTTCCTTCAGGCCGAGCGCCCTCAGAAGGGTTATTGTCATTCCGCCTCTCTTTGAAGTACATTCCAGTGAGGGCAGGAGCCGGCCGGCTGCAGGCGCTCCCTCAGCCAAGGACAGACGGGGCTGCAGGGCGCTTTCAACTGCTGTGTGCTTTCTCACCTCCTCTGTTGATTTATTCCATGGGCAAGCTGCAGGCCGGCGGGGAGCTGGAAGGAAAGGAGGTTTGAGGTTTGCCTCCAGGGACATCTTCAACTTACAAATCAGCATTTGTCTTTCACATCCTTCTCGCTATTTTACACCCCACCCCCTTCCCCAGCTGCTAGGAAAGGGGTTTGGTGTTTTGTTTTTTGTTTTTGTTTTTAACCCACATATAATTATGCGTTTCAGAGACCTAGATGGACAACCACAAACTCTGAAAGAGATTCTCAAGCCCTTATTTTGCAACAGTCTTTCCACCCTCAGCTTGGATAGAGAAAAAAATACACTTGTGGCAGGGGACGGGAGGGGTGGGGTTACTAGGGGCAGCTTTCCAGGTCTTTCTGAAACCGGTCTTTAAAATCTGAACTTACAACTGTGCTTGATGTGCTGTGAATTCCCAGGGCACTAACTCCACCCATATACATTGAAAAAGACCATAGAGTATGTCCAATTCAATCTTTTTCCCAATTGGGCAAGGGAAACTGTGTTCAGGACAGCTAAACAGGCTATGTCATCCGGTCTTCCTCCATACCGCCCGAAGGAAGACGGTTGGTATTTCCATTTGATAGCTTGGAAAATAGGCTCAGAGAAATGAGGTAACTTACCCCAAGTCCCACAGCCAGTAGGTGAAAGAGCCGAAAATTTGAGGTCTTCTGACCTCAACCCTTGATTTTCCTCTCTCTGCCACACTGTCAGTGTGTTGGCCAGAACAGACTCTGGAGCCAGATCTTGGGAAGAAGTTCGTTTAACTTCTCTGTGCTTCAGTTTCCTCATCTGTAAAATGGAGATGGTTGGTTTGTCATGAGGATGAAATGCTAAAGTGCTTAGAACAGTGCTCCCCACATAGTAAGTGATATGCAAGCTTTAGCTGACATCTCTGCCTCCTAAAGCATACAAAACTATCAGTAACTCATTCTGTTGACTGCCTCTTTGGACCAGGTTCTTTATAATAAGCTTTTAAATCTTTATAACGGCCCAGCAAGGTGAGTTTTACAAGCTGTTTTTGTTTTTTTTTTTTTCCCCAGATGAATAAACTATCAAGGAAGATTAAGAATTTAGCCCAAGATGTTATAGTTAGGGAGTAACTGAGTTGGGATTTGAACTCCAATCTTTCTGATTCCAGGGCTGCTTTTTCTCCTGTGCCAAGCTCTGGACATGTCTAATAGCATTTCACCTTCCACAACTACTTGAGAATTCCAGTGGCCAGTAGCCCAGAGAATTGAGGGAGCCAGTTCCATCATTCAGCAGGACTACTAACTAGAAAACCCTTCATCAGATCTGCCTCAAATCCACGGTAGAAGGAATCTTATCTTCCTTCTTCTGTGTGATAGTCCATTAATAGTTTGAGAACCAAGGTATACCCCTCATGTCTCTCTTCTGGTTAAACAGTTCCCTGCTTCTTCATAAGACATGACACCTGGATCCCTTCCAGCCTGATTTTTCTCCTCTGGTCACTCTTTGCAAAGTGTAGAACAGAGACCTGGATGACGCCTCGCCTGTGGGAGTTGCCTGGAGGTAGGCAAGTCTGTTGGAATAGCTAGAGGAGCAATGCCGATCTGCTGCTTGAAATGGAACAGAGGTTTGGAGCATGGGGAATATCAAGAGATAGGACCCAGGCTTGGTCCTTGTTCACATCTGTCTCCCTCTCTCGAATCCTCCATGAGGTAGGGCACTATCTGTGTTCATCGCTCTATCCCTGCTGCCAAGAGCAGAAGCTGGCACCTGGTAGTTGCTATAGTATTTTTTAAAAAAATAAATACAAGTACAAAAATGAGTTGTTATGGGGGCTGAGGGAGTCAGTGGCCTTGGATTTTTGCGCTGGTGTAGGTGGTGATAGCATTAAGAGAAAGCTTGAAGTTGGTAGGAAGAGATGCTTTGGGGCCAGATGAGGAGTGGATTGTAAGACGTGGGGTATCCTACCCCAGCTGGACACCTTTATTTGGGAGTCCAGAGCCAGGAGAGGGGGAAGCTGGTGGCTTGCTGTGGTTCTTGTGGTCAGGGAAGGCATTCTGGAAAAGGTGGTACAACAGAACTTGTAAGGGTGGGTGAGATATGGCTCGATGAAGAGGGCCCCAAAATAGGAGGAGTCTAGGAAACTGAAAGCTTGTTTGGGAGGACAGTGTGGGGGGACCCTGGGAAGGCGTCTGTGAGTAGAGCTACTGGACTAGAGTGGAAGTGGGGGACAAGAGTCAGACCCAGGGGCTCAGCTGTGCCTCCGCTAAGCATCTGTTCTGCCTAGACTAGGGGAGCTGGGGCCCTGGCAATGGTTAGAGCAGTTGCCACACCCACTCTCTGAGTCTCGTCCTGGACCAGCCTGGGCTGACTGAGCCTCTGTTTCCACATCCCTTCGCTTAGTCCAGTGCCACCGTCTTCTGTCTGTAGTTTAGCCTTTTCACCTTCATCAGTCTTGACTGCTGCTTCTTGGACAGACCAAAGTCAGGCGTGTAGGGCAGCCAAAATCATCCTGAGCCTAGGATTTAATTTCATACCTAAATTTAGTTTTTATTTTTGAAAAAATCCTCCCTTGTTTGGATTCGGACATGTTAGTGATGTTAGTACTTTTATTTCCAGACTCTGGGTTTTGTACTGCCCTTTTTCTCCTTCAATTCATGAGCAGAAATAGGAAAGTATTTTCATTAAAAAAAAAAAAGGTACTTCTAAATATGGAACTATTACATTATAAAATATAATTAAGTGAAGTGAAACTTCTCACTATTCTCCCTGTATATTAAAATCTAATTCTGTGTTATATATATGAAAAAAAATCTTACAGACCTGTCCTTATTTAAAAAAGAAAGAAAAAGAAGAAAAGAAAATTGTTTCTTTAGCTTTGCTGACTCATCATGATGAATTTCACACTTGGATTTAGTCCTTCCAAGGTGAGAGCTGACGAGGAAGAAAGGTCAAACCACTCATTATGGATCAGTTTCACGTGACAATGCGACTCCTAAGATTGTTTGGTTTTGTTTTTGCTTTTGTTTTCTGGGATTGGAATACAGAACATGAGATGATAATATTACTTAGTTCACATTTATTAAATGATTGCGTGGGGGAGGTGCTGTCATTATCCCCACTTTATAAATGAGGAACAGAGGGGGCGCCTGGGTGGCTCAGTTGGTTAAGCATCTGCCTTTGGCTCAGGTCATGATCTCAGGGTCGTGGGATCAAGCCCCGAGTTGGGTTTCTCCCTCTCCCTCTGCCCTTCCCCCCTGCTTGTGCTTTCTTTCTCCATCACTCTTTCTCAAATAAATAAAAAATCTTAAAATAATTGCAGAACAGAGAAGTTAACTGGCTGGGAGATGGCAGAGCCAGGGTTCACATCCAGGCATCTGGCCCCGGATTCCCTGATTCTGACCACTCTGCCCTCCTGCTTATCTTTGTCTTAGGAGCAGGGAAGCGAGCAGTGGGATCATCACACGAGGATGGAGTTTGTGCCTGGCTAATTGAGATGTATACATAGGCTGTTATCTTCAACCACAAATATAATTAAAATGAGGATTGAATGCTCTTAGTGTATTTTTTCTTTTATTACTAATCACCACTTAAAATACTCCTATTTGAATTCCAGGAATACTTTTCACTTGTTCATTGAACAAGTATTTATTGAGTACCTACTGTATGCCTAGACTGTTGGAGGCAGCAAGGATATAGTTTGTGAACATGACACATAAGATTCCTTCCTTTGTGGAATTTCCTAACTTTCTAATGGAAGGCACAGACAGAAATGCTTAAGTTTCTATGAAGAAAATTTAATGCAGTCTCTGAGGAGATAGCGTTTGTAGGAGGCAGACATTAAATGAGGTATGAATTCGGGAAGATCCGAGGTGTATGTTCCAAGCAGAGGGAACACTTGTGCAGATGCTGGCAGTGGGAGGAGCAGCAGGAAAGGGGTGAGTGAGGAGAGCATGTCAGAGATGAAGGAGGGGAGGTGGACAGGGCTGTCACATAGGGTTTTATGGGCCACTATCCAGATGGGTACAGCCAGGGGGCCACCATGATCTTCCTGTTGGTGGCTGTGTGGAATGATTTGTAGCCCAAGAATAATCTTGGAGAGAGTGTTGCTCTCTATGATAACTTTCTAACTCACACTAGTCTGATTTATATTCCAAGGTTATTATTCAGGTACATTCAACACCCTTTCTGTATCCTTTCTCATTTGTTAGTCATTAAAAGGTGGGAAATGATAATGTGAGCCCCCTCCAGAGAGAACATAGCATTGCCTCTTCTGTGACATGGGGTCAAGCCTTCAAAATAGTTGGGGGAAATAACGATGCTGAGGAATGGAACTTCAGCTATCTTTAATTTAAAATAGCAGGAACAGATGTGAATTGGCAGATGGCACAGTGAAACATTTTCCCCAATATGGTGTAGGTTCTTTCAGCTTTGGTTATTCTAGTCTTTTGAATTTTATTTATATATTTAACCACACACAAGCTTTCTCTTAAAAATACATGTTGTATCTATTTGAAATATGCCAGGAGTAATTTAAATGAAGAGGAAAGTTTAGAACTATATATTTTATAGTTCATTTCTGATATTTTTACTTATAATTTTAAACATTTTACTTTCATCTTATGACAAAAAATTAATATATAGTGTGTGTGTGTGTGTGTATACATCTGTATCTTTTTATACAGTGAAGTTCCAGAAATAATTCTCATTATATTTAAATTCAGACTACCTGGATATTAGAAATTCAGTTAGTATTCTTAAGACTTACGGTGAAAAAATTTTGTCAGATATAAGGAAATGCAGCAATCTCTTCCACTTTTATGTTTAAAAGAGCATCTGTTTAGAGGAGCATAGGAGAAGGGAGGGAAGAATAAGACAAGACGAAACCAGAGAGGGAGACAAACCGTAAGAGACTCTTCATCATAGGAAACAAACTGAGGGCTGCTGGAGGGGACGGGTGTGGGGGGGATGGGGTTACTGGGTGATGGACATTAAGGAGGCCACGTGATCCAATGAGCACTGGGTATTACATAAGACTAATGAATCATTGAACTCTACCTCTGAAACCAATAATACGCTATATGTTAATTAATTGAATTTAAATAAAGTAAAGGAAACAAAAAAAAGATCATCTATTCAGAATGGTTATAAAATGGATTGTGCTAGTTAAAGTTAATTTTTTATGTAATGAAGGTTATTGCCCAAAGGATCTCTGCAGTTACAGTTTATAAAGAACTAGAAATTACATCATTGACTAGATGTTTTCAGACTGTGGTTTGTGTACGTGTGTGTGCTTGGTGGACTCCAGGCTTTTCCCACCGGTTCAGTCCCTGTCGTTCTTCTGTATGAGGCCTTCAGGTGACCTTTGGTTGGAGAGTAAGGTTTCCACACTGACTGCCATATAAAAACATCTATCAGGAAATAATTTAATTTTTCTAGACTTATTCAGAAGGTACTTTGAAGATTGAAATTATGGACTAAAATCACCTCTAAAAAAAATCCCGTTTTTGTTGTTGTTGTTTGCTTTTTATGGATAACTGAAGAAAATTTCTTAAGTATTCTGGTTATTTGCAACTTGGATGAAGAGAAGTGAGCCAGAAGCCCTTCCTGGACAGGATGTTTATTTCATTATAAATTAACAATGCAGTTTCTTATCAATCAGGAGTCTCACGTTTTGTAAGAGTCATACTACCTAACTCCTCATAACAGTACAATGAACTCTAGTAACCGAAAGTTTTTATTGCCGATGACTTCACTAGACTTGTCTAGACAGCAGTTACTCTCTAAAATCATAGCATGTTAGGGCTGGAAGAGATCTAACAGAGATACCGTAATTTAAATGGCCTAAATATTCTGTTTGCCACTGTAGCCATGGTTTTGGGGTTTGAGGGATGGGAAGACCAATGACTTCAGGCTGGAAAGTGGGAAACTGATAGGCATAAATATAGGAAAGGCCTAACTTGGGTTTTGGATGCAAGTATAAACATACAAAAGTATTCTTCTCTGGAAAGAGCAGCAGATTTGAAAGGAATTTGATGTCTGCTCATGTTTGTCAAAATGAGAGAGACTCCCTGGAGGTTTTACCTAGAGAAAGTAATTGCAGTCAAATTCATAACCTTTTGGATTGACTCTCCTTGGTAAAGTCATGCCAGCCAAAACAAAATAATTCTAGTGTTCTAATTTTTGCTAATGAAATCCATATGCTATCAGTTTGTTGTTAGTGGGATTTGGATTGGCTCTGCATGGTTCCCCACCCTTCAGCCATTTTAATCAGGTCAACAAAATGACTAGCCAAATAGAAAAACCAATGGACCAACAAACTTTTTCACTGGTTGTTTTGTTCTCCTGACTATTGACATAGAACTGCCAGCTATGATCTGATGGAGAGCCTGACTCTGTAATTCGCCGGCTTTATGGGCCTGTTAGTGGCAAAGAGCAGAATGTACTTGCTAGGCCAAAGGAGTTCAACTGCTTTGATAGATTTAGATTTGGTCTGAGCACCTGGGATAAAAATGTCTTTGAAGAAAGTGTCTTGACACCTTTATGTGACTTGGGTATTTAAACACTTGGATGGGTGGGACAGTTGCTACCTAAGTGTCCTGAGGTAGATACTCGCTGAGCTTCTCATTAACTTTGTGAATGTCAGAAAGTGACTTATGCCTGGAAGACTTTCTCCGGAGAAAGGACAGTAATGATTTCCTGATGATTTTGACTGATTGGGAACACACATGAAGTGCTTTGTGTTTGGTGAAAAGGTTTCATGTGAAATACACTTTGCTCTGATCCTTGTGACAATGAGTGAATAACTTGCCCTCCCTGTGACTGTCATATTTCTATAGGAAGCCGCCCTCTGTAGACAGCTCCCCATGGAAGCCGAGACTCTGGCCACCGTTCAGGCTGCTGTCAACCCGCCAGCCATGACCCCAGACATGAGATCCATCACTAATAATAGCTCTGATCCTTTCCTCAATGGGTAAGTTAACATTTTGGAGCAACTGACTTATTTTTGCTTGCTTTCTTACATGGTCTAGAGTATAATGGGCCTTTGTTTATATTGGGGAAAGGTGGGGAGCTGGGAGGTTGGGGTGGGGATCAAGGGAAGCTGTCCATTTCCTGATGTTGGTAATTGTACTACGATTGTGTAAGATGTCCTTGGGAAAGCTGGGTGAATGGCACACGGGAACTCCATACACTTTTCACATCTTCTCTGTGGGTCTAAAATTGTTTTACAATAAAAAATGTAATTAAAACAAAGAGATATTTTTAAAATATGAAACATCTGAGCAAGAAGGAAAAGATAATTTCGCCAGAAATATGTTCATCAGTAGAAGTAGTCAAACCTTAATTGTAGCTTTTTAAATCCTAATGAAGGGCAGTTGTCTATTTCCTGTGTCTTTTCTGCCCTTGTAGAAGCTTGTAGCAAACAAATAAATACAATTATGAAAGTTAGTAAAAAAGAGAGGTAAAAACAAACAGTAACTGAAATAATGAAGAAAGGGAATTTTTTAAATTGTTGATTTAGAAGTATTACAAATACACAGAAAAATAATAAAGAATAACATAAGATTTACCCAGGTATCCAACACCATACTTCCATAGATCTTGTTTTGGTTTTTTTTAGAGTATTATAGTTAATATTTAAACCATCCCCACCACCACTGAAATGTTTCTCTTTTTCCCTCCCTAGTGGGAGCCACTGTTCAGAAATTGGTGTGTGTCCATCACACACATTTTTATACTTCTGATTACTTGTTAATGTGTGCATTCATAAGCAATATTCAATACTGTTTTCTTTTTTTAAAAAATTTACATAAATGGTATCATAGTCTATATGCAGCACAGTTTTCAAATTATTATTTTGAGACAAAAAGGAAATCAGCATCAATTTACTATGAATGGCCAGTTTTATTTGCCTGGTCTTTACATCTTGCTGACATTGGTATGCATGTTGGAAAATTAAAGGGAGGTACAAAGTCAGCCTCCCTCCATTCCCTGGAAAGTTGGGCAGCACGACAGAAGTAGACCAGTTTAGGGGTTTCATGACTGTTTTGATTTTGGAATTTCTTGATGTGGGCTCGCATTGAAGTCTCTCTGTCCTTCGCTCCCCAGAGGGCCCTATCATTCGAGGGAGCAGAGCACAGACAGCGGCCTGGGGTTAGGCTGCTACAGTGTCCCCACGACTCCGGAGGACTTCCTCAGCAATGTGGACGAGATGGACACAGGTGGGAGCAAAGCCTGCAAGTCCTTGCAGTGTGTTTGCCTTTTTATATCATCCCTTTGGTCATCACAGTTCTAAGTCCAACCAGAAACACTTCATCTCAACAATAACAGAAAATGACACCTGAAAAGCCACCCAAACCCCAGGCACTATTAATAAATTCTAGTCCCTTCTCCTTAGTTTATACAAATACAGTTTTATACACAGGCACAGGATTTTAAATTCTTTCTCTCCTCCCTCCCTCCCTCCCTCTCCCTCTCTCCCTCTCTCTCTCTCTCTCTCTTTCTTTCTTTCCTCTGTCCTTGCTTCATATAGCCCCTGCTCACTGTTGGATTCCTGCCATTGTCTCCTGCCATTCTTTCACAGTGGAATATTTATGCTGTTCTCCTTTCAGTTATAATGTATGGGCCACTTTTTCTCTTGAGAAGTGGGACGGGTTTATAGTTCTACCCACATCTAATTTTTTTTCATGTCATTCGCTGCATTTGGGAAGCAATTGGCAGCGGGCATTTGGAAAGTTAAGCCACTCAGAAGATCTAAATTGTCAGCTCCCAAGCAAGTCCCAACATGATAACGATGTCTTCCCTCAGCAGTTAAAGAGGAGTCAGGGTACTTTTGACCTAGTTCCCAGCCTGCCCCCCTTTAGGCCAGGCCCCGGCTGTCTTCTGGTCCTGTCTCCTCTTCAAGTAGTGAGGCCTCCAGTTGCAAAGCCAGATTGGGTCTTCTTAGCCACAGCCAGATTTAATTACAAAGTCCTAAACTCCCAGAGGATAGTCTAGAACCAAGAATAAATGATGACTGAGGGGTCCACTATTTGGAAGTATTCATGCAACTTTCTCCTGTCATCACTGATGACAGGAAATTAATTGTCCTGTGATGAAAAGAAGTCGTTTTGGGGCACCTGGGTGGCTCAGTCGTTAAGCGTCTGCCTCCGGCTCAGGTCATGATCCCAGGGTCCTGGGATCGAGCCCCGCATCGGGCTCCCTGCTCAGCGGGAGGCCTGCTTCTCCCTCTCCCACTCCCCCTGCTTGTGCTCTCTCTCTTTCTCTCTCTCTCAGTCAAATAAATGAATAAAATCTTTAAAAAAAGAAAAGAAAAGACGTCCTTTCCCCGATGCCACTGTCCACAGTGCCTGTGTGTGTTACACTGTGTTCTTGGATGACTGTCATCTTTATCATAGTCTCTGAAGCTAAACGACTGATCAGACCAGAGTCAAGAGTCAGTCAGGCGTCTTAGGAGCGCAGTAGATTGGAGCAGCTGCTTTGGGGTCTCTCTGCAGGTCGTCATTGATGTGTTTAGAGGATAGCACAGACTGTCTTGTGAGGAGTCACACGGGAATAGTTTGAAGTGTTTGTTTTGTTATTCGCCGATTTATTACTTCAGTTTCCTCCCTCCCTCCCGCCTCCCTCCCTCACTTTCTTCATCGCTCTCTTTATTTTTTGGTGTGAGATTTATTTTGTCCTCTTTGGAACAGCCTTATGAAATGGCTCCTTCCTATATTTAATAATTGTTTGCTTTCATCTTTTGAACACTGGGAAGCCAGTGAAGATAAAAAACAAAAGTTAAATAAAGAAAGACTCAGGAGATCTAAATCTAAGCCTGACCATTAAAAAAAAAAAAAAAAAAGGTGGATTCTATTCTATGGCTTTTTTTTTTTTTAAGATTTTATTTATTTATTTATCAGAGAGAGAGAGCACAAGCAGAGTGGGGCAGAGGGAAAGGGAGAAGCAGTCTCCCCGCTGAGCAGGGAGCCCGATGTGGGACTCCATCCCAGGACCCTGGGATCATGACCTGACTGAGCTGAAGGCAGACGCTTAGCCAACTGAGCCACCCAGGTGTCCCTATGGCTTTTAAAAATAGCCTCAAAGTAGGGAATATTTTGAAGCCAAAATGTAGAATTAAGTGGTATTCTGGAAGGAACATAGTCTTTGTAGACAGGCAACCTAAATTGAATCTCTGTTTCTCCACTTCTTGGTAGTGACTTTGGGAAAGTGATAGAACCTGCCAAGGCCTTGGATTTCTCATCTATAAGTGGGAGTAACATGCTTACTTCATGGAGTTGTGGGGAGTCATGAGATCACAGAGTTTGGCCCAAAGTTCTCTTCCCCCACTTCTGGGAGGCTGAAGTAATGGACAAATTGAACTTGATAAATGCTAGGCTTCCAAGTTAACCTGGTTAAGGGACTGTCAGCCTGTGGAGTTTAGGGTCATTCTGTGAAGTCTTTCTTCACAGAAGTAGGCATGAACCTTCTCAAGGAAAGAAAAGTAACACAGTAATAAGATGAGGAAAAGCTGGGGGGTGGGCACAGCTCCAGTGTGGCTAGAAAAGGTCTATTAGATTCACTGACCACATGCTGAATGGAAACAAGCCAGCTAAGCACACTCCCTTTGCAAATCACACATGGAAACAACAGCTGGATGTGGTGTGGACTAGAGTAAAGGGAATAGCAAGAGCAAAGGTTGGGAAGTCATCCACTCTTCCAGAATATTCTGTAATAATCATGGCCTTTTAAGAATTGCCTGGATTTTTATCTCTCCTGCTTTTTAATGGATAAAACTGTTAAAGACCAAAAAGATCACTATGCTATTGCAAAGTTGATCCAAAGAGAGTTATTTTAAGATTGTTAACCTTAACGAAGAATCTTATAACTAGTCTCCTCATGCTTTCCATGTCTGAGGAGAAAGGATAAGAGAAATTCTTTAAAATAGATTTTGTTTGGCTAAAAAAAAAAAAAGGCGTTCTTGAGTTATTAGAAAATGTGTATGGGAAATCAATAGAGATGAATGGTTCTAACTGGAGATGAGGAAAAAAGACACCCAGCACTTGAGATCATATAGTTTTTCAGGGCAGATACTTTTTTTCAGCCTCATTTCCATCTGTTACATTCTAGTGGGTAGTGAAAGTTATTTGGGATTTCCTCAACATCAAACCTGATGTTGAGGTCATGTCGAACTTGATTTAATTTTCCAAATTACTGCCTTTTGCAATGAAAATCCTCTAAAATACTGCCAAGAGTCACTGATACCGTATGGGTTACAGAAGAGCCATTAAGCTTTGCTATCACCAAAATGCAAGTTTGATTATGTTTCCCTCATCACTTGGAAAGATGTAATTTTTCTCCTTGGAAAATGCATTTGGTTAAAGTGAATTTTCTCTGCTTTTGTTCAGAATAATGAAATTTGTATGCACAATTTCAGGAAGGCTACCATACTTAAAAGACACAAAAGCTAATTTAACAAGTTTCTTGGAAATGATTTCTAGGGTGGAAGCTGGCCTTAGTAACCAGTGCTCCTCAGTCTCTGAGGTATATTTTAAACCTTCAGGAAATTGATCAGGGCTATTTGAATTAGACAGTTGTTCTGATATTGGGTAATCAAGAATGATTGAATTCCTAGGTTTTTCTTTCTCTTAGCACAATCAACATTTATTGTATTTTTGTATTTATATAAGTTTGTATGTATGAGTGATACCCAGAACTGCGGGTGTGTGGCAGACAGTCTATTGTGCTTTACTCCAGTATGTGAAGAAGGTACCTATAATCCCAATTTCAGATGGGTACACTGAGGGTCAGATGAGGTACGTGTGTCTAAGGTCACACAGCTAAAAAGCCCAGTCCACTGGCACAAAGGTCAGTTATGTTTTCTCCTACACTATTATTCATAAAGAACATATATTCTTCATGTCATATCCCAGACACCTCATTTTCCTAGAACAGCATTTTCTCACCTGTGTTCTGTGGACTCCAGTTCCATTAGGATATAAATTCTGCCAGAATAGGATTGGATGATTAACTGGATTGAGGTAATAGTGGCCTAAACAAAATAAAACGGATCTCATTACAACAAGGCTTCTTAAAACCTTCATATGCTCACATACATTGTGACTCATACACATTGTAAGAAAAGTAGATAGTTGTGGGGTGCCAGGTGTGTGTGTGTGTGTGTGTGTGTGTGTGTGTGTGTGTAGGGTGATCTGCAGAATTCCCTTTATAAAATACTTTGAAAATGATCCCTAGAGCCATCAATGAAGATAGCTTTTTAATAACATGGTTAAAGGAAACTCCTCACTACTGTCTTTGAACATAAAGAGGGATGACATAGGTAAATATAAGCTTCACAATGAAATCCTAAGAGAATAGCTCTGTGTGATAAGGTATTTATTACAGGGAAGGACTCTCTACTCTTTCACAAAATAGCTCTTCATGCATCCGTCATGGGAAGGCGCAGATCACAGGTCGTTACCACAGTGCCTTCGCATGCTTCTTTCCTATCTCCTGGGCTTCTCCATTCTGGGCCCTGTCTACCCAGGACAAATAAAGATTCACCCGGCATCTCTGCATCTCTTAAGAGTGAGCATCACCAACTCAGTTTCAGGAACATGGTAGCTGAAATTTTTCACAGAGATGAACTATTTTAGACCAGCAGCAATAGAATATTCTGTTTAAATGGAAGCACTGTGGAAATGAAGGTGAGCATTGGGTCAACTCTTCAAGAGTTTAACAAACGGAATTAAAATGGTCATCTTCTGTTCTGTTCTAGGGGAAAACGCAGGACAGACACCCATGAACATCAATCCTCAGCAGACCCGCTTCCCTGATTTTCTTGATTGTCTCCCGGGAACAAATGTTGACCTAGGAACTTTGGAATCCGAAGATCTGATCCCCCTCTTCAATGATGTAGAGTCTGCGCTGAACAAAAGCGAGCCCTTTCTAACCTGGCTGTAATCACTACCATTGTAACTTGGATGCAGCCATGACCTGACATTTCCTGGGCCTCTTGGCAAAAAACAATGGAGCAGAGTCAGTCTGCAGGTGTACCACATTCTGCCTCCATGACTCCATGCTCCCTCCTTCCCATGCGGCCAGTTTCATCATTGCCTGGATTCGATTGACAGTAACTTAAGTTAAACAGATAAATGCTCTTATTTCCAGTTTCTGCAGGCCTGCATTCCCGTGATTTGCTATGCAGCGTTCTTCTGCAGAACTGAGGATGCAGAATTGCTTCTCTATTTTTCTCTCTGCTGCCCCATGACTAAGCTTGATGGGTGTTAGTTGAAATTTATGCATCAAATTGATTATAAACCATAAAAGCTGACCACAGGCAGTGACTCGTGACAGGTGGCTCGGTCCAGGAAATGTACACAAAATTAGACCTGATTGACGGTTTCAAAAACTGTGTTGGTGACAGTAGTACCGGATGCTTTAAAAAAATATTTAACGCGAGCTTTAAAAATCATTGTATGGATAGTACATCTCTGCTGTATGGAATACAATGTAGTTTTGAGTCCATGCTGGTTCTGATGGTTCTTTTTACTCTTATCTGCAAAGGCACATGTGGTCCTATTGTAGTTTGTCCTTCATCATTACTTTACTGCGTAGCGTCTAGACAACTCGTCCTTCCAGCAGGAGAGGGGCAGGAATGTGAGTCACAGTTCCTACCCTACAGATCTTATGAAAGAGACCAGTTTGGTACTAATTGTGAGCATTTATTAAACAAAACTTTTTTTTTTAATTACAAGTTGGATTTTTTTTAATTGCAGCTTAGAATTTGATGTTTATTTTATAAAGCACTATAATTTTGTAGCTGATGACAAAGGGCAGCCAAATGTTTTGATAAATCGGTGGTGACTGTATTTTTTTTTGTCTTTTGAAACCGTTCTGAAAACATCAGGACGACCTAGCTTTCAACCCGACAGCACACACAGTAAACTGTTGCTTTTTTAATGCTGAAGCCTTATCAGCTTTGCTTTCCAGATTTCAAGTGTTTAAAAGAATCTTATCTATGAAACTGTTTGAAGGATGAAGCAGATCTCTGACTGACGTGTAAAAAAAAAAAAAAAATCCCTCTGAAGGGTGTACGGTGGAGACTTGTGTTTCTGAATTCAGTAAAATTGATTCCTAAGTATATTATCTTAACCCTGTTTGCTACAGTTGGTATAAAAAGGCATGAAATATGTACTCAATACCTCTTATGTAACCAAAAACATTTTTTATTAGCTTTTAAGGACTGAGAGAGAGCATCAGGTTCACCTGGCGTGCACTCTGCCTGCATTACCCATGAAGTCCTCAATCGTTGAATATTTTGAACTGACATTATTTATAATCTATGAATTTAATATCTTTTTTGAAAGACATTAATAATTCAGGTCTCTGAGAGGAACCTTCCATTCCCAAGGGGGCTTATCTATTGGGGATCTTAAATAAGTTCCTTTTCCATCTACCAGAATAGAGACAGGCAGAATACATTTTACCTGGTTGGAAAGAAGGCAAGTGAAAAGGTCAGAGGTGAAGTAGTAAAGTCACGGTCGATAGTGGAAGGATACTAGTTGGGAAATGGAGACAGACAAGTGCTAGTGCCCCAAAAGCAAGATGAGCAGGATGGTAGGGGAGGTGCCCAAAAGAACAAAGCAACGATTTTCTACCACAGCTTTTATACCAAAAGATTCTTGTTGTAGAAGAAAGGGCTTCGGTGCACTTTACGGGAAGGAGGAGGGGCAGGGCTGGTGTCGCCCTGTCCAAGCTGACACTGAGCGTGTCTGTGGGTAAGAGCATAAGCCTGCTGTGCTTCCAACACAATGAAGTGATTTCTTTTTCCTGAAGGACCCATGGTATATGTTCTGATTCCTTCTCTCTCTCTAAGCGCCCTGAGAGAGATCGGGGTTGATGTTTTGTGTTTGCTACTAAATTGAAGGGAGCACTATTTCTTTTTCTCTTTTTGTGAGCAATAATTGCAAATAGAGTTGTACATTCTTTCTAAGAAAAACAAAAAACAAGGGACCTAATAACAAAACTGAGCAGTGTTACTGTATTTTTTAAAAAAATATTTTTATAGACTCCTTTTCAGGTTATTAAGTGTAAAAGAAACAGATACCCCTCTTTTTTAAAGTAGTTAAAACATCGGTGATTTGTATTATGAATTTTTAGAAGTAATTTCCTAGTAAGCTTGTGGCATTATAAAACACTAGAAGATATTTTTTTTAGTGAAATTAGTTGAAACATTTATTAATGAACATAACAAATATTTTCCAGAATGAAATATGAACCATGACTACGTGTTTACTAATAGACAAAGCCAGATGTAATTTTTTTGTTATGTTTTTAAGGCCATAAAATACGGCCTTTGTTAAAGAACACTAAAGCTAGAAATCTGAAAGTAAGAACAACTTTTGAAAGGGTTTTTCCTATTATTGTAAGTGTAAAAACCCCTGCCGAATTCATGATAAGGTGCTATTTATATTTCTTATTATAAAAGAACTGCCAGGATATCTTGTCTTTTCAATCCTAAATCAGTAAATTTCAACATTTCATCTGATAACTTTGCCATGGAAAAGGCATATTAAAAATTGAAATGGAAAAACAATTTCAGAGATCTTTCTTGCAAGGTATCGATATCCTGACAGAACACATTTTCTTGAAGTAAATATATTGTCAAAACCTGTTTGCAATTCTACTAAGTCTAAGTAATTGTTAGTGTTTCACCAGAGTATTTAGGATGTGAGATGCCATTTCTTTCACTGATTGCACAACATGCAGGAAGCAAAGTAAAACAGTTAATGTGCGGGGCAGGCGGGGGGGTGGGGGTTGCTCTTAACCCCGGCGTGGTAGAAAAGCTCTCTGTAGAAGGTGAGAGAAGTGTTGCTAATTATAAGTTGTGTTCTTAACGACAAAATTAGAAAGTAACTTCTGAAAGTACAACTTTTATGAAAAAAAATAAGCTGTTAAAAAAAGGAAATTGTAGATTAATTTAATTGGGAAAATGGGCGATTGACAGAGACCGTTTCCCTAACATACTACATCATTTATGTGCTAGTACTTTAACTTTTTAAAAAATTTACTTCTACGTTTTGTAATATGACATATGTGTGTTTATTTTTAATTTAGAATGCTCTGCCTGCAGAAGGTATGCAGCCAAATCAATCATATCAAACCATTTTACCTGGAGTTTGGTACTGGTTTTTACTTCTCTGATTCTGTATAAGAAAAATAAATACAATTGAATTTCCACTTGGAGCCTTTGTCTTTTCGTTATTTGCGTGTGTTCCTTTTACTCAAGGCTTTGGGTGGTACCAAAGAAGGGCTTATGTAACTCTCCTGGCAGACAATGAAAGAAAGACAGTTTTGTAGGCCAACGTCGTTTGGCCTCACATGTCTGGTCTTCAATATCCTAAATATCCACAGACTCCTGGTTTCCTCTTTATTTGAAGCAACCCACTGAGTTTTTTTTTTTTTTTTTTTAGTGTGTGTATATATATAATTTACATCCTATATATATGACATATATAATATATATAATTTTTTTTAATCACACTGTCCTCCCAACACCCTCACAGATTTGACTGAGATGCCAGAACTATAGGATTCTCGGTCTTTCCTGTGTTGTTAACATTATAGCGTGGCTTCTTGTTATCTAAACTAAGAACAGCTTGTTCATTCTGAGTGTGGGCTTGTGACTATATTTTCTCTGTCCCGTGAGTCCCCTGATTCTCACTGTTGTCCTATCTTTGTCCACAGAAACATTAGGTGAGAGCACTAGTAAAAGAGTGTTTTCAAGCAGGAGCTAAACAACAGAAGAGATGCTGGTGGGAATAGCTTACCAACATTCCTGAGCCTTAAGTCTCATGCATTTGTTTTTAAAAAAATTTTTTTTTTAATTCCAGGATAATTAATGTACAGTGTTACATTAATTTCAGGTATACAGTGTAGTAGTGATGGAACAATTCTCTTTTAACTCAGTACTCATCACGATAAGTGTACTCTTAATCCCCATCACCTGTTTAACCCATTGTCCCCCCCCACACCTCCCCTCTGGTAACCATCAGTTTGTTCTCTAGTTAAGTCTGTTTTTTTGTTTGCCTCTTTTTTCTTTGTTTTGTTTCTTAATTTCCACATACAAATGAAATCATATGGTGTCTTTCTCTGGCTTATTTCACTTGGCATTATACCCTCTAGGTCCATCCATGTTGTAGCAAATGTCAAGATTTCATTCTTTTTTATGGCTGAGTAATATTCTAGTGTATGTGTATACCACCATTTCTTTATCCATTTCATCCGTGGACACTTGGGCTGCTTACATTATTTGGCTGTTGTAAATCATGCTGTAATAAACATGGGGGTGCATGCATCTTTTCAAATTAGTTTTCATAATTCTTTGGGTAAATATTCAGTAGTGGGATTACTGGATCATAGGGTAGTTCTATTTTTTGTTTTTTGAGGAACCTTCATAGTGTTTTCCACAGTGGCTGCACCAGTTTGCATTCCCATCAACAGTGCACGAGGCTTCCTTTTTCTCCACATGTTCACCAACACTTGTTTTTGTGTTGTTGATTTTAGGCATTCTGACAGGTGTGAGGTGATATCTCATTGTGGTTTTGATTGGCATTTCCCTGATAATGAGTGATGTTGGGCATCTTTTCATGTGGCTGTTGGCCATCTGTATGTTTTCTTTGGAGAAATGTGTGTTCATGTCTTCTACCCATTTTAGTTGGATTATTCATTTTTTTGCTGTTCAGTTGTATAAGTTCTTTCTATATTTTGAATACTAACCCCTTACCAGATGTATCATTTGCAGATAACTTCTCCCATGCAGTAGCTTGTCTTACTTTTGTTGATTGTTGTCTTTGCTGTGCAGAAGCTTTTTATTTTGATGTAGCCTCATGCATTCTTTTTAAAAACCGTATTTCATCAGCACTGCCAATGTAACATGCACTGCTTGTTGAAAATGTTATAAATACCAACATGTATAAGGTAAAAAGTGGAACTTCTCTATCCCCCAAGTCTCACACTTTAAAAAAATATATAAGATTTTTTTCCTAGAAGTTGGATTTTTTTAACAAGAAAAATAATGATACATGCTATTTTTAAGCTTTCATTTTTTCTCTATTTTTTTTTTTAAAGATTTTATTTATCTGACAGAGACACAGCGAGAGAGGGAACACAAACAGGGGGAGTGGGAGAGGGAGAAGCAGGCTTCCTGCGGGGCAGGGAGCCCGATGCGGGGCTCTATCCCAGGACCCCAGGATCACGACCTGAGCCGAAGGCAGATGCTTAACGACTGAGCCACCCAGGCGCCCTCATTTTTTCTCTTAATAATAATAATGATATTACTAATAGTTACTGATCATTTACTATGTGCCAAGCACCACGCAAAAACACTTGATATGTATTATCTAATTTAATCTGCATAGTGACCCTATCATTTCAATATTATCCTTACTTTATAGATGAAGAATTTAAGAGGTTAAATCTTTTTCATGAGGTTACACAGTAAGCAACAAATATATCCAATATTTCATGGGCATCTTTCCATGCCAGGACATAGAGTTGTATATCTGGATTATTTTGAACAACTAATGTTTTATATGGATGTCCCCTATTGCTAGCCAGTTTTTAGTTTTTGCCTTTATAGATAGTGCTACAGTAACCAGCCCATTTTCGTGTGAATATGGCTGGAGGATAAATTCCAAGAAAAAATCATTACATCATGCGATTTTAAATTTTGATAGATTCTGTTAAATATTTTTGAAAGGAAGGACGGTACCAATTTATACTTCCAATAACAACAAATGCAAAGGACTGTCTCATCATTGCCAATCTGGAGCTGAATACTGCCTCTTTGTTTTGTTTTGTTTTGAAGATTGAGGAGTTTTCCTACAAACATGCAATTTCAAAAATAAAAATAAATCCGATTTGAATAAACATTAACATTTTGGGGTTTTTTCCCCCCACTGTACATTCCATAAAATATTTGGGAAGATATGTAGAATATATGAAGTTCAAAAATTGAATGAAAAATGTATTTCCTATCAATAAATATAATACAAATTAGTCTCTTCTGTTTTTCTTCCAGCTTTATCAAGATATAATTGACATACGGTGTAGTGATTTTATGTATATATATATATATATATATATATATATATATATATATATATATACTGGAAAATGATTACCACAATAAGGTTAGTTAATACATGTATCTCCTCACATAGCTACTTTTTTTTGTGTGTGGTGAGAACTTTTGACTAACTCTTAAGTCTGTATAGATAGAAAATACCTTACTGTTACAGCCTGTATTTCCTTTTTTCCCCCAGTTTGTATTTCTTGAATTAATAGTGAAATTGATATTTTCATAATACTGTTGTCTATAGTGAGTGATGTCAGTTCTCCACCCAGATAACCTTAGATTCCTTTTTACTGTTTTGTGCACCCCATCTCCCACGCTGCTGTGTTTTTGCTTCCAACAGCTAATATCTGTGACTCTTTTAAAAAGGATCGCAGTCACTTTGGTCCCACATGTGCAGAGAGCTAGCTGCATAGGAATTTACATTCTACAACATGACCTTTAGCCAGTGGCAGGTGGGTATGTAACTTACATTTCAAAGTCTCCTGTGGGATTAGGCACAGACTGCCTTCTACATGACTTGGCCTGAGAGCACACGCTTGCTTTGTTTCCTCCCTTTCCCTGTCCTGTTTACCTCACTCTCTTACCAGTTTCCCTTGTAAATACTCAATTCCTTGAAAAATCCTTTCTTAAATAGTACTTCTTTAGTAAGTCACTTGTACATGATCCCTTGATCAGGGTCTGCTTCTGAGAACCAGACCTAAGCTAGTATCTGGAATATACAACAAACTTGCATGTTAATGAGAAAAACAGTCCTATAGAAATACGGGCCAAGGATATGAATTGAAAATGTATAGGACAGGGAACTGCGTGCCAAATAGCTTGCCAACTTCATTACTAATCAGGAAAATGGAAATTAGATAGTAGTGATCTACCATTTCATTTCTATCAAACTGCAAAATGAAAAAGACTGAGGACACCACGTGTTAGCTAGGATATGGGGAAACGGGAACCCTTAATGCACTGTTGGGGGCAGCATAAGTTGATAAAGGCACAAAGCGGGCCACTTGGTCTGTTTTGCTGACCACTATATCCCCATTGTATTTCCCAAGTAAGTGAGTAGTTTCAGAAGGGACAGACAGGGAAGAAGGGCTGGCTGCAAAATAGGGGATGAGGAACTTCCCAGATGATTTGGTTGAATAAACAAATCTGTCACCAATCAATGGGGTGACAGGCATTGCCGCCAAACTAGCTCACAGCTGGGACTTGTACATTTATAGTGTATCCAAGTTCCCCCCCCACTTTTTTTTTTTTTAGGATTGCAATCTTGAAAATTCGTGTATTTGTATTTTCAATTAAAAAATGATAGCTGCCGAATTTAGGATTTTTTTCCCTTAGGACAGAGGTTTTTTAAAATTACAATCAATATTGTGTGGATATCAAAGGTCCTGGATATAAAATTTACTTATCTTCCATTGAGGGCACATATGAAGGTATTGTACATGTAAGGTTAAAATCTACAGAATTTCTGCTATCTGCCTTGTTGCCCAGAAGAGTTTAATATATGCAATGGATTAAAATGAATATAAAATTAAGATCAGACACATTATGTCATGTTAGAAAGACTTTTTGGACGAGTTTCTGGTCACTAGAGCTAGATGGGCTGTGAATTCTGGCCCTAAAACAGAATGGGTTTATTCCAGGTATGCCTCAGAAGGTCTGGTACATTAGGGTCCTCAAAGCAGAACTCCTTAGAACTTTCTCTGGAATGCCCCCAAATTTCAAGATTCACCAAAACAATTAGCCAATGCATTTTATTTTTTCACTGACTTGGATGGCTTTGAGAAACTGATCAAAACTTTAGGTGTTGTTCACAGTAAGTTGCTCCCGTACACGTTTTACAGTTAATTCCAGATGGCTCATAGACTCACTGAAACTCTTCCATTGACCTTAGAATTTGCAATTCTTTCCTATAGGCTGTCCTTTGAAATAGGTCCCTTGTAGTAACTTAAAAGTGTGAGATGATAAAGCCTTAACTGTAGTTCACAGAGATGTATAAGTTGTGTTTAGAAATAATAATTTACGGGGGTCACAGAGTTTACCATCAAGTTTTATATGTCCTATATGGACCCTTCTGCTTGTAAGACAATAGGTCATATTAGAAATTGAACAAAGTGATGCATACCTCCTATGTTTGCAGTTTGAGGACCAGAAATAGGGTGACGAAGTGTCCTGGTTTGCTTGGGACAGAAGGGTTTCCCAAGACTCAGGACTTTCAGTATTAAAATTGGGGAAGTCGCAGGAAACTGGGAAAGTTGGAAAGTATGCATCATGTACTCATTGGCAGGACCGGCTACATAATTTGTGGGACCCAGTGCAGAATGAAAACATGGGGCCTTGCTCAAATGGATTAAGAATTGACATTAGAGCATTAAACTGTGGGGCTTCTGTGAGGGTGGGGCCCTCTGTAATTGCATAGGACATGTCCTGAAGCCAGCCCCATTCATTGCAATCCTGCTGATCAAAGGATTTCCTGTGCTAGTATATCTCTGTAAGAATAAGAAAGAAGAGGGGCACCTGGGTGGCTCAGTCAGTTAAGTGTCCGCCTTCAGCTCAGGTCATGATCCCAGGGTCCTGAGATCGAGCCCCACATGGGGTTCCCTGCTCCGCAGGAGGCCTGCTTCCCCCCTCTCCCACTCCCCCTGCTTGTGTTCCCTCTCTCGCTGTGTCTCTCTCTGTCAAATAAATAAATAAAATACTTAAAAAAAAAAAGAATAAGAAAGAAGAGGCTGACATAAAAAAAAGAGTAATTACAAAATTGGGAGCTCAGTGTAGGGAATGAAGAAGAGGAGTGAACAACCTCAAATAAGACATGGAGTGTGAGCCTTAGCTTTGAGGACTTTCCCAGGCATTTCAGGGAAACAGCATACACGAAAGCCCCAAATTTTGAGTGCTGAGAAGGTCCACGTCTTTGGAGGGAGAGTGTAGGAAGGCCATGAGGCAGGAGGTGAGTAAATAAATAAAACAGATGGAGATAATCCTCGAAGGGGCTCGAATGCTCTGTTCCAGAGTTGGACTTTAGCCTGTATAATGGAAGCCATGGAGAGATTTCCAATAGTAGAATGACCTAAGGAAAACAGGCAGAAAAGTGAAGATGAACTGGAATGGAGAGAAGTTGGTGGCCCCCTCTGAGGACAAGGGCCTATTTGGTGCCGTGAGGCTAGGAAGAAATTGATATCATGGCCTCTGCCTCCAAGAAGATAATATCCTACTATGTATTTAGCATCGAGTGTGTGCCAACAGAGTTGACGAGCGAGAGAGATTGCTTGGGGCTTGCTGGTGAGGAAGTAAGATGGGGCAGCAGGCAGAGCATCCTGGGGATGTGGCACTGGTAAAGAAGGCATGGGAGCACAAAACAATATACTTGTTGACGACCCACTGTGTTCCAGGAACTGGGCGTCACTATTTCTTCCGAGGGTGTATCTGTGTGTTTATTGTGGTACCCTGACACTTTTAGAGTCATTTAGGCAGAATTGAAATCTTTATAGTATTGAGTCTTTCTATTCAATTCAATCTGTTTTCTTAACATCCTCAAAGAATGAGAGTTGAAGATGGATAGACAAAAAAACCAAACAAACTCCCCTACAACCTCAGTCTTGGAAGTCAGGCGCTAGGGCCAGCTCTATCAGAAATGACAGATATACACTTGACCCTTGAACAACACATGGAATTGGGGGCGCCAACCCCCAGTGCAGTTAAAAGTCTGCAGAAAACTTTTGACTCCCCCCAAACTTAACTACTAATAGCCTATTGTTGACCAGAAGCCTTCCCAATAGCAAAAACAGCAAATTAACACATATTTCATATGTTATATGTATTCTTAGAATAATGTAAGCTAGAGAAAAGAAAACATTATAAAAAGAAAATCATAAGGAAGAGAAAACACATTTACAGTACTGTACTGTATTTATTAAAAACAAACAGACCATGTATAAGTGGACCCAGGCAGTTCAAACTTGTACTGTTCAAGGGTCAATTGTAATTGTAATCTCTGGAAATCCACTTAACTTTCCTGGGTATCATTTGTTATTTTCCTTAGCTATAAAATGCTCATTTTCTCCTGGCACTAAAATCCTCCCATTCTATAATCTTTCTTAGTGTTTGAACAGATGTTCTACATTGAGGAGATAGGTGGATTTGTGTCATGTACACAAGAACACACTCTTTTTCTTATAGCATTTTTTGAGAATCCAATAGTTATAATAGACTGGAGAATGAGAAACCGATATTTTAACTATGACTCTAATCCCCCAAAGAGGTATAATTTCAGCAAGCACGTTCATCACTGCCCAACCAGGGGGACTGACATTTCCACCATTGAGATTTAGGGACTATTCCAGAAAAAGGCCCCACTCAAGTATCTTACTTGGGTAATGATGATGACTAACTGGGCATAAATGGAGAAAATTAATTTACAGGATTAGCAAGTGATTAATAATCAGTAATCCCGGGGCGCCTGGGTGGCTTAGTTGGTTAAGTGTCTGTCTTCAGCTCAGGTCATGATCCTGGAGTCTGGGATCAAGCTCTGCATCTTGCTCCCTGCTCAGTGGGGAGCCTGCTTCTCCCACTGCCACGGCCCCTGCTCCTTCTCTCTCTCTCAAGTAAATAAATACAATCTTGAAAAAAAAAAATCAGTAATCCCTTACACTCTGGGAAGAGAATCCATTTATGGAATTAGCATAGAGTAAAATAAGAGTTTGAGAGAATAAGAGGGAAGCCCCAACGGGGAAGGGTGAGGTCCAGCACATTCCACGCAGCATTGCCAGTCTTGGAGAGGTGGGTGTGTGAGCATTAAGAAAGGGCATGTGTGGGCAGTCTCCTTTACAAATTTGCCGGGGGCTTCATTCCTCCAACCAGTTAAGGAGTTCCATGCTGCAGCTATTAATTAACACAGTGGCCTTAGCCAAGTCTCTTACAGTTTTTCTTTACATGTAAAATTGGCTATTATAAAAAAAGGGGGGGAGCAGTGAGAGAGAGGTGAAGATTCAGAAAACTGACTTATATAGAGTAACCAGTAAGTAAATAAATGGTGGTCAATAAATGTTCATTTCCTCCGTTTTTGTGAGCTTTTCCCTCTCTTCTTCCCAGGCCCTATTTTTCTCCACAGCACTTACCACCATGTAACAGTTAAGAGATAATTCACTTCTTCATTGTCTCTTCCCATTAGCCTATCAGTGCCGTGAGAACAGGGATTTTTGTTTCTTTTATGACTAGCACCTTGATCGATGCCCGGTAGACTGTTCAAAAATATTTTAAAAATATTTGTTGAATGGAAGAATATGTTTGTGAGAATATTGTTTTTCACACTGCAACCCTTCCTTTGGACAGTGCCATTTTTGTTGACTTGTTTGCTCACACTTGCGGGTCTTAAATTGATGAGGCTCTTGGAAAATATTTCTTTATGGGGAGATACTTAGAAAGACGGCCAAACCTGTCTTCTGAGAAACTGCCCCCTGGGTGAGCCGGTGCGCTGAGCCGCCACTAGAGGGCAGCAGCTAGCTCTGCCAGGGCGTGGTGACCAGCCCCTCTCTCAATCCCCACCCCGCCCCCCCAATCACCGTGCAGACTGGCTAAGGGATGGGGTACCACGAGGGGGAATTAGAAAGACAGGAGACTGCAATTTTTGTTTCCTCTTTGCACTCACTTATATATACACGTTGCCAGGAAGATCTGTGGTTTTGGGGTGAGAATGAGGGTTTTTTTTAAAGTACAGAGCAAAAAAAAAAAAAAGAAAACAAAAGAAAAAGAAAACAAAAGAAAAATTAAGGCATTCTCAGAATAAGATTCATAGTGGAGTCAGTGGATCACCTGCCTCAGAATATCCTAAGATCTTAGTGTAAAATGTGAATTTCTCTGACTTTCCTGAATCTGAAGGAGGGTGAGGGCTGGGAATTTGCATTTACTTAGCAAGCTTCCGGGTGATTCTGGCTCACTCTAAAGTTTGAGGACCACCACACCTGGTGAGTAGTCTCCAAACTTTTTATCATGAAATGTATATATGTTTGCCTGTTTATTTCCTTATTTATAAGCTATATGCATATATGACTGTTCTAATGTATTGTGTATATAGGAAAACATTCACAAAAATAGAAAATTTGAAAGGATGAAAGATCATATACATTAAAGTTTATGTATGAACTTCCCATGCCACATTCTGAATGAGAGGATAACTCATGCAGATAAAATGTTATTTAACTGATCCTCAGGGTAATTGTTATGGCACAACACTCATTTTCTCAAGTTTATGGCCCCAACGTCAATGAGCATGAGACAGCATGATTATCTGTAGAGGTTTTATTTCTGTTTCAATGGTATCACTGGGCATTCTCCCTCTCCCTCTCCACAAAATTCACATTTGGTTCTCAGGAAAGTTGTCATATTTACCCTCTTCCTCAACCTGATGTCCCAAGTGCAAATTTGGGGTGGGAAACCGAGTATAGACTGGTCAGTATGTTGCTATCTTATACCCAGCAATGCGCAGGTAATTCATGCACACACACACACACACACACACACACACCTGGGGCTACATTAAGACTGAAAAAGTTGCAAAATCCTCTCCCGTGAAACCCTGCCTACAAAAAGCTTTAAATTTAATGATTTGACTCTACTTCTGGCTCTTAATCTTTCTGGAGTTATGGATCTCTTTGAGAATCTAATGAAATCTGTGAGCTTTCTCCCCAGGGCAGGGAGAAAAATACTCCTCTGACTATATATACCATTTCAGAGCATGTGGAAACTTTTGGAGTTCTCAACGTGTAGACTCTGAGCCAGCAGCTTCAGCATTTCTTGGGAACTTACTTGAGATGCCCCACGCCCAAGCCTTCTGAATCAGAAACTCTGGGGTGGGAACAAGCCCTCCAGGTATTTTTGATGAATACTCAAGTTTGAGAACACTCCAGAGGAGAGGTTCTCAAACCGGCTTCCCT
Organism: Zalophus californianus; assembly: GCF_009762305.2. Taxonomy (NCBI): domain Eukaryota; kingdom Metazoa; phylum Chordata; class Mammalia; order Carnivora; family Otariidae; genus Zalophus; species Zalophus californianus. The sequence continues at coordinate 104,345,489 of NC_045595.1, read as the reverse complement.
ATTAGAATCACCTGGTGATTTTTTTTTTGTTTTTGGAAGCCACCAATGCCTGGGCTCCAATCTCCTTTAATTAAATCAGTATTTTTCTGCAAGTGGGGCTTGGACACTGGGATTTTTAAAAGCTCTCCAAAGGAGCTAAGCTCTGTGGATCGAGATGTTAATAACTCAGGCTACTTCTGACGATCCCCTAACTAGAACATGATAGCACTAGAGAAGAACTTAGCCACAGCCTGACTTTCATTTACTGGGGAGGACACTGAGAAGCTTTTCCATGCTGCACAGTTACTGAATGTCTAGGCACCCTGTTCTCCTTCCCCTGTCCCAGGAAGTGCCACACACCGAAATAGTGATCCCAAAACACTCCTGAAGAAGCCTGGCCAGAGAAGACACATGTAGTTAAAAGTGGACTAGATCACAGCATTTTCAGCTACAGATCATTGACATCAGCTTCCAGTGGTTTTTCCTCCTTGGCTCAACATCTGCCATTGATTTTCATTGAACTCAGTTCATGAAGCTTTCTTCAGAAGGAGCTGAAGCTCTGCCTGGCCAGTGGAAAGGAGCAGAGCTGACGTGGGGCCACAGCAGAGCCTTCCCCTTTGAGAGGTGGGGGGATGGGGCAGTGAGGTGCCAGGGGCTGGGAGGCAGCCAGGAGTCCTGGGTTTAATGGCAGCCCTGCCACTGACTCACTCCGTGACCTTGGGCTTCTTGCTCAAGCTCTTCATGCCTCAGTTTCTTCACTTCTCAATAAGGACGACAATAATAGCACAACTACCCTACGGGTTGTGGCTACTAAAGGGGTTTGACGCATGTCAAGACTGATTTCCACATCAGGTCGCATGTTCTGCCAGTGTAAGCTCGAAATGGGTGGCAGCACCGGTGAGCGGTGATTGGGGGGGCGGGGAATGGGAGGGTTAGCCGCCTTGCTTGCTGCAGGCGAGCCAGAGAGCTCAGGAACCTGCCTTTTCTTTCCTCTTCGTTTTTAACCCTGAGGATTATAGAAATCTGCCTCTGCATTCCGGCTTTTTCTACACAGAGGGGATAATGTCAGCGAGTAGAAGGAAAAAGCCGAGGAGTGAGCAACGGGGTGGGGGGTGGGGGGTTGGGGGAATGCGGGGGGGGGGGGGAGGGAGGGAAGGGACATTGGGTGTGGTTGTCTTCATATAGGTGCTTTGAAAGATTATATAAAAATGCTGATTTTGATTACGATATTTTAATTGATCATTTGCACTAATTCAGGTTAACATGAATGAATGAACAGGATAAATTGTGACATTTAAAAAAATAACAAAATTCTCATGCTTTCAGTTCTACATAGGAACTTGAGATTAGCATCCCAAAGCCTCCCTTCCTGGATGCTGTTAGAATTAGTGAGGTTTGAAGCACCGTGGGTGAGAGTGGGACTCTTACCCTCAAACAGGCAGATGATCTGGGTTTAGATCCCATATTTTTCATTTGCTGTTTATGCGGCTCTGGGAAAGTTTATTTTTTCTAAGCCTCATTTTCTTCTTTCTTACACGCAAGGAGCTAATCATAGTTTCTATATCATAAAGTTGTGTCAGGTTAAAAAAAACAGACTTAGATAAGGAAAAACTTTATTCAAAAGGACTATTGCAACACGAGAATCTCCAATCTCAGGAATCTGCAGGCGTCTCAGAAACAAACAGAAAAGGCTTTTCTTTTCCAGGCTGGGCTAAGCAGAGCTTGGCAGCGATGGGACGTTGGGCAAGCACATGGCATGCTCGCCAGGGTCTGACAGGAAATGTGTCTCCCTGTGGTCAGCCGATTCCCCGGATAAGCTAATAAAGGGACACTTCCGTGCTTGCTCAGGCTTGGGGGCAAGCAGAGGTCAGGGGCCTGGGGGAGGAGAGAAGCCTCCCTGAAGTCTGGTGAAGACAGAGCAGCATGTAAGGCAAGGGCAGTCGTGAGCACTTGGGTCAGTTGTTTTGAGGACCAAGTGAAATCATGCATGTATATTACTTACCAAGGTTTCTGGGTATTACCAATAAGTTCTGGGGTTGTTTATTTTTTTAAAGATTTTATTTATTTATTTGTCAGAGAGAGAGACCACAAGCAGGGGGAGCGGCAGAGGGAGAAGCAGGCTCCCCACCGAACAGGGAGCCCCATGTGGGACTTGATCCCAGGACTCTGGGATCATGACCTGAGCCGAAGGCAGACGCTTAACCGACTGAGCCACCTAGGTGCCCTGGGGTTATTTTTTTATGACAAAAGCTTGATTCTCAGCTTGAGAGTGGCTTTTTCTTTGTTCTGAGCAGAATAATTCAGTCATACCTCCATGACAATGATAATACCCATCCAGAGCACAGTTACTATGTTCCAGGCCCGGGGTTGAGGAGAGGTCTGAACTTTGATAAGATGGAGTTTCTGAGCTCAAGGCGTTCTCAGTCCAGAGGGAAAGAAGGAAGTGTTAATGGATATAACAGGGAAGGGCAACCATTCTGACATGTACAGGATACCATGGGAGAATTGGGGAGGGGCTGTCAATTAACTGCGGGGACTATCGGGAAGGAAGAAGCTGGACAAGGGGAGCCCTGAATGAAATCTGGGAGGATAAGCAGCGTTCACCCTGATGAGCAGGCGGGAATGAGCATTCCTACACACACGGAACAGCATATGCAAGAACAGGGTCTGAAAGAGTGTGTGGGGCCAGAGACAAGGATCCCTAGGTTCTGGGCAGAGCGATGCTGGGTCTGCAGGGACCCGTAGGGGCTGGGTGATGAAAGCCACTGAAAGGGTAGGGGCGTGGTAGGTTCTGTAGTCAGGACAGTCCTCTAGGGTCATTCTCCTAGTTCTGTGTCTGCTTAAATGCCGATGACAGCACTCTTGAGGCCAGGGTTCCAGGAGAGCCATGCATGGAGGACTGGAAGAGTTCAGGCCGGCACTGTTGCTTTGAGATGCCCGTGAAACATTCAGAAACAGATTTTTAGGGGCGCCTGGGTGGCTTAGTCTGTGAAGTCTCTGACTCTTGGTTTTGGCTGAAGTCATGATCTCGAGGTCTTGGGATCAGGTCCCACGTGGGGCTCTGGGCTCAATGCAAAGTCTGCTTGTCTGTGTTCCTCCCCCTCTGCTTCTCCCCCTGCTTGTGTGCTCTTGATCTCTCTCAAATAAATAAATAAAATCTTTAAAAAAAAAAACCCCAAAACCCAAAAGAGATATTTAGCAGACAGGGCAGTGGTCTGGGCTGGAGATAAAGACACAAGAGTCATGAACATAGTCATTAAAACCACAGTGGTGAAGATCATCTGGGAGAGTAGTATTTAGACCAAGCAGAGCAGTGCTCTGAAGCCAGAACTCGAACATTTAAGGAGCACCTTCTTTTAAATGTGTATATGTCACTTTGGTGATAGGTAAATATTTGTTCATGTATGTTTATGTATGTACGTAAACATATGTTTACATACAACCAGTAATTACTAAGCACATTCTACGTGCAAAACACCATGTTGGCTTCCAGGAAAAAGAACTGATGGTTCTTCTCAAGCAGCACATGATCCAGACCAGTGATTATCAACTATGGGTGACTTTGTCCCCCAAGGGGATATCTGGCAATATCTGGAGACATTTTTGGTTGTCAAAACTGAGGAGGGAAGGTTGGTAGTAGCATCTCCTAAGTAGAGGTCAGGGAAGCTGCTAAACATCCTTCAGGGCCCAGGACCGCTCTCCCCACTTTGATAAAGAATTATCTGGTACCAAATGTCAATTGTGTAGAAGTTGAGAAACCTTGATCTACACTAAAACAGCACATGTGCACACACACGAAAACAAACAAACAAAAAGCCCCATTCCTTTCTCCAAGCTGGAGATGGTGGCTTTGTAACGTGTCAACTTGGCTAAGCCAAACTACATTTGCCTAAGTCGCTTTTTGTGTTTCCTATTGGGGCACCCACAAGAACAACTCTTGCAAACTTTGGAGGGCCGAAGGGAGGCAGCAGCATTTTGTAGCTCATACAAACTCATCTCATTGACACAAAGCAGCACCCGGGCCCTACAACTGCCCTACAGCCTTCCCCAGTATCTCCTTCAGCTTCACTGACCCTTCGGGTGGGTAGGGTGTGTTTAGCTCCATGACAAAGGGCCCCAGCTTCTGGGGCTGCAGCTCAGGTGGGTTCCAGCTTGTTCTTGCTCTCTCACGCTCTATATCCCTCTCCTCTTTCTGCTGGCCTGCCCTGTGGACCTCAAGCTCCAGCCTCAGCCACAAAGACAACACTAGCTAGCTAGCTCCCGCAACTACAAAGGGCAAATCCTTGTGATATGGATATATCCCTCTACTGACACAACAAATTTATTGATTGCCTACTATGTCCTAGGGCCCCTATTAAGCACTGGAGGTGCAGACTTGAATCAGATACTGTCCTTGCCTCAAAGAATTTGTCATCTAAAGTGTGAAGACATAAGTCATGTATTTGTGAAATCAACACAAAGTTGGCAACTCCCAGAAGAGAAGTTTCTAGACAGTCTAATGACCAAATGTGTGTGTGTGTGTGTGTGTGTGTGTGTGTGTAGGAGCATCAACCAAGGTAGGGGCCCATACATCTTTGTTTTCTGTCTCTTCCTTTTAATCCCTTTAATCCATGGTAAGCATTTTTCTTTAATTTTATGTTAATTGGATTTGAAAAATGGCCTTTTGTGTGAAAGCTTGTCAAGGAATTGTTTTAATTCTTCATCTATAAAATAACGAGATCAGATTTGATGATGACTATAATTTCTTCATTTTCAAGTTCTGAATCAATGAAAACCCCTGAATAAGGAATCGATGCCCTTTTAACTACATTCTTATTTCCTTGTCAGAGAACATAGGTGAATCAGTCCTAATGGCCTGGTGTCTCTGAACCTCTGGAACATCATTACCTGTGTCACCCTTTAGGATTTAATGTATAAGGCATCATATTAATTAATATTAATCAGTAAAGTGTGAATTCCCAATGGGCTGTAATGGGGTCTGACTTATTTTTATCCTTGGTGCCTGTCAGTCTGTAGTCTAAGTCAATGGTTGCTCAAACTGGCTGGTTTTTAGCATCACCTGGTAGGCTTTTAAAAACTAAATAACAAAAGACAGGCTTTTATGCCTTATACCTAGATTTTCAGAGGCAGTAAGTCGAGGCTGGGGCACAGGAATCATAAGAGGACATTTTTTAGGTGATTCTGTTGATCATGGTTGAGAACCAACATTCTACATTGACTTGAAACTGTGTGTGTATGTGTGTGTGTGTGAGTGATCTTAAGTGCCTATCTGCTCTCCTTTCTTCCTTCTGCCCATTACGTGCCAGATGGGGTCTTGACCTGATCCCAGACTTCTCCCTGTAGTGAGGGCAGAATCACAGCCTGTAACCTTCATGTCTTCAGTGCCCAGGCCCCATGGCCAGCACTCAGGAGGTGACTGTTAATCGCTTTCCTGACGACTGTGAGAAACGTAGTTTCAGTGTGCCTGACCCACATAGTGCAGCGTCTCAGCTTGGCAGGTCCAGAAGTGAGGCTCTCTGGCGTGTACCTCTTCTGAGACCCTTTTAATTGTATGTTAGTCATGTTGACAATCCCACGGGCCTCCTTGTTTCACCTTGGCGAACTTCAAAATTTCTTGGCTGATGGGTTGCCTTTCAGCAGTAGGGAAATGGAGACTTAGAAAGTAACTCTCCCAGGATCCCCAGGCTGGTGTGTGGTAGAGCTAGCGTTTGAACTCAAATCAACAGAATGGATTTGACTCCTTATTAGTGCCTGACTCATAAAACCAAACTCTATGTCTTAATATAACACATAGAATTAATAATACCTATTACCTTAATCCTGGTCACATGCTGACAAAAATTATCACTGAAGTCAACTTTTCTAAAACATTGTTTTTTTTTCATCAAAAGAAGCCATTTGTAGAGAAGATGAAAAAAAGTGTGGTAGTCATTCAGTCTTTTCTCCTTCCTCCCAAACACACACAATCTTTATTATATCACCTTTGCAAATATAAGCAGGCTCAAAAGACTAGTCACAAGTAATTCAAAGGCAATAGGCCAAAAGACACCAAATAAAATTATTTATGATACATCAGTCATTCTGTTTTTTCTCCTAAATCTTGAAAACAAAAACTGGTCTTAGTTTCTCATTTTTAATGTGCTTTCCTCCGTTGAATTATGTAAAACTTCCAAAGATATAAACATCTCTATATACAAAGAAGCAGTATGGCGTATATGTAACCTTACACATTTTTCCCTCAAAACAAATTATGATAAATCTGCTTTGAACCTGTTCTAGAAGGAAGCGAGTCTGAAAGATATATAAACCTAACTTAAGTGGCCAAACTATTTTTTATTTGAAAAAAGCATAAAAATCTGAGTTGAGCTAAGTTGCTTGGAAAGTGGAAGGAATAACTCTGCTCTCCCTAAGCTTTGTCAGTTAGGACGCAGATAGGAATTGCCAACCCCAGGAAGAATAAGTCTAATATAACATAATTCTAATAAGAATAAGTCTAATGTAAAGTCACATGCCGTCAAGTTAGAGCAGCTCATCAAGGAGATTTAAACTGGTCCGTCTCCCTAGAAGGTAGAAAAGTTAATTATGACATCATTCTTTTTTTTTTTTTTTTTTGCTTCTCTCCTTCCCTTCTCCCTCCCCATCACCCCTCTTCTTCGTGATTACTCCTGCCCCATATTGGTTACCTATTGAATATTTTCAATACTTTTCTGACTGTTTCAGATCTTTCATCCATCACTTACCTGTGTTTAGGTTACAGGCTTCATTTTATTTTGCATCATTTATTATTATTATTTTTAAGATTTTTATTTATTTGAGAGAGAGCATGAGTGGGGGGGGAGGCGGCAGAGGGAGAAGGAGACTCCCCACTGAGGCAGACTTGATCCCAGGACCCCGGAATCATGACCTGAGCTGAAGGCAGACACCTAACCGACTGAGCCACCCAGGTGCCCCGCATCATATATTATTAAAACATTTTTTGATAAGAGGCACAGAACTCAAGTGATGTATACAAAGTCACAACTAATAAGTAGAGGAGCGAGAATTTGAACCCAGGGAGGTTGACCTCGGAGACTGTGCTCGTCGCTCCTCTCCTTGACGCTCCTCTGCCTCACCAATGTTTCTATCAGTAAATAACAATCAGTACAATGTGCTGAGCCTTCTAACTGTTGATATGCATGCATATTTATCACCCCATGTTAGACATGCAGCAACCTCAGGAAGTAGATTTAACAACCACGTTCTGCAGACAAAGAAACGGTTGCGTGCAACGGACTTGGCCAAGACTGCACAGCCGGCACCCAACCCAGGTCCCATAGTTTGTATTTAAGGCATGTTTCCATCTATTACCTCATGGAAGGCCTGTGCCAGGCTCAGGAATCTCTCAGTAAATACTTTCTGCTTGAATGTGATGGCTCTGCACACTCTCTGGAAAAGGTCTGCAAGAGGCGGTCGGGGTAACTAAGACTCGGGAAGTGAGGAAGCTTGCTGGGGTCACTCAGCGAGGAGGTTGTGGAACTAGGCTGCAAGCCCAAGTCCCCCCACAGTGTCCCTCAGTGGGGGGGGGGGTGCGCGATGCTGACCAGCTGTAGGAGAGGCAAGCCGCCAACAAGAAAGAAATCCTCAGCAGACCGATTGTTAAAAAATGCAGCTCTCATGGGCACTGAAATATCTGGTAGTGAAGTTTCATGATTATCTGCACATTACTTCCCAATGGTTCAGAAAGAGAGAGCGCGCAGATGTGAACAGTTTGTGTATCCTAGGTGAAAATATGTAGGTGTTCCTCGTACTGTTCCTTTAAATTTTATGTAGATTTGAAGTTTTCTAAATAAAAAGTTGGAGAAGAAGGGAGGGAGGGAGGGGGGCTGAAGGGAGGGAGGAGGGGAGGGAGGGAGGAAGGGAGGGGAATTCAGGAGGTGTACATTCATCCTCAGATTCTCCGGTTCGCATGCATGGACAACTGTGGAGTCCTTCTACTGTCTTCTGACTATCAAGTGATTTATTCATTAATTGCTAAACTACACGGGCTCCTGGGTGGCTCAGTCAGTTAAGCAACTGCCTTTGGCTCAGGTCATGATCCCAGGGTCCTGGGATGGAGCCCAGCATTGGACTCCTTGCTCAGCATGGAGCCTACTTCTCCCTCTACCTCTATTGCTCCCCCTGCTTGTGCTTTCTCTCTCTAATAAGTAAATACAATCTTAAAAAAATAAAAAAATAAAATTGCTAAACTACAATATCTGTATAGATGACACTCACTGAAAAGATTCTATGTACTGGCACCTATGGGTATGTTTTAAAACTTACAGATAATCCTCAAATTGAATAAACTACTATCTTCTATTCAAAAGGCAGCTGTATTTGTCATAAATCTTGCAATGAAAATTTGCTTCCTAATTAAATATATGATTCTCTTCTGTGTAGACAGAAAAAGAAATAATGAAAGTATTTGAAATGAGCTGATTTAGCAAGCATGAATTCATTTTGGATGAATTACAAGATTTAGATGCTCAATATTCTTAACTGCTACTGTGAAAATAATTTTGATGGATTGCTAACTGGTAGTTTTCTTTCCTTCTCGTTTGTGTTTAAAGACCAAAACATTTAAATACAACACAATAGAATTGAAAATTTATAGCACCGGGGCGCCTGGGTGGCTCAGTCGTTAAGCATCTGCCTTCAGCTCGGGTCATGATCCCAGGGTCCTGGGATCGAGCCCCGCATCGGGCTCCCTGCTCAGTGGGGAGTCTGCTTCTCCCTCTCCCACTCCCCCTGCTTGTGTTCCCTCTCTCACTGTGTCTCTCTCTGTCAAATAAATAAATAAAATCTTTAAAAAAAATTTATAGCACCGGGGCGCCTGAATGGCATGGTCGGTTAAATGTCCGACTCTTGGTTTCAGCTCAGGTCGTGATCTCAGGGTCGTGAGATCAAGCTCCATGTCACGCCTCAGTGCTCAGCATGGAGTCTGCTTGAGATTCTCTCTCCCTCTGTCCCCCCCAAAATAAATAAATCAATCTTTGGAGGAAAAAAGAAAATTTATAGAACAAAAAATTCAATAGTGAGATTTATTTGTAATATACTCATTTTACACTTGATTTGGGGAACTTTTTATTTATATTTTGTATATTTTAAAATCTATGATTGTTAAACTTTTTTTCTTTGAATAATATAAGCTAGAAGGAAGGAAAAAAGTCAAAGTCTTCTTACTGATCATTTGAGTTGAGTAGGATTTCCTTTAGGTCTTTTTTTAACTCATAGTGTTTCTTTTCTTATGTACATACATGTTTATTCTATATACTTTTTTTGGTATCTTGCTCTTTTTATTTTATCTTTTTTGGAAAGATTTTATTTTTAAGTAATCTCTATCCCCAATGTGGGGCTTGAAACTACAACCCAGAAGAGTCACATGCTCTTCCAACTGAGCCAGCCAGGCAGCCCTATATCTTGCTCTTTTAAAATAACACAATCTCTTGGGGGTGCCTGGGTGGCTCAGTCGTTAAGCGTCTGCCTTCGGCTCAGGTCATGGTCCCAGGGTCCTGGGATCGAGCCCCGCATCGGGCTCCCTGCTCAGCGGGAAGCCTGCTTCTCCCTCTCCCACTCCCCCTGCTTGTGTTCCCTCTCTCGCTGTGTCTCTCTCTGTCAAATAAATAAATAAAATCTTTAAAAAAAATAACACTATCTCATAAGCATTTTCAGTATTATTATAGTTTTAAAAATATTTTTAAGATAGGGGGAATAAAAATGATAACAAAATAACTCTGAGAGGATATAGAAGAAATCAGGTGGACACTGGGGAACTGGGTGATTAGAAGACAGGGCAGGACACAGTTTTCCAACTGAATACCCCTGTATATTTCTGACACAGACAGAGTTTTTGACCTATATACATATAATGCTTGTTAGAAATTTAGAGAAAATGATTTGAATCGTTTAAAATTGGGGCATAATATTATCTTAAGTAGATGGACCACAGTTCATATTTATTTACATAGTTCTTTCTTATGGAGCTCTCGAGTTCTATTTAATTTTTTCCTCACACACCAATTTGTGTTTTTAAATATTTCCATGTGTGCTTGAACAATTGCTCGATCTGGCTTGGTCACTAGTTGAAATAATTGTACCGTCTTACTGCCCACAGGTTTATTTTTGTTTTTTATATAGTTGATAATTTACAATCACATTTGGAGACTAAACCCTCAGTGATTTCCTCTTATCCCCCCTACTTGAGAACCATTTCTCTCTTCTATATCAGCAATCTCATCAAAATATAGGTTTTTGCCAGGGAAAAGACAATGCCCTGACATGAGTTTCACGTATTTCTTGACAACTTTATTTATTTAATTATTTAATTATTTATTTATTTGAGAGAGAGAGAGAGAGAGAGAGAGAGAGAACGCATGCGTGCACACGAGCTGGAGGGAAAGGCAGAGGGAGAGGGAGAAGCAGACTCCCCGCTGAGCAGGGAGCCTGACTGGACTCGGGGCTCTATCCCAGGGCCCTGGGATCATGACCTGAGCCAGAGGCCGATGCTTAACTGATTGAGCCCCCCAGGCGCCCAGTTCTTGGCAACTTTAACCCATGGTCTAGATCTACTTAGGGAAGAGTGAGAATATTTTGGGCTGGACCATGACGTGTATTTGTTGTCAGTATGTGCTTATGAAAAATGCCCAATTCTTGGGGATCTTCATATAAATAATAATAAATGTTATTGTAAACGCCTACATGTATTCGGAGTCCTCTTCCTCCAGGACTGTGGTGAACTGTGTGGGAGACTGAAAAGTCTGGTCACCTTCAGCCTGTGTATATTAACACGCACAGACAGTAGAACCGGGTTCTTGGCCACACAAAGTCTTCGCTCCCCTGAGCTGATAGAGAGGGCCGCCCGGCCTTTCCAGCCTGGGTTTCTACAGCTGCCACCCTCCCCACCCGCTCTCCATCAGCATCCCTGGCCTGCCCTGGCCTCCTGCACGTTGAGAAGAAAGCGCCAGGACCTCAACTTACCCCACAGCAGCCACAACACTGACAGTCCCCACACAAGGTTCCCAGGAGGCCGTTGACCACCTGGATGGCACAGAGAAGCATCTGGATCCCTCCTACGGCCAGCAGGATGGAGAAGAGGGTCAGATTCCAGGGCACCACGTCGACAGGCTCTTGGCACTTGCTCCATAAGCCCTCATCATTGAGGTAATCCCTGTCCGGGACATGGAGTTAAGAAAGGAGACATTTGTAAAATGTATGCAGTACCCTGGGCTAGAAAGACACTGTCATGATTTTCCTTTTACAATACTTTCCATCCCAAACATAAGCTCCATGAGAAAAATATCCCATAATAGGTGCCTGGGTGGCTCAGTTCGTTGGGCGTCTGCCTTAGGCTCAGGTCATGATGCCAGAGTCCCAGGATTGAGTCCCGCATCGGGCTCCCAGCTCAGCAGGGAGTCCGCTTCTCCCTCTGACCCTACCCCCTCTCATGCTCTCTCTCTCTCATTCTCACTCTCAAATAAATAAAATCTTAAAAACAGAAAAATGTCCCATAATAACAATTTTAAAAACAACACCTAAAATTTTTTTAAGTATGTCCTCTGTACCAGCCAGACCCTGTTCTAAACGTTGTACATATACCCACTCATTTTTTCCTATAGAAACCTTATGGTTCTTTTCTTCCATATCACAAATAAGGACATAGAGGCACAGAGAGGTTAAGCGACTTGCCTCTGGGTCACATAGCTACTAAGTGACAGAGCGACTTTTGTGAGCTGACCAAAAGAATGGATGAATCCAGTATCTACTATGAGGCCAGGAAAATGAAGAAACTGCAGGAGCAGACTCTCACCAATATTCATGGCCATTATCTTCCCTATTGTTAGGGACCATTTGGACTTTTGACAAATTTTCTGTCAAGTGTAGTGGCCCTCTGAAGCCATGTAAAGTATAATTGTGTCACATAGCTTAGTTTTTAAAGGCCCAATTCTAGCCAAATTGTGAATTTGACTCAACTGTATTTTTGTTAACAGGCAAAGATTTAGTTACTGCCTTAAAATTCCTTAACTCCTTCCTTAGAAAAGGAAGAAATCATCTGCTGCCTTAATACATAGTTTATAAAACTTTGAAATAGGAGAAACTGCAATATATTTATAATATACATATATATATATTAGGAGTTCACTATAATATAAGGGGCATCGTGTCTTGAAGGAGAAATATGAAGTATATTATCTTTAAGACAGAAACAAGAGTAAAGTAGGTAAATGTTGTGGATTATTATAATTTCTTCTCACATTCTTAGAGCTACAAATTGGTCTCTCCCTCTTCCTTTATGCATCCTCTATCCTTTCAAGGGCTCAGTGGGAAACTCCATCTGGCTACTAAAATAACATCTCCCTTATTGTTTCCAGATCTTTTTGATGACTCCTCTTTCTGACAAATTCTCCAGGGCATCAGTACTCATTTTAAATACATTCTGTATTAAGATTTTCAAAAATCTTTGGAATGATGGAAGATACCCTGGAGTTTAATAGAGCAGAAGGAATAAAAGAAAGAAGGAGCACTTTGCTCTTGATTTCAAAATAAGACATTGCATTGTTTGTAGCTTTGATTTACCTTTCCATAATTGCACATTTCCTAGCTGCTCATTAGCTGTGGGACTTGCATCCTTACTGCAAAGTGGGAATAACATCAAGTCATAGGGTTGCTGTGACAATCACATGAATTAATACTAGTGAAGTGCTTAGAACAGCGCCTAGCATGTAGTAAGTGCTCAATAAACACTAGTATTGTTATTATTTTACTTAATCTGAGCAGTGTGGTCTAAAGGAACGGGCTGGTATTTTGGATTCAGTTGGGCCTGGGTTCGAATGCAAGCATTCTTCTTACTAGCTGTGTATTCCTCATACAAGTCTTACCCCCCCACACCCTTAGCATCAGTTCTTCGTTTATAAAATGGGCTGAGAACAACCTCACTATTGTGAAGACTCATGAAGACAATATACCTTATGTATTGTATAAAACTTCCTTTTTTAATTATTTTTAAAAACTCATCTTTCTGTTCTGCATTTTTCTATGTAGCCCTTTCTGTCTTTACAATTTTCCAACTTGATTATAGACAGTCATAAAGGCGCAATAATTTCCAGGCACATTCTATCAAGCAAAGATTCTAAGAAGTACTTGGCAATGCCCAGTTCTTTCCCTCGGCAAGAGTCTCTGCAGAGATGGGACGACAGCGCCTCCTGGCGGTGAGATTGGCAAAACGCTCATGGGGGCTCTTGAAAGCGAGGGTCGAGTTTGGGTACCTGGAGAAATCCTCTCAGTCCCACCCCTGCTGCTGCCTCCCCGCCCACAAGCCACCACGAATACCCCTTCCAGACCCTTCTACTCTCCTCCCAGACGCTCAGGCTCCGAGTCTCAGATGCTGGCAATGACTGCTGGGTGCAACTCTCCAACCCCAGGAGAGAGGGGGCCCTAATTTTTCATGGCCCCAGTTGCTAATCATGTTTCTGCATTCTGTGTAGCAAGGAGAGCCGAGGCAGTTTAAAGCCACTTAAAGTTGGAGTTTTCAAGCATCTTGAAAACTCCACTTGGAGTTTTCAAGCATCTCATTATTGGGAAGGGCATTTCCACCCGAGCTGCAGCAATCCCATCCACATCCTGATAGAAAGCGATGGATTTCCTGAAACTCACTTCTCGCAAGCAACAAAGGTAGTGGATGGAAGGAACGGGGACCCCAAATGCGTCGCCCGGTGTGCTCTGCCTGCCTTATTCAGCGGCCACGGCTTCCAGAACAGACTTGCTGATGCTCCTCCTGCCCTTTGCTGGCTTTGGTAGCCTTCCTGCGCTTCTCAGCACTCCGTGTCCCTCTGGAACAGAGAACCCCCAAGACCCTGTGCTGCCATTGTCTGTCTGTGCACCTGTCTTCTTTCCAGGACCATACACCCACAGGAGCAGAGACCATGTCTCCTAAGTCTGCCCCCGGCTCTAGCACAGGGAGTCATCTGTCACCACCAGCAGCTATCATGTCCTGGTCCTGCCCACGTGCTGGGCCCTGGGCTAGCTGCTCCACAGCATCTTCCCCAATCCTGCAAGGAGAGGCTATTTTACTGGAACAGTGCCAGGCATAGAGTAGCCTTCATGAAATATTCACTGAATGAACAAACATACACAGATTAAGAACTTGGGTCTAGTAAATGGAGGTGCCGGGATTTGATCTTGGGTGTGAAGCCACAGCCAATGTTCTTCATCATTACACAAACCCCCTCTGCTTGAGTAATTATATCCCTTCCGTATATTTGCAGTATGATTTATTTGTGAAATTGGATTTACACAATATATTTATAATAGCATGTCAATCAAGATTTACCTATACCATGGTAAAGAGAATATTCTCTTTGAACCTTCATGTGGCTGGTTAGAAATTAAAGCACAAAATCATTATAAAAGCATAACATTTCAGAAAGTTCTAATGCATAATAATGAATTCTGTTCACAGTCATGAGTTCTATTCATGAAAATGAATAATAAGGCTGAATGTTTAGCAAACAGCAAGTGGCAGCAATTGTGCCAAGTGCTTTCTGGACATCAGGTTATTTCATTCTTGCCTGCACCTGTGAAGTAGAGCTTGCCGTTACCCCCCGCACCCCCCTGACCGAGGAAGAGCTGAGAAGATTCATGCATTGCCGAAGATCACACCACTGGTATGTGGCAGAGGTGGGACTGGTTTCCAAGTCCAGTCAGGCCAAGGGCAATGCTGCTTTAACATCCCTGAGTGTTGCCTGCTCCACGGAACATTGTGTGGCTTTCGACTCTAGGGAATGTGTTCAAGAGCAGCTCAGGGAGTTCCTTGCTGATGAGTAACCTTTGAAGTACAAATGCAGATGGTCTCAACTGAAAGTCCAGGCTGAACATTTATTGTATTCACTTCCACGTTTTGGTGTGAGAGAGCTCGCCTCACCTCACCTTCCCCGGCGAGCAGGGAGCGTTGCAGCCTGACCGGGGAGTACTGTGCTTGGCTATGTCCCTTGTCCCTCCCCCACTGCTACCCGTCCTTGGCCTTTCCTCTGGCTCTCTCTCCTGTAGCTGCCCCCATGCCCTGTGCAAGCTGCTTCCCTTTCAGCAGCTCAGGGTCAAGGCAGAGGTAGCCGATTGTCTCAGGAAGGAAGACCTTGGATGGGAGGAGGTCCTACTTCAAAGGAAGCCAGGAGGGTGTATCTCAAAATGTCCTAGGTTTCTTTTTCCTTCTAGAATGCTTCTTGAGTATGGTTCTCATGACAGAAAAAGTTAACTGTCTTTGCTCTTTTAATATGATTGCTAACAAACATCATTTCCGAAGGAAAAAAAACAAAAACAAAAACAACAGGCTACACTCTATGGCATGGCATTGAAGAGTCCTGAATTTTGTGCCCCAGGTTGGAAATCTCAGAGTCCACCTTAAAAACCTCTGTGCTGTCTCCTCATACCTCATCCTGATGATTTCATCCCAGATGGTCTCTGAAATCTATGTCCTTCTTTTGAGCCCCAGTTCCACTGCCTTGCAGGTGTTTATAATCTTATCCGGATTACTACTCCAACCTCCTACTTTTCTCTCTTCGGTACTGGGCCCTTGTTCATCCTCCATATCACTGTCATCACGATCGTCCTAGAAACCCCAAGTGGTGGTGGCATGTCCTGCTTGAAGTCCTCTGCTGGTCCCTGAGGTCCCAAAGTTCTGGCCTGCCTGTCCATTGTACCCCCCTGTGGTGTCCCCTTCTGTTGTTCTCCGCCATGTTCAGTCTGAGCTTCAGACTCACAGTGATGGCACATTCTCTGAGCATGTCGGCCTGCCCTGTGATTGTTTCAGGACCTGCTCTTCTCTCTGCCTGAAATGTGCTTCTCCTCCTTCTCTTAAGGTGCACCTTTGCTCATCTCTCCAAACCGGCCCTTGTCACCTCCTCAGAAAAGTTTCCCTCGCACTCTCATCCCTCTCTGCACTGTGAGGGTCTGGCCGGTGTGGGCCCCCTAACTAGCCCTGTGCTCACTGGGGCAGGGGCCACACGTCTCTCCTTCCCTGCTCCATGTCTGGGACACCCCTCAGCATAAAGTAGCATACCGGCCAAGTATTTGCTTTTTAAATTCTCCTTCTACTGATGACTAGCTATGGAGCCCTGGGCCACTTAACCTTTTTGAATTTCATTTTTTCTACTCCAGGGATAAGAATTCTCCTCAGATTTGTTACGAAGATTAAGTGAGATAATGCATGCAAAACCACTTAGCCCCTAAACATGGAGAAGGAGAAAGAGGAAGGGGAAGTGGGGGAGGAGGAGAGAAAAAGAAAGAAAGAGAGAGGAAAGGAAAGGAAAGGAAAGGAAAGGAAAGGAAAGGAAAGGAAAGGAAAGGAAAGGAAAGGAAAAGGAAAAGAAGGAAGGAAGGAAGGAAAGAAGAAAAGAAAGAAAGAAAGAAAGAAAAAGAAAGAAAGAAAGAAAGAAGAAAAAGAAAGAAGAAAGAAAGAAAGGAAAGAAAGAAAGAAAGAAAGAAAAAGAAAGAAAGAAAGAAAGAAAGAAAGAAAGAAAAGAAAGAAAGAAAGAAAGAAAAAGAAAAGGAAAGAAAGAAAAGGAAGGAAGGAAGGTAGAAGGGAAGGTAGGGGTGGTAGTGGCTGCCACTGCCCTTTGGTGATAAGGAAAGAGTGACAGCTGTCCTGGGTCCTTTCGTTGCGGCCCCAACATGCAAGTGATTACTCCGTGCTCCTCACTGGTAACTGTGCATGTGTGTCAGGTCTGCAGCTATAATAGCATCTGCTGCAGGGCTCATGCCCTGGAATCTTCTGGATAAGAAGTAGCCACGGAGGCAGAGGCCCCTGAGCTATGCTACATGGAATCTATAATCTCTGCAAAAAGCAGATAGTGCAAATCAATGTCACTTGTGTTCTAGAAAAGACAGTGTGACTTGGACTCAGAAAGATTGGAGCTGAGCTTCCGTCATTAAGGAACAGCCTGTCTCCGGGCAAGCCTCTTGTCCTCTCTGGGCTCAGCTATCTTCCCTCTGAAGAAGAGTTAATCCCACAGGCTTTTTGTAAGGATTGAATGAAACATGTGGGTGAAAGCACTTTGTTAACCAAAAAACACCAAGTGACAGAGGGTCAGTTATTGTCATAAGAAACTCAAGATGAGCCCCTGCAGGCCGAGGGAAGGTTTGGAGCTGGCGTGGGCGATAAGGTCGTAAAGGGATGTGAGTCCGTGCCCCAGAAGATAGGACACAGGATGTGGGAGACAATGGAATGCTGAAGAAAGCCTGCCAGGTGGCAAAGAGAATGCAGTGTGACACGCTCCACCTAGACACCCCCCCCCTCCCGAAAGCCCTTCCTGTGCCAATTGTGTCATCTTTCCAGCCTTGTACAGAGGGAGGACTTGCAACTTCTGTGGGATTAAATTCCAAAGTCAGGACATGAGGATAAAAAACCCAACCGTGGATAGTCAAAATCACTCCTAAATATCCTATAAATCACCTGGAAAGTGTATCCATGTATCCATGTATTACATGGATACATGTAAGCCATGTATCCATGGCTTTGTAATAAACCCCTACCCAGTGATATTTAATCACATTATAGTTTGAAGCCCCAATGCAGACCTCGTGGTATGCAAACTTCTCCCCTCTCAGATAATTATCAAAGCCCTGCCATGCACAGAGGAGGGTGGAGAATTCTGAAATGCCCCTGCTTGCCTGCCACATCGACTCTACTCCATTTTTATTATTAAACCTCAGTGATCTGATACCAGTTCATGAGCGGGTCAGTTGGGAGGAGAAGACACGGTAACATACAGGAAAGCATCCATCACAGAGTAACGTGCAATAGATGGCAGGGATGTGCATGAAAACTCGTTTCACCAGAAGGACAGAGGATTTTGAAAAGTACTTTCCTGTCCTTCCCGCACACTGGCATTTCCTGCGGTGGCCCACAGACCAGCTGTCATTCTCCTGACCTTGGGCATCCGTCCCATTCCCTCCCAAGCAGGGAGTGGCTGTGCCTCCGGAGGGTGTGAGGGCCTAAGGCCATTGTGCTGCCTTGGGGTGGTACTGTAGGGCTGTAGGGCCAGTGCTGTGTTTCCTTTCTCCCTCCTTTGTTTTGGACATAGACTTATTTTAATTGATTTTACGTTCGGCATTCACGTAACAATAAATAGAAAAGCATGTTTAATACGGCACTGAGGCTGTGGATGGAGATAAGAGGAGGGGAGGGTCTTGAAAGGAGACAATCTGGAGTTTCATAAACATACCCCTATGGAGGGAGAGAGTGAGCTATCAGGGGAGGAACCTCAAGAAATGAGTCTGGTGTCTGATTTCTATGCTCATGCAGGCCAACCCCAGGGCCGTTGGACATTTCCAACAGTCCTCTGCAAGAAAAGGGGGGCTTTTCCACAATATGATCAATACCTTTGGGAATCCCTGCATGTGATGAGGACACTAGAGGCCTGCACCACTGTTTAACTCTAGAGTATGGTAGGGATGCTCTCTTATGTGAAACCCTTGTGACCCGTATCGTCACAGAACCAGCGCCCTCCAGCTCCCCATCGGAAGCCTGCTCTTGAGGTTCTTTAGACTCTCGTTGTAAATTAATACATAGAGTTCATAAATTGGTGTTCCGATTTCTTTAGGCATGGACCCATCCTCCCTGTGTAGGAGGACCCCACAACCGCGTTTCCTGACCACCTCAGCATGTCAGTCACTGTGCCAGGCAGCGATGAACAAAACAGAAATTGTCCCAAGCCCTCCTGGAGGTCGGAGGCTGGTGCAGCACTGCCTCATAGACCGTCCGTGACGACGGAAATGTCCTGTATATATGAGTGTCAATGCAGTTGCTACTAGACACATGTAGCTGCTGGTACTCGAAATTTGGCTAGTGCGATTGTGGAATTTCTACCTTTATTTCATGTAAATGAATTTAAGTTTGAACAGGTACATCCAACTACTGGCTGCTGCACTGGACGGTGCAGTCTGTGGGCTGAAGGATATGTAATGTAGAAAGACTAGACCTCAAAGTCAGAAGACAGGAGTTTGAGCCCTGCCTCTGCCCTCACCTAGCCATGTAAGTTTGAGCAAGGTGAAATTAGTAAGCTTGCCTTGGCAGGGAGTAACGACCTCTTGGGGTTGCTGTGGGGATTAAATTATAAATTTGTGGGGGAAAGAAGTTCTTTATCAACTACAAAGTTCCATGAAAACACGAAGTGTTATTTTAATGATTTCTATTGACATTAACTCTCATGAAGAATCTACAGTATCTTCAGTGTCATTTTCCATAAATGCTCACCTTAAAAGATTAACATAACATAATAAAATTAAAAAAAGCTTATCAAACTAAAACAAAAATAAAGATTGTTAGTCATAGAGCATTTGGGGTATTAGCGAAAGCCTTTGAGCCCTGTTACTGAGTAGTAATTCTCGTTTTCTATCCTAAGATTTTTAATGGACGCCACCACTTTCTGTTTACTAATAATTTTAGTTGCCTTGTGTTGCTGCTCATAAATGTTTGGGTGTCAGGAATGGGACAGCAAATCTCCTTCTCCCAGGCTAGCTGAAACACGTTCTCTTGTTATTTCTCCTGGTGTCTGTCAAAAGCACAATTAGAAGTGAGATCTTGGGCAACTTCACTCCACCCACACTCCAGTTCTGCCTCAGAGAAGCAGTGAGCCTGAGACTTTTCAAATGAAGGTGACAGGACCTGTGCAGGATCCCCCTTGGGCCATTTACCTGCCCATGCCCCTTGTGGGCACATGGGGCATTGCAGGATGTACCTTACCCTTCCTGGAAGGGGTAGCCCCACGTGCTATTGTCCATGAGACACTTAGGACCCTTGTTGATTGAGATGGCCGAGGTGACAAATGAGTATCCAGCACCCAAGAATCCAATCACAGCAAATATTGTGGAGGTGAACATCTGAAAGAGAAGGAGAGAGATAGGTTCTTAAGTGTTCCCGAGGTTACCCCCAGCACACCTCACTGGCTCTTGTTGAACATGGGGACTCCAGGGAAGTTAGGGGGTAAGGGCCAGGCTTCACAGTAGGTGGGGCCCGTGGGGTCTCCCAGATGGAATTTTGGTATCTTGTGTTCCCTTCTTCTCCCGCATCCCCATATCTTTTCTTACTTATTCATTGATGACTGAAGTGCTAGTAACTGGTTGATCCCTTTGAACCATGGTTTTTAACCTTGTTAAGAAAAGACTCTCCTCCTAGTCTCCCTCCTTCTCAGGGCTAATATGAGAGATCAGCCTATTTAAGCAGATTTTTTTTTTTTAAGATTTTATTTATTTGGGCACCTGGGTGGCTCAGTCATTAAGCATCTGCCTTCGGCTCAGGTCATGGTCCCGGGGTCCTGGGATCGAGCCCCGCATCGGGCTCCCTTCTCCGCGGGAAGCCTGCTTCTCCCTCTCCCACTCCCCCTGCTTGTGTTTTCCTCTCTCGCTGTGTCTCTGTCAAATAAAATAAACTCTTAAAAAAAAAAAAGATTTCATTCATTTATTTATTTGACAGACAGAGAGAGAGCACAAGCGGGGGGAGCAGTAGAGGGAGAGGGAGAAGCAGGCTCCCCATGGAGCAAGGAGCCTGATGCAGGCAGGTCTCGATCCCAGGACCCTGGGAGCATGACCCGAGCCGAAGGCAGACGCTTAACCAACTGAGCCACCCAGGGGCCCTCAAAGGCCAACCTCTTACAGCATCAAAGAATCTTAGAATTGGAAATGATCTTAAAAGCTTTCTGGTCTGGTCACCTCGCTTAAGCTAAGCCACGGCAGGGTCCTATGTGGCCGGCAGGTTCGGCTCATGAGAAAGAGCAGAGGTCCTGGAATTCTTCTACTGGTCCCAGTTCCATTTCTCAGGGTCAAAGAGATTAAGCCCAAGTTCTCTTTCATGTGGTAGCAGCCTTTAAAATAGGTGAGGATATTTTATATTTCATATACACATATTTTATATGTTACATCTCTCCACTCCTTCTACCCTCTGAAAGTTTCCTCTTCTTTGGGTTAAACAGGCCCCCAAATTAAAGTTCTTTTAAATATTTTTATACGACAGGGATGAATTAGTTAGACATAGATGGCACTAGCATCTTTCTTTTTGTAATTATAGAAGCAAAATAGAATTATAGAATATGAAAGGCAGGAAAAATCCTAAAGCCCATCCAGGCTAACTCCCTCCTATTGAGGAAAACCATCAGGCTCAGAAATGCAATGTCCAGTCTAAGTAGTCATTAAAGAGTAGCATGGAAACACATTAATAATTTTGGAAATGGAGGTGGAAGGTGACCACCTCTCTTACACTGGTCACATGATGGTGTAGTGCAAAGCACAGAAGTTTAAATGTTGGCAGGCCCAGGCTCCAATCACAGCTTTGCAGCTTTTCTCTGTGTGATGACTCTGCATAAGGGATGCGTGGTCAGAATTCTAGTTTCTTATCTATAAAATGGGCATGATAAGCCTGCCCAAAGGTCTGTTGTGAAAATTAGATGTGATAACCTAAGTTAAATGGCAGGTACTTTCCTCCCGCCCCCCCCCCCCCTTATGTGTATTACTAACAATCTTATCACAGAATATATTTGGGCAAGGGGTGGGGCGGGGGTGGACTTGGGGTGGAGAGGACCAGATAGTACCTGGACAGTTAGAATCTATGTAATAATGGAGTTCCACTGTAGCCTCTATTTGTTTTCATATCGTATATTAATGTTTTTTTGGTGCAAATTTCCAAGGCTGAGCCCTGCCCCACGTGCCTCATGAAGCCTTGTCTGACTTCCTATGGCAAACTGACTGACCTCTCTTTCATCTCTTACCCCCAGTGCTCTGGACTGTATGAACTTCTAACACAGCACAATGCCCACGACACATTCATGTATAGCCTTTTATGTCTGTCTTCCCCTGAACCAGAGCATAAGCTCCTTGCAGTCATGGACAACAAGTTATTTGAAGATAGATAGGACATTGCTCTGCCAACCATCAGCTATCTGGCTTTTCTTCTTCCTACCTTTTCTAAGGCACTGAATAACTACTTGCTGGATGTTTACAAAGATGATGGTTTCATGTTACTCATTATTTAAAATTTCCCCTTAATTTTTATTTCTAGTCCACTCTCACCATTAGGAACATTTGTGAATATAATCTAGGTCAGAAGTAAATGAAAATGTTGGTCAATTTATCATGTTGGAACAGGCACTATCTTTTCCAAAGGATGTCTAGTTGAATGATTTTGGAAATTGCTGGGTTATGTCAAGTTAAATGTGTTTCATTCCTGTTTTACTCCTAAAAATCTTTGTGACATGCTAAAGTCTGTGAGCCTCCAAGAAGAGGATACACTATGTATTCTGGAATATACACAAACTTATTAGCTCTCAGATCACCCCTGAAAAGTGAGGGAATTGCCTTAGAGCTGAGTCCTTATTTTACCTACCAGGCAATAGGGTACTTCCTCCAACACTTTATTTTGAACAACTGAGTACTGCAGGGGGAAGAGATTAGTCGGAAACAACCCAACTCATGTTAGCTGACAGAATTGTTTAAAAAAGTTTTCTGAACACAGATGTATTAATTATTCTAGGAAGGTTGACCTCATCATTTCTAGTTCTGAACGTTATAGTTAACAAACCTTTTAAAGGACGTTCTGAATGAGCATACCTAGTGTTTACAATTGTGGGGATCATTACTTATAATTGCAAGAGAAGTGTTCAAATCCTGCCTTTGTCTTTTGTGAATTGGTATTTGTGACTAAGTGAAATTTCCACTGACAGCATCATACCTGAATACAAAAATGTTGTATCCAAACTTAATGGAAGAGAAGAGAAGATGTACTATGGGAAACATTTGACACTGATGTCAAAAAAGCATGAAGAGATTTAAAACTTAATGAGTGGGGGAAAAGTCTTATTTCAAAATCAATGTATTAAAATTTTATAGAATGTGATTAAAATATGTGTATGTCATTCAAAGTTTGTATATTAATGTCAGTCAAAGAGGTTTTTTTTTTTGAAACTTCTTTATGGGAAAATAAGAGATAGTTCTATATTCAGTTTTGCCTTATGTTTGGGTTTATATGGTGATTTGCCGAGTTTTCCAATCTCATTGGAATCGATAACTTTTTTCCATGAGTTCTTGCAAGAACATACTTTGGGAAATGCTGATCTAATTCTTAGTGACAGTTTATCTGCCTGGTTCCCTGTCTCTGAGCTTCCTCCATGCTCCAATCAAATCGCTGCTCAGTTAGACACAGCCGATACAACTCTAGGAATGGCCAGAATATTCTAGTACTGCAACTGAAAACTTACACTCCGGGCTCTTAGTCAGGAATCACTAAACTACTGACTAAGAATACAAGAGTATCTAAAATTGCTGTAATGAAAAAGAAAGATTGCATTTCCAGGAAGACAATTTGGAAGTCTGAAGAGACCTGTGTTCTAGTCCTCAGCATTACAGAGGCCCCCACCTCTCTGGCCTCAGCTTCCTGTGGTAAACAGAAGGCAGCGGGAGGGCAGTTCTAGAAGGTCCCCTCAGCTAAAACAACCCAGGATTTCAACATCTGCTGACTGGTAATGAGAGGAGAAATCTGACTCATGCTATTCCTGCTGTGTAAGCTGAGTAAAGCATTTTAGATATCACTCCTGGAACATGTTAGCAGGCAAATATTTAAAGATACAGAAAGTGAGTACAAATGCACACATTCTTAGTGTTAGGCAAGTCTGAGTAAATGAAAAACCAGGTTAACATAAAATGTCAATTAGATGATATGCCCTTTATGAGGAGCTTCCATTGTAAGGCCCTCTAGATCAGTACTGTCCAATGGGATTTTAACGAGAGCCATATATGTAATTTAACACTTTCCAGTAACTACCATTTAAAAAGGAAAAACAAAAACAAACAAAACCCCCAAACCAAAACCACTGAGATTAATGTTAATATATTTTCTTTAACTCAACATATTCAAAATTTATCATATCAATATATAATCAGTATAAAAATTACTAATGAGATAGCTTCCATTTTTTGTACTAATTCTTTGAAATCCGGTGTGTATTCTTTACTTATGACACACCTTAATTTAGGCTAGCCATGTTCCACTGCTTAAAGGCCACATGTGAACAGTGGCTACACCATACTGGACAGCATAGTGTAGAATATTTGAAAAACCGATTTTTGGTGGTAAAAGTATAAAAAAAATGCATGGATATAGTCCACACTGAATTTATGATTACGGTTACTCTCAGGGAGGAGGGAAATATGATAGAAGGGAGGAACACAGTGACTCTCAATTGAATCAATAATGTTTTCTTTATAAAACTACCTGAAGGAAACACGGCATCAGCTTACAACTTCAGAAAGCTACAGGTGGCATGTTCTGATTTTGTATCCAAATTTGAAATACCTTATGTTAAAATAAAGAAAACAACCCAAACTGATTTTTCATCACTTTTCCAGAATGGATGAACCACATGAAGCAAAGTATATTTTATGTCACTTTGCTTTAAGTAATTTCACATTCAGAAGTCTTAAAACATAATCAAATTCACTACTCAGAGATATTATCAGTCTTAAAACCACTATGGAATAACTTTATCATGGGTTTCATGATAAAAAATTTTTCATGTTAAAAGTAAATTTGTTGGGACGCCTGGGTGGCTCAGTCGGTTAAGTGTCTGCCTTCGGCTCAGGTCATGATCCCAGGGTCCTGGGATCGAGCCCACATCGGGCTCCTTGCTCAGTGGGTTGTCTGCTTCTCCCTCTGCCTGCCGCTTCCCCTGTTTGTGCTCTCTCTCTCTCTCTCTCTGACAAATAAATAAATAAAATATTTGAAAGTAAAGTTGTTGAACCTCTGGAAACTAATAATATACTATATGCTAATTAATTGGGGAAAAAAACTGGTTATTGAGACCAAGTTGACTATGTGAGGGTAGACACTCTAAATCGGTGTTATTTTAAAATAAACAGGCAAAAGTCTGGAAAATCTCTGGCAACAGGTCAGGAGACACAAAACTGGGACTAGAGGTAACCTCTAGAGAGAGGAGTTGCGAGACTGTAAAGTCTCACAAATGTGAGACTTCCTCTGTCATTTTTGTACTATGGTAATGCTTTCCCTGGTCTAGATGAATAAACAGTAAAGATGGGGCATTACTGTGTAGTGGTCAAGGGCGCGGGTGACAGGTAGACTGATCTGGGTCTGAGTCTTTGTTCCTCCCTTATGACCTCAGCAAGTTAATCTTTCTAAGACCTCCATTTCCTCTTCTGTAAAATAAGGCTCAAAAATAAGTACTTGCTCAGGGAGATCATAATATGTAAGATAGCCTAATCAATAGTAACCAGGGAATCCAAAGTACACATCTCTACAAGATCAGATAACCCCCGGTTGGGGTCGGCTATTAGATAATGCCTAGTACTTCACTGATAAGATACCCAGAAACTTCTTTTGCCTACTTCTAAGTTTTGGATAATTTCCCATGACATTAACAAGCACTCACTCTATCAGTGTTGTTATTATATTGTAATATTTTTATCATCATATCCTCACATACTCTTACTTTCCACAAATACTGAGAACATAACACTGGGCAGAAAAATAACAGGCCGACTCTCTGCACACACATTCTGTTCACATTGCTAAAGAAATGTGTTTATGTATATGCTGGAAATACTTCCCTGGAAGAGGAAGATAAAAATGCCCTCAAATTCACCATCTGTCAGCTTTAAAACCTTCCTCTCTGTCAGGTTCTAGAGGCAGAGGACGTGGGACCGGACCCCAGCTCTGCCACTGCCCACGGTGTGTTCTTGGTCAGATATGTGCCTAGGTCGGCTGAATCAGATGGCAGAGGCACTGGGGCCTGGGAAGGGAAGACACCTGGGAGGCTTGAGGACATAGCTTTTAGAGACTTGGGTAGTAGCAACATGTTGGGGAAATACTTCTGATGGGCGTGAAGGTTCCTCCTTAATTATTCTGGGATATACAGAGATGACCTGAGGCACTTTTTCTCTTAGGATGTTAATGTTCTGTATTTTCTGCCTTGGCCAGGCTTGGGAAGGGGAGAGGACTGGGGTGGGGGTGGGGGGGTTGTGGCCATCAGAAACTTAACTTGTATGAACCTCAGTTTCCTTATTTACAAAACAGGGAGTTTAATGCCTAACTCAAAGGGTTAGTGTTAGAGAGTTGGGCCTGATAAAGTTTGGAAATCACCCGAAATCCCTCGTGAGCGTTCATTTTCTTCACTCATTCAACAAGCATTTACGGAGGATCTATGTGTCCTCACTACCCAGCCACTGAGTGCTCCTCTCCCCTTCTGGGTACACTAATGCTTGCATCATCTTCCCCCACACTTAGACTGTCCTTATGAAGGGACCTGCGTGCATTATCCATTTCATAGCAGAGGATTTTGAAGCATAAAAAACATTTAGTGAAGAAATAGGATTCCCTATTTTATTTCTTCTCTCAAGATAATCTATTATTTCAAAAGAACTATCTTTCTTGAATCCTCCTCAAACTGGCTGTCATTCCAAAGAATGCCGAGGTAATGCCACTCAGAAGTATTCACTGCAGAAGTGTCCCTAGAGGGCACTGGTGAGCCGGGCACGGAAGAAGTGCTGACTCTCCATTGAATAGACTAAATAAAGAAGTGACAAGATCCTCCTTGGCAACAGGTCAGTCAGCCATCTGGCCCTGCCTGTGGGTGGGGTGCCCCTTTATCTACCTGATATACTTTAAGGATACTGAAATGCCTGCCTGCCCCTAATAACTCCTTTATCAATGTACCTTCAGTTCTTTTTTTTTTTTTTAATGTACCTTCAGTTCTATTATTAGATACTCCTTTGAGTCAAGGCCAAGGTCTTCAAAAGGCTCTTATTAAAGCACAGACTTAATATGAATGAGTGGATAAAATTAATTAAGCTGTTCTATGGACTCAGAGAGTTTTGTTTTTTCTGTTTGTTTGTTTTTTAAGGATTAGGGGCCCTGAGACCCTGACCAGCCACAGATAAACTGCCAGGAGGCCACTGAGAACCTCTTTTAGGGGAGGAAGAGATTGAGACCCCCAAAACAAACCCAGGTTTGGGTTTTCAAAGCCCATTTCGGAAGTCACTCTCATCTCACAGTTTTTGCCCCCTTTCTCAGTTCTCATGTAGCTTAATTTTTTTTTTTTTTTAAGATTTTATTTGAGAGAGAGAGCATGAGCGGTGGGGGGGAGGGATAAGCAGTCTCCCCTCTGATGCGGGACTCCATCCCCAGACTCCGCGATCACGACCTGAGCTGAAGGCAGACGTTTGACTGAGCCGCCCAGGCACCCCTCATGTAGCTCAATTTATTTAAAAGAGCGCAGACCTCGGGGCTGGACTTCTGGCTTGCTCTACCTCAGAGGAGAGCTGGCCTCCATCTTCTAGTTTGACCATGAAACTACCGGTTAGGTGAACTCAAGATTTTTTCCAGCTCATTGTCTTGCTTTATCTTTACAACCACCGTATCCTGCTTCTACTATCGATCATTATGCCCTGGTTTTACACCCAGGGAAAGGGAAGAGAATGATGCAGGTGACTTCTGAAAAGTATTCCTGAGAGACGTGTAGCAAAGAAGGGGGCGGGGGCGCCAGGAAACAAACGAGAGCAAGGTTGTAGAGACGGGGACAGGATGTGGATAGCCCCAGAGCCCCTGGCCTCGTGTGTGTCTGCCTCAGAGGAATTTGTACCCAGCTGGATTTTCTAAACAGTGTTCCACAGAAGCCCAGTGTTCTTTAAGCACCGGGACAGGAAAGCCACAAGCCTTTGGAAAAATAATCCGAATCTTCAGCATTAGAGTACTGATCGAAATATGCTGCAGCTTCTTCCTTTTTGTCTGACAAAATGTTTGTGGATTCCTTTCTTTAAAAATGATGATTGCTTAGTGCTCCAGAGCTTCAGAACGTTAAGCAAACAGAGCCCTGCAGCAGGAGCATGAGCTCAGTGGCTCTTAGGGACAGGGCAGGGACCCAGAATGAAGTGCTCAGCCGTGCCCACTGCAGGCCATCATTGTGTCAAAATGCAGGGCCAGGTCAATTTTTAATTTTTTGGAAAAGAATACTTCTGTAAAATCTCTCTATTTTTTAAAGTTGACAGCTGATTAAGAACCAAACCCAAACCAAGACATTCCACTGGCCTCCTAGAGCGTGGCTGTCCCTGGGTGGCTATGGCTGTTTGCCTTGTCTTACAGTCTGGCAGAGCTGGTCCTTTGATGGGCACTGCCCCTGTGCCCAAAAGCCAGTCATTTGGAGGAGTGATCCTCAACCCAAGCCAAGGGCACATCCTACATGGGGGGTTAGGGAGCCCAGACAGACAACTGGAAGTGGGCAGATTCAGATTTTGTTTCAGATTTTATGAACTCAACTGTGCTTGAAAAAAACACGACTTTTCTGTCTTGGAACCTCACTTAAATCTAATTAAAAAACAAGTTATGTACAATACTTTGAATATGATTTCACTTTTCCTTGTGGTTATGTATAAACCTAAAAACAAAAACAAAAAAAAGCAAACAAAACCCCTTGTTTTAATTCTGAGCCTTCTACTCAGCACCAGAGAGAGAGAAAGCACTAGTGGGGGAGGTAGCAGGCAGAGGGAGAGGGAGAAACAGGCTCCCCACGGAGTAGGGAGCCCGACATGGGGCTCCATCCCAGGACCCTGGGATCATGATCTGAGGCGAAGGCAGACAGTTAACCAACTGAGCCACCCAGGCGCCCCGGAGCTGTTAGATTTCTAGGCAATGACTTATTTTCCTTTTCATCCAATTCCTTGATTGCCAATTTTTTTTCAAATTCTCATCTTCAACGTATTCTCCAAAAGGAGAAAACAGGATTATATTTCAAAGGACAAATGAGTTATAGATGTCTTTCTTTCCTTTATAATTAATTATATAAAAATACCATATATAAAACACATGTTATATAACTATATCAAATAAATTGTGGTTAATTTTTTTTAAAGATTTTATTTATTCATTTGACAGAGACAGAGACAGCGAGAGCAGGAACACAAGCAAGGGGAGTGGGAGAGGGAGAAGCAGGCTTCCCGCGGAGCAGGGAGCCCGATGCGGGGCTCGATCCCAGGACCCTGGGATCACGACCTGAGCCCAAGGCAGACGCCTAACGACTGAGCCACCCAAGCACCCCAATTGTGGTTAATTTTTACATCTCTTTGCTTTTAAATGTTATAATAATCGATGCTAAAAAAAATGATCAGTCCTTACTTGGGACTCATGATGGTGTTAAGAAGGTAAGAACATTCTCTTTGAATGATCTTTGCACGTAAAAAACTATAATCGTATGCCCAGTGCCCTAGCTTCAACCCTTCATAGGTGCTCAATAAATATGTTTTGATTGAACAAATATTTTTTGATTGAACAAATGAGCAAATAATGGGAAAGAAATGTTAGAAATGATTCTATTTCGGAACATAGGGCTACACCTTTTCCTTTAGAAGTTAAGGTAAGCTTGTATAATTCATCATTGAGTTTCACAAATCTCCTAGATGGACAGTTGAGCCTTGGGGAATTTAGAGCAAGAACCAGCCTTATTCATCAGCCAGCCAGGAATTCCAGTTCAGCCTTCTTCATTTTTGCCCTATCAGTGTACCCAAACTCTTAATATTTTTCTTTAAGTCAACTCTCTATTTTATTCATTTATATCACCACTATGAGTGGAGAGCTAGAATCATTAACAAAGATAATACAGTACTATTGAATTTTTAGTTAATGTTGCTTGCGTTCCTGGAGCCTGAAACATGTTCTCCCTTTGTTAGAAAGGGAGAGTTTGAGGGATTTGGGATGGTAAAGACTTATTTCCATCAAAATTTGAGTTTCTCTTGATAAAATCAAAAGGATTGAAGGAGAATTGACAGGGGAATGACTTTCTATGTTATTCACAGATACAGCACACCTGTGGGCCAGCAGAGCTTGTCCCATATTTGGGAAATTCTGACCTAATTCAACTTCTTCATTTTACAGATGGGTAAAAGGGAGGCAGAGGGCAGTACAGTGACTTGCCCAGGTGCAGAAATGGGACCCGACCCCACTTCCCAGGCTGGCGTGGTGATGCCAAATCTCTCTAGCTCACCTACTAAAAGATGCTTGAAACAAGAAACAGAAGTCCTGAGGCAAAATCTGGGCACCTTGACAGTGAAGCTGGCCGTGGGGTGAATGGGGAATTTAGGGGACTCTTGGGGAGGGGCTGGTAGCATCTGTCATGCTGCCCCCCCCTCCACTCCCTTTACAGATGAGACAACGCAGGGCCAGAGAAGGGAAATGACTTGCCCAGGGTCTCAAGGCCTCTCAGTGACAGAGGGAGAGCTGCAGCCCCCATCCCTGCCTTCCATGCCTGCCTCCTTTACATGGCACCACTCCCGGTTTTCCAGCGCTGACGTCCCTGCCGGTTTGCAAAAGCTATAATGATACACCCTGTAAGTATCAGGGCTATGGTAGTTTAAATTTTATTATTATTGTTACTTTGCACCAGCAAGACGTCCCTATTTATCCATGCCCCAGCTGCCTCCAGAGCTGGTGACTGCCTGGGGCCCGTGACTCGGCCCCATCCCCACAGTGCCCCGCACAAGGGGCCAGTGCACCCGGGAGTCACTTGCAGCGGCGCCGCCGGGTAACTTACCGCGAAGCGCTTCCCACAGCTCTCGTTGCCACAGCACCCACAGCAGTCATTGTTCTTCAGGCCCAAGAACACCAGCGCAGGGAAGATCATCTGCCAGCGAGAGAAGCACCTCAGATGGGGTATGACGCGGGAAGGGAGAGCCTGCGCCTGCCTGGCTGCGTGCGGAGCCGCGTCCATGCTGTGGGACTCGGGTGCTGAAGGCTATGGCGAGAACTTCCAGAGCTCCACCAGTAGCCGAGTACGACTGACTCTGTGGGGTCCGTAAGGCCTAAATGCAGTTCAGTGAGGCCAGATTTCAAGATCTGACACCCTGAGTTTCCATTTACATGGTGGGTTAGGACAGCAATAAGAAACTTGTCCTCAGTTGTTAGGAAAAGTGAGTCTCTCTAAACTCTCCTGGAAACGAGGGGTAAATAGATCATTAGTGAAGGAGTGGAAGAAGGATCCACCGACACCTGCTTCTCTTGGTGGTTTTCAGTCAGTCAGTTTGCCAGAAAGTGTGTATCTACGGCCCCCAGGACTATCTTGTTAGAATATAGAATCTAGGTAGCCCTCAGCTTGGTTGGTGGAATTCAATGGACCCATGAGAACTGCCAGCCCAATCTTGGGAATTCATTACTTAGTAAATTTAGTGGACATGTCCGTGTCAGGACCTAATGGAGAAGGGAAAGAAATAAGGCACTGACTTTCCATCACGCAATGCTTGGGCTCTTGTTAGCAACTAAATATCTTCTTGTTCAAAAAGTGCCCAATTTTAAAAGGATTCGGCAAAAATCAATGGGAGGGTTTTAAGGCTTTCCTACTCACCAACACCCCGCTTCCTAATATTCCTCCGAAAAACCAGACCTCGTCAGAAAGGTGGTCGTTGTTGTCTATCACTTTTCCTCCAGGAAAAAATAACAGGATGTTAGCCAAAAAGCCAAACAAGGCAAGGGGGATGAGGGTGCCCCCCAGGCACTTGGCACAGCCCCCAGTACACATGTTGGGGAAGTGTAATATAGGTCTGCGATCAGAGGCCCCTCACTGTCGCCTTCACGGGATCTCTTCAAAGTTATCGGCCAGAGTGTCCTCGTAATTGTCCCCAAGTCAGTCTGTATTTTGGAGCCGAGAACCAAATCAGCCTGTGAGCTGTTTCCTTGGAGTTGCTTCTGCTTCTCAAATGTGGCAGAACCTTGATGGCGACGGACATTTATACAATCTCCCTGACCTGAAGTCCTTTATTTATTTATTTGTTTTTTGCCCTCCATAAATGAGATTACGTTCAGAGCAATGATTTTGCCATGGAGACCAATAACCTCTGTTAATGATCCACCAGCACAGGCAAGCACTCACATCGTTGCAATGGAACACAGGGCTGGAACAAACAGCATTTAGAACTACTGCACCTTTAATCTGACAGTGGTCCTGCCCACATATAGAAATATTTCTCCCAGGCTCTTTCTAATCACTGGATAATTGAGTTACATCCTAAAATCATGTCTCTCAAGTACTTAATGGTACAGTGTGTGTCTTTTTTTTCCCCACCGAAAGCCTGGAATGCAAAAGAATTATCCCAAAGAGCTTCTGTTTCCCTCGATACAAAAATAGCAACTTGATGGTCTAGTTGGGTATCACTGAGTTCAGCCCCATAGGAACTTTTGAAAGGATCAAACCAGAATGATTATTAATTCTATTGCCTGACTGCTGTATTTCTGTACTTATCACTTCATTAAGTTCTATCTTCTCCCTTACCTGGTATGATGAAATTAGCAAAAACAGTTTTACCAATCAGCTTGTTCAGTCACATCTTCCACATAGGAACAGAAACCTCTGTCTTCACAAATGGTGAGGGACAGGGAAAGTCGGTGTTGGGGAGAGGAGAGGAAAGGTACTGATAAATCAATCAAGGGGAAGCTGAGTGGACGAAGTTGGAAGAACCATTAGAGAGTACCGGGGGCTGTAAGGTAGATCTCTATTGGAAATTTTGCCAGTTGCCAGAGGCATGATTTGGTTACTCATTTGCTTTGTGTCACTTAAGAAGGCCTCTGCCATGCCTAGACCCAGCTCTATGGTACTCAAGGACCCAGTCTGGTGCTGGTAGCCGATGGACTGTGGGGCAGAAGAGGGAGCCTGCTAGCTCTTCATGGAGAGTCTAGAGGTGAGATTTAAGAACAATAGGGAGCATTTTATAGAGGGTCAAATTTTAGGTACAGAAAAAGCAAGTAGCATCATGATCCCGGTGAGCGCAGCTACCCTGCGGTGGAGTTGTCCACCCACGCCCAGGGGGGCGGGGGCTGCCTTCCGCCGAGGTTCAGGGATGGCTGGCCGGCCAGGGAGGCTGTGGGCAGGACCCTGGAGAGTTGGGCTGGCTGGATGCTGAATGTCCTTCTAAAGCTTCTTTGAACTGTGTATTGTTGCTCTGGAGGGGTACTTTCTGAGATCTCAGTGTTGGGGTGAGAAGAAAATCAGCAAATGTTTCTCAAGCAGGCATAACATACTAAGCACAAAGGAGCGCTTTAAATGCTTCTCATCCTCCTGTGAAGAAGATATCAGGCCCCTCTACAGGCAAAGACACTAGGGCTCAGACAGACGAAGTACATTTTGCAAGGTCATTCCTGCGTAATAAGGCAAGGAGCTAAGGTTGTCAATCATGACGCTATGTTGCCAAAACCAGGGCTATGGTCTCCCTAATGGGTTTAGAAATTTAAAAAAGATGATCTTTTCAATATAAACAACAGAATGTCACTATGTGCAAGTATATGGAAAGAGTGGGACCTACTTCCTTCTGAACAACAATTTTGATTTTTTTCTCCGTATTACGAATAAGTATTTATTTAGGTAAAAAAAAAAACTCAGATATACAGAGAAATGGAAGGAAGAAAAGGAAAACCAACTGTGTTCCCACCACCAGCAGATGAGGACTGTCACCATTTTGCTGGCGGGTGCTTTCCAACACTGCAAGCAGGTGCAAATGAGCTTTGTTTATAAACCACCAGTTTTGACAGGGAGTCTTGAGAATATTCCCACAGAGGAAGATAAGGTTCCAGAAATGTAAGGCTTGAATTAATCATCATAGATGCCACCTTGAAGATGCTCGCCCACTGGGATCTGGACAGCTTCTTTCTTTTGTCAGGGCCTTGGGCCCCTGGAATTTCCCATCATGGCATTTCAATTAACACTGGTCAACACAGCCCTGATGTCCTAGACTTTACAGAATAGCAATTGGATTCGCCAGCCTACCCTATCTGAGAGAAGAGATGAAAGTAAAGAGTACTGTGCACCACGCTTCAGTTTCCTTCCACAATTTTTTTTCCAATAAAAATTAGAAGGATTTTTTTTAAGAGGGGGGAGGGGCAGGGAGAGAGAGGGGAGACAGAATCTTAAGCAGACTCCATACCCAGCGGGGCTCGATCCCACGACCCTGAGATCATGACCTGAGCAAAATCAAGAGTCAGACCTTTAACTGACTGAGCCACCCAGGCACCCCAAAATTAGAAGGATTTTTAATTTCCAAGAGTTTTGAGAAAGCAACTAATGCAACGCAAGTTGGAACATCTAATAAATTTAACAACAAGCCAAAGTAATTTTGTTACATAAATTAACCCATTTATTATGGGCTACTATTGTTTCAAATGGTGGAGCTTCTACTGGTCTTTCAACTCCTCCCGTCCTCTGATGGCCGACTGTATGGCAGAAGTGGTGTTGTAGGTCCAGGCACCACGGGCTACCACTTTCATTGCAGGAACCACCATGTCAGATCCTCACAGCTCGTCTTTTCCTCTTGGTTTTGCCACAGAAGGAGCAAGTGTACTTAGTGTGCTGGTTTACTTCAACTTTCTTCCCCGTTTTCCTGAGGGTGGCCCCATAATGGGTCCCGTATTTCCCAGTGATTCTGACCTACTTGCAGGGTTTAGCCATGTCGCCGCAAACTAGGTCTCAGCCCAGAGAGTCCTTCCACAATTTTTAAGAAGTTTTGGTACATGAGTAACTGTGAGGGAGAGGCCTGAGGTCATTTATTTCCTGTGTGGACAAGGCGAAACACTGAGAGTCACTCTTCTGGAATGCTCTGGCCATCCAAAACTTGGAGGGTGACTAACTCATTTATTGTTCAACTATGAATTGCGCCTTCAGACCTGCAAGCAGGAAGTGGAGCACCTAATCTGGAGAAAGGGGGAAGTAGGGGAGGGAGGCAGGAAGGGTTGGGGGTCACCAAGAGACTGCTCTAAGCACTCGGGAAAAAAAAGTTGTTGAGATTCTGGCAATTGTTCTTGTGATACCCATGCTTGACGGCTTGTTGCTTGCTCTCTGTTTAGCAGTGAAGCCCTTAAACCAAAAAGGCTAGAGCCCTCTTTTTCACAGACAGCAAGGAGGAGGAAGCTGAGACTGAGCCCCATTTTGGATCCAGTCTTGTAAGAAGACCTCAGCAATGAGAGCAGATGGCAGCTCTGGAAGGGACAGAAAAGACAGTAGTGATCCTTGCAGAAAGAAAAGAAGAATGCAAACATGGTGGCCGTTCTGGACTTCACCTTCTGGGAGGTTTGACTGCAGGAGATTCAGGGGTTCCTCTCTGTGATGCAGGCACTCCGTTCCTGAGACAGTGAGCACAGGAATAGGAGATATTTTCCAGGTTACTCTGACCACCTGTGGGGGTATGCACACTACTTAGGTGAAGCTTGCTACTGTTTCTCAGCCTGCTAAACTTCTTTGCCCTACAAAGGATGAAGAATCATCAATTCAGTGCAATGCAATGCCCTCAATAAGTGAGTTTGAAGCACCCACAATGTGTCCACCAATGTACCAATGCTGTTCTAATGAACCAAAAAAAAAAAAAAAAAATCTGACTTACTTTCTGCCCTCACTGGTATTACAACTTGCATCTTACTTGCAACAAGAGACAATGGAAATTGTGCATAGAGGATATAAGAATTAACTGCTTCTTAGCAGAAGAACTAGAATAGGCTTTTCTTTTTTCCTGAAAATGGATCACTCTCATTTATTCATCTAGCACATCAGGGAGAAGATGAGGGGCCTTGACACTCATATTCATGTGTTATAAGATTTTGATCTCTATCTTTCCTTGCTTAGATTACTGGAACAGCTTCTTAAAAGTGATTTCCAAGAGGAGGAAAAAATAATAGAAAATATTAGTGGACATTACATGTGACAAGAATTAGATCCATTTTATGAAACTTCTGTAATGTGCATATAGATAATGGGTAATAATGCAACATGTTTTGTTTACTACAGGTCTCCAAAGAATAAATAAAAGTCAAAAGTAAGAGTCAATGCAAATCTGATCGAATATGCTCTTGCTTGAAGCCCTCAGAAGCTTCCCATGGCCCTCATAGCTTAAACCCAGCACTCCCTGATTTGCCTTCCTGCCATGTCACATGTCAAGTTGACTGTCTTCTTACTTTCTTCACTGCTCTCTTCACCTACTTCCCTCTTCTGAACCTCCAGGACTCAGCTCAGCTGTCACTCCTCCCAAGAAGCCTTGTTTTACCAGAAAAGTGTTTCACAATCAAGATATGTCTGTACATATCTAGATAATACAAAGTTAAATAGATTTCTGAATGGTATAAATTTTAGGGCTTTTAATTGGCAGATGCACTTGTAATTATTGAAGGAAAGTTAGGAAATGCAGTGTCCAGTGTTTCCAGAATGTCAGGGTGCGCAGAGTGGTTCATCCTGAAGGACTAGGGTTCCCCAGCACATCCTGGGGAAACTTGGAGCTTCCGCATTTCTCAAGTGTTTGTGAAGGAATCTGTGTTAGCAGGGAGAAGGCGAGTGGTCATTTGAGGGAAAGGAAGTGTAACAGGAGTGAAAGTTGAAGATGGGATAAAGCGTGATTTGGGGGAGCTGGATGCACCCTCAGGGTGGTGAGCTGGGAGCAGGGTTGCGAGCCAGCTGGGCCTCTGTTGAATGGGAGATAGCTGGCCTGTAGGAAGGCTGTAGCTAATCTTAGGTGGAACAGTAAACTCTAGTCCTTCATGCTTGGGTCATTTCAACATGAGTGTTCCAAAGGGGGCCACTGTCCTGGTCGAGATTGGACTATGCAAGGTCCAAATGTCCTGGAGAACCTCCGGGTCCTAGATGACCCGGAGCCCACTCTCAGCCTTCTCGTTCTCATAATCTGACGAAGGTTGTCATCCAAGCTTTCCAAGGAGCCGACTTTTACAGAGCTCTTGCTATGTGCCAGGCCCTGGTCTAAGGGCTTTCTGTTGCTACTCATGTAATCCGGTAAGGTAGGTATTGTAATTGTTGTCCCTACTTTAGAGGTGAGGAAACCAAAACAACTAGTAAGTGTTGTTCTAGTTATCCACCAGTGTATCATAAAGCACCTCAAAACTTTGTATTCGAAATAGCAACCATTTTTTTTTATATATCGTGATTTTGTAGGACAGTATTCTTCTCGGTGATTCTTCTGTCCCAGGTAGTGTTGACTGGGGTTGTTTGCTCTTGTGCAGCGGAGGGCTGCATTGCATTGGTCTGTAGGGTCCATGCAGGCTCGGCTCACCTACCGGGTGCCTTCGTGGGAAGCGCTGTAAGGCTGGGCTTGGCGGGGCCCCTGTCTCCCCAGCCCCCGCCCTCCCGTTGTCTCAGGTTCTCCCTGTGGTCTCTGTAGCAGAAGAGTCTGATTTTACCTGATGGCTTCAGGCTCTAAGAGACAAGAAGTGGAAGCCATGTTTCTTAAGGCCCCGGCCAGAAACTGGGACAGATCTCCTTTTATTATACCCCCTTGGTCAGTGGAAGGGGCATAGACCTCACGTGTCCATGAAAAAGGTTATCAGAGACTTTGTGGCCGTCTGTAACCTGCCACAATGGTAGAGATAGGGTTTGAACCCTGAAAGTCTGGCTCCAGAGACAGTGTTTTGTTTTGTTTTGTTTTGTTTTTAAAGATTTTATTTATTTGAGAGAGAGAGGGAGAGCACCGAGGGAAAGTGAGAGGGAGAAGCAGACTCCCCACTGAGTGGAGAGCTCAGTGTGGGACTCGATCCCAGAACCCTGAGATCATGACCTAAGCTGAAGGCGGACACTTAACCGACTGAGCCCCCCAGGCGCCCCAGAGACTGTGCTCTTAACTACCACACTGTAATGTCTCAATGACCCAAACTGGCATCTCCTCTTACATCAACACGGGAAGGCTGCCTGCAAGGATTTAACTTCAAATGAAGGGCTTTTCTTAGCTCCAGGCTGAATAATCTGGGTAATTCCCTCTATTTTATATGGATAGACACAGCCTGATTTGAGATTTGGACTTGGGGATCTTGCAGGTGCCATCAACACCTAGAAGTTAGTATCTCCGGTTGTTTTTACAATCAGGATGAATGAAGGTGCACAAACCGTTCCCCCCCTGCTCAAAGGGGGTGCTGGTCCTGTGTGGCCCTCTCTGACAAAGGCTTCAGTACAGAAGGACACCGCTTGACCTCTCCAAGAGGCGTGAGCCCCGGCTGATAAATCTGTCCAAGAGATCTGCCCAAATATGGATTGGTTTTAGCGTTGTTTCATGTCTCTATGGTTATAGGTAGAAAATTAACTTTCAGCAGGAACTCAGCCGCCACCGACTCTCCGTAAAGTGGAACATCGATAACTGAGGCTCCTCATCCTCTTTTTAAAATGAAATACACTCACGGGTTCTAAAGTAGACTAAGTTTAGAAATTCATGTTCTGGTTTTTAAAAGGCAGGGACATTTAAACACATCTGTTCTTTTATATCCATACACCTGACTTTATAAAATTGTACATTATTCTTTTGGTCTGTACCTCTGGATAGGCGTTTCCCCAATAATTTTTAGTATTATGTTTCCTCAGTCATATTTGCTGTTAAAAGATTCACATACATATTAGAGAGCAAAAACAAAAACAGGAAGAAGTGAAATTTGGAAAATTATATTGAGAGCAACTGGCCGAAAGCATTTGTCAGGTCAATGAGCTAAAATCATGTCAATTTTAGCTTTCATACATTTATTCTTTTAGCATCTTTATTACGCCCTTATGTATCAGGCACTGAGCTAGGCACTGGAAAGATGTTAAATGGACAGAGCTGCTAAGAAAAGGAAGATAGATACTAATAATATTATTAGTATCTATTATCTATTAATTAATTAATATTATTAGTAAACACTGCCCTAAGAATAGGAAACAAGTCTAGTACTTATTACATGCTAGCCATATATTTCTCATAGCAACTGTATAAAGAGGGTTCTATTACAATCTGCATTTTACTGATGAGGAAATTGAGACACAGAGAGTAACTTGGCCAAGATCTTTTTTTTTTAAGATTTTATTTATTTATTTGACAGAGCGAGACACAGCGAGAGAGGGAACACAAGCAGGGGGAGTGGGAGAGGGAGAAGCAGGCTTCCCGCGGAGCAGGGAGCCCGATGTGGGGCTCGATCTCAGGACCCTGGGATCATGACCTGAGCCGAAGGCAGATGCTCAACTGAGTGAGCCACCCAGACGTCCCAAGATCTTTCAATTAGTAGCAACAGCTAGGACTGGATCCCATGTAGCCTTGTTCTAGAACAAACAAAAAAGGCCTGGGCTCTCAACCCCTAGGCAATGTTGCCTCTTGCTAATCAGAGAGTCTCAGAACCATGTAATAACCAACTGTGACCTGTGCCATGGCACTGAGGAAGCCATGAAAGTGTCTCTAGTAACGGGGGGACTCAGGTGGGGGAGGGAAGGCTCCTCTGAGAAGGTAATGCTTCTCTGAAACTTTGTTCATTGTCAGGAATACATTTTAATAAAATTATGTAGTTAAGATTTCTTGTACACTTGTTACATGCTAGATAGGACTTTAATGCTTTCATCATTAACTCATTTTATCTCGACCAGGTCCCTCTGAGGTGTATAGTAGAGTAACTGCCTCTTCTATGTAGGGGAGAGAACTGAGGCTCAGAGGTGTCCGGAGCTTGCTGAAGCCCATACAGCTAGAAAGCATCAAGTCAGCTTTGAACCCAAGCCTACGCACTGCTCATCTTAATGAAAGGAAAAGGCAGTGCTGGGGGAAATGGGAGTGCTCATGTTGTCCCACTGCCCAAAGATGCTTGCACTGACTTTAAGGACTGATGCCAAGCTGTAAAAGGATGAGCAAAGAGAGCAAAAATTGTGGGTAAGACCAGATTCTGAGGCAGTGAAAACATTAAAACTAAGCTTTTTGTTTGTTTGTTTTTTAAGATTTTATTTATTTATTTGACAGAGAGAGAGAGAGAGCGTGAGAGAGGGAACACAAGCAGGGGGAGTGGGAGAGGGAGAAGCAGGCTTCCTGCGGAGCAGGGAGCCTGATGTGGGGCTTGATCCCAGGACCCTGGGACCATGACCTGAGCCAAAGGCAGACGCTCAACGACTGAGCCACCCAGGCGCTCCTGTTTGTTTGTTTCTTAAATATTTTTACTGTGGTAAATATGTGTAACTTAAAATACACCATTTTAGCCATTTTTAAGTACACAGCTCAGTGGTATAAGTACATTCACATTATTGTGCAACCATCATCACCATTTCCAGAAATTTTTAATCACTAAAAATAAGTTTTAAAAGACAACTTAAAGGTTGATCATATCAGTGAGCTTTCGTGCAGGTCAGTTTTAACTTTCACGCATTTATTATTTCTTTTTTAGCCTGTTTATTGAGCTCTTACGTATCAGGCACAAGCTCGCTAACTAAGAACAGTCGATATTTGGGCGGATCTCTTAAAGGTGTAGGCAGCTGGTGTGATATGTGCTTACTCTGTGCTGATTCCGGCCGCCCTTCCCCTGTCAGTGGTGGAGTCCAGAAGCCTGAGTTCAAGCATAAACCTCACTCACTTGAAATCGAATGACCAGCTCCAAATCACAGAAAGTCAAAGCTACAATGCACTGTTTTCCTTTCATAGACTTCGAAGACTGAACTACAATTGCAAAAAAAATCTTTTTAATAAAAAATCAAAAATAAAAAACCTTCCCACCTAACTGTAGTAGTTCAACCTAGAAGGTACAGAAGACATCCTAGAGGTCCTTGGTGGTCTTCAGAGTACCCACTATGGCATGAGGCATATTGCACAGGCTCAGTATTTTTTTTTAATTGAGATCAGTATTACTGCGATTACCCATGTGTATATCGAAGCTTTTAGCAGAGTTATAAACCAGAGCTTCTCTAACTTTAATGTGTATGTGAATTATCTGCTGTCTTGCTAAAATGCAGATTCGGATTTAGAAGGTCTGGGGTGTGGCTTGAGATGCTGCTTTTCTAACAAGCTTCCAGGTGATGTTGGTGGTCCTATCCTAGGACATCCATAGGGTCCTAGGATCATACACTGAAGCTGTACACATTTATTAGTATATTTATTTGGGGCCAAATAGATGTCCTCCCTTTGACTTCCCACTGGCTTTGCCCTTTGTGGGGTATTTCAGATAGTTGCTACTTGCTCTAGTAAACTTCTATTCTCGAGACCCCCAACTGGGGCTTTCAGCAGGTTCCGGGGTTGGAAGAGAGCTCTCATCATTCTGGCTTGTGCTGTTTTCTGCATGCTTTAAGGCAGTAGTTCTCAAAATCTGAGCCCCTTAAAATTCATGCTGAGGACCACTAGGAGGGCCCTCCTAGACTCAGCGGTCTGTCTTCCTGCCTTACTCATGCATTCCCTACCGCATTCCACGGCTGTTATTCCAATTCTTTTCCACATTCTTTGAGCACCGCCCTCTCCCCCTACACCCCACTCCTTTGCATCCTGTCATCTCTCCTCCCACTTTGTGGAAATGGAGGCCCCAGTTTCTCCATCCATCTTCCCTTTAGGCTTATGGTATTTTTATGCCAACACTCCCTCTTCAACCCACATCTTATCCTTATTTCTTATCCATTCATTTCTATGATCTTTCTCATCAGAAAGTTAATTTCTTCACCTGTGCTTTTTCAAAAACACTTTGCAGGGAAACAGAGCTTGTATAGAAACCTTGGATTATTAGAACTTGCAGTTCTGTCGATTACACGTGCTACGTGGCCCCTGGCAGGTGTGGACACCATACTTACTTGGACCAATTGCTGAACAACCAAATGTTAAAATCAATATTCAAAATTGTGGCCAAAGCCAAAGATCAGCTTCATAAAATAAACATGAGGGATAGAAGAATGAATCTGAAACTTGACCAACAAACTTAATGATCATCACAATTGCATTATTTGAACTTTTAGTAGACTGGAGTTAGAAGTCTGGCTAGAGCAGTAAGTACTCAACACTGTCGGCTCCTGGATTTCTGCTGCCGCAACCAGTATGCTGCACATTCTTTGAAACTAAATACCTGCTCATTTTAACTGAAGCTAGTGGAGAAACAAGATATTCGGTGACACCTCACTTTTATCTAATACTTACTTTTTTTCTTCATGCCATTTCTTTTTTCAAAATAAAAATTATACATCTGTAAGGGGTGCAAAGGATGATTTGATATACAACATAGTGAAATGATTACTATAGTCAAGCTAATGAACATATCTTCTCCTCACATAGTTACCATTTTGGGGTTTTTTTTGGTCATGAGAGCACTGAAATATACTCTCTTTGCAAAATTTCCAGTATTAAGTACAGTATTATTAACTATAGTCATTATATTGTCCATTAGGTCTCTATTCTTCCTACCCAACTGCGAAATCTCTCCATTTCCTACACTTCCCCAGCCCCTGGTAACCACCATCCTACCCACTGCTTCTATGTATTCAATATGTAGATCCTATGTATAAGCGAGCTCATGCAGCTTTTTCTTTCTGTTCCTGGCTTATTTCGTAAGCACAATGTCCTCCGGGTTCATCCACATTGTTGTAAATGACAAGATCTTTTTCTTTTTTAAGGCTGAATAATATTTCTTTATATATATATTTACAAAATATGGAATCATATTTTGGAATCATACCCTGTCTGGATCGAAGGTGATTTATCATAGATGTCATTGTATGATTTTGGAGTTTCTCCTGCCCATCACATTTTGAAGTGGTTAAAGTTATTCTTAGGCTTTGAATACATCCCCCTAATACATAAAGAATTTCCAAATGGGACTTTTCCTTGAAAGGTGTATGGCTTAAATGGAATTTAAATAACCATGAGTGAAATGCAATTCCGAAAAGTTATTTTGTTTAATGTCATGAAAGTTAGCACACCAATCTGTTCCACAAGGTTAGCATTATTGCATAAACTATCAGTTGGCTTCCCTATTCATCTGTTTAGTAGTTCTTTTTTCTTTAATTTTTAAAGATTTTATTTATTTATTTGTCAGAGAAGAGAGAGGGCACAAGCAGGGGGAGCAGAGGGAGAAGCAGGCTCCCTGCTGAGCAAGGAGCCCAATGCGGGACTCGATCCCAGAACCCTGGGATCATGACCTGAGCCGAAGGCAGGCACTTAGCGGACTGAGCCACCCAGGCGTCGCTGTTTAGTAGTTATTAATAATTGCTTTTGTATATAAAATAAACAACTTTCACAATCATGAGTATTTTGACATTTTACCCTTACAATTGTAAATATATATACTTATGTCTTAGCTGTCCAACAGAACGTGAATGAAACGAGCACGTGAGGAGACTCTCCATTGAGTGGGAGATCTAAGTTACAGCTGGAAGCTTTCCCTATATTTAGAAGTGAATATTCAGGTATAAGATATCTAAATGAAAGGACATGCTGTGGCAGATAGTTTTTTCTAAAGACGACTATACCAATATGTATTCCCC
This sequence comes from Zalophus californianus, assembly GCF_009762305.2. NCBI lineage: Eukaryota > Metazoa > Chordata > Mammalia > Carnivora > Otariidae > Zalophus > Zalophus californianus. Next base: position 104,302,257 of record NC_045595.1, on the reverse strand, counting down.
GGTACTCTTCTCATAACCTGAGAAAGATAAGTCAGATCTATGTTTCTTCCCCTTGAACCTGGGTAGAGGTGACACTGAGGCCAGGTTATAAAAGGCAATATGACCTCTGCCTGGTTCTCTCTCTTGGGACTCTTGCCCTGGGATCCTATCTGCTGTGTTGTTAGGAAGCCTCCCTGTGAACACTCTGGCTAACAGCTATGTGCCGTGCTCACAACCAGCATGTACTGCCAGACACATGTTTGAATAAGCTTTTGATGATTCTGGGCCTGTCTTCCAGCTGAGGCCCCAGACATCGTGAAGCAGAAACACCAGAAGCTATCCCCCTATGCTCTGCCTGAATTCCTGACCTATAGAAAGCAGGAGATAGAATATATAATATTGCTTTAAACCCCTAAGTTTTTCTTTTCTTACTTATTTATTTTTAAAGATTTTATTTGTTTATTTGACAGAGAGAGAGAGAGAGAGCAAGAGAGCACAAGCAGGGGGAGGGGCAGAGGAAGAGGGAGAAGCCGACTCCCCACTGAGCAGGGAGCCCGATGTGGGACTCAATCCCAGGACCCTGGGATCATGACCTGAGCCGAAGGCGGACACTTAACCAACTGAGACACCCAGGTGCCCCTATTTTTTATTTTATTTTTTTTTAAGGTTTTATTTATTTATTAGAGAGAGAGCATGCGTGTGCGTGCGAGCACATGCAAGGGGAGGGGCAGCGGGAGAGGGACAAGCAGACCCCCACTGAGTGGGGAGCCCGAGGTGCCTCTTAATCCCAGGACCCAGAGATCATGACCCAAGACAAAGTCAGACGCTTAACTGACTGAGCCACCCAGGTGACCCTGAATTATTTTTTTTTTTATTTTTATTTTTTAGTATGTCCCAAGGCAGTTTCTGGGAGATACTTATACTAAAAAATTACTTGTTGTTTATGCAAACTTTGAATTTAACTGGGCATCCTGTATTTTTATTTGCTATCTGGCAACCCTACCTGCAATATGAATCTGTGGGGAAGCTGCACTATCACATTCATTGAATACCTGCAACACTAGGGAAGCCACAAATGCAACTGCAGACCCAGGTATTCAGCTTATCTAAAGCTGAAGACCAAGCAGAAAACGGACAGTGGCTGAGTGCAGCTGGGACTGAACGTCCTTCCCCCTGTGGCTCACAAGTTCTCTCTGATCCCCAGGCCCATTTCTATGATTTTTTTCAATTAGAGCTGATAAATGGCTGCAGAAAGCTATTTTTAAATGCAAAGAATATTCTGAAAATATTATGTCTTTACTTTCTTTTGGTTTTACTATGCAACTGACCATCATGTATCTTAAGACTACTTCTGATAAAACTGCTGTTCATCTGCAGTCATACTATTAAACGGAGACGCTTTCTCCTTCAATTTCTATATATGAGCAAAGGTGATGTTGTGGGGCTCCACATTTTAAAACAGTTCTTTTTCTTTAAATTTTTTTTCTTTCCAGTAAAGAAAAGCAAATGAAACGAGATGATGTATAGGGATTTGCTTCAAAATAACCACTGGCGTGGCTGGGTGTTAAACCATAGCATTGGCCGGGGCTGGGAATTTGGTGGCTGGGAAACTGGTGATGGCTACTTGGGGTTTGCTTTCCTATTCTTTCTACTTTTATCCATGTTTGAAGTTTTCCATGATAGAGAGTTAGAAGGAAGGAAGGAGCTGTATAAACATGTAACATAGCTAAGACTAATTTATGCTGTAGAATCAGAGACTGATACAAGTGCAAAGTCATCTAGCCCAAACAGTTATATTGTAGATGACATAAGGGAGGTCTGGTGACATAGTGACTAAATCAAGAGCCACACATGCAACACTTGAACAGAAGCCTTTGAATTCCATGCTAGTTTTTCACACAGGTCACACTACGCTGTATTCTTTAATCTTTCCTGTCTCATATATCATCATTTTACGATCATAAAATATTTGGAAGCTATTTTTAAACAATTATGTTCCCTTGACTCTCAATGGGAATGCATGAATTCATTTTTCTTTTCTAGAGGAAGATTTAAGGAAGTTTATCAACACTTGAATATAATATAATAAAACACACAGACACCCTAATAAATAATGAGTGATCAAAATGATCTAAAAGGACAAGTGGGTTCAGAAACTCAAATAGAACCCAGGACTAAAGTTAGTAGTAGTCAACAAATTCATACACACTAGAAAGTGGCAGGATAATAAGAAAAAAAGTTGCCCACGACATCCGGAATGGATTTGACTTTCACAGCCAGTTGTCAATACTATCACAAGGTGGTCTGATGCCCATGGCATCATTTTGTTCTCCTGTTGGACAGAAACAATCTTACAGATATCTATATCAAATGAGGTCACTCTCAGACCATGACCGAGACAAAAATAAGGTCACCGTGTAACAAAAAAACACTAAGCATCCCCCTTGCCCCCTGACTGGGTGACTCTCTAGTCTGTCCTCCTTCCAGAGAAGACCTGTTGGGATGTCCAACCATAGAACTGCCTCCATTTTCTGACAATCCAGACGAAGCCCCTGCTTACTTAGACCCTCCCCCAAATTACCCAACTGAAGCTCAAATTCTTTACTAGCTTCTTTCTGACACCCTCTTACTGAGATGCTCCAGGTTCCTCCATGTGGGTGTGTTCCCCTCACAGCAACCCGTAAAAAAAACCCAACTTGCTCAAGGTATTCCTAGTTGTCTTTGTCCGAAGAACATTGACAAAAGCAAAGCCAATTATCTGTTAGTGCCATTTCTTACATGAGACAATAAACAATGTCCTCAGAAATGCTTATCTTTTGGGACGTGTGGGTGGCACAGTCAGTTAAGCGTCTGCCTTCAGCTCAGGTCATGATCCTAGGGTCCTGGGATTGAGTCCTGCATCAGGCTCCGTGGGGAGCCTGCTTTTCCCTCTCCCTCTGTCTGCCACTCCCCCTACTCATGTGCGCACACACTCTCTCGCTGACAAATAAATAAACAAAATCTTAAAAAAGAAAAAGAAATACGTATCTTTTTGCTCTTTAGAGAGTGCATGTGAGTGTTCATTTGTGGAGTATTTGGGGAGGGCAGTAGTAAAGAAGGGCTAACTTTATGGTGCTTTCTTCTGTCAGTATCTTCCAGACTGAAAATCAGTAATTACTGACAGTTAAGAGTGCCCAGAGTATTTTCAGGTGTGATAACGTATTTTAGTTGTGTGTTGGTTTTGCTTTGTTTTGTTTTGTTTTTTAAGCACTTACCTTTTAGAGATAGACCCTGAAATCCATCCAGGAGAGAGGGGAAGTGGGTGGAGGTGAGGATGGAAAGACTGGTCATGAGTTGATAATAATCAAAGCTGGGGGATGAGTATAACAGTTCATTATGGTGTTTTCTTTACCTTTAACATTTTCCATAATAAAAAATAAGAATAAAAAGATTCCTGGAGTCCGGTTGCCCATCTGCGTTTCCAGTTTGGGGAGCCCCAAGGCTAAATGAGGCTGTGTCTGAATATGTTGAGAATCAAGGTATTGGAATTTAGTAGAGGATTCCAGAGTTATATGTGGGTGTGGAGTTGAGGCAAGGACAGACTTTTGAAAGATGTTGTCCAAAGGCGTTTGGATCTTCAGGGAGATTTTAAACCAAACGGACGACTACCACCGTAACATCCATCAGACAGGGCTGGGTAGCCAGGGATGAGGCAGCTGGAAAGGAATGTGAGGTGTGAGAACAACACAGCAAGAAGGTCTGGAATGGTAAGTGAGTGTTCAAACCTGGAAACGTTCCTTCAGTCGAGCCTTGCGCGCTTCAGGTCATATCTACCGCTGTAGAAGGGGTTCTGAAAGGTTACATTTTACCTGCTTGAGTCACAGATTCCAATCATTTCACTTTTCTTAAGTTGGATAAAGAGATCTCTAAGGTCTGCCAGTTACAAATCAAACACTGTTTTTGAAAATAAATTTTTAAAATTTCTCTCCATATAAATGGGTTTGCCTTCTTTTACCTCTAAATTGTTCTGGAAAGAAGGAACGATTCATTCATTCAAAGGATATTGTTGAGCACCTGGTATGTACGAGGCACAGACCTATATGCTGGAGATAAATGGCACCTGACTCTATAGAGTTTAGGGTCTAATCGGGAAGAGAGAAATGAGTCTAACAATCTTTCAAATATAAAGATAAAATTAAAGTAAGTGCTTTGAAGCCCTTACAAGGAGTTATTAAAGTAAAGTACAAGGAGTTATTAAAGCCTATGACTTATTCTAGTTGGAAGAATTACCTGTGTGAGTGACCTCTTTGGAAGCTGGGATTACTGGGAAAATGGAAGGTTATAAGGCTGTGCCAAGAAATGAGACTAAGAGCAGGCTGTTGGTCTGACTGATCAAAAGCCTTGGTTTTTACTCGGAAGACAAGACGATGAGTGCAAAGTGACATGTTCACCTGGGGGATGAAATTTGTGGGTACAAAGAGTCCCTACAGTGACAAAACCATCTTAGCTAACAAAAAAATGTCATGATCTGATGCATTCACTGAATTTGCCCTCCACCGAGGAGCCAATTTCAGTGGTAGGAACTCAGAAGCCTGAGGCATGTGGTGAATGATTCCTGTCACACAAAAACTATCAGCTGAAAAGAATAAAATCATACAAGTAAAAATCTTGTGTTTTCATCCACATGGAACTCATGTATTGTGTTCATTGGTAGCTTATCTCCAAAGATGTTCAGCATCAACCAATTCCTTCCCTTTGTGTATGTATGTGCTACTTCCCCATTGAAAGGTCGAATCTGTTCCTCTTCTTCCTTAAATCTGGGCTGCTGTGTGGTTGCTTCATCATCAGAAAGCGGCAGAAGAGACTCTGGACCATTTCTAGGCTCAGGTTGTAAGATCTCTGACAGCTTCTGCTTTCTTTTTCTTGGAACCTTGAGCCACCTTGTAAGAAGTCTAGCTAGACTGCTCTATGAGAGAAAGGTGCCATGCGGAGAGCCACTGAGATACCAGAAGAGGGTGTGAAGAAACCATGTTGGCCACCCAGCCCGCACAGGAGAGGACTCAGCTGTTCACTTACCATTATTACATAAAAACAAGCCAACTAGGTTGACCCAACCCATGAAACCATGACAATCAATACTACATCATTTTAAGACACTACGTTTTGGCAATAGGTAACCAGAAATCACCTTTTTAAAAAAGATTTTATTTATTTATTTGACAGAGAGAGAGACACAGCTTGAGAGGGAACACAAGCAGGGGGAGTGGGAGAGGGAGAAGCCGGCTTCCTGCGGAGCAGGGAGCCCGATGCGGGGCTCCATCCCAGGACCCTGGGATCATGACCTGAGCTGAAGGCAGACGCTTAATGACTGAGCCCCCCAGGCACCCCCAGAAATCACCTTTAACTCCCAGTCCCTATAGGGAGTATAGCTGGTGCTCCACAAATGCTTGTTAGGCCAAATTTGAGTTGAAATGTCTTTTGTAGAATCTCCCAGATCCCTCTAAATTTCACTGCAGCTTTTAGTATGGGGCAATGGGGAAAGTTAGCAGAATGGGGTGAGTTGTCTTGCACACACTTCTATGGGACATGTGTGAAATGACAATGGTCAAGGCAATATTCATATTTACTGAGTCTCTGTGATGAGCCAGGGACAGTACCGTGCACTCCACACGAGCTATCCCATGTCATTCTCAAAGCAACCACTCAAAGGAGGTGATATAATCTTCCTCATTTTATTTTTATTGTTTTTTTTAAAGATTTTACTTATTTATTTGAGAGAGAGAGAGCACAAAGGGAGCGAGAGAGGGAGAAGCAGACTCCTCGCTGAGCAGGGAGCCCAACATGGGGCTCCATCCTAGGACCCTGAGATCACAACCCGAGCCAAAGGCAGAGGCTTAATTGACTAAGCCACCCAGGTGCCCCTAATTTCCCCATTTTAGAGATGAAAAAACTGAGGCCACAAAGTTGCCGAGTGGCAACTTTGGCCTGATGGATCCATTTGATTTCAGTGCCAGTTACCTTGCCTAAAATGTGCACTTTCATCTGGAGGGAATTCATTGGAAGTTACTGAAAAGTTCCTATGATGCAGTGGCAAATTCTTGGCAATTGTCCCTTGGAGCCTGAGCCTGACCTCCTCTTCTTCATGTGAGGGTGGGGAGCGGTGTATTTGAAGGTGGAGAGGATATGATAATGGCTGTATTGGAGTTCACCCCTGCTCCCCGGGATAACAACCGGGCACTGGCCCCTCCTTGCTATCCACAGACATGCTCTCTGGCATTAAGTATCACCCAGGTCAGAGCTACAGGAAGCTCTGTCTGAAAGCTAGAACATTCCCAGATCGTGGAGGAGGCCAAGAGAAACAGTCATGAAGTATGGAGAGGGGAGGAGGCCAGCGGAAAAATGATCTGCCACATTCTTTCAGACCTCCAACCAGGCAGGAGGCTCCACTCCCTGAACACCACTCCTAAACCTCTCAGATGGCGCAGTCTCCTCCCTGGGCCCAGAGGCTTCCCTGAGGCAGGGAGGGAGGCGAAGTCATCCAGGTGAAAAGCTCTGGTTGCATCAATCTTCCCCTTAGCTTTAGGTGCTGATAACTAGCTTGGCAATACCGCGGACAAACTTTCTGAAACCTCAGCATTCTTCAGCACAGAACTGGCTGTCATCCAACTTTAGGGCTTGCAGAAGGATGTGTGTTGATACGCTTATGATATTCTTAAGATGTCTTCTTCCTACCCAGGCAGTTTTTTCCTTTCTGAGGGCTTAGCCTCCTTCTTCCTGCTTTTAGTCATCTTTTCTCCTCTCTCTCCACAATTAGGTTCAGGAAAGAAAAACACAGAGAGACTCTGTTCCATCTTGTGGAGTTGAGAATCTCCTTGGGAAGAATCTTGAAAGGAGGAACCCAATGTTTGTTGACTGAATTAAGTAATGTTATGTTGCTCATCTGGAAAGAGAAGTAAAACTAGCATCAAAAGGGCTTAAAACACCACTGCACACCAGGGAAACTAGTACTGAACATCTCCTGGGCCCCAAGTATTATACTAAGCACGTTAGCTCAATTCTCACAAAAATTCTGTGAGCTAAGTGTTACTTTATTTCCATTTTACAGATTAAGAAACAGGATCAATAAGTTAAATAATTTCTAAGTAGCTTTTGGTAGTTCTTTAATCATCTTTTCAATCTATTATATGTGGTTGCTGTATATTCTAGTTTTCCATTTCTTCTCTAGCTAATTTTGGTTACTTATATTTGCTAGGTAATGGTTCATTTCCTACAGATATTTAAACTTGCTACCATAGGAGCACCTGGATAGCTCAGTCAGTTAAGCGTCCAATTCTTGATCTTACCTCAGGTCTTGATCACAGGGTCATGGGTTCAAGCTTTGCATCGGGCTCCATGCTGACTGTGGAGCCTGCTGAAAAAAAAAGTTGCTGCCATAGTTTTACACCTTGTATTTACTTTGTTTTTTTTTTTAACTCTGCAAATCAACTTAATTGCAACATGATTTGCATATGACAAAATATGCTTATATATCTTTTTAAACTATTTAATCCAATACATTATGACAAAGGTCTACACAAATGTCTACATCTATATTGTCTATATTGGTGCAATCATATATAGTACTTTTCCATAACCCCAGAAGTTTCTTTTTGCTTTTCTGCAGTCAACCCCCACCATCTGGCCCTGAGCAGCCACTGATCTGCTCTCTGTCACTTTAAAATCTGCTTTGTCTTTTCTAGACCTTTATATAAATGCGATATACTACATGCCCTCTTTTGTTTGCAGTTTGTTTGTTTTGGTGAGTTTAATGGTTTTAGATTCATCCATGTTGTTGCATGTATCAGACGTTTGTTTCTTTTTATTGCCAAGTGGCATTCCATTAAATGAATACACCACAATGTTTATCACTGTCTTGTTGTTTTCAGCTTTTGACTTCTATGAATATGTTATGTGTTCATAACAAATCTCCACAAAACTTAGTGATCTATTTTTTTAAAATTTTCTTCCTCATTAAACTTCTGTTTTAATGGGGCTTAAAATTCTGTGACAGATTTTTGGTCAAGTTGTTTCCATTAAAAAGTACTGATTTTAAAAACTAATAACTTAAAACTGCCACACACACGCAAAAAACCCAAATGGTCCACAAAATAGTCTCCTTTCCTTCTGAAGATTTTATGACGCATTGTTATCATGAACGAGTCTTTTACTATTAAACTTAAATGGCCAGCTGACGCAAACAGTTCTGAGACTGTGCTTTCACCACTGATGAAGACTGGGGGTGGGGCAGGCATTAGGGATAATATTCATTTAGCCTTCTGAGCTTTCTGGGCAGACTTGGTGACCGTGCCATCTGCAGCTGCCTTCTTGTGCACTGCTTTGATGACACCCACAGCAACCATCTGTCCCATGTCATGAACAGCAAAGCGGCCCAGAGGAGGATAGTCAGAGAAGCTCTCAACACACATAGGCTTGCCAGGAACCATATCAACAATGGCAGCATCACCAGATTTCAAGAACTTGGGACCATCTTCCAGCTTTTTTCCAGAACGACGATCTATCTTCTCCTTCAGCTCAGCAAACTTGCAAGCAATGTGAGCCGTGTGACAATCCAGCACAGGTGCATATCCAGCACTGATTTGGCCTGGATGGTTCAGGATAATCACCTGAATCGTGAAGCCAGCTGCTTCCACGGGTGGGTCATTTTTGCTGTCACCAGCCACATTGCTGCGACAAACATCTTTGACGGTTCAGTTCTTGACATTGAAGCCCACATCGTCCCCAGGAAGAGCCTCACTCAAAGCTACATGGTGCATTTCAACAGACTTTACTTCACTTGTAACATTGACTGGAGCAAAGATGACCATCATGCCAGGTTTAAGGACACCAGTCTCCACTTGGCCCACAGGGACAGTACCAATACCACCAATTTCGTAGACGTCCTAGAGAGGCAGACGCAAGGGCTTGTCAGTTGGACGAGCTGGTGGCCGATTGCAACCCAGAGCTTCAAGCACTGTGGTTCCACTGGCATTCCCATCTTTACAGATGACTTTCCATCCTTTGAACCAAGGCATATTAGCACTTGGCTTCAGCATGTTGTCACCATTCCAACCAGAAATTGGCACAGTGTTGGGGTTGTAACCAATTTTCCTAATGTAGGTGCTGACTTCCTTAATGATTTCCTCATATCTCTTCTGGCTGTAGGTGGGCTCAGTGGAATCCATTTTGTTAACACCAGCAATTAGTTGTTTTACACCCAGTGTGTAAGCCGGAAGGGCGTGCTCACGGGTCTGCCCATTCTTGGAGATACCGGCTTCAAATTCACCAACACCAACAGCAACAATCAGGACAGCACAATCAGCCTGAGATGTGCCTGGAATCCTGTTTTTGATAAAGTCTCTTTGTCCTGAGGCTTCAGTGATGGTCACATAATACTTGCTGGTCTCAAATTTCCACAGGGAGATATCAATGGTGATACCATGTTCACACTCAACTTTCCGTTTATCCAAGACCCAGGCATACTTGAAGGACCCCTTTCCCATCTCAACAGCCTCCTTCTCAAAATTTTCTATAGTTCTTTTGTCAATCCCACCACACTGGTAGATCAGATGACGAGTAGTGGTAGACTTGCCTGGATCTACGTGTCCAATGACGATGATGTTGATGTGAGTCTTTTCCTTTCCCATTTTGGTTTAGGTTGAGCAGTACTTTTCACAACTGTGTTCTGGCAGCAGACCCATTGTGAAAAAGAAAACTTAGTGATTTAAAAAGGAAATATTATTATATCACAGTTTCTATGGGTCAAGAGTTTGGGTCTAGCTCAGCTGGGTGCTTCTGCCTCCAGGTCTCCCACAAATCTGTAAGCAGGGTGTTGGCCAGGCTGCTCATTCTCCTCTTGACAGTGTTTGGCAGGATTCCGTTTCTTGAAGGCTATCAGACTGGGAGCCTCAGTTCCTCTCTGGCTGTTGGTCAGGGGCCTCTCTCAATTTCTTGTCATATGGGTCTCTTCGAAGAGAAGCTCATAATATGCCCAAGGGCTTCATCAGAGTGAGTGAGGAAGAGAGTAGGAGAGAGCAAAAAGATGAAAACCAGTCTTTTCGAACCTAATCTCAGAAGTGGCATCCCCTCACTTTTGCCATAATCTCTTTGTGAGAGAGAAGTCACTAGCTTCAGCTCACACTCAAGGGGAGGGTGTTCATAAAGGCATGAATTCTAGGAGGCGGAGATCACTGGGATCCATGTGAGAGGCTGCCTTCCACAGACTGCTATGAACATTTGTGTACAAGTCTTTGTGTGGACATGTTTTCATTTCTCTTGGTTGAATACCTAGAAATAGAATTGCTAGGTCATATGGACACCTTGTAAGAAATTGTCAGATAATTTTCTCGGGTAGCTGTATTATATTACACTGCCATCAGCAATGTGTGAGAGTCCTAGCTGCTCTACAAGCTTGACAACACCTCGTACTGTGAGTATTTTCAATTTTGGCCACTGGAACGGATATGAAGTGGTATACTTTTGTGGTTTGAATTTGCATTTCCCTGATGATTAATGATTTGAGCATCTTTTTATGTGCTTATTGGCCAATTGTATATATCCTCTTTTATCTATTGAAATCTTTTGCTCATTTTCTATTCAGTTGTCTTCTTATTGCTAAATTGCAAGAATTATTTATGTAGTCAAGGTCCAAGTTATATATATAATATATATAAAACATACATATAACATACACACACACACACAAACACACACACAGTGTTTGTGTATGTATACATATACACAAACATATACATATACAAATGCATATATATGTATTTGTTCTGGGAAATTAAAAGGACAAAGTTACCACTCCCGAGGCTGGAGGACTTCTCCAGGTTATTAACATGGTTAGAGGACTTTTTCGGTAGCTTCCCTTTATAGCCCTGAGGACAGCCCTCTGAGCCACCAGAGCGTGTAGCAGAAAGTCTCAGTCTAAAGTAAATTGGGGGTTACCTTTGGGCTGCTAGTCCAGCCAGGGGTCAAGTCTTTTAGGACTCTCGCTGACTCTACTCCTGACTCATGGGCTTCTATCAGGCAAATTGCTTCTGTATCACAGTTTACTCCTCTAAAAAATAGCAGTATCATGCCTGAGAGTCTGAGGCCCAATTAATTCTGAAATCATTCATTTTGAGAGTGAGCAAGCTAGTACACGTGAAGATTGAAAGGTAGTTATGCTTTGTTGGTTTGATTTTTATTTCTTGTTTAATCATCATTTAACCACAGGGCATTTTTTATATTCACCAACTGATTTTGTGTCTTAGTTAGCCTTCACAAAAACATCATTAGATAGAATTGCATGGAAGGCAAGGAGGCAGAAGGGGGAAGGGGTGAAGAGGAAGCGAGGAGGGGGTCCCTAAGGAGCTATGTGACTTAGGGAGTCACAGAGTAAGTGAGGATTGAAGGGGAGGGCAGACTGTAATCTGGAAGTTTCAGTATCCTTGGCAGGAATACTGCACTTGTCTTCCTGGAGCCTGGTAGCCTCACCACACAGTAGCTGACAGAAAAGTTCAGCTATTCAGGTCAGGTGCTTCCTTAGAATGGGTAGCTGGAAAATTCTGGAAGCCTTTCCATTTCCTATGTCTCACTCCTGAAGCTTGGCACCAGGGGTTGCACTGCTTTAAACAACTATTAAATCAAATAATAATTCTAATCGCCATTTTGTTGGGAAACCTAAGTGTCTCTGTTCTATCTTTTAGAATCCTCCCCCTACCCACAGGCCTTCTCGAACTGCTTCCTCCTTTGGCTCCTGCTTCCCTAGTTAGAACCTTAATAATACCTGGTTAATACCTCGTCTGTGGCACTTAATCGGTTTCCTCCAGATGGCAGAGTTCTTTATGCATTTCAAGTCGTTATGTATGGAGTACAGTCACCACAAATCTCTGTCCTTCCAAAGACTATTAACCAGGATTTATTAGGTTCTCACTAAATCTCAGTCATTGTTCCAAATGCTTAGTATGGATTACAATATTTAGTTACCATGACGACCCTAAGAGATAGATATTATTATACCCTTTATACAGATGAGGAAAAAGGTACAGAAACTTGCCCAGCAGTGGGAGGTGGGAGGCTGGGATTCAGGCCCAGCCAGTCTGATTCCAGAGTCTTTAGTCTGCTGTAACACCCTGCTTTCCCAATACGGGGCAAGCCCCTGTGTCACCATCACTGAGTTATATAAATACCTAAGGAATTACATTCAATGACAATTTGTGGAGAAGTAGGCAGACCATTTGTAACCCCTGTATATTTTCACTTTCTAGTGATTGGGCCCTGATTTCAGGAAAATATCTGCAAATGAAACATGCAGGGAAATGACAGAGATGAGAAGGGCCAAGTGTAGCAGAAAGAACTCTGAAGCTTCGAGGCTGAAATCTGGCTTCAAGTCCCAGCCATGAAACTTCACAGGTTGGAGTCCTCGGATGAGGAATTTAGGCCGGTAGAACTTCACTTTTTCATCTGTCAAAAAGAACTAATATTTATACCCACTTCAAAATATTTCCTTTCATTTAAAATAAAATTATAGAAGCTTTGTATTTAAAAATTATTTAAAAAAATGGAATGGAAAAACGAAAACACGTCCTCCTGATTGAAATATAATTCCAATTCCAAGAGTAGTGACTTGTGAGTCTTCAGCCGGTTTTCTGTCTTACACATCAGATCTCTGGCTCAGTTTCCAACTTAGCAATTAGACCCAGAGTCCAGGTGTCAATGGCAGTTTTATTTTAGTGGGGCCATCTGAAAATGAGTCTTTCTAACTCCCATCTAACAATCAGTCTTTTAGTTTTAAGTTATTCAATCAGAGTCATGTTTAAAGAAAACTATGCTCATATAGAAAAGGCCCACTATCTATCTGCCCCTTTCTGTAAGAAAGTCATCTTCTTGAATATACTTTCTTTGGCCATGGATCTCCAGTAGAAGTTTCCCTTGTGAGAGAGGGATCAAAGAGTAAAAAAGCTGTAACTTTTAAAAATATATGTATCTTATTTATTTATTTGAGAGATAGATAGCGAGAGAGAGAGAGAGCACAAGTGGGGAGGAGAGGGAGAAGCAGCCTCCCCACCGAGCAGGGAGCCCCATGTGGGGCTCAGACCCAGGACCCTTGAGATCATGACCCAAGCCAAGGCAGACGCTTAACTGACTGAGTCACTCAGGTGCCCTGAAAAGCTGTAACTTTTAAACATTGGAGATCACTGAATAAAAAGAATTGTTAGGACCAAAATGGCATCCTTTCTACAACAAACAACATTTATTTTTCTTCAATTTGTTTTCTCCACCAGGAAAGTGATCATATCAGGAATCGTGAAGTGTCAAAGGGAAAGTATATTTAAACTATCATGAAGTAGAAATATTTAGTCATGGTCTGGCATGGACAACCACTTTGTGCCTGAGGAAGTTAAGAGCACATGTAGTCCGGGGCGCCTGAGTGTTTCAGTCGTTAAGCGTCTGCCTTTGGCTCAGGTCATGATCCCAGGGTCCTGGGATTGAGCCCTGCATCGGGCTCCCTTCTCGGTGGGAAGCCTGCTTCTCCCTCTCCCACTCCCCCTGCTTATGTTTCCTCTCTCGCTGTGTCTCTCTGTCAAATAAATAAATAAAATCTTAAAAAAAAATAAAAATTGTTATAAAAGGAAACATGGGGGGGCACCTGAGTGGCTCAGTTGGTTAAGCATCTGCCTTCGGCTCAGGTCATGATCCCAGGGTCCTGGGATCGAGCCCCACATCAGGCTCCCTACTCAGCGGGGAGCCTGCTTCTCCCTCTCCCACTCCCCCTGCTTGTGTTCCCTCTCTCGTTTGTGTCTCTCTGTCAAATAAAGAAAATCTTAAAAAAAAAAAAAACCCACCATTTAAAAAAAAAAGAGCACATGTAGTCCCACAAACAGTATGGAAGAACAGACAGTAGTAAGTTCTTAAGAAGTGTTAGAAGATGAACAAAATGTAACTGATGTGGCAGGGTGCCTCTTTTCTAACTTGGAGTAGTGAGCTTCCCTCACCTATCAAAGTGGGAAGCAGTCTACTCTTTTGGTTTTATGATCTCTCATGCCTGAAGGTTTTCCCAGGTCCTCTCTCTCTCTCTCTCTCTCTCTCTCTCTCTCTCGGTCTGACTCTGTCTCTCCCTCTTTCTCCTCTTGCTAACAGCCAAATGTGAATCTATACAAAAAGAGCAAATACACACTAGACAATTTCAAGCCTTTCCTCACCGAGGCTTGAAATTAATGATGGAGATGACACCAGTCCTACCCCAGCCATCCGCCAGCAGGGCATACACACATAGACACACACTTTAGAATGCATACACAGTGACATCTCAGCATCAGTCCCTTTTATCAAAGAGAATTCTCCTACATGTGGTGTATTGCAAGCCCTTTAAACTACCGATTGCCTCGATTATAGTAATCAGACAAAGGATGCAGTCAAGTCCAACACAGTCCGTGCACACGGAAAAGGTCCAGGGAGAAAATGTGCAAATGACTTTGGACAAGGAATTGGACTGCTTTATTTGTAATAAATTTCATATGCTTTGTGTTATGGGAGATCTAGGTCATTTTCAAGATAAATTTTCAATATAGGCAATTTTCATCTAACAGGATGACTTTAGAAGTCAACCTGCCCCTCCCCGTCTATCATCCCCATCCATCTTTTTGATGTCCTCCCCCACCATGCCCTATCCCACTGTATCAAAGTTCTTTATTACACGGGTAGTTAAATGTCAAATGGGTATTTCAGAACAGGAAAATAAACATTAAAATGCTTGCAGGCTGAGAGAGTTTTGTGCCTTATTAAAAAAAAAATGAGCCCTCCTAGGGCTATTAAAGGGTGGGTGTCCTAAGATCTACCTGTGCTCCCGCCTGTTTTTCTCTCCTCATATCTCTTCCCCAGGCTCACATATAGCTCTTCTCTCCTTCAAGTCTCTCGTTCTAATGATGCCACTTGACCCTCAAAAAACCCTATGTCCCACCTCTCCATCTTCCCAGTAATGCCTTGACATTTCTCCGCCTGCTTGTTGCTCGTTTCCCAAGGATATGGCCTCATGCCATGAATGAGGGTGAATGCTGGTCCTCTCATTCTCATTTCAACTCCCTTTCCATCAAAATGTGTCCCCATGGTGCAAAGCATTACATTTCTATGAAGGCATTTATTTGCCTTAGTGGTATGGGTTTGACCTGTTTGTAAGCGAAGTTTTTAATTTTTTAAAAATTTTTTAAAGAGCTTGTGAGGCCATCAAATAAGATCTTAACCCACAGGAAAGAAATTTTAAGTACTCAAAAGAGAGAGTTAAAATGGAACAGTGTTTTCGACCTGTGTTTAAAGTTTGCAGTTAGAGATTAGCGACTTGAACTAGAAGTTTAGGATCATTGTCATTACAGAGTTCAGAGCACAAGTAATCATCTTCTTATATGGGCTCAGCATGAGGCAAGGCGAGAGACTACAACACTGGTCAGTGCTTGTTATTTGCACAGTTAGGACTGGAGAACCAGAGAAGAGAGTTGGGGAAGCCAACTTCATCAAGACTACATCTTCTATTCCGATCACACAGCTTTTTGGAAGGAAAAATAAATGAACCCACCTCATTTTACCCCTTCAGCCCTACAAAACCTCAGGCTGCATTGCTACTCTTTCCCTTTACAAATCTCCACGGTGGAAAATCCTTTAGATACCAATTAGACCTACGAGCACATAGGCAATGACACTGTAGGCAGACATGTATGTTTTACTGCTGCTAAAAATAAGGTGAGCAAGCCACACCTCAAGATGACTAGGAACCATGGAGTTTAATCATCTAGGTGTTTTCTGAGAAAAGTCAATTACTTCCATCTCTTTAATTGCCTATTTGTAGCCTTCACTTATTACTGAAGGTTGCATGTACAAATGTCATGGTGCTTGGTTAGCGGAATGTGCTACATGAAACAAGATGGTTTGAATGGAAAAACCTTTCTAATCAAGACCTGAGAGAAAAATGTGTCTAAAACACAGAGAGGCACAACTGGCAACCTCCAGATCCCAAAGAGTTGCTTAAGCTAAGACTTTAGCTTATTATTATTATTGAGTGATTTGAATACAGTTATAAAAGCTGAAGTCTTTATTGTGGGAACATGGGGGCGATGGTACTGCTTTTTTAAAAAAGTTTTTATTTCAATTCAATTTAATTAATATATATTGTATTATTAATTTCAGAGGTAGAATTTAGTGATTTATCACTGAATAACTCCTCGTGCTCATTACTTCAAGTGCCCTTCTTAATGCCCATCCCCCAATTACCGCATCCCCCCACACACCTCCCCTCCAGCAACCATCAGTTTGTTTTCTATAGTTAAGAGTCTCTTATGGTTTGTCTCCCTCTCTGTTTTCATCTTATTTTATTTTTCCTTCCCTTCCCCTATGTTCATCTGTTTTGTTTCTTAAACTCCACATATCAGTGAAATCATATGGTATTTTTCTTTCTCTGACTGACTTATTTCAGTTAGCATAATATGCTCTAGCTCCATCCACGTTATCGCATTCGATCCTTTTCATGGCTGAGTAATATTCCATTGTATATATATTCCACATAAAATTCTAAATTATCTTTGATCCTATTACTACTGGTTGAGAAGTTTGAATGTGCTATTGAACTGAATCAAAGTAGACATATTAAAACTTTAAGATGCAAGGATTTTTTGGGGAGGGGGCTTTCTATTTTTTAGTAGTGGAATCTGCCTGTCACATTTATCCTGTATTCCTTCCAAAGAAACATCCATAGAACATTAAAAATGTAAGGAAACTATGGTTACACTCATCAAAACAAGCATACAGGATTACTACCATGTATTTTCAGTATCTTCAGGAAATTTATTGTATGTGGCAGATTTCGGTTATATGTAGCATAGGCCACTGACTATGAGCTAGTCATATACTTGCCTGCCAACTAATTATGTCATAATTTCTAGAGCTAAAAATCTGTGTAACCAGAGCCAGAACCTTTGTGACACTGCAGCATTCTTATTTGGGAAGTGCCATGATTTGATCTATAATGATGAAACTATGTGTGACTCATGTGCTGGAAAGTAGCCGGCTCTCCTCTGCCATGTAGAAGTCTGTTACATGGTAGAGTACACACAAGAGACTACGAAGAATCAATGGAAAAATTAAATGAGTCAACAACATCTATGAGAAAAGATAGAAAGAGTTGAGATGGTTAGGTTCAGAGATGAGAAGGCTAAATAGGAAGTTCAACTTTATGAAGGCTCTACCATTTTGTTGTTGTCTATACTGGGATAGTCACTTTGTTTTTGCAGAACTGTGTGCCTCCGGAAAGCCATGGCTCAAGGAAACCATCATCTTGCTCTGCAGCATTATAGACGCAGATTCTTATGGCTGTACTGTATTGTGATATCAAGAGCCAAGAATGATGGGGGCCTTAACATGCAAGAGTAGATACGAAGCCATCTACTGGCTTGAATATGGTTTTGTAGTGACTTAATGGATTTCATGTCTAAGTTTGGGTTGTTTCATGTTCGTTACCATCAGTATTACGGAATGCCTACTAAGTGCATAACATTTGGGAAATACCATACTGTCATTTAGCCATCCATTAAACATATTGAAGGAATATAGAAAATGCCAACATTTATTGAGCATTTTTATGTTTTTAAAATTTTATATGTAGTAACCCATTTAATAATTGTAATTACCTTGTGGAGTTGGTACTATTATTATTCCCATTCTATAGATGTAAAAATAGAAAGCTAAATAGCTAAAATAACTACATTACTTAAAAAGGCTAAATTACATCCCTAAACTCATATAAATAGTAAATGGCATAATCTGGATTCAGACCCAGGTATTCTAGATCTAATGTTTGTATTTTTTTTAAGATTTATTTATTTATTATTTTAGAGAGAGAGAGTGGAGGGAGGGGCAGAGGGAAAGGGAGAGAAAGAAGACTCAAGCAGACTCCCCTCTGAGTGCAGAGCCCAATGTGGGTCTCCATCTCACAACCCTGAGATTATGACCTGAGCTGAAAGCAAGAGTCAGATGCTTAACCCACTGAGTCACCCAGTGACCCCTAACACTTGTACTCTTATCTACTCAGCTATATATGATTTTTTAAAGATATATATATAGATAGATAGATAGATAGGGCACCTGGGTGGCTCAATTGGTTAAGCGACAGCCTTCGGCTCAGGTCATGATCCCGGAGTCCTGGGATTAAGTCCCACATTGGGCTCCAGACTCAGTGGGGAGCCTGCTTCGCCCTCTGACCCTCTCCCCTCTCACTCTCTCTCTCTCAAATAAATAAATAAATAAATAAAATCTTAAAAAAATTAAAAAGTAAAGTCATTTAAAACTTATTGTTTTTATTGAATTTATTAATTTTATAATAATATTTTATTATAATATAAATTATATATTCATAAATCACATATAAATATGATATAATATAGAATAATTTTATAGTAATATTATCAATGATTTTATAATAATAAATTTATAAATTAACAAATTTGATAAAATATATAAAAATAAATTAATAAAAATAATTTATTAAATTATTAAAAATAATTAATAATTGCTATGAGGAAAGAATCTGTGAATTCTTTTTCATAACCAACAATTACTTCTTTCTTTCTTTCTTTCTTTCTTTCTTTCTTTCTTTCTTTCTTTCTTTCTTTCTTTTCTTTTTCTTTTTCTCTTTCTTTCTTTCTTTCTTTTTTTCTCTTTCTTTCTTTCTTTCGTTTTCTTTCTTTCTTTCTCTTTTTTCCTAATAACCTTTGTGATTCTTGTTTTACTTGTGAGACATAGTCTTAGTGTTTTGAAACAAAACATCCTACCCTCTTCTCTAGTTATGTTAAAGGGTGGCAATATCTACCACTGCAAAGGTCATTAACCTTGGAAGTATCACGGACTTGGTAGAGACAGCTCTGGCTCTACTGTAAATCATAGTAGGCACATGACTTTCTGGAATAATAAAGTCTAGAGATAAGACCTCAGAAGAACATCCTTATAGACAGGAATTCAAAAAGGTCATAAGAAATTGTGAGATCGCTCAGTACTATCTCCTTTTAGAGATCCTTTCACTCTCCTACATAGTAGTCTGTGAATTTTACCCAACTTGACTTCCTTGAGCTGTTAAAGCAGTATCAAGGGGAAAAAACGCAAACCAAATAAAACACAAGCAGATGTCCAACAAAACCAGAAATCCACATTGTGTTGTATATGTTTAAGTTCCTTGTTTGCTTTAGGAATGAAATAAAATTTCATGAATACAATTGCATCCCCTTGAACTCTTCTGTACTCCTAATTCCCTTCTTCCCTTCCCAGAGTGAATTCTCTCACAAATATGGTATGTATCTTTTAGGTCTGTGTTTTCAATTTTTTTCCATTTTTTAAAATTTTTTTATTTTTTAAAGATTTATTTATTTATTTTGAGAGACTGAGAATGAGAGAGAGAGAGAGAGAGCGCGAGAGCGCGCACATGAGAGGGGGGAGGGTCAGAGGGAGAAGCAGACTCCCCGCCGAGCAGGGAGCCCGATGCCGGGCTCGATCCCGGGACTCCAGGATCATGACCTGAGCCGAAGGCAGTCGCTTAACTGACTGAGCCACCCAGGTGCCCAATTTTTTTTCCATTTTTACATGTAATAATGAAAAATATACACAATCTTCTGGTTTTTAAAGATATTTTATTTATTTATTTGACAGAGAGAGAGAGAGAGAGAACGAGCACAAACGGGGATCGGCAGGCAGAGGCAGAGGGAGAAGCAGACTCCCCACTGAGCAAGGAGCCTGATGTGGACTCTATCCCAGGACCCTGGGATCATGACCTGAGCCGAAGGCAGACGCTTAACCGACTGAGCCACCCAGGCACCCCAACAATCTTCTGATTTTTAACACTTTACATAAATATTATACATCTCTTTGCACTTCCTTTTTTTAATATTACTCATCATGATGATATAATAGAGTTCATTCATTTTAACTGCTGTATGAGATTACCACATGAATAAAACACATTTTATTAATGCATTTCCTTGACCATGGAAATATGTAATACACCTAATTTATCTCTTTTTTTAAAAAACATTGTGTTTATAAACAACTCTGCCCTGATTTTTTATCCTTTTGCACACATGAGGGAACTTTTCTAGAGCATATAGTTAGAAATGGGTATGCTGGGGAATAAGATATGTGCAATTTAAATCTTATCAAAAATTGGCAAATGGTTATTTAAAGTGGCTGATCTAATTTACACTCCTATCATAAATATATAAAATTCCTGTTTACCCATCAGTACTCAGATTTTTAAGATTTTGTCAGTCTGATGGATATTAAATGGTATCTCAGAACCAAACTTCATTTCAAAGTGAATATAAAACCACCATAGAATCAGCACTATAAATTATATTTACAAAGTACTCTGAGGCAGGAAGTTAGAATTTCAACCTGTCTTGCTCAGATTTTCCCATGCTTTGCATTCTGATGATTTTTGGCAAACTATACAGAGATATATTAATTCTCTGCTAAGGACATGTGTAAGTGACTATTTGGCTAGAAGTAGTAGTAAACAACACAGGATAGAACTTAAAATTTTTCAGATGGAATAAAGTCAAATATGTTCATTGCAGAAACATTAGAAAATGCAGAATGTAATGAAGAGGAAAATAGAAAACCTTCCATCCAAAACAAGCACTGAGAGCATTTGTCAGGTGTGGTTCTTTTGTTTCTTTTTTTTTTTCCTAGCCATATAAATACATGTCAAGGTTGTTTTTTTTTTCCCCCTCACAAAATTTGTGTCATGAGCATGTTCTTTTTAAATGTATATTTTCAATTGAACAATGAATGTATTGTGAGCATTTCCCATTCCATTAAGTTGTTTTACAAAACATTGTCTTTAATGATGTCATACTTCTCCCTCAGGTGAAGATGACATATTTTATGAAATACATCCCCTAGTTTTAGACATCTCTGCTTTTTCTCTAGGATAAGTTTCTAGAAGTGGTATTCCTGGGTTAAAGGCATGAATGGTTTAAAGAAGGAGTCAGCAAACATTTTCTGCAAAGAGCCAGTAAATATTTTAGGCTTTGTGGGACATAGGTCTCTGTCATACCTATTGTAACGTGAAAGCAACCACAGCCACTACGTAAATGAATGAGCACAGCTGTGTTCCAATAAAGCTTTATCATGGACACTGAAATTTGAATTCTGTGTAATTTTCACATGTCACAAAGTTTTTTTTTTTTCAATTTTTTAAACCATTTAAAAATGTAGAAACCATTCTTAGCTTGTGGGCTGTTACAGAAACAGTGGTGGCTGTGGCTTGCCAAAGATTTTGGTCTCAGATTCTATTAGAATATTAGAGCTGGATGAACCCTTAGGAATGAATTAGTACAAGTTTTTCTTTTTAAATATCAGAAAATGAGCGCTAGAGAGTGTAAGCAATTGACTAAGGTGTCTGCATTATTCATGTACACATAGAGCATCAGTACTACATGTCAGAAGAAAATAATTTCATTACCTAATTGGAAAGAACAACAATCCCAAAACATTTAAACAGATATTTCCAACTGAATAAAGGGTGCACAGGATTTCTGTTATTTCTTACAACCATATATGAATCTACAATTATCTCAAGGAAAATTTCAATAAAAAAGAGATATGTTTAAGCAAAAGAAAATCAAATTTTCTAGAAGCCACATCCTGCTGTAGGAAGAAATCAGGAAACAATCTTTCCTTCTAAACAGAATTTCAAAAATGTTTCATTAGCAATCATTTGATTTCTTGATATAGAAATCAATGCCTGTAAGAGGTAATGACATAGACCTCACAATACCAAGGCCCGTGCCAAACAAATTCACATGTACTTAGAAATAAATCCGCCGTGGAGCTTGCAGGGTTCTTTATACATACAGCTTTATGAAGTCTGTTGCAGGGAAGTTTTATAGCTAACTCTTTTTTTTTTTTTTTTTTTTTTTAAGATTTTATTTATTGGGCTGCCTGGGTGGCTCAGTCAGTTAAGCGTCTGCCTTCGGCTCAGGTCATGATTCCAGGGTCCTGTGATCGAGCCCCGTGTTTGGGGCTCCCTGCTCCATGGGGAGCCTGATTCCCCCTCTCCCTCTGCCTGATGCTCCCCCTGCTTGTGTTCTCTCTCTCTCTCTCTGTCAAATAAATAAAAAAATATATATATATAAAAGATTTTGTTTATTTTTTGGCAGGGGGAGGGGAAGGGGAGAGGGAGAGGGACAAGCAGACTCTGCCCTCAGTCTGGATCCCAGCATGGGGCTTGATCCCAGGACCCTGAGATCATGATCTGAGCCAAAACCAAGAGTCAGACGCTTAACCAACTGAGCCACTCAGACTCCCCACAGCTAACTCTTATCATGAAGGATAAACCTGTTCAATGAGGGTCACTCTTAGGGCTGTTGGAGGCAGCAGGGATATCTCTGCACTGTCTTTGCTAGGATACTACAGTCCAGTCACAACACTACTTCACACTGCAACAGAATACCCTGTGACCAGTCATGTCTATAATGGGGCCCAGCCCAACTCCAAACCATCTGTAATGGAAATAAAATATCAGATACCTTATCACTTTGGGTGAGTCTCTTATAGGACACATAGGCCAGTACTGGAGCTCCTAATGGTCAAAAATAGTTTGGAATTTTAAAATAATACATCAAGGTAGGAAAAGGGCTATGGGGTTGGGGACTTCTTAGCATCGAGCAGCACAGATTTCACTCTATCCCCTGCTTTCTAATGTACACTTCTGTGTTCAACTGTGCCCGTCATTCCCCCAGTCCAGACAACCTCGGTTTTGTTTTCTCCAGAACAGTGCTGTCCAATTGCACTTTCTATAATGATGGAAAAGTTCTGTACCATCTATTAAGAGAGTCACCAGCTACATGAGTCTTTTGAGCACCTGAAAGGTGGCTGGTGCAACTGAGGATGTTTAAATTTTTTGATTCTATATCATTTTAGTTAGTTAAAATTTCAGTTCAATTAGCCACATCTGGCTAGCGGCTACCCCATTGGACAGCACAGCTCGAGAGAATTAACCTCCAGCTGAAGTGGGGTAAATTCAGTTTCTGAGGTGCTTACACAGCTTTGCTCCCATCTTGCTTATTTCAGGCTTGTCCCTTCGCCCCACCTCCGGAGACAGCTGGTGACACGTGTTTGTGGGAATTTGGGAGATTCTGTGTTGTAAATTGCCTGGGTACTCAGATTTCCTATTGCAGGCTCAGTATCACGGATGGAATTGTGTCCTGCCAAATTTCCTAGGTTGAAGTCCTTCCGTTTGTATCTCAGAATGTGACCTTATTTAGAAATAGGGTCTTTGCAGGGGTAATTCTTTAAGATGAGGTCATTAGCGTGGGCCCTAATCCAATATGGCTGGTGTCCATCTAGAAAGGACATGGACACAGCGAAAATACCATGTGAAGATGAAGGCAGAGATTGGGTGACCCTTCCACCAGCCAAGGAACACAAAGATTGCCAGGAAACGACCAGAACCTGGGGGAGGGGTATGGAACAGATTCTCCTTCACAGCCCTCAGAAGGAACCCACCCTGCTCACGCACCCATGCTGGACTTCGGGCCTCCAGGACTGTGCGAGATAAATTTATGTTATTCAAGCCACCCACTTTTTGGCACCCTGTCACAGCAGCCCTAGGAAACTAAGACCCTCGGGGTTCAGTTTTCTCCTCCCTGCCCCTCGTCCTGCTTTAGAGCTTTCCTGCTTTTGTTGCATTTGTTTCTTCTCCCGTTCGCCACATCTCTGTGGACATAGGCCTGAAAAAAAACAAAAAACCTTCACTGCCACATAAATGAGGATTTAGGAGGGGTGAGACTAGATGTGTCCATTCGCCATTTTTCCTGAAAGTCTGGATTTTAAAAATTCTTTCCCCTCCACCCTCCCAGTTTTGGATTAAAAAAATTCTTGTCTGAAAGCATAAGCCCTTCTTTTCCCCCTCAGTATTTCCTTAGAGAAACAAGATGCCCTTGTTGAGAAAACAAATTAAAATTTCTCCCAAGGGGCTCAGTGCTGGTTGGCGGAAGAAAAGCAAATCATTTTTAGTGGAGACATGTCTCCACTAACATCTTTACTTTGTTTAAAATAGATGAAGGAAGTCAAAAACTCCAGATGCATGGGGGTGGAGGGGAAGTGGGAGAGAGTGGAATATTCATATTTTTGCCTAGAGAAGATGCTATATCACCCAGGCAGGAGGTTTGGACCTATAAATCTGATAAACGATTGCTGCAGTGTCTGTTCAGACAGCAATTACACAAAGTTGGGAGTCAGGAAGAAAAGCCAGAATGTGATAAGGCCTGTATTTATAAACTATTCGATGGAGGCAAGATTCCAGGTTGAATAAGAAATAAATGATTGAGTGTCTCAGATTCCATCTTGGGGATTTCAACAATCCCAGCAACAAGGATTTCCCAGGTTGGAATGAACTACCGTTCTTATTTTACATTTTATTTAATTTTATTATTTTATTTTTTTAAAGATTTATTTATTTATTTGAGAGAGAGAGTATGAGCAGGGAGAGGGGAAGGGGGAGAGACTCTTCAAGCAGACTCCCTTTTGAGTGTGACCCATGAGATCATGACCTGAGCCAAAACCCGTGAGTCAGATGCTTAACTGACCTAGGCGCCCCTTATTTTACATTTTAAGAATGAAAATTCATGAGGGATTAAAGACAATTTTCTTCCTTGTTCCCATTTCCCATGCAGCCAACTTTTTTTTTTGCCAATTTTGCTTAAATAAGTACCATTATCTTTTATACCAACTTCTGAATAATAGTAATACTAAAAAGTTATTATTTATTGAACATCAATATGTGACAACATTTCAGTTATCTACTGCTGAGTAACAAAGCACCTCAAACGTAATGGTTTCAAACAACATGAATTATTATTTCTCACGATTTGACTGTTGGATGGGCAGTCATTCTGCCGGGCCTGCCTGGGACTTCCCCTGTGGTTGCATTCAGCCGGCTGACTGGTAGGGGGCTAGCCTCAGCTGAGGCTCTTGACCAGGGCATCTCCGGTCTTCGGGTGGCTAGCTTGGGCTTCCTCCTAGCATAGCAGTCCAAGGAGAATCATTTTAATAGCAAAAAAGTGGAAACTGCCAGTCCTCTTACGGCTGGGGCTTAGAAGTCCTAGCATATCATTTTCGCTGCAATCTGTCCATCCGAAGTAAGTCACACTGAAAATTTTGGTTGATTGCCATACTTGCTGAAGGTCGTCTGTGTAATGAGATCTCAGTAGATTCACTATAAATTCATGTGTCAATTCTTGTTATTCTTAATAGGGGAAAAAGCATTTTGAGTTCAATAATTATGGAGATTTTTTAGAAGTATAC
Source organism: Zalophus californianus (assembly GCF_009762305.2). Taxonomy (NCBI): domain Eukaryota; kingdom Metazoa; phylum Chordata; class Mammalia; order Carnivora; family Otariidae; genus Zalophus; species Zalophus californianus. The sequence goes on along the minus strand of NC_045595.1, from coordinate 104,276,934 downwards.
TTAAAAAGTGTGTCAGCCAAATTAATAGTTTTCACAGCAATAACTAAACATGCCACTTACATCCCATCAGAGTTTTAGAAAAAAAAAATGCCTTCATGCAAATTATAGAAACTAGAAAAATAAAACCACCAGGATAGCCCCGATTTAAGGGGAGGGGAAATAGACAGCACTACGTGGGGGCAAGGAGAGGTTGGAGTGTACAGCGGTGGGAGGGATTATTTGAAGGCTGTCCACCCCAGACACGCACTGCACTTCTTGCTTTATATGTGTTATCTCTATTAGTCCTCACAATAACTCTATCAGATAATTATTCTTATTGCCACTTAGTAGTGACAGACTTGACACTACTTGTCTCAAATTGTTTAATGCCCAACCAAAGGCAGGGCTTGCCCCAGACCAAATATCTTGCCCTTTCACCCATTTTGAATGTGACAAGAACTGCAGCTTTAGTTAGAGAGCTATGGGTCTGAATCTGATGCTATTACTTGCTTACAGGATCTCTTAGCTTTTAGTCGAGAGCACGTCATCTGTGAAGTGGGAACCGTAGAGTCTTGCTTAAAGGGTTCTGGCAATATAACACATAAACCAAAAATATAGTGAAAGAACTGGAATATTAGGAAAGAAGGCCAGTGGTTTTAAAAATGAGGCTTCAGGGATCAAGAATACTTTCATATGCCTTTCACTAGCATTTCTGTTAATGAATCATAGGCATTGTTTATAAAAAGGACAAATAAAAATTGAGAGTGGTTTAGAAAGCCTGTTCCAGTTATCTATTGCTCAGTATTAAGCCATTCCAAATTTCCATGGCTTAAAACAATAGTTCATTATTTCTCACAGGTCTGTGGATTTACTGGGTTAAGAATTCCTTAAAGATTTATTGCTGTGGTTGTCTTTGGAAAATACAATCTGCCACAAAGTGCTGTCTAGGTTCCTCATTATTAACATCCGGAGGTGGCCTTTTTATGAGCCCTCTCCCTGTTGTCTCACCTCAGTTATCTTGGCAGATCCCACCGCCTGTAATATCTTTGACCAGGAAAGCCTTCTGAGAATCACGAGGTGTCCTCCTGGGTTCCGATAGCACAGCGACCAATCTATTTCAAATGCCTACAGAGATTCATGGAAAAGCCTGGTTGACTGACTTCTACTTCAGAAATCTGCTCCCGACGCCCAGTGTGTCCTTGGGAAAATCCCTTAGCCTTCTTGAACTTCAGCTTGTTTCTCTGGAAACCTGGGAAGGGAAGGTTGGACTAGACGATCTCTAAAGGACTTTTCCATAGCCAACATTCTGTGATTTTTTTTATTTTTTATTTATTTTTTTAAAGATTTTATTTATTTATTTGACAGAGAGAGACACAGCGAGAGAGGGAACACAAGCAGGGGACTGGGAGAGGGAGAAGCAGGCTTCCCGCGGAGCAGGGAGCCTGATGTGGGGCTTGATCCCAGGACCCTGGGAGCATGACCCGAGTCGAAGGCAGACGCTTAATGACTGAGCCACCCAGGCGCCCCTCTATGATTTTTTTTTAAATTGTTAAGCAGCCCTGGGTGATGTACGGAAGCATTGAATCACTTTATTGTACACTTGAAACTAATATGACACTGTTAGCTACACTGGAATTTAAATAAAGACTTAAAAAAATCACTAGACACTATGCAAGATATTTCCCAATCTAATTTTTGCAGGATTCTCAAAGGTTAGGAAAATATATACTGACAATAATACCCTACCACAAAAAACATACACACAGTATAAATTGGGGTCTTGGGTTTGTCCGGCACCTGAACAATTTTGTCATTTGTGCTACTTTAATTTGATAGAAAATATCAGAATAACATATATGAGGAAATAAGACGACCTATAATGGTCTCCTTCCAATTCTAAAGTTTCACTTCCATGTAAGTCTGACTTACATCAGAGACTGTTTTCAAGAATCTTTAAAAATACTAAATTGAGGAGGACACGTGTCGTGATGAGCACTGGGCGTTATACTTAACTAATGAATCATTGAGCACTACATCAAAAACTAACTATGTACTATACAGTGGCTAACTGAACATAATAAAAAAATAAAAAATAAAAATAAAAAAATACTAAATTATAATCAGTTTTACAGAGCTCCAGCACAAGAATCATATAGCACTGTCTCTTCCGTGCCACAAGCCATTTTGTAGGTGGGAAATAGGGAACTAGAGAGAGACATTTCATGAACATGAGGTCTGGGTATGTTTAGGAGAGAATCATCAAAATAATGATGAGCTTAGAAATGACAGTAAAAGAGTGGTTGAAGCAACTGAAATGCTGGCTTGGAGAATTTAGGGAACTATACTGTCATCAAAGATTTATTTTTATTTTTATTTATTTATTTTTTAAAGATTTTATTTATTTGACAGAGAGAGAGAGAGGACAGTGAGAGGGAACACAAGCAGGGAGAGTGGGAGAGGGAGAAGCAGGCTTCCCACTGAGCAGGGAGCCCAATTCGGGGCTCGATCCCAGGACCCTGGGATCATGACCTGAGCTGAAGGCAGACACTTAACAACTGAGCCACCCAGATGCCCCTGTCATCAAAGATTTAAAGGGATGTCATCTGTTGGGAAAGACATTTTGAGTAGCTTCACCTGATAGAACTAGGTAGAAGTTACTAAGTTCAGTGTAAAGACTTGAGGTCAACATAAGACAGTTTCCAATCATTACAGCCCATATTCAGGGCTGATGCTCCTGAAACAGTGAAGTTTCCATTACTCGAAATGCTTATACAGAAGCCAGATCAGTCTCAGGCAAACTACTGAAGTACAGGGTGGACATGGGCATGGATGATTCCAGGAGGGTTTTAAACTTCAGAGTTCTTTCTTTTTTCTTTCAATGACATTCTAAGTTTCCCGACAGTGCTAAGATTCTACCAAGCAGCACAGGGGAAAAATTCTTCTAACAAAGGTTCATGCCAATGTCTCGGAAAAACATTAAGATTCCAGTTGCTGAATGTTCAAAGTCCCGGAATGGATGATGCACAAAGGAAGAAGGATGAATAATTCATCAGCTTATGAAAAAATGTTCAGCCCCACTGGTAATAAAAGAAATGCAAATTTAAATATCCACAAGATATCATTTTTCATTTATTAAATTGGTGCAGGTAAGAATAATAATACACTATTTTTTTTAAATAATATACTATTTTGATGAAGGTACAGTGAGCGGTCTCAACATGACGTGAAAAATATTTTTTTATTTTTTATTTTTTTACAAGATTTTACTTATTTATTTGTTTGAGAGAGAGAGCGCATGCATGCATTAGTTGAGGGGGCAGAGGGGCTGAGGGAGAGGGAGAAGCAGACTCCCCACTGAGCAGGGAGCCTGAAGTGGGGTTCTCGATTCCAGGGCCCTAAGATCATGACCTGAGCCGAAGGCAGACACTTAACCATTTGAGCCACCCAGGCGCCCCCAAAATATAATTTGTTTAGCCTTTCTAAGAAGCGGATTAACAATGTGTATCTGAAGCTTTCAAAATCTTGAAGCCACTCTATATGAATATTTTGTCATATTACAGAATTATTATTTTTTATAAACATTTTTAAAAATTTATTTATTTGACAGAGAGAGAGAGTACAAACAGGGGGAGTGGCAGGCAGAAGGAAAGGGAGAAGCAGGCTCCCCACTGAGCAGGGAGCCCGATGTGGGGCTCAATCCCAGGACCCTGAGATTATGACCTGAGCTGAAGTCAGAAGCTTAACGACTGAGCCACCCAGGTGCCCCAGAATTATTATTATTATTAGATGTAATTATGGTGTTATAGTTAAGGTAAAAAACAAAAAGCCTTTTTATATTTTAGAATACATATTGAGGTATTTACAGAGGAAATGATGTCTAGAATTTGTTTCAAAATTATCCACTGGAGAGTGAATGTGTTTGCATAGGAGTGCAGATGAAAAACGGGAAATGGTGACACGGGGATTCATTTTGCTATTTTCTCCATTCTTTATGTGTGTACAAATTTCCATAATAAAAAGCAAAAACAACAATAATAAAACCATTTCACATCCTCTGACCTAAATAATTTTCCATTTAGGAATATATCCTGATGAAATGATCTGAATGGCATACAAAGTTTTATGCATGAAAGTGGTTTCTAAATGCTCCCAGGTTCACTATTCTGCAGCATCCCTCACTGCTGTAAACCAGTGGTATCTCATTGCTGTCAGGATTAAAACCAAGAACTTGAACCCATCTGCAGGGTTTTGGATCATCTGGCCTCCGCTTACCTTAGCTTGCCAGGTGTCCCAAAGCACTCTGGGACCCACCACTTTGGGCTTCTCTCAGGGAATACCCTCTCCCGCCCATCATCCTCCTTTAGGTCAACTCCTACTCCTACTTCAGAACCCAGGTCAATACTGCTTGTTCGGGGAGGTATTGCTGCCCTCCCCAGATGGGGTTAGGCCCTCTGTCATAGGCTTTCACAGCACAATGTATTCCTCTTTTGTAGCCCTTACTTCAATTCAAATGAAGTAGCTGATTAGATAATTACATACTAGCTGCTTAATGACCTCCCACCCCCATCAGTGACCTCCACCCTCTTCCTGTGTCTTCGAGAATTCCCCAATATAGCAGGAATTCAATAATTACGGATTGAATCCATTAACCCATAAACCTAATTCGGCCAACCAAACTCTGTGATTAACTTTAACTCCTTGGTTATATTTGTGAGGGTTAAAATCGAATGGCAGATTTTTAACTTTCCAAAGGCAACGGTAGGATGAGAAGCTTAATTTAGGAAAGGTGCCTCCTGCTCGTTTCTAGACTTCTGATGGTAAATATATTTTAAAATTAGTGGGGGCCTCCTTTGCCTTATGAGAAAACCACATCTCAAATGTCCCCCAAACAGAAATCACCTTCATTCAATAGGAGCACTTGGCACAGTGGCGCTGACAGAGTACAGAAGAACTTCAAAATGCCAGTACTTTGTCAGGTAATACGTGCCTGAGAGAGATGCCGTGATTAGGAGTGAAAAAGAGAGAACTTCAAATTGCACAGTGTGAGTCTGGCTTTTATTTCATTAGCTCAGGAATATATGTTCTAGGGGAAGCTGCATTCTCCTAGGGCTTCTGGTCTAAGATAATGAGGTCAACAAATTTTACTGAAGGAGAGATGTTCCTGTTCATTAGGTAATGAGTGGGATTTTGCCATGCTCTATATTAAATTAATTTAATTTCCAGAGCTCAAGAGTCTACTTCCTGGCTAGCTCACTTTCATAAACTAGACAATGGAAATAGGAGGCAATAGAAAACATGTCATCCCTACATTCTACTGCAATTCCTGCTGGTTCACATAGGCATGCTGGCTCATCTTTTTGAGTCCAAGCCAGAATGCACCTCAATCTGGGTTTGTCTGATTGTGCCTCACACTTAGATTCAGATGAAACAGTTCTTGGTACAAATTCTATATAGATGCTGGCATGAGACACATGATGTCATTTAGGGCTCTACCCCCATCTCCCATGCCACTGCACACATGCTTTAAAAATAGACAAACTCAAGCAACTCTGTAAGGCTAAGCCTTTGGGAATTCTAATGGACAACTTTTTATTCCTTTATATTCTGATTCGGCCAGATACTCAAAGATTTTGTTCATTTCTGAATAAACAAAGATCTGGGCTCATCACTGGCTTAGCTTTTTCAATTAAACACCATAAACCTTGGCTAGAGACCCTGGACATGCTCACCATAAAGGCTCCAAAGCACCTTTAAAAACTTCCCTGAACAGGGAGTCAATACTTTGTTTGGAAGAATTGCCCAAAGTTTGCACAGAGGAAAATATAAGACAAAGAAAAAAGATACATGGACAGATGGACATTCTCAACATAGAATAATTTTCTTGTTTATCAGAGTGATGTTACTTGCATGCATGCATGCATGCATTCATTCAAACAAATAATTATTGAGCCAAGCACTGTTCTAAGGGCTGGGTTCTAGCTATGAACTGAACCAACAAACCATCCTTCTCCTCCAACTCTAACAAAAATTTTGCTTCTTTTTAAAAAAAGTAAATGTTTGTGACAGATTAAAGATGCTTCCTTTTGAAAATGAATCATTGCTATTTCTGTACTTAGAGAGATAAATAAGTACATAGAAAAAAAAGCTCCTGGAAGGATATGCCAGAAAGTTGGTGCTTGTTAGCCTTTCCCATGAAGTTGTTTTCAGTATTCATGCTTACCTCGTTGGCGTTTTTCTGTGTTTTTCCTGTGCTGCCATGTTTCTGTGTGGCCATGAACTTGTATAGTTTTGTTACCTGAACAACAATAAAGCTCTGCCCCAGGCGAGGTCTCTAAAGCCCAGGTGTGCTGACCTGAGGCTGAGTGGTGTGGATTAAAGGAAAACCTTGTTCTTCACAGGGGGCTGGGGGTACAAGAGCTAGCTTTGAAACAAGGGTTTTCTCTGGACGTCCCGTGGAAGTAGAGAGAAAAGGAAGGGTGCAGAGAGAGATAAATACCCTCAGGCTCTAGTTTAGGTGCATACCACAGAATGCCACTTAAATTTTTATTTCAATTTGTCAATCTTTATCTTTGTTGAACAACTGAAAGCATGAAGTTATCCTAGTTTAGCTATGTACTTACTCACTTTATGAGAAAATTCTAGTATGGAGTAGGGAGAGAAGATGTAACCACATTACTCCCTGGGGCTCAGTTCCATTTACCCTCCCAGAAACCCCATGAGGGAGAGTCAGGAGACTCATGGAGAACTGATAAGGGCCTGAGCTGAGCAGGTCCAGAGAAATTTCAAGTATGTGTCCTCATCAGATACAAAGGAGAGCCAGCATGAAAAGAGGAGAGTCAGTGTGGAGATCATTGATTTGAACTGTTAGCTTACCTTGGAAGGTGTCTCAGTCAACAAGTGCACCTGAGGAGGTACCCGAAGCACTTGCGCTGGGCAGGACCCCAAGCTGAGTACTGGAGTGTATGGTGCTGAGGTGTGTGCCCTGCCCTCGTGGAACTTCCGTTCCTGGAAATGGGACAGACGATGCATGGGTATGACACAAAATAAACAATTGTGAGTGTTTAAATATGGGAGCCAAGCAAGAGACAAGGAACTACTGAGCGCCATCAAGGAGGCCTCTGAAGCAAGACCATCAGGGTGAGATGAGAGTTGGGTTAAAGGGTGCAGATGAGCAGCATTTGCATGTGAACCACCAGGAACTGCAGTACAGTTGAGAGATGACTTTTGTTTCTGCAGAAAGATCCTGATGTTGCCTCCTGTTTCCATTTTTTAGATTCTGAAAGCAAGCTGACCAGGAAGTTCTCTCTTAGTAAAAACTTGAGAAAGGGGAGAAGAATTTTGTTTTAAACTCCTATTAGTACTGTTTTAATTCATTGAAAGAATTCAAATCAAGCTCACTAATCCAAGTATGGTTGCCCCTTTCATTATTTGAAGCAGCCACAATGTGCCGTGAGACATCTAATGTTGGGTTTTTACATGGCAACAAGGGCTTCTCCATCCATCGGCAGTTGCTATGGGTTTCCATCCCAGAGGGTTCTTCTCCACCTCATGGATGGGTGAAAGCAACTGTGCTGTTTTATTTTTTCTTCCCCATACCCACCTGTACGTAAGTTCCTTGGTATCTTTGAATATTTGGGAGTTCATCATGCAAACACTAATTTATTTGATCACAAATAGGATCCAGGTCCTTTATTAGAAAAACTGTCACTAGGCTGATGACCAGAAAATAATCATTGCTTCCTGGTTCTCTTTGTAATATTTTATCACAGTTCCATAAAGGGATCCAAGTTAAGTCTACACAGAATAGAATTTACGAGGACTCATGGTTGCAAGGATTTTATAAAGATGCTGGAAAAGCAGAATCAGAATAACATCACACAAAGAGATACTCTCTGCAGTAGCACTGCATCGGATGATCCCAGGAACTGGAGCCATTTACGGGGTACTGCCATGTGTCAGGCCTGGGACTGAACACTCTGCATGCATCTTTTCATTGAACTCCCACGAAAACCCTGCAAGACTGAGCATTACCATTTCACAGAGAAAAAAACAGAAATTCAGAGAGCCATGGCCCACAGATGCACTGCCAGCAAGCAACCAGGGAACATGGGCTTTCTACTCCAAAACCTGAAGCCACTCTTAATCACTATGAAATGCTGCTTTTCTTCCCCTTTTAATTCACTGAAAGAATTAGATGTTTCATAGAAAAGCGCACAGCTCATCTGCTGCTCACTTCTCAACCCTTGGCATTCTGTGAAGAAACCCACTTTCTTTTTCTTTTTTAAGATTTTATTTATTTGACAGAGAGAGAGAGACACAGCTTGAGAGGGAACACAAGCAGGGGGAGTGGGAGAGGGAGAAGCTGGCTTCCAGCAGAGCAGGGAGCCTGATGTGGGGCTTGATCCCAGGACCCTGCGATCATGACCTGAGCCGAAGGTGGATGCTTAACGACTGAGCCACCTAGGTGCTCCAGAAACCCACCTTCTATTGGCATTCATGAAATGCCATACAATGATGACTGTAGAAATTCTTCAACTCAAGTGAGAAGTAAGGAAAAGAATACCTGGGGTAAATACTGAAGCATGAAATGATGATGATGATGATGATGCCTGCTGGCATTTAAAACATGTAGTCAACGAAGAAGAACATATATATTTACAAATATTGTCATTCATCACTTTTCAATATCTGCAACAAACAGATATAATATCATAAGAAATATAAAAGTTTGGCCATTCCCAGAAAAAAAATTTTTAATTAAGAACGTATGCTCAAAATGACAAGTAAATATTAACATATTTAATATTTTAAAATTTATTTCAAGTTAACAAAAGCAGATTACTGTAACAAAGGAAAGAAGGACATGAATATTTCAGAGTGGACATATAGATGACCAATGAACCCATAAAAATGGCTAACCTTGAAGATAACCAAAGAAATGCAAATTAAAATAAATAACTCCACACCTTATTTTCCTTATCAAATTGTCAAGGATGAAAAAATTGATAACACCACAGCTTGAAAGAGTATGGTGAAATCAGTATGGACTGATATATTCCTGGTGGGAAAGGAACTGATATCATTCTTCTAGAAAGTAACCTGAGGATATGTTTCATTAGCCTCCAAATGTAGCAGCTACATAAGGGATTATTATGTACTAAGATATTATTTAAAAACAATATTAAATGACATAATAAAATGCTATAATATTAAGTGAAAAAGATCGCATTACAAAAAGATCGGTTTTGTGCTGAAAACACTTTACATAAGTATGTGGAAACCAGACGGGAAGTAGAAGCTGAAAAGGCGAGAGGGATTATCCACAAGCCATGGAGTGACAAAGAGATGATATTTTTCCCTGGAGCCTGGCTTCTTCTCTGTCCCAGTCCCGTTTTCTCAGCCTAATTACATCTGAGACATCCTGATCCAACCAGGATCTTCCCAGGCTCCCTTCCCCCACTTGAAAAACTCTTGCAAGCCCCTCTAGCCAGGACTCTCTGTCCTTTCCGCTCTTGAATTCCAAACATCTTTATTGCTCTTCTTAAATAATTTTCCTGTTAAAAAATGTGTAGTCAATACATGCACAATCTTTAAAGTTGACATTAAAAAATTTTTTTTTTAAAAAACTACATCTTCTTTTCAAGTTCCATGGTTTGGCTGTCCCTGGGTAAGGCAAGGCCACGGTTTTTCTCCTCACACCCACCACAGGCTCTGTGAGGCAACCTGCTCTCCACAGCTTGCCCCTTCTGGAGCCCTGCTCCTCTCAGTTAAAACAAGGCTTTATAAAATGAATTCTGCAGCCTGAGAAAGAAGAAATGAAAGTTACCTGCTACTCAAAGATGAGCACAGTTAACATTTTGTGCAGATCTTTCCAGATTTATTTTGTCAGCCAAACCTCTTGTAAAGCTGGTCTTCCCTCACTGTCTCCCATTCCTCTCCTCGTCCTCCATCTGCAGAGACACGGCTGGAGGCTCTCCCCCACCTTCCTGGGCAAGGTGAAAAATTACCCCCCTTTGCAACATTCAATGGATAATTTTTCTACTGGAGCTCTCTGCGGTGTTTATATTGACTCCTCAGGCAACTCAGTTTGCTTAGTTTATGAAACTCTCGTCTCTCCTGGTTCTCTTTGAACCTCTCTGACTCTCAAGGCCTTTTCATTCCCTGCCCATCTCTTAAAACAGGAACACAGCTCCATCTTTGGCCAAATACTCTCCTCTCTCTTCAGGCCCTCCTTGGGCAATCTGAAACAAATTTTCATTTCAAATCATTGTCTCCAGCCTGACCTGTGATTCAGCTTGGGTGCTACTGCCCAGGGGCATAACTACACTCAGCAGGCACTAGAGAAAAGAACAAAGACTTTGGAGTAAGGTGTGTCTGGGCTTAAAACCCAGATCTGCCCTTTATTACCTGTGTAAATAATGGCAAAGGGTTTAACGTCTCTATAACTCAGTTTACTCATTTATAAAATGGGCATGATGATAGCAATTCTCTCATTAGGATGTGTGGATTAAACGGTCCATGTAAAGCACTAGTATTGGGTAAATGCTTGACAGATTTAGTCACCATTATTGTGTTGTTCCAAAGGCATTTCAAACTCAACATCATCTAAAACTGAATTCAGTGACTGACATTCCTCCTATCCAATCCCCCAAGCCCGAGACTTAGAGGTCCTCTTCCTACAGTGAGAATGACATATGCAGATTCCCGGGTCCCACCCCAGGCTCATTGCATCAGAATCTCAGAGAAGGGGCTGGGAATTTTGTATGTCTATCAGTCTCTTTGATTCTCGGCAGAGAAGAAGGGGAAATTTCTTTATATTCCTCCCTTTCCTTCCCCACCTCATACCAATATTACCTACAGATTACTTCTTTCCATCCCTGCCACTACTGTCTTAATTTAAGCCTGAATTCATCTTCAGCCTGAAGCTGGTCTAGGCTTAACCCTAAGCACAGTAGGTGCGCCACAGAGTGTGATGGGAAGTGGTCATCAGAGAGTCTCTCTCTCATTCTCACGAGAGGCTCAGCCACAGCCACCCGCCTCAGGAACAAGCACCGCTCTGAACCTCTCATGCCCAGTGGATACCCTGACCTTACTGCTCCCACTATCCCCTTCTGAGCCTGGCCCCAGCCCCTGAACCCCTCAACTCACTAATGGGAGTTCTATGAAATAAGGATGGATGTGTTAGTAGCAGGCCCTCGGACTTCCAAGTACGTGACTGCCCTCAGGTTCTGCTCTGCTCACGTGTGGCTGCCTGCCTGTTTGGACAACCGTAGACTCAACCCACATCCCTTTGAGGCTGCCTTCGAGACCCATCTCTGCAGCTTTTTGACCTCTCCTCTTCTCCTACGTCCCCACCAACTAGTGGACTCAACTGCCTCCCCTTCACTGGAAAAGTGCTTTCAATATGCTGTTAGTGAGAACAAAAATAAAGATACAAATTTATATGCAATTAAAGTACTGTTGAGAAAGGAAAAAGACTGTATTTAGCTTGTAAAAATAGGAAATAAGATTCCATTGCCTTCGGTGATACATCAGTACGTGAAGTGGTTTCCTATGGGTGATGGGATTTCACAAAGTTTATATGCTGGGTATTTATTTGTTTTGTAGTTAAGAATACTAAGTGAAAAATAAATGAGGTGGGGCGGCCCATTGAAATCCCCTTAGTTTGTCCTGCCTTCCACCCCTCACCCTCATTTCCAGCTCAGAACTAGGCTTTATAACTCCTGCCTCAAGAAATTTGGACGAAGATATCCACCTTTTATGACTGGAAAACCCAAGGGAATAAGATCATGTAAGGTCAGTGGTTCTCAAACTTCACTGTGCAATAGGATCACCTGGAGGGCTTGTCAAAACACAGATACCTGGGTTTTAAAAGTGGGGAGGAAAGAATATACATACATATTTGTGGTCCTGTATATATCTGGAAACAATGAAAATCTGTTATTGTTGGTTACCACCAGGGAATGGCCAAAAATGGCAGGAGCACGACTCGGGCTTTTCACCATATACCCTCTTGTATTTTTTTTTCTTAAGATTTTATTTTTAAGTAATCTCTATACCCAACGTGGGGCTTAAACTTAAAACCCTGAGATTAAGAGTCACATACTCTACCGACTGAAACAGCCAGGCACCCTAGCCCTCTTATATTTTTAAATGCATATCATGTGAATATATTACTTCAAAAATATAAAATTTTATTTTAGGTATATAAATATAATTATAATATATAATAATAAATATATATTAATATATATATATAAATAATTGAGTGGCATGGATCTTTAGGAACACTGACTCCAGCCAATTTTGTCACTTAATTTAGTCATAATATGTTTTTTGTTTTTCTTTCCCGGACACTAGGTCTGTGACTTTAGCAAAACAGCAGATTGTTCAAGCATCTGCTGAACTTGTGTAAAGGGTGGGCAGAGCCACGAGAAGGGAAGAACTCCCAGGAATTTTAATCATGAATTTAAAACAATGAATGCCTACTACACACTTCTCGCAGTATTTGAGGGTCTGACACATGATAGCTCATGATCCTCCATCATGAGAACTGATATCATGAGACCTGATAAGGGCATGAACTGTTTGAAAACTGTGCATTTCCTTCCTAGTTGGAAAGCATCGCTAAGGAAAACTGATTCATAACTATTAGCATCCTCTTGAATGATGAGATTCACTATGAATTCAGAATCACGGAGCAAAACATTGCCTTTTGGTTTGGTGTATTTTTTAATAGCATATTGATGTAAAATTGACATACGATAAGCTACCTGTATTTTAAATGTACAATCTGATACGTCTTGATACATGTATACATCCATGGAAACACTACCACAATTGGGATAACAAACATTTCCATTACCAGCCCCCCAAATCTCCTTCTGTCCTTTTGTCATCCCTCCCCTACATCCCTCACCAAGAATCTGCTTTCAGTTAGTATATTAGTTTGCATTTTCTAGAATTTTGTAAAGATGTTTCACAGAGTACATGTACTTTTTAATCTGGCTTCTTTAACTCGGCATTTTGAGATTTTGAGATTTATCCACGATTTTGAGATTTATCCATGTTGCATATATCAAGAGTTCATTCCTTTTTGTTGCTGTATGTTCCATCATATAGTAAGCCGGGGATGGTCTATCCCTTCATCTGCTGATGGACATTAGGTTGTTTCTGACAAACCACTGCTGTAATTTTATTTCCTCAAAACCATCTCACAAGTCATTGTTTCTCCCCATTTTACAGATGAAGGAATGGAGACTCAGAGAGGCCAAGATGCACACACAGGAGTTGGAGCACAGCATCTTAAATTGTTAGAGTGTTTGAGCTGACTGGGTCATTAGGACACCTCTCTCTCATTTGAAAATCTGTTTGGTGTTGAGGTTCGAATTGTGATCAACAAGAATTAGGCTTTTCTCCTTATTTAGGGTGAAGTCAGCAGGTACTTGTCTGCTAGCTAAATGCTGACACCCTTCTACTGAAATTCATTAACATGCTTAACATGCTTCTCCCATAGGGAAATATTTGGGGATGTTCTGTCAACCCAAGGTGACCCTCTCTTCCCCTAGAAGAAGCGGCATGCTGGATCTGCCTCATACAGACTCATAAGAGCTGATTGTGAAGCTTGCAGAAGTTAAACACTGCTGGTATCAAAATTCAGTAATAGAAATGTGCCCCTACCTGGGATGCACAGCTTTCTTTTGCTCCCTCAGGCCCCAGCTTCCCTGACCGCCCAGGTATGGTTCAGATGCCCTTCCTATGGGCATCACGTGTCTTCCTCACAGCACCATCATTGTCAGGTCAGGGGGGAGGAAGCTGTTTATGTCCCATTCACAGTTAAATCCCAAGCCCTCAACAAATGCTTAGGGAATGAGTGGATGAAAGAATAACCTCTGAGGCAATGAGGGAAAAAAAACCAACTGAGTGTGTGAGGGCCAGGAGGAGCTCTGCCTACCTTCACTTCATTGGTCTTCACACAACTGTATGTGATAGGAATAATAATTCCTATTTTACAAGCTCAAGGGGTTAAATGATGTTAGAATCCAATACTGGCAGACCCAGAAAACTCTCTCCACAACATCCCTCTGTCCCTCCACAATATCGGGGTTTCCCCAATGCAAAGGCATTGGCTGATAATTACCATGGCCAGTCACAGGTGTTTTTATCATCTGATTCCATCTTCACAAACCACACAAAGAAGAAGATGGTGTCACCATTTGCAGATCAGGAAATGAGGACCACCAGAGGTGAAGTGACTTGTTGAAAAGTGCTGTAAGTTTTCAAAAATAAAAAATCACTGTGAGCTGGAGTAGGTTGAGAGGACGTTATGCTTGACTGGAGTTGATATTTGGAGAAAGGGTAGTTAGTACTCAGGTGGAATTAAAATCATTAGGAGCAGGACTTCCAGTCAGGGAAAGAGAAGTAGGGCATGAGTGAGGACAGATGGTGAGGAGGCCAGGTGACAACAGTGAGAGTTCATGATGAAGAGTTAGGAGGACACAAAGGTGCAGAAGTTGGTTGGGCCATGTTATGGAAAGCGTAGAAGAAGAATGTCTTCAAAGTCATATTTTAAAGCTAATTGGAATCATTTTGTAGAAATGACTGGATGAAGGGTGTATTTGATCTCTCTTTTCCTTTAAACATGGGATTTATATGTGATTTATCTGACTTTCTGGAACATTTAACTTAAGCTAATTTTTGTTTTCCTTCATAGGGATCATGACTCATGCATCCGAGTTTCCACTTTTGAGAGACAGAAACCGTGAGAAATGCAAAGTGCTATGAACCTTTGAACTCTGCTATTTCAGGGTGGAGCAGGACGTACCATTCCTCTCTGTGGAAGAAGACTTTCTGACTTCTTGTCGTTGAGAAAACATTGGAGTCAAATGTGATTTGTGGAGCAGGACCTTCTGAAGAAATCAAATGGCTTATGAGGGAAATTGTGTTTCCCTCATTCTCCTTAATCGCTTCCAAACTCAGCTCAGAAACTCTCAGCAAGGATTAGCAATGCGCTCCCATGATTCATATATTTTTTTTCCCTTATATTTGGCCTTTTTTTCAAAACCTTTTTTGGTCAATGTTTTCAAAGCAGGATTTTGTGCGATTCCTGCCTGCTTTTCATTGGCATACTTTCTCTCATTCTCTTTACTTCCATGGGAGATCTGACACAGGGAGGCAGAACTGCCCGCCACATGCTCTTTAATTAATGAGGGACCTGGGGTGCGTGATCTACATCTACTGTAGGTTGAGAGTTCAGCCTTGTAGAGACAGAAGTTGACCAGTATTTCTCGATCTCCTCTTGTGATAGAGCCATGCATCACGGGAAGCTTTAACGGGGTGGGGGGGGGGGGTTCTAAATGCAGAAGGGCCTGAGAGCAGGTAGGAGCTGAGCATTTGTGCTCCTGAGGCCCGACTTCCATGGAGGCGCTCCCAGAAATTTCAGTCCCTGTGCCTTACACTCATTCTTGCCCTGATTATAGTGACCATATAGCTTATCAGACAGACCGGGACATTTTTAAGAATAAAAGAGAAAAGCAAAAAAGAATAAAAGAGATTGCTAAAAATAATTAAAGTTATACAGTCTTAAAAATTTTTTTGAATTACAGATTCGTTTTATTATAATATTGAACTTATAAAGTAGTTCTACTCAAAAGTGTTTTAACAAATACATATTCTGCAGAAATATAGACATTTTCCATTTCATTCTATTGTGGTACAGAATACACATTTAGGCAATTAAAAATAAAAGGTCCATCAAACATTTCTTCATGTAAGTCAAAATAGTCCAGAGTACAATTATGGATTTTTAAAATTAAACCTTGTAAACCATTTAAATTCTCATTGTTTATTTTGTTCAGTTCCTCCCTTGCTCTTGTATGGCTTAATTTCAAGATCTTCTTGTTTGCCAGCTTCTTTGTTTGCAAGCTCAATAATAGCAATTTGCTAGAACATAAAAGCTGAAGTTTTGGAGTGCTCCACTCATCAAACACCTTGATTAAAGATTTTAAATCTTTGATGACAGGGGCGTCTGGGTGGCTCAGTTGGTTAAGCGTCTGCCTGTGGCTCAGGTCATGGTCTCAGGGTCCTGGGATCGAGCCCCGCATCGGGCTCCCTGCTCAGCAGGGAGTCTGTTTCTCCCTCTCCCTCTGCCTCTCCCCCTGCTTGTGTGCTCTCTCTCTGTCGAATAAACAAATAAATCTTTAAAGATTTTCAACTGATTTTGAGCAAAATGCAACCAAAATTTAAAGGATATAATTACAAAAAGTGTTCAATGCCATTACAGGTCACTTGCGCTCATTTTGTTGAGTTAGAAATTTGTGCTTGAAAGACTCCAGTGTTTCTAGAATCTAACTAATGTTGGACAGCAAAGAGTAAATTCACATACTGCCATAATCAAGTATTTTCTTGCTTCAACATCAGTGTCTCCATGGAAATTATGTAGTTCAGTTATTTTATCTGTGTCTTTGTAAAAATATTTGTAAATGTTGACAACACAGCTTCTGTTACAACTGCTGGATTATCACAGCTTGTTTGAATGTGTTTACGAATCATGTGCCTGGCAATCAATTCCGGTACATTTCTGCTCTGCCGTTTCCATTTAGTAAGTGAATTGGTTTTTTCCACAATTCTGTCTACCACCAAAACTTGTAAACATATTGTGGCTACAGAAACAAATAATTTAATCCTTAGTGTTGAACTCTGTAATTGAATTTCTAAGAGCATTCACAGTAATTTCAGATGTTTCATTTCCAACAAAATAAAATGCTAAAAGTTCTACTTTGATTCCAGGAAAAATTGGATGAAAACCTTCAACTATTAGAGTTAACTGGATTTTTATGTCAATCACCTGATGATATTGATATAAAATTGGCATCATTTAGTAGTTTGGCCAGTTCTTTGTTTTGTTTTAAAGATGTTATTTATTTATTTATTTATTTGAAAGAGAGTGAGAGTGAGGGAGTACAAGCTGGGGGGGGGGGCAGTTAGTGGCAGAGGGAGAGGGAGAAGTAGACCCTACGCTGCTGAACAGGGAGCTCAATAGGGGGCTCGATCCCAGGACCCTGGGATCATGACCTGAGCCAAAGGCAGACACTTAACCAACTGAACCACCTGGGCTCCCCAGTTTGGCAAGTCCTTTTATATTAATGGAGCGGAACCATTTTCAGCTCTCACATTACAAGCTTATGTACATGAAGAAACTTGCCATTAAAGAAGAGCAAAATTACAATAGAAAAAGGATTTGATCTAAATCAAAAGACATGCTTCAGAAGGGGTTGTGCAAATATACCTTCTCAAGCTGCACCTGCTCAACAGTTGTATTCAATGCCAATCTTCTTAAATTAACTATTAACTTTTGAAGTAGAATCTGATGACTTCAGGAGGTTTTTTATCTCCTTACTTTCAAGTGGCCAGTGCTATCACTGTTGTCCCATAATTGATGGTAGATGTTCATGTTTTGTGCAAGTTTCACTTTCTTAACTTTTTATGAAGTGGAAATTTTGTGCTTCTGTTTCCATTCAACTCATGTCCTTGAGGTAATTGTTATTGAAAGGGTTTACTGAAAAATAAAAAAGTATTGTCAAACAATTAAATAAACAGTTGTGGATTTACACCATTCAGTAAAAGGCAAAGGCACCACGGCCTTCACATGACACAGAGTTCTAGACGGGACTACTTACATTCTATTTCCTGCACGAAATCTGTACATACCTAACCCATACTTTGACATGTTTTCCATTAATCTGGTGACTCGGTGACTTGGTGACTTTGTACATCTACAGAGAATGTCACAAGCTGATACACCAAGTGTCTGGCAGGGTCAGCAACACAGAATATTTCTCTCACCATCACCTGAGACCAGAGGAGTTATTTGTCACTAGCAGCTCATGACGCTACACTTCATTATTTCAGTGAGGGCCCTGTATGGCAGCCATGAAAAGGAAATATCAGCCACATTGCTTTTGGAAAGTTGAGAAAAGAGAAATGGGTTACTGCTGGTTTCTTTCAGATTTTACCATATGTTAAAGTGAAAATTCAACATCGCCCAAGCATCTCATACGCTATTCAATGAGACTATGGCAGAAGCTGGAAATACAAAGTGGCCGTCTGCCCAACCCATTCTGGCTCATTCTAACACCACTACTAATAAAAAACACTTCATTAAAAAAAGAAGTGTTTGAGACAAATGCTACACCAAGGGAATCCTGAGAATATAGATGCAAACTGGGACTCTCCTGAGCAAATTGGGACATGCTATCTCCCTAGCCTGACTGATGGTTTCTAGTTGGATTTGGCTACACGACACTGTCATCTTCCTGAGTTGTCATCTTCCTGAATTGTCATTAAATAAACCTTCCTATGTCTTTATTCTTTTTTTAAGAATATAAAATAAAATAAAATTTTATTATGTTATGTTAGTCACCATACATTACATCATTAGTTTTTGATGCAGTGTTCCATGATTCATTGTTTGCGTATAACATCCAGTGCTCCATGCAGTACATGCCCTCTTTATTTATTTTTTTTAAAGATTTTATTTATTTATTCATGAGAGACAGAGGGAGAGAGAGGGAGAGAGAGAGAGAGAGAAGCAGAGGGAGAAGCAGGCTCCCAAGGAGCAGGGAGCCCGATGCGGGACTCGATCCCAGGACCCTGGGATCATGACCTGAGCCGAAGGCAGACGCTTAACCATCTGAGCCACCCAGGCACCCACATGCCCTCTTTAATACCCATCACCAGGCTAACCCATCCCCCCACTCCCTCCCCTCTAGAACCCTCAGTTTGTTTCTCAGAGTCCATCGTCTCTCATGGTTTGTCTCCCCCTCCGATTCTCCCCTTCATTTTTCCCTTCCTACTATCTTCTTCTTTTTTTTTTTTTTTTAACATATAATGTATTATTTGTTTCAGAGGTACCGGTCTGTGATTCAACAGTCTTACACAATTCACAGCGCTCACCATAGCACATACCTTCCCCAACATCTATCACCCAGCCACCCCATCCCTCCCACCCCCCACCACTCCAGCAACCCTCAGTTTGTTTCCTGAGATTAAGAATTCCTCATATCAGTGAGGTCATATGATACATGTCTTTCTCTGATTGCTATGTCTTTATTCTTAAAGTAAAACAATACACTGACTTTTGAGTTTATTTAACTTCTGGAATAGGACCTTTAGTAAAGCATTATTATTTTATTTTTTAATGTTTTTTTAAATTTTATGTATTTATTTGACAGAGAGTACAAGAGCAGCAGGGAGAGGGAGAAACAGGCTCCCCGCTGAGCAGAGAGCCCTATGCGGGGCTCGATCCCAAGACCCCGAGATCATGACCTGAGCTGAAAGCAGATGCTTAACCAACTGAGCCACCCAGGCGCCCCAGCATTATTATTTTATTACTATGCTTGGGCTCACACTCCGAAAAAAATCCTGGTTCCTACCTGGTGCACAAGGTCTTGTGTAAGAGCCCCTGCCCCCGGACCTTCAGCCTCATCTTTTTCTCTTTCTACATCACCACGCTCTTCCATGCTTGACTTCTTTCAGTTCCTCAGCTATGCCAACTCTTCTCTGTCCTCAGAGCCCTGGGAGGCTGCTCCCTCTGCTTAGTATGCCCTTCCTCCCACAGTCCGCAGCTTGGCTCCATGTCTTCCTGCAGATAATCTCTGCTTAAGCATCACCTCTCTGGAGCATTCCTCCCTGGCTGCCTACCTAGAGGAGGTCACCCTTGGTTTTTCTCAATCTCAGCCCATATTTGTCTCCTTCATAGCACTTGTTGCTTTTTGTTGCAGTTGGTTTCTTTGTTGGCTTGTTTATTTTATTAACAACCCCTACCATGAGAATGTAAGACCATTCATCTTTGTATCCTCCGAGCTGTAAAGGGTGTCTGGCACCAGGCACTGAATAAAGATTTGTTGAATGAATGAATAACATATATTAATATTGCATTTAAGGGGCAAAATACATATCAAAAGATTTACAAACAGTTGGGTCAAATGTAATATATATGAAAATGTCGATCGCAATATCAAGTTTCTAAAAATGTTTAATTTTCCTAGTGATTTCTATTATATATTTAGCAAGTTAGCCCCAAGGGCACCACTCTGCTCATGGGAGAGGCACCTCTTCAACCCTCCAAGCCTGCAAACAGAAGGGCAGAGTCTGATCTGCTCAAGTCCCACTTGCTGAGATGGTGCTAGGGACCCTAGTCTCCCTCTAAGCGCTCGGGGTTTAGACACTATGTGAAAGTAGGAACTTAAGTCTATAAATTTCTTTTCACCTTTATACCTCCATAAACCTGGCCTTGTGTAGAACTGTGGTTTTCAAACAGGTGGCTGAAGGGGCTTTGTTAAATGCAAGCATTTGTCAGGTTGTTTTCATAAGCCACAACCACTGATGAACTTATTTGCATTATTTGGTAAACATGCTCCATTCCTCCCAGGATTTCTGCCCTGCAAATGTTCTGGTTTCTGGAAAAATGTACTCTAACTCTATTATGCCTTCTGTAAAATAAGATGAACATCTCCTTATATTTTAACATTTAAAAAGATAGCCCCTTCAATTTGGTTTTAAAGTATGCTAATGCTCTTGGTTCCAATTCATGTCAGAATCATGAGTAAGTCATTTGCAAAATAGTTTTAAGTCATTGCATTGTTTTCCAGGTACTCACTCCTTCTGCAAAAGGCTTCTTTACAAATAAAAGATTCCATGTATGATTTTGGTTAAGGGAGGTGCACAGGGTGTGAGAAAGTAGAGAGAACTATGTAACTGTCTATGAATGAGGTGTGACTAGAGGCGAAAAAACTAGTACCTCAAGTCACACACAAAAACCAGGTTCATGATTATAGTTCGTATGTTTTCAGCTCTCAGCAATAACTTTGCATGCTTAAGTATTCAACATTTAAGGGAGTAATTGGAGAGTGTGTAGGGTATCCATGCTCTGGATCTATAATATAACGTTAAACTTCATATTGTAGAAAAGTATTTAATGACACCAAAAACTGATATATTAAGAGAACAGTCAGGAGATACAAACATACGTGCAACATGATGCCTTCCCCCCCTTAATTTTTAAAAAGGCAGAGAAATATTTATGCCGAGATGGATGGTAATATTTAATATGCCAAAATATTAACCCAGATTGTTAATGATGACTTTCCCTGAGTGGTGGGAATAGGAGTGATTTTCCCTCCCTCCCTTCTTTTCTCCTTCCTTTCCTTCCTTTCTCATTAAGATTAATGAAAAAAAAGGAAGTAAGATAAGGAACAATTAGAATAAGAAAATGGTTAATTTTCTTCATTTAAAAATATACATTAACATGGTTTTAAAAATTGAAAAAGTAGTGAGTGGGAGAGTGTAAATATGTATTTCTTCCACTCATATTTCCCTGCTCTCCAATTTTTGTCCCAATTGGCAACCTCTGTTAACACAAAGGTTTGTATTTAAACATATGCTTTGCATGAACAAGTACATATATATTTTGTGCATGTATATATTTCCTCCCCTTTTTTTATATAAATGCTAGCATAATAAATCATTTTGTAATTTTATTAACAACTTATCATGAACATTTCCCTTATATATCATTACAGAGACTATCTTCCTTAACTCTTTGCAGTTGCCTAGTGTTTCATTGTCTGAACGTACTATCATTTATGTAACTTTTCCCCTAGCGATGGGTATTTAGGTTACTTTCGATCTTTGCTACTACTAACGTTTTTGTGATGAGCACAGCTCAACATACATTTGCTCATCCATGACTTTTTAAAAAGATTTTATTTATTTATTTGACAGAGAGAGAGAGAGAGAGAGAGCACAAACAGGGGGAGCGATAGGCAGAGGGAGAAGCAGGCTCCCTGCTCAGCGGAACTCCATCCCAGGACCCTGGGATCATGACCTGAGCCGAAGGCAGACGCTTAACCGACTGAGCCACCCAGGTGTCCCTCATCCATGATCTTTAACACTTGCCAATCTGTAAGTAAAAGAGTGAGCCTGTGGTTTTAATTAATTTATTTTCTCTTATTATGAACTAATCGTAATACTCTAGCTGTAATATATTAAAAGATATCTAAACTATTGTTTTAAAGTCTTCACAGAAAGGGAGGTCATTACAAGGACGAAGGTCTGTCAGGACTGGATGAATGAATACCCAGAGTACCGCTGGTAATCTGGTTAGGGCTGGCCACAAAAACCAGGAGTATTGCTCCGCCCCCTTCCTGTCAATAATCTCTTATGTCAATGATACGTCAGAATTGACACGTTAGCTTCTACTATTTGCCATACTTGTTTTAGATAGCTTGTAGTTAAATAAAATAAAAAGACAAAGCCCTGAGCTATGGGGCCCACTGACAACCAGTTTAAAAGAGAGAATTCCTCCTCCATGAATCTCTGTAGGATTCATCCTGTGTCACACAGCCAGTTAGACTTTTTTCCTTTTTTCACATTATTATTAGAGACATACTAAGCTCTGGCAGTGCCCAGCGGCAGCTGCTTGCTGACCCATGTTTCAGGGGCCACTGTCTTTTCTGGCTTTGCTCCCCTCCTCGAGCATTCCCTTCACCTTTCAAATAAACGACGTGCATCTGAACCCCTGATTCAGGTCTCTTCTGGGGACCCAAACTAAGACACAAAGCTTATCTTATTTAGTTTTTATAATGCTCTGTGAGGTTGCTGTTAAAAACTCCATTTTGCAGGTGAGAACACCAAGGTAAGTAACTGAGTCAAGATAGGGAATGGTAGCGAAAAATCTTGTCAGGTAGACATGTGCTTTTTTTTTTAGACCCCTTGCTCTAGTTCTGGCTCAGGGTAATAACGAGCACCTCACTCCTAACTTGAGAGGCTACAACTGGGGGTGGTGGCTGGCTGGCAAGCATGGGGTGATACTGGTTGGCGGGGAGCAAGCACGGACAGCGCATGACGGGGCTACTCTCTCCGCGGCCTCAGGCTCCGGCCTTCATGCTTCTGCCTGTCTCCTCTTCTCATCATACCCTTCGCAAATGTCACGTCAGTCACTCCTTAGAGACATTAAACCTTTGAAGATGTGCAACTTTTGTCTTAAAAAGTGCAACTTTTGGAAATTCCATTCATGGGTAAGTACCAGAGCCCCTGGACATATCTCATCTGTCTCAAAATAAAACACCCGCAACTCTCCCTGCTTAAGTGGATGGGCTTATGGCTTTCCGGTTCCTCTGAGTTGTCTGCTATCTACCTTCTCTTGTTACTCGGCTTATAGACAACTGGGAAAACGCACACCCTTACTGACTGATGGGAACCAAGAGCAGAGGATAGAGAAACACATTTGGCTCCAATATATTTTTCCTTCTTTCCTCCTTACAAATCCAAGGAGCTTTTGCTCTGAACCTTTTGCTGTGGGTGAGTGTAGGAATTGGTCAGGTAGGCTCTCCTGGATATGTCTCACCAGGGCCTCTCACCCCTCCCCACTGAACCCCACCTCACCCCCACACCACATATGGCAGAGTAACTAACACCTTCAGACACACTCAGTAGATATTTCAAATAGTGTTTATTACTTTTTTTTTTGTAGTGGTTAAATTTCATGATTTTTATAATCTGTTCTTCCTAAGAGCTTCAGAACATTGGGTACATCTAAAGAGGGTGACAAAATGACTCCCTCACAGTCCTTTATCCACAATCAAAGTACATTGGAGGCAACACTCATAGGAAAAGTGCCTGAGGCCCTGGAAAATTGAACAGTTTCCTATAACTTCTTCGGTGTTAAGTAATTCAAATATTTTGGAATGATAAGCTAATTTGGAGATAACTGCACCATTATAACTAAATGGATCTGTCATCTAGACATACATTGTATTTCCATGCATTTAGGCCTTTGTTATCTAATATTATTCTACTATGTCTCAAAATCAAACACACATACACATGTACAAATAACACACACATACAATATATAAACACATAAATAAATAGCTTAGAGGAAATATTTCTGAGATCAAACAATTACAGCCATAACTATATAAAATGATTTGGAGATTGTCATTTTTGTAGGTAGTCTAAGAAAATCATATTAGTTGATAGGTAATACTCAAACATAAGAAATGGTGCTGTGTACTAAAGACTACAGATAGATCTTTACCAAGTTCTTAAATTTTAACTTTTATGGAAAAGTCTAAGGAAAAGGACAAATAGAATGATTATCACATTGAAAAGATGTCAAAGGGAGAAGAGCCATTTGGTTAATCATTCAGGGCCTCCCAGAATAAATGTATTCATCAGTGGGGCCCCAGGATGAGTCCATTGATGAGCATAAGTATTTCTTGATAGTGTGTTTGAATTTTCAAAAACCCCATTAATTATTTTCATGTTGCTCAGGGGAAATCAGAGTCTGATGGAACTGGTTTGTACTAACTAAACTTAACAAGAGCCTGATTGATAACAACAGGTTGCCAATTAACTAATTTAAAGTGGAAAAAAATAGAGCTATTAGGAGGTCTGGAATTTTAATGTACTCAGGACAGTATTTTCTCTTATTTGTAGGAAGTCTGCCTGGGAAGTTAGATTACTATGAAAAAGAGCTTGGTAAAAAATAAAGGGAGCTGGATCATCTTAATGAGAAGTGCTATTATAAACAATCAATGAGAATTGAAACAATATGGATAAAATGTCTATGTCTTTTTCAGAGGCACAGATTGTATATTCTCAGTGGAATTTTACAACTTCTCTTTTTAATAATTCTGGTGGTAATACTCAAGTCCTCATAGAAAAACTCACCTCCAAACTGCACTTTAAAGGTCATTTGTCCCCCTCTAGCAAGAGCTAACTATTTTGGTTTGGCTTGACTCTAATTTATTTTATAGCCAAGTCCTGCCAGTGCAATTAAGAGAGGTTTCCCTCATAATATTTTTCTATCAGCTTGTACTTCTTTCTTTAAACACTGTTATCTACTTCCCCTGCCAATGACCTTTACCTTTATGTCATTTGAGTCATTATGCTACAGACTGGATGCCTTGGAAATGCAATTGCAACGCGTTGGATCCATTTTGGTGGCACTCATGACTTTGACATGACTAGCGAACAAGATGGGAACTGAAGAACAAGATTTCTGCCTTATGGATCCTCCGCCACTTTTCCTGATTATAAGAATCAAGTTAAGGAAGGATACTGAATAAGCTGTACTTCCCACATTTTCTATGAACAGAATTTGAGAGTTCAATTTTGTGTTTGAACTTAATAGCGATAATAGATTTATCAGGAACAAGATAGCACGTTCTTTCTTTTCATCTTCATATCTTTTGCATCTATCAGTGTCTGTAGAGAATAAGCGTCAGGAAACAATTTTCTGTGGATTTCTCATATTTCCGCACATCTTTTGTTTAGAGGCATCGTTGGGAGTGTTTCCTTCAACAGCCTTAAGCAGGCGTGCTTACTGTTCAGTATAAAAGACCAGACCTGGGGTGCCTCGGTGGCTCAGTTGGCTGGGCGACTGCCTTCGGCTTAGGTCATGGTCTCGGGGTCCTGGGTTCGAGCCCCACAATGGGCTCCCCGCTCAGCGGCAAGTTGCTTCTCCCTCTCCCTCTGCAATCTCCCTCTCCTTTTGTGATCTCTCTCCCATAAATAAATAAAATCTTAAAAAAAAAGATCAAACCTGGTTTCCTTGAGCTTAGAGTGGCTCAAATGCAGATGCTGGCTACTGCTACTGCTGTAAGTAACGAAGTCCTTTGTCTCTGACCCAGGAGTTTCACGACTTCTGCCAGCTTCTAAACTGTGGCAAGTTAACTTGTTAATTTGAAAGTAGGGTAAAATCTCATACTCTTCACAGTTCTTGAGAATAAGTGCTCAAAAGAGAAAGTGTGTTGAATGAATTAATTTAAAAAAAATGTTTAGGGAACTTAATACTCTTCTGACTAATCAACAGTTACCCAGGAAAGAGCCCAAGAACCTCTCTTGGCAAGGAGCTATTTCACAATTTATTTTCATTAAAGTACCAGTGTGTGCTAGTCAGCCCGTGTTTACCTTAGATATCAGTGTTGACTTAAAACTCTTGGCAGCAGTATGTTTGGACTTGGCTAAACATTGAGTTGTATAATGGGAACTGATTATTTAAGCATTACCTACTCATAGAGGAACTATAGACTTTGGATAGCCTCTACTTGCTTCTGCATCAGTGTCCCTAATGGATGAGGCCATGATTTTGGTACAGAGGGCTGAAATTTTAATCTCTCTTTCTAAAAATAACAACTAATTGTCTTTAGAATGATACTTTCATTTGGAACACAAAATACTGACATTGGTGTTTATTTTTCCATTTGCTTTAGAGGTGGATTTGATTTTCTTTCTGCTTTAGAATGCCTGGCAAAGCTGAGCCTGGAAACCCTCTACCAAAATGAAGTGATCTAGTCTTTCTCCATGGCAGATGGCCAAGCTGCCACCAGCCCTGCCAGTTAATCACGACTCCAAGACTTTGAGCAGAGGGCTGGTGCCAGGCAGCTGTGGATTAGGGGAGCAAACCACTTTCTGAAGGCAAATCAGTGACTTAAGGCCAATCATCATTCATACCTGTCTTAGAAACTGTCTGGCATGCAAGGGAGCAAAAAGTGCTCGGATCCAGGAGCCATAGGTTTGCTTGTAGACTTGCCCATTTTCTGTGATCCTGGGCCAGTCATGTGACCTCTCTGATTCTGAGTTTTCCCAGTTGCAAAATGGTAACAATAATACCCGCTCTGCCTATATCACTACACTCTTTTGAGCATCAAATGAAATAGCTCAGTTCTGATCAGTAAGTGTAACAATCATATAGTCCTTTTCTCGATATCTTGGTTACGAATTTAGAAGGGATTTAAAGACCAAAAATGTGTACATAAATGGAGGTGTTATTAGTAAGGAGTTATGCCTACCATATTTCTTTTGAATTCTTGCTTCACTTTTTTTGCCCTGAGGAAAATGTCCCTATAGAGAATCAAACAAATATAGCCGTGAATACTATGCACACATGATTGAGCTATTTAGATCATGGCAACAGGGACTTGTTTCTTGGGCACTTTCTATGGGATAAACCGGATCAAAGCATTCAAAGCAGAATCAAACCAGCGTTTGATAAAGATGTAGATGCTGCAATTTCTCTCTGACTCACTGAGTTTTCTTATAAAAGTTAAAACTTGGGCAACTACCCTTGACCCAGTTTGCCCCCGTGAGACCCTGAACAGGATGAAGAGAGGCTGTCTAACAGCTTGTCTGTTTCGGTCACAAATCAGCTCCCAGGGTGCAGAGAGACTTTCCCCCATTCCCAGAGAAGAGGGGCTGATTACACAGGGAGCTGGGCTTTGTGGTAGCAGGTCACCATTGCCGTGACCAAAAGTTGCGTGTTTTGACACCAAATGGAAGAAGAAGAGTTAATACAGTATTCATTGTTTAGTTTTTATTGTATCGCATACCAAAATAATATTTAAGACCAGTTTTCATAGAAATATGGAAAAAAATTCATAAATACACATTCACAGAGACACTTAAAAAAGTGACAGGAGATGTAAATATTCCTTTTTTATGACTTAAAAAACAACATGCAGAAAATAAGTCATTTCCTTTTGATGTTAGCTATCACTCCTAAATGTGATATATTTGTCCTAATGTAAAATTTTGGTGATCCTGAGGAAAATAGAAATGGAACAACCTCCAGAGGACTATTCGTCAAGCTTCAAATTTCATCTTTAGGATCATCTGTTAGTAGGTTATTGCCATTTTACAGTGTTGCCTTGTTAAATTGTAATCACCAGTTTCAGAAAGGTTTTTTTTGTGTTTTTTTCTTTTAATAAGATGATTGTTTTCCAAATGGATCCATGGCTTAGCTATAAGATAAAGTGGTGAATTATTTACCTAAAGATATATTATCTCCAATTGTGATTCACTTGTAACTGGCTATCGAAAGTATCTTTATGGTACTGAGGCTGCCAAATGTGCCTAATCTAGTGAAGATATGATGATGCCCTCAAACACTCAGTAAATAACACAGCATCTCTATTATGATTTTATTTCTACTTCCAATATATGCCATATATATTTTTTAAAGATTTTATTGATTTATTTGACAGAAAGAGACACAGCGAGAGAGGGAACACAAGTAGGGGGAGTGGGAGAGGGAGAAGCAGGCTTCCCATGGAGCAGGGAGCCCGATGTGGGGCTCGATCCCAGGATCCTGGGACCATGACCTGAGCTGAAGGCAGACGCTTAACGACTGAGCCACCCAGGCGCCCCTATGCCATATATTTTTGACACAAGGCCCTTCAATTGATCACCTTGACCACCCACATCCATTTTCAAAATAAATAGTTAATCTTTGCTGGTCTTTTAACGATGAAAGACCAGCAAATATTTGAGAAGATACAACTAGAGGATATCCTCATTGGCAGGCAAATCAATCCAGCCAAAAAAGGTGCATAGAGAGTAAAAAAAAAAAAAATCATGTTTTAAGTGTTTTTCTGCCAGATGTAATGTTCATTGTTATCTTCTGTTACATAATAGCATCGATATCGGTAAAAGACATTTTAGGACAAACTCGGGTGCACAGCACTCATCACTTTAGAGGAACCTGAAAGAATATAAATTTGCTGATATACTGATCTACCTTAATTTGTTTGCATTTATTTAACATAAACATGGAATACCTTTGTTTTTTCTTTTGGACAGGTAAATCTTCTAAATATTTTTGTGATGGAAAAATTCCAATATACACAAAGCTAGAATAGTAGGATAAAACTTCATGCACTCAACATGCAACTTCAGTAACTATTAACGAGTGGCCAGTCTCATTTCATTTCAAAATACCTCAGTGTATTTCTCTAAAAGACACATATAAATCTTAAAATAATAACCATTCACATAAAATGGGGCATGGGTTCAGTGTCAGTAGAGTTTGGTGGCCTATAGGCTGAAGAGCAAGGAATGTGCACTGGGACTTAACAATTACGCCCACAAAAATTTGTAGGTTTAAATATTTATTCCAAAACAGAAGGACAGTTGTATTCCCTGATGGCTATACTATTCCAATTAGTTGACACCTGCAAAGCCATTTCTAACATCCTTTCATCACTATTTGTGGGTGGATGGATGATATGTTTTGGTTAAAGCAAACTTGGGGAACTTCTGCTGTTCTCATGGAGGCTGGTAAGGCAGGCAGGGAAAGAAGCTCCAACATGCTCCCGATGCAGAGAAAACTACTTTTCTCAATCTCTGTACCAGGTTCCAGCCTGGGACACTTCTTCCCGAATGCTGTCAGTGACTTTGCCTTTCTCTGGCCCCAGTGTCTTATACAACAATGAGAAAAAGACATAGAGGAGACCCCATCCTCTATAAATGTAGGGTGGACTTCTGTTGTGTTTGCACAACTCATCAGAGCTTACAAAGTATTTCGAAGATGGTATCACCTTTGACCATCACCATAATGGCTAGGTTGGTATTATTGTGCTTGTTTTATGGTGAGTGAGTTAAGATACTTATCAAGGTCACGCAGGAGATGAAGCTGGCCCGAGTCCTCTGGAAGGTATGTGGTTGTTTGCTTTTTTCTGGGCTGTCTCTGGACAAAGCTTTTATTTTTATTTTTAATTTTTAAAAAGATTTTTTATTTAATAAAAGCAAAGAGAATGAGTGAGAGAGAGAGAGAGAGAACATGAGCGGGGTGAGGGGAAGAGGGAGAAGCAGACTCCCCCCTGAGCAGGGAGGCCGATGTGGGGCTCAATCCCAGGACTCCAGGATCATTACCTGAGCCAAAGGCAGATGCTTAACCAGCTGAGCCACCCAGCCGCCCCTTTATTTTTATTTTTTAAATAAAGTCTGAAATTATAAAGGATAAAGGAGTGTAGAATGAGTTTACAGTGAAGCAACTTAAAGAACAAGGCAATAGTAGACGTCATCTTCCTTCTTATATCTCCTAACTTGGAATGAAGATGCCCCTTGTTTTCTCATGGAGGGATGGGTCTTATTGGGGTGATCTCTATGTTAACAGTAGAAATGGAGTCAATGTGTTGATCCCAGGGTAAAACAAGTTTTCTTTGTCAGGGTCTAGGGATACAGTCCATGGGCTTGGATGAAGAAAAAATATTTTTAAAAATTTTCTTGAGCCTCTAGCAGTCTCCAGAATTATAAATGTAGATTTATTTATTTATTTATTTATTTATTTATTTATTTATTTATTGCAAAAGAGGGAGAGAGCAGGCTAATAGTTGGGGGGGGGCAGAGGGAGAGAGAGAATCTTAAGCAGGCTCCACACTCACCACGGAGCTTGACTCAGGGTTCAATCTCACAATTCTGAGATCATGACTTGAGCTGAAACCAAGAGTCCGATGCTTTAACCGCCTGAGCCACCCAGGTGCCCTTAAATGTAGATTCTAATCATAATAATTATTAACTGTTCCCATGAGTCTGCCACCAAGAGAAATAAAAGATTTGTTCCCATCACATTACAATTGTTGTAGATATCTTGAAAATATCCTTTATACTCATCACTACTTCAAAATATGGTAGCTGTGAGACTTGCAGCTGGATCTTATTATTTAATGTGTTAGTAAAGACACATTTTTAATTTATTTTTTAAAGATTTTATTTTATTTATTTGAGAGAGAGAGCGAGAGTAAGAGAGCACAAGCAAGGGTGGAGGAGGGGCAGAGGGAGAGGGAGAAGTATGTTCCTCGCTGAGCTGGGAGCCCAGTGCCGGGCTCCATCCCAGGATCCTGGGATCATGATCTGAGCCGAAGACAGATGTTTAACTGACTGAGCCGCTCAGGGACCCCTATTTTATTGTTTTATTATGAGACACATCATTTTGTTATGAAGTTTTAAAAGCCATTTTGTAAGTGTATTTCTATATAATTATCTATTTAATTGTAATCAGATGTATTTTATTTTATGCATTTAAAAACAATACTCTGAGAAGGGGTATAGGTATCACCATGTTGTCACAGGAGTTCATGGTACAAATAAAATTTTTTAATACTGGCTTTAAAAGGACATTCACTAAAAATCTTAAATTATTCCCAGAGAACAAAATTTTCAAAACGTTTTTTAGGGAAGGAATTAAGTTTGGGCAACAAGTCCTCAATCTCGTTGTCTCTTCTATTTCTCTACTTGGCCCACTGGACTCCTGACAAACAGCACGTGTGCAATAAACATTCATAGAGAATGACACTCCTTTGTCTTCTTGGAGAAATGAGCAGACTGCTAAAAACACACTGGGTTTGGTTCATGGGACACTTCCCAAAAGGAGAGATGGTTTAAGATGGAGAGTAAAGTAGAAGGGGAAGGAATACCTGCATAAAGGAATTAACCGAGAACAAGATCTTACCTTGAATAAGACTTTCTGCATTGAGTCTGAAAACCACATTTGTCCTCATATGGAAAACCGTGCCATGAACTAATCTTTCTGCATTTTCTCAACCAGAGGTAATCAAATTTTGCATGAAATAATTAAATAATTTCATTTTCAGTTGGCAAGCACTAAATTTTAGGTTAAATCTGTTCACATACGGGAAGATACTTGTTGCAGTAACATCTCCTAATATATGCTATTCTCAGGAAACCATTATATTACAATTCTTAATCTAGGCACAGAAGTGGGAAAAGTTCTAAGCATTTGACTAGCATATTTTGATGATTCATATATATCAGGAGGAATTCAAAACTTCCATATGATTTTTCTGGTAGACCTCTTTTAATAGTGTCTGTCTTTACTTTGCTACTAGAGATCATTTTGTTTGGCTTGCTATTTCTTCTGACATATATTCCAACTGGGCAGAATCTTTGAGAAATTAGATGACCATTAAGAGCAGTATGTAGAGCATAATGTTTAGAAACAGTAATAGGCAGAGCGAATGTGTGGCTGCTTCCCTTACAGCTTATATTCTTATGGTGCCAAACTCTGTGGTACATAAAATAGACCATATTTTTTATGACCCCAAACATTTGCCCTGGCGGAGTCATCTCCCATGAATGTTATTCTGTTCTCATTTACTCTCTGCGACCTCAAGATCTGCTAAGTCATCATTTCTTAGAAAAACTTACCCTGACCCCTCCTCTCATTCCAGGTTGGGTTACCTGCCTCTCTGTACCATTCAAGACCCTTGCCCATCTTCTAGGGTCAGGAACTACTCTCACGTCCCTCTACCCATACCTTCCCACTCTGTACTCAACATTATGCTCCAGACTATGAACGTCTTGAGACTAGAATTATGCCTTTGAGTTACAGGAAGATATCAGGCCCTCAAGATTTTTCTGTAGAATCAGTTGAACGACTAAATTAAGGAAGCCAACAAATAAGACTAATGTGGCAGGTAACATGAAGACTGAAGGGTGGGTAAGGAAGGGTGGAGAGGCAAGCTGGTCCCAGGCAGTCTCACTTCCAAGATGTATAATAGAAGTGTGTGTGTGTGTGTGCGCGCGCGCAGGCACCCATATTTGCATGGGAGTAGCGGTAGTAGGGGAGGTGAGATTTACACTTGACTGTAGATAAATACTTTCAATGTAGCAAGTATGAATGTCACTTTGCCACTTTCTGATGTGTAAATGCTATGTTTCTCTAAACTAGAGAAATTGGTTCTGTACTTTTACCTACGTGATGGCAGAAAAATTCAACCTCAATCATGTTTGGGAATTCTCTCTTATTCTCCAGGGGTTCATGCGAGGATCTCCTGGTATTTGAGATGCCATACCCTGCAGAGTCCTTATCAGCTACTCCATCTGCTGTGACTCATCAGTTTCCAAGGTACTGGTCAGGCAGTGTGATCTGGAAGACCAGAGATGCCCGTCATGGTGGTCCCTTCCTCTACTGCACACAGGCCCACAGAGACCCTAGGGCCTCAGAATCTCTAATGAGACTGAAGAAAACCATCCATCTTCGATTAGGTAGCTTGTGCGACTTCAACTCCAAAGTCCTAACCTTCATGCTCTCCTCTGGGGAACAGAGTCTGGGGAAATTTTTGTACTGGGTGTTGTCACAGGGCAAAAAGGGAGCTGGAAATACCACTTATTCCTTTCTTAACAACTCACCTTGCTACACAGTTCTTCAGAAATAACAGAACATTTTATCTTCCTCCTCCCAAAGTGTGCCCCAGCCCCAACCCCAATCCACTGGCAGTCCGGCCACTATTTCTCTTTGCAGCGTGGAAGAGCTCAAAGCCCAGAGCCTTGGCAATTGTCCCAGTTTTCTTTATCCTGTTCATGACTCCAAGGAAAACACATTTCTAACTCAAAAACAAGCTGGAGGTTTCTGTTGAGACCTCAAATATTTTCCCAGAGTCCGCCATAAAAATAATAAGGTTATGTTGTAATTTTAAACGATTTGTTCAAGTTCTTGTGGCAAGACTCGGTTACAGTTTCGTTTATCCTGCAAAGAGCCTCAAGTCTGCTTCTAAACAAAATGTTTTCCAAAAACTAATGCCGACTTCTCTCTGCTGACCCAAATCTCAAGAAGAATTAGCATTTGTTGTCATAACACTCTAAACAAATACTAATAGGCACAATTGTTTTGTAACTTGCATGATTTTGACAATCAATACTCATGCTAGCATTGTTACTTGGACTCAGCATTAATATTTTCTTCAAAATATTTTACTTTGGTAGTATAAATATACCCTATATTGCCAAAGACGTACCAGACAAGCATGGTCATCAGTGTATTGTCCTGAAACTTGGCTTCATGTTGAAAACAGTAGGAAATTCATGAGAGAAGTTTTGGGAAGAAGAAATACTTTTAGTGATATAATCCCATAATATTTATGCTCTCTTACAAATAGTAGTAACTAGGCTTCACTTCTAACAACACTAAAAATCTACCCCATTCAATGAGTTTGATTTCATTTTAAAAATAAATGTATTATGAAAACATGAACAAATAATATTGAAGACTAGGGGCTCCTGGGTGGCTCAGTCGGTTAAGCATCTGCCTTCGGCTCAGGTCATGATCCCAGGACCCTGGGATCGAGCCCTGAGTGGGGCTCCCTGCTCAGCGGGGAGCCTGCTTCTTCCTCTCCCTTTGTCCCCTGGCTCATGCTCTTTCTCTCTCTCACTCTCAAGTAAATAAATCTTTAAAAAAATAATATTGGAGACTAAAAATGCATAACTGGTGAATATTCATGTACTTCCCTTTGCTGCCCATTAGGAATAATCCCGCCAGTGCCAACTTGCTTCACGAGCATTTGTGATGCAGCAAAAGTAGAGCCAAGACTGGAGTGTCTGCTTTGAATTGGAATAGGCTAGATTTTGCTTCTGGAAGAGAAAATGCTGAAGGTGTAAGGAAAAGCAAGAGCCAAGGAAGTGTCAGAAATGTTTTATTGGGGGTTTGGACAGAGTATGGGGTTGAAATGATGGAGCCCTCAGGGATTTGCTCCAGGTCACGCTGTGTGTGGTTCCAAAGACAGTGGGAACTGGACTTTGAGAAGTACTCTCATGGTTCTGTAGTAATTCCTTTGACAGATTCTAGTAAGGAATTTTTAAATGCTAGGTTTTATTTAATTTTTGAATAGATCATACATTTACAAGGCTCAAAAATTAAAAGTAGTGTGAAGTTTATCAGGAAAAAGTCTCCTTAATGCTCCAGGCCCCCAGCCACCCAGGTTTTCATCCCTGGAGGCCACCATATTACCAGCCACTTGTTTATCTTCCAGAGGTATTTTATACATATACGAGCAGATAAGCATTCGTATTATATAATCTCCTGCCTCACTTTTTATACAGGTGGTAGTGCACTACACAAATTCTTCCGCATGCTGCTTTATGTCTTTACAATATTTGGGATATCATTTCATTTTATTAGCTAGATTCCTCATTCTTTTTTGCAGCTGCAAAGTATTCCACTGTAGCAATATACAAATTTATTTAGCCAGTTCACACTTTTGGAGGCTTCCCATCATTTGCTACGATTATATACATGATGCAACGAACTACTTAATTCTGAATTTGTTTTGTACCGTGTACCCCTTTGGCAGTCTGGTGATGCCTATGAAATTTCTTCTCACTGTAATGTTCTCTTTCAAGTGTATAAAATAAAATCCTTAAGATTAAACGGAAACCCATTATAGTGAAATATAGTTATCAAAATATTTTTTATTTAAAAATATATGCACTTATTTATTAATGAGTTGCATAACAAGATCTAGCAGTGGGACTAATAACTACTCTAATTTCAAAGTATGAATGAACATAAATGGTATTTCAGAATATTTGCAACAACTGTAATATGACATAAAAGATCTGATTTTTACTGGTAACAAGGGCACAGGCTGATACTATTGTGGTTTCTTGCCTACTTTCATAATGAAAGGAAATGATAAATTCCAGTTATTTTTTAATGGAAACAAAAACACAGTTTTTCCTCCATCCAATTTGATGAATCCCCCAGATTTTCCTGTGCGGCTCTTATTAAGAAGCCCTGACTTATGCAGACATCATTTCCTAAATAGTCAAGCATATTTGTATATATTTATAAATTCCCAGAAGCCTTTTAAATTAGCATATACTAATACTTTGTCATTGAATGTCTATTGTCAAATTGCCAGAAATATGGGCATTCCACCAGCATTGAACAAGGGTTCATTTTCATCTTTGCCAATCTGAGAGATGAAAAATAGTATCCTGGTGTAGTTGTATTTTGTGTTTGTCTTATTAAAAGCACACTTGTGCATCTTTTCATATATTTAAGAGGCATTTCCTATCTGTTCATGCCCTTTGCTTACTGTTTTATGGGTTTGTTGGGAGGTTTGTTGCTGCATGAATCACCCAGAGTTGTAAACAGCGCCCCCTGGAGTTAAACATGGAGGCCCTACTTGCTGGTCCAGGTGAAGATTTACATTGCTGACCATTCTGTTTTTACCTCTGATTATTGTTTCTTTGAGTCATCCAAATAGATTAAAATAGCATCTGGAACCCTTAAGGCACTAGTCTTATTTAGGTGACAATGTTGTTCAAGACAAGTCTGAAAGAAGTCACAGCAATTTGATAACTGGTTATCTCTGGCAAGGGGAGGGACATGGAAAAGGTGTGAAAGAACTTTTACTTTGACTTTTTTCAATGCTGTAATTATGTATTATTTGTATGCAACAAATAAATGATAAGAATGCATACATGTGATGTAAATTCAAATAATACAGAGAAGTATACAAAGAACAGTAGAAGAATCTCTTTTTCCAATGTCTTTTCAGGATAAGAATTTTAAGAACATACTGGGGATGCTTCCTTGAGCCCAAATTGTGCTTTTGAAATACCTTTTCTCTAAGATCCAGGGTTCCTGAGGGAGATAACTGGTTCCAGGTCTAGGGCAGGAAATGTACAAAATGAGCTTGGTGCATTGTGTTATACCAGAGAACAAGAAGTTACCAAAGACTAGTAGGTCATCGCAAAAGAATGCAGGACCCATATGATGGTGTATATAGTACCTACCTCAAAACATTGTTGTGAGAATTTAGTGAGATATATAAGTAAAGTTCTTAAACTCGTGCATGGTGCACAGGAATTACTCAGTTAATATTTGTGGAATGAATGATCCTCAGGTTGATCGGAAACTCTTTCAGAAGGATGAAAATGAGAGGAAAATCCTGACTTATATCCTTTTCAGAAAATAAATAAAAAATGAATTTGTCAGAGGTCCCTAAAAACTCCCCATGATAATTAAGTTATCTTTAATATATTGTGAGAAGTTAGAGGATATCCCTATATAAGGTCACAGATGTGATTGTAGGGGGAAAAAATGCTTTCCACTTGTTTATATTCTTGTTCTTTTTTCTAATTGTAAAAAAGCCAGAAAGAAACACAGAAGCCTGGTGCCAAACCTAGATGTCACTCTGTATGTGGGATTCTGATTCCTACAAGCATCAAGTCATTACAGAACACACCAGGAGCACTGGGTAGGCAGTCAGGCAAGTGGAAGAGAAGGGTGGTTCAGAAGGACAAGTCAATTCTCCCCAGTGTTCTCTTGAGGGGGACTGAGAACGGCCAGAGAGAGAGCTGTCCACAAAAGGAGCTGCAAAGCAAAGCAGGGACTCCACATCCCCAGCTTGCTTTTAATAACATTTCCTCAACAATTCCCAACTCTCATTCTATCCCAAATTCCTGATTTAGTGATTCACAGGGACAGCTATTCTGAAGGCTCTCACCAGAGAAGCTTATTTGGTTCCCACTGGGCAGGAATAAATGCATTAGCGATATTCTAGATAATTGTTATGCTTGCAATTGGTATTTCAGTCCCTTTGCAATTCTTGCTCAAGTTTTTTTCCTCATCTTCTAAGTCTGAAAAAGTAATTTCCAAATCACTTCGTTGAAAACTCATGACTGTGGAATCCTTTAGTCATTTGCAACAGGCCAGACTAGTGGTTTAACATGAAAATGGAATGGATTTCCCATCAGGGTTCCCAGAGTAGGCTACTACGGTGTTTTGTAACCTAACACAATGAAAGGCGTTGTCACTAGATGATTCAGCTAGTTAGAATCTCAACTCCCTTTCTGGGGAGGAAATCCGAGGCATGGTGTTTATATGAGATGCAAGGGTAATGCTTACATGGACAGCAAGACTTCAGTTCTCCTCCATCAATGCCAGGCAGAGACTATGAACAGGGAAGTAGAAGGAAGGTCAACCAGCCACCTTGGCCAGAAGCAAACTTTGTAGCCAACTCAAATCTGTCATGTTTCCTTGCTGTCTGTCTGTCTGTCTAGACACACACAAACACACACACATACACACACAGGGTCTCAGTTGCTCCACTGCTGTAATGCCCTTCTCAGTAAAATTCCCTAGGGCAAAATCAACAGTAACCCGAGTTTTTGGCTTATTCAGTATCAGTGGGAAGGGTGCCATGTTGGACTTTGACTGACAGCCACAAAAACCAGTTTGACTGAGAGTGGCAGGGCCACAAGGTCTAGGTGGAGTATTAACTCACCAACCTGGAATGGTTACTTGGAGAACGCTCACACTGCCTCTTACTTATGCTTCAGTCTGCATCTCCAAGAGTGGTGAAGTCACAGAAATGACTAAACAAATGTACGGCAGGAAGATTTTTTTATTCACAACTCAACCACACACACACATAAAAGCTCCTCTGTCACCGGGATCCCTGGAAAGTGATATCTAAAATTCTGCTCTGAGTCAACTGCCTTCCCTTCTCATTTTTGTGTGATCTTCGACTCCCAACTGATAGAAGCCCCAAGTTGAATTTTCATTGGAGTTGAATTTTAATTGGCATGAGAGCAGGAGGATTTTACCCCAAACTTTCTGAAAAAAGGCAAGCATATTTTTTATATAAGGTCCAAGACCAGGTGGGGAAATCCTTTTATGCGTTAGGCTGGAGTAAAGGAAATAAAAATAAGCTTTAGTATTTCTTTCCTATGCTAAATGTAGGAAAAATTAATTACTATTTTTTTCCTTCTAATTGTGCTCATATCTTGATTGTTGACAGTACTATTTTGCCACAATAAAGCCAAGTTTATTGAATACTGCCATAGCCTTTGTACTGTGCCATCCACCAGATTTCTGACAATTTAACTCACATTACTGTAACATCTCATTTGAAAAACACCAGGTTAAATTTAAAACCATTTATCCAATTAAAGTAGAACCCGAATGATTAATGTCTTGGCATTTTGTTATTTGGAGATGTCAAATAAAAAGTCCTTTAGGGGCGCCTGTGTGGCTCACTTGGTTGGGTGTCTGACTCTTGATTTCCATTTAGGCCATGATCTCAGGGTCATGAGATCAAGCCCCAGGTCAGGCTCCACAATCAGAACGGTGTCTGCTTTGAGATTCTCTCTCCCTCTCACTCTGCCCCCTCCCCCGCTCTCTCTCCTTCTTTCTCAAATAAATAAGTAAATCTTAAAAAAAAAAAAAAAGTCCTTTAATTTGGTCGTTTTTCATTGGTGAGGGTGTTGTGAAGTCATATAAGTAAGCCAAATGTGTGAAGGAAGAACATCAGTGTCTGAGTCAGAGAGACCTGAGTAGGAATCCAGAGCATGTCACTCACTAGCCTTGTGACTTTAGCCTGCATACTTAACCCATCTGAGTCTCTGTTTCTTCACCTGGAGACAGCTCCACACAGGAGAGCCGTAAAGTTCAATTATGACATGGGAAGGACTGACACACGTCTATTCGGCACACTATTTAATTGTCCTCCCTTCCTTCCCCTAAATGTACAGAAACTGGAGAACAGTTTTGTCATTCTCCCTAAGGCATCTGGGATCCAGGGAAGCAAAAGAATCACAAAGAGAACCACTTGGCTGACCAGGTTCAAAATACACAAGCAGATGAATCAGTTTTAATTTTTCATTTGTTTTTGTTTTCATTTAATCTGTGGCTTTTCTTCTGAACTGAAATGAATCCCTCTAGATCTCAGGGGCCTCCTTTATAAAATTAGGAAGTTGGACCACCTACCTCAGTGGGTTTCAACTCTGGCTATGCAGTAGAATCACTGAGAGAGCTTTCTTAAAATGCAGATTCCTGTCCCCACCCTCAGAGATTCCCTGTTGCCCTACGCTGAATCAGTGTGTGTGGTTTTAGAAACCCACAGGCCACTCTCCATTGAGACTCAGATGATTTTTGAGGCCCTCCACCATCTCATATGCCTGGCTTTATTACAAAACACAAGGAAAAGATACTCAAACTAGAAAACGTTCGTTTTCTAGTATTTGTATTCATGTGCTGGTTGTCACAGGCATGTTCTGGATGCCCCCAGCTCACCTATCCCTCAAGGGAGCAGGCCAGCCCTTCTGAGCAGCCAGACTCACACCTTGAGCTTCAGACCATGGGGCTGGCATCCCAGGAGCAGCCTTGTCTGAACATGGCAATGAGACCTGGGAGATTCCTTGGCTTGATGAGGGGGTAAGATGACCGCTGTGAAATGTTGAACTACACCTACCAGACGGGGATGGGGGCATCGGGGAGAAAGGTCAATGAGGGTGAAGGTAAACTCTGGTTTAAACTTGGGCCAAGAAGCTTATTTTTTTTTAAGATTTTATTTATTTATTTGGCAGAGAGAGACACAGCAAGAGAGGGAACACAAGCAGGGGGAGTGGGAGAGGGAGAAGCAGGCTTCCCGCAGAGCAGGGAGCCCGATGTGGGGCTCGATCCCAGGACCCTGGGATCATGGCCTGAGCCGAAGGCAGACACTTAACGACTGAGCCACCCAGGCACTCCCAAGAAGCTTATTTTTAACCCAAGAATAAATTGAGCTACAATCTAAGGTGAGGAGAAAGCCAGGAGAGTGTAGCTACGATGGCTTAATTAACACTGCTCCTTCTCTCTGCCTTTCTGTTGTTGGAGTTGGACACCCTGATTATAGTTGCAAACAAAGGACAGCTCCCAGCATCTCTGCCTGGTCCTATGCTCACACTTCCTTGAGGATACCTGCTCCTCCATCTGCATGGATCAGAGATGGATCCTAGCAGCCGTGTTTATTCAGTCCCCACGAGCTGTGGGCATGGCCCAGCCTTGTCCAGTGTAACTCCCAACATTCAGAATCTGAGGTTGATAGGTCTTTTGAACAGAGAAAAATGTAAACTTGGGAACTGTCAGTAGCCATATTCTTCTGTGTGGACCATGAAAGAGAGAAATGAGTCTGCATAAGGAAGAATGTAGTTAAGTATAGAAGAGTCAAAAAGAGGCTAGATGGAGACTGAAGACATTCTGGATTTCCTATGGAGTTCAGTTCCCCCTGTTCATGGGTCCTATTACCCCATCTGCATCCCTACCTTTTAGTTTATAATTAATGCCCCTTTGGTTAAGGTAGCTGGAACTGGCTTCTGCTACTTATACAGTTGGCCTTTGAACACCATGGGTTTGAACTGCATAGATTCACCTAACTCAGATTGTTTTGCTAAATACAGTACAGCACTGTAAATGTATTTTCTCTCCCTTAGGATTTTCTTAATAACATTTTCTTTCCTCTAGCTTACTTTATTATAAGAATACAGTATAGAATGCATATAATACCCAAAATATGTGGTAGTCAACTGTTTATGTTATCAGTAAGCTACTCAACAGTAGGCTACTAGCATTTGGGGAAGTCAAAAGTAATATGTGAATTTTTAATTGTATGGGGAGCCAGCACCCCAATCCCTGTGTTGTTTAAGAGTCAACTGTAATCAAAAAAGCTCTAACAAGTATGGCTACCATGTATGAATCATTATATTTTTTGTGTTCAAACCAGTGACAGACCAGTGCTTTCCCAGTGAAGAAGACAAAACACATGTGGAAGAAAGCAACCAGGGGCAGGAGGTCTGGGTTTAAATCTTCCTCTTAGGATCCCACAACTACACATAATCATAGACTATTGACATTAGTTCTTAAAGGTAACTCATTTCCACTGCCCAATATCATAACTAGATGATATTGGGAAGAGTTTTTAATCCTTGTGGATTTAACTATAAAATGGCCATAAAGATTCTGTGAAGGGGCAGGAGCTGAACCATTCACTTTCTTGAGGTTTCTTCCAACATTAAAACCTCTGCATCTATGGTACTTGATATTATCAAAAGGAGTTTCCCTTGGAATTATTCTTGAAGCCACATTCTGTACATCAAATGGTCAGGAGAACTCACCATAAGAAGTCATACCAGGTGCTCATGTGAATGACAGGTAAAACTGAACACTTTAAAATTTAAATGTAATGGGTGCCTGGGTGGCTCAGTTAGTTGAGTGTGTACCTTTGGCTTGGGTCATGGTCCCGGGGTCCTGGGATTGGGTCCCGCATTGGGCTCCCTGATCAGCAGGGGATCTGCTTCTCCCTCTCCCCTCCCATTTGCTTGTGATCTCTCTCTCTCTCTCAAATAAATAAATTAAATATTTAAAAAATTTTTATGTAAAAAATGCCTTTTTTTTAAGTTAAGTTAAGTTAAGTTAATGCCTTAACTTTTTTTAAGTTAAGTTAAGTTAATGCCTTAACTTTCCATAAGACATTTTGGCTTTGCTTAAAAGCAAATAACCTTAGAACTGAACATATTCAACTCCCCTATTTATCTGAAAAAAATTTAGCACTTATTATTGAGAGGTGATGAGGATACACATCAGTGTATCGTGGTTTGATTGGTGCTGGATGGGGGTGTGTTCAAGGACAACGTGGGAGTGATGAGCAGATCTAGGAAGGAGGCAGGCAGGGTGTGACAGAAGGTGTCATGGAAAAGGCGATGAGGTCAGGTAGCGACCTCTTCGACCTCAGCCACAGCAACTTCTTCCTGGAAACATCGCCAAAGGCAAGGGAAGCAAGGGCAAAAGTGAAGTATTGGGATTTCATCAGGATAAAAAGCTTTTGCACAGCAAAAGAAACAGTCCACAAAACCAAAAGACAACCGACAGAATGGGAGAAAATATTTGCAAATGACATATCAGATAAAGGGCTAGTATCCAAAATCTATAAAGAACTTATCCAACTCAACACCCAAAGAACAAATAATCCAATCAACAAATGGGCAGAAGACATGAACAGACATTTTTCCAAAGAAGACATCCAAATGGCCAACAGACACATGAAAAAGTACTCCACATCGCTCGGCATCAGGGAAATCCAAATCAAAACCTCAATGAGATACGACCTCACACCAGTCAGAATGGCTAAAATTAACAAGTCAGGAAATGACAGATTTTGGCGGGGATGCAGAGAAAGGGGAACCCTCCTACACTGTTGGTGGGAATGCAAGCTGGTGCAGCCACTCTGGAAAACAGTATGGAGGTTCCTCAAACAGTTGAAAATAGAGCTACCATATGATCCAGCAATTGCACTACTGGGTATTTACCACAAAGATACAAATGTAGGGACCCGAAGGGGTATGTGCACCCCAATGTTTATAGCAGCAATGTCCACAATAGCCAAACTGTGGAAAGAGCCAAGATGTCCATCGACAGATGAATGGCTAAAGAAGAAGTGGTATATATACACAATGGAATATTATGCAGCCATCAAAAGGAATGAGATCTTGCCATTTGCAACGACGTGGATGGAACTGGAGGGTGTGATGCTGAGTGAAATAAGTCAATCAGAGAAAGACATGTATCATATGACCTCACTGATATGAGGAATTCTTAATCTCAGGAAACAAACTGAGGGTTGCTGGAGTGGTGGGGGGCGGGAGGGATGGGGTGGCTGGGTGATAGACATTGGGGAGGGTATGTGCTATGGTGAGCACTGTGAATTGTGCAAGACTGTTGAATCACAGATCTGTACTTCTGAAACAAATAATGCAACATATGTTAAGAAAAAAGAAAAAGAAGAAGATAGCAGGAGGGGAAGAATGAAGGGGAGTAATCGGAGGGGGAGACAAACCATGAGAGACGATGGACTCTGAGAAACAAACTGAGGGTTCTAGAGGGGAGGAGGGGGCGGGGGGATGGGTTAGCCTGGTGATGGGTATTAAAGAGGGCACGTTCTCCATGGAGCACTGGGTGTTATGCACAAACAATGAATCATGGAACACTACATCACAAACTAATTTTGTAATGTATGGTGATTAACATAACAGTAAAAAATTAAAAAAAAAAAAGCAATGAGTTCAGCCAAGGGAACCAAGCCAGGTGGGGTGGACCATGGTGAGAAGGAAGAACAGGGCCTTTTTGGCAGTGGGACAACATACCCAAAACATGGGGTTGAGAACCAGTGTCCAATGCTCAGAGACCTACAGTCCTGTGGCAAAGTAAAGACCACTCTTTCCAAAGGTATTCGTGCATTGAGGCTGATTCCAGAGGGAAAGAGGGAGGTAAAAGTGAACTTTTAATATCACTGTGGGAACTCCAGTATCTAAAAATCAGTCACAAAAGACAATAAAGGGATCTAATACATATTGGTGTGATGGGATGCCAGAGAAGTAGATATATCATAAAGGGAGTAGAGATATCTTGCCTGGGCCAGTGGGCTGATGAAAAGAGTAAGTAATAACAAGTAGCATTTATTGAGTGATTGCTAAATGCCAGGTGCTTCATGCTTTGCACACATTGACTCACTTTGCACATCACACTCTGTGATGTAGGTTCTATTATTACCCTGTTTCAGGAGGCTGTCTCCCTCCCTTGCCTAGTCCCCTTTTCTGCACTTACACTAATGCACAAGGTATTTTATTTATTTAATATTATTTTGTATTTGTCTCTCGCTTTCTGACAGAATGGACTGTCTTTAAGGGCAGGGACTTTTGTTTGTTTTCTTGACTGCTGTATATATACCCAGAACTTGGAAAACACAGTAGGAGCTCAATAAATAATGGTGAACAAAGAATGACAGAAACTGAGGTACAGAATGGTTAATAACTTGCCCCAACTAAATAGTCAGGCAGTGGTGGGACTGGGGAGCAATGGTGTGAACCAGCTAAGGGGGTTTTTAGTGAGGCCGTGGCTCATAAGGAGGCATAACGGAATTGAAGGTGGAGGGACTGGAGCATCAGCCTGGTAAGAACAGGCTTAAGAA
Organism: Zalophus californianus; assembly: GCF_009762305.2. NCBI lineage: Eukaryota > Metazoa > Chordata > Mammalia > Carnivora > Otariidae > Zalophus > Zalophus californianus. The sequence goes on along the minus strand of NC_045595.1, from coordinate 104,232,583 downwards.
TTTATCAATTCATTTATTTATTCAGTTAGCTTTTCAGCAAATATTTACTGTCTACCTACCATGTAGCAGGCATTGTTCCGGGCCCTGGGAAACAATGGTGGACAAGGGCAAAAAGGGTTCCCCATTCAGAGGAGGGGAGACAGACAATAGAAAAGGAAACAAGTGAATACACAGAAAAATCTCAGGGATGATATAGTCTGGGATGGTAATAGAACAGGGTGATGTGATGAAGAGTAGCTGGGGGAGGGGGAATCCCATCATTAGATGGGGTCTTTGGAGAGGGCCTCTTTGAGGCGATGTATGAGCAGAATCCTACAGCAGGAAGCTCTGGGAGAAGATAATGCTTAGAACAAAGATGATGGGGGGTGGGGGAAGCAGACACTGGGGGAGGGATGGGGGTAGGGTTTGGAGAGTGGGATGGAACCCAGAAAGTGTCCATGGAGATTGCAGCTCTGCACAGGAGGTTGAGAGTTCACAGCCAGGAGAAAGGCCTGTAGGGCAAAGTCTGGCTAGGACCAGAGCCAAGTGGTTAAACAATTGTCCAGAAAAGCATATCTGGTCTTAAACCAGGAACTAAACCCAAAAGGACCGTGATTTAGGTTACCAGCTGGGAGGCAGAAGCAGAAGGTACTATATAGAATGATAGGAGCGTGGGCAAGGTGGACAGACTCCATATTACAAGTGAATTTGGTCAGCTCAAGCTTGCAAGGGACTTAAACTGAACTGCAGTGTGTCCCCCACAATTCATGCACACCCTGTATGTCTGCCTAGAGCTGAGGAGCCACTGGAGGTGGGAGTGGCCTCAGGGAACATCTAATACACATGATATTTTGCTGGCCCGTGGACCAGGCCAGTGATCCCCAACCCGAGCAAAACAGAAGACTCATTTGAAGTGTTGGTAAAAAATTCAGATGACTGGGCCTCATCCCCCATAATTCCTATTTATTATGTTGGGATTGGACCAAGTATCTGCATCTGTGATGCAAATGGTCTCCAGACAGGGCCCACCTGGAGAAATGTGCAAGAGAATCCACGCGTGGGCTTCAGGGAATCCATGAAACCTCTGAAGTTGAATGAATGCACCTGTGCATTTTTTTTTTTTTTTTGGCAGGGGTTGTGGGGAGAGGGTCCATATCATCATAAGAGTCTCAAAAACTCCAGAACAACTGATCTAGTCCTGCCCCATGTCTTATAGAGTAGAAAACAGAGTCCCACGAATGTGATGACTTGCCTGATCCACAAAACAGTAGAGGTGGGCTGTTACTCCAGACTTTTCACATGCCCCTCACTCTCTTCTCCACACCCTGCTGACTGTAGGGGTGAAGGGGAAAGGGGAAGGGGATTAAGCACTCAGGAGCAAAGTCATCACAGGATTGCTCACCGCATTTTGGCCCCAGGTGGGATAGATCCGCAGAGTGAGGTTTGCAATGATGACGCCTTAACAAAGAGCCCAGGCATTCACCTGGGACGCCATCCCAGGCCCTGCGTAATCTTCTCTCCATTAGGACCTGAAGCCAGGACAGAGGATGCATGGGCCAGGTTGTTGGATGCACGGTGGTAACGGAGTGACGTTCTTGTGAAAAATCTGCCTTCCTCTACCTGAGCAGGTGGGCGCTTCCAGCCTTCCCGGCCTGTGCTCACTTTTCTATCCACCTCTTCCCTCAGGCCAGTCTGGATCATGGCCCCACCTTTGTTAGTACGTTCCTCCCAGTCCGGATTTTATGAGACTAAACCCGGCTAGCCTCCTCAAATTTGGTATGTGTCCTGCCCTCCAGTTTTGGCCCAGATCCTTCAGCCTCTGGCCGCAGCCTGAGCTCCCAGATTCACCAGGCTTGCTCACCTTCCTCTTCTGAACTAACAACACCCCATTTTGGCCTTTTGCCTCTTCACTCCCTATTTTGTCCCGGGGACAGGGCCCCTCCAGTCCTGGCCCCACCTGGTCACCCCCTCCTCCCCTAGCCCACCTGGCCTGCACAACCTGCTCTTCAAGGGCTGAACTTCTTCGGAGTCCGACCCCTCCTTCTGCAAGGCAGCCACCTAAGAAAGTCAGTGTAACCCCCTTTCCCGGCCTTCATCTGTGAGGGTGCAACAGCTGGCTCAGGAGCTGGCTGGTAGACCACGGGGAGACCCTGAGTCCCGATCAACAACCCTGCCTCCCCACTCAGTCCAGGTTCTCTCAGTCTCCCCTCCCCCCCACCCCGCTCTACTTGTCAAGTCCCTTTCTCTTCTGTTCCTTTTTTTTTTCTTTTTTTAAATTCTTTTTCTTTTTATCCTTCCCCCATGCTTTAGGCCTCCCTTGGCCCTTGCTGTCCTCACTTTGCCTGAGAGCAGTACTCAGGAATAAAAACGTGCCCGAGCCCTTTGTGTTGACTCATGCCACCTTTGTTTTGGTGCCAGATTTGTTCTGGAGGCAGCTCTCTGGGAAAGCCAGCCAGTCGGAGCAGTCCCGCAGAGCATGCAGCAGGCAGAGGAAAGAAGACTGCTCGGGAACGTTCCCAACAGCCTCCTCAAATCTGTGGAGGCTGGCTTTCGCCCCCCCCCCCCGCCCCCCCTGCCTCTCACAGACAAGGAGACAAGCTCAGGGCTCAGGAGACTGGCCCCAGGTCTGGTATTAAGTCAGGGCCGAGGGGGAAGTGAACACGGAGCCGTCAGACTGGAAGCTGTCCAGACAGCTGCGTGGAGCAGGATCACAGCCCGCTGCCTCGCAAAGCCTCCCCGGGCTCAGTCACGCTGTGGACCCTCGACAGTTACTGGAAAGTTGTCTTAGACGTTCCTGTTAGTTCTTTGTCCTGTGAAGGAGTTGCACGGTGCATGTCTTGGGGAAGATTAATCATTTTCTCCCTTGCCTATGACCAAGGCTGTTTCTCACGTCCCTACCCTGGTTTCGCTTGTCTCAAGGATTTCATCCAAAGGGCGGGACGTTTCCCCTGCCTCCCCCCACCCCAACGGGAGCCTGCAATCAGGACCAATGAAAGCGAAGTACCTCACCCACCCAGTGACTAAGAACTCCGAGTATTTAAGAGGTTCAGGAATGGGCTGAGAACTGCTTTTGCTTTCTCCCCAGACGGGCACACTCTCGCCTGACTCCGGGCCCTCACTGAGCTGCAGAGGGAAGAGGGAAAGCCTCCCAGACTCTCTGCCGCCATGTGCTACGGCAAATGTGCGCGATGCATCGGACATTCTCTGGTGTGGCTGGCCATCCTCTGCATTGTGGCCAATATTTTGCTTTACTTTCCCAATGGGGAAACGAAATATGCCTCTGAAAACCATCTCAGCCGCTTCGTGTGGTTCTTCTCTGGCATCGTAGGAGGGGGCTTGCTGGTAAGTTGTTCAGAATTATTAGAAGCTTAAACAATTCTCTTCTGTTAATGAGGTGTTTTCATGGAAAGGTTTCTACGATGCCTGCTTCCCAATCCAGTTATTTTTGTTCATTCTTCTTTGGAAAGCAGATCACACAAAAGATAGGTCTGGTGTATTTATTTTGTTAGACGTTTTACAAAATCCTCTTTCAGCTAACTGTGAACTACTTTTTTGCTACGTTCTCTTACTTTACAGCTAGAAAACAGATAGCTTTTAAATCAGATCTGAGAGACTATAGAGTTTCTAGTACTGGGGGGGGGGGGTGGGCATGTAACATTTGCTCTGGGGAGCCGGGAGGACGCCGCTGGTTCGCTGTCTAAATCAATAGAATTTTGGATCCAAATTCTCTGCTGTTTATTCTCAGGCCTGTGACAGAAAAAAAAAAAAAAAAAAAACCACGTGACTTATGAGTGTATTGCTATTTAGAAAGAACTATAAATTTTCTCCTTTATGTAATCCTGGGTGTGGTGTCTAGGAAAAATCCTACAGTTAACAGCAGATCAGGGTCTGAAGCTAACAGTGGAATGTGTTGTTTTTTCCAAGGTTTGTTTTTAATTGAAGTGAGAGGAATTTGCCTGCCAACCTGGGAGCTGAAAGTATTAGCTTCAACCACAGCATGGAAAGAATGTGGACAAACTTGAGTTTGCCACTTTAAATGCTGGGATTGAGAATTCTAAAAAGACATTTTATGGAATTGCTAGTACCACACAGGATATTTTTCTTAGTCAAGAAAAGATGTTACAACGTTTAAATTGAATACATTATGATGAAGCACTATTATCATGTTGGCATAATCATTTGTCCTTCATATAACATCGCACCTGTTTAGGCTTCTTTTGATCTCAAACTCAGGGTATTTCATACTTACCTTATTTAAAGAGCTTTATTGTGAGGCAACAACCATACAATCATATCATCATCTTATATGGTGTCTTCATCTCTCCCATTTATGAAAAATTTCAGTTATTCTATGAAAGACTGTTAGTATCGTCTATGTTTTACAAGGGAAAAAAAAATCAGATTTAAAAGGCAGGGCTTAAGAGTTTCAAAACAGAGGTCCCTCTGGGACTGGGACTGTGGTAGGAATTCTTGTGGAAGAAACATTTTTATAGGTTCCTCTTTGAGCCCTCTCATCGTGCACGCTCACCCCAAAGACTGCTTTGACACATCACATGCAAACAAGCAGGTACTCCACTAAGAAGCATCTTGTTCTCATAGTTTTACATTCTTTGAGATACTTGGGCAAGCGAACCCAAAGCCATCCACCACTGTCAGAAAGAAATATATTCCACCAAAAGATGCTTCGCCTGACCCTTATGGCAGGCTTTGATCTGGGGGAAGGGCGGTGACTTTCATTTGCCTGTTTTCGGACCAGATCTTCTTCCCGGCATTTGTGTTCATCGGGCTGGAAGAGGATGACTGCTGCGGCTGCTGTGGCCACGAAAACTGCGGCAAGAGATGCGCGGTAGGTGTTCCAGCTCCGGGCGTGGAAACGGTCCCTGGGAGGTGGCCGGGGCCACGCAGGCTCACTTCTGCTGTTTCTCCTCTCGCCAGATGCTTTCTTCTGTCCTGGCTGCTCTGCTCGGAATCGCGGGATCTGGCTACTGCGTCATCGTGGCAGCCCTGGGCTTGGCAGAAGGACCACGATGTCTTGATACTTTTGGCCGCTGGAACTACACCTTTGCCAACACCGATGGACAGTGAGTAATTGTTTCCCGTCGGGCCACACGTTCTCATCCACCACATGGTATAGTGGCAAGCCCGTCAGGTTGGAATGGCAGCAGCGATCCCTGTGTCCGTCCGCTCGGCCAGGTGTTTTCGCACCAGGCGGTGGTGCCAGCACTTGGATCCCTGACCTGGAGAAGCTCTCCGTGCTTTTTAGTGGATTCTCTGATTCAGCCTTCATGATACCCTATGAGTTGACTTCCACTATTGCCCCCATTTTACAGATGAGGAACAGGAGGCACAGAGAGTTGAAGGAACTTATTCAAAGTCACATTGCTGGGAAGGATATGGACAGTCAGGATGTGAACCCAGGCAGCCTGGCCGTAGAGCTTGTGCTCATACAGTGTGTCCACTATACCAGAATGATTAGCTGATTTTACTATTTTATAAGAAAATATTATGGAATCCTTACATAATGTGGATGGAAAGCATATGAATTTAACCAAAGCCCAGGGTAGATCATACTACTCCCATACACACACTCACATATAAACATAATAACTACATACAACAAACCCATTATTTAAAGTGATCAGCTTATATAAGACAGGTCTGATACGCGACTTTAACATCAGGATAATTTAAGGTCTTTTATTTTATGTTGATGCTTATTTCTTACCCATTATTGAGAAAGGATCAGAAATAGCTGATAGAAACTGATGTACATGACGACAAATGAATGACATCCTGCTTTGAATTTTGAAAAGCTTAGTTGTGAGATTCATGAGTGAAAATAATATGAATAATGAATTTCAATTGCCTTTACATTATCAAGACTGTTTGTCCCCCATGAATAGTGAGTTCATAAACCATGCGCATGCAATTACATGGACCTGGATTCCACCCGAGCTCTGCATTTCTCCCTCAGCAACCAGGAAAAAGTGGCCCGAGCTCTGTGCTTCTCAGTTACTTCATCTGTAAAATAAAACCAGGGGCAGTTGTCAGGAGGATTAATGAGATAATAAATGTAAAGTACTTGTCACAGAAGCTGACACATTCTGAGCATGGCCACTGTTGGCTGTTAATACTCTCTCGTAACTTACAATGAATACAGCCAAGGTAGCCTCTGAAGGGAAATCAGCATTTAGAGGGGTTTGAAATTTTGGTGGTCAAAACGGTTATTGATCGTGACTCAACTGTGTTTGGAACATACTGAACGTACCGGTAGAAATTCGCTATTCATGTATTCACAGACATAGAAAACCCACCTCTAAAAAAGATCATGATGAATGCAGCTGGAATGTAAGGAGAAGGGCGAGGATCACTAAAACATTTTTACAGCTGTTTGAGTGTATGTCCCTCCCCTGACCCACCCCAGCTTCTGTAAGAAAACTTTTACTTCTGTATCATTCCTCACTTCAACCTGTCCAAGGATCTCAGTATGGGAAATAACTAATGGTCACAAGCCAATGACTAATTGCTCAATGGACAAGTGGGGCCAAAGAATTTTTTTTACATTGTGTCCTAAAATTACAAATTCCTTTCCCCACTGATAGGCAGAAAGACGAGGTCATAAGGACAGAGTTCTTTTTCTTTCTTAATCAACAAATTGAATTTCTGATTGGCTCAATGACCATTCAAAATTAGGTCTCTAATTCCAAGCCCCTTTGTTCTGTTATTTCAGGAAAAACTGATAATATAGCAGACCTCTTTGTGGAATTAAGTCAATTATAGATTTTCTCACATGATTGAATCCTTTCATTAAGGATCCAAATGCTTTATGATGTAGCAAAGGCTGAGATTCTAAGAGAGTAATCAGAGATAGAAATTTTTCAGACTGTAAGAATATTAAGGTATTTAGAAAATCTCCTAAGTCACGTATATATGTATATGACTTGTATGTGTGTGCCTGTGTATATGTGTGTGTGTGTGTATGTGACTTCAGCGTGGCTTGCTAACATGACTTCAGATTATTTATCATTCAATAACTTTTAAAAGTGTTGAGTACCTACTATGTGCCAGATACTGGTCTAGGGGTTATATATACAATGATGAAAGGTCTGGTTCCTATCGTCATGGAGCTCAGACTTGTGGAACAGTTACATAAGCAGGTATTCTCTTGGCCTAGCTTAGTACCCTTCCTCACACTTGGTTAACCTGATCAGTATACTTGTTGCGTTGCGATTGCAGCTTGTCTCCTCCCTTGGAGGCTCTGCTCTTCCAGGGCAAAGCCCATGCCGTGTTCACCATTATAGCCCCAGCCTGGGCTTGATGTCTAACTCACACTGAGTGCCCGATAATCTTTGCTGAATTTTATGTTTGTCCCTGCAACACGACCTGGGCTAAATTCCTCACTTCGTGAAATGACTAGGACTAGAAAAATTTGATACAGGTCAATGAATTAATTCCTTTCTTTTTTTCTGAATGAAAAAGCACCACACAGAAAGTAGCTTATGAGACATCCCATTAGGTGTGGTCAGGTGTCAGAAGTTTCTTTTCTTTATCCACAGGTACCTTCTGGATACCTCCACATGGTCCCAGTGCATTGAACCCAAGCATGTTGTAGAATGGAATGTCTCTCTGTTTTCTATCCTCTTGGCCCTCGGTGGAATTGAATTCATCTTGTGTCTCATTCAAGTAATAAATGGAACGATGGGAGGAATATGTGGCTATTGCTGTTCACGCCAACAGGTAAGAAGCTGTGTGAAAACGTCACCGCTTGGCCCTGGGGTATTCAATGCTTATAATACGCCATTGTTTTCATCATAAAGAAGAAAAGGCAAAATTAAACACTGCTCAACCTACTAGGATTTGTTTCTATACCGTCTTTGTGGCAGAGCACGTACAGCATTCGGTTTTGCTCTTGGTAACAAGCTTCCTTGAGTGTCATAGTCCCTGGGTTATCTTGTTTTTTTGTAGTTGGCTCTGTGTATATAAGGAAAATGCTGTCCATAGACAAAGTGTCCCTTCAAGAGCAAACTCACCGCCCCTTCCACTGGCCCGGCTCTGGCCAAAGAGACACAACTTTGCTTGCTCTAATGTTCCCAACTAGTGTACACAAATAGTAGTCAACGTTCATTGAACTAGGCACTAAGCTACACTCACATTTCAGATGAGACTATGAGTCAGGGATTGAGCAATATGTCTAAGATCACCTAGTCAGGAACTAGCAGGCTTCAAACCCTGGGTCATCTTATGCCACAGCTCCTGCTCTCAACCTGTACACAATACTTGCTGTTCTGTTGCATATTTTTACAATTCCTTCCTAAAAAGGAGTCCCCAAAATGCCCAACAGTTAAGCACAGAGAATCGCTGGTAAGCTTTGAATAGCAGCTTGTGAAAAGGCTTTCACAGTGAAAGAAAACCAGGAAGCACTTGTTTCCTGGGGATATGATTTCAGAGAGAAGTATGCATTTGTTAGTAGCAGGGAAAGTTCTTGTTTCTATATCCTACTAAAAAAAAAAAAAAAACCCATGTATTAATGAATTGATGGAAGTCCAGCTTTGGTCCAATTTTGGAGGATTTGTTGTATGCATTATTCTGTAAAACAGGATTAGGTAAACAGAAACTTAATTTCTGTTTTCCTAATCATTTGCTCCTTTGGTTCAATCAAGGTCTCTTTTAAAATATGACAAAACCTAATGAAAACTGAAAGCCCACTGCTACCATGAAAAACCTTGCTGTAAATAAATGGAAACTTTCTAAAATTTTTGAGGGGAAGTTAAAAATCTAGTTTCCCTTATCAGGCAAGTACAGCAAGATTAATAATTTCCTTTGGGAGCCTGCCAAATTTCCAAGAAAACAACACAGTGGGAAACTTTCAACGTGGACTTGTTTCCAGACAGTATGGTTGGGGAGAGACGGAGAAGAAGCCTCTCTGAATTACTCTAATGTAACCTATCTTTAGCCTTGAATTGCATACAAGGCAGAGTTTAAATTAGGTGAGGCCCTGCTGGACATCAGCACTTGTGCATTTGGGGAAGAGGCATAGTGGTTTGGAAGAGTGACTCTCCTCCCTGAGCGTGGGAGGGGGTGTGGGGTGGGGGGGGAAATAGTCCCACAGGGTTTCCCATCTGTCTGAGTCACAGTAGGGATGGCTTCTTCCCAGACATGCCGGTGCAGATCTGCTACCTTTATTCCTCAGACAAAAGACACTTTCAAAGGGCAAGGTTTTTTAGTGTAGATGAGTCAAGTCTGTAACTTGGTAGCATTGAATTGGGAAAGTTACCCACATTGAGCCCACTCCCGGGTGAAACTCCCATGGCATTATTTCTAAAATCCTTAAGATTAAAAACCTACCCCAAGCACATTCAGAGTGAGCCCAACACCGGTAAGCTGCGTTTTCGTGGCCCTTTCCAGCAGCTTTTCCTCAGAGAGGACAATGGGTGTCCGTTTGTTTAGAAAACGTTTCATGAGCATTGTCTAAGCTCTCAGCTGAAGCTGACATCAGCCTGCTTTAGGTCTGCTTCAAACAGGAATTTTTAGGACGAAGATGGCATCGTTGTTTGTTTAGTCTGATTGTAACCTAACGCCGCTCTCATTTTCTTTGCAGAGATATGACTGCTAAAAGAGCCGCCCCGAGACAGAACCACAACCTTCCTCTCTTTCATTGTAATTTATATATTTGACTTGTATTAATTTGTAAAACTTTGTACCACTGTATCATACTCTACATATTCTACTTTTATAAATGTGTATAAAGACTGGCATCTTCATGTGATGTCAGTGTTTGAGCGTAACAAACAAACCTTTTTTTTAGGACTGAGAAAATAAATGAGGTCATTTATCGACTGAATGACGGCTGGTCCTCAGCGTAGCCGAGATAAACCCTGGCCTGAGTAATGTTTTTGAGAAGCCTTATAAGGATAAATATTGCATTCCCATTTCTATTATATGTGCATGGGTTTATTACATGGAAGATGTGTAGTTGCTTTTTTTTTTTTTAAGACCATGAAGGAAAAAAATCTAACAACTTGAAAAGATGTGTTTTTTTCACTGTTTATATGGTGTTTCCCATTCATATGCCTGCAAATCTCTGACAAGAGGCCTTTATGAACTGTTGCGAGTTTTGTGAGAGACAGATACTTGCGCGGAGCAGGAGGGCTGGTTGAGAGTGCCCTGAGCTAAAGGAAGGAGTCAATACAAGCAATGCTTCCAGGAGTCCTCCCGGATCCTAACTTTCTCTAACACGTGGAAAACTTTTTGTCCTTCAAAGACAAGCGCTAAGGATCATGCATTGATAAAGAAAAAGGCCTGGATACTTGGGCAAGAAAAAAGATGGGGAACGGAATAAAGCAGTTTATCACCATCATGGGAAAATGGGGGAGGGGGAGGAAGGGCAGGAGGACCGTGAGGAAATAAACCCAAAACTTGGTGGTTGAAATCCAACAAAATAAAGTATCCACTACCATGTTTTTTCTTGTTTAATTTCATTGTCCTTTATTTAAAATTCCTCCTTTTTTCTCCCTATTTCCACCTTGCCACCCCCACCCCCCCCCAGCCTGCAGATTGTGCAGCCGCCATTGTTTGGGGCTTTGTGGCTTCTGGGTTTTCTATCCCACTTTCTCTGCCTCATCCTCGCCCTCCTCTTCTACCTTTCTCTGCTATCCCTGCACTGTTGTTGCTCTGCGTCCGTTGGGGTTGAGTTCATTACACCACTTAAGTAACTTTCTACTGGATGTTCCAGGCATCAGGCTCCTGTGGAGACATTTTCTCCCTTGATATTTTATATCTATTGTACAGAGTTAGGCTCTTTTAAGAGACAGGATCCCCTGATCTGTTAGGAATTGTCTTCAGAAGTGTCCTGCTTTGGGTGTTTATTGGCCTAGGCAATTGACACAAGAATAAAGAAGCTTCTTGGGCTGGTGGACAGCAGGGCTCCTCCTGTGTGCCAGGTGCCCTGCAATGGCCTCGCCACCCAAGGGTTTGAATCTTCGTTGTGCCTCTGTCTCCCTCTGGCAGTCTGATGAAGACTGCGGACCCCTTGGAAGAATACTGTTTAAAAGTGCACAAAATAGAGGTGCCTGTTTGGCTCAGTCGGTAGAGCATGTGATGCTTGATCTCAAGGTTGTGAGCTCAAGCCCTACGCTGGGTGTGTAGCCTACTTTTAAAAAAAGTGCATGAAATAAAGGTACAATGTTTTATCAAATTGTGATATTTTATGAAAATATTTTTGAAAATTATAATACAGTTACCTTGACAGCCAGCTCCATCACTCCAACATCTGTAGACAGGAAGACAGAGATTGCATGTGTTCCAGCAGTGGTCTAATGAGTGGGTCTACGAAGCTTTTGAAACAGGATTCCCATTGAAATGATATTTTGAGAAACCTGCAACAATTTTAATGTGATACAAAAATAATATGTAATTTTGTATTGTTCCTCAAAGCATGATCACTACTGTGAATTGTTGCATGTGGTCATAGCAGAGGAAATAGTACGTTTTCATTACAGGCTAGTAAAAACATTGACATTTTTTTCTCACCAGGGTTTAACACCCCCCCCCTCCCAGATATCTATCCATGGGCCTCTTGGGAATTCTTGGGCACAAGATTAAGAACCCCTAAAATAGAAAATCCAAAGAGGAGGTGTAATGATCAGTAATAAGTAACGCCCCCCCAAATCTATCCATCTATCCTCAAAGGCAACAGCAATAATAATGAGTAATCATGATAGTAGTAATAGCAACCATTTGTTGGAGCTCCTTCGATGTATCAGTTACTGTAGTTAGTTTCTACACATTTATTTCACTGAAATCTCTCAGCAGCCCTAGGAAGTGGTGTTTGTCTCCACTATATAGAGTTAAAGCTCAGAGAGCTTGAGTAAAATGCCCTAGGCCCTATCTTTAACAAGTGGGAAAACTACGATATGAATCTAGGTCAGTCTAACATGAAAACCCACACTTTTCTGGCTCCTCTCTTTGGTCCCCTGTACCTCTTCTGCTACCCCTGCCGGCCCAGGTGCTGGAGTCTTGTCTCCTCCAACACTGACTCAGCCTTTCCACCCACCTGAGGGAAGCTTGGACAGGCCCCTGGGACCCTTGGTCGCCCCATCCCACAACTGAAATTTGAGTGACTCAAAGCTTCCCCTAGTTTGTAAATTCTTTAATTGTAGACATTGCCACCATCCAGAGGAAATAGCTGAAACAAATTACCTTCTATCCTAGCTTACTTATATTTATAGCCCACACTCTGGGTCTATAATATTCCAAACCCTTCAATTTGACTGGAAATTCTCTCAGAGATTGTACTGAAACAGCTTATTATCACCTGGCAACATAAAAACAGTAAGATTACTGTAGACTCTTGAGTCACCTGAATAGCACACATGGCCTGAAGGTTAGCTAGTTCCCTCTGAGTATGCATTTGCCATAGTTACCAAATTTACAAATAACTAGGGAACCTCTCGAATTAAAATCTAAGGACATTGATGGAGTATGACCTTCGCTACAATTTGTTTCTGGTATGTGTGTGAGATCTTTTTGACTATGTTTCCTTTGACGCTTATCCGCAGTGGGAACAGGTATGGGATTTGATGCAACTTCTCAGAAAAGCAACTATCTATAAGGTCTGTATATCCTTTTTAGCCCGGTGTCTGCAGGCGTGTGTGTGTGTGTGTGTGTGTGTGTGTGTTTAAAACTTTGCAAAGTGCTAAAGACAGTGGAGAACTTTTGTGCTCTGAGCACTGTGGAGGAAGGATTTGGTTATAAAGGTTCCTGCTTTCACAGGATTATTCCAAGATTTCTGTGCCAGGGTGGTGACTTCCCACACCATAATGGCACTGGGGGCAAGTCCATCTATGGGGACAAAGTTGATGATGAGGATTTCATCCTGAAGCACACGGGTCCTGGCATCTTATCTGTGACAAATGCTGGACCCAACACGAACAGTTCCCAGTTTCTCATCTGCACGGCCAAGACGGAGTGGTTGGCTGGTTGGCATGTGGTCTCTGGCAAGGTGAAAGAGGGCATGAATATTGGGGAAGCATGGATGGGTTTGGGTCCAGGAACGGCACAACCAGCAAGAAGATCACCACTGCTGACTGTGGACAAATCTAATACATTTGACTTGTGTGTTATCTTAAGTACCAGACCATTCCTTCTGTAGCTCAGGAGACACCACTTCACCCCCATCTGCTCGAAATAGCCTATAGTCTTTGTGCTCTTGCTGCAGGTCTGTGGTTCCATATTTTCCTTATTCCCCTCCAAGAGCTGGATTGCAGAGTTAAGTTTGTGATTATAAAGTAAAAACTAAACAAACAAACAAACAAAAAAAAGACGTTCAGTTTCCAGGAATAATTTTGGGAGTAGTGTTTATACCAAGAAAAATAACAAAAACCTCAATGTCCAACAAGGAACTGGTTTGACAAAATGTCAGCACAATAAAATGTTATTTATATTTATAATACATATGCATTAAGGAATAATATTGGTCAGATTCTGGGTGATTTTTGTCTGGATTCATTTTGCCTATCTCTACTTACTGACGTTTCTACAGTAAACACATATTACTTTTGAGAAAAGAAAGCTTCATTCCTAAAATCATTCAGGGAGTGGTCCACAGTCTTTGAAGGAAAATCCCCAAGTGTAGGAGAAAACCATTGTTCCTGTGGGTGGACAGAGGGGTCATTCTGCAGTGAACACTGGAGAATAATTGTGCAGGCAATTAGCCAAAGGGATGGGCCAGGTGAGGCAGGCAGTAACCACAGGCTAAAAATATGATAAGGAGGCCATAATTCCCACTCTGTGTTTGGGAAATATAAGTACATGGTGTCCACTTGGTCTAACTACCAAATAATATTTTTACAAATATCAACTACATATCTGTTTTTCCATTCTTAAAAATGAAAGTGATGAAATGTTTTTACTTTAAGTATTGGCCTTTTATCAGGATTGTTGTAGGCACAAAGCTTGAATTTTCCTCATTTTACTTTTCTGAGAAGAGAGGAAGGGTTAACAATGGCTTTATAGGACATGGTCTGGCCTGGTTTGTGGAAATGATTCAGTGCATCTTACGTAGAGAATTTGTCACCCGCCGTAGGCGAGTACAAATGGTTCTTCCTCTCAACACAAACTATTTTGTGTGTTTGTTCATCTTTGTCAATGCTTTTAAAATTTGCTTTTAAAAGCTTTTAAAAATTATTGCAGCTAAAGATGCCTGTTCGACCTTTCTGAAGCTGGATTTTTTGTTAATTCCTGGAATTAATAAAATAATCAATTCTCTCCCTTTCATGAGCGCACACACACACACACACACACCACATACAACCACATTTTCCTACCCTACAGCCATTAAAAAAGCAAACTATGACTACATGAGACAACATGGGTGAATCTTACAAATAAGGAGAACGAAAGCCATCAACACTGTCCCCCCCCCCCCCCCAATTTTGATGACACAATTCTGTATGTACTCGCAACTAATGTAGCTCGGTCCTTAAACACAGAGGGGTGGTGAGTCCCCTTATGTGACATTTCACACACTAGTTTTTATAGGAACAACACTATCGTTCCCCCAGAGGGGCTGATTCAAGGTGTCTATAGCCGCAAGTTGCATCCTGCAAGTGCAAGACTCTGTGTCAAACATTTCACTTGCTAATTCTCACCACACCCATCTCTGTTCCGTGCATATAAATATTATTAATTTATATCCAGGGCTCAGGGCCAGTTGCAATGGCCGCTGGCATCGCAGATGGACACCATACCTACGAGGTTTGAAAACAAACCAAGATAGCCAGGTTGGATCTCACGAAATGCCCAACTCCGTATGGTTTAAGGCAACCCCTTGGCTAAAGGAGAAGTTCTAAAACTTTACTCAGCTCTCCTGGTAACCTGTGACACCGAGGTTAAATTTTTAACCTTTTTAAGTCTTTATTTAAATTACTTTTTTATGGGGTGACTGGGTGGCTCAGTCAGTTAAGCATCAGCCTTCGGCTCAGGTCATGATCCCAGGGTCCTGGGATCGAGCCCCGCATCGGGCTCCCTGCTCTGCGGGAAGTCTGCTTCTCCCTCTCCCTCTGCCTCTGCCCCTTCCCCCGCTCCCCGTGCTCGTACTCATGCTCTCTCTCTGTCTCTCTCTCAAATAAATAAATAAAATCTTTCAAAAAAAATAAATTACTTTTTTACATGTAGTAAAATGCACACAAAAATGTATAGCTCAATGAATTTTACATATGTCTATTCACATGTAACCACCATCTAGATCAAGATCTAGGACTTCCAGCCCTCAGACAACTCTCTCATATCCTCTCCCAGGCAGTATGTAAACGTCGCACCGCTACACACACCCCGAGTAACTACTGATTTCTATCACCATAGATTAGTTTTGTCTGTTCTTGAACTTTATATAAATTGATTAATAAAGCACGCTCGCTTTGCGTCTGGTTTTTCTCACTAAACATTAATGTTGTTGAATGCTGGCTCCTGAAATATCACCAGAACAATCTGTTCAGAGGACAAAGCTGAATGTATTGCTTATTGCCATCAGGGAGAATACCACCTTGAATGAGCTTTTGCTGGAGGGGGAAGGAAAAAGTTAAATTTGAGATTTTGATTCTGGTTTAGTGAGTCTTTCAACGTGAAGATTTGAATAGGATTGGTAGGAATTATATCATTTAGGACTGTGGGGAAAGCAAGGCAAGGATTTTGAGGTGAAAAAGTTTCAAAGACTCTTGAGGTGTAAACTATTGATGTTCTCTATTGAAGAGATGATGGGTCTTTCAGGAAGTTCTATAATGAACAATAAAGTGATTTGCCTGGGCAAGTGTATCCTGGAACAGTAAGTAAGCTGTGCTAATGAAGACTGTGGAATAACAAAATCGTGGTAAATGTAGACAGTAAGCTGTAGAGCAGTTTACAGTTTTAGTCCTCAGCATCCAAGTGGAAGGTTGAAGGGTAGATGGTTTCCATTTGCAGTGATTTTGGTATTCTTCTATGTTGTCTTCTGCAGCAGTAGTTTGTTCTTGTCCTTTGCTGTATAGTCTTCCATTATTTGAAAATAATATAGCTTATTTACTCATTGATTCTATTAGTGGATATTTGGGTTGTTTCCAGTTTTTATATCTTTAGAAATATGTTGCTATAATCATTCTTGTACATGTTTTTTGGTGCATATAAGAATACACTGGGGACTGCTGGCTAGTTCAGTAGGTAGAGCATGCAATCTTGGATTTCGGGATTGTGAGTTCAAGCCCTACTTTGGGCCTGGAGCCTATTTAAAAAAAAAAAAAAAAAGGAACCTCTGGTATTGGTTTGGTTTTGCCTTGTTAAGGAATCAAACTGCCAGTGGAGATTCTTTTGTTGGGTTTTAGTTAGCATCACAAGGAGCCCAGAGACTCCCCCCTGGCCTACCACCCCCAAGACTTGGCTCATCTCTTTTCACCCAAGGGCCTGTCAATCACTCACTGGTTCAGTATTTCTGGACTGATCACTACGTGCCCTGCCCTGCACAAGGTGCTGAGGACACAAGCTGTAAACAAGATTTTACAAGCTCCACAAGGCCGAGGCCTTAACTGTATTGCTCACCATGGTATTCCCAGCTGCTAGAATAATGCCCAGCAAACAGCAGGTACTCAATGATCGGGGGTCAGCAAATTGTGTCTGCTGCCTGTTTTTGTAAATAAAGATTTATGGAAACACAGCCATGCTCGTTTGTTGACATATTGTCTATGGTTTCCTTCCTGCTACAATGGCAGAATGGGCAGTTGTGAAAGTAAATATCTGTTCCACAAGACGTAAAATATTTACTATCTAGACCTTTACTGAAAGAGTTTGCTGAACTCTAGTCTAGCTGGCCATTTGCCTAGCTAAAAGTTGATACTTCCATTACAATAAAAGAGGAGAAGAATGGGTATTTTTGTTGTTTTTAAGCTTATCATAGAAATTTTAAAAATGTTTTAATACATAGAGAGAGAGAAAAAATGAACCTGATTTACCTACCACCAGCTAGAAGAATGGATACCAGGGGATATATTAGTTTCCTAGGGCTGCTGTAATAAAGTACCCCAAACTAGGTAGCTCAGAGCAACAGAAATTTATTTCACAGTTCTAGAGGCCAGAAGTCAAACATGGAGGTGTCAGCAGGTCTAGGCCTCCACGGAAGGTGCTAGGGAAGGATCTGTTTCAGGCCTCTCCTCTAGCTTCTGGAAGTCTCAGGCATTGCTCATCTTGTAAAAGGACATCCATCCTCTCCCTGTGTCTCTTCACATAGGCTTCTCTCTGTACATATCCATCTCTGTGTCCAAATTTCCCATTTTTAGAAGGACACTAGTTGAAATGCATTAGGGACCACCCTAATAACCTTATTTTAACTTGATTACCTCCATAAATACCATATTTCCAAGTAAGGTCACATTCTGAGATACTAGGTATTGGGACTTCAACGTATCTTTTTTGAGGCGACACAGTTCAACCCATAACAGAGGAAGAGATAGCAGTCTCTGTCTGGGACTTCGTCAGCATCTTCTGAACTAAATCAGTGCCCTATGAGACCTCTTTGAAAATGTCTGGGAAATAGTGCACACAAGACAAATCTTCCCGAAGAGTCACCACGTACCCATTAACATTCCATAAGCTCTGAGGAGTCTTGTTGTAAAACCTGTTTAGCTTAAAACTTCCCAAATTATTTAACTCTCAGAGCCTAGGGCTACAGCTTTGGAAAGAAAGTAAATAGCAGGTAAGAAGAAAAAGCACAGATCTGGGAACATGATAAACTTGTGAAGTGACAATAGAGGATAGAGGTCAGAGGAGATTTCTTTCTTTCTTTCTTTCTTTTTTAGGATTTTATTTATGTATGTAGGTATGTATGTATGTATGTATGTATTTGTCAGAAACAGAGAGCACAAGCAGGGGGAGCAGCAGGTAGAGCGAGAAATAGGCTCCCCACTGAGCAAGGAGCCCGATGCAGGACCCCATCCCAGGACCCCGGGATCACGACCTGAGCCTAAGGCAGATGCTTAACCGACTGAGCCACCCAAGCGTCCCCACAGGAGGTTTTTTTTTTTCCATTTTAAACAAGAAGTTTATTTAAACAACAAGATGCTTGACTTGAAGGGAAAACTATCTAGGATTCATTTCTTTTAGAGCAATTTATCCCTACTGAAAGACAGATTGCCCTACCTGTAACAGCTACATACAAAAAAGTTATAAAATTGTCCTTGGTTTTACAATGATAAATGAAAAACATTAAAATTCTCCAATCAAACAAGGTATGCAAGGATTTTTATATTGTTCTTTTTTTGTTAAACAGTGAGAGCAAAATAACTTACTGGAATATAAAGATAAGAGCTGACTGAGCATGCCACTAATGGGAAGAGGGGGTATTTTCACAGAAGCAGTATTTTCCCCCATCCCATCTCCATTTGATGTCGATCAAAACATACCATTGGCCATTTAGTTAAAAAAAATGCAATATGCTTGTGCACATACACAGTTCCTTTATGTACAATAAAGGAATGGGGGAAGGGGAAAATGAAAGAATAGAGAAAACTATACTGTAGTAGTCAGGATGGGGTGGAACCAAATTGTGGCTTTCTAATTGAGAATGTCTTCTTGTTCCAGAGGAACAGAGTTCTGGAGTAAAGTAGCAGGTTCCCTTTTTAGCAGATACCTCCTGTCTGCTGCTGGAACACATCAATTGTATCTTCATCCTCCATTTCCAACTGTGCAGGTGTGTCTGTTTCATTGATTGGGATTGGCTGCCCATCAAATCGGAATCTGATCTGCCTCATTGACAAACCCTGTCATTCACAATAGGCTTTCATTAGTTTACTAAGTGGTGTATGCCTCTTAATCTTACACTGCACCACAGAACCATCCTGCCCCGCCACCTTCAAATTAATATGATCCTTGTTCTCAGTCTTGACTCCTTCCTTAGGCTTTTCCTCAGCCATGGCGAGTGCCGGGGTCTCCTCAGCTGCTGCTTCCCAAAAGAGGTACCAGGTCCGCACCGAAGGAGCACACACACCCAGAGGAGATTTCCATTGATGACCAGGAACTTAGGCTGAAAGAAAATATTTCTCAGTATAATTAGCTGCTGTCTGTTCAATGGACAGAAACTCTGATGTGTTTTATCTATGCTGCTCTTGAATAAGTGTGCAGGGTTACCACCTTTCTGGATCTTGCTCTAATTCTCTAGAAGAATGTTATGTGCCCTTCAAGGGCCCCAGCTCCCTAGGTTTTGTGGGGAGTCCTGATTTCCAATGTCGCAATTTTGGAGAAGAAAGTTTCTACTTAGCTGTCTTGGTCTCCAAGTGGGAGACCTCTCTGAGTGGAAGAGACAGGAGAATTTCAGAGATAAAAATAACTTAATTATAAGGCATTTCATCCCTCCATAATTTAGGGTCAAGCCAGATCTCCCACCAACTCCATTTCTGAGTCCCAATGTGTTTATCATGGGATGTGCTTGTATGTGAGTGTGGACCCTGGTGTGTGTAGAAAGATTGAGAAGCAACTTTTCCTCTGCATTTGCGCATGCATCCTCTTGTGCATGGGTGTAGAGTTTTAGGGAGCAAGGACATGCCATTTACATGAGGCAGGCAAAGCTTGAGGTTGGAAAGAGAGAGAAACGAAATGACATATTAGTAACAAGTTTCTGCAAAGGCAAGTTGGACTATTCAGGCTTCAGCACCCTTGGCTAGAGGGTCAGGGTGCCCTGTGAGTCAGGTAACCTTTGAGCAAGTAGGCGTTTCTTTGGCTCAGGGAGGCGTCACACTAGAGGCAATGGTGCATCTCATCTTGTATAATGAGAGAAGTATTCATGTTTGCATCTTCAGGGCTCCCATATGCAGATGAGAACATCAGGGTTTGATAGTTTGTAGATGGGCCAGGTAGGAGGAGAGCGCCCAAGTGCAGAGAGAAAGTATGAGCAGGGCTGCGGAGGCTCCCTTGACCTTCCCTGAGCACCATACTTTCCTTGGCTCCACACTTCATACTCTCCCATCACCTCTGCTTCTGAGGGTAAAACAAACTAAACTAAATGGTTTCCACAAACCAGAAGTGGGTGGTTCTATTTGCTTTTTTGAAGATTCCTTCTTTTTGTTTTGGAAGTCATTCCCCCTCTAATGCCACAGGGAATTAAATGACAACTGGACCCTTTTTTGGACTTTTATCAAATAATAAGCATATTTTAGTAACTAAAAATCCACAGAAATTTGAAGAGCCAAAAAAACCATACAGAAAGGGTGCTGGGTTTCACTCAGGAACCCTGGATTTAGGTTGTGGCTGTTGATCTTGGACAAATCAGTTTTTCTCTCTGAACCTCAATTTCCTAATTTGTAAAGTGCAGATACTAATGTCATCTCTAAACTGCCTAACAGGACTAGGGTGGTTAAATTAGAGCCTATATGAAATCGTTGCAAGCTACAACGTTTTGTGTCGGATGACTATTATTTTGTCCATGAATAAAGAGATTAGAATAGTAGTTCCATTCTATTATCACTCTCATTAATTAATTGCCTCATTGTTCTCTTCCTCACCCAAGTCCTGGGCTCTGGGATTCAGTAGCCACCCAACATGTGAAGAATTTTGCATATAATTTCGTCTTTCAACCCTTAGAACAGGACCTCAACTCTGACTGCATGTTAAAATCACTTGGTAACTATACCCCAATATCTCTCATGAAATAGATGTAAGCTTTCTCAACAATATATTAGCAAATCAAAAAAAGAATTATATATCACAGCTAAGTGGGATTTATCTCATGAATGCAAGGCTGGCTCAACGTTGAAAAATCAATTAATGTAATCTACCACATAAACAGACTAAAAAAGAAAAAAAATCACATACTCATATCAATAGACGAACAAAATCCAACAACCGTTCATGATTAAAAAAAACTCTTATCAAACTTGCGATAGAGGGAATTTCCTCAACTTGATAAAGAACATCTACAAAAATCTATAGCTAATATCTTACTTATGAATAACTAGAGCCTTTCTTGCTAAAATCAAGAACAAAGCAAGGATGTCCCTTGTCACCACTTCTTTTCAACATCATACTGGAAGTCTTAGCTAATGCAGTAAAACCAGAAAATGATATAAAAGGTATACAGATTGGGAAAGAAGAAATAGTTGTTTTTGTTCACAGATGATACGATTGTCTCTGCAGGAAATCCAAAAGAATCAACAACAACCAAAAAGACCCTCCTAGAACTAATAAATGATTATAGTAAATTTGCTCACTGAGCTGTACCAAGTAGGGCAAATTTCTGGAACATATGCTCCAAATTCACTAGTCCTGCATCCATGGCAGACATCACTAACCATTCCCAAACTCTTTCCCAGGGAGCCCAGACATGGCCTCAGGATCCTTCTCAGGCCATCAGGAGGGCATCAGTAATTGACCAGAGTTGCCAATGGAATCCCCTCTGGCACCTCTGCTTTATAGATTTACTCCATCTCCAAACCAGGATCGGCTATGTTGGATCGCCTCCCCCTATTCCTGCCTCCATCTCCATGACTTGAAAAGTCCACCATTTTCATAGGAGAGCTCTCCGACAGACTCTGAACAGACTCTGTAGCAGTTGTTCAGGCTTTAGGACAACGCCGTACCTTCATACAGCGTTTCTAGTCTTTAGATCTCAAGGACTTTTTGCAAACATTAACTCACTTATTTGAAAAGTCTGGTGCTATGAGAACTAATGAGATAATGTTGATGAAACACTCGGTGTTCCCAAGATGAAAGACAGCAGGCTATTCATGGAAAAGGCATTTTTAGAGGCTACTGAAAACTCTCACAGGCATTGGCTGCCTTTCTCACTTGGCTATGAATATCATTTAAGGCCAAGAGACGAGGCCACGACGCCGTGCTTTAGAGAAGTCTTGCTGATGTGGGAGGAATGACGGTGAGAACAGCTTGGTAGAACTCCATCCAGCATTTGTCACTTTCTAGCTTTATTATCGTAAGCAAGTTTCTTCATGTCTCTCAGCTTCTCTTCCCTCCTATGTCCGGTGGGAATGATAATGTCTGGCTCAGATACTGTCTGTGAGAACAGACACTTGATGTCAGCTATTCTAGAGCTGGGGCCAGGTTGGGCTGATTTTAAAGGGCCACAAAGGCAGTACATCTGCCCTTTAGGAAGAGGCAGTGCAGAGGACAGCACTGATTAAGAATCCAGAGAGGAGCCTTCCTTTGGCTAAAATGAGAATTAGGAGAACTTACATCTCTCAAAAATTTCCCTTATTGAACTATACTGAAAAACAAGATCCATGCTGAGTTCAGGTTAGCAGTCAGTTAGAAGTCAGGTTATGTCCATGCAGACCGTTGACCTCTCTACTCAAAACATACTAAGTGGTTACTCCACACAGAGCTGAATAATGGGGATCAAAGAGAAAGCTTTCATTTCCCCTATGTGTGAGAAGAAACCCTTGCTACGAAATACAGGTAACACATTTCATCAATTCTGAGATGCCCACTTTTGTCACTCTGTACCTGAAATTGGAGTGCATCTTACAACTGAAGGCATACCACAGTTTAAATAACAACATTTCTTTCCTTTCTTAATAGTTCACAGAACACCTTGCAATTGATGACATCTTAGATCCAGTGGAATACAGCAATAACTGTCTCTCGGGGCTGTATGAGGGCTAAAAATCAGGGAAAGGCACCTGTATTTATTATTTAACACTGCATCACAGGTTACTCCCAAATTTAGCAGCTTAAAGCAATAAACTTTTTTCCCCCCCTCACAGTTTCTGCAGCCAGGAATCCAGGAGCAGTTTAACTCAGGTTCTAAGTCAGGGTTGTTCATGAGGCTGCAAAGTGAACCGAGTCCACTGTCATCTGAGGCTTGACTGGGTATGGAGGATCCACTTCCAAGATCACTCATGGGGCTGTCAGCTGGAGGCTTTAATCCCTGCACTGTAGCCCTCTCTGTTGAGCTGCTTATGACACTAATCCTAGAGTCAGTGATGTGTGTGTGTGTGTGTGTGTGTGTGTGTGTGTGTGTGTGTGTGTGAGAGACAGAGAGAGAGTGTGAGAGAGATAGAAGGCCCAAGATGGAAAGAGGGAAGCTGCCAGCTTTCATACCTAATCTTGGAAGTTACATACTGTCTTTTCTGCCATATTTTATTGGTCACAAGATAGGGACAAGATAGGAGGGCAAGGATCACCGGGTGCCATCTTGAAGACCGACTCCTCTAGCACCCAACATATTGAGCGATGGAAAGAAAGTCAGAAATAAACATTAGTTTTCTTCCCTGTGTAGCACTCTTCGTTTTACCGAATATAAATTCTGTTGGAAGAGATTGAGTCTTCCTTTAGGTTTATACCACCACCAAACTCATTCTTTCAGTTCATACAGCAGTCTAGCTGGAGTGGCAGATGCAATGAGGGTGAAAGGATGTTGAAGGGAAGATTCTGTGTTTGACTACTCGGTATGGCTAGGGATGGAGAGCTTTCCTTCCGGCTTGTGTGCAAAATGGAGAATCCTAGGATTTTACTAATCTCTCTTTTCCAAGCTGTAGAGACCAGTTACCCAAGAGAACTCAGCCACCTTTATGGGTTCTGACCTTTACAGAGCAGTGGTTTGGCACCAGATGATGGTCTAAATACAAGAGTTCACAGGATCTTAGACCTAGGCTCTTTTGTTTGGGTACGAGGAAACTGGTTAAGCAAATCATCATTTGCCAGCGTAATGAAAAGAATAAACAGATGATTGTAAAATTCTGGAGCCATCAAATCCTGATTTCCAAAGTATTATGGGAAGTAAGAAGCTAGTTATTCAAGATGAATTGAGAACAGCCTTGGGTATAGCCCCACATGCCCTAAGTCTGGTTCTGAAAGTGTGGTCCTGGTCTAGCATCATCACTTGGAACTGATTTGAAATGCAAATTCTCAGTCTTCACTTCATGTTCATTGAATCAGCTTACATGGGAGTGGAGCCCAATGAGCCATCTGTGTTTTAATAAACCTTCCAGCTGATTTTGATGCTTACTCAAGTTTGAGAACCACTGCCCTGAGAAGTTTGAGGACCATTGCTCATTGTAAAATCCTTTCCTTTGATGTACGACATACCCCAAAAGTCATAATCCCCCATCCCCCCTCCACACACACATACAAAGCAAAACTAAATTATAGTGTTTGGGGATGCCCTCAGATGATGAAACTATGAAGAAAAGTAAGGAAATGACCACTGTAAAGTTGGGATAGTGGTTACTGTCGGAGAAAAGGGAGGGAGCTGTGGGTTGTGTAAGAAGGGGTACGTGGAGGGCTTCTGGGATAGGAGTGTTACCCATTTGAAGGAGTGTGGAGATGCCCACTATGTGTCCAGCATGGGTTTTAGGAAGGCAAACAATGCAAATATGATGGTTGGGAATTTGACACATCCATACCCCTGCCCCCAGCACACAGTGGCGGTGCTATTCTTTTCATTAAAGTAGAGCCTCAAATAAATGAAACCTAACATCAGTATATTGTGACAAAATATAGGGTGTTTGTCAACAGCAGCAACCAATTTTCCATACTCTGGACACCAATGAGGTGTCCAACAATTCAATTTAATTTTGATACTAATTACCTGGCGTTAGTATCAGATTCCACAGATTTAAGAGTTCAGCCCCATGAGACTGCCCCCACTGCCGACACTAGTCTCAAGTCCTAGCCCACCCATACTTCAGGGGTTTTCATAACCTCCCCCCTCTATAGGCTCAATAATTTACTAGAATGGCTCAAAGGACTTAGGGAGACACTTCTGTTTGTCAGTTTATTATTAGGATATAACTCAGGAAAGCCAGCTGGAAGAGCTATACAGGGCAAGATATACGGCGGGGGCGGGGGGACGGGACACAAAACTTCCATGCCCTCTCTGGGCACACCACCCTCTCAGCACCTTGGTGTTCACCAACCTGGAGGTTCATCAAGTTTGTTGTCCAAGAGTTTTTATAAAGTTTAATCTCCAGCTCCCCTTCTACTTCCTGAAGGTCAGTGAGTGGGGCTAAAAGTTTCCTTCCTCTGATCACTTGATCTTTTTGGTGACCAGCCCCATCTTGATGCTATGTAGAGGCCTCATCCTAAGTCACGTCATTCCCATAAACTCAGGTGTGGTGGAAAGAGGTTAATTATCAATAACAAAAGACACTCTTATCACTTAGGAAATTCCAAGGGTTTTAGGAGACCTGGAATTAGGGACAGAAACCAAATATATTTCTTATCACACCACACAGAAAAAAAAGATCCAAGAGGGTCAATATGTCAAAAAAAAACTTTCTCAGTTAGATGTGACAGAAACTCAACTCTGATGCCAACGAGTTCAAGGGACTCCAAGGCCTCGAACAGTGTTGTCGACGCCCTTTGTTTTCTTACTCTCACTCTCTCTCCTATACCTCTGCACCCCCTGGCATGTTGGCCCCATTTTTCTTATTGCAGATGAGCTTCCTCCATATCACAGTGTGTGAGCAGAATACATTGAGTGAAATAATTCCTCACTTAAATGATTTATCATCTTAGATTAGTGAATCCAGAAGAATGAGAGCTTGTCTAGCCCAACGTCCATAAGTAAAATCCAGGGATGCGCCCTAATTGCCTTGCTTGGGTCACAAGACCAATGTGCTGTGGTCCCCAGTTTGAGATATTTTGACTGGGCATAAGCCATGTGTTTACACCAGTGGGTAGTTAGGGATGGCTGGGATGGGCCAAATATGCCAAGACCGCATGGAATGCTAGAGGACAGTTCCCCAAAGGAGGAAAAAAGGGATTCCAGGTGGCCACAACAATAATACATGGTTGCTATTATAACCAAACCAAATGAAATTTCATCCACCCCATCTGTAGCAAGGCTTTTGCAGTGAAGAAAGAGGCTATTTATTGGTAGGGCACCACGCAGAAGAATGGAGAGTTAATGCTCAAAAGTCCGGAACTCTCCAATGGCTGGCAAGTGAGGGTTCTTAAGGGCAAAATTTGGGGGAGGGGTCCCCTGAGAAAGTGGTTGCTGTCAATCAGAGGCCCAGGAGGAAATGCTACCAGAGGTCTCCTGAGAAGGCGGACTCTGTTGATGGGAGGCCCATGAGGTCACGCTAGCAGATGTTACTTAATGTCTGGTCCCCTGGAGGTCTATTCCATGAGAAGAGACTTGGAATCTGAAAAATATCTTTATTTTATACGTTAGAAATTTCATTAGGTACATCTAGTGATTATATCTTTAGGGTAGTGCTGATTAACTACTTGTAAGCTCTGGAGTTGCAGTCCTATATGTTCCTTTGGATGATAAGCACGCATTCCTATCTCCTGAGCCTAGACTTATGTGTTTTCTGGCTGGTCCAACTATGCCTGGGGATGATATGATCTGATAAGATGGATGCTGGCTTCACTATAAGTGGATTTGATGGGAATCCCATGTTGGGGTACTTTGCACCCAACATGGAGAGAGGGAATGGAAAGTAGAGAGCAGAGTGAGGTGGCTCCAAAGACCAGCTGCAGTTTGAATTCAGCAGTTCTTGGAGAAAGACGTGTGTTCAGTGGTGGGAGCAGATATTAAGGAGTCTCTGTTGACTGTCCACTTTGACTCAGTACTATCTCCCACCTAGCTGCTAGGTAACACCTTGGCCCTCCCAGCCTGGTACTCTCTCCAGGAATGGAGGGGCAGGGTAGTGTTGCAGAAAGAGGCCTGGACTGGGAGTCCAGGCCCTCAATCCCAGGTCTGCCCCAGACTTGATTAAATTCACTCACTTCTAAATGGTCATGACATTAGACCAGGCCATATGTAAACAGATTATGGTAAAAACACGCACAGGGCTGGAAGTGGGGAGAATTGGAAGGATAAAACACCCCGAGGGTTTTTTTTATATATATAGATATATATATATATAGTCACAAAGGTACTATATTACAGATTTGTAACTTCCTTGAAAATAAAAAAAAATGATAGAATGAAAATATATTTGGTATTATTTTAACTCAGCTTTATGAGTTAATCATCTCTTGTACCTCTTCACTTCTTTCTTTTTTTAAAGATTTTACTTATTTATTTTATTATTTGAGAGAGATAAAGACAGAGCAACCACGGGAAGGGGCAGAGAATTTCAAGCGGACTTCAGGCTGAGTGAGGAGCCCCACGGGGCAGGGCGCGATCCCACCACCCTTAGATCATGACCCGAGCCGAGGGTCAGCATTTTAACCCACTGAGCCACCCAGGCACTCTCTCTTTACTTCTTTAGTGAGAGAAGTGCTAGTTACTTTTCTTTATGGGCCAGGGTAGAAAATAGCGCTGTGGACTCCTGGGGGGAGTTTTCCCTTAAGAAGATATATACGCGGCGCCTGGGTGGCTCAGTTGTTAAGTGGCTGCCTTCAGCTCAGGTCATGATTCCAGGGTCCTGGGATGAGCCCCTCATGGGGCTCCCTGCTCAGCAGGCAGCCTGCTTCTCCCTCTCCCGCTCCCCCTGCTTGTATTCCCTCTCTGTCAAATAAATAAATAAAATCTTAAAAAAAAAAAATAAAGAGGCTATACACCAATTTAAACCATAGGAGACAAGTAAGTAAAGGGTGAGTAGCCTAGATCGTCTAGGGGAAGATGATATAGAGAGGCCCTTTATGTCTGGGGAGTTGAGCGGGGTGGGGGATGGGTGGCGGAAATAATGCTGGCACCCCACCTCTTGGGGATCATTGGAGAGAAAGGATGGAGAGCCTTCTGTAAACAGTGGAACCCATTCCAACTCAGAGCTTCAGGGGCCAGTTCTGAGTGTAGAGACTAAAAGAGCTAGCTTGAAAGGGAAGCCACATGGGGGCCGTTGACAGAGCCCGGTGCTGGAGGAAGGCACTGCCCCTGAAGAGCTCTTGCGGCCCCTTCAGACCCGGTCATGCTGAGGGCTCCTTACAGCAGAGGAAGCACTTTAAGGTGAACCGACTGGTCTTCAACAGTGACACCATGTGGCCGAGGGAAGTAAAGACAGCCCTAGGATTGAAGGATCCCGGGCCAGCCTACGCCCAAGAGAACGATGTGAGAGGGGGTTAGGTCAAGAGGAAGACCGACCTTTTTGTTACTAGGCTGGGTGGGGGCGACAGCGATTTTATTTGGTATTGGTACTTTGAGTTTTGGGAGCAGGTCATACTAATTAAATACATTCTAAAATAAATGTTATAGACTTTATAGATTTTCTGAAAATCTGTAACTACATCGTTTTGCCTTTCGCAGGTTTTGCTGGAGCGCCTGAGCATCTTACTCCAGACCGCTGAACACAAGCATTGTTTTGTTTCCACTTTCACTGCATGGTGTGCCAACCTGTTTTTTTGAAAAGAAGGAAGAGGGAAGAGTGGGAGGACCCAATTTTTGAATTTCAAATGAGATTACACTGGGGCCATTACATGTTTCTCTAAGGTACCTTTCAGCTCAAATGTCTAGAGTTTTATATAGAACTGTTTTATGTTTTAAGAATCTCCTGGGAAACTTATTCATGCTACTCACTATAAACTTCTAGTTGATTTTGAGGAACTTCTGTTTTATTTCCAGCAGAATACCATAGTATTGGTTTCTCAGAGCATTTATTTATAAGTGTTTTGGGAATAAGACTGTGTAAACTAGTCAGATGGATATAGTCCCTGTGGCTTAGAGTGTCATTCATTCAAACAATAGGTAGTGTGTGAGCCCCACTATGTCAGCATTGTTCTGATCATGGAAGATAGACTGATATAGAACAGAACATGGCATCTTCCTCAAGGAGCCTTCCTGGCTGGAGAGAATCACAAGATGCTATAAAAGCAGAGAGGAGGAAGATCTGAGCCAGTCTCAGTTGCCAACACTGATTTTGAGGGGCATAAGGCACAGACGAATGCCAACAACCCAGCACAGAACCAGCCCATAAAATCAATAATTACATGCAGGCAGGGCTGCTCAGAAGTCGTGTGCTGAGTTGCAGTCAAGACTACTTGTGTTTGAATTCCAGTTCCACCCCTTAGCAGCTGTGTAATCTTGGGTATTCTTAACTAAGCTCCAAGTGCCCCAGCTTCCTTGCTTGTGAATTGGAGAGAATACCTACCTCAGGAGAGGTTTAAATTAGGTAATATTGGCAAAGTCTAATGCTGAGCAGGATTGCTCTCTAAGTTGCGATTTATTTTAATAATGATAGTAAGTCAAAAATTTGTAGACCAATCAGATCATCACTGTACTTTTGTTACGTTCAAATCAAGAATTGACCCATTTAGTAAAGAGTTGAGTGTGTAGACCAGATGAGATTTACCATATTTCTCTAATTCTCCAGATCTTGACCTTTGCTGTATATCAGAATCACCTGGGGAATCTTAAAGCCGTTACCTAGACTTCAACCCCAGAGTCTGATGCAGCTGGTCTGGAGTATGCTCTGGGCTTCAGGATTTTTAATCATGAATTGATGTGCAATCAAGGTTGAGACCCACTGGTCTAACTGAATATGGAGAGTGAGCAGATCTGTCCTTGAGTCACAGGTAACCAGGGCAGTTACTGATGACTTTCCCCTTGTATACCTGCATTCTGAGCTAGAAGTTGTCCTGGAAACAACCAGAGGGAGAGGGAGTCACCTCCACCACCTGGTGCTAAAAACTGATGGAGGCACCTGTCCTTCTAGCCCCATGAGGCATTTATTAGTTATTACAGTACCAGGACATGTTGCTCTGCCAGCCGCCATGGGATGTCTGGAACAGCTGGAGTTAGAAAGGTGAATTCTAGGGACAGCTCCACCATAGCCCAGCCAAGAAACTGGCTGCCCCATCTCGGTTTTGTTATCTGTGTGTGTTTAGGGAGATGGGAATGTTCTTCCTGCATAACGCACAGACCTGTTCTTAGGTCAATGAGGTATGTGGGTAACGCACTTTGTAAACCATAAAATACTATATGAATGAAATAAAATAACCAGTAGAGATTAGACATGCATTTTTTGAAGCTAAAAGCTGTTATTTTGTATCATTTCTGCTGTCCAGAGCTAAGTTTTCAAGCACCTTGTACCAAGTTGTGATGATTGAGACCATTTTCTGTAGCAATTCTGTGTACTAGGCACAAAAGCAATAGAGCAATGAACTCTATTTTCTGTCCTATTCAGTAATTTATGATAATAAACCTTTTGAAAAACGCCATCTGGGGTATGGGCCTACAGGGTAAAATGATTCCTTTTTTGTGGAAAAATAATTACTGTAATGAGTTTTCATTATGTGTGGAACTGAATAAAGGAAACCTAATTCAAAGTGGAGTCAGAGGCCAGAAGGTGGAGCTCTCACCCCAAACCACTGGCTGCAGCCCTTGCATTCTCAACAGGAAGAAGCCTATACCTTACAACCCCAGTAGGAAGAAAGATTTTCTCCTTACCCAGCAACAGCAAGGCCAATGAGAGACTGTCACAACTCAGCCAATGGGAAACCACTATACTTTGAACTCCCAACTTACTCCAATGGACTTTTTGTTTATAATAGCCTCTCTCAACTCCCCCCACTTTCCTCTATAAAAGAACATTCCTCTCCTTTGTTCTCTGAACTTGCCTAGGATTTGCCACAGCTTGCATGTCCTGAATCGAAATTTTCTGCTATTGCCAAATGAACCCATTTTTGCTGGTCAAATAACTGACAGTTTCATTTTTAAAGTTAACGTATACAAATATAAGGCACCTGGGTCCATGCAATTTTATTGAGGATAAAAAGTCAACCAGAATTCAAATTAAGGGTTCTAATTAGTAATGTAAATTAGAAATATAAATGATGGGTTTTCTTGTTTTGGTTTGTTTTTTGGTTTTTAGTTGTTTGTTTGTTTGTTTGTTTTAGCAGAATTATTTCCTTTCCGGTTATGGAGACTTTAGAGAGCATTTATTTTTGGTTTTGTTTTTTTTGTTTCGTTTTAAAGATTTTATTTATTTATTTGAGAGAGAGAACGAGAGAGAAAGAGAGCACATGAGAGGGGGGAGGGTCAGAGGGAGAAGCAGACTCCCTGCTGAGTAGGGAGCCCGATGCGGGACTCCATCCTGGGACTCCAGGATCATGACCTGAGCCGAAGGCAGTCACTTAACCAACTGAGCCACCCAGGCACCCGAGAACATTTATTTTTGTCAAAAAACAAAATTAAACTGAGTAGATTTTAAAGATCTTACTAACTTTATTAACCTTCTGTGGAGATTCATGAATCTGGCAGCATTCAAGTTAGCAAATACAAAGGAGCCCCAAATAGCTGTACAATTTGAGAGGGTTTATATACCAAAGTGAGCAGGAACAAGAAGTTATACTGGGCAAAAGTGGATTGGTTATTGCCAAGGTTACCTTTCTTCTAGCAAAGGGAAGTCTTGGAGCTTGGCAGCCTGTGCTGAGCAGGCAACCACTGATTGGTGGACCTGGACTTTCCTTTCCTGGGAAAGCTGAGCATAGGAACTTAGTTAAAAGATTTGGTTTACCGACATGAGGCTTAGCGGAATTGACTCCAATTTGGGCCCAATCTGGTTACATTAACATCTTCCTAAATCTGACTTGGACTGCCTTGCATGTGTACTTTCTTGTATGTTCTTACAGAGCTGTGTGTGCTGTGTTGTAGGTAGCTGGATGCAGATGTGGAACTTGTAGGTAGGAACCGCTGGAGAAATCTGCAGGCTCATGCTTCAGAAAAAGGTTATATGAACAAGGCAACTGCCCATGGAAGGAAAGATTAAAAGTATGTTTGAGAGGCAACCTACAGCACAGAGTCCATCTAGAGTCATATTGCCCAGTTTAAATCCGAGCTTCAATTTTTACCAACTGTGTGACTTCAGGCAAGTAATTTAACCTCTCTGGGCCTCAGTTTCCTCTTCCATTAGATGGAGGAAATAGTAGTAACTACATCATTATGTTGTTATGGGGATTAAATGAGTTAATATTGGTAAAATGCTTAAAACAGTAGCTGGGACATAGTAAACACCATATAAGTGTGAAATAAAATACACTTTTTAACCCAGTGTTATAGCATGTGTAAGTTACTCTAAGGTACATTGGTATAGACAAACTATAGGAGTGTAAATTAACTTTAATCTACATCTTAGTGATGAGAAATTAACAACAAAATGCCCAATTTCAGAGTCAATTTTCTGAGGACGATTAGAGCAGAGCTTCGAATATTGCTAGATAAATCTGTACCAGGAGGTAAGTTGTTTGATTTATTGCTAAGAAGAAAAAAATAGCCAATTATGGTAATAAAAATAGCAATTTGTTGAGTAATATGCTCTGAACAATGTCATTTACATGAAAGTAACTTTATTCATTCAACATACATTTATTAAGAATCTACTATGTGCCAAGCACAGTGAGAGGCACAAGATATACATTTGTCTAAGATGGAATATGAAGCTTGCCCTATAGGGCTCCAAACTGAGAGCTGAAGGATGAGGGGGTGCCCACTAGCCAAAGCAGGTGGGGATAGAGGTCAGGCAGTGGGAACAGCAAGGATGGGGCCTGGAGGCAGGACACCCTACAGGTCTGGGCAACTGAAAGGCAACTTGGGGAGCTGGGTAGTGGAGGATAACAGGATAGCAAGCAGCAGAGGACTCTCTGGGCATGTTTCACCTGATCTTCCCAAATCACTGGACCTATTGAACCTTGAAATTGCGTTTCCTCAATTTCCATGTTGCCTCCAACTCTTGATTTTCTCCCATCTTAAATACTGAATATTTGAATAGTGTTCCCCAAATTCATATCTATTCAGAGCCTCCAAACATGACCTTATTTGGAAATAAGGTCTTTGCTGATGTAATAAGTCGAATAGTTGGATTAGAGTAGGCTCGAAACCCAAGGATGTGTGTTCTTATCAGAAGCCCATGTGAAGACACACAGAGAGATGAAAGCCATGGTATAACAGAAACAAGCCTGGAGCGACGTGGCGTAAGTCAAGGAATGCCAAGGATTGCCACAACCACCAAAGCTGGCATATAAGTATGAAGCAGGGTGGCCCTCACAACCTCCAAGGAACCAAACTTGCTGGTGCCTTGAATTCAGACCTCGAGTTTCCTGAACTGTGAAACATTAAATTTCTGTTGTTTTAAGCCACCCAGTTGGTGGTAATTTGTTATGGCAGCCTTAGGAAACTAACATACATCTCTCCAACTGTGCATTTTCGGTCCTTTTCCTGGTTTCCTCTTCCTGTGCATACCCTTGGTATGATCCAAGGCTTCCTTCCTTGTGATGCTCTCTCCTTACACCCCCTCCCCCACACCTATTGGCAAACAACCTTACTCTCTACTACCCAAGGCAAATAGGAAAGAAGTTTGGGAGTAGCCAGGGCACTTTCCTCTATTTCAACTTCCACATTCAGTTAGTCACCAAGTCCCATTGACACTGCACTCTTTTTTAAAAATTATTTTTCAAGAAGAATAGGGGAGTAATACTTGCATATGATTTTAAAAGATATAGCATGAATAGACAAATACTCAGACCAATGGAACAGACTAGACATTCCAAAATAGACCCAAGTATATATGGGAATTTAGCAAAAAATAAGATGGTCACTAGGAAAAATATTAACTTAAAAAAATGGTGTAGGGACAACTGGATAGCCATTTCAAAAAAAGACAAATTAGATCTTTGTCTCATACCATAGATGAGAATAAATTTCAAATGGATCAGTAATCTATATGCAAAAAAAGGGGGGGCATAAAAGTACTAAGAAAACATAACTGAGTTTGGAAAGAACTTCTTAAAGCTATAAAACAAGAATAGAAAATCTTGATAAATTTGACTACATAAAAATAAATTTTTTTGGCAAGGTATTAAGACATCACAAGCAAAGTCAAAAGGCAATGACAAAGTGGTGGAAAATATCTGCAACTTATACTGGGAATCATCTCTTTAATACATAAAGAGTGCCTAAAAATCAAAAAAAATAAAATTCAAGCCCTGAGAGAAAAATGGACAAAATCATAAACAGACAATTTGAGAAAGAGATATACTGTTGACTTAAAATTTTTTTTAATTTAAATTCAATTTAGTTAACATATACTGTATTGTTAGTTTCAGGGGCAGAATTTAGTGATTTATCAGTTGCATATAATGCCCGTGCTCATTACATCAAGTGCCCTCCTTAATGCCCATCATCCAGTTTCCTCTTCCCCCACCCACTTCCCCTTAGTTTGTTCCTATAGTTAAAATTTTCTTTTTCTTAAAAGATTTTATTTACTTATTTATTTGAGAGAGAGAAAAAGAAACAGCATGAGAGGGGAGAGGGTCAGAGGGAGAAGCTGACTCCCTACTGAGCCAGGAGCCTGATGCGGGACTCGATCCCAGGACTCCGGGATCATGACCTGAGCTGAAGGCAGTTGCTTAACCAACTGAGCCACCCAGGCGCCCTAATTAAAATTTTCTTATGGTTTGCCTCTCTTTCTGTTTCCCTCTTATTTTATTTTTCCTTCCCTTCCCCTTTGTTCATCTATTTTGTTTCATAAATTCCACATATGAGTGAAATCATATGGTATTTCTCTTTCTCTGACTGACTTATTTTGCTTAGCATAATACCCTCTAGTTCTATCCATGTCATTGCAAATGGCAAGATTTCATTCTTTTTGATGGCTAAGTAATATTCCATTGCATGTATATACCATATCTTTTTTATCCATTCATGTGTTGATAGACATCTCAGCTCTCTCCACAGTTTGGCTATTGTGGACATTGCTGCTATAAACATTGGGGTGCAGGTGCCCCTTCAAATCACTATGTTGGTATCCTTTGGATAAATACATGGTAGTGCAATTACTGGGTCATAGGGTAGTTCTATTTTCAACTTTTTGAGGAACCTCCATACTGTTCTCCAGAGTGGCAGCATCAGCTTTCACTCCCAACAGTGTAAGAGGGTTCCCCTTTCTCCACATCCTCACCAACATCTGTTGTTTCCTGACTGGTTAATTTTAGCCATTCTGACTCTTGTGAGTCAGGTTGGATTTGTGTTTCCCTGATGCCTAGTGATGTTGAGCATTTTTTCATGTCTGTTGGCCATTTAGATGTCTTCTTTGGAGAAATGTTTGTTTGTGTCTTCTGCCCATTTCTTGACTGGATTTTTTGTGTTTTGAGTGTTGAGTTTGATAAGTCCTTTATAGATTTTGGATACTAGCCTTTTATCTGTTAAGTCATTTGCAAATATCTTCTCCCATTCTGTTGGTTGCCTTTTAGTTTTGTTGACTATTTCCTTTGCTGTGCAAAAGCTTTTTATCCTGATGAAGTCCCAATAGTTCATTTTTGCCCTTGCTTCCCTTGCCTTTGGAGATGCGT
This sequence comes from Zalophus californianus, assembly GCF_009762305.2. NCBI lineage: Eukaryota > Metazoa > Chordata > Mammalia > Carnivora > Otariidae > Zalophus > Zalophus californianus. The sequence goes on along the minus strand of NC_045595.1, from coordinate 104,197,402 downwards.
CTAGCAAGAAGTTGCTGTGGCTGAGGTCAGAGAGGTTGCTGCCTGTGTTCTTTTCTAGGATTTTGATGGACTCCTCTCTCACATTTAGGTATTTCATCCATTTTGAGTTTATTTTTGTGTATGGTGTAAGAAAGTTGTCCAGTTTCATTCTTCTGCATGTGGCTGTCCAGTTTTCCCAACACCATTTGTTAAAGAGATTTTTTTTTTCCATTGGATATTCTTTCCCGCTTTGTTGAAGATTAGTTGACTGCAGAGTTGAGGGTCCATTTCTGGTCTCTCTATTCTGTTCTATTGATCTATGTATCTGTTTTTGTGCCAGTACTCATGCTGTCTTGATGATCACAGCTTTGTTATATAGCTTGAAGTCAAGCATTGTGATACCCCCAGCTTTGGTTTTCTTTTTCAACATTCCCCTGGCTCTTTGGGGTCTTTTCTGGTTCCATACAAATTTTAGGATTGTTTGTTCCAGTTCTGTGAAAAATGTCAATGGTATTTTGATAACGATTGCATTGAATGTGTAGATTGCTTTGGGTAGCATAGATATTTAAACAATATTTGTTCTTCCAATCCATGAGCATGGAACATTTTTCCATTTCTTTGTGTCTTCCTCAATATCTTTCATGAGTGTTCTACAGTTTTCTGAGTCCAGATCCTTTGCCTCTTTGGTTAGGTTTATTCCTAGGTATCTAATGGTTTTTCTTTTTCTTTTTTTGGGGGGGGAGGTGCAATTATAAATGGGATCAACTCCTTGATTTCTCTTTCTTCTGCTTCATTTTTACTGTATAGAAATGCAACTGATTTCTGTGCATTGATTTTATATCCTGCGACTCTGCTGAATTCCTGTATCAATTCTAGCAATTTTTTGGTGGAGTCTTTTGAGCTTTCTACATAGAGTATCATGTCATCTATGAGGAGTGAAAGTTTGACTTCTTCTTTATTGATTTGGATGTATTTTATTTCTTTTTGTTGTCTGATTGCTAAGGCTAGGACTTCCAGTCTGTGTTGAACAACAGTGGTGAGAGTGGACATCCTTGTCTTGTTCCTGACCTTAAGGGAAAAGCTCTCAGTTTTTCCCCTTTGAGGATATTTGCTGTGGGTGTTTCATACATAGCTTTTATGATATTGAGGTATGTTCCTTCTATCACTACATGCTGGAGGGTTTTAATCAAGAAAAGATGCTGTATTTTGTCAAATGCTTTTTCTGCATCTGTTGAGAGGATCATATAGTTCTTATCCTTTCTTTTATTAATATGGTGTATCACATTGACCTATTTGTGGGCGTTGAACCACCCTTGCAGCCCAAGAATAAATCCCACTTGGTCGTGGTTTGTAATCCTTTTAATGTACTGTTAGATCCTATTAGCTATCTTGGTGAGATTTTTTTTCTTTTTTTCTCCCCTTTGGTCAGGTCTTTGTCTGGTTTTGGGATCAAGGTAATGCTGGCCTCATAGAAGGGGTTTGGAAGTTTTCCTTCCATTTCTATTTTTTGGAACAGTTTCAGAAGAATAGGTATTAATTCTTCTTTAAGTGTTTGGTAGAATTGCCCTGGGAAGCCATCCAACCCTGGACTCTTGTTTGTTGGGAGATTTTTGATTACTGGTTTAATATCTTTGCGGTTATGGGTCTATTCAGGTTTTTAAAATTTCTTCCTGTTTCAGTTTTTTTAGTTTGTTTGTTTCTAGGAATTTATCCATTTCTTCCAGACTGCCTAATTTGTTGGCATATAACTGCTCATAATACCTCTTATAATTGTATTTCTTTGGTGTTGATTGTGATCTCTCCTCTGTTAATCATGATTTTATTTATTTGGATCCTTTCTCTTTTCTTTTTGATAAGTCTGGCTAGGGGTTTATCGATCTTATTAATTCTTTCAAAGAACCAGTTCCTAGTTTCATTGATTTGTTCCATGATTTTTTTTATTTCTATATCATCGATTTCAGCTCTAATCTTTATTATTTTTCTTCTCCTGCTGCATTTCGGCTTTAATTGCTATTCTTTTTCCAGCTCCTTTAGGTGTAAGTTTAGGTTGTGTATTTGAGACTTTTCTTGTTTCTTGAGGAAGGCCTGTAATGCTATATACTTCCCTCTTAGGATCACCTTTGCTGCATTCCAAAGGATTTGAGCTGTTGTGTTTCCAATTTCATTTGTTTCCATGAATTTTTAAAATTCTTCTTTAATTTCCTGGTTGACCCATTCATTCTTTAGTAGGATGTTCTTTAACCTCCATGTATTTGTGGTCCTTCCAAATTTTTTCTTGTGGTTGACATCAAGCTTCATAGGATTGTGGTCTGAAAATATGCATGGTATGATCTCAGTCTTTTTGTACCAGTTGAGACCTGATTTATGAGCCAGTATGTGATTTATTCTGGAGAATATTTCATGTGCACTCAAAAGGAATATGCATTCTGCTGATGAAATGCTCTGAATATATTTGTTAAGTCCCTCTGGTCCAGTGTACCATTCAAAGCCCTTGTTTCCTTGGTGATCTGCTTAGATGATCTGTCCATTGCTGTGAGTGGGGTGTTAAAGTCCCCTACTATTATTGTATTATTATCAATGAGTTTCTTTAATTTTGTTTTTAATTGGTTTATATATTTGGCTGCTCCCAAGTTAGGGGCATAAATATTTACAATTGTTAGATCTTCTTATTGGATAGACCCTTTTATGATGATATAGTGTCCTTCTTCATCTCTTATTATAGTCTTTGGTTTAAATTCTAGTTTGTCTGATATAAGGATGGCCACTCCAGCTTTCTTTGGTGTCCATTAGCATGATAAATGGTGACTGGAGGTGTCTTTGGGTGTAAAATGAATCTCTTGTAAGCAACATATTGATGGGTCTTGAGGTTTTTTTGTTTGTTTGTTTAATCCATTCTGATACCCTCTGTCTTTTGGTTGGAGAATTTAGTCCACTTACATTCAGAGTAATTATTGAAAGATATGAATTTAGTGCCATTGTATTACCTGTAAAGTTGCTGTTCCTGTAGATTGTCTCTGTTCGTTTCTGGTCTTTGTTAATTTTGGGCTCTCTCTCCACTCAAAGGATCCCCTTTAATATTTCTTGCACAGCTGGTTGAGTGTTCATAAATTCCTTTAATTTTTGTTTGTCCTGAAAACTCTTTATCTCTCCTTCTATTCTGAGTGACAGCCTTGCTGGATAAAGCATTCTTGGCTGCATATTTTTCCCATATATTATATATATCATGCCAGGCCTTTCTGGCCTGCCAGGTCCCTGTGGACAGGTCTGCTGCCAGCCTTATGTGTCTACTCTTGTAGTTTAAGGATCTCTTGTCCTGAGCTGCTTTCAGGATTTCCTCTTTATCTTTGAAATTTGCAAGCTTCACTCTAATGTGCTGAGGAGGTGACCTATTTTTGTTGATTTGGGGGGGGGTGGTCCCTGTGCCTCCTGGACTTGAATGCCTGTTGCCTTCCCCATTAGGGAAGTTCTCTCAGCTATAATTTGTTCAAATAAACCTTCTGTCTCTTTCTCCCACTCCTCATCTTCTGGGACCCCTATAATATGGATATTATTTCTCTTTATGGAATTGCTGAATTCTCTAAGTCTCCCTTCATGATCTAATAGTTTTCTTTCTCTATTCTTTTTGGCTTCCTTACCTTCCATCATTTTATCTTCTATATCATTGATTCATTCCTCTGCTTTGTTCATCCTCATCTATCTGGCCTCCACTTGGGACTGCATCTCAGTAATAGCATTTTAAATTTCAGCCTGACTAGATTTTAGTCCTTTTATCTCTACAGTAAGGGATTCTTTAGAGTTTTCTATGCTTTTTTCAAGCCCAGCTAGTATCTTTTTAATCATTTTAATTCTAGTTCAGACATCTTACATCCACACCTCCTACCTTCCAAATTGTAGTTGCTTTTCTACTTGTAGACTTGCAGTGTTTCTTTTCTCAGCTCTCCGATTAATTTCTCAGGTGTTCAGAATGATTTGATAACTTCTAGTTGTATTCTAGGGATGAGACAAACTTAGGGTCCCCCTACTCCTCTGTCATCTTAACTCATCCTGCTCTTTTTTTTTAAAGATTTATTTATTTATTTGAGAGAGAGAGAGAGAGAGAGAGAGAGGGAGATTGTGCCAGACTTGAGGGAAGGAGCAGAGGGAGGAGAGAGAAATTCAAGGAGACTCCATGCTCAGCACAGAGCCCAATGTGAGGCTCCATTCTACAACCCTAAGATCAGGACCTGAGCCAAAACCAAGCATCAGATGCTCAACTGACTATGCCACCCAGGCACCCCTAGAGTGGACTCTTAAATATGTAAAAAGATGTTGAAATTTATTCATAATAGAATAAAAAACTATGCAAATTAAAACTGTACAGAGATATCATTTCTCACCTATCAGACTGACAATAATTCAAAAGCTTGGCAACATACTCTGTTGGCAAGGCTGTGGGGAAATAAGCACTGTCATACAAAGCCAGTAGGAATACAAAGTGATACAACCCCTGGTGAAGGAAATTGGGCAATACATAACAATAATAATTATGTATTTACCCAGGAAAACCACTTCTAGGAAACTACCTTGAAAGTAAACCACTACAGGGGCGCCTGGGTGGCTCAGTCGTTAAGCGTCTGCCTTCGTCTCAGGTCATGATCCCGGGATCCTGGGATCAAGCCCTGCATTGGGCTCCCTGCCCCACGGGAAGCCTGCTTTTCCCTCTCCCACTCCCCCTGCTTGTGTTCACTCTCTCACTGTGTCTCTCTCTGTCAAATAAATAAAATCTTTAAAAACAAAAAAAAAGTAAACCGCCACAAATATGAAAGAATGCATGTACAATATTCATTACAATATTACTTGTAATAGTAAGATAGTGGAAACAACCCAAACAGCCACTAATAAATTAAACTGTGCATTAGTTATATGATGGAGTACTATAAAGTCACAACAAAAATATGAAATATTTCTATAAACTGATACGGAGTGATCTCCAGGATTATATTATTAAGTGGGAAATAATGAAGTGTAAAAAATGAGAACCTAAGAATATACGTATTAGAGATATATATATATATATGCATGCTTATTTTTGAAAAAAAAGGGAACACAGGAAGGATAAAACAAAGATTAATGAAAATATCTGTTTCTGGAGATGGTGGGAACAGAGTAAAGGAAAGGGAAGTGAGTGGCACTTCTTTGAATATACTTTTTTATATTGTTCTGACTTTTGAACAAAGTAAAAGTCATCCATTAAACAATTTAATAAAATGTAATAAAAATATTTTAAAAATCAAAACTAAAATCAAATATAAAAAAAAGCACATGAATCTCTATTCAGTTATTATCAAGATTTCTTGGCAGTCCCTTTATGTCCTTAGAATATATCTCACTAAGGATGTATGGAGGAATGGTTTCAAAGTTATTGAATTACTCTGTTCTGTACTATACATTGTACCATGATTTCACATCCTTGGTGTCCTTAATACTAAAGGAAAAGGGAGACTGCAAAACATTAAAGTCTACTTCATAAATTTATGATTGGTACTAATATTAAAACTGTGGTTCTAAAGCTATTTTATGTATACAATAGTGTAGAATGCAGCGAGAAGTAAATATGTGAATGCTATTAGGAACCAAGATTTTCACAGTGGTCATGTAGAATGATCTTGATCTTAGAAAATGCCCACTGAGAGACGCCTGGGTTGCTCAGTCGGTTGACTCTTGATTTCAGCTCAGGTCATGATCTCAGGGTCATGAATCAAGTGCTGAGTCAGGCTCTGCACTCAGTGTGTGGAGTCTGCTTGGGATTCTCTCCTTTTCCCTCTGTCCCTTGCCCAGCTTGCATTCTCTCTAAAATAAATAAATAAAATTCTTAAAAAAAAAAAAAAAAGAAGATGCCTATTGAAGTTTTTCCAGTGAAGTTTCATGATGTCTGCAATTTTCTTTTAAATGATTCAGGAAAGGGGCGCCTGGGTAGCTCAGTCATTGAGCGTCTGCCTTTGGCTCAGGTCATGATCCCAGGGTCCTGGGATCGAGCCCCACATCAGGCTCTGCTCTGCGGGAAGGCTGCTTCTCCCTCTCCCACTCCCCCTGCTTGTGTTCCCTCTCTGACTGTCTCTCTGTCAAATAAATAAAATCTTTTAAAAAAAATGATTTCGGAAAAAAAGCATGTGAGAAACATAAAGCAAAGGGAGCAAAACTATGAACAATTGATGAGTCTAGCTGAAGAATAAAGAGTGATCTTCGTATAATTCTCACTTTTTCAATTTTTAAGTTCAAAATTCCAGTAAAAAATTTTAGAGTAAGTGATATATCTTACTTGGCATTTTATAAAACACGTCTTGGTATTAACTCTAATCAGAAACACATCATTTATATCAATAAAAATAAGCTAGATTTTTGCTTCAGTAAGAATCAGCCGCAAAAATATCAAGGTCTTAGAAAATCAAAGGTTTATTTCTTGCTCACGCTATCTACCCATCACAGTCAACACAGTCTGGTGCGAGAGGAGAAAGAGAGCCGTGGAAGGTCTCTTTCAAATAATGAAATGCCTGACTAGGAATGACACACATAACTCTTTAATCAAATGACCCAACTCACCCCTAAGGGGAATATCTGATGAGCAGTATTAATGATCATCACCTCTCTCATTCACTATGTTTCATGCCACAGTAAACATTGATAAATGTGAGAAGTTAATGTAATGTAGTGGTTAAGAACACAGATTCTGCAGCCAGATTACCAGTTACTAACTCAATCACTTGCCAGCTAATCTTGGGCAAGTTACTTAATCTCTTTGTGCCTCAGTTTCTTCAGGTATAAAAATTGGGTCTAATAATAAGTAACTGGGGAAAGATTATGTGAGTTAACATAGTTAAAGCATTTAGAACAATGGCTGGCCTATCACTATCACCAACAGCATTATTATTTTATAGTATGAAACTTAGGATAATGCATTAAAGAAATTTCTCAATGTCCCTCCCCCAAATCAAGCAGTACAAAGATTTACAGTGACAAGTGAGTTTCTCTCTCACATCAGAGCCTCATCAACCAGTTTTTCTCTCCAGATATGACTGTTACTAGCTGTGGCGTTTAGGAATTTATTGCCTTCCAGCCCCCAATCTCCTCTTCGTTTCTCTGTTTCTGATAAATGAAGCCTCTTTCCTTACCCCCTGCCACAATATTAAGCTTTGCCAGTAGAGGACGCTGGTGGGACTCTGGAGGAGAGATGGGCTTCTCTTCCGGGTGCTGGTGGCCTTTCTGTTCTTGTGCCTGTGGTGTTAGGCAGGTATGTGGGAAACGCAATGATGGTGGGGGCCCAGCTGGCTTCCCCAGGGCCAACTCAGCAACACTCCTGTAAGCAATTCCTGGCAGGTTTCCACTGTGACCAACCAGTGGCCCAGCCAGCTTCCCATCAGGTTCAACAGCACTCTCCATGGCAGTTTCCCAGAGAATTCCATCAGCATCCCCCAGCAAGTGATTTCTTTCCCACCAGTCTCGGACTACTGGTTCCTCACTGGAGGTATTTCCACCTTGTCATTCCTCGCCTGTCAACTGTGGACCAGCTCTGACTTGAGGCAACCCAGCATAATGCTACACCATGGTGGGACTTCTCCCTCTCCAAGGAGATCTGGGTCCAGGCTTGAGGCTCCACTTTCAAGTTCATTCCTTTCTTGGGTACTCTTTCTCAGTCCTAAAGTATTCTTCAGAGTTTTCTTATTCTTGCTCAGTAAATTCTCTGTAAAAAAACACCTTTTTTTTTTTTTCCAGGAACGATTTTGTGATTTATTCAGAAAATTGGCTTCCAGATCACTGTGGACAAGACCCAACTTGGCTAGAAGAGGCAATCCCTTGGCAGAGCCACACAGACAGCTCAGCTGGCTAAATTTTATTCTCAGAAAGGACCAGAGACGAAAATGCTCTGATTTCCCTAAAGTCCTGTTTTAGCAGCCAGGAAGGTGTAACTCTCATATTGAAAAGCAAGTAGTTTCAGGAAAAACTTCCATTATTGCATAGTCTTATAATGTATGCAATTGTGTCATGCAAATTCAATAATAGGCACTCAGAAGAATAGTAAAAATAACAATAATAGCAAAATGATGGGAGAAAAGAGAGGACAAATGAACATTAAGTGCCAAGCAAGCTTTCACCTGCCATTCTTCTCCCAATGTGGAACTGGAGTCCATTCAGTCTCCTCCGCTCCTGAGTACCTCTCTGCCCCAAGCATGAGTCTAGTGCTTAAATATCTACTATTTTTGTATAATACGGCCTCTAAATGCTGGCCAACTTCTTCATCTGGTGCTCAACCGAACAATCAACAACCTTCCCCAACACTGTAGGCTATCTGGTTGCACTGGACTGACAGAAAACACAACAGTCTCAATTTAATGTCTCTCCAAGGGTTTTCATGGGTCATTTCTGACCATAGTAATGTGTGTTCTTCCCCGGGTTCCAGTAACTATAGAGTTGCCCTACCACATCAGATATGACTTCCCTGGAGTCTCAGAGCTGACTAGAATCTGGTTTTGTCCATATTGTCAAGGCACATATTTTCTGAAAGCCAGGACTAACTCTATGACTGGGTTCAGTAGGGGCTATAAAGGAGATAAGATTAAAGGAAAGCCAATCTACCATGCTACACCCCATTCCCCTTTCTTTCACACACACCCACCTACCCCCCATAAAAAAAAATTTTTTTTAATCTGATTGTGCTACCTGAATGAGTTAGCCCTTTAACCCTCAGTAGACTAGCAAGGTTCAGTTTATCCTCTTAGCCAAGAGCCCGCTAAAGGTTAGGGGTGGGGGTTCACAGATCCAGAAGGCTCAGCAGCCTGGGGAACACAGAACCAGTTCTCACTCTCTCTCAGCTTTGTCCCCCCTGCATACAAATTCCCACTGTCCACAGAATGATGTCCAAACTCAACAGTCTTTGTCTACAGAACCAGGATGAGCTGAGCCTCCCAAGGCAGGATCTTGTTCTCACTCATCTGCAGGTCTGCCCACCTCTGAGCACAGATGCCGGCACACAAGCCAAATGGAGCTCAGTGCATGAATGGCAACTGCGTGAAAATGTAACTCATATAAAACAAAAGTACCAAATGTCCAGGTCTCTTCAGAGTCTCAAGTCAAAGAAAAAAAAATCAACTGGAGAGCACTTTAAATCTTTGCCAAATTTCTCAAGGATCACCCCTGAAAAATTCTATTCATAATGTAAAACAAAACTTACAAACTCGTATCTCACCTCCATGGCAATTGACCCCCAAATCTCTCTCAAATTACCCCCAATTTTCCTAATTTTTCTCACTCCCTTCCCACGTTCCTTTCCAGCTTCCATTCTTTCCTAGAAGTACAGGGTAACGAGTTAAAAAGATAAGCTCCGGGGCTCATCTTGCTGGGTCAAATTTCTGTCATGTTTTAACTGAAGCAGGTACCTGGCATATGGTATAATACTCAATAAATCCAACTTGTTATTTAAATCCTACTGACTTCTCCAATATCCTTTTTTTTTTTTTTAACTTGGCCCCTTTTCCATTAATGCAAGAAGAAATGTCTATTAGTTTTCCAGGGTTACCAAAACAAATTGCCACAAACTTGGTGGCTTAGCACAACAGGAATTTATTCTCTAACATCTCTGGGGGCCAGAAGTCCCAGGTCAAGGTGTTGGTAGGGCTGTGTTCCTTCCAGAGCTCTAGGGGGGCTTTGTTCTTTGCCTCTTCAAGCTCCTGGTGGCTGTCAGCATCCCTGGGTTTGTGGCTGCCTCTATCTCCACACGGCTTTCCTCTGTGTGTACCTCCTCTGTGTGTTTCATGGGAACTTTGTCGTTGGATTTAGGGCCCACCCAGATAATCCAAGGTGATCTCATTTCAAGATCCTGAACTTAATTCCATCTGCAAAGACACTTTTCTAAATAGCCTCATATTCACAGGTTCCAAGGGGTCGGGATGTGAACGCATCCCTTTTGTGCAGCCACCATTCAACTCACTACGAAATGACCCCGGGTCCATCTTTGCGTGGGCTGTCGGCGGGGAGAGGGCTGGATACTCCTGTAATTTAATTTTTTTCTCTTACCCTTGTCATGATGAACAGATCAAGTCAGGAGCCAGCATCAACTACTTGGGAACCTGGGATGAGGTCCTGCACTTGGCCAAACACAATTCAAAGTGATCTTTGACGGCCATGAAGAGGTTCTGGAACACCATGGCTGCCCAGGTGAGGAAGTGTGCCAGGAGAAGTCACTTGCTGGGCTGCAGGCAGCAGGACACGCAGTACTTGCAAGCGCGGCAGCAGTCGTGGGGCCAACAGCAGCCACAGCGGTACTGCTTTGTGCCAGGGACGTTGACGTTTCAGCGGCCATTCACCAGCAAATCCTCCCTTTCACAAATGTATCCCAGCCTGTCAGTGACGAGATGCTTCCCTCGAATGGAGCTCCGGCACCGGTGGCCAGGCTGGCCTGCTGTTGCCCAGCTGCAATTGCACTTTCCACAGAATAGGCTGGCCATGGTCTTGAACCTAGAGGAGATTCTGATCTCTCACTGCCCTCTCCTCCTGCTCGAAGGTGCTGAGGAGGAAGTAGGCGAGCAAGAGTCGGAAGACCAGGGCGAGCAGCCACCTCTTCCAGAGGAGGAGCTGGCGCCACACCCTGGCGGCCATGTTCACGGCGCCCGCGAATGCCGGGCATGGTGGCGGGCTGTTCAGCGGGGCAGGTCAAGGTCCAGGCGGCATGGCCTCTACGTGGCCAGTGGCCCCATCAGTTGTAGAGGGTGGTGGCCCAGCCAGTGTCCGGCAGCCACTAACTCGTCTTTATATTAAGCCTTCACTATTCAAATTATTGTGTAATTTCTGTCTCCTGAATGGACCCTGACAGATAAAACAGTTTCTGGTCATAGTCTTCCAGAGATATTCTATGGCTTTGCAGTGTGTGTGTGTGTGTGTGTGTGTGTGTGTGTGTGTGTGTGTGTGATCTCTTTTGTTGTATCATTAGTAATATTCTGTACAATGTTGTTTTTTTAAATTCAACCATTGTTGCATACCAGCACACATAAATTTTTCTCTTTTTTAACAGTTGCATAGTATTGTCTTGTATAGATGTACCATAATTTATTTAACCAGTTTCCTATTAATGGAAAATTAGATTATTTCCACTCTTTTCTCCCCACAAATACTATAGTAGTATTCTTATTTGAGAGGTCCATTTGCCCATGTGCAAGCCTATCTTATCTGAAAAATCACTTCCTGGAAAAGATTCTATCTTCTTAAATTCTCTCCAAACTATCTCCAAGCTTACTGCTTCCACCATATTATAAGCATTCTTCATTTAAAAAAAAATTAGTGATTTTTATTAATTGGAATTAAGAAAGCATTTTGCATATATTTTAATTATTTAAAAAACATGTAAAATCAGGGGTGCCTGGGTGGTTCTGTTGGTTAAGCCTCTGACTCTTGATTTTGGCCCAGGTCATGATCTCAGGGTCATGGGATCCAGCCCCATGTCTGGCTCTGCGCTCAGCAGAGTCTGCTTGTCCCTCTCCCTCTGCTCCTCCACTAGCTCTCCATCTCTCTCACTCAAATAAATAAAATTTAAAAGCCATGTAAAATCAGTGAAAAACACAATGCGAAGAAGATTATCATCAGATATTTTGAGACCGGAATGCCCATGTGTACACACACACACACGCACGCACGCACACACACGCAAACTTTCTATGTTTCCAGAATATAAATTTCTTCTTGAGAATCCATTATACACTTTTTAAAGGTAATAACATTTTCCTCACACTTGTGCCAAGTTGGTTGCTAAAGAAGTAACATAAAAATAGATGACAATATTTTAATATATTCTGAACTACTCCTAGATATAAGTTGATTGATCATTTTATTCTTGCAACAGTTAACTGGCTGTGTCAGGTGCTATCCTCCGACCTTTCCACTTCTTGTATTCATGTATCTGTTTTCTTGATTACCAAAACATCTTTTACGTTTCCTTCTAGTCTCTATCCATTCAGTCCTCGTGTCCCATTATTTTTTTCTTTTCCTTTTGTTTGAAGGGAGGTATATTGAGACATCCAATTTCTATATGGTGAAATTCACCCTTTGTAGGTGCATAGCTTTGATAAATGTGTGCAGCTGTGTAACCACCACCATGATAAAGATATTATGTAAAATATTTCCCCATCACCCCAGAAGTTCCATGTGCCCTGTAGGCCAATCCTCCCCATACCCCAGCACCTGGTAACCACTGGTCCGATTTCTGTACCACTAGCTTTGTTTTTTTCAGAATGTCATAGCCACGGAATCATACAGTATTTAGTTTGGCTCCTTTCACTTAGCATAAGGCTTTTGAAATTCATCCATGTTGTAATATCAGTAGGTCACTCCTTTCTATTACACACTATTCTATTTACGAATGTACACTTTATCCATTTACTAGTCAATACTTCCAATTTTGGTGATTATGAATAATGCTGCTCTAAACATTCTTGTCAAAGTCTTTGTGTGGACCAACTTTTTTGTTTTCTTGAGTAAATACCTAGGAGTGAAATTGCTGGTTTGTAGGGTATGTATATATTTAACTTTGTAAGAGACTGCCAAACTCTTTTCCAAAGCAGCTTGTTTTGCCTCCTCCCCAACATTTGGCCTTCTTTCTTTCTTTTTCCTTTTAAAGCTTTATTTATTTATTTGAGAGAGAGAGAGCATGAGTGGGAGGGGCAGAAGGAGAGGGAGAAAGAGTCTCAAGCACAGAACCCGACATGGGGCTCAATCTCATGAGCCTGAGATCAGGACCTGAGCTGAAACCAAGAGTTGGACACTTAACCCACTGCACCACCCAGGTGCCCTGGCCTTCCTTCTTTCTGATGGGATGATTGCACTTGTCTCTGCAATGATCTCTTAGCTCCGTGCCTTCCAAACTCTGATCCATCCCTCAAATGAGCCTCTAAAATGCCCTCCACTCTTAAGGGGCTCTGACTTCCTCAGGATAAGGTCCAAACTCTTCAGCCTGACACCAACAAGACTCTTCAAGCTCTGAGCTCCTTCCTCACCCACCCTCCCAACCACATTCATTCCCACTCAGGCAGCTGGACACTGGCTCTAAGTTGCAGACTGGGCCCTTCTTTCCTGACTTGGTACTTCTGTGTAGCCTAATGTGGTTGTTTGGGAAGAGCATTTATTTTCTATTCCCAGCATGAATACACTCTCTGAATTTTGGGTACTGTTGGCATTTATGCAATTGAATATCTACCAGGACATTTTTTGTCTCTCACTATTTTATATGAAATTTTTCAAAAACTCAACAAAGTTGAAAAACTAGTGTAATGAACCCCCAGATTCAACTGAACAATCGTTAACATTTTGTTAGGTTTGACTCCGTTATCTATCTACCATGGATTCATTCATTCTTCTCCTTCCCCTTCTCTTCCTCCTCCTCCTTCCTCTCCTTCTTTTCTTCTTCTTCTTCTGCTCCTCTTTCTCCTTTTCCTCCTCTCCCTTCTTTTGCTAAACCATTTCAGATTTCAGATTTCAGATGTTTACAGAACCATTTGCTAAATACATTTCAAGTGTATGTATCTCCTAAAACTTAGAACAACCTCCTTCATAACTACACCATTACTTTACCTGGAGTAAATTTAAAGCACCTAATATTGTCTAATACTCTTTGTATTCATAGTTTGCTATTGTCCTCAAAATATATTTCACCCCGTTGTGTTCCAAGCCAAGATCCAATCAAGCTTCATACATTGCATTTATCTACCAGTGAATGTTTAACTTCGATTGAGTCACAGTTTGCCCAGCTACCTGCTTCTTTACCTTGATGACTCAGTTGTGGCCCTGCCCTTCCAAGAAATCTCCCATGAACCTCCAGCTCCATTCAAGTTCCTTGTGCCTCGTGTGATTTCAAGAAGCCCATGCTTAAATCTATTGGGAGATTTGACATTTTGTATTACAAACCTATTGTTGAAATTTTCTGTTTCCTCAGTTAGATTCTGAGCATCTTGAGGGCAAAAAAACGGGCATTCTTTGCCTTCCTGCTAGATGGTAATCGTTCAATACATTTAAAGAATAAGTGATGGAATACCAGTTCCTTGGTCCCTCATTGGAAAGAGCGAAAATGAATAAATAGACTCTGAGGGCTGGAGCCAGGATGAAGAGGGAAAAGGGCAGGTAAGACAAAGGTTTGAGAGGCCGTTCCAAATATAGAATATTGCTTGGAGAGCTTTGAATATGAATTGTATACTCCATCCCCTCTCTCAGTAGGTGAAACACTAGACGTTTATGAATTAAAGATAAACGTAGAGTCTAGCAGCGCCATAAACATTTTGGCCAGATAATTCTTGAGAAAGAATTATAAAGACAAAAATCAAGGCTACTGCAGCCCAAGAGTCCATTTCTGTTTACACAGCTGTTCTACTGCTGCTTTCCTGATGTGTTTTTAAGGAAATATCCACTTCCGGTGGGTCCCTAGAATGGACCTTGACGACCACTTTATGCCCATGGTCACTGGAGAAAATCGTAATTCATCCCCTTTGGAACTTCCAGGATGAAATTTCTCCCTGAATAGTAGCCTTTTCTGCAGTTAAATTTTCATCTTTGTGGCAAATTTTCTTTTGGATAAACTTCTTTCAGATACTTCCTTCTTCTCCACTTCCCATCACCTGTGGGATTAATTCCAGGATCACACATTAACTTTGATTCCAAAGTGACTCAGAGGCTGCACACCAAGACTATTTTAGGTGGAGTGTTTCCTCCTGAGTCATCTTGTCCCCTGGTAGCAAGCATCCTGCGGATTTCCTCAACTCTGCTGTTGAGAACAGGAAGCTAAGGCCAGAAGCAGCCAATAAGCACGGCAGCCCAGTGACTCTCCCTGGTTCCTGGAGGACTAGCAAGAAAATCCTGATTTAGTAAGAATTCACTGGCAAGAAATTTGGGAGTTTACTGGAGACAAATGGCTTCAGGAATCTTCTTTATGAATACACCTATTTTTTTCAGGAGGCAGGTTAAAAAAGAGTCTTCTTAGAAATGAAATTAAGTAATTTTTTTTTTTTTTGCTCGTCTGGGGACAGTTCATTAGATGTATTCATTAATGGGATCACCAAAATAAGGATATTACTCAACTCCCCTTTCCACAATTTTATCAGATTTTCCACCCTGTCATATCCTCTTCATTTACTTCTGTCACTCTCACCCTTACTGAACAGTCTTCCAAATGGCAATTGGTCCTGTACCTCCCCAAGTCTTCATAACTACCTGTGACATAAAAGTCGACTAAGACTGGGGAGTATTAGCCAAGCATGTTGCCCTTCCCTGACCCTATCTCCACAGCAGACAGCAGTCATGTATCTAGCTAACCTGTCTGGTTACCAGTGTGTCTTCAAAATAACATTGTAGGCAGCCACCACCAAGGAATCAGAATGTCCACATTCGAAACCCATTTGCAATGAAGAAGAAGGGATTGATACATAGAAGTGTTTCAGGCAAGGGCAGTTGAAGAGTCCAAAGAATATAAAAGTCTTGGACTTAACTTCTAGTTCTTGGGCAAGTTGAAAGTTTTTTTTTCTTAAGTCCTTTTTTTTTTCACATGCAAAATGAGATTAATAATGCTTTCACCTTAGTGTCATTGAACTCATTTTGTTGTTGTTGTTGTTTTAGTGTATGTGAAAGCTTCTAGCACAGTTTCTAACATGAAAAAGACATCTAATGAGTATTAGATGTCAATTCATCATGAATACTTTGAGGGACACCCGAATTGGGAGTGACTGCCCATCTCACTGACATTGGAATTTACTGGAAGCCATTGCGCTGGTAGAAGATGGAAAATCCTCAATGATTCCACTCTCTGTGAACTTTAACAAAAAGTATTTAGTCACTCTTCTTCAAAGTACAAAGTATCAGCAGTAAAAACTTTTGTAAAATCTCAACTAAATCTTCTCAATTCCTTTTTCCAACCCTCTTGTTTCCCATCGTACCTCGCCTCTCACTTTGATAGCCACACCGTGTTAGTCTGCGGGGGCTACTATAGCAAAATACTACAGACTAGGGGGATTAAACAACAGAAATTTATTTTCTCAGAGTAATGGAAACTTGAGGTCCAAGATCAAGATGTCAGCAGGTTTGGTTTCTCTTGAGACCTCTCTCCTTGGCTTACAGATGGCTACCTTCTTTTTTTTTTAATTTTTTTATTGTTATGTTAATCAACATATATTACATCATTTGTTTTTGATGTAGTGTTCCGTGATTCATTGTTTGTTCATAACACCCAGTGCTCCATGCAGAATGTGCCCTCTTTAATACCCATCACCAGGCTAACCCATCCCCCTATGCTCCTCCCCTCTAGAACCCTCAGTTTGTTTCTCAGAGTCCAGATGGCTGCCTTCTTGTTGTGTCCTCACTCAGTCTTTTCTCTGTACACCAGGTGCACTTGGTATCTCTATGTATCAATCCCTTCTTCTTATAAGGACACCAGTCACATTGGATTAGGGCCCACCCTACCAGCCCCGTTTTTACTTAATTACCACTTTATCTATTTTTGGGGGGGGGCTGGAGACAGATTTATTAGAGGCCTCAGGCAAATCCACAGGGTCCCCTCCCTCCTACTGCCACCAACAATCCCATTAATTACCACTTTAAATATAGTCACATTCTGAGGTTATAAGGATTAGTGCTTCAACATAATGAATTTTGAGGGACACAATTCAGCCCATAATACACCTTTAGACTTTGTCTTCATCAATGCCTGAAACATTTTAATCTCAAATTCCAGCATCCCACTTCTCAATCATTAAATTCTACCTTTCCAGCTCTTTCTCTTTCTGCCACCCCAAACCAGGAACTCTTCAACCACACTGGGACACACAGTCTCCAAATCCAACCCCCTTTTCTCTCTCCTCACATTCTCTCATGTCCTTAACTTGCTTTTCTCACACTGCGTTCCATGGTCCATTATTGTAATCACTCTCTTACATATATTCTTGATTCCGTTGCCTCTCTCTCTTCACAGTACTTGCCTGGCAAAGTCCCAATCCTGACAACTCCAGCTTCCTTACTCCTCTGCCCACACCTCTGCAGCTGCACTTCACTAGGAAAAACACTCAGTCATGCTGCCTAGGCTCACTATCCATTCATGACCTCATTGGGCCCTCACTGCCTGCTGGCAATCCTGCCACATTGCTCCAGACTATCCACCATCCTAGTCAACTGTTTATACCTTTTCCTCTCTCTCCAAACCTTTAATACTCTCCCCCCATTCTCATACTCGGCTGATCAACCTGCTTCTTGTTTCGCCAAGAAAATAAATCCAATCTCGTCTGTTCTGTCTTCCTTTCTGTGCCAAGGACTGAGGGGCCCAGGCTGTATCTAAGAACAACTCCTCCATCTGTGTACATGCTCCCAACCCTTCTCATTTACTCAAGGACACATTCCAGCAATTCTCCCCTCTCTCGCTTGCATTATCAATCCCCACCTCCCTTCACCCACTCCCAACAAGAACATTCCCATCAATGTACAGACATACTACAATTTTTCCCATTAAATTTTTTCCCTTGACTTCCATTTTCCTCCAGCTACTGCTTCATTTTTCTGCTCTCCTTTGTAGTAAAACTCTCCAAAAGAACTCCTCTCTTCTCTTTCCGTTCTCTTATGAACCCACTCCAGTGGGCCTCCTATGTCTATCGCACCACCAGTTTCTCTTATCAAGGTCATTGGTGACCTCCATGTTGCTAAATCCAATAGCCAACTCTCCCAGTCCTCCCATACTCGTTGAAGAATAGGCAGCATTTGACTCAGTTGGTTACTTCCTCCTCAGCTAGAAACTCAAATTTTAGGATAAGCTTCTGGTTTTTCTCTAATTCACTGGCCACTTCTCAGGCTCCTTTGCTGGCTCCCTGTCATGTCTCCAAACTCAACTCATTGGACTGCCCAGGATTTAGTCCTTGGGCCTCTTTTCTGTCTACACTTATTCTCATAGTGTTTCATGGCTTTAAATACTATCAAATGCTGACAACTCTTATATACTCCACCCAAAACTTTTCCCCTGCACTTCATATTTGTATATTCAACTACCTAATTGGCATCTCCACTTGGATTTTAATAGGTATCTCAAACCTTGGAATGCCTGAAACTTACCACTTCATCTTTCTCCCTCCCAAACCTATTCAACCTGCTGTTTTGTTCATTTCAGTTAATGACAACTTCATTCTTCCAGTTGCTTGGGCCCTACACCATGTAGTCATCTTTGATGCCTCTTTTGCTCTTATACTCAATCCATTCTGTCACCAAATACCGCTGATTCTGTCTTAAAAATACATACAAGGGCACCTGGCCAACTCAGTCAGTAAAGCACATGACTCTTGATCTCCAGGTTGTGAGTTTGAGCCTCACGGTGGGTGTAGAAATTATGTAAAATAAAATCTTAAACACACACACACACAGAATCCAGCCTTTTTTCACCATCTCAGCTACTACTGTCATGGTCTGAGCCACTATTATCTCTTACCTAGATTGTTGAAATGTCTTTAGAACTCACTTCCTTTCTTTCAACCAATTCACAACACAGCAGCCACGGTGAGTCTTTGAACATAGCAAGTTATTTTCCTACTCAAAACTAATCTCAGGGGGCAGAGCAAGATGGCGGAGGAGTAGGAGACCTGGATTTCGTCTGGTCTCAGGAATTCAGATGAATGGGGATCAAACCATTCTGAACACCTACGAACTCAACAGGAGACCGAAGAAGACAGTAGCAACAACTCTCTGAACAGAGAAGCGACCACTTACTGGAAGGTAGGACGTGCGAAGAAGTGAATCCAAGGCGATATTCAGGAGGATAGACGGCGGGGGAGGGGGCCCCCGACGGCCGCTTCTGGCAAGTGATAGAGCCACGGAGCACAAAATCGGAACTTTTAGAAGCCGGCTCCGCTGAGGGACGTCGCTCCAGTGGCTAAGCGGGGGGGTGGAACCCTCGCGCGACAGTGTGGTTTCAGGACCCTCGGGGTCACAGAAAGACCGGGGGTACCTGAGTGCGGCAGAGCTCCCAGGTATCGGAGCGGGGAAACTGGCTGCAGAGGCGGAGCCGACGAGTGGGCTCTCAGCTCAGGGTTGCCATAAACTGTGATCCGCGGCCCAGTCGGGCCACTGCTCCTCCAGCAGGGACCCAACAAGCGGCAGAGCTGGGGAGACCCCCCTTCCGCGGCGCGGGAGCGCACTGCAGGGATCTGCTGGGTTTGGAGACTCCACAGGGGGTCGGGTGCCAGAGATAGAAACGCTCGGTCACAGGCCGGGTGAGCACGGAGTGCGGCCGGAGACCGGGGAGACGGGAGTGACTGCTTTTCTCGGGGCGCACTGAGAAGCAGGGCCCCGAGTTCTCAGCTCCTCTGAGTGGAGATTGGGAGGCCACAATTTTCACCCTGGTCCTCCAAAGCTGTACCCCAGAGCTTGCAGGGAACAAAAGCTCCTGAGAGCAAACCCGAGCAGCTTGCTTAGCCCGGACCCACAAGGGCGGGGCAATTCCACCTCCGGGCAAAGACATTTGGGAACCACGGCAACAGGCCCCTCCCCCAGAAGATCAGCAGGAACAGCCAGCAAGCCAAGACCAAGTTTATCGATCAAGGAGAATGAGAGAACTCCAGCACTAGGGGAATACTGCACATAGAATTCATGGCTTTTTTTTTAACCATGATTCATTAGTTTTTCAAAGTTAATTTTTTTAACTGTTTTTTTTAATTTTTCTTTTTCCCTTTTTCAACCAACATCTTATCAATCCCTTTTTTTAAAAAAAACATTTTTTATTTTTCATTTTTAGAGTCATATTTTCTCCCTTCATACTAGTTACCCTTATTTTTGGCATATATATATAAGTTGTTCTCTCTTTAAAATTTTGAGATACAGTTTCTTCTAACAGATCAAAATATACCCTAAATCACTAGTGTATGGCTTTGTTCTAGTCTCCTGCCTGATCACATTCTCTCCCTTTTTTTTTCTTTTTCTTTCTTTCTTTTTTTTAAATCTTCTTTCTTTTTTCAAACAACTTCTTATCGTATCAATTTTATAAAATCTTTTATAATTTTCATCTTTACAGTCATCTTCCATCCCTTCATTGTACCAACCCTTATTTTGTACATATATAAGTCTTTCTTCCTTTAAAGTTTTAGGAGGCACTTTTTTCTAACAGACCAAAATACGCCCAAAATCTAGTGTGTGGCACTGATCTATGCACTAGCCTGATCATATTTGATCATATTCGTTTTTTTCGTATTGTTCTGTTTTTGTATTTATCTTTTTCTTTTTGTTTTTTTTTTCCTTTTCTTTCTTTTCTCTTTCTTTTTTCTTTCTTTCCCTTTCTTTTCCCCTGGTTTCAGGTCTTTTCTGATTTGTATAGAGTATATTTGCTGGGGACGTTGTTAACCTGTTAGCATTTTGTTCTCTCATTCATCTATTCTCCTCTGGACAAAATGACAAGACGAAAAAAAAAATCACCTCAGCAAAAAGAACAAGAGATAGTACCGTCAGCCAGGGACCTACTCAATACGGACATTAGTACGATGTCGGACCTAGAGTTCAGAATCATGACTTTAAAGATACTAGCTGGGCTTGAAAAAAGCGTGCAAGTTATTAGAGAAACGCTTTCTGGAGAAATGAAAGAACTAAAATCGAACCAAGTCAAAATCAAAAAGGCTATTAATGAGGATCAATCAAAAATGGGGGCACTAACTGCTAGGATAAACGAGGCAGAAGAGAGAATCAACGATATAGAAGACCAAATGATGGAAAATAAAGAGGCTGGGGAAAAGAGAGCAAAACAACTACAGGATCACGAGGGCAGAATTCAAGAGATAAGCGATATGATAAGACGAAACAACATTAGAATAATTGGGATCCCAGAAGAAGAAGAAAGAGAGAGAGGGGCAGAAGGTATATTGGAGCAAATAATAGCAGAGAACTTCCCTAATGTGAGGAAGGAAACAGGCATCAAAATCCAGGAAGCACAGAGAACCCCTCTCAAAATCAATAAAAATAGGTCAACACCCTGACGTCTAATAGTAAAACTTACGAGTCTCAGAGACAAAGAGAAAATCCTGAAAGCAGCTCGGGAGAAGAGATATGTAACCTACAATGGTAGAAATATTAGATTGGCAACAGACCTATCCACAGAGACCTGGCAGGCCAGAAAGGACTGTCATGGTATCTTCAGAGCACTAAAGGAGAAAAATATGCAGCCAAGAATACTATATCCAGCTAGGCTCTCATTGAAAATTGAAGGAGAGATAAAAAGCTTCCAGGACAAACAAAAACTAAAGGAATTTGCAAACACGAAACCAGCCCTCCAAGAAATATTGAAAGGGGTCCTCTAAGCAAAGAGAGAGCCTAAAAGCAGCATAGATCAGAAAGGAACACAGACAATATACGGTAACAGTCACCTTACAGGCAATACAATGGCACTAAATTCATACCTTTCAATAGTTACCCTGTATGTAAATGGGCTAAATGCCCCAATCAAAAGACACAGGCTATCAGATTGGATTAAAAAACAAGACCCATCAATATGCTGTCTGCAAGAGACTCATTTTAGACCCAAAGACATCCCCAGATTGAAAGTGAGGAGGTGGAAAACCATTTACCATGCTAATGGACACCAAAAGAAAGCTGGGGTGGCAATCCTTATATCAGACAAATTAGATTTTAAAACAAAGACTGTAATAAGAGATGAGGAAGGACACTATATCCTACTTAAAGGGTCTGTCCAACAAGAAGATCTAACAACTGTAAATATCTATGCCCCTAACATGGGAGCAGCCAATTATATAAGGCAATTAATAACAAAAGCGAAGAAACACATTGACAACAATACAATAATAGTGGGGGACTTTAACACCCCCCTGACTGAAATGGACAGATCATCTAAGCAAAAGATCAACAAGGAAATGAAGACTTTAAATGAAACACTGGACCAAATGGACTTCGCAGACATATTCAGAACCTTCCATCCCAAAGCAACGGAATAAACATTCTTCTCTAGTGCCCATGGAACATTCTCCAGAATGGATCACATCTAGGTCACAAATCAGGTCTCAACCAGTACCAAAACATTGGGATTTTTCCCTGCATATTTTCAGACCACAATGCTTTGAAACTAGAACTCAATCACAAGAGGAAAGTCAGAAAGAACTCAAATACATGGAGGCTAAAGAGCATCCTACTAAAGAATGAATGGGTCAACCAGGAAATTAAAGAAGAATTAAAAAAATTCATAGAAACCAATGAAAATGAAAACACAACTGTTCAAAATCTTTGGGATACAGCAAAGGCAGTCCTGAGAGGAAAGTATATAGCGATACAAGCCTTTCTCAAGAAACAAGAAAGGTCTCAAATACACAACCTAACCCTACACCTAAAGGAGCTGGAGAAAGAGCAGCAAATAAAGCCTAAACCCAGCAGGAGAAGACAAATAATAAAGATCAGAACAGAAATCAATGAAATAGAAACCAAAACAACAGTAGAAGAGATCAACGAAACTAGGAGCTGGTTCCTTGAAAGAATTAACAAGATTGATAAACCCCTGGCCAGACTTATCAAAAAGAAAAGAGAAATGACCCAAATCAACAAAATCATGAATGAAAGAGGAGAGATCACAACCAACACCAAAGAAATACAAACAATTCTAAGAACATATTATGAGCAACTCTATGCCAGCAAATTTGATAACCTGGAAGAAATGGGTGCATTCCTAGAGATGTATCAACTACCAAAATCGAACCAGGAAGAAATAGAAAACCTGAACAGACCTATAACCACTAAGGAAATTGAAGCAGTCATCAAAAATCTCCCAACAAACAAAAGCCCAGGGCCAGAGGGCTTCCCAGGGGAATTCTATCAGACATTTAAAGAAGAATTAACACCTATTCTCCTGAAACTCTTCCAAAAAATAGAAATGAAAGGACAACTTCCAAACTCATTTTATGAGGCCACCATTACCTTGATCCCAAAACCAGAAAAAGACCCCATCCAAAAGGAGAATTACAGACCCATATCCTTGATGAACATGGATGCAAAAATTCTCACCAAAATACTAGCCAATAGGATCCAGCGGTACATTAAAAGGATTACTCACCATGACCAAGTGGGATTTATCCCTGGACTGCAAGCCTGGTTCAACATCTGCAAATCAATCAACGTGATACAATACATTAACAAAAGAAAGAACAAGAATCATATGATCCTCTCAATAGATGCAGAAAAAGCATTTGACAAAGTACAGCATGCTTTCTTGATCAAAACTCTTCAGAGTATAGGGATAGAGGGTACATACCTCAACATCATAAAAGCCATCTATGAAAAACCTACAGCAAATATCATTCTCAATGGGGAAAAGCTGAGAGCTTTTCCCCTAAGGTCAGGAACGCGGCAGGGATGTCCACTATCACCACTGCTATTCAACATAGTATTAGAAGTCCTAGCCACAGCAATCAGACAACAAAAAGAAATCAAAGGCATCCAAATCGGTAAAGAGGAAGTCAAACTCTCACTCTTTGCAGATGATATGATACTGTATGTGGAAAACCCAAAAGACTCCACCCCAAAACTGCTAGAACTCATACAGGAATTCAGTAAAGTAGCAGGATATAAAATCAATGCCCAGAAATCAGTGGCATTCCTATACACCAACAACAAGACAGAAGAGAGACAAATCAAGGAGTCGATCCCGTTTACAATTGCACCCAAAACCATAAGATACCTAGGAATAAATTTAACCAAAGAGGCAAAGGATATGCACTCAGAAAACTATAAAATACTCATGAAAGAAATTGAAGAAGACACAAAGAAATGGAAAAACGTTCCATGCTCATGGATCGGAAGAAAAAACATTGTGAAGATGTCAATGCTACCTAGAGCAATCTACACATTCAATGCAATCCCCATCAAAATACCATCCACTTTTTTCAAAGAAATGGAACAAATAATCCTAAAATTTGTATGGAACCAGAAGAGACCCCGAATAGCCAGAGGAATGTTGAAAAAGAAAAGCAAAGCTGGCGGCATCACAATTCCGGACTTCCAGCTCTATTACAAAGCTGTCATCATCAAGGCAGTATGGTACTGGCACAAAAACAGACACATAGATCAATGGAACAGAATCGAGAGCCCAGAAGTGGACCCTCAACTCTACGGTCAACTAATCTTCGACAAAGCAGGAAAGAATGTCCAATGGAAAAAAGACAGTCTCTTCAACAAATGGTGTTGGGAAAATTGGACAGCCACATGCAGAAGAATGAAACTGGACCATTTCCTTATACCACACACAAAAAGAGACTCCAAATGGTTGAAAGACCTAAATGTGAGACAGGAGTCCATGAAAATCCTAAAGGAGAACACAGGTAGCAACCTCTTCGACCTCAGCCGCAGCAACTTCTTCCTAGAAACATCGCCAAAGGCAAGGGAAGCAAGGGCAAAAATGAACTATTGCGATTTCATCAGGATAAAAAGCTTTTGCACAGCAAAAGAAACAGTCCACAAAACCAAAAGACAACCGACAGAATGGGAGAAAATATTTGCAAATGACATATCAGATAAAGGGCTAGTATCCAAAATCTATAAAGAACTTATCCAACTCAACACCCAAAGAACAAATAATCCAATCAAGAAATGGGCAGAAGACATGAACAGACATTTTTCCAAAGAAGACATCCAAATGGCCAACAGACAATAGCTCAACATCGCTCGGCATCAGGGAAATCCAAATCAAAACCTCCATGAGATATCACCTCACACCAGTCAGAATGGCTAAATTTAACAAGTCAGGAAACGACAGATGTTGGCGGGGATGCAGAAAAAGGGCAACCCTCCTACACTGTTGGTGGGAATGCAAGCTGGTGCAACCACTCTGGAAAACAGTATGGAGGTTCCTCAAACAGTTGAAAATAGAGCTACCATACGATCCAGCAATTGCACTACCGGGTATTTACCACAAAGATACAAATGTAGGGACCCGAAGGGGTATGTGCACCCCAATGTTTATAGCAGCAATGTCCACAATAGCCAAACTGTGGAAAGAGCCAAGATGTCCATCGACAGATGAATGGCTAAAGAAGAAGTGGTATATATACACAATGGAATATTATGCAGCCATCAAAAGGAATGAGATCTTGCCATTTGCAACGACGTGGATGGAACTGGAGGGTGTTATGCTGAGTGAAATAAGTCAATCAGAGAAAGACATGTATCATATGACCTCACTGATATGAGAAATTCTTAATCTCAGGAAACAAACTGAGTGTTGCTGGAGTGGTGGGGGGTGGGAGGGATGGGGTGGCTGGGTGATAGACATTGGGGAGGGGATGTGCTATGGTGAGCGTTGTGAATTGTGCAAGACTGTTGAATCACAGATCTGTACTTCTGAAACAAATAATGCAACATATGTTAAGAAAAAAGAAAAAGAAGAAGATAGTAGGAGGGGAAGAATGAAGGGGAGTAAGTCGGAGGGGGAGACGAACCAAGAGAGACAAACTGAGGGTTCTAGAGGGGAGGAGGGTGGGGGGATGGGTTAGTCTGGTGATGGGTATTAAAGAGGGCACATTCTGCGTGGAGCACTGGGTGTTATGCACAAACAATGAATCATGGAACACTACATCAAGGACTAATGATGTAATGTATGGTGATTAACATAACAATAAAAATAAAAAAAAACCCAAGGACCCCCCCCCAAAAAAACTAATCTCAGATGTTACTACCTTTCCCCCCCTTCACTTGGCTCTATCCACAGTGGTCTCCTTGCCAGGATCCACTTCGACCTCAGGGCTTTTGTACACTTGCCATTCTCTCTGCCTGGAATCCTTTCCCCCCAAGTTCCCTACATGGCTCACACTCTCCACTGCCTTCACAACTTTACTCAGATGTCATCTTCTTGTTAAGGTCTTTTCTGACCACCCTGTTTGAAATGATATTCCCATCCCTAGTCTCTGGCACTCCTGCTTGCCCTTTTCTTGATTTATTTTAGCCATACTGATCACTACCTGACAAGCTATATATTTTTTTTATTGTTAATCTCCCCACAATAGAATGTAAGCTTTACAACAGCAAGGATTTTGAACTATCCCCTTCATGGATCCATCTCTCCCCAGCTCTTAGAACACTGCCTGGCGCATAAGAGGTGCTCAATAAATATTCAGCCAAAACTGTTGCTCTCCCTATCATCCTAAGGGTTCTAGTAAATATGATTTTAGTTTGCTTCTATGTCCCTGGAAAAAAAATCCAATGACCAGACTTTGTGATGCACTTTGCTCAAAAACACTAGGGAAAAAAAAATCACGCTCACCAGGGGTGCCAAGAAATCTCTTTGGAACCCATCCTAGAATAAGATTTAGTTTCTAGGTTTGTTTTGTTTGAATCCAAAAGTGGATCCAAAGATCTCAATTTTTTTTAAAAAAAGTATGAATATAATATTACATTATTTATATAAAATAAGTTTTTATTCCCTTGAATTAAAAGTATATATATTATAGAATATTAATAATTTCTGGAGGACACTAACTAATGTAAATACTTCTGGGATCAAGATTTAAGAGCTCATGAAACAGAACTCTTTGGGTACCAAGAGAGCAGACGTTACTTCTGCTTTCTGTACTATTTTGACAATTATGTCCCTATAACTGCTCTTTTTATTGTTAATGATGGCTCCGATTTATTGTCTACTCCTTCTATATCACTTGACACTGTGGTTTGTACACAAAATCTTGTTTAACCCTCACATTATTCTTCTAGGGAAGGCATAATTTTTTTTTTAAATTTCCATTTCACAGATGAGGAAGTTGAGACTTAAGAAAGTTAAGTGAGGGGCGCCTGAGTGGCTCAGTTGGTTGAGCATCTGCCTTTGGCTCAGGTCATGATCCCAGGGTCCTGGGATTGAGCCCCATGTTGTGTTCCCTGCTTCTCCCTCTGCTGCTTCCCCTGCTTGTGCTCTCTCTCTCACTCTGTCCCTGTCAAATAAAGAAATAAATAATTAAATAATTTTTAAAAAGGTTAAGTTGAATAGGGTTCTGCTGTTACCAATAGAAAGAGGTGACACCTCTTTCTTTATATTCCTTACCACCGTTGTCCGCATCATCTTTAACATAGTAGTATCAACAATTCCTCTCTCTCTCTCTCTCTCTCAAATAAATAAATAAATAAAATCATTAAAAAAGGGTGGGGGTGCCTGAGTGGCTCAGTTGGTTAAGCACCTGCCTTTGGCTCTGGTCATGATCTCAGTGTCCTGGGATTTAGCCATGAGTCAGGCTCCCTGCTCAGCAGGGCGTCTGCTTCTCCCTCTGCCCCTCTCCCCCTGCTTGTGCTGGCTCTCTCAAATAAATAAATAAACAGAATCTTTTGAAAAAAAAAAAAAAACTGTGCCAGGATGCCTTCCCTTAATCCTCTCCTCATGTCATCCTAATTAGAAGGACCTGTGGCTCTTTTGATTCAGGGCAGTCATTTAAAAGTGATAATTCTTAAATCCTTGTTTCAAACTTCTTACACATAAAATCTTAATCAAGTTACCCAGATTCTTTTACCCATTTTCCTAAGCAGCAAGAGAGATACGAATTTATACCTGTTATTATTTTCCAGAGAGGTAGAAATCACAGAGATGAACTCTTGGAAGGAAAACTGTACCCGTGTTGCAACAGTAACCTCACCCACAGGGATGTCTTGTTTTTCTCCCCCATCAGCCTGTCCCTGTTTTTGTCTTTTTGTGCCCCCTGCAGTTGGAACAAAGCTTGGTGAATAGTGAGCACAAAATAGAGAATACTGAATGAAGGGTAGATACATAAAGTCAGGATACAGTACATTCTCTGCTATAGCATAAACTTCCTTGGTAGTTTTCTCTTTAACCTCCCTGTTCACCATTGGATGAAATTTGCCAGATTTGATTCCAACCCCACCCCCCACCCCAACTTCCTTCTTAAAAATATGCTCAGGGTTAAGGCTTTCTTTCTGTAATCCAGAGGAAAATGACTTATTTTAAAATGCAGTAAAAACACCGCATTCCTTTGGCACAGGATGAAGACCAGCTCAGCTCTTCAGCCCTGGATCATTGTCTATTGTTCTCCAAACAGTAAACCACTATTTCTCACCAGAGATTGCGGGCTGCAGTTCTGTCCGAGCCCTGGGCTTCTCATGAATATGAAGTGAAGGGCTCTGACCCAGAAAGTGGTAGGTAATCTCAAAAAGAAAAAAAAAAAAGGGACAGGTAGGAAGAAAACTAGGCTTTATGTAATTCTACACTCTTGAAATCTCCTGCAGGTTCTGAGCAGGGTAAAATGGGGTCTCGGAAATGTGGAGGCTGCTTAAGTGGTCTGCTGATTCTGCTTGCACTTTGGAGCATAATTGTGAATATATTATTGTATTTCCCAAATGGGCAAACTTCCTATGCATCCAGCAATAAACTCACCAACTACGTGTGGTATTTTGAAGGAATCTGTTTCTCAGGTATCATGGTAAGTGTGACTTTGGAGACTTGGGGTTGCAGAAGGGGGTGTTTTACTAAGCATTGTCTTGTTCCTAGCAGAAATAATGAATAATGGAAAAATCATGCCACTAATCCTGGGTTTAGGATTTGGAAGATGGGTGGGGGTAGAGGGACAGGTAGTCTTGTGAGGGCTTGGGAGGGTGGCTTTGTCATCGGTAAGCTGCCCATTTATGTCACTTCAGCAGTGCAGGAAATTAGTCCTAATGAAAGTCTGTGGGTTGCTGGCTGGTCGAAATACTATGTCCTCATGAACCCTGTGTGTTGGTTTAAGCTGTTTAATGTCCAGTGGCAGTGCTCTTTTCTAGAATACTTTCTATCTGCACTCATGATTTCTCTAGATTGGAGAGGTATCAAGACCGCGTGGAAAAAACAGAGATTTGGAGATTCAAATTTGTGTTCAAATACAAGCTCTGCCATTTGTGTCATGAGACCTTGAGGAAGCTCCTCAATGTCTTTGAGCCTCAGTGTCTTCATCTGAAAAATGGGAGTGATAGCATTTACTTTTTAGGGTAATTGTGGGGATTCAATAAAATCTCATGAAGGAAGTGCCCAGGACGGAGGCTGATATAGCCAGCGAATATTGTGATTATAAATACTTGTTGAAGAATGGGCCAGATCATCATTAAATAGTCTGATATTATACACCTCAGAATGGGGGATGTTTCTGAAAATGAAATCAAATTATTTACAGTCAGAATCCATGGATGTTTTCCTGATGTCTTTGTGCTCTTTAAAAACAAGCTGATAGTAAATCATGTTGGCAAGTCAGAGGAAAAAACACTTTTCCTGATCATATCATTTCTAAAAACAGCACATTGTGCACTACAAGCTTACTATACCACCGATGACATAAAAGAAAATGCATTGTAATTTATCTCTACATCTTCACGGGCGCTTAATTATTATAATATTTGAATAACTATGTTGAAAACAGTTTTCGTTTAGTTACTAATTTGCATATGAAGTTAGTCAACTTTAAAGTATTGATATCCAATGCTATTGAAGTTGCTATGTGATAGGTAGGTACATAATGAATTGTTTGGTTATTGTACTATAAGTGAATGCAAACCTTTTGGAGAAGATTTTGATATGCTATATTAAGATCCATGAAAATGTTTATGTCTTTTGACTTAGTAATCCTAAACCTGAGAATGAATTCTGAGCAAATAATCCATAACAAGGAAAGAGATGCATACATAGATATTTATGGCAGCATTATTCATAATAGTAAGTAATTAGTAGGAGCCCCCTAGCATAGAATTGGCCAAATAAATTGTGGTACATTCACTTTCTATGGTGATGAAAATGATAATTATGAAGATGTAATAACATGGAAAATGCATATTATTTTGTGTTAAGAAAAAAAGAAAAGATACAAAAATAGTGAATAAGTTACGATTACAATTATGCAAAATATACACATGTGGTAATATACTGGGAGTAAATACATAAAAACATGTGAGGGTGTGGGATTTGGGGTAATGTTCCTCCATTATGCTTGAGCCCTGTATTCCAGTTATAATTTTACAATGAAAAAAAAAGCAGTTTCTCTTTCAACACGAGCAATGCCTGTGTTTCTCTTAGGACACAGGACTCCAGGGTCTAGGTCTAATTATTTCTACTAATATTGTAATGAAGCCAGTTACTGTACCTGTTGCACTGTGCCTTCTCTCATCAGTTTCCCTCAATATGTCACTGTAGTCAATAGAAGGGTTGCAAGGCATTGATAAGATTAAACCAGAATCTACTAAAATCTGCGATAACTAATGGTGTTGAAAGGAGGAGAATATAAGACTCTTTGGCTTATATTCTGTGTAAAATTTAAAAGTTAGAAAAGAACCAGTTCTCTATTTTCCATTGTCAAAGGATTCTTGAAAAACATGATTGTTACTGCATCAAATCTTTTTAAGAGAAAGAAGAGGGATGTAGATAAATAAATAAGTAGACAAACAAAAGCTGACGAACTTGGAAACTGGAAATGTTGACTGCACATAGTAAAATAACAATGAACTCAGCTTCAAGATTCAGTCCTGAGCATTGGGAGTAAAGGCTAGGTGGAGAATTTGTCAGAAGCAATTCACGGTCCATACCTGCCCAAACTGGGAACTATTACAGTAAAGAAATCCACGTTCTTTTCAGAACTTCAGCCCTTTGCTTAAGATACCAAGAAAAGGAAGTAGAATACATTGAATTCTCCCAGTCTGTCGGCTTGATAGAGACAAAGCACACTTGAAAATTTGAACCTGAGATGACTTTTGCTTGGGCAAATCAAATTGACTTTACTTTGAATTAAGACACGTAGTTTCAGATTAACCATGCCTCTCACCTGCATTCCCAGAGGGCAGTAAATGGAGAGAGGCTGGCAAACAGCAAAGTCTGGTGAATGATTTTCCTTTGACCTCTGCAACTGAGTCAGTGAGAAATGCAGGTTTGCTGTGTGGGGTGGTATTCCCATGTCCATACCATTTACTGCTTAATCATTAGCTTTTGATGCCATGCCAATAATAGCTAACATTTATCAATCACTTACTATAAATCAAGCACTATGTTCAAAATTTTGCATACATGACCTCCTAACAACCCAATGAGATGAGTTCGCAGCACCATTTTATAGGGAAGGACTCTCAAGCTCACACAGTTAGAAAATGGCAGCACTGGGATTCAAACCCAGGTCCACTTGACCCCAGAGTCCCTGCTCTGAATCACTGTGCTCTGATTATGACTAGTATTTCATTTCTGATATTTCCTCTCTTCCCTACTACAGATGCTTATAGTAGCAGCAGTTCTTCTTGTATTGGAGAATGATAGCAACTATAAATGTTGCCAGAGTGAAAACTGCAGCAAAAAATACATGGTAAGAGCAATAGTACTTTGAGGATGGTTGAGTGGTCTCTGGCTCTCTTTCCTCTCACTCAGAAACATGAATATATTGACATTATTGTCCCCTCTCCATGATCCTTTCAATTCAGAGCCCAAGAGTTTACTAAAAAAAAAAAAAAAAAAATCGTCCATTTTGTTTATTGTCTTTCCTCCACCTTTGTCTTGCTGATGTTCTTCCCGAAGTTCAGGATTTAAAGACATGAAATTGGAAAATAATACTACCTTTTCCTAACTGGGTTTCTGTGAGTTTATTTTTTTTCCCTTTTCAACTTTGAGGACTGATTTACATTCAATAAATGGCATCCATTAAAATTGTACAATTCCATGAGTTTTGACAGCCAAATACACCCAAGCAACCACCATCACAATCAAGACACAGAATATTTCTATCACCCCTGAAAGATTAATCTTTGATCTGCTTTATGTCACTATAGATTAGCTTGTAGTCTATGTGAATAGAATCATGCAGAATTTTTCTTCTGTATCTGGCTTCTGTCACTCAGCATAATGATTAGATTTATCCATGTGTTGGGTATATGTGATGTACATTTTTTTAAACTGGGATTTTAAAAATAATTTAAATAGAATCAAGAGAGAATAATACAACCAAATTTTCTAAGCCTGTGCTCAGCAGGCAGGTGCTAGGCTCCTACATTTCCATCATTATCCTTTTCTTCAGGGTCATCATCTTTTAATCATATTTGCATAGCACTTTATAGTTTTTTTCACACTTACCCAGTGACTTAGATCATTGTTACTCATACTGATATGAATTACCTGTGGCTCAGAGAGAACATGTGATGTATTAACTAAAAGGACTTTCCTGGAGGCCTGGTAGGCATATCTTGCAGCAGTGACTGCCCACCGTGGCTGCCCGTTGCAATCATCTGAGAGCTTGGAGTTGGGATCCCATCCCCAGACATCCTGAACTAGTTGGTCCAAGGGGCAACCAGATTTTAATGCGCAGCCAAGACGACATGTCCAGCTTTCTTTGACAGATGTGTTGGAAGACTAAATTAGCTGTTAAATTTAGAACTGTGCTTCTGGAGGAGAAGATTTGAAGATTTGAAAGACACTCTGTGCACGTGCACGCACGTGTGCTTTTTGGGTGTATGTATTTTCTTAACCAACCAACCAACTCAGACATCCCCAGGTAGCTGCTGGTATTATACGTACGGAAAAGCTTTCAAAATTGCCGAGTTGAAGCAATAGAGTCAGGTAAAGATTAACCTAAATGATATTCAGGGAATCTCTAGAAAACAAACGTATGTTCCATTAGGTTCATAATAAAAATAAATGTGTTCAATTTGCCTTGACTATTAACATCTCCAGCACAAATGGATGCTGTAGACAGTGTGGAGTCTGGACAGGGTCTGATAATCAAATTGAATGAGATGACTGGTATCTCAAAGGGAAAAGCAGGAGGAAGGGAGAGGGGATTCTCTGAATTCCCTGCTTGGTTCTTTCAAGGTAGGGCTTTAGAATAGGGGTCCCAGTTCATATGCCCCCAGGAGCAATTACCTGATGGAAATGAAAGAACTGAGCCTGGTAGGCATTAGAGCAAGTCTCTGTTTAAGGAAGAGAGGGAGCCACTCCTCAAGTCCAGCCGATTGTTATCATGACAAAACTGGGCAGTGTTTCTCAGTTTTCAGTGGAAAGTAGAAATATGGAGCTTTATGTACAACTTCTCAATTACAGCATGGCGGCAGTTAATTCTCATTTAAATTAAATAAAGCACATCTTGAAGGCTAACTCTGAGTCTGCCCAGGTTTGGAGCTGCTGAAGCTCTGCAATGGAAATTGATTCACTTGACAGAGGAGAAAAAGTTTTCCCCAAAAGTTTCCTTTGCCCTCAACAAAAACACATCTCCGTAACTCATACTTTTTTTTTCTACCAAAACACCTACTTTTTTTTCTTGTACACAGAGTTGTTCTCTTCTTATTTCTAGTAGTTTTACTTTCTTTTTTTTTAGCAGTTTTAATTCCATATATTAGAATTCTTAACTCTTAGAAACTTAAATTTCTAGTGAAAACCAGAAAGTAAGCAATTGTGGAGTGTTATAGATGTCAACATCCTGTTGATTGGCAAATTCATGAATATGCTATTTCCATAATTTCTAAAGCATACATTTTTACAAAACCAATTGCTATAAAATCTAGCACAGACTTCATAAGATTACTTGTCAAGGGCAGATAAAAATCTTAAAAGTCTTCTTCACAACTATTAGTAAAAAACTTTAGCCATCTGAATGGGTAGCCATAACTTGTTCCATCGGCCAGAAACACAATTTGGACTCTTTTATAAACTGGTGACTTTTGTATCAACGTACCTGGTATGTGGCTGAAATTTAAAAACAAAGGCCATACGATCTCTGTGTCTTTCTATATGCTTATTTATGTCTGTATATGTCTGTTACAGACGTGTGATATTTTTCTACCTCCAGATGGTATTACCAAAATAATTTATAAAATCTCTCAAAAAAAGTTCTATTCTAATTGGCATAGAGATAAATGAATGCTCATATAAATTAAGTATTCCTAAATACAAAGACTAATCCAAAAAAAATATCTATCAGGGTCTGAATATCAACCTTCAATTTGGCCAACTTCTGACCATACAGCCCCTTAAAAAAATTGTTTCAAATATTTAAACCAAATGACTTGAAACCAAAACCAAAACTTAACCATGGATGCAAGAGATGTCCCCAAGGAGGGTGCAAAAGATGCAGCCCTCCCAAGATCCAGAATCACTCCCAAAGTTAACAAAAGAAAGACTTAGACAACTCCTCCTGAAAGCTGGCGACAGTTGGTAGGATGCTAGCCACAGTGGGGTGCAGCCCAAATTTCTGTATGGCAGATTTTTGGGGGCTTACAACCTGACAGTTGGTTGCCTCCAAGAACTGACACTTGCATGCCCTGACAGGCAGAAAGCCAAGCCAATTTCTCAGAACACAAAAAAGAGACAAACAGGAAATTGATTAGCTGTCCCTGGGAGGGAAAGGATCAATAACCAATGGATAACTCAAAACCAAATTTTAACCAGAGTCACAATCCAAAGAACTAATTTTTATAAATGTTTTCCCCTGCCAATCTGAATCTGAAAAGGAAAAGACTCTTACCACCTACCCTGGACCAGTCCCCCACAGGCAGAGATCCAAGAAACTGACATGGCAAAAATTCTTCTGTGGCTTTTGTCACAGATCCAGGATCTCTAACCATAGCTCCTGGACCAAGCAAGGGGTTCCCAGCCAATGGTGCCCCCTGTTGGGTGCCAGATACTGTAGCGGAAAAAAAGTTTTATTTGACCCTCTTAGGGTTCCTGGCACTCAATCTGAAATTTAAACTGACAAAAACAGATTAGCAAGAGAAAGGGGTACACATTTTATTGAATTTTATGTATACATGGGAGCCTTCACAAGAGAATGAAGGCCTAAAGGAGTGACCAGAGTAGCAAGAAACAGCAATGAATTTGTAAAGAATTGGCAAGGGTGGGGGTTTGGGCTAGGGGTAGTAAATGGTGAAGAAGTAACTAGGAAGATAAGGTTGAGTTTAATGAAGTTTGTTTACATAGTTTTCTTGGTCCCAAATTCCCTGTCTCTGCTGATAAAAATGTCTTCCTTTTCCTCCTTGTACAGAGAGGGTAACTTTCACATGGGAGTTTTATGACCTGTTTCAGAGAAGAAGGGTGAAGGGGCTGGGAGGGGTCGGAGTGACCATCCTGTTTCTGCCATTTTCTCAAACTCCTTCAGTTTAAAATATTCAGTCTGCTAAGGTGCCATATTATGGGGGTGACCTGAACTCCATTAACTTCTTGTTTGCTATTCATTCTTCTGTGGAGTTTCATTTTCTGCCAAAATCCTGTGTGTTGTTAACCCTGGAAAACAACTATCTGCCAAATAGAGACGCTTGGAATAATAGATAAAAATTGTGATTATAGTTACACTTTTGAAATAATTTTTACATCCACTGTGTTCTTTAATTTTGAAACATCTCCGTTATGAAGGTACTATAATCATCTACATTATTTACAGTTTATAGAAAATGAAACTGACTCAGAGAGATTCTTATTCCTGCTTTATTTCGAGGCTCAATTGTGCAATGGTATCTACTCATTAGACTGTAATTTGTATATATACACAAATATATGTCCTATGCTATGGTTACCAGTTTCACCAAATGAAGAAATTCTTCGTTGATCTTTCCAGTGAACTGCTTAAGAGTGTATTTGGTAAACAAGGAGCTCAATCTTTTCAGAACATTCTTCTTCCTTTTTGGAAGATGGCATTGGTGAATAGGTAAATTTTCTTTGTAAAGTGTAACAGTCAGTAATCTGTTAAAAAAAAAACGTAGCTTGTCTCATCCCCTGATGGGGCAACATTCTATTAAAATCAGTATGAGAAATATAATTTGAATGATCTTTTAATCAATGGGAAGATGCCAATGAAATAATATCAAATAGGAAAAAAGCAGAATTGTTCCTTTCTTCTTTGGGTTTTTAAATATATTTTTTTTCTGATTTCCCATAATGAGCATGTATTAATGTTATAATCAGTAAAATAATGTTAAATTATTTGAGAGATATATAATGTGAGATCACTTTTGTTCCCCAAATCACAGGTTTGTTGTGCTCAGTTTTTCTGGTCTCAAGTTTTGAATTTATCATCAACTAACTTGGCTGTTCTACTCTCACTTGAAAGCAACATTTCTAAAACCAGATTAAGTTGTCTCCCAAACCAAACTACCCTTTTTGGCATCCCTATCTCTGTACCTTTCATTCTGGATTTTTTTTTTTTTTTTTTTTTTTTAGTCCATCTCTAGCTACTTATTTCCTCCCCAACGTCTTTTCCTCCAGGGCTTGTCTTTGTCACTGCAAGTTGAAATTGCCTTGACACAGAATCCTTGTTTTGGGCTCTCTCACTTCTGGCTGGCATGCCATCACCGCAGAGCCATCTTTCAAAATTATATATTGGTTCATGTCACTTCCTTACTCAAAAACCAAGTACATGGCTTGTTGGAAAAAGAGCTATTCTGGTTATTTATAAATTCAAAATGAGCTTGGTACATTTTGTGCCAGGAAGTAAGGAGGTGTTCAAAGAACGACAGGGATATCTCAAAGGGCTTGACTTGGCAGGAATTGACTTGACAGGATGTTCTCACTGGCCATATTTGGACCAAATGAGCATCTAAAAGAATAATAACAGTTATGAATGATAACACATTGAATTAGAAAATCCATACATATACAATAATAGAGAAAGAGAGAGATGGGAAATGGAAGTTTTTCTGTGCAGAAAAGTAATAAGGTATAAATGCAGAAGAAATGATAGAATGAGATAAGCAGCACCCTGCAACCTGTCATTGTGACAATTAGTAATCAATGGATATGAGGCTCATCAGTGGATGGTAAATCCATCGTTGAAATGTCTTTGGGGGATAGGATATTACACAGTCTCAAAATATTACCTCACCAATTATTTACTAATTGCAAAGTGGAAAATATATGTTTATAGACCTGCAGGACACCACCTTAACCAAGAGGTCAAGGACATCACCAATAGCAGTGAGAGGTCCCTAAGGTATTCATGCCCATCAGGTGTTCTTGCCAAAATGTTTAACCCAAGTCTAGTTGTGAGGAAGAAATCAGAGTAGCCCAGATTGTGGGGGACATTCTATAAGACAACTGACTGGGATTGTTCAAAAACAATTTAATATTCTAAAAAACAAAAAGGCAGTAAGACTAATGTAGATCAAAGGAAACTAAAGAGATGTAACCCTGTGCATAAACTCTCATTGGATTCTGTACAAAAAAGCAAAACACAGTTGCAGAATAATAGAATATCTTTATTTTGGGGAGATATGTGCTGATGGGTTTAGGAGTGAGATATCACAGTATCTACAACCTACTTTCAAGTGGTTCGGGAACAGAAATGTGTAAATAAATACATACATGTGCATGGATATATACATACACATACAGAGAGAGAGCAAGCAAAAATGATAAAATATTCACAGAAGATGAGTCTAGACAAAGACTATACAAAGATACATTGACTCTAGTATACTATACTGTATGTTCAACTTTTTGGTAGATTTGAAAAAAAAAATTAAGTGAAAGGTATGGGGGCGGGGGAAAGCTACTTGCCCTGAAGGATGAAGCCCACCCTCCTTGATCCAGCATTCAAAGTCACCTTCTGCCTGCATATACCAAGTTGCACTCACTTTGTAAGCAATGCTGAAGGCTGGATTGTGTCCAACAGCCCCATTTCCCCAACATTAGCAAACGTGTCAATCTGGTCTTCATGAACTTCTCTCTAATGCTTGGTGGGAACCCTCTCTTAGATCACACTAATCTATTTACCCTTACAACTCTGCTTGTACTGATCTGCCTGTGAACACTGCTCATTCTCTCTACTCCAAGGAAAACACCCTCTTCCCCATCAATCTTATCCTCACTTGAACATAAATATGGCCATGTAGGCTAACACCTGATATTTCCCCTCATATTCCTGTAAGTGAAGGTATTCACATATCATCTTCACAGGAGAAAAGCCAAGGTCCTAGCTTCTGATTCTTAGAGAACCCACCCAATGTAGAAAAGAACGCCTTTAGTAAATATAGATGGATTGGTCACATCCTTTCACTGCATTAATGTATGATCATTATTTTGATATTGAAATTCCAGAAGAAAGGAAGAAATGTAGTAAATTAACTAGGATCCTCTGTGGAATCCCAAACAAAAAGTCATTTTAAAAACTTATTTTAAAGATCAGGTGGGTTTGGATTAAATGTTTCTGTTTTTCTGTGGGCATTTACACAGACTGCATGCAGCAGATTTGGGTGAGTAGGGGAAGGTACCTATCTGAACATTTATCCACAATACCCCCTCGTCTCATTCGATGACACCAACCTCCTCCACCACCTTCTCCTCCTCCTCCTTCCTCTTCTTTTTTTTTTTTTTCTGACCTCCTTCTTCTGTGTTTAATTTAGACACTACTGTCGATGATCTTTTCTGCCCTTGGAATTGCTTTCTCTGGATACTGCCTGGTCATATCTGCTCTGGGCCTCGTTCAGGGTCCCTACTGCCGCACACTGGATGGCTGGGAGTATGCCTTTGAAGGCACTGCAGGACGGTAAGGAATAATTCTCTAAATCAAGGGGCTCAGAAAGCCAGAAACACCTGGCTTCATGCTCATGCTCATTTTCCATGGTCACTTTGGGTTTCCATGTGGGTATGTTAGTGCAGAATTTTCCTATTAAATAATAGACCAATTTCTTCCTGCATAGATCTCTGTTTAGACGTTTTTCCTCTCTCTCTCTCTCTCTCTCTCTCTCTCTCTTTCTTTGGCCAGTCTTTTAATGTCATTTGCATTCACTATTTTGAGGTTGATGTGGAGATATCCAAGTGAAAGGTGTGTTTCTTCCAAACTTCAGAGCAAAGCTTCGTGGTTTCTGTGGCCTGGCAACTGCTGGAGCCTAGGACTTCAATGATTCTAACAACTCAGTTTTGTTGTGTGGCCAGTTTGGATTGTGCAGTCTGTTACAGCTGGGAAGGGGCTTGTCTGGGAGAGAATCCCAGTGCCCTTGGATGGTGTTACCCACTCTATACCATCAGGGACAACACAGAGATAGAAGCAGGTAGCGTGAGCGGCCAAGTTCAGAGTGAGATCCGGGGACACGACCAGGTGCAGGGGTTTGTGGGGGAACCAAGAGAAGATCTAGTGTGGACTGAAGAAGAGTCTAGGAAGGCAGCCTTACTTAGAGGGCTGGTCGTTCAGTTAGCTGTTCGGGAACCCAGTGCTGGATTGCAGAACACCTCACACTGGCACTGTACCTGCCACCATCTGCAGAGACAGCTCTAGAGGAAGCAGGGCCATCTAGAGATGCAGGAGACGTCCATTGAATCTCTCTTGATCTTGTCCTATGCTCAGAATTCTAATGGTATAAACGGAGGGAGTGTCTGTACCACTCCCTAGGGAAGTTACAGTCTCTTCTCAGTTCCCTATGACTGGCTCTGTTGTTCAAGACCCACATCTATTTGAAGTCTTTCATGCTCAGCTAGGCCTGGATTGCAAAACTTCTTTTGTGCCCATAGCCACCTTTGTCCTGAAGGTTCCACCAAGTGCCACGTGCTGCGAGCAGAGCTCTCTCTCAGGTCGGGAGAACCTAGAAAATAACCTCAGGCATTTCAGACCACTCCTGTGGGACTTTAGGGGCTCAGGAAAGGGGACCCTAATGAAAAAAACCCCACTAGGTGCAAAAAATGATTTTTTTGTGCCATCATCCCCAGACCCCCAAACCAAAGAAGATTTCCCTTTCAGTGCAAGAATCTGAGATTGCCCACATGCCTCTCCATTACTCTTTTTTTTTTAATTTTTATTGTTATGTTAATCACCATACATTGCATTATTAGTTTTTGATGTAGTGTTCCATGATTCATTGTTTGTGTATAACACCCAGTGCTCCACGCAGAACGTGCCCTCTTTAATACCCATCACCAGGCTAACCCATCCTCCCACCACCGCCCCTCTAGAGCCCTCAGTTTGTTTTTCAGAGTCCATCGTCTTTCATGGTTCGTCTCCCCCTCCGATTTCCCCCCCTTCATTCTTCCCCTTCTGCTATCTTCTTCTTCTTTTTTTTTTTAAACACATATTGTATTATTTGTTTCAGAGGTACAGATTGAAAGTTGCCCTTGATATTTGTATTCACCTGACTCCAGCTACAGACAAATATTTGGGGGTAAAACATTAGAAGCCATGAAGGGAAGTTAAGTCTCTGGTCTCCTAGAGAAGTTTCCAAACCTTGGCAAATTCTGGGTGGAACAAGTGTTAATGTTAAAGTTCCACAAATCAGTTATTCATTTGTATGTTTTTCAACAAATATTTCTTGAGCATCTACTGGGCCCAGGCCTTGAATTAGGTGCTACAGAATCAAAGATAAGTCACACAGTTTTACTTCCCTCTGGGAGCTCACACGGACCTGACAGAACGTTCTGCTAAGATGGAGGTTTTGGAGTGAACATTGCCCTCATAGCACAGGCCTTCAATGCTTACACATCTGGGTTCACGTCTTCCAACTGCTACTTACAAACTGTATCACCTTAGGGGCACCTGGGTGCCTCAGTCGTTAAGCGTCTGCCTTCGGCTCAGGTCATGGTCCCAGGGTCCTGGGAACGAGCCCCGCATCGGGCTCCCTGCTCCGCGGGAAGCCTGCTTCTCCCTCTCCCACTCCCCTTGCTTGTGCTCCCTCTCTCGCTGTGTCTGTCTCTGTCAAACAAATAAATGAAATCTTTAAAAACAAAACAAAACCGTATGACCTTAAACAGATATCCCTGAGCCTCTGTAAATCATTTCCACCTCACAGAATTGACAAGTAAATGGAAACAAAGCACAGATTAAGATTTAATAAATTTTTAGGATAAGCCAGATTTTATGATTAACATCATTACCAAGCATAGTGTTTTATGGCTCCATCTGCTGGGTAGTCAGTAGACTCAAGCACGGGCATGGCGACTGCTGGGGATCCTGAATCAGTTCCATTCAACAAGCATTTGTGGGTCTTTGCAATGCGCCAGGCACTGCCTTAGGCCTTAGGTCTGGCTATTCAGGGGTGTAGAAATCACGGTAGGGCTCTCAGAGTACACAGCCTAGTGAGGGAATAGATAGGGATACAGATAAGACAGACTTAAGAATATAAGGAAGTAAATGCTGTGATAGAGCTCTATGTGGAGGCTGTGGAGGGAGTACCAGAAATAGCGTCTCCATTCCTTCCAGACCCTGCTAGTGCATTTACTGCTCTGTGGTTTACAGGAAGAATAAATAAGCACCACAGTCCAGGAGAAAAATCAACACCGTGGAGGTCATCTTGCTTTCAGGTGTTGGATGATCTGTGCAGAGCATGTACTGGGAAGTCTGGAGTGAGGATCTTGAAGGGATTAGCTTCCCTGGTGGCTGAGACTGAGTTCAGAGTATGAGGGTGTATGGAATGGGTCTAGGGAAATGGTAACAGGAAATTTTATCTGTATCAGGCTTTACAGGTTCCACAGCATTTTTACACACCTTTCACTGAATATTCCTAATAACCCCAGCATTCCATAAGTTAATCCCATTGTCCAAATAAGACTCTAGGGGTCAGAGATGTGAAGTCTCTTGTCCAAGATCCTACAGAACCAAGAGCTCCCTACTGAGTACTTTTGCCCCTTGAGACCTAAGTGCCTTTAGAAAGATCAGGAAATTCTCGGAGTCCTTCTGAGGGTCCCAGAGCATAGAGAGTAGGAACTACAGAAAGGGAGGAAAGAGAACTAAAGGAAGGGAATAGGAGAGAAACGGGGTAGGGTGGGGGGAGGGGGGTAGGGGAGAAGGAAAAACAAAGAGAAGAGGGAAGTCATGGTGGTGGTGTTCCCTGAAATGCAGAATTCACCGGTCCCACCACAGACACCAATGCTCCAGGCCACTTGCCCAGTAGGCTCTTTGCCTTAGCTGCCATCTCAGGAAAAAGCATATTGCTATTGACAAGGTATTTATGAACAACTCTGCCCTACAAATAGGTTTGATTATCTTTGTTTGGAGAATTCTCTGAGGAGACCAGTTTTCCATTTTGATTCCATTGAACAAGAGTGTGACCCTTAGGAGAAGCACTGCGGGTCATGCTGGATCCGGAAGGGGGCAAATGTCAGTCGGGTAGATTCAGCGTGCTTTCAAGATCATCTTGGGGCGTGGTTGAATTCTCACAATCCAGTGCTAAACTAGACTGACGGAACCTTCCGAGTTTTTGCATCCCCACCTCATCACTTAAATTTTAGCAGCAGGAGAGCGCAGCAGTGTTCTAAAGGAGAGGTGCTCGCCCTGCGGACTCCAAACCAGCCGCAGCGGCGGCGACACTGGGAATTTAGAAATGCAAAACCTCAAGCCTCATCCAGACCTTCTGGATCAGAAACTTGGTGGTGGGCGGTGGGGCGGGGGGTTCTCTGCAAGCTGCATTTTCACAAGCCCTCCAGATAATCCTGGAACCACTGTTTGAGAGGGCTTTGGGGACAGATTCTAGGAGTTTCTTTTCTTTTCTTTTTTAAGCAAAATAAGGCTTATAAGGGATTTAT
Organism: Zalophus californianus; assembly: GCF_009762305.2. NCBI lineage: Eukaryota > Metazoa > Chordata > Mammalia > Carnivora > Otariidae > Zalophus > Zalophus californianus. The sequence goes on along the minus strand of NC_045595.1, from coordinate 104,154,993 downwards.
TTTTTTTTAAGATTTTATTTATTTATTTAAGAGAGAGCACAAATGGGGAGCAGCCAAGGGAGAGGTTGAGAAGCAGGCTCCCCGCTGAGCGGGAAGCCCAACACGGGACTTGATCCCAGGATGCTGGGATCATGGCCTGAGCGGAAGGCAGACGCCTAACCCACCGAGCCACCCAGGTGCCCCAAGTCTAGGAATTTCTAGAAGCATTTCACTTTGTTATTTCGCCACATGTGTGATTTTTTTATATCTAGCACAAGTTCAGCCTTGTCCCGGACAGCCCAGGCTAACTTCTGGACTTTTAGGGAATGAGCAGTCTTTACCTTTCTTGGTATTGACACGTGCTGCCTTTTATTACTAGTGAATCCTTCAGAATGTGTCTTCTCTTCTAACTGAATTAAAATTGTCTCTGAGGCAGGATCCCTGTTGAAAATAAGCATAGCCCAATGCTTTAGGCATGCTATATACTCAATATATGTATTTGAATGGTTTTTTAAATGCTTTCATTCACATTTAATATTATGTATTTCAGTCATATATATTAATTTCCCAAACATACAAACATCTGTAGCCTTCTTACTTGGACCGAGTATTTTGACTTGGCCACGAGTCTTGTTGATTATATTCCTCCTCTCTCTCAGTTTCCTTACAGATTCCAGCATATGGACCGAGTGCCTGGAACCTGCACACGTAGTGGAGTGGAACATCATTTTATTTTCTATTCTCATAGCTCTCAGTGCGCTTCAAGTGATTGTTTGCCTCATCAGAGTAGTCACTCAGTTATCCAAGATACTGTGTGGAACCTATTCGGTCATCATCCAGGTAGTAGATCACTAGTAGCACCTGTACCTCCTCCATTTTACCCCCCATTACCCAAGATTCAATGACTCTGGTTGAAAGGTTTTTAGCCTCCCATCTTTTTCTTTCCATTCCCACTGCCCTCAACTAATAGCTCAATTTTTTTTCGATATTCCAATGTGTCTGTTGGCTTGCCTATGTGGATTGAATCAATGGAATAATTATAAAATCCGCACTCAGTCCTGAATGGTGAAAACAGCACAAGTGTTTTGAATGAGCCACAGTTAGGTGTTTTGTGTAGAAATAACTCAGAGCACAACGAAGTCTTACTATTTATTGAGAATTTCCCTGTTCATAAGATAATTGAAGGCTCACAACATTATCCCATTGAAATAATTTCTCTTCTGAATGCTGCTACATTAACCTAATATTCTTTATACTGAATCATTAGTAATTGGTTTTAAAGTAGAGAAAGATGTTTTTATCCCTCCCAAACTGCTTCTGCTTCATTTGCTAAAATACTAATGTTAATTTAGTTATGGTTGAAATTGCTAAAACTACCCAGCAAGTCCAGAGTGAAGAGAAATCATGAACGAGTTATCTTGTGTCTTATCTAACAAAAAATAATGTATACCCTTCCTAGTATTTTCAAGTAGATATTTTCCTAATTCATCATGTTTTGAATATGAACTATGAATTTAAGTTGCTACCTGGATCATGGATCATTAATCAAGCCAAATTTACTACTTTATTCATTTTCTTTTCCTTTTTTTATAGCCTGGAATCATTTGAATGACAACAAAAATATTTTCCACTATCAAGATGCCATCCATCTGTCTCATATCTCCTGTATAGACCTTAACGCAATATTTAAATGATGGTGATTTCTCCATTTGGTGTTTTTTGAGCCTGCTTATAAAATTGATAGTCCTCCCTGAAAGTGCCAACTATGTCACCCTTCAATTTGGAATTTTTTTCTAAGCAATATGTGCCAGGATCTCTAGGAACATCCATATTCTTTGGTCAAACAAATCCATTTCCAATAATCTATACTATGGAACTAAATAAGAATAGAAGATAAAACTTTATGCAAATACAAATAATACAATATTATTTAATATTCTAGAAAATTAGAAGTACCCCAAAGTTAAACTTTAAGGGAAGGACTAAATCAAGAGTAGTACATTAGTTGTAATATTATATAGTCATTACAAATTATGATACACAGTCATTACAAATTATATTTTAAGATTATGAATACTGTTAGTTAAAAAAGCAGATTACAAATTTATGTTTACAGTATAAACATAACCATCCAAGATAAACACCAAATAATCAAAATTTAGGAGAAAAACTCAGTCTAGAAGGATTTACAGAAAAATGTCAACTGTCATTTGTCTGGATGATAGGTGACCCTTCCTACTTTTCTATATTTCCCAAGTTTTCTTTATCATGTTTTATAATTAAAACATTTTAAAACTCATATTTTTACTATTAAAAATGTTTGCTTTTATCCATCCTTTAAAGATATATGCTTTTTCCACATGTTTTCCCACCATGAGTATCTGTAAACATCATAAAATAATGCTTCAACCCTTCAATAAGGAAAGTATTGAGATAGAAAAGAAAAAAAAAAGGGGTGCCTGGGTGGCTCAGTCGTTAAGCATCTGCCTTCGGCTCAGGTCATGATTCCCGGGTCCTGGGATCAAGCCCCGCATGGAACCCCGCATGGAACCCCGCATGGAGCCCCGCATGGAGCCCCACATCGGGCTCTCTGCTTGGCGGGAAGCCTGCTTCTCCCTCTCCCACTCCCCCTGCTTGTATTCCCTCTCTCGCTGTCTCCCTCTCTGTCAAATAAATAAATAAAGTCTTTGGAAAAAAGAAAAGAAAAGGCAAAAAAAAGTTACACAAATTTATATAATCTAGCTGAACCTTTAACCTTATTGTCTCACTCCTGAGGATGAGTGTGATGGGTTGTAAGAGGTAGCCTTGAAATAAATGAGCAGTCGAGGACATGATCAATGGGTTAAAGAAAGTGACAATTGACCAGTTGATACCTATGTCATAGGGAGTTACCACTACCTGTATTTATAGAAAAAGAAGTTTTTAGTAAAACATTTAGAATCTTTCTATCTATACCCTATACTTACCATGACCTACTTGAGAACAGCAGCTGTGTTATATATTTTCCCATTCTCCTTAGGACATAGCACAAAGAAGTATAGTAGACACTCAATGTTGGATATTTATGCCAGGCCCATCTGCCCTTCATGGCTGCTCTGCTGAACACCTGTCTTCATCATAGGCCCCACTGGGCCATAACACTTCTGCCACTTCCCTGTTTCTCTCCTCCATGAACATTGTCAACAATGCTCTGTCAATACCTGCTCTGTGCCAAAGCTGGACAGCAGCCTGGGAGAAGAAGGAAAAATGCTTCTTTCCTTGGCACCTGCTCTGCCCACATCCTCCTTTAAAGGAAGCTGCCCTGACTGCAGCCTTTGCTGATGTAAGTGTCTTGAAAGCAAGCCATGTTGTATATCAGATGACCTCCATGCCTGGACCCAGCCAAAAGAACAGGGATGGGCACCCAAGCCATGGGCAGCCTATTGTCGCCCTACTAGCTCTGACTTAGCCAAGAGTGAAACACCATCCAAATGAGATTCGTGGTCATTCTTGCTTGAGAATTTGAACTCAAGGAAGCCAAGAATAAAGCAACCCAATCATTGCTGTCAGGAAAATAATTAAAGGATGAGAAAAGACACCAACATACAGAGAGTATCTGATTACTCCACCCAGCCCATAAACGTCATATTTATCATCCACCTTTCTTAGTTCTCCCAATGACTCCTTTACCTTCTGGTAAACAGACGTCTGGCAGGTCAACCCCACCAGTTTGTCTGACACACTCAGACTGTCTCAACCTTGTTTAGATTCAATATGGCACCATGCCTTGAGTGGACCATGAGCAGATGTCAGCTGAACGACTCCACCCCAGAACTGGAAACATTGCCTGAGTACAGGGTTGCAGCCAAATGCAGTAGAGTATTTGTATCAGTAAATTAAATATTAACACAGCAACCCCACATTTTTTATTTAAAGAGCATCTGCTAATAAGGCAGTTTTAAGGAAAAAAGCTGGATACAAATCTATGTGTGCACTGTGAGCCCAATTTTTTAATAACCATATGATTACATGTAGACATGTGCAAACCTTCAGATACAGACAAAAAAAGACTGGAACAATACCTAAATGTCAGTAGTTAATAATTATCCCCTAATGGTGGGATTGTGACCCATGTTTCTTCTCTCTACATTGTTCTATATTTTCAAATTTCATTTGAAAGTGTGTTCCTTGAATAATGAGAAAAAATAAATACCATTTTAAAAGGAAGTAGTCTCTCATCCTTTTTATAAAATCTGCTTAAGGAGCTTAAAATAGAAAAGCACTAAACATGAAGGTAAGTGTGTGATAGTCCTTTTTCTTGTTCTTTTCATTTTCTCATTCTCAGAGAGACCGAATATTGCTAATTCTAATTGAGAATGAATTCTATTTTATGCATTTATTTTTTATATTTGCTATTTCTCTCTTATTTCCCTTGCTTCTCTCTCACTGTAATTTTTCTAACTTCTTAAATTGAATGCCTAGCTTATTAATTTCAAACTTTCTTTTTTTCCTTAAAATAATCATTTAAGACTATACACATTTTATTTAAGTGCCAATTTGGTTGCATCTCCCAAGTTTCAATATGTTATATTTTCCTTATTATTTAGTTATAAATTTTTCTACTTTTCTTTAGGATTTATTTTTCCATCTATGTGTTTTTAAATGTGCTTTAAAATTCTCAAATATATGAGTTTGGGTTTTTAAAAAAATAATCCAATCAATAAATCGGCAGAAGACATGAACAGACATTTTTCCAAAGAACACATCCAAATGGCCAACAGACACATGAAAAAGTGCTCAACATCGCTCGGCATCAGGGAAATTCAAATCAAAACCTCAATGAGATACCACCTCACACCAGTCAGAATGGCTAAAATTAACAAATCAGGAAACGACAGATGTTGGCAAGGATGCGGAGAAAGGGGAACCCTCCTACACTGTTGGTGGGAAGGCAAGCTGGTGCAGCCACTCTGGAAAACAGTATGGAGGTTCGTCAAAAAGTTGAAAATAGAGTTACCCTATGACCCAGCAATTGCTCTACTGGGTATTAATCCACAGGATACAAATGTAGTGATCTGAAGGGGCACCTGCACCCCAATGTTATAGCAGCAATGTCCACAATAACCAAACTATGGAAAGAGCCCAGATGTCCATCGACATCTGGTATACACACACACACACACACACACACACACACACACACACACACACAAGGGAATATTACTCAGCCATCAGAAAAATGAAATCTTACCATTTGCAAACTGAGGGTTCTAGAGGGGCGGGGGGTCGGGGAATGGGTTAGCCCAGTGATGGGTATTAAGGAGGGCACGTATTGAATGGAGCACTGGGTGTTATACGCAAACAATGAATCATGGAACACTCCATCAAAAACTAATGATGTAATGTATGGTGATTAACATAACAATAAAATAAAAACAATTCACAGTAAAAAAATTGATTTCCAACTTAATTGTATTGTGATTATACAATGTGGTCTATATGATTCTGATACTTTGAACATTTTTAAAACATGTTTTATGGTTACTATTTGTAAATATTTTATGTACTTTAAAAGTGCATATTTTTCCAAATATTGGGTGCAAGATTCTACGGTGTCCATTAGGTGAAGTTGTTAATTTTGTTGTTCAGAGCCTCAGTATCTTTCCTTTTGGTTGTTTGCTTGATCTATAGTATCCATGAAGATTATATGGGCGTATATATGTATACTAATTTGTATAATCTTATTTACATATTATATATTTATGTATCTCAGATATGTGTATCATATATATATATGTGTGTATATATATATCTCAGAAAACAGTGTTTGGCACATGGATGTGATTTATAAGTCTGTAACATAGTGGTTTAAAGATGGTTCAAAGATGGTTTAAAGTGGTTTAAAGATGGTTTAAAGATGTACTCTGGAGTCGGAATGCTCAGATTCAAACCGGGACTCTGCCTTATTAGTTGTACAATCCTAGTCAAGTTTACTTACAGTATCTGTGCCTCAGTTCCTGAATTTGTAAAGGAGGAATAATAAGAGAGTGTGTGAGCCTGGGTGGCTCAGTCAGTTAAGCAGCTGGCTCTTGATTTCAGCTCAGATCATGATCTCAGAGTCCTGAGATCAGCCCCATGGGTCAAGCCCCACACATCTGGCTCTGTGCTGAGCATGGAGCCTGCTTAAGATTCTCTCTCTCCTTCTCCCTCTGCCCCCACTCCCCTTCTAAAAAAATAATATTAAAAAAATAATAGAGGTGTTATGCAGATTGTGAGTTGGTACATATAAAGCTCTTAGAACCCGGGTGACTGAAATCAGAACTCAGTGTAGCTGGAGCAGATTTGGGATGGCTGAGACCTGGAAATACCACAAATATAACAGAAGGGGAAGGGAGTAAAGGAATGTCCTACAGTTCTAGGGAGAAGATAGGGTCAGAAGTCTGGGGAGGGAAAGTAGGCAGAGGTAAGAGGCAGGCATTTCTCGGCTAGACAAAGTGCAAGATAGGCCTGCACTTCCTTTTGTCACATGTTTGGAGAATGTAAACATAATAGCTGTCAGAATCAGGTTCCTGACTGGCTCAATGGGTTAAGCGTCTGCCTTCAGCTCAGGTCATAATCCCAGGGTCCTGGGATCGAGCCTTGCCTTGGTCTCCTTGCTCAGCAGAGAGCGGGCTTCTCTCTCTCCCTCTGCTGCTCCCACTGCTTGTGCTCTGTCTCCTTCTCTCTCTCTCTCTCTCTCTCTCTCTCTCTGTTAAATAAATAAATAAAAATAAAAATACAGAATCAGGTTCCTAAAACCTCAGCCTCTGGCCTATATACTTCCATCCCACTGAAAAGCCACAAGGAAAGGGGGCAACTCAAGGGTACTATTATGAAAACCCTAACTATTTATATTCAGAATGACTCTTGCCAGTTCTACTTCCTGCTTTGTGAGATGAAACTGAGAATTAGGGACAAGATCCCAGTCTCAGAGGAACGGGGATACTTGGTAGGAAACTGAGGCAAGAAGTCAAGCTTTAGTGTGTAATTGGGCATGTAGGGCAGGGCACAAAAAAACCTGGCCACTGAAATCCTTTTATTAGATGTGGTGCCTGGCCACTGCGGTCAGAGCCAACCCAAGACTGACCCAGGGAAACATAACCAATTCAAGTCAAATGTTTTTTCTGCCTTAATATGAAAACACACACACACATCTAATTTCACTCCTGTCTAAAATCACACTAAATTTATAATAAAGATTTTTTAAAAGACATAAACCAACAAATATGCAAAGATCAGGAGAGGAGACAACAGCAATAAAATTGTGGAAGCTACAAAGCATACTGATAAAACATAACTGACAAAACCAACCCATGAAGCATGAAAAGCCCAAGCTCTGGGAGTCGGGGTGAGGAGCAGAGAGCCAGCATAATTTACATGTCAGAATCTTCAAAAGACTCCCAAATGGATAGCACCAGATTCATCTGGAACTGGGAGTAAAGGAAGAGCACTAAAACAAGAAGGACTGAGTGACTCCCTGTATCCCTTCTCCTCTCTATGACACTAGAAAGTGGCAGACATTTTAAAGTTCATTCTCTGGAAAAGGTAAAATAGAGGTCTCTGAATTGGAGGCAACTAAACTCACCAAAGATATGGACACTGCAGCAAAACCAGAGATATTAAGTGACTGGTGCATCTTGAATGAGGAACGCTGAGAGACACCTGCCCCAAACCCCTTTAATCCACTCAGATATCAGAATACTGGTAGCCAGCATTTTACCTTCCAAGTTGGAGCCTCTTGTAGGGAGTCTGGCCAGTGCAAGAGGGAAAACTTAGATACTGATTGTGGTAGGCGGAATAATAACCCCCCAAAATGTCCATGTCCTAATCCCGGGAGCCTGTGAATATGTTGCCTAGAAATGGATTTTGCAGATGTGAATAATTAAGTATTTTTAAATGGGGGAGATTATCCAGGCAAATCCAATGTAATCACAAAGGTCGTTATGGAGGGAGACAAGAATATCACATTCAGAGAGAGAAGATACAAGGATAGGAACAGAAATTGGACAGGGGAGAAGCTGCTACACTTCTGGCTTTGAAGATGGAGGAAGGGGATCAATCAAGGAATGGAGGCAGCCTGTAGAAGCTGGAAAAGTCAACGAAATGGATGCTCATCTAGAGCTTCCAGAAGGAACTCAGGCTTGCCAACATCTTGATTTTAGTCCAGTGAAACTGATATTGGACTTCTACACTCCAGAACTGTAAGATAATAAACTTGTGTTGTTTTCTGTCACTAAGTTTGTAGTTATTTGTCACCACAGCAATAGGAAACTAATATAGTGACATTTGCAATTCTTCAACAAATAGCTCACCCAGTTTACCCAACAGTGAGGTTCAGAGTCAATAAGCCCTATACACACACTCAACTTGCAATCAGCTCTTCCCTTCATTCATAATCATGAGCAGATAGACAAGGGTCCCCACAAAGCTAAGGAATGCCTCTTACATGAAAGATAGAGACTAAAGCAAGTATAAACAAACACTGATTTGGAGGAAACAAACTTGGAAAGAAGAAAACCTTAAAAAATATATATCATGAATTCCTCACAAAGATAATTTCTGTGTTCATGAGAAAAGACAGGAATGCTATTTAAAAAGAAGCATTCAAAGAACAACAACAACAAAAAACTCTTAGAAATTAAGAATAAGATAGCGTAAACGAAAAACTCAGTAGAAGATTTGGAAAATGAAGTCAAGGAATCACTCAGAGACTAGAGCAAAAAGAATAAGAATTTTTTTTTAATGGAGCAAAGACTAAGGAAAATTAGAAAACCAGTCAGTCTAAGAAGTCAAGACCAAATAATATGAATTTCTAGAAAGAGACAACAGATAAAATGGAGACAGAAATAATTTTAAGATTTTATTTATTTATTTATTCATTTATTTATTTTAGAGAGAGTGAGAAAGAGCATGCATGAGTGGGGAAGGGGAAGAGGGAGAGGAAAAGAATTTCATGCAGACTCCACACTGAGCGTGGAGCCTGACTTGGGGCTGGATCTCACGACCCTGAGATCATGACCTGAGCTGAAACCATGAGTCGGATGCTTAACCAAGCCACCCAGGTGCCCCCTGTAAGAAATAATTTTAATGCAAGAAAAAACTTCATGAAACTGAAGAGCGTGAGTATCCAGATAGAAAAGGTATACCAAAATGAAGTTTTAAAACCTCTGACTGAAAGAGGATATTCCATAACCTTCTGGATAAAAAAAGAACAGCTCACATAGAAAGTATAGGGAATCATACTGGCTTTGAACTTCTAAACAGCTAAATTAGAGAAAGACTGGGGCAATGCCTTTTACATTTTGAAGGAAATTATTTCCATGACACATGACATTTTCTGATGAGTAAGTTCTCAAAATATCACCTTCCCAGGAAGCTCCTGGAGAACACACTCCACCAAAATGAGAGAATTCTCCCTCCACAAAGAGGAAGAAATAAGGTTCAGGAAACAGGAGATAGATTACAGAGGAGAGCTTAGGGGAATTCCCAGAAAGAAGGAAAAGAGTGTCCCAGAGTAACACCTGCTCACCAGGTGTAGAGCAACCAGTCCCCAAGCAGTAGGACTTGAGAGACAGATAGGTCAAGGGCAAGAGCCCTGCTGCAAATGTACCATCCTTTTAACTTAAGGACGGCATGACTGGGTGAGATTTTTATCTCTACTTGGTCTAGCTTCACCAGTGCTGCTGCTGTTCCTGATCTCCCTTCTGTTGTCCACCATTTGCATGGGCTGAGGACACTCACTTCACTCTTCGGGACTGTTCCCCAGCCCACTCCCAAGGGCGGGCAGGCCATGGGAACCACACTCATTTGCACTGTTGCCTCTTTTCTAACACAGACAAGTTTATGTTTGCTATTATTTTTTTCTTCTTCAAAAGTAAATAACATATTGTTTGGGGGCCTGAATCTATCAAGTCCACAATGGTGGAAATCTCATGGAGGAATCTTTTTGTTTTTTAAAGATTTTATTTATTTATTTATTTGACACAGAGAGAGAGAGAGGGAGAGAGAGAGACAGTGAGAGAGGGAACACAAGCAGGGGGAGTGGGAGAGGGAGAAGCAGCCTTCCCGCCGAGCAGGGAGCCCGATGCGGGGCTGGATCCCAGGACCCTGGGATTATGACCTGAGCCGAAGGCAGATGCTTAACGACTGAGCCCCATCATGGAGGAGTCTTTTGTTAGCTCCTCCGAACTGGAAAATGAGGCTCCTTGGAGCCTTTGGTGTTCTTTGTTATGACAGGGCAAGTCTCACTGCTCTGCCTCTGAGTTCTAGACCTACTCTTCACCTATTTTGGCAGAGGCAGTAGTACCCAGCCCTAGGGATAAGGGCAGGAAGATTGAAGAAAAACATTTGCAAGAATCCTGGAGGCAGTTCCTGGTATCGTGGGTCAGTTTCTATAATGTCATAAACCCCTAAGGATCAGTTCTTTGGATCTGAAGATCTGAAAGGATAGCCAAGGGGAAAGAGTAAGACAGGCTCAAAGAGTTCAGGGACCCAGGTAAGGTTACTTTCATTAATTATAGGTTTTTTGGAACTCAGTGATTAGAGATAAGGTTTGATCCCTTATGTTAGTAAGAGTTATAAGCCACCTGGGTGGCTCAGTCAGTTAAGTGTCTGCCTTTGGTTCAGGTCATGGTCCCAGGGTCCTAGGATCGAGCCCCCCATCAGGCTCCTTGCTCAGCAAAGAGTTTGTTTCTCCCTCTGCCCCTCCCTGCACCACTCCTGCTCTCTCAAATAAATAAATAAAATCTTAAAAAAAGAGAGAGAGTTATGAATGAATGATAGTAAAATCATTGAGTAAAACTATGTTTGGGGAATAAGACATTCACTCAAATGTCACCTTTGAAATTACTTATAAATTACAAAGGGGGAAAAGATACCTTTTGAATGGAGACATCTGACATCACCTTCTCTAAGTGACCCAACTGAGTGGAGCAGACATGTCAGTGCCTCTCGCATTTCCCCCTGGTTCACCCTATAGGGCTTCTGCAGATAGTCCAAATACAGGCAGATGACTTTCTGCATTTCTCTACCTGAATATATTCTCTGGGTGTAGGAGCATGCTTGCACAGCAGATGGGAAGGCCAGAAGTGCCTAGGAGTCAACAGCCCAGCAGTGACCCTCCAGTGGTAAATTCCATACCCTCCTTGCTCTTCAATAGGACAGTTCTGAGGGGGTATTATTACCAAGTTTCTCAAAGAATCCCCAGCCTGACCGAGCCCCAGTTACCCACAGCATTAACTCACTCACTTTTTGGCTTCTCTCCCTTTCCTGCTTCACTTCCCAGTGCCAATTAAATGTAAATATTGGAGCACTTTCAAGTCATTGAAAGTAACAGAGAACTACTCAAATTACACACAAGGCCTTGACAAATAAGGATCTGGCAGAGTTAGGTTAGCAAATGTTTGAAGAAATGTCAAATTGTGAGAGGTTAAATGTGTCAAAAGAATAATTTGAGTATGATAGATTTAGAGATGCCCTTAGGATTCCCTTCAATATTTAGGCAAAATGACCCTCCCTGTGAAGGTGCTAAATATATCAAAAGTGAAATGAAGGAGTCTACATTGTGCTCTCTTAAAGCTTTGTCAACAAAAATGATAACATTTAAATCCAAGTAACACTTGATTTGTTTTAGCTTCACCCTAAGATTTGGTGCAGACTTATAGGACCAATCTAAATTGTGTTAAATATTAGATGAAACCATGTGAAACTCATCTTTATAAATCAAAAAAGTAGGATTTCAACTGATACAAAGTAAAATAAGCTTATTCTCTTAATTGGTTTCATTTCTAACAATAAAATACTAATCAAGTATTTTATTTCCAGTTTCAAATGGATTTACTTTAGGTGGCCATGTTTCAGTAACAATGATCTTTGGTTATTTTATCTACATTTGGGTTTACAATGTCATTTGGAGGGCAGAGGTGGAATGCATCCACCACTCAGAAGACTACTTCATTGGGAGAAAAGTCATCCTGAGGTCCAAAGGATGAATTACAAATTAATTTTTGCAATCAACCCACTTTTTTTTAGCTGATAGCAGCTGAAGAGTTGTGAATGTGACACAGTGTAACTGTCTTAATAAGAAACACACCAAGACGGTGCATATTCTAGTGAACACAGATATTCTCAAAGTCATCAACCTGGGAGATTACACAGACATTTTCACAATAAGGTTATGTTTCCAAATAGTTGTTGGGTCTTCTCTTCTGGTCGCCCTAAAATTCTGTGGCAACAGTTTTTTTTTATAGTTAAATTTATTTATTTTTAATTTTTTTTTATTTAAATTCAATTAATTAACATACAATGTCTTGTTAGTCTCAGAGGTAGAGGTCAGTGACTCATCAGTCTTATATAATACTCAGTGCTCATTATATCACATGCCCTCCTTAATGTCCATCATCCAGTTACCCCTTCCCCTCACCGTCCTCCCCTCCAGCAAACCTCAGTTTGTTTCCTGATTGTCTCTTATGATTTGTCTCCCTCTCTGCTTTCATCTTGTTTTCTTTTTTCCTCTCTTCCCCTATGAGCCTCTGTTTTGTTTCTTAAGTTCCACACATGAGTGAGGTCTTATGATAATAGTCTTTCTCTGATCTACTCATTTTGCTTAGCATAATACCCTCTAGTTCCATCCATGTCATTGCAAATGACAAGATTTCGTTTTTTGATGGTTGAGTAGTATTCCATTGTGTATATATACCACATCTTCTTTATCCATTCATCTGTCAAACGACATCTCGGCTCCTTCCACAGTTTGGCTATTGTGGACATTGCTGCTATAAACATTGGGGTGCAGGTGCCCCTTCAGATCACTACATTTGTATCTTTGGGGTAAATACCCAGTAGTGTAATTGCTGGGTTGTAGGGTAGCTCTATTTTCAACTGTTTGAGGAACCTCCATACTGTTTTCCAGAGTGGCTGCACTAGTTTGCATTCCCAACAGTGTAAGAGGGTTCTCCTTTCTCCACATCCCCGCCAACATCTGTTGCTTCCCTGAATGGTTCATTTTAGCCATTCTGACTGGTGTGAGGTGGTATCTCATTGAGGTTTTGATTTGTATTTCCCTGATGCCAAGTGATGTTCAGCACTTTTTCACATGTCTGTTGGCCATTTAGATGTCTTCTTTGCAGAAATGTCTGTTCACATCTTCTGCCCATTTCTTGATTGGATTATTTGTTCTTTGGGTGTTGAGTTTGATGAGTACTTTATGGACTTTGTATACTAGCCCTTTATCTGATATGTCATTTGTACATATCTTCTCCCATTCCGTCAGTTGTCTTTTGGTTTTGTCGACTGCTTCCTTGGCTATGCAAAAGATTTTTATCTTGATAAAGTCCCAAGAATTCATTTTTGCCTTTGTTTCCCTTGCCTTTGGAGATATGTCTAGCAAGAAATTGCTGCAGCCAAAGTCAAAGAGGTTGCTGCCTGTGTTCTCCTCAAGGATTTTGATGGATTCCTGTGTCACATTTATTTTGAGTTTATTGCCACAGACTGCAAGGATGTTTCAACATCCTTTCATCCATTTTGAGTCTATTTTTGTGCATGGTGTAAGGAAATGATCCAGTTTCATTCTTCTGCATGTGGCTGTCCAATTTTCCCAACACCATTTGTTGAAGAGACTGTCTTTTTTCCATTGGACATTCTTTCCTGCCTTGTCAAAGATTAGTTGACCATAGAGTTGAGGGTCCATTTCTGGTTCCTTTGATCTATGTGTCTGTTTTTTTGTCAGTACCATACAGTCTTGATGATTACAGCTTTGTAATAGAGCTTGAAGTCTGGAATTGTGATGCCACCAGCTTTGGTTTTCTTTTTCAGCATTCCTCTGGCTATTCAGGGCCTTTTCTTGTTCCACACAAATTTTAGGATTATTTGTTCCAGTTCTGTGAAAAAAGTTGATGGTATTTTGATAGGGATTGCATTGCATGTATAGATTGCTCTAGGTAGGGTAGACATTTTAACAATATGTGTTCTTCCAATCCATGAGCATGGAATGTTTTTCCATCTCTTTATTTCTTCCTCAATTTCTTTCATGAGTGTTCTATGGTTTTCCAAGTCCAGATCCTCTGCCTCTTTGGTTAGGTTTATTCCTAGGTATCTTACGGTTTTTTGGTGCAATTGTAAATGGGATTGATTCCTTGATTTCTCTTTCTTCTGCTTCATTGTTAGTGTATAGAAATGCAACTGATTTCTGTGCATTGATTTTATATCCTGCGACTCTGCTGAATTCCTGTATCACTTCTAGCAATTTTTTGATGGAGTCTTTTGGGCTTTCTACATAGAAAATCATGTCATCTGCGAAGAGCGAGAGTTTCACTTCTTCTTTGCCAATTCAGATGCCTTTTATTTCTTTTTGTTGTCAGATTGCTGAGGCTAGGACTTCTAGTACTATGTTGAACAACAGTGGTGAGAGTGGACGTCCTTGTCATGTTCCTGACCTTAGGGGAAAAGCTCTCAGTTTTTCCCCCATTGAGAATGATATTTGCTGTGGGTCTTTCATATATGGCTTTTATGATATTGGAGTATGTATCCTCTATCCCTACACTGTGAATAGTTTTAATCAAGAAAGGATGCTGTACTTTGTCAAATGCTTTTTCTGCATCTATTGAGAGGATCATATGGTTCTTATCCTTTCTTTTATTTATGTAGTGTATCACACTGATTGATTTGCAGATGTTGAAACATCCTTGCAATCTGTGGCAATAATTTTTTAATTTTTTTTTTTAAAATGGCAGTTACTCATACACTGAAGATAGGTTGATTTTAGTAATGTGGTAAGTAAATAAGCCAGGCAATATATTTGAGAATACAAACAAGAAATGGGGTTTGTGTTTTTGTCTGGCCATGCTTTCTTTATGTGTGGTTCTACCATCAGCCACAGACACTCCTCATTCATTATACTGCCCTATTTTATAAATGTCATTACCCCCCTAGTGACTGGCATAAGGCTGGGCACATAAAAACTCTCCATAAGCATCTGCTGAATGTTGAATAAATAAGTGAAGACATGACTTCCTATTTATGAGTGTCATTCACATGTACCGTGAAGTAGAAATGGCTCATAGTTGGTAAACGAAAGGGGCAAAAAAATTTTTTCCCAATACAGTTTTCTATTAATTCCACCATTTTATATCTCAGAATATCTCTGAGCTGTACCAGACTTCCTCAGTACCTCCCCCACAAAAGTCCTTGATTGCTCCTAAAAGCAGGAGTGGGGCCTCTGCTAGTTTTGGTTAATCTGGCTATTTAAAATTGTTCTGTTTTCTTTGAAGAACTTTGATTTACAAAATCACTGTTTGCTCATTCTTACAGATACTAAGGGAACTTGGACAGGCAGGACTAGCCAGCATTGTATTGTCATAGCAGGAAAAAAAAGTTTACTCATGCACGGTTGTGTGATATTTGCACCTGAAAATAGGAAGTAGGAATATTCTGAAGAATCTGCAACGTGGTGTCCACAGAGCCACCAGGTCCTAGTTCCATCAAGTCCTTATCTTATAACTTAGTCTGAAAACCATCAGCAAAGTAGATAAGATAGTGAAGCAGAGTGACATTCAGGTTTGTGGATATGGAAAGATCCTTTAAAATAATCTGGCACAACAGTTTGTAATGAAAAGGAAAATGCTTGAAGTACAGAGAGGATAATCCACTTTCTCAACATAGCACATTTTTTGTGAACTTGAGCTCTGGAGCCCAAATACCTGGGTGTTCAAATTCTGGCTCTGTCTTTCACCAGCTGTGCAGCCCTGGGCAGAAGTTTTTTTCTTTCTTTTTTTTTTAAGATTTTATTTATTTATATGAGAGAAAAAGAGAGCACAAGCAGGGGGAGGGGCACAGGGAGAGGGAGAAGAAGACTCCTGCTGAGCAGGGAGCCCAATGTAGGGCTCGATCCCAGAACCCTGAGGTCATGACCTGAGCTGAAGGCAGATGCTTAACCGACTGAGCCAATCAGTCGCCCCCTGGGTGGGAGTCTTGCCTTCTCCCTGCTTTAGTTGTCTCACTTTCAAGGTTATAGAGATTAAATGAGTTAAACTCATGAAGTGCTTAACACATAGAAAGCACTCCAAAATTGTCATTATTGTTGCTGCTACTGTTTTTCCAGGTCACATAGCCAGTTTCAGGGTATCCTACCATGCATTCATTCAACAAATATTCATTAGGCACATACTTTGTGCCGAACACAGTTCTAGGTGCTAGGGATACATCAACAAACAAAACCAACAAAATTTTGTGCCCTTATGGAGCTTACATTTTAGTATAAAGAGACACACAATAAATTATAAACCTGATAAAGAAGAAGATTGTATAGTAACTTGGAAGATACGTGCTGTGGACAGAAGGAAAAGTAGAAGGGAATCCCATGTGCTAGGGAGAAGAGAAGTGGAGCAGGTGTTGATATTAAATCATATAGTCAGGGTAGCCCTCATTGAGAGGGTGACATTTAAATTAAGACCTGGTGGAGATGAAGAAGGGAGCCATGAGGATACCGGAGGGGAAGTGTTCAGGCAGAGAAAAGAGTCAGTGCAAAAGCTTTCTGTTGCAGGTGTGGCTGGTAGGTCCGAGAAGCAGCAAGGAAGCAAGCCTGGTCAGAGCAGAGCGAGTGAAGGAGAGAAGAGTGGAGATGGGAGAAAAGAGGTAATGGGAAGTGAAGTCATTAAGGAGCTTTGAAAGCCATAGAAGGGATCTTATACTGCAGGAAACAGGGAGTCATCGCAAGACTTTGAGAAGAGGAGTGACCTGATGGAATTTATGTTTTTAAAGGGTCCCTTAGGCTCCTGTGTTAAGAACAGACTGGAGGGAGGCAAGAGTAGAACAGAGAAACTATTTAGGAGGCTCTTACAGTTCCTTGGAGGGACACAACTGTGGCTTGAACCAGGGAAATATCCGTAGAGGAGGTGAGAAGTGGCTGGATTTTAGGTTATACTTTGAACGGGTGGCAGACTGGTTGTGAAACGTGAGAAAGAGAGGAGCTAAGGATGAATCCAACATTTTTGACCTGGCCTTATTAGAAGACTGGAGGTGCCATTAACTGAGATGAAGAAGGCAGTGAGTGAATGGAATGAATGGCTTTAGGAGGATGAGCAAGATCATTCCAGTTTAATAATTCTTATTCTTGTTTCTCTGTAGGGAAGATACTTTCCTCTTCCTAGCTTCTTTCAAGATTTTCTCTCTAGATTTGTTCTTTTGTGGTTTGAATATGATATGCTTAAGTATAGGGCTTTGTTTTTGTTTTTTGGTATTTATTCTAGCATTTGTTCTCTAAGCTGCTTGAATTTGTAGTTTGGTATTTGTCACTAATTTTGGAAAGTTCTCGGTCGGTCCTTATTATTTCAAATATTTATTTTACTCCATTTCTTTCATTCTTCTCCTTCTGGCAATCCAATTTTGTTATAGTTTTTGAAATTATCCCATAGTTCCAAGATTGTGTGTATGTGTGTGTGTGTGTGTGTGTGTTGTTTGTTTTTTGTTTTCATTCTTTTTTCTCTTCGCATTTCACTTTCGGAAGTTTCTATTGACTGCTCTTGAAGCTCATTGATTCTCTCCTTGGCTGTGTCCAGTCTAATGAAGCCTCAGAAGCACCTTTATTCCTATTACAGTGTTCTTTGATTTCTAGCATTTTCTTTTGATTCTTTCTTTTAGAATTTTCATCTCCCTACTTGCATTACTTCTCTAATGGGTTTAAGAAACGTTGTTGATTTCCAGTTTGTCCAGTGCTTCTTGTTATAAGGATAGCAGTGATGACTTCCAAGCTCCTAACATGTTGGAGCTAAGAATGAAAGTCTTAGAAGTTCATATTTGGGCATGTTGAGTTTGAGGTGTCTATTAGGTTGTTGCTATGGAAAGTATGGTTCATGGACCTGCAGCGCTGGCATCGCTAGGGAGCCAGCACAGAAATGCAGAATATTGGGCTCCACCTCAGACCTACAGAGTCAGAATTTGCATTTTGAAAGACCCTCAGATTTTTCTGGGGATTCATATGCACATAAGTGTTTGTGAAGTGCTGTACTAAACAGCTAAGTGACGATGTCGAGTAGACCACCGTATATACTGGAATTAGGCAGAGAGGTCCAGGTTGGAGAGATACGTTTCTGAATTTTTGTCATGTTGGTAATATTTTAATAGTAGCCATGTTATGGATTTTTTTTCCCTAGGGGAAATTAGTGTCAGTACACTCTAATCCAACCACAGGACTACGCCTATAATTGACTAAGTTGTGTTTATTGCTTGTTGCAATGAAAGACAACACATACCATAGAGAATCACAAAGTATCTCGGAAAGAAGTTGTTACAAAGGATTTACAGGATTGGTGCTTGTGTTAGGTGTTTTGAGGGATGTTTAAGGAAGCAGGGCTTTGCTCTGGATTGGATGCAGGAGGGTCGATTCTATGATTGGATGTCTTAAATCTTATCTATAAGTCAAGAGGAACAAAGCCAAGCTAAAGCTATAATTGGTGAAGAAGCATTAGTCAGTTACAGCCAGGATAAGGGAATGCTTGGTTATTTTAAAGGTTTGGACAATGTTCATGTTCCTCCTGTGTGTTCAGACATTATTTTGGAGTGGACCTATTTTTGTCTTGACTCATTGTGGTCACAGTGGTGTAGTCTGATGTTAGAGTTCAGGAAATTTTATGTCCAATAGGAGAAGAACACCAGGGTCTAACTGTGAGTCCCAGGACAAGGCCCAGCTGATAGTATCAGGCCAGCTCCAAATATCAGGGCCTGCTTTTCTCTTTCCTCTTGGTCCTCAGCATTTCCCACTCTTTCTTTCTATGCCTTGTTCTGTGGGCATCTGGTCCCTCATGGAGTCTACCCCATACTGTAAAAGCTTGCAGTTTACATAGATCCGACCTGAGAAGGACACAGGGCTCTAGCCTAAGTGTACCTATCTGCCCCACCTGCCTGTTGCTCTACTTATTTAAACTCTTCTGATCTGGTTGATAGTTGCCCAGAGTTGCCCAGAGTAGGAGGTGGGGAGTTTAGTAGTAAGAACATCCACCAGGCTTTAAGGTCTGGGTTTAAATTTGACAATAACACCTACTTGCTTTGGTCAGTTCTTTAAAACCCCCAAGTTCTAGTTTCCTCAACTATCAAAAGAACTTAATGAAGTTTCCTTTCAGGATTTGCCGACACAATTAGAGTTACTGTTTAGAAAGTGACTAAGGACCATCTGACTTTCAACAAATAGTTGAAACAGAAGAAACTTGGCAGAAGAAACAGAAAGAATGGAAATGGATGTAAATGTTGCTAACATCTTCCTCATTGTCTTTAAACTCCCCATCCTGTTCCCACATCATTTATATCCCATTGGTCTGCTTTGTTGGAAGATACAATTAGAGTTATATGCTCTGAGCAAAACTTAGCATTTAGTGATAATACAGAAGTATACGCACTTAAATTATGGAAGCCAATTAATAAGGTCACACAGAAGAAACATTTGATTTGGAATCCAGGGATTTCTGTTTGAACCCTGGCACCATAACTTGGAAGTGTGCATCATGCAGTGATTTCCTAGACTTTCTGAGTTTTAGATACTTCATTTATTAAACAGGTGTGAGAGTTGAGGTGAAGGAGAGTGTTTTGAAGATTACATTTTGAAGAATAATTTTTAAAGGTAATTTTTATATATTGTAAAGCTTTTTTGCAAACATAAGGTACTAGTGTCATTAGAACCTTATGCATATTTTCATGTGCTCTATTTCTTCTTAAACAATTTTCAGCTGTGGAATGGAAAAACCAGGAAGGAATCCAAATTTTCCTCCAAGGTGTTTGAACTTACACCTTTGGGCCAAATTCAACAAAGCTTAGCTAAGTAAGTTGCCTTATGCTCTTGGGCTACAAACCAAGAAAATAGCCAAATAATGGTGACCAACTTGAAATACTGCTGTACCAAAAGACGGATCTATTGAGGTCTATGCAGGAAGGGGACAGAAATTGTCATCTTTCCAAGCCATAAAATAAAACATCACCTATGAAAAAGCGCTGCCTTCCAATCTCACCCATCCACCGCCACCCTTACACACGCACAAAAAGCCAGTTTTCCTAGTCATTTCTTGAGAAGAACAGTGAGTGTTTACCAGCACCATTTTCATTGTCTTGGGGAGAGGATGCTTAACTTTCTTTGATAGGCTAGAAGGTAAGTCCTCACAGCAGCCAGGAGCTTTAGTTGTTACTACCTTTCTGTTACAGATAAGGGGACTTGGGTTCAGAATGATAATGCAACTCGTCCTAAATCACATAGCTAGTATATGGTGGAGTTGGGAACTGGGGATACATCTGTTTGATTTGAATACACTAGACTTTGCACTTCTTGGGGTGCTTACTAAATAAAAAGAAAAAAAAAAGGCAGCTGAATGGGTTTTCTATTATCCATGTTCCAAAGTAAAATTAATGTTTCTGGGAGGATGAGGAAAGAAGACACAGAATTTCGGGATACAGGGACATCGGAAAGCCCATTTAAGGAATCCCTCCCCCTGACTGCTGGGTGGTGGGTCTTTCATAACTCCTGGTCTAGGCTACAGTGACAGGGAAGGTCGTAAGGTTCTTCCATATACAGAGCTAAATATGTGAGACTAGAGCTTCCAACTATTCCAACCCCTGGGTCTCCTCCTTGAGGCCAGAGAGGCTGTCCCTAATCCCTCTCTCATGTGAGACCCAGCAGGTCTGATGTAAGTCTTCTCTCCAACCCTTTCAACTGTTTCCCCAAGGGTACCACTTGTGAAACCCTTCCTCTTCTTGATTTTCCTGTGGGCAGCTTTTCCACACACCGAGGTCCCTCCAGGCTTAGCTTTTCTGAATTCCTGCCAGCATCTGCTGGTGACATTAAAACCTGCCAAAGCAGTGGACTGTTTACCCAACTTGTTTTTAAAACTCACCTATGAATTCACAAATGTGAATAATTTTTGTGATACAACAGCCTAGAAGTTTTGATTTCTGTAAAATTCAGCAACTATTGCTTATAAGGAAGATTCAGAGTCCCGTTATTTTTTAATCCAAGAAAGAAAAAATGCAAATACTTTGTTGATTTTTTAAAATCAAGTAATATAGAAATGTATCCTCCTTGTAAAAAAATAATTTAAATATAATAATCCTCTCTTTTCTCAGAGCTGTATTTAGTTTGATAGGTACCCTTTTGGGCACCTTCTTAAGTGTGTATAGACATCTGTATGTGCACCCAGGAAAAATATGCTTTGATTTTGTGTGTTTTAAAAAATAAATGAATTACATTCATAATAGAAAAAAATGCTACAATTGGAATGAAGGAAGTAGACTTCTAGGCAGTGATATATAAAGGTCTCTAAGACACATAGTTGAGGAATAAAAGCAAGCTGCAAAATAATACATGTTATATGATTGCCCCGCCTTCAATTTCTAAGTGTGGGTTTCCAAACCTCAATCAGAATACCACTCTAACTGCTGAAAGGCATTGTGGCTTTCCAGTTGTAAAGTCTCAAACAAGACCCAATGGTAATAGGTATCCCAATAAATGATGGTATACAAATCAGTGACAAAGATTCCTGTTCCTTTCCTTACGTACTGTAACTGTAGCCAAGGGACTTTATTTATTTGTTCCTAAAAATTTTAACATTTCTTCCTTGACATTTCTAGAAGATAACACAGAATAAAAAGAAGTAATCTCTAGGATTTATAATCTAATGGTGGTAGAGAAAATACATGTACATTTAAACAACAGTACAAAACTGTGTAGTTGATTACCAGGCCTGGACACAGCTGGTGAATTCAGAAAGAGAGAGGTGTCTACAGGCTGAAATAATCAGGGAGGTCTTCACTGAGGAGGTAAAGTTTCAGGAAGCTTGAAAAATGGGGACAACTTGGAGAAGCTGTGTCCCTAATAAGTCAACTTCCCAGAGGGAAGGGGTCCTGTAAGTGAATTATGGAGATGAACGTGGAATATCAGATTAGGGGCAGATTATGGACAGTCTTAAATTTCAAGAAATCGGAGAATAAAAGTATTAAATGACAAGGAATTTAAATTAACAACTAGAGCAACAAATTATTAAAACTAACATGTAATGAAGAATTTGGGAGAACGTGGAGGCTGGAGAATAAATTGGAGATGATTCTTATAACCTAGGAACAGATAGTAATTGTTGGGGGATGGTGTCGGGGGATAATCTGGTAGCCCATCTACCCAGTAATTCAAGCAAGCTCTAATACTGGCCAAGCACCAGTATTCTCAATGGGTTGTGCAACATTTCACTCAGCCTGACTAATGAAAACTAAATGCATTTGGAATGGAAATGACGTATGTGTAGATGAAACATGATGGGCTCTTATGCAACTCCAACTTATGTAAATGGACACAAATAAAGGAAGAAAGCCTGGATTATAAAAGAAAGGCAGGCATCACTCACTTAGACTCTCCAGGATTAAGGTTTGAAAATGAAGGCCCTTTTACCATTAATCTTTCTGGTTTTTATTAGTTATCCAGGTTGGGCAAAAGATAGGCACTACAGCATAGGCATTAAAGAAACCACTTGGAACTATGCTCCTACTGGTAAAAATATGCTCAATGGGAAGCCTTTTTCAGAAGATCAGTAAGTAATACCTTTGCAATGAAAAAGTTACTCTCAGAAACAGAAGTTGGTAATTGTTATTCACTGATAAAATGCTAATGAAGAATTTCCCATCGTTGACCCTTTAAGGGCACATTTGCTATTAGAACTGCTTCCTTTGTTTTCTTCATAGAAATCAGAAATTATTCCTTCTTAGAATTGTCGCCACTTTTGCCAACATGGCACAATATTTCAAGGATCATCTCTAATTCTGTGTTTATCATCAATTTTGTTTGTGTGGTTCTCAAGATATAAAACAACACTTTTCCTTCTGATATGGAGGGTATGGCAGAGATTCTAAAATTGCAGCTCTGTTCTTGATTTCTCTTTTCAAGTAATTGGGAGGGAGAAATCTAGTGGTTATGCGTGGGGGTTTGGATTTACCATGTTTGTTGGCCAAAAAGACCCTAAGTCTACCGGCAAATCCACAAATCCGTATAAATAGGTAAACAATTCTAAGTCACTGGGATCGATCTAACGCTTGAGATCTAAAGTGACCTTCAAGTGGGATTAGAAGCCTTTTTGTGGCTCAGTATGGAGAGTTTGGTAAGTCTTGTAAACCAAAATGCCACGCATATTACTTGCTACACTCATATTTGATTCCTTCATCATAGACTCCACGTTCTCCTTGTTTACACCACCTTTTTTGATTCCCTTCACATTTCCTCCCGTGTCTGAGTTTTGTCTATCAAAATTAGGCTGTAAGGCTTCTTACTTCTAGTTTCAGTTGACTTAACATTTTTTTCTTTCCTGTCAAACTTTGTTAAGATTCTTTTTGTTTCTTTGTTTATTTTTTACAGAGAGTTTCAGTCCTATAAATTTCTAACACGAAGCCAAGACAGGATAGGATCTGTTTATAAGAAGGCTTTGTATTTTCAGTATACTAATGACACATTTCAAACAATCATTAAAAAACCATCCTGGCTGGGATTTTTAGGGCCGATAATTAAGGCAGAGACTGGAGACATGGTTTATGTTCATGTAAAAAATTTTGCTTCAAGAATGTATAGTTTCCATCCTCATGGAATCACCTACACTAAAGAAAATGAAGGTAAGTGGATCCTTTTTTCTTATATTTCTGAGCTGTTGCTTATGGGAAATATGAGCCCAAGACCTCAGGGAAAGCAGGGTAATTATGAACTGGGAATAGTTTGGGGTGAATGCAGACTCTTATTTTTGATGTCTTTAATGTTTATACCAGACAGCCCTTTTTCAATTTTTCATTTTGAGTAAGTGCCCACCCTTGTGCAATTCTTAGGAAAGAAAACACACTTTTCACTCACAATAATAATAATACAAACTAATGAACATTCATGGCTTACTAGAAAAAGCATGGGTCACATTTTTTTTTTTTTTTTGGTAGGAGATGCTCATGAGCAAATGTTAGGTTGGCAGAAATACTATTCTACCCCCACCTCATTTCATTTTCTAATAGATGAGGATTAGCCTCTTGAAAGCATCAGTGTCAAGAGAAATCATTATTTTCCAGAAATACTATTCTACCCCACCTCATTTCATTTCCTAATGGATGAGGATTAACCTCTTGAAAACATCACTGTCAAGAAAAATCATTATTTTCCAAACAGTATCTTGTCTCCTACACATCTACACTCACAGCTGCCTAATGGTGTTAGGAAAAGAAAGGGAAGAGAAAGCCAACAAATAAGGTTTTATGTTCACCATGGAGCAGGGGGGTGCTCGGAGATGGGTTAAATATGAGAGGTTGGCCATGCTTCAAAGTCTTCTATTGAATGTAAGAACTTTATTCATAGTTATGAGGACTCTAGCCTCAAGAGATAAAGATCTAAGGCAAGAATTCTAGGAAAAGAAGAAAGAAAGAAGAGAAAGGCCCCAGATTCAGAACTGGGGTAATAGCTCAGGGTAATGTAAGCTATGCAGAGGGCCACTTTTGGGCTCCAGTGGTCTACTTGGAGGACACATGGATGCCTCTTGATGCCCTGGGTCCCAAGTCTGATGAAAATATGGAAGCCCTCTCAGGAGTCTAGGTTTCTGTGTCTGAGGTCTAGGCATATAGTGGATATTCAGTAAATATTTTTGGAATCCATCAATAATGGTGATAATAGTCTGCAATTATACTGCCTATCTCATTCCAGTTTCGTCTAGAAAATAGACAAGCTGGATATTCAAGTGGAAGCCAGCTAAGGAAGAAGAGACAGGAGGCAGGAAAGAGGAGGGGAGAAATGCACACTTGATTCCAAAAATAGAAATTAACATACATTTATGGCTTACTAGAGAAGGCATGAGTCACATTCAAAATACAGTTGCCCAATGGTTACTCTGACCGCAGTGTGGATAATGTTTCCTAGGTGCCCTCTATCCTGATAATACTACGAGCCAGCAAAAGGAAGATGACCGTCTGCAACCAGGGGCACGATATACTTACAAGTGGTTTGTAGGAGAAAATCAGGGGCCTGGCCCCAGTGACAGTAACTGCGTGACAAGGATTTACCACTCCCATATAGACGCTTCAAAAGACGTGGCTTCGGGTCTTGTTGGACCAATTCTGACTTGCAAAAGAGGTAATATATTTTTAAAATCTCATTGTAGCAATAGAACCAGAGTAAGTAGGCTCTCCCCCTGCTCTCCTCGTGGAATTTTTCTATCAAATGAGCTCCCCTTTCCTGCCTTAACCTTGATTCTTCAGTCAAGAAAGTAAAGTTGCCCTCTCAGACTCCGAGCACTAGATGGCGATGGTGAGTCCAACACCTCAGTTCAAGTCCAGATTGGTCACTAGATGGTAGTCAAATCCAGTGAACTTTTCACAAAATGACTGACATCTTTCTCCTATAGAGAAGTGTTAAATCAGCAGGGTTGAAGAAAGTTGGAAGCCGAGAGGCTGTTTGCCTGTTCCTTGCATGCATTGTTCCTTAGAATTCTGTCTGTAGGTGTACAAGATTAAGTTGAATCAGTTAGAATCACCAGTTTATTTCATGGCAAAAATAATTGTTGCAAAGAGCAAGTTTTGTTGTTCTTTCTGTTTCAGGCACACTGGATGGAGACACCGAAAAATATATCGACAGGTCTTACGTTTTGATGTTTTCCATAACTGATGAAAACAAAAGCTGGTATATCGATGACAATATTAATACATATACTGAATCTGGCAAAGTTAATGCTAACGATTCTGACTTCCAGGAGAGCAATCGCATGCCCTGTAAGATTAAAGAAAGCTTTCTTATTCATCATACCCTATGATTCTAACTTCGGTGATTCTATTTAGTGATTTCCTTTTGTTCAAGTTTGTGTGGTTGAGTTTACATTTTCCAGTTTTCCCTCAAGGTACGCTAGTTGATATGCAAGGCATCTAGTAAATTTTGCTGGTTTGCAGAGTTTCATTGCATGTAAAGTTAGGTAGATGCATTTGTTTTCTAAAGTCTGATCTTGATCAAAAGGAGATGGTAAAAAACAGGAAAGATATAATTTTAAGGTAATAAAATATTTTGGAAGAACAAAAACATAACTGACCAGGTATTTTATGAAAATGTGTTTCTTTAAAAATGTGTTTCTACATAAGAATTTTTCAGAAAGGCACTCTCATTCTCTCAGTCCCCCACCCTTGTTCTCTTCTTTCCGGGACTTAGCTTCTTTCTATTCTTTTCCCCTCTTCACTGACCTCTGCCCTTCGTTCACTTTTCCTCCTCTTGCCTGTAATTCTTCGTGCTCCTGACACTTCTAATTATATACAGTATTTATGGCCTTTTCATGTTTGAAACACCAATCAAATCCCACGTTAGATTATGCATGAGAATGAAGCTGACATCGCGAGGTTTGTGTAATGAGGAAATGTGCTATAAATGTATAGTATTTGGTCCTCATCTACCGTGTGTGAGACATTAGCACACGTTTGTTTACTTGGCTCAGTCAGGACAGCATGCAACTCCTGCTATCAGGCTCATGAATTCAAGCCCTGCGTTGGGGGTCGAGTTTCCTTAAAAAATAAAAAAATCAAATAAAACATATATTTGTTTTCAGCAATAAACGGATACATGTATGGAAATCTGCCCAATCTCACCATGTGTGCTGAGGACAGAGTCAAGTGGTATTTTGTGGGCATGGGTGGTGTGTTGGACACACACTCCATCTATCTGCACGGACAAACTCTGATATCGCGGAACCACAGAAAGGACACCATTACTGTCTTCCCTGCCTCGCTGGAAGATGCCTTCATGGTGGCCAAGGGCCCTGGAGAGTGGCAGTTGAGATGTCAGATACACGGTAGGGATTTGTGACCTTTACATAACACAGCGTCAGAGAATTTTCAACGTTGCAACCCCTCACAAATACCTTCTCTTCCAAATGATTGAAAGCGATTTCTAGGGAGGTGATGGGGTTGCCTTTTGGAAAGGCAGTGACAGGATCAGAACTGGAACCCGGGTCTCTAACACTTAACTGCATAGTAATGAACACTTCTAGGTATATAGGGGTGCTTTGTTTCATGTGTACGAAAAAAACTTTTATATTTATTAGCCCTCGAGCCTTACAAAAAGCCTGGATGGCAGAGCAGGTATCATTACTGTTTGTTTTTAAGTTGAGGAAACAAGTTTCAAGAGGTTAAAACATGTGTCCAAAACCCTGTAGGAAGAATTGCCAGGAATATTGTGGGACTAAATGATACTAATCCAGAACTCAGGAAACCTTTGTATTTCCATTTATTTCCCTCTTCAATCACACCCTCCATTGAATCATACGATGGCCAGTTATGAAGTCATTCATCTTTTCTATACTTAAATATGACCAAACTCTACATATAATCATGCACTCTTTTGTCTTACCTTTCGATCAAAAAACACGGTTGTTCTTACAACTGAAGAATTCACTTTTCTTTTTTTTATACAAAAATGGGTTTACTTCTGTGATCAAACCTGTCTTCTAAGTCTCATACTTTGGTTAGAATCATGCTTCCACTAGTTACGGAAATAACTACACAGCAAGTATTTGTCAGGATTTCCTACGTGCTGGGACCCTCGAGGGCTCTGGGGAAAAAGGAGAACCACTCGCAGCTACTGCAGCTGGAGGACTGAGTTTAATGGTGAAAAGTTTCTCACTTAGAAAGGAATATCATTTTCAGGTGAAAATGGACACTCAATCCCACTCTTCCTATTTACTGACTTTGCAGATGGTGTCTTCGAGCCAGGTCTGGCCCTCAGCTCTGCAGAAAGAATAGGGTCAGCCCTTGGCACAATTGAGAAGCTTCTGAGAGTTCCTTGGCTGATTTGATTGACTCCATACCTTTCCCCTGTATTTAATCTCTTTCCGTGTCCTAGAGTTGTGTGTGGTTTTTAAAATTTACTTCCAGTCTTTTTAAAATTTGTATTTAAAATGTTTTTATTTAAAATTTATTTAATATTTTATTTTATTTTATTAGTAATTACAAGAATACATGAATAGACTTTGGCTGGAAAGAAAGGAAGGATGGAAAGAGGAAGGAATGAGGTGGGGGGTGGATTCGGGGGGTGGGCCGTAGGCAGAAAAAGCAAAAATCTAATGTGATGTAAGGGAGCCAGCTCATACCAGCTCAAGAGGGCAGAGAGTTAAGTCAGCCAGCTGGTAAACTCTTGGTAACTTCAAACTGGTCACAGTGGGAGTGTTTAGACCACAAAAATTAGCAAAATAAATCAAATATGCTGTCTTTTTGTCTTTAGAGAGCTGGTTTAAGAACACACCATTAGTCCAACCCTCCCATTGCCATCTTTGTTCCTCTCCAGAGAGTAAACACTGGGTGTGAATACTTGAAAATCTGTTCACTATGCATTCTCACACAATATATATGAACATGTAGAAACAAAAAAACACATGGCCATATTTTGTGTTTTGTTTTACATAAGTAGATCACGCTGCATATAATTTTCTGCTGTTGCTTTCTTCACTTATCAATGTTTTGAAATCTTTTCCCTGACATTCCACATACATCTAACTTATTCTTTTACACTGTTGTATAGTTTTCCACACTGGGGATGTATCCTAAGTTATTTACCCAATTGCCTACTGGTAGGCATTTAAATTGCTTCCACGTTTTTTGCTCATTAACAATGTTATAGTTAACATCTTTTTATTTGTATCTTTTTATGTTTTAACAAATGCTGCCCAGATTGCCTTCCAAAATGTCTGTCCTAATTTACACTCCCACCAACAGTATTCCAAAATCAAAGCACAGGACTGGTGCCCTTGTGGAAAGTTACCTGCCTTGATTTTCTTTCTGCCGGCTTCTAGTTAATCTAATAGATAAGCTAATTCATTAGTGACTAATGGTGATAATTTTATACCCCTGAGGAAAGATGTTTTTGGCCAAATAGACTCTCAAATTCTACTCAGTAGACAGGCACCATCTTCATCTAGGGACTGGTCCAAAGGTGGTGATTATTCCCCGGTAATATATGTTCCTCTAACCTTTATCTTTGCATCCTGCTTTTTGTATTTGTTTCATACATTTTAGGTTTTTACACAGATTCCGTAAGTAAAATGCCTCAAATTTCTCCAAAAAGGAGAAGATGCAATATTGTTGGCTAAAATGTAAAATATATATGGAATAAGAAAAATGTTGCAGTAACATTCTCTGCTTGGGTTTACTGTTTTTCAGATAGTATGAAGGCCTTTTTTAACGTAAAGGATTGCCAAAAACCTTCAACAGATGTTCCTGGGACATGTGTTATACATTACTATATTGCTGCTGAAAAAATTGTTTGGAACTATGCTCCCTCTGGTGTAGATTTCTTCACTAAAGAAAATTTAACAACACCTGGAAGGTAATAATTCAGTGATTAAAATATTCGTGGTTAGGGGCGCCTGGGTGGCTCAGTCGTTAAGCGTCTGCCTTCGGCTCAGGTCATGGTCCCAGGGTCCTGGGATCGAGCCCCGCATCGGGCTCCCTGCTCAGCGGGGAGCCTGCTTCTCCCTCTCCTACTCTCTCTGCTTGTGTTCCCTCTCTCGCTGTGTCTCTCTCTGTCAAATAAATAAATAAAATCTTTAAAAAAATAAATAAAATAAAATATTTATGGTTAAATAAAGATAATCTAACTTTTTCATAACCAGCTACTCCTAAGAAGGATTTAGGCATCTTATCATAAAAAGATACCGATAAAACAAAAGGAGAAAAATAATTATATCAATAATTAGAAGATGTTGAATTAAAAGATCACTACCACACAAAATTTTCCTCTAAATGCCTTGGCAGCCAGTGCAAAATAAAACATACTGCTCATTTTTTTCCCTAGCACTCAGTTTTTAAAATAGATTTATTATATGTAATTATGAGGCAGTGGATAATGTTATCAACAACAATTTTACAAAAATTCAAAACATTCTTCATGTATAATTTATACTTTCCTGCTAAGATCTGAAGGCATAATTAAATTATTGCCCATGACATTTTTTATTACTTTTTTCTTTCCTATGGCATTCTTAAATCATGTTTTTGTTTTTTGGTTTTTGTTTTTAAGATTTTATTTATTTATTTGAAAAAGAGTGAGACAGAGAGAGAGCATGAGGGGGGGAGGGTCAGAGGGAGAAGCAGACTCCCTGCTGAGCAGGGAGCCTGATGCCAACTCGATCCCGGGACTCCAGGATCATAACCTGCGCTGAAGGCAGTCGCTTAACCAACTGAGCCACCCAGGCGCCCTTAAATCCTGTTTTATAAATATTTTTTATTCCAACAGCACCTAAGAATATGTTACCAATTACTATTTTAATGACCAAAAACTATGACCAAAATACATTACCACGGCACAACATTTAAAAGTACACAAAAAGTTTTTTTGATAGTCCAACTGCTATAATTATATTTACCAACTCAAAGATTACAGCAATTTTAATCCTTCTGGTCTATTGAATGAAAGTTACATGTCAGAAAATATCAAGTTCTGAAACCACCAAGCAGTGTTTCTCACGGTAATTATTTTTCTCTAATTTACTCAGAGAAAATTTGCGAAAACTAAGAATGGTATGTCGAGTGAATATTTTCACTTCTTACTTCAACTCATCAATAAATTATTTAATCTGTGGGATGGAAATTTTATATGAAGGGTATCTGGGCTTAGAGCAAAAATTAGATTCAGAGTTAGGTCCAACTCTCATTTTATATTGACTAAAATAAGTATGAATTAATAGATTTTTTTTTTTCAGCTTGCTTGATGGTCCTGGCTATGAAATTCTATGATGTGTTAGCATGACAAGTCACTACTTCACTGCTAAGGAGCTCTTTTTCTCAGGGGACCCCGTTTAATTTTATTATAATAAAATTTTTTTTTATTTTTTAAGATTTTATTTATTTATTTGACAGAGAGAGACAGCGAGAGAGGGAACACAAGCAGGGGGAGCGGGAGAGGGAGAAGCAGGCTTCCTGCGGAGCAGGGAGCCCGACGTGGGGCTTGATCCCAGGACCTTGGGACCATGACCTGAGCCGAAGGCAGACCTTTAACGACTGAGCCACCCAGGCACCCCTACTATAATAAAATCTAAAAAGAAGAATGACATCTCTCATCTTACTATTCTAACATCTCTGCACATAGTTGTTTTAGAAGTGGTGTTTGTTACTATCTGACTGGAAAAAAAAAAAAGAACCTTGTGTTCCAGAATAAAGTGTGTGGAGAGACCGCCAAGTAGACAGGCATAGATACTTACATACACACACGCATAGATAAAAGACTAAGAAATCCATGGAAAATGTTGACAGTGGTTATATGTAGATAATGGGATTAAGAATATTTTAATTTGGGGGGGTTTTCTTCTTATTTAGTTTTCTTCTTATTTTTCAAATTTCAAAAGCATGCATTGCTTTTATAAATATATTACAAGTAATTTAAAACAGATTCTTGCTTTCTTTTCACGTGATCACTGTTCATTTAAAAGTTCTTTGTGTATCTGCTTTCTCTGCACAGTGAATCCCGGGTACATTTTGAACAAAGCCCAACCAGAATTGGAGGATCTTACAAAAAACTGGTTTACCGTGAATATACAGATGCTTCCTTCCGAACACAGAAGGCAAGAGAGGAGCACCTTGGAATCCTTGGTAAAATTCCCTTCATAGCTCTGCAGGGTTATAACCACTGTTTATACATATTCTGTGCAATCAAAATAGTATTCACATCTCACAGTTTTAGAGATTTTAGGCTGTCATCTTACAACCTTATGAAAACAGTACATTCTGATTCACCCAATTTTAAACTACATTCTTTTGTCCCTATACATCCAATAAGATTAATATATTCATGTGATCCAGAGTGACTTTCTAAGACTGTGAATCATCTAGAGCTCTTGCAGTTGGAGGCATTCCTGGTTCATGGCATTATCTCTTTAATTTGTTCCTAGAAGAAACTTACTCAAGTAACACACCTGACAATTGTTTGTGAAAACCGAGGACAATTACTAATTCTGTTGGTCTCTAGGCCCTGTTATTAAGGCAGAAGTGGGACAGATCATCAAGATCACTTTTTATAACAAGGCTTCCATACCACTCAGCATTCAGCCTCATGGACTACGTTACAAAAAGAGTAACGAGGGCTCCTTCTACAAAACGCCTGGAGGAAGTAAGTAATGCTTGAGGGAGGCCAAAACAAGCCACACTGCAATATAATGTCAGCTAGAAAATAAAATTTCTCCTCAAATCATGATGCAGCCCACTTTTCACATCATAACAGCACTGTGTCCTAATTATGGCTGTGATTCCTTTAGCCCCTTTCAGCTGTCACCCAAGGTGCTACAAGGTGAGCAAGATTAAAGGTCCTTGCTCTCAGAGATCTAACAGCCTAGACTAGGGTACTTCTGGTCCTACGTCCTATTTTACCAATATTTATTTCTTACTAGGTACTCCTCCAACCTCCTCACATGTAAATCCTGGCAAGACATTTGTCTATACATGGAAAGTTCCAAGATATGTGGGTCCTACCTCCTCAGATCCCAACTGTCTGACCTGGTTATACTATTCCTCAGTAAACATGACAAGAGACATCAACAGTGGCCTTGTAGGGCCTCTCCTCGTGTGCAGAAATGGAAACCTTGGTAAAGATGGCAAACAGGTGAGTCATGGATCTATGTCCAGATAGGTCTTGGTGAGAGGTTGCCTAAGACAGAACTGCAGAGGCAAAGCAATGTGGCAATTGGCAGGTTCAATTTCTTCTGTGGGCTGATTTTCTCAATTCTATCCTTTTCTGAACTCCAGAACTGCATCTTCCTCTGCCCAATGAGCACCCACCCTAGCGTGTACCAGACACCTCTATTTCCTCTTGACTGCTTTAACTCTTCATCTCCCTCTGGACAACCACCACCTGCCCCTCTCTCCTTCACTCTGTCTCTTTGTTAATGATACCACCCAGCCCAGGATTTCCATCAACAACTCCTTTCTCACCTCCAACATTAGTCATCCAACTCCCAATACCACTGCCTTCTTGGGAGGTACCATCCCCTCTTTCTGAACTCCTCTAACCTCCTGACCCCTGGTTCCACTCTCACCCTGCTCTCCACGGTAGCTCCACACCACTTCTTTTCAAATCCAACTATAGCACGCTCCATACTCTGCAGTTGGCTAGCTCCGAAGTCAGCACAACAGACCCCCATCGGCCCCTCCAGATTCATGCCTCCTTCCCTGCCACACTGTGCAGAATTAGCTTGTTAGTCCCTGAGGAAGAAAAGCTCGTTCACATCTCTTTGATTTTGCCCTCTTCTCTCTATTGGGAATGGCATCTCCTCACGGCTTTGCCTGCTGAGAGGGGAGACCTTTTTAAAACTCCGACTGAAAGTTCCTTCCCGCCCTTCAGACAATATTCACTAACTAAAGTGGTTTCTGTCAGTTACCATAGTTCCTTGTGTATGTTTCCACTGGAGCACTTATCCATGCAATTATATTTATTGGCCTTTCTGTCCCACTAGACCATAAGTTCCTTGAAACCATACATGAGGGGTTTTTGTTGTTGTTGTTGTTTTATTAATTTTTTGTAAAAACGACTGACCTCTCTGGCATGTAGTAGGTGCTTAATAAATGTTCGAGGGATGAATTTCCCTTGTTCCTCACTCACGAGTGAACTAATATCTAATTTCTTTTTTGCACTTATAATTTATAAGGTAATAAAGCCTAATAAATCTCCCCAAATAAATATATGTATAACAATGTATATTTTATCTAAAAATGAGATGATATATTAATAGGCATCCATATAATTCAAGCATTATAAGTCTCATAATTCTTATAGCACATGTAATCTTTCTATTTATCCAAAAATATAAATATGTGTACATATTTAATTTCTTCATAAATGCTAAAAATGCAGACTTTCTGGAATTGAAAACATTTTATTTAACTCACTTTCTACAAAGCATCCTATGAAAAGCCACTATAAACATCTATGATCATAGAGTTTAGTTTTATGAAGTTCAGCTGTAGGGGTCCCTAGAGTAAGAGCTTTATATGAAAACAGCTATAGATAATTCTCCTAACTTCTTAGTTCTGTGATAAATCCATTCACTGGGATTCATGCCTTTATCTGTGCCTGGATTTTCCAGGAGTATACGAAACACTTTGTATAGGAAATCCTGTATGCAGATCAACTATCTGACTAGACTTTGTATATAGAGCATCTATATTTCATGTCTATTTCTTTCTCTATTCTCATCCACAGAAAGGAATAGACAAAGAGTTTTACCTGCTTGCCACAATATTTGATGAAAATAAAAGTCATCTCTTAGATGAAAATATCAGAACATTTACCACAGAGCCTGAAAACGTGGATAAAAAGGATCCAGACTTCCAAAAGTCCAACTGGATGTATTGTGAGGGAATATGCAATTTACAAAATAAATGCATTAAGCACTTGTTTAATTTCATTATGTCTAAAGAATTACAGATTAAGAGAGACATACATTTTTCCCCAAGGGTTGGCTAATATATTTCATATTTCTTTTAAAGATAATTTCTCAACAAAAATATTACCTACTAGGATGATTATGTTAAATTCAACTTACTAAATATTTAACAATGCCTTGTTGGTGCACTATATTGTTTAGCTATTAGTAAATGTGAGATAGAAAAGTCACGTATTTTTTTACTGCCAAATTTAGTGGCACTGGTGGATAGAGTGTTTATTGAGTTAATTAGGTGGTTGATTGGTTGGTTGGTTGGTTTTTGAAGAATGCAGGTGTAGGGAGAAAGGACTGGTCTAGAATCTAAAGACTTGGACTTTGATCTTAACTGTTCCAAAAATAAGCTTAATGACACTGGACAAGTAATTGCCTCTTTGGCCTTAGTTTCCTCAAATCTAAAAGGAAGGGGTTAACACAGATAATCTTGAGATTATCTTACATGATTGAGCTACCTTAGGATTTGTCCTTTGTTGAGTTTGAAGAGATGCCAATTATCAATAAATTAAATATAATTTTCTTTGTTCCCAATGTCTTGTAGCCATTAATGGATACATGTATGGAAATCTGCCTGGACTGGACATGTGCTTAGGAGACCACGTTTCATGGCACGTTCTCAGTGTGGGATCAGAAAAAGACTTACATGGGATATATTTTTCAGGAAATACCTTCACTTCCTTTGGTTCAAGGGACGACACCATACCTCTGTTTCCTCACAACTCCCGAACACTTTTTATGACACCCGATTCCATAGGTAAGTAGTAGATCTTCTCTTTCACACTGAAATGTGCCCGAATTATGAAAAAGTGTCTTGACATGCACTGAATATTGTTTGTACAGAAAAAAAGGGAACTTATATAAATAGTGTTTAAAAAGCCTTTCCCCTGCTCCATGTAATTTATAGGAGCAGTAATATATCATTTCCCAGATCACAAAAATCCCCTCCACCCCTCTCGGTTTTCTCTTCCTGGGCTCCAGACTCTAAATCAATCCACACTCCTCAAAAGTGATGAAGATGCTTTGAAGCATTTTAACCTGTTTTCACTCTATTCTCTATCCGTTTGTTTCCCAGACCTGCCAGTCTGCTTCTGCCTTCTCTCTACTCCTCTCCTTGCTGGCTTGGTTCTCTAGGAAATGTTTTCACTTCAGTGAGGTCGATTGCTCCTGGCAATTTTTTTTTTTAAATCAGAATACTGTTAGGGATGTCAGAGGAACCTCCCCTCTGCTCTGAACCTAATACCCTCATTTGTAAAATAGGGATTGCAATAATTTACAATCTGCAAAAAGGAATAGACAAGGACCAGGTGAGATAGATGCAGTGTAGTAAGGTGCCTGGTGTGTGTTAGACGTTCAATAAAATATTAGTTCCTTCGTTTATCCTGCAGATCCACCTTCACCAAAATAAAATAAATAAATAAAATACAAATCCATTCATCTTGGTCAAAAACTACTGGCACCAATCAAATGCTGGCTACATGATAAGCTAGCTACTCCATAAATGCCATGGGTTGGTATCTGAACTCTTGGTGATACCACAGATTCATTTGATTACATTTTCTACATGTAAAAATTTTTTATTTTACTTTACAAACAAGCAGAGCCTGGGATTAAGAGCACTCAGAGGGAAACAAGAAAGAAATCTTTTCCAGCACTAGTTCTCCTCTCCGCCTTGTGCACTTACTCGGTGGCAGGTGATTTCCTGCCCCTGCCCGCCCCACTTCTTCCTCTCCTTTTGCCTGGAGATGCTTTCCTGGACTTAAAAAAAAAAAAAAAAGATTGCTTCGTTCGCCATCTCTTTCCTAAAAGAGATCAGCTGCAGTAAACATGTGGAGACACCTGTTAGGTGTCAAGTGCTGTGCTATATGGGCATCAGTTCATTCTAAACAAATACTTCTTCCCAAATCCTTGAGTCTGAAGGTTTTGTTCCTTGTCAGTCTTCCTGAATCTTACCCTCTGCAAAAAGTAACAGCAACAACAGAAACATGTACAGAGATGGAAGAAAGTATTGGTGATGATAAAGGTAATTTTGAGAAGCAGCGTTGGCATGCAATCAGCATAAAATTACCAAAATCAAAGAAAGACAGCTTGAATTCAGGTGGAATATACTGGTCTGAACCAGGCTGCAGTTTTTTTGTTGTTGTCATTGCTTGGGGATCTGAAAGTGTGAGTCTGATCGCCTCCCCCTGCTGCCACTCCGATCCAAGCCCCACCATCTCTCATGGATTACTTCGTAGCATCCTAACAGGTCTCCTTCCTTCCACACTTACCCACTACCATCTGTTTCCCAAGGGTCCATGGTACCCAGCCCTCCAACCCACACCAAGCTTGTTTCCTCTCACCCTTGCTCACTCCACTCCAGACACGCAGACCTCTGGAATGGTCTGCAGACACACCAAACAGGCCCTCAGCTTAGAGATTTTGCTGAGTGTTTCCTCTGCCCGGATTGCTCTTGCCGGGGATCCATCACTCACCTCTCATCTTTGTCCCGGTGTCACCCTTCCATCAAGGCCTACCCTGATCATCTTATAAAATATTGCTCATTTCTCCCTGGAGCTCCCCTCTGCCCTGCTGCACCCTGCCCAGGATTCTCAATCCTTCCCACACCGGTCTGCCTTTTTTTAATCCATAGCACTTATCAGCTTCCAACATCCATAAATGTTACCTGCTATGTTTATCCAGGCAACACCCACCCACCCTGCCATATAAACCCTTAGGACGTGGATTTTTAACTGTTTTGTTCACTGATGTTTCCCAAGTGCCTAGAAATAAGCCTGGCATAAAGAATAAGTAACTATTTGTCAAATTAATGAAAAAAAAAAAACAAATGGACTATCTTACTGTATTACGTTTGGGGGTTTATATCTTCTAGATGACTTCACAGAGAAAAGAAATCTGAATGCAAAGCTTTATGCATTCTTTTCTTACCTCCAGGAACTTTTGATGTGGTTTGTATGACAACAGAGCACTATCTAGGAGGCATGAAGCATAAATACCACGTGAGCCAGTGTGAGAAGCCAAACCCTGATCAAACACTGTATGAGGAAGAGAAAACCATTTACATCGCTGCTGAGGAAGTTCTGTGGGATTATTCTCCTAGCAGGAAGTGGGAGAAACAACTG
This sequence comes from Zalophus californianus, assembly GCF_009762305.2. Classification (NCBI taxonomy): domain Eukaryota; kingdom Metazoa; phylum Chordata; class Mammalia; order Carnivora; family Otariidae; genus Zalophus; species Zalophus californianus. The sequence goes on along the minus strand of NC_045595.1, from coordinate 104,117,444 downwards.
CAACATTTACAAGGAGAGAAGTATGGCAGTTAACTTCCATCTCTAACTGAGAAGGGTTCCTTCTGGAGTCCTCCACTCTTTCTTTTCAGTCTCACACATGCGTGCACGTGTGTGCACATGTTGTATATTTGTTTGCTACGGTATGTGTGTATGGTGTGCATGTGTATGATGGGTGTGTGTGCATGGTATGTGTGAGGCACGTGTGTGCTTAGGATACATTCCATTACAAATCACAATGTATCTGTGTATCTTACCTTCAATTATAAATGACTTTAATTCTTTCTAAATATCTGCATCACTTACTTCTGTGCCTTGTTTCTTGCTTTCTTTTCACTCCTTGCATCCAGTCTTCCTGACACGTGTTACCATCCAGCCTGACCACTCCAAGGTGTAATAAACATCACTTCAGCTACATTTAATATGTGGCATCAGTCAGACTTTCCTTTTGTTTTCATTTGTCTCTGTCAATCTCTCTTCTTCTGGGAACCTCAAATTGAAGACCTTTGTTTTTCTTTTTGTAAAACTTGATTTCTCTCTCTGATTTTCACTTTTTCTATTTATTCATTTATCAAAACTAAAATTTCATCTGGAAAACATGTTTTAAAGTACAGAATGAATATCCAGCCATCTTACCAGTAGTAATACTTTTTTTTTAAGAAGAAGAGGTGAAGTAGCCTCTAGACATTAATCAATTGTGTTGTTGCAATAAGGAGTTCTTACATATGAGAATTTGTCTAATTTAACAGTTAAATTAACTAACTTTGTGTTTTTTTTTTTGGTTTTGTTCTTATTTCCTTAAAGTAAAACAAGCATATATTTGGATAGAATTGAGACGTATCTTGGGTCCAAATACAAGAAAGTCATATACCGTCAGTATGATGATATCACATTCAAGAATCTAACACAGAGAACTGAAGATGAAAAACATCTGGACATACTAGGTATTGATACACGATCAGACTGGTCTTCAGGTTTTTCTTCCTGTCCTCAGCCACCAGAGACTGTTGTACACATTGAGGATATTGTCAACCTCCACCTTGGCAGAGGAAAGTGCCTATAATGCTAATCCGAATTTGTTTGCCGATAGGCACTTTTACTGGGAAAAGAAAACTGATTCGAGTGTTGTTTCATGGAAATTGAAGGGACCATAGAAAGTTAATGTGGTCAGTTTCAGATTACCTGGCTTCTTAGAACTCAAGAACTCTAGAGAGACTTCAGAAGTAGCATCTAGAGATCATTTCACTGATATTAAAATGAAGCCCAGAAGCCCCACTATAGTGAGAAGGGGGACCTCTTTGTTTAAATTTAAGTGTTTAATTTAAAAATTTTATTTATTTATTTTTATTTATTTGACAGAGAGAGATGTAGTGAGAGAGGGAACACAAGCAGGGGGAGTGGGAGAGGGAGAAGCAGGCTTCCCGCAGAGCAGGGAGCCCGATGCAGGGCTCGATCCCAGGACCCTGGGACCATGACCTGAGCCGAAGGCAGACACTTAATGACCAAGCCACCCAGGTGCCCCTAAGTGTTTAATTTAAACACAAAAAGTGTTAATATTTAGTTTCTTCTGTCCAAGAGCGAGGAAAATTGCAGCCCTTTCTTCTACCCTTGACAGGTCAGCTAGGAAAACTACAAGTCACCCCCAAGCACCTACATGCAACATTTCCCTAAGTCCCCCAGCATTTCCAGAGGTCACATGATGTTTTCATATGTCAAATGACATGTCTGTATGTTGCATAATATTTCCAGAAGTCACATGGCATTTCCATATGCTCAAATTTTATTTGGGTCCTGATATCTAAGTGTCTATTGGAGACTATTCTTCTTCTTTTTTTTTAAAAGATTTTATTTATTTATTTGTTTGCTTATTTGTTTGAGAGAGAGAGCGCGTGCACGCACATATGTGCACACACTCGTGCACACAGGTGTGCAGAGGGAGGAACAGAGGGGGAGGGAGAGGGAGAGAATCTCAAGCAGACTCTGCACTGAGCGAGGAGCCTAACATGGAGCTTGATCTCACAACCCCGAGATCATGACCTGAGCCAGAACCAAGAGTCAGACACTTAACCGACTGAGCCACCCAGGGGCCCCTATTAGAGACTCTTTTCTGATGTGAGACCTTGAGATTTACATGCTGTTGGAGAAACTCTTACTCTTCTTGGCTCCTCATTGACCTCTTGAGCTTGTCCCTTTGCGACCCCCAGAAGGAGGGCTGTGCTGTCCAGTTCCCCTTGCTATTGGGCAGGCGCCTATCTTTAGTAACAGCAGGATGTTAGTTTTTGCTAGGATTCTGGCTGAATGCATCAAGATAAATAACACGACATGACCCTCTCTCTAGATTCCATTATTATTTACACAAAAAAAGAAAAAAACAACAACCACTTTATAGAAAAGGGGAAATAATTCTCTAGTGTTTGGGAAGGTGAAACAGCCATGAGGATAAAGAGAGGATGTCCCGAGCTAGAATCTAATGTCCAGTACGTATCTTCAGCAGATTTCAGTAATTATAGTACAAGTTTGAAGAGTATTCTTACTGCTTATTTCATCTCAAAACCACCCCTGTTTCAGAATTTTTAGAGTCACTGACATAATCTGCTTCTAAATAGAAAGAAGATTTAAAACAATTTTTTTTTTTTTACCTCCAGTTCTTGGCCTAGGATGGAAGGGAGAGAGAATACAGAGAGGGGTTTTCAGTCTTGAGAGAAAAAAAAAAATCACTGTTGGTCAGTAAAAAGGCCTCCAGCTCCTCCCAACTCTCCATTAAGGTGAAGGGGAAAAGGATAAAAGGTTTAAGTGATAAGGTTGGTCAAGAAAGAAAATAAAAGAGTTCATTTCTAAATTGTGTGTTTTCGGAGGCATTAACTGATGCTCATCAAAGTAAGTTTTCTAAAGACTCAAGTTTTCCAGGCAAAAACCATGTTTCATAAATCATCAATGATCCACTTGTTAAAAGTGTGTTTTATTTGGCTTGCATGTTAAGGAAAAAGGATAAAAATAAGTCTCCCTATAAATACTTAAGAGGACAGATGATTCATAGTTTAAAATAAATAACAATTTCCACACATTTTCCTTTTTATATTCCCTAGGTCCTTTAATATTTCTCACTCCTGGTCAAAAAATCCGAATTATCTTTAAAAATAAAGCCTCAAGACCATATTCGATTCACGCTCACGGAGTGAAAACAAAAAATTCCACTGTTGTTCCAACACAGCCAGGTAACTGCTTCGGAAGAGGAAAGAAAGCTTCAAAGCTTTTATGAAGGACTATGTGCTAATGTCCTTTCTTAGGTATAGGTGTAGCTCTTGACGAGAGAGACCAGTGGACTAGTAGGAAGGGTCTAAAGAAGGAGTTGGGGAGCGAGTTCCTTTTGCAAGTCTTGAGTTTGCTTCCAAGATGGGTACCATGGGCAAAACAAATGCTTTTTAAAATTAATGCCCAGGGAGCAGACCCTGAAATGAAAATTTGTGGGCAGATAGTGCTCTTGGGATCAAAGACAATGAAACAGAATTGGGCAGGGGGAGAGCTTATGCAGAGATGCAGCCTCAATAGAAATCACAGCTACCCCTAGAAGTTCTAAAGAGTGGGTGATCCTCAGCTGTCCTGAGTTGGGGTGAGAAAGCTGGGCCTTTCTGTCCCTGCATCTGTCATTGGATGTAAGCCTGGGTAAGGTGGCTCTCTTCCACCAAGGCTGTCTTGGAAGAGGGTGGACAGCCTGTGGAGCAAAAATTCCTTCATTCTCAAAGGGGCACCTGGGAGGGACATCCAGAACCCAGTTGCCTACTGAAACAAGCAGTATCAAGGAAAGAGCCAAATTCAAAAAGGGAAGATGTGTGGGGCAGAGAGATGAAAGAGAGATTTTGATGGCAGGTGAAATATTCCCTTTTGATTTTAAAAACGAGACAGTCCCACGGTAGTGCCAACATGAATCTCCTATCCAAGGAGTTTGCAAGCCAGCACTCTATTCTCAGTAGTCAGAGAAGGATCCCATTGGGTACATTCCACAAACACTGCTGAGTATCTGCTGAACCCAGGCACTGCGTGGTGTGGTGGAAGGGGAGGGCTGGTACTAAGTAGACTGATAGTTGAAGATTTGGAAGCAGGGAAGTTGGGGATAGGATCAGTTAGTGGAGGTGCTTGGGAAAATTAATTTAAGCCTCTGGAAGTGGGAGATGCAGGATTATACAGCAAGGGGCAGGAGTGGAAGGAGGTGTCCCAAAGAAATTTTCTGAAATAGGCAAGAGTATAGGACTTAGATTCAGTAGGGCTAATGCAAATGGTCTGGGAGCAGGGAAGAGCCCCATGTGATCTATAAATTGGAAGGTTCAGAGGTGGAATTCAAAACAAGGCTGTCACGTTTCAAAGGCTACATTATCTTCACTACAATAAATACTTGTTGAACAAATAAGTTAAATACGTAACGACTGACATTTTTCAATGGCAAAATCACTATAAGGTTTTGATTCAGTAACCCTGAGAACATGAGAGCCAGCTGTGATAGTTATATCAACTTCACCCTGAGACCCAAGTAATGCCTTATTTGGACCATCTTGTCTAATCCCTACATTCCCATTTTATGTTCAGGAGGAAACAGAAGCTCAGAAACTGTAAACACATTGACCAAGACCACAGAGCTAGGAGCAGTAGAGCCAGAAGTGAAAACCAGGACTATGCTGCCTAATATTTGTATAGCTTTGGGGTTTGCTCATTATCTGGTTCTCCATAAAAACATGTGCTTTAGAAGATTCTGTTTATATACACTGTATTTGTCTATTTTAGGAGACATCCAAACATACATTTGGCAGATTCCTGAAAGATCTGGCCCTGCCTCAAAGGACTTTGAGTGCATACCTTGGTTTTACTATTCGACCGTGGATGTGATTAAGGTAAACTTTAAATCAAGTCATCGTTTTCCTCCTATCTCCTCTTAGAAATTATAATGGAAGAAAGAAGGAATTTATTTGTGTTAAAAAAATCTTAGTTCTATGTAATCTTTCATTTAAGCAACCTAAATACTGCTCAGCTTTTAATTCTACAGATGTTTGCATTTTCCAAGAGCAAAATCATTGCGTTATGGTTACTTCGATTCATGATACTTTCCAACATGTCACTGTGAATTGGAAAACATAATAATATCCTCTTATTTTGTTGGATTTGGATTACAGAAAACAAAGTATGGAGTTAAAAGTCTCTGATGAATGAGAAATAAACACATACAGATTTATATTTTTTTTAAAGCCATCAACGCTCGAGTCCAGTTTATTTTCACTTAACAACAACAACAACAAAAGTCTCATCTCCAGACTTTTAGTTATTTTGGCCTGCTCTCCGCCTAGAACAAGAATCTACATGGACATTCAACCCCAAACCAAAAGGAGTATAAACAAACTAAGGCTCTCAGCTGGAAGCAGCTCTGGGGGCAGTGGTATCACATGACCAAGGATCCGAGACCTTTAGACTTCGCTGCTGGCCAACTCCAGTGCCGAGAAATTCTAATTAAAAACAAAGCTCTGGGCTTTTGTTTTGTTTTGTTTTGTTTTGTTTTGTTTTGTTTCAAAAATAGAGCTAAATCCACTGAGGAATGTGACTAAAATTCCTCTCAGGAGTTAGTGGTTCTCATCAGACTTCAACTCGAATGAGTGAGCTGACCATTTTTCCTTAGTCAAGGATCTAGCATGTCGAACATTTTCTTCCTTACTCTCAGAATCCTACTAACTACAAACTCGGGATCTGACCTCGCTAGAACTCAACCTTGACTCGACTCATTTTGCTGGTTGGGGGACATTTTTAGTTTTGGGCACAGTTGACAATCTTGCTTTGCCTCTGCAGGATCTTAACAGTGGACTGGTAGGCCCTTTGATCGTATGTCGCAAAAACACCAAAGCCAGCATAGTTCACCGTGTGCTCCACTTTATGATTTTTAATGAGAACAAATCCTGGTACTTCGAAGAAAATGTTAACACCTATTCTTCAGATCCGAACAACATAGACAGGAATGATGAACTGTTTGACCTCAGCAACCAAATGCACGGTAATGTCCACTAGCTGCCTCAGCAGCTGGAGCCTGAGGGGTGTCTCACACAAAGGGAGCAGATGAAGGTTCACCCTTGGCTGACTCAGCAGTTTAGAGAAAGCAATCGCATGGGGCTGTGGCATAGATCCCGTGGACCAGGGGCTGGCAAACTTTTTCCATAAAGGACCAGAGAGTAAAGAGCGTAGACTTGTAAACCACACAGTCTCTACCAGAGGCTATATTTTACTCTGCCATGGGGCACAAAGGCAACCACAGACGAGACATAAAGAAATGGAAGTGGCTACGAGCCAACCAATAAATCTTCATTTATGGACACTGTTTGTATTTCATATAATTTTCACATGTTGGGAAGTATTCTTTTTGGTTATTTGGTTTTTTCCAACCACTTGAAAATTTAAAAACCATCCTGTACTCACGGGCCACAGAAAAACAGGAAACAAGAGGGCTGGATCTGGCCTAAGGGCTGTAGACTTAGCAGTGAGGCAAATTCCAATGCTTCTGGAACCATACAGGTGACATAAAACCAAGAATACCAGCTATCATTTCTGGAGGGATTTCCTACACACTTGTCTAAGTGTCTTACCTGGACAGACACAGGGAGAGGTGGGGCTTGTGGCAAACCAGAGAGCACATGGCCCAATCCAATCTTCCCACCAGGCGGAACTTTAAAAAACCCCATGCTCATCAACCAAAATTCTTTTGTAGGTGGCTTGTGACTAGGCACGTCCTGTTTTTTTATGTCCCCCCTCCCATCTAGAATCATAGTAACGAGACAATTATTCAAAGAAAAAGCACATAAACAATCTCACTGAATCGTAGTCACATTCAGTCAGACTTCTGGTCCCAGTCCTTTCACTGGAGGAAGCTTGGGGACGAGACTAGATGAGGGATCCTTAAGTAAGGCAAACCCAAATGTGATCTTTTTCAACTTCTTCATCCCTCTCCCCAAGATACATATAGTAAATTTGAAATTAATTCAAGGACTGCATCCTTGCTACCCATCATCTTTTAATAAGCCTCATGGAGGGCACAGAGCACCATACTCATGCTGAGGAGATAGGAAGACCAATTAGATGAGGCATCTTCTCTCAAGTTGCTCACAGAACAGGGCCAGCCTATTTCTGCTGACTTGGCAGGGGCGGGGGTGGGGGGTTGCTGTAACAGAAATACCAACACAGTGCTGTGTTTTAAATTCTTATTTGGAAGAAAGTCTTCATGAAGGGGAGGGGAATTTTACGTTGAGTTTTTTTTTTTTTAAAGATTTTATTTATTAGAGAGAGAGAGAGCACAAGTAGGCAGAGCGGCAGGCAGAGGGTGAGGGAGAAGCAGGCTCTCCGCTGAGCAGGGAGCCCCATGCAGGGCTCGATCCGAGGATGTTGGGATCATGACCTGAGCTGAAGGCAGACGCTTAACTGACTGAGCCCCCCAGGCACCCCACGTTCAGTATTTAAAGATGCATGGGAGTCTGTCTAGTAGAAAGGGAGGGGGATGACATTCCATGTAGCCGGAAGAATGTGACCTAAGAAAGAAAGAAAAGAAAAGCCCACAGAATTGTGCGAGACCTTGAATACCCTGTTAAGGATTTAGACTCGCTCTAAATTGGGGTTTCTCAAGCTTGCCACTATTCATATTTCAGTCTGGTAACTATTGTGGGGGGCTGTCCTGTGCATCGTAAGATGTTTAGCAGCATCCTTACCCTCTGACCCCCAGGAAGCCAGTAACACCCTCCCCCCAAGTTGTGCAACCTCAGAATGTCTCCAGGCATGGCCAAATGTCCTCTGCGGGACAAAATCCAGTCAAGAACCACTGTGCCAAAGGCACTAAAGGCACCAAATGAGGGAACAGTAGGAAGAGATGTGTACTGTAGGAATGGCTCGGGCACTCAGCTAGGTCTTTGCGCTCCACGTGTAGTCCTAGCAGCATCAGCGTCACTTGGGAGCTTGTCAGAAATGCGGAATTTCAGGTGAAACAGACCTAGTAAGTCATAATCTGCACTGGAACAAGATTCTCAGGGCACATGCACATTAAAGTCTGAGAAGCACGATCTAAAGCAGAGTCTCCTAGTTTTTTCTATTATATCCCTCCATCAGCTAAAAGTTAGAACCCAACCTCCCTAGATATATGGTTATAAATTACATATTTGTACCACTGTATTAATGCATTTTTGGCATTTCAAAAGAGGAACACAAAATAGAAAAGTAAAAAGGAGGAAATATATATATAATTATATATAACTATATAATTAAATTAGTAATGATTATATAAAATATTTTATTAAAATTTATTTTAATATTCAATTATAAAATCTCAAATAATATTTAATGTTTATTAAAATAATTATTTATATGTAATTATATATAAACATTAATTATATAATTTATATAATATATAATTTATATAGTTTATATATAACTATATATAATTTATATATATAATTTATATATTATTTATAGTTTTCATATAAATTTATATAATTTATAAATTTAAATTTAAATTTAATTTAAATATTATATATTTATACATTGACATTGATATTTTATAGTTTTTATATATATAATTTATATATTATTTATGTAGTTTTTATATAAATTTATATAATTTATATATTTATAAATTTAAATTTAAATATGATATAATTTAAATATTGATATATTGATATATTGATATGTTGATATATTGATAGTTATATATTAATCTATAATTTCGTTATAGAGTATTAATTGTTATGTATTAATATTCATATGTTATATAGTTATATATGATTAATGATTAAATTATATATTACATATATAATTATATAATTAAATTAATATTTTCTTCCTATTACTCTTTGGAAACCACTCCTATAGAGGATTAGAGAGAGAGAGAGGGAAAGACAAAAGGCCCAGACCTCAACTAAAAGGCCATTCTAATCATACCAGTGACAGATCCTGAAGGTCTGACTTAGAGCAGTTAAAGAAGAACACACTCAATTTCTAAGCCTCTTGTGACCGCTTTACACATACTTTAAATATATAGACACATTTAAGTATCCATCAATTTAAGTATCCATAGTGGTGAAATATTCTAGTGCAACCCAATCATTTAAAACACAGTCAATGCTTCATTTCCTCAGGCAAGAAAAACTCTCTAAAATTAGACTCACCCACATGAATGGATGGCTTGGTCATGTTTAACAGTTTCCTTAGGCTGACTTTAACATCCTCATGGCCTCCGAAAACATCTGTGATACTTTCTATGAGAACCTACATTATTTTAAATATTTGTTGAATATAATAAATTGTGTCCCTTCACAGCAATTAATGGAAGAATGTTTGGAAATAACCAAGGTCTGACGTTCCACGTTGGGGATGAAGTGAATTGGTATCTGATTGGCATGGGGAGTGAATTTGACCTGCACACGGTTCACTTTCACGGCCACAGCTTTGAATACACGGTAAAAGCCCTGGGCGTCTTTGTTTAATTATTGTCGTGTCTTGTGAAGCAGTTACTGGGGCAGTGTGGCAGGATAACAGGACTAGAAAGGAAATGACGCAGCCAGAACTGAAGTTCAATATCTACAATCTATAACATATCAGGTGCATGTAAATAATTATACATTTAGCTCTTTGTGCCCATGGACACTCAGTAAATGCTTACGAATGCATGAAGTGCACTTCTCACTCTAATATGGTGTTACTTGATAGGTAAATAAGACTTCTATAATCATCTCGAGTTTCACTCTTTCTGTCCCAACTTTTTTTTTTTTTCAAACCCTTAGTAACATAAGAGAAAATCACTTGGAACACTCATACATGTTGCCACATTTTCTTTCTTTCTCTATTTTTCTGAACCCAATTTAAAGTAAATTGCAAACATCATGGTTCTTCCCCTCTAGATACTAAACAAAGCCATATGCATCCTAAGACTAAGGAGAATCTTTGCCCCATTGTGATAACCTTACTACACCCCCAATGTTAACATTAATTCGGTAATATAATCTATCATATAATCCACTCAAATAGCCCCAGTTGTCCCCAAAATGCTCTTTCTAACAATTTTGTTTTGTTTTGTTTTTAATTCAGGATCTAATTATCTATACATAGCATTTGGTTGTCATTGTCATATCTCTCCTAAAAGAAGAGTTTTTTTTTTTTTCTCGATCTTTCATGGCATTTCATTTTTGAAGGGTCCAGATCAGTTGCTTTGTCGAATGCCCCATATTCTGCCTTGGTCTGATAGTTTCCTCATGGTCAGATCCATGTCAACCATTCTTGACATGAACAGTACATAGGTGATATTATGTGCTTCCCATGCATCACACCAGGAAGTACATCCTGACAATAGGTGCTGACATTACTGGGGTTGTTTGATAACTTTATTGAGGTGATGCCTACTATTTCTCTCCATTTATAAAAGCATCATCTTCCCCTTGTAATTAATAAGCAAGCTGTGAAGTGATTTTTTAACCATATTTTATTCTCCAACTATATTTTACCCTGTAGTTATAAAAAGGATCCATTGATGATTATTGCCAGAATCAATTTTTACAGTGGGAGTTATAAATGGTAGCTTTCTAATTCTATCATTCCTTCAGCATTTGTTATAAAATAAAAATGTGGAATTAGGTGACAATTGGCTTTGTGGTAACTTTTTAAAATAATTATCTTCTTTTTCTCTTTTATGTATTCTTAGTCTCTTTATATCCTCTGTCTGAATTGCTTTTCCCCCACCGCACCTTCATACTCTTTACCATTGTTGTTTTACTGACCATCTTTGCCTGGCCACTTCTCTAATTTATTACAAGTATTTTAAGGTTTATCCTTCCTCTTTTCAGTATCCAAGTTAGTGTCATTTATTTATTTAAGGAGCATTTTCTTTATCTCTTCATCCTAGTCCCTTATATAAACATTAATGTACAATTGAACACCAATTATATCTCATGCATTTGACACCTCATTTAGTCCAGACACTTGGCATAATACAGCCCACCTTTTGGCATTGGTAAAAGTTTCACATAAAGCCTTCCTGGATTCTAGATGTATTATGTTCATAGCTTCTGTAATGCTCAAAGCCTATCTTAGACAAATTCAATGAGTCTGCATGACTTGATTTGCACCAAACTTTATCAGTGTGCTGCTTCTTTTCTGTCCTTTAATGAACACATTTATTCTTCTTTAACTTATTTGTTTTGGCTTAAAAACTATTTTTATTATTCTAGGGAATTTTACATGACAGACGGAATAATATAATGAACTCCTTTACCTACCACCCAGGGGCCAACAATCATGACCTTCCTGTACTTCCCTCTACATTCCTCATGTTTTTGAAGGAAAAGCCTTGATACGAGGGTTGTTATTCATAAGTGTTTACATTAGACTTTAAAAATTAGAACAAAAGAGAGAGATTTAAACTCTGGTTATAGTTTTTACAGTACGTTTGATGTTCAGTTCAGATCAGTTCAGTTCAGCAAATGCATCTGACATTCCTAGAACCATGCCAAGCGTTGTGTGGAGAAGAGAGGAAATCAAAAGAGTTAGCTCTCAGGGGCTATCTCTACATAAATGATTATATTATGAGGCATCAAATTAAGTGGAATTTGTGGTAGCATTTCTATAATGTTGATTAAAGCTAACCTTGATTAAGTACTTCTTATGTGTCAAATGCTATGCTTAGTTCTTGCATGGGTTTCTCATTGAGCCTTCCCAGAGATAGGCACTATTTTTTTTTTTTTTTAATTTTTAAGAGCCATTTTTATTTCCATTTTTTTGGTGAACCTGTTTGTCCTTTTTTCCTGTTGGATTATCAGTCTTACTGATTTGTGGGAATGCTTTATGCAGTAAGGAAGCTAGCTATTTTTTTAGTGGAAAGATGTTTAAAATTTAGATGCTTTGGCTGATGCCTGCATTTATTCTTTTTTTAAAATTTTTTATTGTTATGTTAATCACCATATATTACATCATTTGTTTTGGTGTAGTGTTCCATGATGAGATAGGCACTATTTTATCACTGTTTTATAAGGGAATGAAATGAAGGATTAACAAGACAAAGAACTTTCCCATAAACAATAAGGGGTACAAGTAGGATTTGAACCCCAGCTCTAGAGTCCCTCACTCTTAACCTCTTCACAAAACTGCTCTTTTCAGAGCAATCCTATTAAATTTAAGAAACAAAATGAACAAAGAAAAAAAGAGACAAACAGAAAACCAGACTCTTTTTTTTTTAAGATTTTATTTTATTTATTTACTTGAGAGAGAGAGAGCACAAGAGGGGGTACGGTCAGGGGGAGAAGCAGACTCCCTGCTGAGCAGGGAGCCCGATGCAGGACTTGCTTGACATCTGTCCTCACCTCAAATTATTCCAGACCCCGTCTTGAGCTGTACTCTTTAACATGCCCCCATCCTCCAAATACCTCCCATTGCATTATTCAGAGCAATTCATCTCCTTCCCATGCTCTTCCAAATCCATCCTAATCCAGTCAGGCCAGGCCCCGGAGCTTCGTCTTTCAAAATCAAAGTAGCCTGCCAAGGAGTTAGTCTTCTGAACATCTGGTTCTCTGCTTAGGAGAACAAATAGCCCTTAAGGCCCTCAGTCTTCAGTCCCGACCCCTGAAGGCAGATGAGCTCCTCTCCTTCCTGTAACCATGAGTTTTCCTGATTAGCTATATCTCAAAAAATGGTCATCTTCACATCACCAACATCCTTAGTTAGAAAAAACTTCAGTTAAAGATGAATGGATAAAGAAGATGTGGTATATATATATATGTATATATATATATATATATATATATATATATATATATAATGGAATATTATGCAGCCATCAAAAAATGAAATCTTGCCATTTACAACGACGTGGTTGGAACTAGAGGGTATTATGCCAAGCGAAATAAGTCAATCAGAGAAAGACAAGTATCATATGATCTCACTGATATGAGGAATTTGAGAAACAAGACAGAGGATCATAGGGGAAGAGAGGGAAAAATGAAACAAGACGAAACCAGAGAGGGAGACAAACCATAAGAGACTCTTAATCTCAGGAAACAAACTGAGGGTTGCTGGATTGGTGGGGGGTGGGAGGGTTGGGGTAGCTGGGTGGTGGACATTGGGGAGGGTATGTGCTATGGTGAGCGCTGTGAATTGTATAAGACTGATGAATCACAGACCTGTACCCCTGAAACAAATAACTCATTATATGTTAATAAATAAATTTTAAGAAATCAAATTAAATTAAAAAAAGAAATACTTAGTTAAAACTTTTGGGATTTGTAAGACCGGATATTGTCTGAAATCTAGAGCTTTCTTCCGCAGGAGACGCTGACAAGGTATCTAACACCAAGAATGACACAAGATCCCTTTAGAGTGAGATGTTTCTCTGTGGCCTATCCCTGAAATGTTCTCAGACTTGCTCCTCCTCTAAACCCTCACTTGTACTCAGAGGAGAAGTGCAATGGCACCTAATGCTTTCTAACTGTCGTCTAACAAAGCATATTAGAATTGATAGGATGTATACATGACTACTACCTTTTTTAAGTTATTTAATGGTGTTTTGTCTCCTTATTGAGGATGTGGGACTGTATCGCTCTGACGTTTATGACCTTCCTCCTGGAGTATATCAGACTGTAAAAATGTATACAAGAGATGTTGGGACCTGGTTATTTCATTGCCATGTTAGTGTTCACATTGAGGGTGGAATGGAGAGCACTTATACTGTAATCAGATGAAAAGGTAAGCCAAATTAATTTGAAGTGATCATATTTAAATAAGTTCAACGTTTATATAAGGATATCTGATCCACTGAACATTTACATGATCATTCATTCAAAGATTCCTGTTTTGTGGGGTGCCTGGGTGGCTCAGTCAGTTAGGCATCTGACTCTTGATTTCCGCTCAGGTCATGACCTCAGGGTCGTGAGATGGAGCCCCTCAGTGGGCTCTACACTCAGCACGGAGTCTGCTTGAGATTCTGTCTCTCCCTCTCCCTTTGCCCCTCCCCCACCACACTCTCTCTCATTTTCTCTCTCTCCCTAAAAGAAATAAATAAATCTCAAAAAAAAAAAAAAAAAAACCCAAAGATTGCTGTCTTGAGATGACCAAGGAACTCTGGTTTTATCTTCTTTCTCAAACTTAGATAACTGTTTCTGATCTGATAGAAGATACTCTAGAGTTAAATGTGTTATTTCCAGATTCATACAACATATGCATAAGGATTTGAACAATTTATAGAAGATGAAACACAATTGATTACTGAACCTATAAAGATATCTAACCTTGCTAATAAATCAAATCACTTAAACATGGCATTTAATTAACAGTCAGATACAGTTGTTGAATAAGTAAGCCATTGATTTGGCAAAGATTTCTTTTTTCGAAGATAATATCAATAACAGTGTGGTGAGATGGGCATTACATATACTCTGGTGGAAGTTTAAAGTGTTTCTACAACTCTTGAAAGAAACTAAATAATGATTACATATTTTTTTCATATTCAAGTGACACTTTATTTCTTCTCATTCTTATCTTCCCTTTCTCCAACACATTTTACTAGCAACTTTAGGATGAAAACAGTATCTTTTTTTGAGACTTTCATCAGTTCCTTAGTTACTTAGGCTATCCATTAAGTCATTACCCTTTAGTCTCTTGATACGATGATTGTAATTTTTTGACTCAGTTACTTCTTAGAACATCATGAAACTTTCTTTTCCACAGCATAAATATCTTTCTGATATGAGTGTTGACAAGTCAATGAGCAGAGCAAAAGCTGCTGAAGAAGAAACACCAGAGATAAAGGAATCTAGGAGGGCCTGGCTGAAGATTCATGGCAATCTACCAGGAAAACGAGCTTGAAATAAATTTTTTTTTTGTCAGTTTTGTGTGTGAGCTGCTTTCTCTTTCTGTAAACTGTGTCACTGGAGTAGAGTCTGTAGTGGCGTAACAAGGTTTTCAACACACAGGAGGGGGCTGAGCAAGAGGAACAAAGAGAGCAGGTACATTCTGAAGTCTAGCTCAGTTAGAAAAAAAAAAACACAATCCAAGACTAACCCTGCACCATCAGCAAGCATCAAAAAAATGAAATTCTCATAGCATGGTTGAAAATTTGTATCAGTCTTTTAAATGCAAATCCATATATTATTATTAGACTGCAGGTTACAGAATGTATAAGTGCCAGTTTTCCAGAACCAAGAATAAGGACTCGTGCTCTGACTTTGTATCTAACAATATTAACATTTGGGATATGCTCTGCTACAAGTAACAGAAAACCCAGCTATGGGGATTATCAGTGGTGTTTGTCTCATATTTTTAAGTAAGTTAGGAGGCTGCCAGGGTTGGTTCAGCAACTTGATGGTGCAAGGGCCAGTGTCTTTAACGTCCTTGGCCTTTCCCTCATGACTGTTGCCTCATGGTTGCAAGATGGTTGTTGCAACTCCAAATGTTGTATACACATTGAAGGCAGAGAAGAAGGAAAAAAGAGTAGCACCAACCACATATTCTCCTTTTATCAGGAAAGTAAAAGTCCTCTGAGGAGACCCAGCCGACTTCTTCCTGTGTCTCTTTGGTCAAACCCCTCTTATATGCTATTCCTAACTGCAAGGAAGGCTGAGAAAGAGTTTTTGTAGCCTTTGTAGAGGAAATAACAGGAAGAGAGGACTACACATGTCTTGTGCGTTGGCTAACAAACAGCTTATGCCTTAGACAATAAGAATATTTGAAATCAGAAATTAGTTAAATAAAAGGATTCAACGTGAGAATTGAAACCAAAGCCAGACTCTTCATTCCTTTTACTTTTTAACTTCTTAACTACATAAGTAATATATAAATACCCAGAATCTTATCAAGCAAATCCTTGACATCATTTCATTTTACCCCAAGATACTCCAACTTGTGTCTCCAGAAGAGTACTTCTAAAAATTAATATGCTAGTAATGCTATTATAACATTGGGCAAAAGTAACAATATTACTTCACTCTCTGCTGTTGAAACTAAGAAGAACCTACAAAATGTGGATGAAACTAGCCATGTCCCTTCCCCACAAGAAGCATTCCAGTCTGAGAATTTAAAGGTGTTGCTGATAAAACTACACTCTTCTGTAAGAAATTGCTAAAGGTGCTGCCCCTGTGTCACCAAAAGTAATGCTTACTTCATCTACTCATTCACTTAAGAACACAGTCCCAGGCTTTGGGATTCAGAGATGGCAGTAGTCACAGTCTAGTAAAATAAACCGTAATTTAATGGATACGTTTAGTGTGATTTAGTGAATGGAGTTGTAGGGAAAGGTAGTCAACTGCATTCATCTTAACAGGAACAGTCAAAGACTAAGAATGCATCAGAGGGATGTGTCTCCTGCACAACTACTGGAAGGTGCTCTCATTGTAATGATCATCATTTCAACAGAAATATTGTTAGTACAAAAAAATTTAAAAAAAGGAATATGCTTTAAGAATAAACACTCTTTTAGTCAAATTCTACACTTGCCAAGAAAATTTTGTTCCATGATATGATTTTCTAAGTAGATCTATATACAAATTTTTTAAAAGATCAATAATATATAGGGCACCTGGTTGATTCAGCTGATAGAGCATGCAACTCTTGATCTCAGGGTCATAGAGTTCCAGACCCACGTTGAGTGCAGAGATTATTAAAAAAATAAAAAATAAATAAAAGACCAATAATATATACCTATTCTCCTTTACTTTTAAATGAATAAATTACTGTATTGACTGATTCTCCAAGTTTGCAAAATTCTCCAAAGGGAGCCCTCTAAACCTAATCATCTATTTGTAAACTGACAAATGAAGGTTCTGGATCTGCCAACTGCCAACCAGACCCTGGCCTGAATACTTCCACAGCACAGAGAGACTGGGAAGCCCAGCCCAACTGTGGTCTGAAGCTGTGTTCTAATGCCCTCAGGATTATAGTGCATCTCTGGATGAGGGAGGCCAAACCTGAATTCTGGCTACTCCACTTACTAGTGGTGGGGTCCTTGACAAGGTATAAAATCTCTCTTATCCATAGTTTCCTCATCTGTAAAATAAAGATGATAATAATAATAATAATACCCATTTGTGCTATTCTGTAAACAAAATAACGGTCTCCTCCAAAGATGCCCTCATCCTAATCCTCAGAACCTATGGCCATGTTATTGTCCATGCAAAGGTGAATGAAGGTTGCAGATGGAATTAAGGCTGCTCATCAACTAACGTTAAAATAGGGAGATTATTCAGGGTTATCAGGGTGGGTCCTTAGCAGTAGAAGAGGGAGGCAGAAGAGGAGCAGAGTGATGCAATGTCAGGACTCGACCTGCCATTGTTGGCTTATAGAAGGGGATCACATGAGCCAAGGAATGTGGGCAGCCCCTAAAAACTGGAGCAGGCTAGGAAGTGTGTTCTCCCCTAGAGCCTCCAAAAAGGAATGCAGCCCCACCAACACCTTGACTTTAGCCCGGTGATGTAAGGGTCAGATTTCTGACATCTAGAACTGTAAGATATTAAATTTATGTTGTTTCAAGCTACTGAGTTAGTGGCGATTTGTTAAAGCGGCAATAAAAAAAATTAGAAAAAAACCCTAATATATCTGCCCAATTGGTTATTGTGAAGATTAAATGAAATAAAATTTATAAAGCTCTTGGCACTGCTCTGGCATACAGTAATCATCTAATTGATGTTAGTGACTGCTCCTATAGTTAACATTTATTCATTCTCTCGATTTTTATTAAGCTGTGTGTCAAGAACTATGCTAAGTGCCTGGGATTCAAGACAAAACAAGGCATAGTCATTGGCCCCAAGAAAGCCCAGTCTAATTGAGGAGACAGTCACATAAACAGATAATTCCAATATGAAATATGTATTAATCGTGTTTTTAATTTTCAATATTTTATCATGCTTTGACATCTTTGGGGACCTTGCTAGCTGGGAAAAGACTGCCCCTCCCAGAGCTAGCTAATTCCTAGAGATAGTGAACAGCTTGCCAGTGAGCCAGACTTTCATATGCAAACCAACCAATCCCTGAATCCATACCCCTAACCACCTCCTTTATGCAACTCACACACCAAGCCATAGTTCCTCTGCCCAAAATCAATCTGGAGCCAAGCACCAAACAACTAGAGACCGTTCCTATGCCCCAAAGCCCGCTGAGATTATTCAAACTAGCCAATCATAAGCTATTTACTCTGCCCTGCCTTGCCTTTCCTACACAAATTCCAATGAAGGTTGTGGCCTATGCTTCCCCCAGTATCTGCTTCTGCCTCCTCAACAATGCTGGCCCCGCAAGACACGCGTGCCTCTTGTGTCTAGGGGAATTGTAACTTTTCTTTCAATGGCATTGGCCTCTTTGTGTCATCACGGAGCCATCTTTTATAAATTAGGACCCAGGCACAAATCAAAGTGTTAAGAACTCTACAAAATGTGTTGCCCCAGCCTGGAATAAAAGCAAGAAGAAATGAAGTTAACCACAACAAGAGAGGAAGATGTTTCAAGAAAGTTGCACATTGGGGGTGCCTGGGTGGCTCAGTTGGTGAAGTGGTTAAACAACTGCCTTCTGCTCAGGTCATGATTCCAGGGTCCTGAGATTAGGCCCCCAGTCCAGCTTCCTGTTCAGCAGGGAGTCTGCTTCTCCCTCTGCCCCGACTCTCCCCTGCTCATGCTCTCTCTCTCTCTTTCTTCCAAATAAATAAATAAAATCTTTTTTTTTAAGTCGCACATTGAAGTTGTATGTAATCAAACCTTGTGAACAGGCTATTCTTTAACCTTTTATAAAAATATTTCT
The DNA here is from genome assembly GCF_009762305.2 of Zalophus californianus. NCBI lineage: Eukaryota > Metazoa > Chordata > Mammalia > Carnivora > Otariidae > Zalophus > Zalophus californianus. The sequence goes on along the minus strand of NC_045595.1, from coordinate 104,098,676 downwards.
ACTGTTTGGGTTCCCTTTCATTGCTAACGAATCATATGCTTTGATTTCTACATTGTTCACAGTGTAAGAAAACAAGAATGGAGTAACTGGAATCCTTATGCCATTAAAAAACAAATCTCCTTTTCCGTTGTAATGTAGACCTCGACACCATCAAGGCTTTTGCTAGATGAGAGTCTAGGATTTTTTTCTTCCCCTGTCTGCGACAGCTCTACCTGTCAGAATGTGCTGACCAGAACCTTGACCCATTAACAGGCAGCCAAAGGGGATGGAGCAACCAAAGACCAATTTGCGTGATTACCCCCTAAATAGTCATGAACTGAACAATAGAGAAGAGGATCAGCCAGGTTTGTGCTATACTAGTTCAAGTCAAGGCACTCATTATCAGAGCTCTGTATGTAACCACACTCACTGATAAAATTCCAGAGTTGCACAATTTCCTGTGAAAAAGATAGCATCGTGGTGGTCTGACTGGTCATGTAGAGAATGATCTGTGATTTTATACTGTTTCCTGCTGTCACAAAGTGAAAGACTGTCCTCGGCGGTTTGTTTCTTAGTAATTCTGACATATTATGTCAAAAGCCAGTTTTCATGGATCAACCAAAAAAGAAACTAGAGGGTATAAGCAAGAATAGTGGAAGTAAAGAGAGATTGAATCTTACCAGACAGAAATAAAGCTGAAACTTCCTTGATTTTAGCCCTTATCAGCCCCAGGATCTCTTTTTTTTAAACCTTTTTTTTTGAAAGATTTATTTAATTGAGAGAGAGAGAGAAAGAGAGAGCACGAGTTGGGACGAGAGGGGCAGAGAGGGAAGCAGGCTCCCCGCTGAGCAGGGAGCCTAACGTGGGGCTCGATCCAGGACCCTGAGATCATGACCTGAGCCAAAGGTAGTTGCTTAACCAAATGAGCCACCCAGGCGCCCCCAGCCCTAGGGTCTTAATTGCTAAATGCAGGTAAGCCTCTCCAGAAATCTTCAAGACAACAAAGAAAAGAAATTGTGGAAAGTGATTAAAACTTGTGGTATGTGACTCTACTCAGGTTACTAAACAGTTAGCTTGGCTGTGCAGTAATTATTTATAGCAAACTATAAAGGTGTACCCCAGAGTTCTGAGGTAGCAATCTTCTGACAGACGTAGTTAGGTGGATGAGCTATTTGGTCCCATCCAGGCTCCTCTCTTCTTTCTTGCGATCTCTAAGTCCGCTGAGCCTCTCCTGTGGGCCCCCTGCTCTTCTTGTCTCACCCCAGTTTATGCTGCTGTGACACATTTCTTGAGCACAGAAGGTTCTCAATTGCAACATTATTCAAAGTTCACTTTTGAGGTTCAACCCTGGAGTCACTGTAAGGAGGTTTGCCATAAACGACCCTGTCAATGGCTGGTTGCTTATTAACCCGCAGTGGCCTCTTATTGAGACTCAGATCATACTCCCTACTTCCCGCCATTCAGCAGCTATATGCCTTTTAATGGGGAGGGTAACTGTTACAAAACAGGATACTAATATGGACTTCATGACCCTTCCTGCATTGCAACATAAAATATTTACTCCCACTGGGCAGGGGTGTTACTCTTTAACCATTTCATTTCGCCCCCAATATATGGGATGCTATGGATATACATTCTGAAGCCCTCAGTAACTACCTGAGTGGTTTTTGTTTGTTTGGGTTTTTTTGTTTTGTTTTGTTTTGTTTTGTTTTAGTGGGAGTGGGAGTGGGGTAGACTAGCTGAAAGAAGTGACAGGATTGTTGCTGCGATCAGATCACTGTCTTCACATCCCTCAAGGTTGAGTTTGGGCTTGGAGTAGAGGATGAGAAAAGAAGGAAACGTCTGGAAAGCTGCTGGCTCCTATAATGGCTTTGTGCCATTCTCCCTTTGGGAGAATGAACTGCTAAAAGATGTCCCCCTCCAAGCAGACCATTTGGAAATAGGAGCCCCTCTAGGGCTCCAGTATTTAAAAGGAACAGCACCTTGCAAGGCACAGATTTTGGCCAGTAGTCCTCTCAGTGGGCATGAGGACACAGTAGTTAAATGTGGCTCTAGGAGGAGGTCTTGGGACATCCTGGGCAATGTGATTCAGTTGTCTGTATCAGGGCAATTAGTTAAGATTATTATGACCTGGTGAGAGAAGCATCTCTACTATGTGCCTTAACGTGGTGAGTCATTTTAATTACCATCTGGACAACAGTCCACTGAGACTGAGATTTTACAGGTGAGGAAACTGAGGCCAGGGTTAAGTATCTTGTCTGATGTGACATGGTGCCATAGGATTTTGATTTTCATCTTGCTGTCTTCCCTGGCACTCATTATTGTCTTTCTCTGGTTTGTTTTTCTCCCTAGCACTTGCTGCTAATACTAGCTATTTCACTCTTCATTTATACATTGTCAGTCTCTCACAAGTAGAATGTAAGCTGATGAAGGTAGGGACTCATGTCTGCTGCATCCCCAGCACTTAGAACAGGACCTGGCGCATAGCAGGCTCTCTCGGTAACACTTACTAAATTAATGAATTGTACAAACATCAGGGTCCTTTCTCTTATACCAGTCTATTTTTATAAACAACTTCGGGCAAATAATAATGCATTGAAAGATTCTAGAGGAAAAGGTTATATTAACACAAAATGTGCAATGTTACAACCAGGATTTTCTGTTAATAAACTTCTATTTACTTCTGATAATAAACTTCTGTTCACTAAGACCAACCTTTGCCTTTGCAAACAGATTTACTTAGGTCTGATTTCTTTGATGATAAAACAGAATTATCAACCCCTGTTAAGCTGTTATTTGCGTATGGTAATGCAGAATAATACGGTAAACTTTCTATGCAGATAAGTGCAGAGCATACAAAATAGATAAATCCTTCAAAATAAGATTCTTATTGTGGGGTACTTAAATCTGGCAAGCTAAATATCAGGTTTTGTATCAAGTTGCAACTAAGTATTGTTAGCCGTTTCAAAAGTAAAGAGTGACATGTTTTAAACCACTTTGCATAATTTCCTCCTGATTTATTAAGAGTTCACTGCGTGCAGGCCACTGTACTGTGGCTTATTGTTCAAGGAACAAAGGGAGCATTTAGAGATGATTTTTACCCTCCTGGAATTTACGCAATAAATGGAAGAAAGCAGAGTTATGCACACTCTAGTGGCTCCAACAGTAACTGTCGACTTTTTATTTGTCATCAGAGAAGCCTGGCAACAGAAAACTTTTCTTTCTGGGTTTACGAGAACTGAGCTGAAGTGGGAAACGTTATTTGCTTTGACGAAACAATTTACTTTTGTGCAACATTAAGTTGTGTCAAACAAGCAAATAAAGGAAGAAGCTTAAAATTGCCTGCTTCTGATTTCACTTCATTGCTTCTCAGGCTCCAAGAGGGAAAAAAATGAAGATTTTGTGCCTGAGTATTTTTCTATTTTTACATAGTAACTCAGCCTGGGCGAAAGAGAAGCATTATTACATCGGAATTATTGAAACAACTTGGGACTATGCCTCTGACAATGAGAAGAAACTTATCTCAGTTGACACGTAAGTCACTATTTTTATTGCTTATAGACCAAATTTATAAACTATCAATTAAAAAATAAAGGCAATAAGATAAAATATTTTATTAATTTGTTGTAAATAGAAAGAGCAAAGTGTGGACTGGAAATCCAGGAAACTTTAATAAATCTCCTCTAAATTCCTGGGCATTTTTTGATGAGGGAGAAAGGCTGCCCTACTCCTTTCCCTTCGGTCCCAGGGGATCTGCGGGCGCTCCTTATTACCTCCTCTGGTTATTATTTTGTCTCTCATCAGGGTTGAGTCTTCTTGTCTGTTTATGCTGAGGATCCTTAATTTAAATAATGACAGTGTAAAATGTTATGTTTATCATACCATTTATTGATTACTAGTAGGTAAGAGTAAAATGTTTTTTGATCCTTTAAAACATCATTTATAGAAATCAAACACAATTTTAACAAATATAACTGTACCCAGTACTTGTTGGATGACTCCAGACAGTTAATTCAGTTTAATCGCTCTCAGCCTCAGCTTGCTAATCTGTAAAATGGAGATAAAGAATACCTCATAGGGTTCTTGGAAGAGTGGGTGCGTTTAAAGCTCTTAGTACAGTGCTTGGTCCATCACACATGTACAAAAAATGTGAGATATCTATTGTGATGGCCCCCCAAAAAACTCTGTGTAACTTAAACGTTTTCATGTTTTAGGTGAAAGCTCCCTTATTTCAAGCAATAATCACCATACAGAAAGGCAAGAGCGTAGTTCTCCTTGACATTTTTATAATGGAAGTTTATACTGAGGTCATCACTTTTAATAATGCTCATTAATTATTTATCACCACACTCAGTGTTCACTACTTCTAAAAATGTGTTTTAATGGTGATAAAGCACAAATGAACCCAATGACCATCAGCTGCTAAGATTATATCTTTAAAAATAGCTAAGCAAGTATGCCAATTTTCATAATCGTTGATTATGTTGACGGGTATATGCCATTCTCGTTCATTTTATGTATGTTTGAAATTTTTCACAGTAAAAAATAAATGCATTGCTGATAATATCTAATTGTTAAGTTATTAATTTAGTAATATACAATAAGAAAAGTTTCTGACCTAAAAATAACTGATTGTAAACAAAACTAATACACCTTGCAATAATTTTTTTAAAGCCTGGTTTTGAGGTAGCATTCTCTTCTTAGGAATATGACCTATTTTCATGACTTCACCAAGCTATTTTGTATGGTGGCAGTATTTTCCCTGATTAAATACAATGTAAATTATATGTGGTTTCTATAGGGAAACAAAACACTATACTCCATGCCCCCATCCACCATTCTTCTGCTCTTATTCATGATCAAAAATCAAATCAGCTTTACCGGACATAAACTAAGGGCAAGACATTGCCCCAAACATTCTTCAATAAAGAAGTCTGTAATTCCAGAAGTGAGAGAAGAGAGAGGGTGTTTATTAAGAATGGTTGGGGAGGGGAATTGGGGGACAGAGAATTCCTTTGGTTTTAAATGCTCTTGTGTCTTGTCTGGGCTTAGGGAGTTTGTACGGTTTGATAATCTGTGGTTTCAACAACAACCTAGAGTCATGCGAACTCTAAATGGCACTGCTCACTCTGCCGGTGATCTCTTTTTTTTTTAATATATCTGAACTGTGGCTATTGAACACAGCTTTAGCAATTTCACCAATACTATACTAAATTTTTTGTAAAGATGAGTTTAGGTAGCAACTTGTTTCTCCCTTCTCTGTCTCTGATTACCAGCGTGTCCAGCAGTCTTAGTTTGTTCAGGCTGCTAGAGCAAAATATTACAGATTGGGTAGCTTACTAACAACAGAAATTTATTTTTCAGTTTTAGAGGCTGAGAAGTTCAAAGTCAAGGTACCATCATGGTCATGTTCTAGTAAGAGCTCTCTTCCTGGTTCATAGCCTTTTCACTGTGTCCTCACATGGTGGAAGAAGCTATGAATCTCTCTGGAGCCTCTTTCAGAGGGCACTAATCCCATTTATGAGGGCTCCATTTTCATGACCTAAGCATATCCCAAAGGCCCCATCTCCTTATCCATCATATTAGAGGTGGTCTTAAAACTCCAGAACCCATACGTATGAAGAGCTAGCACTCTCATTGTCTATATTATATTCAATGGCACAGTTGGCTTTAAAATAGGGTGATGACTCAGCAAAGGAAACAGTCAACAAAACTAAAAGGTAACCTATGGAATGGGGGAAGATATTTGCAAATGTCTTATCAGATAAAGGGCTAGTATCCAAAATCTATAAAGGACTTATCAAACTCAACACCCAAAACACAAAAAATCCAGTCAAGAAATAGGCAGAAGACATAAACAGACATTTCTCCAGAGAAGACATGCAAATGGCCAACAGACACATGAAAAAATGCTCAACATCACTGATCATCAGGGAAATACAAATCAAAACCACAATGAGATATCACCTCACACCAGTCAGAATGGCTGAAATTAACAAGTCAGGAAACAACAGATGTTGGTGGGGATGCGGAGAAAGGGGAACCCTCCTACGCTGTTGGTGGGAATGCAAGCTGGTGCAGCCACTCTGGAAACAGTATGGAGGTTCCTCAGAAAGTTAAAAATAGAGCTACTGTATGACCCATCAATTGCCTTACTAGGTATTTATCCAAAGGATATAAACATAGTGATTTGAAGGGGGCACACGCACCCCAATGTTTCTGGCAGCCATGTCCACAATAGCCAAACTATGGAAAGAGCCCAGATGTCTACTGACAGATGAATGGAGAAAGAGGTGGTATTATATACAATGGAATACTACTGAGCCATCAAAAAGAATGAAACCTTGCCATATTGTATCTGAAGGTTGCCAGAGGGGTGGTTGGTGGTGGTAAGGGGTAACTGGATGATAGGCATTAAGAAGGGCACTTGATGTAATGAGCACTGGGTATTGTATGCAACTGATGAATCACTCAATTCTACCCCTGAAACTAAAAATATAGTATGTTAACTACATTGAATTTAAATAAATAAATAAATAAATAAATAAATAAATAAATAAATAATAAAATAAAAATAGGGTGATGATCTGGGTGTGCCTAATCTAAACCAGAGAATTCCTAGGGGAAGAAGAGGAAGAAAAAGAGATTTGAGGTGATTCAACAAACTGCTGTTGACTCACATTTGGAAGAGGCCAATTGAGAAGGAATATGGGTGGCTGTGAGGAGCTGAGTAAGGTTCTCCACTTACAGCCAGCCAGGAAGTGGGGATTTCAATCCTACAACCACAGTGAACTGAATTCTGCCAAAAACCTGAATAAGTTTGGAAGTGGATTTCTCCAGCACTTCCAGATGAGTGCTCAGCCGCATCATCCGCACCTTGATGTCAGCCTTGTGATAACCTGAGCAGAGAAGCCAGTCACGCCGGGCCAGACTTCTGACCCACAGAGCTGTGAAATAATCAGTGGGTGTTGCTTGAAGCTGTTATGTGATAATTTGTTATTTGGCAATAGAAAACTAATGTTCTGTGTCTCCACTGATGAAGCCAAGAATCCAGAAACTTTTCCCATATATTACCCACATGTTAGTAATCATGTCTAAACATAAACCAAGACCACTCAAGTGCATTCTGAATTTATGGAAGGATGTAGCATTATTATTGTCTTACTAAGGCAGTATAAATTTTTTTAAAAATTCCACTACCATTAGAAACTCATTTCTGAGTGTGAATCTACCAGAAATTGTAAGAGTTGGCCACAGGATTCTAGAAGTTGTTGGGGGTGGGTAAAAAAGAGGGATGTGATTACTGAGAGGGAGACAGTATCTATTGTAATGAGTTGAAAGGAGCATGTTACAATTGTCAACAGGAAGAACTACAATTAATATGAATTATCTGGTTCAAAGATCAACTATAATAGATTCTTTTGACTGAGTATCTGACTGTCAAACTTCCTGCAAACTGCCAGTAACCGACCCTTGTCCTCAAGCTGTGTTCTTGAAATTAAATAGACATCTTCTAATGACCCTTTGATATTCCTCTGGAGACAGAACATAATTAAATAGACCTCCTTTAGACTATCACATGATATGAAATATTTCCCAATTTGGTTAATTTTATTTCAAAAAAAAAGATAGGAAACATATTTCGCATATTGCTGTGTATATAAAAGGAATTCCAAATGTTAAAAACTCTGAATATATGTTATAACTTCAGTTCAATTATTTCAAAAGAAATTTTTGCCTCCCCCAAATCTCTGTGTACAAAGAGTGAATCCCGAGGCTGAGGCAATGCTCCTCCTGTATCAGGAGGTGATTAATACAGGGGAACTTCTGTGCAATGAAGGTATCCCACCAAAACTCACTGCATTTTATTGAAGTGGGATGGGACATGCCTCAAGTGTTTCAGAGTCACATTCAGAAAATAAAAATACACAGATTATTTGAGTGAAGCCTTAAAAATTTGAGGGCCAATGTAAAATGCGTATCAAGAGGGCATTTTAGAACATAGATTAGAATCTCGACTTAAATATCTCCAGGACAAACCTCCTACCACTAGGAGACACTGGAGAAAGTTTACGCTCAGACTTGGATGGGCCTGTGTAAGACTGAGTGCTGGGGTGACCAGAGAGGAATTCCATCTCCGCACTGCGAGCTGTGCTCTAACCGTGTGCCTGACTGAAATCGTACTCCCGTGAACCTCCACACAACAGTACCTTCTGGATGAATCTGCTTTTAATCTCAGTGGCCTTCAGTGCCTCAGAATTTTGCTGTTGTTAAAACATCTCCTGGGGTGCCTGGGTGGCTTAGTTGATTAAGTGTCTGCCTTTGGCTCAGGTCGTGATCCCAGGGTCCTGGGATCGAGCCCCGCATCAGGCTCCCTGCTCAGTGGGAAGCCTGCTTCTCCCTCTCCCACTCGCTCTGCTTGTGTTCCTTCTCTCGCTGTCTCTCTCTCTGTCAAATAAATAAATAAAAATCTTAAAAAAAAAACTCCTTATTAGGACTCCTCCTGTTCATGTTAACGCTGCAGTGTTAGAGGAAGAATTCACCCCCCTGTCCGGCTGTTTTCCCATGCATTTTGATGTCCTTGAAGTCCCTCTGAGCCTTCCTGAATTCATTTTTCTATTTTATTCTAATGAAATGGAAACTCCAACACACAATTAGAAAATGAAAACAATCAGGAGAAATGAAGCAAAAGATGTCACTTCTTTGTGTTCTAACTTCCAGCTTGGCCCCCTTCCTATCAAAAGGGTTCATTTCTCAGTGAACAATCTGAGAATCCTGGAGTTCATGCAATCCGGGAAAAATGGCATCTTCGGTATATGGTGACAACGATGAGATACTCATTGTCAAAGTCCTCTGGTCAATCCAGGGCATGGTGTTCTGCTATTTGCAGCACCTGCTGCTGCTGCCCAAGCTCAGCCACCAGAACCACTGCTAAGCAGCTACGCTCACTGGTTCCAGTACTCAGATTTAATCTGATGTCCTCATGCAACTATACCAACAGAGGTCTGGCCACTACCAGGCTAGGGTCTGGAAACAGAACCTGCCACCTTTCTGTCTCACTGTCCCAAGAAATCCCACTCCTTCTGGGATTAGGCAGCTCTCTTCCCCTTCACTTTGGAGTCTCCCATATTCAAGTTATCCATGGTCCAGCGCTGCCTGCCCCCAACAGAACACACCAACACACTGGGGTGTTTGTTAGTAACTACGGATGCCTGAGCCCCAGCCTAGATGCACACCATCAGAATCAATGGGGCTGGGGCTCAGGAGCTTGTATTTCATCAAGGTCCTCAGTAGATTCCCATGCACATTAAAACTTAAGAAATATTAGGCTGCAAGCCTAGATTTTGGAAGAACTGGGCCTTTAAATTCTGCAGCAACATTAGTCCAGAGCTCCCAGAAAAGCCCTCCTCTTGTCTTGAAGAAAAGAAGGAAAAGTTTCTCTCACTATTTTCAATGAGCTTACAGCTGAGGAAATAAGACGAAGTTTATTCTCCAGTCAGATCTTCCGGCTCCACGGGGACTGAGTAGAAACCGTAAGGCATCAAAGGTCACTGAGGGAAAAGCTGGCAAAACACACACACACACACACACACACACACACACACACACTCACAGGAAGAAATACAAACCTCAGATCATCAGCCTGAGCGTTAGCAGTTTTTTGTTCTACTGGAGGAGATCCCATTTGTGGTGGAGCTTGCCAAAGTCCAGGTTTTAAGTGGGTCCTCCAAATGGGCAGATGGTGTTACCCACAAATCGATCTCCCTGAGCTATTCAGAGCCTTCTGTTAAGGACAACATAAGAATCACTTTAAAAGTTTGAATACCAAACTCACTTCCTTCCTTTTCCTTTCTTGTCTTTCTTTCTCCTCTTCCCCCTGCTCCCCTGACCCAGTTATAATTTAATTTGCTCATATTTTTAGAAAAGTTTTGAGCAACTATGAATCAGCCACTAAGCAGAATGTAAACATTCAGTGTTCAAGTATTTTCAGTTGCAAAGGATTAAAAGAACATAAGGGTAATTTGAATCCAAAGGTAATTTTAAAACCCACATGTACTGCACGCATCAATTCCAATCTTGGTTTAGTGCTGCTAAAAGAAATACAAATGGTAAAATTAACTTAGCATCATTAATTTTATTTATATAGGAAAACAAAATATATGCACATGTTGAAGTCTCAAATATCCAGATTAGCTGCTTATAAACTCATTTTTTTCTAGTATTTGAAAGAGGTATACCATAAGTGAGTAATGTCTTAACAGCTTTATTTTAATATTTCACTTTAATTTTGTATTTTATTTCATAATACCTCTGGGTTTTAACATAAAAATCCTGCAGAAAAATACTCTGGTGGATCATAGGGGAAGAGAGGTAAAAATGAAACAAGACGAAATCAGAGAGGGAGGCAAACCATAAGAGACTCTTAGTCTCAGGAAACAAACTGAGGGTTGCTGGAGTGGTGGGGGGTGGGAGGGATGGGGTGGCTGGGTGATGGACACTGGGGAGAGTATGTGCTATGGTGAGCGCTGTGAATTGTGTAAGACTGATGAATCACAGACCTGTACCCCTGAAACAAATAATACATTATATATTAATAAAATATTATCAGACCACAGAAAATAATTAATTAATTAGTCTCTAAAAAACCCCACAAAAACAAAAAAAGATAAATACTGTGGTACAATACACCATATTTTTATGGTGCCTTCACACATGATTCTCTACTACACACCTGATGTGGGACACCTCACTTAATTAAAATAGCAGGGTAAGTACCCGCTCACCTCTTCATTTTTTGGAAGCATCCGTACAACAGTAGGCAAACATTTAATGTGATGTGGTTATTAATCTCTCTTTAGTTACATGAGATGTTATAATTATAACGTTATCCCCCAAAATGATGGCTTCTGATAGAGTTGTCTTCTTTTCCTTTGCAGGGAACATCCCGATATCTATCTTCAAAATGGCCCAAATAGAATTGGAAGGGTCTATAAGAAGGCCCTTTACCTTCAGTACACAGACAAAACCTTTACGACAGTTATAGAAAAACCTATCTGGCTGGGGTTTTTAGGCCCTGTTATCAAAGCTGAAACTGGAGATAAGGTTTATGTACACTTAAAAAACTTTGCTTCTAGGCCCTACACTTTTCATCCACATGGAATAACATACTATAAGGAACATGAGGGTAAGTTCAGCTCATATTCTAGCTGGAATTTCCTCTTAATTCTCAGTAGGAGTACTTTTTTAACTTCTAAGATTATGGCCTCCCTTCCTGGATAAGATCTATAACTTTGTCGTTTAGCTCTAAACGATTTTATTTATTAAGTATTCTGGTTCATCATAATAATGCTGAGTTTCTCTTGGTTGTGCTTGCTTGTGTGAAGTGTGAACGTGATGGGACTTCGGGGTAGACGGATGGAGTGAGTCAGGGGGAACTGGGACTTCCCTCCCAGCGCCCCCCACCGTGCCAGCCAAAGAGAACGAGAGAACTAGGCAATGGGAATTAAGGCCTAGAAAAGGCAAACGTCCAGAGGGAGGAAACAGGACTTAAGATAAGGATCGTCTCACCTCTGAAGTTCTTACGTGTGAATATACCGTAGCCGCTGTCCCGTCCCATCCTAACTTAGGATACCCTGTCCCGGCTCAGGCAGTCTGGGTAGTCTCCTACATCAGCCAAATGGTACACATGGCTGCATGACCCCAGAGCCACAGCTGAGATACAATTAACCAAAAGGTCATTGGAATGTAGGACTTAGAAAACTTAAAGATGATACAGGAAGAACACAGATTAGGTTTGACATCTCTGATTCATTTTTAGTATTTGATGACGGTAATGATGATGAAAAGAGGTGGTGTTTTGCTGTGGATAAGAGCAAGGGCTCTGAAAGTAATAGACCAAGTTTCAAGTGCAGCCTTGCCTTTTATTGGCTGCATGATCTTAGGCAAGTTACTTATATTCTCTGTGCTGCAGTGTCCTCATACATAAAAGAAGTACAATAATAGTACATAGTAATAGCTCAATGAATGTCAGGTATTATCATAAGCGAAAATGAGGAGGCCATGCTAATTGAAATTATAAGGATTAAGTCTAGAAATGAAGATTAAATCAGATTTTTTTAATTATTAGTTTTCTTTTTTAAGAGGTATTGCTTGAGAAGGTGATTGTTTTGACCATATATTTTTTTTTGACCATATATTTTTGTTTGTTCTTCTGAAACAAACAAATACCTTCATAGCATAGAAGTTGACTGCTGTCTTATTTCTTTTTTTACAATTTCATGTTATATTAGGGCATTACTCATTTTTAAGCTATGGTAGTTATACTGTGTTTCTGTTAAAAGAAAAAAGAGTTCTTATCCTCTAGAGGCACATATTCAAGTATTTATGAATGAAATGAGATGATGCTTTAGAATAATTCAATGGTGATGGAGATAAGAGTGGTGGGGGTAAGGATGAAACAGGATTGGCCTTGAGCTGATCATTGTTAAAGCTCAGGTGATGGGTACATGGAAGTTCATATTATTTTCTCAACTTTTACATGTTTTTGGAAATTTCCAAAATTAAAAGTACAAAATTTTAAAAAATCCATAGTTACTTCATGGGCAAAAATTTGATATCATATAAGATGTTTCAAATTATAAGAGAGAGTAGCCATTTTGCTCATGCTTCCATACCATGACCCCAGAGCAAAAGTTGTTCTTTAAATTGCAAACCAGAAGTCACTATTCTCTATTACTACTCCCTTAAGATTCAGTAAGTATAAAAAATAATAACTAAATTTTCTGTGAGGCTTCCAGACCCCCTAATCATTAGCCTTTCACTCCTTCATTCCTGTCTTTTCAAACAGTACATCACTACGTCCCCAAGGGGGCACATACTAGAAATTGACCAAATGTTTGTTGAAAAAATTAATAGACCATCTATTCTCTCATTTAAGTTCAAATACATTCACTTTGTAACTTTATCACATATTGCTTCCTAGGGGCCATCTATCCTGATAACACCACACATTTTTACAAAGCAGATGACAAAGTGTATACAGGCGAACAGTACACATACATATTGGATGCCAGCGAAGACCAAAGTCCTGGTGAGGAAGATAGCAATTGTGTGACCAGGATTTACCATTCCCACATTGATGCTCCAAAAGATATCGCTTCAGGACTCATCGGACCTTTAATAATCTGTAAAAAAGGTAAATTTTTTCATTGTTGATCTCAATGTATGACCAACAAGCAAGAGATGGGGCAGTTTGTTTTTTTTTTAATATAAGTCAAGTCTTCCGTGTTATAATTGAGTAGGTAAGGTTGAGAGGGGGTGAATCTAGAAAAAAGGAAAGAAAGAGCAGAGCAGGAAAAGAAGAAGGGATAAATGGAACAAGCATTCACACACATTGGTAAACTGCAAGAAACATGCTTTCCTGGAAGACAGTTTTGCTGTATCTAATTTCCAACAGTGGTGGTTGAAGAGCTGTGTGACTTTACTGATTGTGACTTCCTTAGCAGCACTCCGTGGTGATAGGTCTATAGTTATCTGTATTGTGTTGGTAAATATAAGATCACAGTATCTATTTCTAGCATCATGAAAAAGAAAACATAGCTCAAGAGCTTGAAATCTAATTCTTACTGGAATAATAATTTACCTGCAAAGACTTATTATCTCAGCTTATGGCTGTATGTACCAGAAGATATACACACAACTTTAGATTCCAACCTTCACATTTGCCAAAAAGTATTGAATAGTTATGTGGTCAGTGGACATCCAGATATATAAGGATCTCTAAGCCCAAGATACTGAACATAAAATTTCCTAGTATTTCCATGTCTGTAAAACAGAAGTGACTAATCCAGATTTGTGGTTTATAAGAAAAATAAATCTTTAAAGCTATAAATCACCTGCTAAAAATACACGCTAAAGATTAACTACTACTAAAATAGTAATTTTCACTTCAGATTCTCTGGATAATGAAAAAGAAAAAAATATTGACCAAGAATTTGTGGTGATGTTTTCTGTGGTGGATGAAAATCTCAGCTGGTACCTAGATGACAACATTAAAACCTATTGCTCTGAACCAGAGAAAGTTGACAAAGATGATGAAGACTTCCAGGAGAGTAACAGGATGTATTGTAAGATTATAGAAGATGTGTTAACTTTATCTTATTTTTCTTTATCCATTAAGTCTGCTAGGTTTATCCTTCACATAAAAAAGTAGTGTGCTTCTTTATTTTTTTTTTAAGATTTTTACTTATTTACTTGTCAGAAAGAGAGACAGAGAGAGCACAACCAGGGGGAGTGGCAGGCAGAGAGAGAAGCAGGCTCCCCATTGAGCAAGCAACCCCATGTGGGACTCGATCCCAGGACCTTGAGATCATGACCTGATCTGAAGGCAGACGCTTAACCAACTAAGCCACCCAGGCATCCCTAAGTGATGTGTTTCTAGTCTGGCCTTGATAAGAAGGTATATTAAACATGCAACTTCATATTCAGCTAAACAGATCAAATCAAAACTCTGTGCCTGGTAAAACTGGATATACCAAATTGTTCCCAAACTAATAAGGAGAAAACACCATCAATTATGGTTTAATGTGTATGTATGTTATATTTATTTATACATTTGTTTATCCTCCAAACTCATTCCAAAAATTATTTGAGGCAGCCTAAAATTATTAAACTAAATGCTTAAAATTATACTTATATCATAAAGCATTGAACTGTATTTAGGAAAATAGTTCAAACCACTAGTTCTAAAAGGTATTTCTCTTACATTTTTCCTCTGCATCATTTTTTTCTATCTTTAATTCACTTTATTTCTTCTAGAAATGCTTTCTTTACTGCCTAGGCTTCTCCTCAATTCTTAATTGTGCCCCCAGACACAAAATAATGAGCTTAGTAAGGTTATCTATCACTCAGAATTTGCATAAGAAATCACATCTCTTAACACCAACTAGACCAGTAAGTATAGATTTTTGTTTGTGTTTAGCTTCTTCAAAATAATCTTTACTCAGAAATTGAGAATACAAAAATAACTACCAAAGCAGAAAAATAATTAACGAAATACAGTTTTTTTCCCCCTAACTTTTACTTATTTCTGGCTAGAAGGTCCTCTTTCTATACTTTAATCCTGCCTCTGTTATGCACTAATCAAAAATAGATGTTAGAAAAAGATCCTCAAACATCTAGTCTGGGTAGGTCTGGTTATACCTCTGTTGTATCAGGTGTATTCATGGTGCTTCCCAGAACCAATTTCCACCTTACTTCTAGGACCACTGAGTGTGAATAGTGATCCTAAGTTTCTTCAAAGGGTCTTAGATCATCCTGCTTTTGGACTTTTAGGGCTTTGTGGTTCTGGTACCAGTCTCTACTATCCTTCCCCTGCATTTCTTCTTTCCTCCTTCACATCTCTTCTAATTTTGTCTTCCAACCCTTAAAAAAGAAAAAAAGAAAGCAAAAGCTTTCCTTGTGTTCTTATTACAAAGGTAATTCATAGTCATTGTAGAAAATTGGCAGAGTTCTGATAAGCAAAAAGAAAGCATTGAAATCATTCATATTGCCACTATCATCATGATACATGATTGATTACTAGATAACCTTCAGCCTTTAAAATTTATGTGTGTACATTTTGTATGTATGTATGTATGTATATATGCATATATATGCATGTATTTACAAATACACATACACATATACACATACTAATGTGTATAGCTTATAACAGAGAGAGAAAACAGGTTTCATCTTTAGTGTTGTGTTCATCTGCTAATGCTGTGTTGACAAAATTCCTGAGGCTGAATTCAGGTCTAAAATAAGAGTGCTGTGATTGATTAGCAATGTCTGATGTGGGTACAGAAGGGAAGAATAGCAGCAGGATGTATGCCAGGTATTTTCCATCCCAAAATCATTCAGTTTCTATAGAGGTGACTATTACTCTCCCAGGCACCAATGTCTGTGAGTCACGATCTCTGCTCTTGGCTTACAGCTGTGAATGGATACGCTTTTGGAAGTCTCCCAGGTCTCTCCATGTGTGCAGAGGACAAAGTCAGATGGTATCTTTTTGGTATGGGTAATGAAGTGGATGTGCACGCAGCTTTCTTCCACGGCCAAGTGTTGACTAATAAGAACTACCGGATTGATACAGTCAATCTCTTTCCTGCTACCCTATTCGAAGCTTTTATGGTGGCCCAGAATCCTGGAGAATGGATGCTTAGCTGTCAGAATCTAAACCACCTGAAAGGTAAGGCATTTTTACCTAAAATGAGCTGTCAGCTGAAATAAGCATCATGTCTCAGTTACACCACTAATGGGGTGATTATTGGTAATCAGGATGTAAAAGTTAAATATCTTTAGAATAATCTGAGCCTTGAACTGGTAACTTAATTTCATTCCTATGACAGTATGCATCGTAATGTAATAAAAAAGACTGAAAGACTGGAATTTTATAAAGTAATGAAATCTGAAAACATATTAATTTTGGGAAAAGAACAACTGGTTCTGAATGTGTAGTCCTGTCCTAAAAGTATAGTTTTGTATATAACTTCTCAGCTTTGTAAAATACACAATATTGTAAACACCAGAAGATTTGCATGTGGTGTTGAAAAGTAGCTTTTTTTTTTTTTTTTTTTTTACTTGGTTCCATCAGATATAACTAACTTTGTTCATGGAGTCTAGTTACTCCTTGGTTTAACTTGCTAAGTCCCTCCTCCATCTCTTCAATACAAGAACATTCTTAGTTCTTGAAAAAAATATTAGTTTATAATATTGATCTCCTGAAGAAATTAACTTTAATCTGGGTCTTTTGGTATGTTAACTCTGACCTTCAAACATAACCTCACCTATTAAATATGACCTTGGCCTCAGAAGACCCAACACGCTGGGTGAATAACCATTTTGATTTTGTCTGAGAACAATAATTATGTATGCTCTTTCCATTCCTTCTCCTCTACTCCACCCTGCCCCTTAAAATATGGCCAAAGCCCTCTTCATTAATTATCTATTAATGTGTCTTTTTTTTCTCATCAGAAGACCTCCCAAGTGAAACTCCACAGAACTTGGTACCACATTTTTAGAAATACTAGTGTTTAATATCTCTTCTCTGTGCCATATAGAGAAGTTTTACTGCTTGAATTTTCTATCAGTAATTTATTTACAACTGTTTACTATAATTTGTAATATTGTTTTTCACTATTTCTTCAATTTCCATCTGTTATTTCACCAGCAATGTTTATGAGGCAATCAGAGGGAAAAACCATTGGCTGCATTAACTCATGTCTCCTTTCGTGTGGTTTTCAGCTGGTCTCCAAGCCTTTTTCCAGGTACAAGACTGTAACAAGCCTTCATCAGAGGACGATATCCGTGGGAAACATGTTAGACATTACTACATTGCTGCTGAGGAAATCATCTGGAACTATGCGCCTTCTGGAATAGACACCTTCACCAAAAAAAACTTAAGAGCACCTGGAAGGTAATTCAGAAAAAGGACTATTATTTCAAAATAAGACTCCTTAAAGAAAGAAAGAAAGAAAGAAAGAAAGAAAGAAAGAAAGAAAGAAAGAAAGGCCATAAAAGATGGATTCAGCAATTAACATTTTAATTGGTACCTGAAACTGAGTAACAATACTGCTAAATATTCATTAAGGTGTTTGGTATGAGTCCCAGTTTGAGAAATATGACTTTTGAGTTCATGAAAGAAAATGGTTTTAAAAATTATCAGAGGCTCAACAAATTCCTCAGAAAATACTGAAAACAACTAGACTGATCGGGTGCCTGGGTGGCTCAGGTGGTTAAGCGACTGCCTTCGGCTCGGGTCATGATCCCGGAGTCCCGGGATCGAGTCCCACATCGGGCTCCCTGCTCGGCAGGGAGTCTGCTCCTCCCTCTGACCCTCTTCCCTCTCGTGCTCTCTATCTCTCATTCTCTCTCTCAAATAAATAAATAAAATCTTTAAAAAAAAAAAAAAAACAACTAGACTGATCAATGCATTAGCTTTCCTTTCATGAAAACACAGCAATATACCTTGGCTAATTGAATTAAAAATAAAAATTAATTAATTAATTAAAGAGAAAAGAAAAGAAAATACAGCATTGTGCAATCCAGCAGCGTTAAGTACATTCACAAAGTTGTACCGTCATCCACACTATCCATTTCCAGAACTTTGTCATCATTCTGAATAGAAAGTCTGTATCCATTAAACAGTAGCTTTCCAATCCCTGATAACTTCTACTTTCTGTCTCCATGAATTTGCCTATTCTGGGCACTTAATACAAGGGACATAGTGCAGTATTTGTCCTTTTTTGTCTGGCTTATTTCACTTAGCATCATGTTTTTACGGTTCATCCACTTCGTAGCATTCGTTCCTCTTTGAGGCTCAATAATATTCCATTTTATGCATTACCGTGTTTTATTTATCCACCCGTTGATGAAAATTTGGGTTGTTTCCACTTTTTGGCTATTGTGACTAATGCAACTCTGAACATGGAAGGACAAGTATTGTTTACATCCTTGCTTCCAATTCTTTTGTGTACATACCTAGGAATGGAATTGCTCAGTCATGTGACAATTGTATTTTTAATTTTTTGAGGAACAGCCTTACTTTTTTCCACAGTGGCTGTACCATTTTACATTCCCACCAGTAATGTACAAGGGTTCCAATTTCTCCGCATCCTTACCAATATTTATTTTCCATTTTTCTATAATAGGCATCTTATTGGGTGTGAAGTTGTATCTTATTGTGGTTTTGACCTGCATTTTCCTAATTAGTGATGTTGAGCATCTTTTCATGTTCTTGTTGGTGATTTGGCGAAATATCTGTTCAAGTCCTTATCCCATTGCTGAATTGGGTTGTTTGTTTTTGTTTCTGCTGGTGGTGGTTGTTAAAGTCTATGACTTCTTTATATATTCTGGATATTAACCTCTTATCAGATATATGGTTTGCAAATATTTTCTCCCATTCTATAGGTTTTCTTTTCACTCTCTTGATAGTGTCCTTTGATTCACAGAAACTACTCCTGTCCATGTCCAGTGCCTTCCAGAGCCTCCTAGCCATTCTTCCCTGCTCAGTCTTCCTTTCCTACTGTCCATCCTCCAAAAAACACCCAAAGTAAGCTTTCTGAAAATGTTGATGAGATTATGCCACAGCCCTGCTTCAAATCTCTACTCAGACCTCACCTACTAAGAGAGCTATTTGCCACCCAGCTACTTGGAAAGGTCAGGTAACTGACTCAATGACACACAACTGCTCAGTAGCTGGGCCTGTGGTTTTCAGCTGGTCTCCAGGCCTTTTTCCGGGTACAAGACTGTAACAAGCCTTCATCAGAGGATGGTACCCGTGGGAAACCTGTTGGAATCACAGCTGGGTCTGTGAGTACTGAAGCAGAAATTTAAGTCCCAGTCTACACTGACGTCCAGATGCAATGACTCCAAAGCTGCATCTCAGCCCAGAAGGCTCTTGTAAATTGTAGATTTGCATTTCAAATTGCTTAAGAGACACCCCATTTGGATGAGGCCCTCTAAATCAGTATGTCCAAATCTGAACCTATGGTCTCCCCCCAGATAGCTGAGCTTCCTCCTCTCGGTGGATAGTATCACTATGCATCATCAGTCAAGCCCAAAACCTGAGTAACATCCCTGACTCCCCACTTCACCACTCCCTCCTTCCCTCCTTATCAGGTACTGCCTCATCGTATCCTAAATGTCTCCAACAGTTATCTACTTTTCCCCACCTGAGGGATGATCCTGAGTGCTCACATCTTTCAAAGCTTTCCTACTGCTCTGGGATGGAGCACTGAAACTTTAACTAGGTCCTGCTGCACGCCATCTCCCCAAGCCTCCTTCTCTCTCTTCTGCCTCTTTCTCTCTTGTTTGTCCTTCCCTGTACACTATGCTCCTGTCATATTTTGTAAAACGTGCTGTATTCACTCTTTCCTCCAAGCCTTCCATAGGGTATTTCCTCTTTGTAAACACCCTCTCCATTCTCCCCACCACATATACTTCATCTTTTTTAACTTGACTCTCCTCTAGATAATTTTGAAAAATCACTTTCTTTGGAATGCCTTTGGGGCCTCTTCCCACCACTTCCTCCAAGCCCAGGAGAACTGCTCCATAATGCCCTGTGCTTATTGCATGTTATTATGTTGATCGGTTCATAGTCTGTCTTCTCTGATCGGTGTAAAGTCCTTGTGGACAGGGATGGGTCCAGCTTGCTTATGGTTATGCCATCAACATGTAACAAGTTTCCTGGCAAAAAGCAGGTGTCCAATACATTCATCAATGGGAGAAGAGATGAATGGAATGACTTTGGCAAGTCAAATGCCTTTCTGAAATTTAATTTCTTCATTTGTAAAATGGGGAGAATAATGCCAACTTTGTTGCCTTATCATGTGAGTTTCAGATAACAAATGAAAGCTCCTAAGTACCTGACTGGTGCTGATATGCAATAAACAGTAGTTACTGTATTTTTAAACGTTTCATAATTTGTTAAAAAGATTCTATTGTAGAACAATTAATAACTATCAGGAGTTGACATGGGCCATCTTACAATTTTTCACTTCACTTGAAAAGGTGAAACCTCCATACCATGATACCCCACTCATTAATTGAACATCCTTCTATGACGTGCCTAATACCATCTGCTTCCATTTGAATATTTGGCAAATCATAAATAAGAATTACCTTTGAGCACTGGCCATAATTTTGCTCTTAAATTTGTCCTATGTGAATGCCTGCTTTCTGTTCTGCTTTCAACTCCAGTGATAAACCCTTTTTCTTTTGGCAGTGCTTCAGAGGTATTTTTTGAACAGGGTTCTACAAGAATTGGAGGATCTTATAAAAAGCTGGTTTATCGTGAATACACAGATGCTTCCTTCACAAATCAAAAGAAGAGAGGCCCTGAAGAGGAACATCTTGGCCTCCTGGGTAAGTCCATGCAGAATATTTGTGACTGTTGTACCCTTGTCCTGTACTCTTTCTGTCTCAGAAAGAACAGAAACTTCAGGACCCGCAGTATGATTTCGACATAGAAACTAGGGACGTGGAAGGTCATTCAATAACTAAAGGTAGCAGCTAATTACTTTTCCAGTGTAAATTACCAATAGTAAATCTTCATCACTGAAAACTCTGCTGACTTCAAATGATGTTTTTTTTTTTTTCTTCAAGAGGTAAGGAGAGGGGCGCCTGGGTGGCTCAGTCGATTAACATCCGCCTTTGGCTCAGGTCATGATCCCAGGGTCCTGGGATCGAGCCCCACATCGGGCTCCCTGCTCAGTGGGGAGTCTCCTTCTCCCTCTCCTCCTCACTCTTGCTCTCTGTTGCGATTTCTGTCTCTCTCTCTCAAATAAATAAATAAAATCTTTAAAAAAAAAAGAGGTAAGGAGAATTGTGTTTATGGCTTGGTTTAAATAGACAGCAGAGGTGTTAGCCTCTATTCTTAGCTGAATTACATTCCCCTGGAAATAAAATCCAGGCTACTAATGAGGAAGGCTGGGTCAATCTTAGAGCCTTGTGCACAGCCCAGAGACCTGTTCTCACTCAGACCTTCAGACAGAATATAGTGGGTGAGCACACAGAGTCTGGCTTCAGACTAGCCTCACTCCTCACCTATTAGCTGTGTGACCTCTGAGTACTTAGTTTGCTATGCCTGTTCTCTTTCTGTAAAACGGGAACAATAATAACAATAACAGTCCTGGGGCACCTGGGCGGCTCAGTCAGTTAAGCGTCTGACTCTTGGTTTCGGCTCCGGTCATGATCTCAGGGCTGTGGAATCCAGCCCTGCATTGGGCTCCGTGCTCAGCGGGGAGTCTGCTTCTCTTTCTTTCTCCCTCTGCTCCCCTGCCACGCGTTCTCTCTCTCTCTTTCTCTCTCTCATATAAATAAATAAATCTTTAAAAAAAATAACAATAACAGTCCTTAACTCATAAAGATGCTGTAAGGATTAAAGGAGTTAATACACATAAACACTCAGAAAAGCACATGAGAAGCTCTCAATAAATATCATTTTATATATTCCATAAAATATGTACTATATATCTATGTTTCTATTCTATATTTGGTAACAATATTGATTTTTGTGACGGAAAATCCACAAAAATGTTACTCTTCACATCCAAGACCATTTAACTTACCCT
Source organism: Zalophus californianus (assembly GCF_009762305.2). Taxonomy (NCBI): domain Eukaryota; kingdom Metazoa; phylum Chordata; class Mammalia; order Carnivora; family Otariidae; genus Zalophus; species Zalophus californianus. The sequence continues at coordinate 104,076,582 of NC_045595.1, read as the reverse complement.
CTTTGGGTGCTCAAGGTTTAACTAGCAGCCCCCTGACTCCTGGGACAAATATCACACTTCTGGCCAACAGAAGGCTAGGGTAAGGAGAGTATAGACGCTGGATAGTTTCTTGTCAATGTATAAAGCTGGTGAACCGACTGGGATCAAAATGCTAACAAATTTCCTTAACCTGAAGTTAAATCAAAAAGCCCTTCTTATCTCTTTCCAGCTTTGCCACGTCAAGTTGATACCAGACTTCAAAAAAAAAAAAAGATGTTCCATTTGCCATAAATAAGATGTTGCTTCCAGCAGTTTCTGCCAAAGGACAAGCCAAACAACTGTCTTATGTATTCTGTATGTCATATACCAAGGAAGACTAACAATGCTCTCTTTGTCCCTAGGTCCTGTCATTTGGGCAGAGGTAGGAGATACGATCAGAGTCACTTTCCATAACAGAGGAGCATATCCCCTCAGCATTGAGCCAACTGGGGTGAGGGTCAGTAAGAACAACGAGGGCACATACTATACCTCAGTTCACAACCCCCTGAGTGGAAGTGAGTACCACCTTCTGTAACCACACAACATTTAAGAATCCACTGTGCTGGTCAGCCAGGGAAAACTGCCCTGCAAAAACTGAAGGCGGGAACTTCCAAGGAAACCGCTCGTATATCATTCTTAGACATCACACCAGGAAGCAAGGACACATCTTCTCCTTCCATTTCCAACTGGTGTATGGAATTTTGTCCTGCCTTAATTGGATGATCTTTGACAATGCTGGTAGTAACTTATTGGGATTATATCAATTATACATTTCTGGAGTACGATTTGGGTGACTTTTAGATTTGAAAAATGTTCTTGCAATTACAAGATTAGATGCTCATTTTAGAATATTGGAAAAATATAAAAAGGTACAGCCAAAAATATTATCTACGGTTCTATAGATAACCCCTATTATATTCTTATATAACCCCCCACTCTTCCATCTGTGTACATGTAATATATATTTTGAATGTAGTTGAGAGCATAGTATATACTACTGGTCATTGTGTTTTTGTACTGAGTTTGCTTCCTTAGCATTATAAGCATTTTAATATAACTTTAATAACACAAATATTCCATTTTATGCATGCATTTGGGTACTTTTATATGTCAGGGTGACCGACGAAGATGAGTGCCTTTGCCACTTCTTGCAGCGTGACTGTGGGCAAGTTATTCACTGTTTCTGGTCTCAGTTTCCCCAAGTATAAAATCAGGATATTTGAACGGGATCATGTGCAGTTTCCTTCTAGTTCTGCAGTTATTTTCAATTCAGTTGTGTTCAATAGAAAATGTATGGATTACCCCCTCTTTTCAGGTGTTGTTCTAGCAAAGGAAATATAGAGACAATGCTTGCTTCAGGAAGGTTACGTTCTATTTGTGGGGAAATACACATAATCTAACATGAAAAGTGCTGGGGACATCATCAGGGACTGTGAGAGCAGCCCTGTCTTAGTCTGTTTGGGCTGCTGTAACCCACAGACTGGGTGTCTTATAAACAACAGAAATTTATTTCTCACAGTTTTGGAAACTGAAAGTCCAATATCAGAGGGCCAGCATGGTTGGATGAGGACCCTTTTCTGGGTCTCAGACTTCTTGCTGTGTTCTCACATGATAGCAGGGGTTAGGGAGCTTTGTGGGATCTCTCTTGTAAGGGCCCTAATCCCATTTAGGGGAGCCCCAGTCTCATGGTTTAATCACCCCCCAAAGGCCCCACCTTCTAAGACTATCTCATTGGGCATTAGGATTCCAGTATGTGAATTCTAGGAGGACACAAACATTTGGACCATAGCAGGCACCAACCACAGACTGGTTAAGAGGAGGCTTCCTGAAGGAAATCACACCCATCCGTGACCTGACACAGGAGCACAAGGGGATGTCATTCAAGTAGGGTTTCATTCTAATTCATAAAAAGGAACTGAGAAATGGGTTGTCTCAGACGAAACTCAGTCCACTTGGTGGCTCAACTGACCACATTAGAAAGCATACTTAACCTCTCCAATGTGACATTTCTCACAGGTGTGCCTTCTCCTTCAGCTTCACACGTAGCACCCAAACAAACATTCACCTACGAATGGACTGTCCCCGAAGAAGTGGGACCCACTTACAAAGATCCTGTCTGTCTATCTAAGATGTATTATTCTGCTGTGGATCCCACCAAAGATATATTCACTGGGCTTATCGGGCCAATGAAAATATGCAAGAAAGGAAGTTTACATGCAAATGGGAGACTGGTGAGTCCAATGAGGGAAAATATAAATGATTTCCTGATCCCTTTGAATTATCATTATTATAAGGAAAATTCTGGGTTTTGAGACAGTGAGGATTTAACACACATACTGTTTATTACAAATTTTTCTCCAGCTCATAAGAGCTCTACTATGCAGAGGTTCTCTGGCTAACATGATTATTTCAAGATGAGTTGGAACAGACTTTCCTTGAAACCCAAGGTCTTTTATGATACATTTAGACTTCAACACACAAATAAAAAATAATCGGTCCCTCAACATTCACTAAGGAAAGTATTGTTTAAAGCATTTTTAGAAAGGAGGAAATGACCATTTGACTAGAAAAGAGAAATAACTCCATCAAGTTTTTATCTCTAAGTATTGTAATGTGGGCCTTTAAAAGATAAGGGCTCTTTAAAAAAATGCCTTCAATATAATTATCATACCTTAGAATCATCATCATAATAATGTTAGTATCATCAATTTTTAATCAAATTTTATCATCACATTTCCAATTAATGTTTCCCTTTTCCCAGCTGCCTCTTAATTGTTTCAAGTTTGTTGTTTGAATCAGTACCCAAAAAATGACACTCATTGCAACCAGTTGTTGTGTTTCTCAAGGTTATTTCCTTGCGTTTTTCTGTCTCAAGGGTCATCTATCCTATGGAAGTTTCCCACACCTGGATTTACTGTTCGTATTCCTGGGGTGTCATTCAGCAAGAAAGTTTCTTCCTCTTTCTCTCAATTTCCTATAAATCAGTAGCTAGATCTATAGGTCTGATCAAATTCAGGTTAGATTCTTTTTTTCAATACTACTTCATGTGTAGTACTGGGTACTTCTATCAGAGAATATATACTATATAGTTGGGAATGTTGTCAGCCCCTGAGAACCATTTCCCAGATTCATAAACTAATCAGGGATTGCACAATAGTAACATCCTGATCTCATCATTCTTCTTTATTTATTAGCCAGTATACTTCCTTAAACAGAAACTTCCCTTAATGGATTATTTGGTTAGCCTGAGGTACATATTCTATAAGAAAGGAATGACAAATGCTTGATTCTTTCCCTTTATTTACAAGTTTTCAAAGTAATAGTTCTCTAACATACTTCAAAGATTCTTAATAATTTATTTTTTTGTTAAGTGCTATTGTGACGTCATGGATTTAAGAATATTTGGTGTGTTTGAATTCATTGACATTATCCCTATTGATGCCCCAAATATCTTACCTATTTTTTGCTACTAAGAGGATTTGTTCAGGTTGATTCCTTCATTTTTACATGAACTTGATAGTCTTTGAAGCTTCCTTGACTTTTGGTATAAAAAGCTATTTTAAGTTCATATTACACACTTTTTGAGCCAGACCTGAAATCAGCCATTTCTCCCAAGAAGCCCTAGTTCTTTTCAGGAAGAAATTATTTTTAGAACAACAATCTGGGCACTATGGGTACTCACTCATTTCTATTGGCTTCATCATTGTTTCTAGGCCTTTTCAATGGACAGAACTGGAGAAGGAAATTTTTTAAGATAAAATTAATCATGAGTTCATACTGATACCTTCCATTCAAAGGCAGGTCTAAGGATTCTTATTGTTTTTTACTTAACTTTATTAATCTTACATCTGTATCTCCCTTCAGCTACACTGAAAAATCTTAGTTCTCAATGATACCAACATAAACATTCACTCAATTCATCACACAACATACATACAACAGCCTCAGAATCACAATTACAACACTACAGCCAGCAATATAATTACTGAAAACAATTTAAGATTTGTTGGCAGCCCTTTTTGTCCTTAGAATAGATCCCACTAGGGATGTTCAGTCAAATTACAAAGTTAAAGTCACTGGGAATAGTTCCTCTCTGTGTAGTTTTGCCACCCACCAGATACACAGGTTTATTTAATTAATTTTATTTCTATTTCTTTTAGGGATTGCCTTTAAAATTGTAATATTATTTTATAATAATGTAAAATATTTACCTGGTTCCAACATCAAATCTACAAAAAGAGGCATATTCAAAGAAGTCTAGCTCCTATCCTTTCTCCCCTGTCACCTATTCCCTTACTACCAGCACCTTTCATTTTTAGCTTTACAGTTTATTTTTAATTTTTTTCATTATTATTTTTGTCAACTTAATTTTTCTGAGCCCTTTAAGGTTAACAGCAAAATTAAGAAGAAAGTAGAGATTTCCCATATATCCCCTACCCCCCACCCCCCCACCCCCCTCCAGCCCCCACCCCCGCTCCACCCAGCCTCTCCCAATATCAACATTTCCAACAGAGGGGTGCATGTGTTACAACTGATGAATCTACAATGACAGATTGTTATCATCCAAAGTCCATAGTTTACACTAGGGTTCACTCTTGGTGTTTACATTCTATGGGTGTAGACAAATGTATAATGAAAGTATCCACCATTATGGTATCATATAGAATATTTTCACTGCCCTAAAAATCCTGTGTTCCACCAGTTTATCCCCTACTCCCCTAACCCCCGGTAACCACTGGTCTTTTTAATGTTTTATAGTTTTGCCTTTTTTCCAGAATGTTTTATAGTTAGAATCATACAGTATGTAACCTTTTCAGACTGGCCTCTTTCACTTGGTAATACACATTTAAGTTTCCTCCAAGTCTTTTCACAGCTCAATAGTTCATTCTTTTTTAGTGCTGAATCATGTTCCATTGTCTGAATGTACCAAATTGCTTATCCATTCACCTAACTGGAGAACATCTTGGTTACTTCCAAGTTTTGGCAGTTATGCATAAAGCTGCCATAAGTATCCACGTGCAGAGTTTTGTGTAGACATAAGTTTTCAGCCCCTTTGGGCAAATACCAAGGAGACCAATTGCTAGACTGTATGGTAAAAGTGTATTTCATTTGTAAGAGAACACCAAACTGTCTTCCAAAATGGCTATACCATTTTGTATTCCCATTAGAAATGAACAGGAGGTCCTGTTGTTCCACATCTTTGCCAGCATCTGGTGTGGTCAGTGTTCCAGATTTTGGTCATTCCGATTGGTGTGTAGTGGTACCCCACGGTTGTTTTAATGTGCATTTCCCTAATGATATATGAAGTGGAACATCTTTTCATATGCTTGTTTTCCATCTGTGTATCTTCTTTGGTGAGGTGTCTGCTAAGATCTTTGCCTATAGGTTAATTGTGTTGTTTGTTTTCTTAATGTTGAGTTTAAAAGTTCTTTAGTATTTTATTTTTTTTTTAAGATTCTATTTATTTATTAATGAGAGACAGAGAGAGAGGGAGGCAGAGGGAGAAGCAGGCTCCCAAGGAGCAGGGAGCCTGATGCGGCACTCGATCCCAGGACCCTGGGATCATGACCTGAGCTGAAGGCAAGACGCTTAAACATCTGAGCCACCCAGGCGCCCAGTTCTTTAGTATTTTAGATAACAGTTCTTTATCAGATGTCTTTTGCAAATATTCTCTCCCATTCTGTGGATTGTCTTCTCACTTCTCTGGACATTATCTTCTATGGAGCATAAACTGTAATTTTAATGAAATCCAGCTTATCAATTATTTCTTTTATAGGTTGTGTCTTTGGTGTGTATCTAAAAAGTTATCGCCAAGGTCATCTGGATTTTTCTTATGTTATCTTTTAGGAGCTTTATTTATTTTACGTTTATTTTATTTATTTTACATTTAGGTTTGTGATCCATTTTGAGTTAATTTTTGTGAAGAGTGTAAAATCTGTGTCTAGATTAATTTTTTGCATGTAAACATCCAGTTGTTATGTCACCATTTGTTGAAAAGACTATCTTTGTTCCACTGTATTGCCTTTGCTCCTTTGTCAGAGATCAGTTGACTTAATTCATGTGAATCTACTTCTGGTCTCTCGATTCTTCCCATTGATCTGTTGGTGTCTTCTTTTGCCAATGCCATAGTGTCTTGATTGCTGTAGTGTTGTAGTAATTTTTGAAGTTGGGAAATAGTCTTCCAACCTTGTTCTTCTTCAATAATATTTTGGCTATTGTGGGCCTTTTGCCACTCCATATAAACTTTAGAATCACTTTGTTGATAACCACAAATAATTTTCTGAGTTTTTTATTGGGATTGCATTGAATCTATAGATCGAATTGGGAAGAACTGACAACTTGGCAGTATTGAGTCTTCCTATCCACAAACATGGAATTTCTATTTAGGGTAATGGGATAGTGAACAGAAATCCTAGTTTAGATAAGGTGGATGTAATATTTGAGGTGAGATCTAAATTTTAAGGAGGAAGCCTTGCAAAGATCTGGGGGAAAGGGGAGGGAATAGCTAGTGCCAAAATGTATAATTTTATTTTAAAATTTTATTTAAAAATTTATTTAAAAATATTATTTAAAAAATTATTTTATATCTTTTCTCCTTTGACCTGTAGGCATGACCAAAGACATTAAGTATTTCCTAATGTTGAACCAGTCTTGCACTTCTGGGGAAAAATGTTACTTGAACGCCGTGGGGTTTTTTGTTTGTTTTCAAATTTTTATTTAAATTCTAGTTAGTGAACATACAGGGCAATATTGGTTTCAGGAGTAGAATTCAGTGGTTCATCACTTACCACAACACTCAGTGCTCATCACAAGTGACCTCCTTAATACTTATCACCCATCTAGCCAATCCCCCACCCACCTCCCTCCAGCAACTCTCAGTTTGTTCTCTATCATTAAGAGTCTCTTATGGTTCGATTCCATCTCTATCTCCCCAATATGTTCATATGGTTTGTTTCTTAAATTCCACATATGAGGAAGTCATATAGTATTTGTCTTTCTCTGACTGACTTATTTCGCTTAGCATAATACACTCTAGCTCTATCCACGTCATTGCAAATGGCAAGATTTCAGTCTTTTTAATGGCTGAGTAATATTCTGATATAGGTCTATCTATCTATCTATCTATCTATCTATCTATCTATCTATCATCTATCACTTATTCTTTATCCATTCATTAGTTGATGGACATTTGGGCTCTTTCCATAGTTTGTCTATCATTGATAATGCTGCTATAAACTTCGGGGTGCATGTACCCCTTTGAATCTGTATTTTTGTATCCTTTGGGTAAATAACTAATAGTGCAATTGCTGGATCATAGGGCAATTCTTCTTTTAACTTTTTGAGAAATCTCCATTCTGTTCTCCAGAGTGGCTGCTCTAGTTTGCATTCCCACCAACAGTGTAGGAGGGTTCCCCTTTCTCTGCGTCCTTGCCAACACCAGTTGTGTCTTGTGTTGTTGATTTTACCCATTCTGACAGGTGTGAGGTGATATCTCATGGTGGTTTTGATTTGTATTTCCCTGATGATGCGTGATGTTAAGCATTTTTCATGTGTCCGTTGGCCATTTGTATGTCTTCTTTGGAGAAATGACTATTCATGTCTTCCGCCCATTTCTTAACTGGATTATTTGTTTTTTGGGTGTTGAGTTTGATAACTTCTTTATAGATTTATCAGATATGTCATTTCCAAATATCTTCTCCCATTCTGTAGTTTGCCTTTTAGTTTTGTTGATTGTTTCCTTCACTGTGCAGAAACTTTTTATCTTGATGAAGTCCCAATAGTTCATGTTTACTTTTGTTTCCCTTGCCTCCAACAACGTGTCTAGTAAGAAGTTGCTGCAGCCAATGTCAAAGAGGTTGCTGCCTGTGATCTCTTCTAGGATTTTGATGGTTTCCTGTCTCACACTTAGGTCTTTCATCATTTTGAATTTATTTTTGTATATGATGTAAGAAACATTCATTCTTCTGCATGTTGCTGTTCAGTTTTCCCTTCCCAAGACCATTTGTTGAAGAGACTGTCTTTTCTCCAATGGATATTCTTTCCTGCTTTGTCGAAGATTAGTTGACCGTATAGCTGTGGGTCCAATTCTGGGTTTTCTATTTTGTTCTATTGACCTGTGTGTCTGTTTTTATGCCAGTTTAGTACTGTCTTGATGACTACAGCTTTGTAATAACAGCTTTAAGTCTGGAATTGTGTTGCCTCCAGCTTTGCTTTTCTAGATCAGGATTGCTTTAGCTATTTGGGGTCTTCAGGGGTTCCATACAAATTTTAGGATTATTTGTTCTAGCTCTGTGAAAAATGCTGGTGGTATGAGCACTGTGGTTTTTTAAAATATTTTTTCACTTATATTTGTGTATTGAATTTGATAGTGTTTTATTTAGAATTTCTCACATAGGCTGTAAGTTATATTATTTTAGATTCTGTGTGCTTTCTTAGGTCTTATATCATAGTTACACTATCTTCATTAAATAAATTGGGAAGAGTTCCATGTTTTGAATACTCTGGAACTGTTTAAATAAGTAGGAATTATCTGCTCCTTAGAGATTTGAAAGAAATTGCCTGTAAAATTATTTCAACAGTGTGACTTTTAAAAAGAAGTAGTTAGGGGTTTTACTTTTTCTTTTTTCTTTTTTGTCTATTAAAATATGTTTTAATCACATTTTATTTCACCTATGGATATTGGTCTATTTAGGTACCTTCTTATAAGTCAACTTAGAAGAATTATTATTATTGTACATAATGATCTTTTTTTCCTTCCCCATATATGTGGTTATATTCCTTTCTCAGTTCTATTGTGGTATATTTGGGTTATCTCTCATTTTTCTTTTATTAGACTTGCCAGAGATTTGTGTATTTCATTGGTCTTTTCTTTTTTTTTAAGATTTATTTATTTATTTGAAAGAGCGAGAATGAGAGAGAGAGTACATGAGAGATGAGAGGGGGGAGGGTTAGACGGAGAAGCAGGCTCCCCACTGAGCAGGGATCCTGATGCGGGACTCGATCTGGGGACTCCAGGATCATGATCTGAGCCGAAGGCAGTCACTTAACCAACTGAGCCACCCAGGCGCCCCTCATTGGTCTTTTCAAATAATACATTTTTAGGTTTAACCATTTTAATTTGTGCTCTAATTTATTAAAAAGTTCCTCTTTTGCCTTTATTAATTTCTTTCTCCTTTTTTTATTTTACTTTTCTAAAATTTTCAGATATTTACAAACATTTATTTTTATTTGGTTTTACTTAAAATAAAAAGTATTTCTGGGGCACCTGGGTGACTCAGTTGGCTAAACAGCCAACTCTTGATTTCAACTCAGGTCATGATATCAGGGTCATGAGACCAAGCCTCAAGTCAGGCTCTACACTGGGAGTGCAACCTGCTTAAGATTCTCTCTCCTTCTGCTTCTCCCCTCCCCCCACCCCTGTGCACACGTGTGTGTTGAGCTCTCTCTCTGTAAAAAAATTAAAAAATAAAAGTATTTCAGACTCTCAGTTTATATGTTTAGTGTATTCCATACATTATGCCTTGTTGTCATGGACGTTGCTTACTAAATACTTAGTAATTCATGTTTGCTTCCTCTCTAAGAGTTATTAGGATCAAATATGATCTTCCTTTATTAGTACTTTTTAGTTTTGTTGCATTATGATCAGAAAATATGACCTGTAAACTTTTCACTGAAGTTTTCTCTATAGATCAGAATACAAGTGACTGGAGCAGTCCTCTATTATAATCCCTACACATGTGAGAATGTATTTTTGTTGTTCTTTGCTAGGTATAGAATTTTTTATCGTAATCTTTTCCCCTCAAAAACATAAATGCTACTCCATCTTCTTCTGATATTTATTGTGCTACAGAAGTCCAATGTTTGTGATAACACTTTTAGAATGACTTATTGTAGAGATTTGTCTATGTCTGAATCTGAAAAATTTTGCCAGAATATTTTTAAGCATAGATCTCTATGACTACTTTTACCTTGTTTTCAGTGAAGCTTTTGAATCTAAATTTTCTCTTCATGGTGGTAAACATTTCCATTATTATTTATTATCATTATGTTTCCCCCTTTTATAATTTCTCTTTTTCTGAAATCATTACTGTGTACATATTTTTCATCTTTGAATCTTTTCTTCTGATTTATGGGAGCTTTCTTAAAATTATCTCCATCACAGCGGCCCCTGGGTGGTATAGTCAGGTAATTGTCAGATTCTTGGTTTCAGCTCAGGTCATGATCTCAGGGTCATGGGATCGAGTCCTGCATCAGACTCCATGCTCAGCGCAGAGTCTGCTTGAGACTCTCTTTCCCTCTGTCCCTCCCTCTGCTGTCTCTAATAAATAAATTTTTCAAAAAATTATCTCCATCACTGATTCAGTTTTCAATAGGATCTAACCTTCAGGTCTCTGCTTTTGTTGGATTTTAAAAATTTGATAATATTTTTCTTCTGAAAGAAAAATCTATCTCAGAAAAAAGACATGCAATAATCTCTAAACTTTTCTTTGAGGGAGGATCTAGTTTTCAGGGGCTCATATGCTTTGATTTCTTAGACTGATTGCCTTCTTCTGAACTACTGAAACATTTCAGTAGACCGGACAGCATCTCTGCTTGCTTATGTTTCACCAGGGACAGGGGAGAGGAAGTAAGAATGTTTGTCCAGATGACTGGCAGGAAGGTGGGGAGAGGAGTCAGAACTTGTAGGTGCAGAGAGAAACTTAGATCATGTTGAACCAAAAACCTACTACACAGATAGTAATGAAAACTCTGGTAACCAACTGGGCTATTTCATGAGACCCATCTACAAAGAGGAATGGAAAGTTCTTATCCTTCCTTTGGTGAGTTTGTGCCCAAATAGTATTGTGTGCATGGAAGTCTTTCTACTTCACTTATCCTATCTTCACCTCATTGTTCTTGTTTTGATTTACAGAAAGATGTAGACAAGGAGTTCTACCTGTTTCCCACAGTGTTTGATGAGAATGAAAGTTTACTCCTGGATGAGAATATTAGAATGTTTACAACTGCACCTCATCTGGTGAATAAGGAAGATGAAGACTTTCAGGAATCTAATAAGATGCACTGTAAGTATACACCATCTGCCAATATTAAGTTACTCCAGTACTGCTCATGTAATGCTTTTAATGAAACCAAAATGCTAATAGCTTTGCCCATTGATTAATTTTCAACAAACGATTAAATACAACTCTGAGGGTAATATTGATATTTAAGGTATCAGTCAATTATTCTTCATTTTGCTTAATCTAGAATAATAAAACATATAAAATATATCAATTAGATGCATGGTCCTTAAAATGTTGTCCCTGGATCAGCAGCTTTAGCATGACGCAGGGACTTGTTAGAAATGCAAATTCTTGGGCCCCAACTCCTACCTACTGAACCAGAAACTTTATGGGTGGGGCCAGCAATCTCTATTTAACAAACCCTCTACGTCAGGTGATATATGCGTAAGTTTGAGAACTACTGGATTAGATGCTATTCTCTGTGGTTTAATAGCGACAGCCTCATTTTATTATTCAAAATGAAGAAAGATATGTTCTCTGTCGTCAATGAACTTCAATGATTCTCACCCTTGACTACAAATTAGAATCCCCTGGGTGTCTTGTTAAAACTGCTAAAACTATTTTTTAAATGCTCAGGGCAACCTCCAGAAATTTTTATTTAATTGAACCCGAGCATCAGATTTTCTCTTTTGTTTCCAGTGTAATTCCAGAGGTTTAGAGACAGTGAGCTAATTGTTCAAAATACCCACACTGCTAATGGACTGCATGTGAAAATCACTGTAGTAAGAGGAAACAAATGTAAAGTTGTGTTACAAACTGATGTTGTTTTTTAATTGAATCAATACTAGTAACAATCATGGTAACATTCCTTTTGAGTTTGCATTTTTTACATTTTGGAGAAGTCAAGACTATTACCTATTAGTAACAGCAGTGAGAGAAAACTTCCTGCATTCACTCCTCCCCATGATTCATGATGAATTGGAGAGTTTTCCATCCAGAGCAACAAACATGTGTCCAGTCTACAGTGCCCAGGAATAACTGTTATTATTCATTCATTTGGGTGCTCATAAATCTGACTCTTGAGAGAACTAAGAAGTGGCTAGTCCGCTTCCAGCCAGGGACTGCTCTGGGGGTGCTGGGTACAGCAGAGACACTCCTGACAAAGGGGAGGGGAAGGCATGAACGGGTCTTTCAAAAATTAGATCAACAAAGTTGGTTCTGGAAAATCTGGGAGGTTGTCATGTAGGAGGACAGATGATAAACCACTTTCAAAATACCATTTCCCAACTTTTACAGCCATGAATGGATTCATGTACGGGAATCAGCCTGGTCTCAACATGTGCAAAGGAGATTCAGTCATGTGGTACTTATTCAGTGCTGGAAATGAGGCTGATGTACATGGGATTTACTTTACCGGAAACACATATCTGTCAAGAGGAGAAAGAAGAGACACAGCAAACCTCTTCCCTCAAGCAAGTGTTACACTCCTCATGCAGCCTGATGCTGAAGGTGCATTTCTTTAAAGTCAAGACAAGTCTCCATTGAATGGATTCATGTCATTTTGGTTTAAAATCCTGTGTTGGGTAATAAACTCATCCCTTCCCCAAGCCCCCAAGTGTGTGCCCTTCCTTCGCTTGAAGAGCATGTCCGGGCCACTATTAGCTAAGTGTGTGGCAGATAGGTCTGTTTCCTGCCTATTTGCGGGGGGGGGGGGGGGGGGTGTGTGACAGGTGAAGAGTAGACTGTGGTTCCTCCCATTTCCACATAGTAGAATCCTCAGGATGCTCTCTTTTTAAGTTATGGTCCTTTTAAACATAGCTGGCAAATCAGACTAGAAAGGGAATGACTTCTGTAACAGCTCTGTCATCTCTCTGTAACCTTCATGTAGTGTTGGCTTGTTGGCTGTTCGCAGTTGAGTGTCCTATGCTAGAAGGATAGCCATGCAACCTCAGAGATTTCTGCAGGCCTGGTTCTGAGGGAGTAAAACAAACTGAAACAAAAAAGCAAGAACTTTAACCAAAACGTGAAACACACTAACTTGCTTCCGGCTTTATCTGGTTCATCATATGCCACTACAATGTAAGACAAGTCCACTGTCACCTCTTCCTTTATTCATTAGACAAGTATAAATACAACAGTCACCAAAAGACATAAAGCATCTGTTCTTGTGAAGTAGAAATTCTAACGCAGGGAGACAGACAAGCAAGTATATATATATATATATATACATATACATATATATATATGGTGGTTATAAGTACTATAAAGGAAAACAGGGCAGGAAAAGGGGCTGGAAACTGATGGGGGAAGGTGGGTAACAATTCTCTGAGATGGTGACAATTAACAAGAAGCTTGAATAAAGTGAGGACATGAGCTATGTAGCTATTCTGGGGAGGAGTGTTCCAGGCAGAGGAAACAGCAAGGGCAAAGGCCCTGAGGCAGGCACACACTTGACCTGTTGTAAGAACAGCAAAGAAGCCTCTGTGACTGGAGCAGAGTGAGTGGTAGCTGATGTGATCATCCAGGTGAGCCACGTTAAGGACTTGGGTGTTGATTCTGAGTGAGTTGAGGAGCCATAGAAGGTGCTGAGCAAAGGAGTGATGTGCTTTCTTATTTACCATCCCAGGGACTTTTGAAGTTGAATGCCTGACAACCGATCACTACACAGGAGGCATGAAGCAAAAGTACACGGTGAACAAATGCAAGCAAGAGTCTGATGATCCAAGCTTCTACCTGGCAGAGAGGACCTACTACATCGCAGCAGTGGAGATGGAATGGGATTATTCCCCAAGCAGGGAATGGGAACGGGAGCTGCATCTCCTACAAGAACAAAAGTAATTCTCCAGACTCTGATTCCCAGTTTTTGTTTGTTTGGTTTTTTTTTTTAGTTTTCTCTTTCAGAGAATTAAGAATTATGCTAAATTTTAGAAAAACAAACAGTTGCATTAAACAGTAACAATGGAACAATAACAAAATGCTTCCCAGGAACCTCTCCTCATTAATTTCTGTTCTCGCAATTTTCTCACAGGAAAATTTCCATCTGTCTCATTTGATTCTTTGTAGTCACTCATCTTCCTTTCTTTTCTGTTGGATTGTCTTCTTATATTCACGTGCCCTATCTTGCTATTGATTTTCAAACTTGAACAAAAATTAATGCCTAAATTCAAAGCTAAAATATTATTTTCCTTATCAGCCATTTGCTGCTTCTCTTATTTTTCCTCCAGAGTTCCTTATCAGTTCAGTAATCTGTTCTTTCATATTCTTAAATCTATTATGTGTGAAGAATATTTTAAATTCTTGAGAGTAGGAATGCCTGCGTGGCTCAGTTGGTTAAGCGTCTGCCTTCAGCTCAGGTCATGATCCCAGGATCCTGGGAACGAGTCCCGCATTGGGTTCCCTACTCAGCAGGGAGCCTGCTTCTGTCTCTGCCTGCCGCTCCCCCTGCTTTACTCTCTCTCTGACAAATAAATAAATAAAATCTTTAAAAAGAAAATTCTTGAGGGCAGTATAGTAGACATGGTCTCTGTTCTCTAAGAACTTATAGGAAAATACACTTCAAAACCACCAATAACATGGACATTATGGAAATGTAAAAAATAAGTTCATTGTGAATAAGTATAAGTAAAGCATCATTGTTGAAGCTTCAGATACTGCATGTAAAGCAGTATCACCAGAGACTTCTTGAAGACTTTTCCAACCACTTTGCCCTCTATCATTTCACATGTCCCACACTAACCTTTCATGGATAGGATCTGAGAGATCAGGATGGACATGTGTTCAGATCTGGGGTGCACAACATCTCTGGTAACCTACAGCTAAGCAAAGCTTAGCTGGTTAGTTTGACTTCAATGGGAAGTATGATTTGCAGTATAAAGGAGTAAAAGGTTATTTTAAGAGGGGATGGGGGGTAAAATAGTCAACAGATTACAAGAGCTGGGACACCTGGGTGGCTTGGTTGGTTGAGCAGCCAACTCTTGATTTTGGCTCAGGTCATGATCTCAGGGTCCTGGGATCGAGACCCACTTCGAGCTCCATGCTCTGTGGGGAGTCTCTGGGATTCTCTCTCTCCCTCTCCCTCTGTCCCTTTCCCTGCTTGCAATCTCTTTCTCTCTCTCTAAAATAAATAAATAAAAATCTTTAAGAGGAAAAGAAAAATGTACAGGGGCCATGAGGAGTCATTGCAAACTTAAGATAAAGGGAGTGGCTGAAAACACTGGGCCATTTCGGCTCTTATGAACCAGAAACACTGCAGGAATCAGAGAACACTTCATCGATGAAATCTGGGCTCAGAATTTTAGGGCTATAGAGAAACTTTAGAGATCATCTCATCTCATACTTCATTTTGGGGGTGAGGAAACTGAGGATCCACCAGGCAATGACTAGCTGGAGGTCATTTTAGCTAGCGCCAGTCAGCACAGGTCTCGGATGGCTTCACTCCCAGAAAGGAGCACTTTCTACCAGGTCTATCTATTTCTAAAGTCTTATTCTTTCTTGCTGGAAATCAATAGAATGCTATTAAAAATCAGCATAATTACTTGAGTGAAAACTATATTTTTATTCAAAATTTAAAACTCAATTTCCACTTTCATTAAGATAAGTACTAACCTTAGTTGTGTGTGTGTTTTGTTGAAGTGTTTCGAATGCATTTTTAGATAAGGAAGAGTTTTACATAGGCTCCAAGTACAAGAAGGTTGCATATCGGCAATACACCGACAGCACGTTCAGAGTTCCCGTGGAGAGAAAGGCTGAAGAAGAACATCTGGGCATTCTAGGTACGCTAATCATCGGGTGTGGGGTAGTGATGTGGGGCTATGTGCAGTGAGAGTACATGTCCAAGGGTTTAATTCCCGAGTTCATAGTCAAAGGTATTCAAACAAAAATAAAAGTTATGCAATAAAAATGAGAAGCCTGTGTTTACTGAAGAATATGACCAAAATATTGCTTATTTTTCTCAGAAACAATGTATTATCACACATACTAATGAAATTGTATGTATTTGGTGTTCATCAAATTGATGGCTGTCGTTTCGGTGAAATTCCTAGAAATTAGTTCTGATGAAAATCTTCACCAAATTCTCCCTGTTATTCCACCTTTCTCCCGGCTCCCGAATCATAGCTATTTGCTTTTAAAATTGCCATCTAGTGATTAACTCCAAGAGAAAAAAAGGTACACATAGACAAGGAAATAAAGAAAGAAAAAAGTGTTACCATACACAAGGCATGGGAAAAGTTGCTTTCGATTTTTCAGGAATCCTTTTAAGAGAGAATGTCTAAGAACCTGACCAACAGTGGTCTTGGGAATTTTCTTGAAAATCATCAAGTGCAGGGGACTTCCCTCCCAACCTCCCTGTATTTCCATACTAACAGAATACCTTGGTGTGTGTTATCCTCAGCCCCTGAAATAAGACACCCAAGGGGGAATGGCATTGTTGCTGGGTTGTAGAAATTCTTAGCAGCAGACAAGCTAAAATTGGCTAGAGAAGAAGGTAGAAATGGGAGGGGTGGCCCCACCCACCCTTCCAAATGCCACAAATTCACACTCAGGAAGGCCTGGAAGTCCAAATGCAGAGAAATGAGAGCAAGTGCTACCCAATGACTCTTGGCCAGGGTAGGGTCACCGCTGACTCACCAGGATTAGGTCATTGCCCTGCAGGGCACTTTCAGGCCAAAACCTCCCATAGGACTCTTGATGAGAGATACACCCCTGGTTTCCATTTATAGAGACAACCATTCCTCATACTTTTATTCTGAATCCTCCGAGACCGGGTATAAATCCAAGAGTAGTATAGTATGAAGCACACACACACTCCTGCCTTCATGCTAAGAAAGTTACCTGATCTTTGCTTCTATTACTGAGTTAGAACTTCTCATCCAATAGGTATATAAACCACTCTTCTTTTTTGCTCTTCCAGGTCCACAACTTCATGCAGATGTTGGAGACATAGTTAAAATTATCTTTAAAAACATGGCCACAAGGCCCTACTCAATACATGCCCATGGGGTGAAAACAGAGAGTTCTACAGTTACTCCAACTTTACCAGGTACTTATGGTGGGGCAGGATGGAGAGGGGGTTGGTATTTTAATAGACTTTACAGGCTTTCCACAAATGACTGTTATCAGAGACATATTCCTTCCAAATGAGTGTCTTAAGGAAGTGAAGAAGGAAGTGGTTAAGATGGTTAAGGTGCCTGGGTGGCTCAGTTGGTTGAGTCTGCCTTCAGTTCTGGTCATGATCTCAGGGTCCTGGGACTGGCCCTTATGTCGGGCTCCCTGCTCAGGGGGGAGTCTGCTTCTCCCTCCCCCTCTGCCACTCACCCCCAGCTTGCACTCTCTCTCTCTGTCTCAAATAAATAAATAAAATCTTAAAAAAATAAAAGAGGCATGCAAGGAGGTATATCTGTGTATACTTCTCTATGCACAAATAAGGAAAGGGAAGGGAAGGGAGAAAGAGAGAGAGGGCGAGAAAGAGAGAGAGACCCACAGGAGAACTGTAAGGAAAACATCTGCGAGTACTGGACATATACAAATACTCAAGATGGAGTGAGCAGAGATGATCTCTCCATGCCCAAACAACATTGACCGCACATTGTGTGTGGTTGAATGTTTCCATGACTGTAGCTGAAGGCAGGGTCCTAAGGGCAGAGACTGCCACGTGGAATTTTAAATCCCCCAATTCTAGCCCAGTATCTGGCATGTACTAGAAACTCAGTAACTTCAATTAACACAGTGCAAAAGCTGGAAGAGGTTAAATAGACGTGTGTATTTCCTTTAATTAAAACTATATTTTTCTTCTATTAGTTGGAAAGTTGGCTTCTAGGAAAGCACCATTTATTAGTAATTTAGCAGTTCCCCAATATGGCAATTGAGAAAAAATGGGTGAGAAAAAATAAATTACGCCATAAAGTTGCTCGTGTCAATTCAGGGCATTAGAAATAAAAAGCCCTGCCCTTGTGACTCACATTCTTCCAAAAGAGATAAACAAATTACATAGTATTAATTTATAAACAGTCCTATGAAAAAGATTAAAGCAGATGAGAGAGAGGAAGTAACAAGAGTGCTATTTTAGGTAGGGTGATCAAGAGGGCTTCTTTGAGGAGGTGCCACTTGTGAAGACACCTAAATAGTAAGTCATGAGCCACAGGGAGTTACGGGGGAAGAGCACTGCAGGCCTGGAAATGGGAACAGCAAAGAGGCCAGAGGCCAGAGCAGAGCAAACAGGGGACAGAATGTGAGATGAGATCCAGGGAGGGCAGGGGGCTGGATGCAGTAGGAGGAAAGGGAACCCTCGAGGCCATGGTTAGAACCTTACATTTTATACTCTTAACCAAGCTGGAGGTTTATGATCTGAGGAACACTTTATAAAGTCCTCTTCTGGTTGACGTGTGGGTAAGTGACTGCAGAAACAGGTTAGAATCAAGGAACAGTTAGAGGACTATTGCAATAATCTGGGTTAAAAAAATGAGACGTGGACCAGGGTAGAAGGAGCTGGTCTTTTGGTGGTAAATTGTCATATCCTGGTTGTATTTTAAAGGTGGTGCTAACAATCCCTGCTGAAAGATCAGGCATTAGGGAACGTTAGGGAAGGAGGAGTCAAGGACAGTGCCAGGGTTTTGGACATCCACCATGGGTGGCAGAGCAGGTGGGGGAATGGAGAAGAGAAGGAAACATTATTTTTTGGCTTATGAGATGAAGAGTGTAGATGAAGAGATGATATGTTCAGGTGGTGAATCTACGCTTTATACTCTCAGTGAAAGATTCTGCTTAGAAAAAGGGTGACAGTGTAGGGGTGGGTAAGATGGAGGACTTGAGGAAAAAGGAAAAAGTCTACCACATCCCTTGAGACCATCCCTCCTGTCCTGCTTGATTCCCTAGAAAAGGTTTGTCAGAGTCTGGCTAATGAAAGTCTGACAGCATATGTAACAGTGAGGTCTACATAAATGGAGTGGATGGTGAGTGGCCACAGCTAAAAGTCAAGGTCTGGTGAGCTGCTGGACAGGAAACCCTGAGGTGACTGGAAGCAGAGATCAGCCCGGGCAAGAGCCCAGAGCACATGGAAGAGGGTCAAGGCCTTGGCAAGTTAGGAGGGTAGAGCAACTGGCTACCTTCAAAGTGTCAAGTTCCAGGGTGTGACAGTGTCCTGTATGTGACAGAGCTGGGACAGAACAGCGTATGGTATGACAGAATGGGACAGACCCAAGAAGAGGTCATTGTGACAAGTCAGTGACCCAGGAGATCCCAAGAGCTAATGGCTCCTCACCAGGAATTCTGGAATCACTAGGGATAATGGTAAAAAAGGAGAAAAGGAAGGCCAAGTTGAGGCCAAGGGAATGACACAGGGCATGCAGGTACAAACACAGAGAAGGCTTGGGGAAGGTGCTCACATTGGGGGAAATCACTTGACGGTTGAAAACAGTGTTTTACAGAAACAGACTTCAAGCTAAAAAAAGATCTGTTACAAAGTTCCTTCAAATTGTGATATTGGTATTGCCACATCCTGGCTTGGTGGTATTGCCTGTGTGTGTCGTGGTTAGTTAATTCATAACTGACAAAGAAGATCTAAAAGTATGTCTTACAGTTTGTCTTAACACTAAATCCCTGAAAACAATTTTGAGTGCTACTACTTTTTAACACTAATTACCTTGACATTTCCAGTTTCTAGGTCACTGGTTATTAAGACTTAGTGTGTTGTCTGTGTGTGTATCTCAAATATATACCAAATATAACCAGATACATTAACACTTGATTTATTTAGGTGAAATTCACACTTACATATGGAAGATCCCAGATAGATCTGGACCTGGAATAGAGGATTCTGCTTGTATTCCATGGGCCTACTATTCAACTGTGGATCAAGTTAAGGTAAACTTTAAATCATTTGTTTTGTGAAAATCCCCAAATTAGACACGTATTTGAAGGAAGATGAGATTAGAGTTTTCCTGTGATCCAATTCTATCTTAAAATCCCAGGAAAGGAAGCTTCTCTACAATTCACTTTGGTTTCATTTTTTGGTTTGTTTCTTTTTAAGGATAGAGTTATAAGTGTGTTAACCCTATGACTGCTGATTATGGGTAACACAGAATCAAATATTAATAAGTACAGTGTTTTATCTCCTTTTTGACATAAAAATACATTAAACCCAAAGAACTGAGGTACATGATCTCAGAGCTCTATTAATGATAATAAAAGTGTTGATCTCAGTACTAGCACAACTAAAGCTATTTTATTGAATATTTCAAAGCCAACAAAACACACTCAACAACTGCAAATCAGAACTTGTTCCAAGATTCTTTTGTAGAATTAAATCTCGAGTCCAAATCTCCCTCCTGAGCTCCAGACCTGTTTATATACCAGCCTACTGAACATCTCCATCAGCATGTCCCACCGGCACTGGAAACACAGCAACTCTAACATGGAATTGAGATCTTCCTCCACCTCTTGTATTTCCTATTACAATAAGTGGCACCACGAGTTCTAAATCTACTCATTTGTTCAAGCTAGAACCCTGGGTATTAGGTATCTAGTTCTTCCCCCCGGCTCACACAGGCGATTCACCCACCTACAGAGAGCTCAGTTTATTTCTTCTCTCTGTCTCCATAGATCGGGTCCTTGTGATTTGCCTAACTACTGCAATGGCCTCCCACACTCCAGTCTCCTCCTCCTTCAATCCTTCCTTCACTCACCACTAGGATGACTGGCCTAAAATGCAAATATGTTGCCATGCCATGTTCAAGTTTTCAATGGCTCCCTATGACCCATATGATAAAGTCTAAAATTCCTGAACATGATAGAGCTCAAAGACCCTTCCAGACCTAATCTGCCATTACTGACACCCCGCCAAACCAAATGTCTCATAGATTTGTCAGTTGTGGTCTTCCTCCTCTGCGTTCATTAGCACCTTATGTACCTCCATCGCAACAAGTGATGCATTTCTTCCTCCTCCACTTTTTCTCTACTAGACTGAGTTCCTGGAGGGCACGGGCTTTGTTTGATTCATCTCTGGATTTTTAGAGACTAGCACAGTGCTTGATTTATGGAATAGGCCAACCAACACCATTTGTTTGGGGTTCTTTTAAATTGCTGCTCATTTGCTGAGCCAATATTTGGCCCCTGCACACACTTCTGTTACTTCAGCATCACCCATTTGACCTACCTACTACTCACCATTAGTCCAACTTATGCACAAGTGTAAAGTGACTGACCTGACAGCACCACATTAGGCAAAGTCTACGACTTAAATCAATCCCTCTGAAATTCCCGAGGTCCCAGTTCTCTGAAATGCTGACTTCTATCGCAAAGATGACCAAAGGTTTTGCTTGTTTTCAGGATCTCTATAGTGGATTAATTGGCCCACTGATTGTTTGCCGAGGACACTACACGAAAGTATTCAATCCCATCACAAAACTGGAATTTTCCCTTCTGTTTTTTGTTTTTGATGAAAATGAATCCTGGTACATAGATGACAACATCAAAACATACTCTGAACACCCTGAGAAAGTAAACAAAGACAATGAGGAATTCATAGAAAGCAATAAAATGCATGGTATGAGACATTTATTTCAGCCCTATGTTCCCCCTTTTCTTCTTTCAAATAAAATTAGTTTGGAGACTATTCATTTTATAATAAACCAGTTCTGCCTCATGCTGTATGTGAGGTAGACTTCTGTTCAAAGAAAAACCACCTATTAACTTCTCTCCCCATTCCAAAGTCTCATTCTCTTTTAAATTCACAATTAGGATTACGGCTTTTGGTGCTAAAGGACTAGAAAAGCAGTGTGATCTTATTGACCCTAAAGTATTCATTTCCCTGTCTATAGTGAAATAACTTCCAATACCTCAAAAAGATTCATATATTAACCTAGTAATCATATGCTCAGTGAAACAGCCATTGATTTAAAATATCCTTAAAAGTAATTTTAAAAAAAATCATGTGATTTCCCCAGCTATTAATGGAAGAATGTTTGGGAACCTGCAAGGCCTCACGATGCACGTGGGAGATGAAGTCAACTGGTATCTGATGGGAATGGGCAACGAAATCGACTTGCACTCGGTACATTTTCATGGCCACAGCTTCAGGTACCAGGTAAGAGTGATCCACGGTCATTATTCTTGCTCTATTGGAAAATGTTTTAATACAAATGAAGAAAATATTTCCTGAGACTCATGAAAAAAAAGTTTCAAGAGACAACTAAATTATTTTCAAAGAGTGTGCCACACAGCAATTTCAGTTGCTGTTACCAACCTTTGTTACAAATTGGGCTCTACATTGGATTTATAGTTTTAGTGGGTTTTCGTGGAATTCTGCTCACATATTGCTGGCCAAGGCATTTGAATAGAATTGTTAGCAGAGAGGTTAGGTATGTTCACATAATGATGGATCAGAGAGTAGAGTCAAGACTTCATTATAAGCTTTACCAGTTCTAACTTCTGAATCTTAAACAGCCTAAAGTGAACAAGTTTATCATTTTGGTGTCGGGCAACTGATCAGTCTCTAGATCTCGACGCTACTTCTGCTTCTCACCCAGTGTCGATTTCAGCAGGAGTCAAAAGCTCTTTTTCTTACCTTTGAGTTAATGTAGAAAATTCAGAAACTACCACAAAGCCCATTGCAGAAAAGGCCATTTTGTTATCTGTATTTGCTTTACGTAGATGTTATATTCTTAGCGGACTTTCAATTCTGTCCTTGCAGAAATACCCCCCAACTACTCTGTGTCTAGTCTAGACTCGACCTGAACTGCCTCTGGTTCTGGCTTCTCCATGGGCCTCCTTTCCTGCCCTGCGTTCCCCTCCCTGCCACAAAGTTTCACAGACCAGCTAATCTAGAAGAGCTTCAGCAAAAGTGAGATAGGACCAAAACGAGGCCACAGCTAAATTCCCTTGTGTAACTCAAGCACTCTGATAAAAGACAAACTGGATTTGAAGTGTTAGAGGGGCCAGGTGGTCCTAATGGATGAATGGACTCTCATCACATCTCCCCTTCACACCCACTTCGTGGCCCCTCCTGCCAGGCATTTAGCAGTACCAAGACCACATACCTGTTTGTTTCGGACACACAAATGTGCGGGGTCTCTCTCTCTCTTTTTTCTTTAACAGATGCATCCACTTTTCCCAATATCCCTGAGCTGGCCAATGAAAGATTATTTGAATGAACTCTCACATATAATAAACATTATATAATATTTGTCATTTTTCTAATTAAGCACAGGGGCATTTATAGCTCTGATGTCTTTGACATTTTCCCTGGGACATACCAAACTCTAGAAATGTTTCCAAGGACACCTGGAATCTGGTTACTCCACTGCCATGTGACTGACCACATTCATGCTGGAATGGAGACTACTTACACGGTTCTACCAAATGAAGGTGAATATCGAGTTAGTAATTCTAGAAGTCACACAGCATGACTATAATTAAGATGCACTACTTTGCCTAAATACTTCCCCCAGTATGAAGCATTCGTGAATTCACTGCCCTCATTTCTTCCTTTCCTACCTCCAAATAGGAATTTTTTTTTACTGCTAAATGGTGTGGGATACTGCTTATCCTCCAAAAGCTGGTACTGATAACAGCACCAGAAGTCTCTCAGCTAATACAAATGACACTAATTTAAGGCAGTGCAATTATTCCTAAAACTGATATAAGGGAGTGGTCGTGTCATTTACCAAAAGACTAACAAAAGACACATTTAGGGTTTAATTTCTTTCTTAATAGAAAACATTTAACTTTTTTCTAGGTCTGGTACACAAGAAACTCCTCCCCCCCCAAATCAATATAATTTTAAATAGTCAATCAGCAGAAACAATATCTTTCTCTACTTCTAGGGGTGAGGGGAAGTATTATTGATTATTGTTTGTCAGAGATTGTCTTCGTCCATTCAGGCTGCTCTAACAAAATATCGGACTAGGTAGTTTATAAACAGCATATACTTATTTTCACATTTCTGGAGGCTGTTAACCTGAGATCGGGTTGCCAGCATGGTTGGGTGACAGCCCTTTTCTTGGTTACAGACTTCTCATTTTATCCTTGCATGGTGGAAGGGACAAGCTAGCTCTTTGGGCCTCTTTGACAAGGGCACTAATCCCATTCACAAGGGCTCCACCCTCATGACCCAATCACCTCCCAAAGGCCCTACCAAGTTGCTGTCAACCATGGGCAATAGGTTTTCAACATAGGAATTTGGGGGGACACCAACGTTCAGACTATAGCAAAGATCCAGGAAAAAAAAATTGAATCTAAAGTCCATGTTTC
This sequence comes from Zalophus californianus, assembly GCF_009762305.2. Classification (NCBI taxonomy): domain Eukaryota; kingdom Metazoa; phylum Chordata; class Mammalia; order Carnivora; family Otariidae; genus Zalophus; species Zalophus californianus. The sequence goes on along the minus strand of NC_045595.1, from coordinate 104,052,316 downwards.
CCCCAGCCCAGCAATAATACTCCCTCCTGAAGCACAGGAAACACAGGAGAAGGAACAGCCCTTTCCTGGGTAAATAGTCACAAAATGTGTTCTACAGAGTGAAATCCTGCTGTGTGGTTGCAGGCTTTGGTGTTTCTTGGGTCTTCTGAGTTCAGAATTGTTGGAATTGGCGATGGCCAATCCAACAGGGGGAAATGATGTAGAGAAAACAATGCCTTTGTTTTAAATGTATTTCCTCTTTAAAACGGGCATTAAAGAGGACATATAAGTGGAAGAAAATATAGAAATAAATCTCTCAAAAATTAAAAGTCACTCAAAGATCAACCGTGAGTGCAAACGACAAGTTTTCATTTCTGCTCCCGGGTTTTACACAGACACCTCGTAACGTGAAAAAACGGCTCTCTTAAAGCCTTTATTACAAAGAGGGGGACTGGGAGTACCGGAACGCCAACGACTGGCAGAGGTAAATAAATCGCTGGGTTCAATGCCAGTCACTACGGAACAAGGTGAAGAGTCAAACATGAGAAAGAAAACTGCAGTGTTTAAAGAACATCAGCACACACGTAAGCCACCACACAAAACGATGGATCCTGCTCTGAGGGAGCACTGAGGGAGGCATTCTGGAAATACATGTGTGCAAATGCCTCATGTGCAGAGGATGCGGCTGCAGGCTAATCATGCACACCCGGACACTGTCAAGATTCCTCCTGGGGAATTAGCCTGGAAGGAGAGGGAGAGGATTGCTTGGTTAAGAGAAGGGAGATTGTTCTTAAAGCCTTAGAGAAAACTGTAGAATAAATCGCAAGCGGGAAGGGAAAACACACATTGGGGAAAAGATTAAAGAGAAATCGACTTCTACAAAAGGAAAAGGTATTGTATAGACCGCAAGAAGGGGTAATGAACAAAAAAGATAGCTTGAACTATAAACAGAAAGATGGGGAGCCATGTTTACCAGTCTGAATTATCTTTAAATGAAAGTTTGATAATGCTTTGGGTAAGTCTACATTAATTCTGAATCTTAGAAAATTTTCTGTCTACTCTGACACAGAAAAGGGAGCACAGAAGGTTAGAGTAAAATTGTTCAATATTATGCACCAGGAGACAGGCAATTTCCACCACAATGAAAAAAATCACTAGAAAATAACTGTAGATATCCTGATATACTAAATGTAACGCTTCATTTCCCCTACCAGAGGAAGCGTAATAAAGACCTTCTCTGATAAATATAAAAGGTACTTTTTTTTAGACTGTGACATTTCTACTCCAGTCAGATAACATTTTAGGGGGGTCGGGAGGAAAAAAAGCTTGCCTAGCTTTCAGGTACTTTCAGGCAGGGACTGTATATTCTGTATTTCTAGTAACTACCCCAATCCAATCCAATACTCTGCTTGGTAAATATCTAACCACCTGTTAATTCAATGAAAAGGAATTTTTGAACTTTTTTGGACATAATTTCAGACTTACAGAAAAGTTGTGAGAATAGTACAAAAAATTCCCATATACCCTTCACCCAAATTCTCCAACTGTTAACATTTTACATAGCCATATTTGCTTCCTGTTCTCTCTCCTATCTGCCCCCGACCCTCTTCCCTCTCTAACACACATACAATAGTAAATATACATATATAAAGTTATATATAAAGTTAAATAAACATATATAGTAAATATATATTTCCTAAAAATAAGGGTATTGTTATATAGAAACATAATACACCTATCAAAATTAGGAAATTAAAGATGATTCAATACTACAGACCATTTTCAAATTTCACAAATTATTCTAATCACATTCTTCACAGAAAAAGAAAATCCCACTCATACCTTGTGTTCAGTTGGCTTGTCTTCTTAGTCTGGAACAGTTTCTTTGTCTTCTATAACTTTGACTGTTTTTTCAAGATTTACTTATCTATTTGAGAAAGAGAGAGCTGGGGCCGGGAGGAGAGTCAGAGGGAGAAGGAGAGAGAGACTCTCAAGCAGGCTCCCCACTGAGCATGGAGACCGACACGGGGCTTGATCTCATGACCCTGAGATCATGACCTGAGCCAAAATCAAGAGCTGGTCGCTCAATGGACTGAGCCACCCAGGTGCCCCAACTTTGACATTTTTAAAGAATACAGGGCAGCCACCTTGTATAATGTCCTTCAATTTGGGTTTCTCCAATGTTTCCTCATAATTAGATTCAGGTTATACATTTTTTGGCAAGATTCTTACAGAAGTGATATCGTTTTTCTCTGTACACATGTCAAGAGGCACAAGATGTTTTTTTTCCCTTACTGATTATGTTAACTTTGAGAGTTTGATTAAGGAGATTTCTGCCAGGTTTCTTTACTATAAAGTTACTATTTTCCCCTTTATAATTAATGAAGATCTTGCAGGGAGCAAAGTAAATTTTCTTTAAATAAAGCAGTACTAAAATGAGACATGTTTTTAAATATATAAAAAAATGGACATTGCTGCCAGGTGTCCATCGACAGATAAATGGATAAAGAAGATGTGATATATATATATATATATATATATATATATATATATATATATATAATGGAATATTGCTGAGCCATCAAAAAAGAATGAAATCTTGCCAGTAGCAGTGATGTGGATGGAACTAGGGGGTATTATGCTAAGCGAGATAAGTTAGTCAGAGAAAGACAGATATCCTATGATTTCACTCATGTGGAATTTAAGAAACAAAACAGATGAACATAGGGGAAGGGAAGGAAAAATAAAATGGGATGAAATCAGAGGAGACAAACCATAAGACTCTTAACTATAGGAAACAAACTGAGGGTGGCTGAAGGAGAGGAGGGTGGGGTAAGTGGTAACTGGGTGATGGGCATTAAGGAGGACACTTGATGTAATGAGCACTGGGTGTTATATGCAACTGATGAATCACTAAACTCTACCTCTGAAACTAATAAAACGCTATATGTTAATGAATTGATTTTAAATAAAAAAGAAAACTAAAAAATGGAAAAACAGAAATGAATTAAGAATAATTAAAACAACTAATATTTAAAAATGAGAATACATTTAAACCGTATGACATATAGAGTAGTCACCCCACTTATCCATAGGGGATATGTTCCAAGATCCCCAGTGGATGCTTGAAACCGTGGATAGTGCTGAACCTATATATACTATTTTTTTCCTGTACATACATACCTATGATAAAGTCTCATTTATAAATTAGGCACAGTAAAAGATTAACAACAATAACAAAACAGAATAATTTTAATAATATACTGTAATAAAAGTTACATGAATGTGGTCTCTCTCTCTCTCAAAACATCTCATCCTGATCCTTCAGGATATAGTGATCCTTCTTGTTCTTGTTATGGTGTGAGATGATAAGACGCCGACATGATAAGATGAAATGAAGTGAATGACGTAGGCATTGTGACACAGCATTAAGCTACTATTGATCTGAGGAACACCTGCCCCTGGACTACATTGACCATGGGTAACTGAAGCCGTGGATAAGGGGGGACCACTGTATTGTTTATAATGGTCTTAAAATTTCTTTTTCTATAGAGACCAAGTCTGGCTGAAAGAAATAAATTGGTGATAAGTGGAAAAAAAAAAGAAAAAAACAATGATTCATAACAATGTACGTGAAAGTGCTGAAGAAAAAGTTTACTTTGGAATGGCTATAAGCATAAAAAAAAAAGACTGAAAACATACACTTTCATGTATTTGTGGCGGAAACTGTTACTTTGTTTCATATGAAAAGATCAACAGACACATGACTGACTCTAACACAATTATTATTGATTTACATAAGTCCTTCATATCACCACCAGGACTTTATAAAACTGTATTCTCCACCCCCACCCCCAAAATCTGTGACCAGATGTTGTCCTTGATGGTTCTTCAAAGATTGCTATTAAGATTCATTGAAATGTTTTCAACCATTGGCTTCCCATCAATCCCTTTAACATGGTGCTGATATCATTCTTAATGAATCAGCGGACATGAGGGCATAGGTGTAGAGAAAGTAAAAAATTATTTTAAAATAATAAATTAAAAATTAAATTTTTTAAATAAAATAAATTTTTAAAATGAAATAAAACAAGGTAAAATAAAAAATTAAAATAATGCCAATCTATCTGGATTTTGTGAACCCTTGAAGAGATGGTCAAAAGGAGAATAATCTGGAACTGAAGAAAGGCAAAATTGACAAACAATTGTACAGATTAAATCCTGGTAAAGATGAACACTAACATCAGGAGAAAAGTTTGAAAATACAGTTGTGGCAGATGCTGGGTGAGTAGCTTTTGGCCAGTCTTAAGTAAAGTCAAAGCACACTATCAATGAGCTGAACTTGGACTCAAAATTGTTTAATAAGAGGCTGAGAAAGAAGACACAATTGTGAATACAATGATATATTTCTTTATTTTCACATATACTCTAGCTAAAAGAGAAAAAGTACACCAATAAAAAAAACAGAAACAAGGCTTTGGCTGAAAAACATGCATCCAACAAATTATGTTAATGGCCAGACAAGAAGACAACTAACTTTGTAAATTTCTACTTCATTGATTCAGGGAGAAACCACAGCATGAGTTTTAAAAGTAACAAAAAAGTAAAATTTGAAATCTTACTGTGGGAAAACATTAACCTCTTTCTCAAAGAAAACTATTCAAGAAGAAGGAGGAGAAGGAGGAGAAGAGACCTAATTGAGAAATCTGGAAAAATCAAGAAGACTAAATTTGGGACCACTTGGAGTGACATTCTTTCAAACATACCCACCAAATGTTTCTTTGTGTTTCTGGGGTGAAAAAGATTGTCACTTCTCTAACAACACTGATTTGATGTTCCTTGGAATAAAAGTCAGTGTCTACTTCTAAAAACATATGCCTTCTTTGAGAAAATTCTTAAGTTTTGTAGCTTTTTTTTTTTTACATTCTGGATGCAGGTCATAAAGTACCAAACTAATAATACCACTTCATGGTAACATAAGCAGCCTGAAAGCATCTGCAACCAATGTACATATTTGATATGAAAATCCTTTATTTACATTTTTACTAGACATTCAGTTGTTTCAGTCTTCCATGGCATTGTGGTATTTTTCAAATGATAACTTCAAGTCAATGATTTTTTCTTTCGACTGCAATAAAGAAGATATGGCAAGAAAAATGCTGCAGTGCCATCTTCTGGGAGGACATTCAGGAAATCCCTCAGTTCTAGCTCCACCGCAACAACTGACAACGTTTCTGTTGGTAGGACAGTATCTGAGTTAGAACTGCAAGCCTGTCTTTCATTCAATTTTCTTATCATTCAACCAATTGGAAGCGAGGTCAGGCAACAAAATGTTATAACTACAACAGGAAGAAAAAAAAGATTGGTCTTTTAAATCCACAGACTACTTCTTCATTCTTTCTAAAATGCTCTGAATTTTATTTTATATTAGATCCATGCAATTTTGATTTACTGCTTCATTGCATTATTTTTCAATATGCTTTTATTAGCCTCTAAAGAAAACTAAAATAATTTGGACACTGTCTTTAATGTTAGGGCTACACTGCAGCTAATTTATAAAGATTGCTGGGACAGGAGACACTACTAATTGATGGATGACATTTTCCTAAATCAGTTCCTCTCTACTATGAGATTTCATGGCCATTTTTTTCAAACTGTAAAATAAGGTACTCTCGTGTACATCCTCAATTACTAAGGGATTTAGGAAACATTTTTATAATTTTAATGATTCCACTGCTTCTTGATACATACATGCTGCCCTCTGCTGGGAAGAGAGGGGGTGACACTTAAGAACAGTGTTGGCAATAAACACGAGCACCATTCCCTGTGTGATCCTCACCTGCCCACCACTTACTCTATCTGCAGAGTGACCAAAATATAAAATCTCTTGCTCAGATGTGTGTGCATCCATCCAAAGTCATCTCTCTAATATTCAGCAACCTAAAGCATCCCTTACACAAAACATGCCCATGTTGCTAAAAAGTTAATGAATGGGTCAGCCGTGATGTATGAGAAAGATCCCGAACTCTGGAATCAGACAGATTCTGTGACTTTAAGAAAGTCACTTAAGAGTCCCAGTTTCTTCAACTATAATGAGGGGGTACCAACTGCTAGCTTCTAGAGTCCTTTGAGAATTAAATAAAATACAATGAAACAATGACTACTAAATAGTTTGCAAAACTCGTATGAAAAACATGAATTATCAATACTTCCCTATCAAACCAGTTTATTCTTAGCCTAAATGTGGAGTCTATAAATAGTATCATAAGTTTGAAAAAACTGAGTTGGGGGCCAGTATTGAGGTTATAGAGGCAACAAAAATCTTGCCACTGCCCAATCCTCCTCTTCTGCCAACCAGTGAGGGGCTAATATAGGTTATAACTCCAAGAATAAGGTCAATATCTTAAATCTGTAGAGGACTTTAAATCCTCCAGTGTGTCTAGAAAATATTCATCAGATGATAAAAATAGTTATGTCTGGCTGATGGGATTTTAAATGACTTTCCAAACTTCATTTTTGTAATTTACTACAGTAGTAACATTTTTAATAATAAACACAGTCCATTACCACAAAAACAGTAACAAATATTTCCTGGAAACAAGCCAATCACTAGCCCCAGTTTCAATGGCTCTGCATTCGTGCAATGGTTCTCAACCAGCATGATTTTGCTCCCCAGGGACATCTGGAAATGTCTGGAGACATTTTTGTTCATCATAACTGGGGGAGTGCTGCTGGTATTTAGCGGCAAGGAATGCTGCTAAACATCCTAAAATGCATATACACAAAAGAATTATCAGTCCAAAATGTAAATAGTGCCAAGGCTGAGAAATGCTGTATTAGAGAGATAAGAAACCCAAGTTCCTAAGCATATTACATAGATTCCCAACCTCCATCTCCAATCTTGCCATCTTACGATTTTGCCTAACGTTTATTCTAGAGTCAATTCTGAACTTCTCATTAGTCTCAGGATACTAAAACATTGACCTGCTTCTGGTCACTCAGTAACCAGGTCTCCAGACTCTAGTCCTCGTCTCCTCTCAGTGCACTACAACTCCCTTGAAAATGGACCTGAAATTATTCAGGTGTCTTCCCTTCAAATCAATAAATAGAGAATGCTTCCTATGGACAGGCATATTGCTGGTAAGGTGGGCACAACAGGAAAAATGAGTAAAATGCTATACCAGCTCTTGAGGTTTTGGAGTCTAGTAAACATAAATCTCACCCAGCACTTAGTCTAATGAGCCACACACATCACACACATACATACATACATGCACATGTCTATGCACATGCACTGACATAGTTTGATGATACAGAAAAATGGAACATTTGGAGGAATGATTATGGGTAGGTTACGGGTAGAGAGGACATGGATATGGATGAGGAAAGGATGAAGTCCTTTGACTGAGATAATGGTGCTACTGAGGTATGAAGATGTGGGATAGCTGTTCTGCAAAGCGATCCACCCACACAAATAATCGGCTCCAAGTTATGTGACAAACGTGACGCAAGGGGGACAAGGCCATAAAATATCTGACATTTCCACCTTCTGAAAAGCAAAAATTCACTCAGGGAGATGAGTAGGACAAAAAGTTAGTATCAAATCACAACATCTTCCCAGTCACAAGCATGCAACTTTACTTAAATGGGCATCTTCAGAAAAACACCCTCCTATGGCCACTGGCTCCGCCTAACACTTTAAAAACCAATCACGTCAGCTGGAAAACACAATTCCAGCACTGTCAATTTCTAATCTTTTATGCACAATGAGATCAATATAACCACACCCTTGGTCATCAGGCCAACAATTATCTAGTGATATTAACACATAAGACTAGAGAAATTGATAACCAAATTATAAGTGACTACAAATTATGCAAATTCAAACAATACCTATGCTGCAAAACACTGCATAATTTATAGTCAACTTTTATTTATTTTTTTAAATGTTTTATTTATTTATTCATGAGAGTCAGAGAGAGAGAGAGAGAGAGAGAGAGAGGCAGAGGCAGAGGGAGAAGCAGGCTCCCCGCCTAACAGGGAGCCCGATGCGGGACTCCATCCCAGGACCCTGGGATCATGACCTGAGCCAAAGGCAGACGCTTAACCATCTGAGCCACCCAGGTGCCCTGATAGTCAACTTTTAAATCCTTGAGAACCTTGTTATTCCTCAATACTGGCTTACAATTATAATTAATAATAATAATAATCTTAATTTTCTATATGAAATAAATTAAGCACTCAGATCATCAATAAAAAATGCAATTGGCTATTCAAGTTTTTAAAATACTGAGGTTGTGAGTTTCTATGACTATGATCATTTGCTAAGTGTTTGAAAAGATTGACTTAAAAGAATCAGCTCCATGGGCTAGAAGAGATAAATGAATATCCAACATGATGGGGGAGCATATCAATGCGGAAATAAACCCTTAAGATGATTCTCCTAAGACCCTCTTCACCTCATTTGAGAACCTCATGAAAAAAACAGAGAAAGCAAGCCTTTAGCAAATTATGGAAACGAAAATTAGGACTCAAATTTATAATCAAGCAAAAATGATCATTTTACCTTTTAATGATGACAGGTAAAGCTGACCTTTCTCTCCACCACATTTTATTCTGTGACAAAGTTCAGGCAGCAGTTTTTTCCACCACAAAGTCTATCTTAGGAAAAAATGAATACATTTTAAGTTTGATGCATTTTACATTCAAATTTCCAACGAGAGTAAGATTGTGCAGGAAAGCACAGGGCAAAAATACATCATGTTGGTTAAGGTGCCACACTTTGTGTTACAACAGAAGTTATATCAGCAGCCAGTCTTCTGTTTAAACTATACCATAAATCAGGTTTGTAACTTGAAAATCTAATGATATGTATGCTGTGCATATGTACTTTGTTATTCTCAAGAAGAAACACAGACATGTCCTGTTATCATCTTAGGTAACAAGAAGGAAGGGAGGAAGGGAGGGAAGGTGGGAGGGAGGGAGGAGTACTAAAGTTTAAAACTCTTCTAATTTCTAAGCTAAAGACCATATAGCCCAGAAAATATTTTCCCATCATCCGTTGTTTCCCAAATCTTCAGGTAATATCCTGCTTTATTTCCAAATGAGGTTTTTAATTGAAGATAACATACAATCACCACATATTTTAATAGCCTCTAACAGTACACAAAGCACGTAACATATTAAAACATATTTGCTCCTTTGCCCCATCCAGACCTGTGAGGTTGGACTGATAGAATTTGTCCCTGTTTTGCAGATAAGGCAACAAGATTATCAAATCTGATTATCACTAATCAAGCTTAAAAGACATAAGCTGAAAAAGCGTACCCGATTCTCTTCTTTCAGCTCGTGATTAGCATATGGAATGATCGCCTCTGGGCATCTTTCTAACAGTGTGTCTATACATTGTTCATACTCTTTCAAACGTGTTTGACACAGAACATGGACACTGAGGCCAGCGATAGTGTCTTCTGAGAGTGGCTCCAGGAATGGAATAATGGAAGCTATGTCAAATGAAGGACCACATATAAGAGACTATGAACAGAAAAGTGAAATGTTATGGAATGAGGCACCCAAAAAACTAAAGCACAATATATAGAATACAATTTTTTTTAAAAAGACCAAACAGCACTTGCCAAAAAAAAAAAAAAAAGGAAACAAAAAGATGAATGAGGTTTTAGAGCACATGCATACAATATTTATAAGTCTAAGTAGACTGAAGTATTAAATAATCTTGAAACCACCTCTAGTTTAAAGAAAAAAAATCCGTTTAATAGAAAGCAATCATTTCTAAACTAACATATTTTAGTTGCTTTGGATAGATGGCAAATTAAAACTAATGGGAATGTTTTAGGACTCTATCCTAAGGAAATAATCAACATTGTGGTCAAAGATTTATGTCCATTTCATTTCAGGAGTAATTGTGATATTGAACAACTAGGATCTATGTTAAATAAGGGATAAGTAAATTATGGTACATTCATATGGTGGAATATTACACAGCCATCAAAATTACTTTCAGAGGCTAGTTAATGAGCAAATGCTCATAACAGAATGATGAGTAAAAAATGTCAATACAAAATTATATTCAGAGCGGGATCAATTTTGTACAATCTACACAGGTACATACATGTACATATATGAAATGCCTTTGAAATTTGAAACAGAGATCAGCTCATTGGATGGAAGGACAAAGCCCACTTTTTATTTTTTCACACTTTCCTGTATCTTCCAAATGTTCTATAATAAACATGCACTACATATATAACCAAAAATTTAACATTTAAGAAAACTAAAGCAATTGTTAATAAACTAATAATTTGTATCAATACTATTTGCCACAAACTGAAAGACATAGAGTAGGTAGTATTTGAGTATTCAGAACTTTACGAGTGTTTTACTTTTAAACATTTAAACTATAAATACATTCCACAAAAAAAAAAAAAATCTCTGCTTTCCCTTTCTTCTGGATAAAGATGAGATGGTCATTTCCTGATTTTTCTTCTTCCTGTATCCTTTTTACTACAGCATCTTCTCAGACGCACAAGAGGATATGGAATGTGACCTATTCATTTACAGTCAGCTTGATTATTTTATTCCAAATATCTACCAAGGAATGGCTTGGAGTGTAAGGTTGGTCCCTTTCCTTCCTGCAAGTTTAATAGTCACCTTCATCGAAATAATTTCTGACAACAAGAGAGCAAACATGAAAATCTACCACTTGTAGGATCTCTCACATGAAAGAAAACACAGATTATTTCTATATTCCACTTTTGATTAATTTGGAAAATGGGCAGGGTAGGAAGGATCAAGGCATGGGTAACCCAAACCATGGTTAAATGAAACTACTCAAAGTTTGGTACAAATTGATTACCCATGAACTTTCATTTAGTTTTATCCATATCATCAACAAGTTTAAAAATAAGAAACGCCAGACAACACATATGTCACTGAATTTAAAATGGCCCAAAGGTTACTCTTTAAATTACTCTTAATGTTACTTAGCAGAGTGCTCCTTAGCAGAGTGCTCCCTTTGTTTTCAGTATTGGAAATGGGCTCCTTTCCACACCCAACACATAGACATTTATTTCCTTCTGTGATCCCTCATTCTCAGCCAACTCTGCATGGCTGGAACCCACAGACTCTATCTTCTCCACCTACACAATCTAAGGAGTGGTGGTTGGCAAGGAAGTGGGGGAGGGGACCATGATGATTATGGCAAAAGGCAGGGCATTTACTAGTTACTGTGTTTTTCCAAATAGCAGCTTTTTGACATTAGATTTATAGATTGTTTTTATTTTAAGTTTTGCACAAATATACTATAACGGTGATTGAGGATAAGAGACAGACACTCATATCAAATCTGTGTGGTGATGGTGGGATGCGGGGCAGAGGGGAATCATACAATTTTGGAAAAGTTGTCCAGGTGATTCTGAAACTCCTATTCCTCTGGGTGAAAACAAATGAGATTTTTGTTTCTTGATGGTTATTTTTTATTTAATGACAACCCACAGATAATCTAGAAAAAGATACAATTAGGAAAATAATTTTTTTGAATTTTTATTTTTTTATTATGTTATGTTAATCTCCATACATTACATCATTAGTTTTTGATGTAGTGTTCCATGATTCATTGTTAGGAAAACAATTTTTAAAAGTATAGGTTGACTATATTTCTATCCTTAAACAGCAAAGATTCCCAGAAGAAAGTATTCTTTTTAAATACTTTAAAATGAATTTTAAAAGGTCACTCAATTATACTTTTTCAAGCAGTGATTATAAAAATTCTGTAAAGCTCTATCCGGTAAGATTAACAGCACTAGTTACAATTGTGATTTTAAATATGTAATATATCCTGGGAGGGCAAGGCCCTGCCTGGCTTATCCAATGCCACAGACCAAATTTACAGCACCTGCTTGAGGAATATTTGTTGAATTAATGTATCTGAGGCTAAGCCCTAAGGAGCCTCTGTATCATAAGGGTACTAGAGATATGAACCAACAAGAATTTTCTCCAGCAATTTTTCATGAATGTAAGTAACTCCATCTCTGGATTTACAACTCAGGCCTGTCTAAAGCCTGAGTCTAAGCAATATGGGCTTTTGAGCTTCCCTCCTTGACCCCATCCCCAACTTGAGATTTTGGTTTCTATAAGCAGTAACCACACTTATACCAGTTCCCAGGGTAAATCAGGGGTTGCAAACTCAAAAGCCTAAACAGGCCAAAACAGATTATGGAAATGAATGAAGGCAGCTGGGCATAAGGAAAATGGACACCAGACACCATATCTGGACCAGGCAGACCCAGAGATTCGAACTGTGGCAGACAGGACAACATGAGCACTGACCAAGGAGGGAAATCACTAGTTCACTCCAACTCTAAGGTCTCAGAGGCAGTGAAAGCCCAGGGTTACCAGTTCTGCTGAATTTTTCAAGAAAAAAATTGAAACTCAGAATTCTTCATTTGAAATTTCAATTTGTATATGTTGGCACTATATTGAGCAGACCAAACAAAGCAGATGTGGGGTTTATATTCAGTCCTTGGGCCACAGGACTACCTGAAATAAAATCATATCCACATCTAGCCCAGATTGGTCCCCCAAGTCAAAGGTAGACTTTATTTCTCATTTGTAGCAAAAACACTGTCATGGTCAGAATTCTTGCAGGATGATCTACATTTTCTGATCATACTTACTTTTTTTTTAAAACTCCTTCTGAGGAGCCAGATAAACTGGCTATTTTAACCTACTTTCTATAAGACAGATAGTGGTGGCCTTGGGCTAGAGGCCTAACATGAGTGAACACTAAACAAAAAATAAATGCCATCAATAAAAACACCGCTAAGCATTTGCCATACTTCCATTTCACAAAGTGTTTCCAAGCACATTCTGAAAATGAAGCAAGTCAGTCACGTGACCTGGTGAACTCACTCTCTGCAGGCAACAAAACCAGCCTTGGGGAGCCGGAACGGGAGCCGCCCGCCTCTCTGTAGTTTCAGGCAGAGGCAGGAATGTCCTCCAGAGTATGCCTAACTGTGGATTTTACCCACCCCCCAAAAAGTATACACTCTAGATTAACAGGACACCTGAGGTTTTACCAAATTTAAGTCTGATACTATATTGTAATATGCATATTCATAAAAAAAGGAGGCATTTTTATTTACCTGTAATTTTGAAAGGTCTTCTGTATAACTTTTATCCGCTAAGGAATCGGATGATATTAAGACATTAACCCATGGATAGATTAAACCATAATGACTACAGGCATTAATCTAAAATGTAAAAGAAATTTATCATAAACAAAATACAACAAAACAAGATTCTCTTCATCCATTCCAAAAAGAACAAGCAATTGCTAATCTTCTGCCTTGTCACAGAGTTAGGTACACACTTTCCTGGGAATGGGAACAGAAGTCTTTTAAAATATATGCCCCTGGGAAAGTCTCAGCCTTGCTGCTTCTTACTGAATAAAACTGCACCAAAAATGGGGGGAAAATGCACTAAATATTTCTTTATATATATTTTAAATTTTTTATTTATTTTTTTAAGGTTTTATTTATTTATTTGAGAGACAGAGAGAGAGCACATGCAGGAGTGAAGGGGGGAGCCCAGAGGGAGAGAGCAAGCCAACTGACTCCAGACTCCCCGCTGAGCACAGAGCCCAACAGAGGGCTCAATCCCAGGACCCTGAGATCATGACCTGAGCCGAAGTCAGATGTTTAACCGACTGAGCCACCCAAGTGCCCCAATAGTTCCTTACATTTTAAATTTTAAAATATTCCTAAGAAACACTTTCTAGCAAAAAAAGCAAAACTGCTTTTAAGCTAATTTTACTCAAAAAAAGTTAACAGTAATATTGGAATTTTTATTTCTACTACTTTCCTTGTTAGGCAAAATCTCTTCCATAAGTTCTCAAGACAATTCCCATAAAGCCCCCTTATTCATGAAGTCGGCAACTTTTCCAGTGAACCCACATTAGGTGTGGCATCCACGACAGGCATTAAGGGCTAGAGGGAGAAGGGGACAGGAAGTGGTAAAGCAGAGTTGTTAAGGCTCCTGCAAAGGCTACAGAATAGCTCTTGTGTGTGCAGCTGACAGGAAATGAGTCCAGTTAGGAAGTCTCCCTCCCACAAGACTTCTGCAGTTCCTCTCCCACCAGGGAGTCTGCAAATGTGTTTTTTCTTGTGTTCTACTTTGGAACTATCCCCTGAGGGAGTGCAGACATGTTTGGAGGGAAAGCCCCTCCTCTATGCTTTGTCTACTGAGGTACCACTGCAAGTAAGTAATATAGGAGCAGTAGGGGGCAGTCATTACAAAACAAAATTATTTAAAATGCAAGAAACTTTACTCATGGACAAGATTTAAGTGTATTTTTCATTCCTGCTTATAAGATATCTGTTAATATAAATTAGGTTTGATTCTAAGCCATTAAAAATCACAAGGTACACTACTATAATGTGTAGTGTACAAGTTTAATTTAATATATTATTCTATTCTCTCACCAGATCCTCTGATGTTCGCAATGGTATGGTGTCAGGGGGCTGCCTCTTGGATAATCTCCAGATGTACTGAGATGTGAGCTTAAAAAAGAGTTCCTGGAGAACCACATCTGGAAGACCTGCTACGAGCTGAGCTTCCCAAAGGTCTACCAAGAGCTGCGGGATGATATCTTCGTCCTTACCACAAAGCACCTTGAAAACAGTGAAGCCGCCATATCCCAGATAAATATATTATTGATCAAGTTATAGCTAGTCTGAGTAGCACTCCATCATGTAGGCCATGCATTTAATAATTTATCATTAGCATTCGTGCCATGGCAAAATAGATTGAAATATTTTAACAGAAAACAGATTCTAGGTTGCATGAATGGAATTTTTCTAGATACATCCTTTTAATGTGTACTTTTATATATTTGTTACGTGTCTTTTTTTTCAATAAACAAATGAAAACTCAGTCTCTTATTCTGCTTCCTGTCCCCCCACCAATTTTATCAGCCTACCCAGAACCATTGCATTTTGAAAGTGACAAACCTTAAAGAAGGAATCTGCTTCTTCAATTCCAATTTTGTTGTTCTTCTGTAAGCCCAGAACTGAAGCCACAAGCAGTCCAGGCTGAGTGTCCTTCAAGTGTGCTGCAAGCTCAGTTGGAACAATCTGTCCCTTTCTCTGTTGAATCAATAGTCGAGGTTCCAGAATGAAGCCACATACCAACTTCATCTTCAGATAAACAAGAAATTTAGGATCAAAATATACATTGTATTCATCTTGAAAATACATGCCAGTGCATTCAAGGTTCATGGGTAAACTATTAATACTCAATCTCAATTTTTCTTTAACTACAAGTTCTCACTCTAAGCGGGACATCATTGTTAACTGTCTTTGAAGAAGTTATTAATATTTAATTAAGCATCAGGATACCCCATTTTTGTAGAGAGCTTTATATTTAAGTCTACTTGTTTAAAAATAACATACCTATGGTGATTAACATAATAAAAAATTAAAAAAAAATAAAAATAACATACCTTAAGAATATAAAAAGAATATATCTTAAGAAAATTCATCTTTCTAAAACTGTACACTTCAAAGCAAAGGAGACCTCAATGTTGACTCGCTCTCTTCATCTAACAAAACATGTCATTTGTACAATGATAAAACACTTCTGCTCTCTTGTTTTAGAAACTAACATCATACTGTGGGCATTTGTCCACAGGCAACAAAACAACAGAATAGGAGCACAGGATGAGAAGCCATATTGCCTGCTCGAAACCCTGGCTCAAACACTCACCAGCTAAGTGATCTTGGACAACTCATTTATCCTCTGTCTTAGTTCCCTCATCTTTATAACAGGTATAATAAAAGCATCTAACTTATAGCACTGTTGCAAGAATTAAATAAGATAGCATATACAAGGGGCTTAGAATAGACCTGGGACGTAATACGTGCTCAATTAACATTATCTTTTAATTTCCTCCCCTAATGATTAACATCTTTGGCTCATGACTCTAAATGGGCTCTCTTCGAAAGAAAAGCTATCTTTTCTTTGATATCATTCAAACGCTAATCTTCCATAACGTAATTTGTGATTTTCCCAAGTGCAGGCCATTTCCTCCACTACTAGACTCCTAAGGCTCATGGTTAACATCCCACTTGCTGTACTTGAACACACATCACTCTGTTCTGTTTCAGTGGACATACCATATCCCTCATGCTAGATCAGCCTGTCAGCTCAGGATAGAGCCTGTATATTCTTTAGTACCAAGTACTGTGCTCTAAAAGTACCTGACGCAAAGTTGAGAGGTCTTTGGATACCCATTGCTACCACTGTCATTCTTATTTTTTTTTCATTTACCAGATCCAAAGCCCAAACACTCCCACTTTGGGTCACTTCTTTTCTAACATTAAGTCTATTTTCCTTTACGACTAAGAAGAAATGAACTAGACAGAAGCCAGAAGAAAGCTAAACAACGTAGGACTACCAGGTCCTGTTTCAGCCTGCTGCTAATACCAGGCAGGGCACTGTACCTCTGGATGGCTTTTCATTTCATTTCTATGCATGTCAAGATCCCCCATTTTCAGAGCCATTGCTGCTTTGGTCAATGTCACTAAGATTGATGAAAACCCAGAAGTATCCAGCTTGCTTAGATAGCTCATGGCAGTTAAAGGATTAATATTCTTCATAGAAGGACTACAGAGAATATGGGGCAGTTGCTTTGGCTCAGCCACGTGGAACATCTGGACCACTTTTGCTGCTAATTCCTTTAGTGAACATGAATAAGAAATAAAAGGTCAGTTAACCAACAGAATGCAACAAAATCAGCAAAAATGAAAAAAAGAGATATAAAAGATATAAACTTCCAAATGAGACAAAAGTATAAGTATGACGTTTAGGTTAAAAAAGACAGAGTTCACGGTGATAATGTGGGAGACCTGAGATGACCTGAAGTGATCTCTTTGCTGAGGTATAATGAAGAAAAAACAGTGAAAATATGTACTGAGTTGTGGCTAGCATTTCTCATTTTAACAAGAGTTCAAAAGAAGACATTAAAGATTTGATTAAATTACACTTAAAAGTCCATTTAAAAATAACAGCTTAGGACAAAATATACTTAATGAGGTAATCTATATAAAAAAATTTCTTTTCTCTCAAAATCTTAAAACATTTGCTCTCCCAATGTCCAGCTTTGCATATTTGCACTCAATTCTTTTTAAAAATACATGAGGGGCTAAAAATAAGGCTTAGCAATGTCTCAAGGTCGCTGGGTCAGGACTTCGTAAGTGAAGCTTTGGACACTTGGAATTTGGGAGAACTAGGGTTGTGCAAAGGGCTGCGGATGAGAAGGAAGGGAAGGCCCTGGGGTGGTATGTGTGTCATTCTTCTAAAGATATGCTCCTGTCACACTGGGCAGGTCACTCAACCACAATGGACCACATTCTTCTATCTATATAATGAGAAAGTAGGAGAAGGTGATTATAAGTTATTTTCCAAGCTATAATTCTAGGATTATTAATGAAGAAAAGGACACATTCATTACCTTCTTAGGAAAAGAAGAAAATAATTCCAAAGAAAAATATTTGGAACCTGACTTCTAAAACAGTATCACATGAAATAAATCGCTAACATGAAAAGTTACGAAGGTTGATATAAGTAAATAGAAAACTATATTAACTTCACTTAATTCTTCATCCAGGTTTTCATAAAGTGAATGATTAATGTAAAAGATTAATCCCCTCTCGTATTTCTGCAATCCATCCTCTAGTACCCAGTCCGCTCGGGTTAGAACTTCGGCCATAGACAAACCAGACATCTTATAGTATGGCAAGGCGAGGTGGGAATGCTGGGTGTCAAGCCTAAAGGGAAGGAAGTAAAAAAACCTCAAATTTGTCATTTTTAAGCCTGGATGCCTAATGCATTTGATAATAAAACAGATAATGCTTTCCGGATGACATAAATCTCAAAATACTCCTACTTCCATTAGTAGTTGGAACAAGTTCTAAGTTTTATTCTGTAAAGTCATTCTAATTAATACAGTTTCTTTTTGTCTGCTCATAACAAAAATAGAAAAATAATTCATTAAGTGAATTTTAGGATTTTTAATGTGGCTCTAAAATAATGGTGTTAATAGGCACGAAAAGTCTGTTTTATTAATTTATAATCATTCCCGTGGGTCGAGTAAGCCTTTGAAATAATCATACACAAAAAAATCTATAAAGGCCATCTCAAAAAGTAAAACCACTATTCATCCCAGTCCTTTTCTGAAATCATAAAAGCACTGACTACTAAGATTAAAGTCACAGGGGCGCCTGGGTGGCTCAGTTGGTTAGGCGACTGCCTTCGGCTCAGGTCATGATCCTGGAGTCCCTGGATGGAGTCCCGCATCCTGTTCCCTGCTCGGCAGGGAGTCTGCTTCTCCCTCTGACCCTCCCCCCTCTCATACTCTCTCTCTCTATCTCATTCTCTCTCTCAAATAAATAAATAAAAATCTTAAAAAAAAATAAAAGAAATAAAAAAAAAAGATTAAAGTCACAGACCGACCAAACGGTATCTCCCTCTGAAGGCAAATAGGCAATAAACTAGTAATAACGGCTGTCTCTGGGATTTTCATGGTCATGAGCAGGCCTAGAAGGCCTGAAAGAAATTTAATTCCTAAATTAAGTGGAGGGAGACTCATGAACTGGAGAGTCATTGTTCATCTAATAAATTGTAACTCCTTTTGAAGGTAGGAAACCGTCATGTTCATCTTTGTGACTCTAAGCTTAGCACAGTACCTGGCACACAGTATGTGCTCAACAAATGCTGACGGAATAAATGAATAAATGAATCTCCTCCCCTCATTCATTCCCCCATTCATCAGGTAGCTACCAGAGATGGAAAAGCTAGTACCTACACCCAAAGCTCAAGATGGCTTCTCTAACAAGTTTCTAAGAAGCATCACCAACCTGCTGTAGCAGTCTCCAAGATGCCCACAGCTTTCTTTAAATGCTTCCAAAAGCTCTGTTTTTTCTCCAGGTTCCAACTGACTGGCATCCATCAAGGCAGCCCTCACTAACAGATGAGCCTCGCTAAGAAGGTGGATGCAGCTCTGGGTTTTTGCAGTCTTGTAGGTATTACTGTAGTCTACCTGAAACAAAAAAGGCCAGCAGCTAATATTGCTGCAGAAACACACCCAAAAGTTTCCTGGTTCTTAAGAATATCTATATATTTTGTTAGTAGAGTTCATATTTATACACATTAAATCCTAAAAAACTAAAAAGTGGTTATTTATCATTCTGATAGGTCCTATCATTCTGATAGGACCTATCATTCTGATAGGTTCTTTTCCCCCACAATCCATGAGCCAGCTTAATACATACATGACTGTAAACATTCCCTTGTTAAACAGTGCTAAGCACTAGAGAAGGTACAAATAACACTGTAATACTAATAACACTGTTAACTTAGCAATAATTTGTTCATAGTTCAATAAGGCTAACAAACATATGTGAAACAGTTAACTTTTTCAGTTCTGTGATTTAAATCTTAAATTCAGACTGACTATGCTTCCTTTATTATGCTTCCAGTCAGTAAATCTAGGTTCTACTTGGCCTATTTCTATAACCCACAGTGGGCTTATTAAAATTATCACTAGCTAATCTGAGTCCATCAGCATTTTCAGATTCCAGCAAGCGAATCATCTACATTAAGTTTTAAGACTTTCAATTAAGCAAGATTAAAAGGACAGGGCAAAGCCAATATAATTATCAGCATTAAAATGCCAGGGACAAATCAGGCAAAACCTTGACCTGATGATCAAAATTAACATCACCAATGAGGGGCACAGATATCATGTGCCTCCTGATGTAACACCCTGAAAAAGACACAACGTCACCTATGTAATGTTCTGGCTGAGAATGAGCATACATAACCTGAATCTAAACAAGAAGAAAATAAATAATAAAAAATTTTAAAAGGTGGAGGGGCAAAAATTTATTTTCAAAAATGTCTATGCCATAAAAAATAAAGGCTATGAAGTTATTCTGGATTAAAGGAGGCCAAAGAGACATCATAATTAAATGCCCTACCTGATGTTAGACTGGCCCCTGTACTGGAGAAGGGAGATACTAGTAGGTCATAACTGAGTCAACTGCAACATTGGAATATGTGTCCTGTTAAATTTATTAAGCATTTGTCGGTACTTCAGTGATGTAAACAAGTACCCGGATTCTTAGGAAACATACAGTGAGGTATTTAGGGGCATTAGGCTCTGAAGCATGCAAATTACCTTCCAATGGATCGTGGCATGTGGGCTGGGGCGGGGGGGGGGAGGGTGTGTGTGTGTGTGTGTGTGTGTTTAGAAAGTGCAAAAGCACAAAAAAAGAGAGAGAAAGAGAGAAGCAAAAGGGGTAAAATGTTGACTATGGGTGAATCTGTGTGGAGAATATAACAGGGTTTTATTTCTACTATTCTTATCCTTGCAACTTCTCTGTAAGTTTTAAATTATTTCAAAATAAAGAGTTAAAAAAATTGCAAGTAATGAATTGGCAGCTGTCACTCTTAAAAAAGGAAGAAGGGTGCCCCCCTCTGGGCCACTACCCAACAGACAATGCTGCAGGTGCGCAGGCCCTAAGACAATCTGCTAATATTTCATAGAGTGAGATGGGGATAAATGATCTAAGATTTCTTTCAGCTCCATTTCCTGGTTCTCTTTGCTAGGGTTCAAAGTAAAGGTCAAAGGCTATTTATGCTTAGACTGGTTAATCTGTCCTCTTTGGAGGGTGGGTATGAATAAGGAAGTCTTATTTTAGTGAACGGAATTTCTACTGGCTCCTCAAATGTCAGGAGCTCTGAAAACGAGAAGGTGACTAAAGATCCACACTCTACTGCCAGACGGAGCTTGAAAGTTGGTTGGCTGTGGCACTCTGAATGTGCGATCATTAGAATCAATATGGGGGCATTGCTTTGACTCTAAATTTCTACAAATAAGAATTGGAAGTCTGAAAGGAGTACCATTTCTTTGTACAGTTGCACTGGTGAGATCGTATCCACAATATACAAATTCCACCCAGCCTCAGCTACAGGAGGTGTTTTAAGCTTACCACTGGTTCCTTTTCTAGAACTAAAAGCAAAACAAAAGATAAGAATTACAGGATAAGACACAGAATTAATAAATAGCAATCTTAAATGGTAAATATTGGACACCTATAAAGATTTATGCAATCATTTTCATTTAGTATTTTCTTCAGTGATTATCTGTACAGTGGATTTTTATACAACATTAGTTCACAATGCTACATAGGCTTACAGCATTTAAAATTCAACAGCTCTCATGTACTGACAAACCAATTGCTTCCAATTTATTCCACAAGAATTCTTAAATGGGCAAAATGCTCAAAGAACAGGCAAGACCCCTCAAAAGGAAGAAAGACTTGGCTGTGAGAGTGTCTGTGCCCAGTATCTCTCGTGCACATGGCCTGCAGGAGTCCAGCACGCCTATGTCACCAATCTAAGCAGAAGCTGCAACAGAACACGAGGCAAAACACTCAGGGTTGCTGGGAAAACACGCAAGACACATATAACCATGGGTTCAAGCACTCTCTTATCTCTTGCTTTCAATATGTGATGCATTTTCTTTAGTATACAATCTTTTTAAAATGTAGACCTCTGACCAAAGAAACTTTCAAATAGGTTAGGATTTTTTTTAAATCACTTAAAAATAGAATTTTTTAAAATGTCCAATTACAATAAAATGTCAATAATTTGCAAGATTGCAAATTGTTCTTCCTCTTGCCAGAAAGCTTTTAGAATCAGTCAGTCTCAGGCCATCCCGTGCATGCTCTGAGTGACCAGTTACCCAAATCAACCTCTGATTATTCCTGTTGGTGGGACAAAGCACAGGCACAAAAAATTTAAAAAAGCAAAAACTTATGTTAAAAATAAAAACCAGTTTGACTAGAAATACAGCTCTTCCTTGACCTACGGTGAGGCTACCTCCCAATAAACCCACGAAAAATTGAAAATACCATAAATCAGATACACCTAACCTCTCAAACATCAGAGCTTAGCCGAGCCTACCTTAAACTTGCTCAGAACACTTACAGTAGCAATCATCTAACACAAAGCCTATTTTATAATAAAGTGTTGAATATCTGATGTAATCTATTGACTACTGTACAGAGTGAAAAACAGAATGATTGTATGGGTACAGTATGGATGTAAATGTATTGGTTGTTCACCCTCACGATCACATGGCTGCCACTGCGTAGCATCACCAAAAAATACCATACCACATGTGGTATGACAAATTCAAAATCCGAAGTACAGTTTCTAGTGAATGGGTACTGCCTCCAACACCGTTGTAAAATCAAAAACTTGTAAGTCAAACTAACATAAGTATGGGACCATCTGTACACTAACTGCTTCTCTTCCACAGACGGATTTCTTTCCTGATTAAATTATTCATAGGAGAACATACAAATCATCATCATCATTATCATTTAATTCCTACTCATAAGTTCACAGAACAGAAAATGTTGAACAAAAGCATAACTAGTCTGGAACTAAGTGTTCTATCCCAAACAATGTAAAAGCAGAAAATCCAAGAGAGTCACCCAGAGATCAGTGTTATCAAAATGCAATTTTATTTTAAGATCGATCAGCACATATCTATATATCATGAATGTACTTCAAGGTAAGAAATGCATTATTAATGTCTTTTGAATTGAAATACCAGAAAATAATACTTGGATAAAAACATAACCACTGAAAGGTCAAAGAAAAAAAGAAAAAAGTGGTAAAGAGCCTTGTAGTTTGGATTAACATTAGAGGCTCTGTCTTTCCTATTAATTACACTTTAACTTCTCTAAAATTACACAGATTTTTATTGGAACTACTTTATAATCCATTTTCTTCTAAAATTCCAAGGTTAATATAAAGGATAGTATGGAGACCACTAGAACCTTCTTTTCCTTCTCTGGGAAAAAAAAAAAAAACAACATAGACAAACCATCTAATCATTCAAAGTTTTGTTTTGATTTTTAAAAAGATAAACTAGGACACACACAAAATATACCAGTAACAGTTCTTTCCAGAAACGTTGGCAGGAATGTGTGGAAGTGTGGGGATGCTTACAGAAGCCTCTTGGGTGATTCTCTTCTCTCTGGAATGGCCTCAGGGTCTGCCTTGGTCAAAAGTATCAGGTGGTTTTTAAAGTGACAAATGGCTTTCAAGCCTATGAAAAGCTGTATTCTTAAAGCACAGACATCCATACTGACAGGTGGGCAAGCCTAGTAAAGGAAAAATCACAAATTTAACCAAGGAATAAATGTACATGAACTTTAACCTTCAAAAACCAGTCTGTTTATTTGTCCTGCTCCCTTGTCCACCCCCCTCCAAAAAAAAATCTGAATTCCTAACCTTATTAGAGCAGGAGGTTTTCCTGTCTAAAGTTATGTAACCAACTACCTGTTACATATGTGCCTGCCGAAGAGCTACTCAGTATTTGCTGACTGAGTGAATGCAGATAGCAGGTGCACTTGAGCCCCTTGCAGCTGTGGGAACTCCTGTGTGGCTTAGAGAGTGGCTCTCGGAGCACACCTGTGGGCTGGTAACCTGCACCTAGAGAAATCCCCACTAACAGTGGGCTGGCTCAGGGATATGGCCCAATGTGGTTTCTAGGAAAAATCAGACACTATAAAAGGTCATTCTATGGCACAGAGAGAACATAAATAGTTTCTTAGTGGATGGGTGTACAGGGAAGAGAAATGCTTGCATGTTCAGATGGCCCGACTGTTAGCTCCTTAGGTGGAAACATTGCCTGGAATGGATGACTGGCTGGGTATGTCAGGTAAAGGGGAGGAAATCCTGGCCGAGGAGCCAGGCTCCTGTCCCTGTAAGGGAGCACTAATCAAGTATAATGGATAAGGTAAGAGAAGAGCTGTTCCTGAGAGCTCACAAAATGATACTGTCAGGCCTCTCTTCCATTAACACTATTTGGGTTCTGAGGTCATCTTCACTGTCCTTTTGTACAAAGCGATTGGGGCAACATCTCCATCTATTTTTTCATTCCTAAGAATAGATAAGATGGCCTTAGCTAGTGCTGAGGAGACAGAATCTCAGAGGAAAGGGAGGTAAGATGTACACTTTGGACCACATTCTGAGGTTGTAAAATCTTTCTCAGACGCCATGGCTCCCAAAGTCTGAGTCGGCAAGAGGGCTAAACGTGTGCTGGTTCAGGTTGTAGCTAGGATTTCAGAATGGTAGAGTCCCAGGAAAGGGGGAGCCATGAAGTGTGATCATCACTGTCCTTCCCTTTGCCACCTTCAAGAGGACTGGCCTCAAGGGCAGCATCCCCCACCAGCTAGCTGCCCATCTCTCTTCTTATCTCCCTCCCTCTCTTCCTTGTTCCTTCCCTCTGGTTTTAGGAGACTCTGAGAAGACCTACAACATGATTTAATTTCAAATGCAGATTGAACCTACCTCAATCTATTATGTATCCCTCACTGCAGCATCACCACCTATGTAAGCCTATGTCTTTCTGAGGTTTGAAAAACAGAAAACAAAAAAGCAAAGCAAGGTGTGGGGAGAAGGAGAGAGGGACAAAGAATCTGTTGGCTTTCCATTTTTACTAGGGAAATAACCTTTATTTCTAAAATACGCTCTTGAAAAGTCTATGTGTGGGGGTGCCTAGGTGGCTCAGTCATTAAGCGTCTGCCTTCGGCTCAGGTCATGATCCCAGGGTCCTGGGATCGAGCCCCGCATCAGGCTCCCTGCTCCAAGGGAAGCCTGCTTCTCCCTCTCCCACTCCCCCTGCTTGTGTTCCCTTTCTCGCTGTGTCTCTCTCTTTCAAATAAATAAAATCTTAAAAAAAAAAAAAAGGCTATGTGTGTATCTTAAACACAGATAGAAAGGCATGGGGAAGCTGTAAGTTGGGTTTCTTAAGAGGCTGAAGGTAGGCAGTATGCCTGGTCGGCAACAGAAAGCTACAGGCAGGCCATTGCATGAGTTACTGAGAACTCAGATCACGGAAAACACTATCACATGTCACAACTTGGGTGATGGTGATAGTGGAAGAGGACTTCAGACACATTAAGCACTACAAAGTGCTGGCTTATTAACATAACCATCAGGAGTGAACACTTACTTTTCCAGGAAAAGGTGTTCCAGGTGCCAGACAGACATAAACTAACTTATAAAATATAGGCCATCATGGGGCGCCTGGGTGGCTCCGTCAGTTAAGTGTCTGCCTTTGGCTCAGGTCATGAACCCAGGGCCCTGGGATCGAGCCCCACTTCTCCCTCTCTCTGCCTCTGCCCCGATCATGTGCTCTCTCTCTCTCACTCACTCACTGTCTCTCAAATAAATAAACAAAATCTTTACCAAAAAAAAAAAAATATAGGCCATTATAATTTGGGAGTTTCCTGCAGCATGTAACTTTATATCAAACATCCATTCAAGTAGTTTATACCTGAGAAGTGGAATAGCATATGATGAATATCACACAAAGAATCGGTATATTTCTGAGAACAGAAATTCAAGATCAGAAAATACAGAATTTCATCATAAAACTGCCTATGGTTATTTTGTGGTCAAGAGATTTTCAGAGAATAAGCAT
Source organism: Zalophus californianus (assembly GCF_009762305.2). Taxonomy (NCBI): domain Eukaryota; kingdom Metazoa; phylum Chordata; class Mammalia; order Carnivora; family Otariidae; genus Zalophus; species Zalophus californianus. The sequence continues at coordinate 104,026,755 of NC_045595.1, read as the reverse complement.
ATTACTTCTCACTCAAAATGAGGTTAATAACCTAGCTCATCCATTAACTCTTAGATTAAGACTACAGAAATACATTATAGACATATCTGATAAAACAAAACAAAAAAATATAAATAAATCATTTTCATGCACTTGTGTTCTTGAACACACCGATTTCTATAGGGCTTTGTTAATAGTTATATACAAGTGTCACCACTGTTTCCATTAAAAAAGAATAAAATTGTAGTACACTATAATTGTAAAGTACTCTCTCTGAAGTTCCACTACACATATTCTTTTTTTTAAGATTTTTTATTTATTCATCAGAGAGAGCAAGAGCACCAGTAGGAGGGAGGGCTAGAGGGAGAGGGAGAAGCAGACTCCCCACTGAGCAGGAAGCCCGATGCAGGGCTCGATCCCAGGACCCCAGGATCATGACCTGAGCTGAAGACAGACGCTTAACTGACTGAGCCACCCAGGCGCCCCTACACTACACATATTCTTTACCAAATTTTAAAAATTATGCACTACACCTAAATTCTGAGTGAAATGTTTTCAAAGTAATCTTAAAAATTGTCATCTAAACCATGAATCACAAAATGTTCACTATTTTACATCCAAAAGTTCTATTTTGATAAACAAGATCTTAAGACCTTTAATGTTCACCAATTTAGACCCAAGAGCAAATCTGCAAGCATTCATGTATCCCTTTTTGATCTTAAGATTTTGTTGTCATCATAAACCAGTTCTAACCTTCAGGGTGGTGTCCACATATGGGTCCTCCTCACGAGCTGCCGCCGCACTGCACCGCACTGTGAAACACTGTAGGTTGTTGCTAAGGAAGAGGAGAGACACCACTGAGCAAAGCAGAGGCCAATAACCAACATGCCCATAGTTGGGAGGATTTCACAGAAACAAACAGCAATGGTGGGGAGGGAAGACTCAAGTATTTGTCAAATGCTGATGATTAGTCTGCTTCTTAACAAAGAGAGCACCTCAGAATCCCCGTGGCGTGTTTGTAAAAATATACACCTGGTCCCCACCTCACCCATACTGAATCATAATCTCTAAGAGCTGAATCTAGACATGTATATTTCTACAAAGCTCCATGTGTGGCTCTGCTGTACACTTCTAGTTAAGAACCATGGATCTGGGTCAATATCTCACAGACAAAATGATGTTCCTAGGATCTGTTCAAGGTAAAAAGAGGTGATTATCAAAGCCAAGATTAGAACCTAAGTTTCCTATTATCTCTATCCCACTCATCTCAGGATGTAATTGAGCCTAGATTATGCTGGACAACAGACTTAGATTATGCAAACACATATCCAATGGTAGAACAGAAAATTACAGACTATCTGAAGGAATCTTGAGAATTATCTACTCCAGAAGCTTGTTTTAAAGATGAGGGCATGGAAGTCTTATGACTGGTCTAAGACATCTCTGGAGGATGGAGCCAAATTAGATCCTAGGTCTTCTTACTCCTCACACTCCTCTAGCTCTTTACACAACCCCAGGCTGCTTCTGCACTGGAAAATGACCCAGAGACCCCACAGTCAGTGCACAATGGATGCCTGGTGACTAGTGGATAAGTCAACACTCCAATACCAACATTAAAAGCAGTTAACTTAGAAATTGCTACAAAACCCATCTCGTAGTAGATTCACAGGACTAAATAATTTTTATTTTTTCCCCACAGGAATAATTTTTAAAAGCAAATTAAAAAGTAGGAGAATTAAAAATGAACCATGTTGAAATAAAGCAAACCTAGCATTGATCTTATAATAGAAGAAATAGTTCTTGGGGCACCTAGGTGGCTCAATCAGTTAAGAACCTGCCTTCAGCTCAGGGTCATGATCTCAGGGCACTGGGATCAAGCCCCCTCGTCAGGCTCCCTGCTCAGCAGGGAGTCTGCTTCTCCCTCTCCCTCCACCCCTCCCCCCACTTGAGCATGCACACTCGTGCTCTCTCTCTCTCTCAAATAAATAAATATTTTTTAAAAATAGGAGAAATGCTTCTTTATAAGGAAGGCATTCTGACATTTTCACAGTTGGGAGATTTTGCACAATGTAGGGTAAGAGGTATCACTCAGGGCATTCTCCCTCTGTTTTGGGAGGCTTCCATTGCAGCCTCAGCCCATTGCCATCTCTGTCAATTTCCGCAAGTCCATTTCCACAAATGACCTCTGGAGTCGTGATAATCGCTGGAACAGCAGCACCACCACTTAGAAATCTAGAATAGAGTTAGCACCAGGAAGTAAAATGAGTAGAAGGGACTCGGAGACAGTGAGAGGCAAAAAAGCACCTGTGATGGGGTCAGAAGGAAAGGTGAGAGTAGCTGTGACCATAAAGATAAATGACGGTCAGGCTTCAGAGATAAAAAGGTGGTCCTCTGGATCCCTTCCACCTATAGTAATCCAGCTGTTGGCTATCGCTGGGATACTAAGCAGTAGTATAAGAAAAGAATAAAATGAACTGAAACGTGTTGGCATGGAAAGATGTCCAGGATATGCTGCCAAGTGAAGCAGCAAGTTGCTGAACAGTGGACATCATATGATCCATTTCTATGAAAAACAAATCATAGCAGTAAATGTACTTTTTTTTTTAAGTTGGATGAATATGCACCAATTTTTTTTAAGATTTTATTTATTTATTTGAGAGAGAGAGAGAGAGAGAGCATGAGCAGGGGGGAGAGGCAGACAGAGGGAGAGAGAGACGCAGACTCTCCGATAGGCCCGGAGCCCGAGGATGGGCTGGGGTCCCGGGACCCTGGGATCATGACCTGAGCCGAAGGCAGACCCTTAACTGACTGAGCCACCCAGGCGCCCCGAATACACACCAACTGTTGCCATGGTTGACTCTGAGGAGTAGGATTATGGGGGGGCTTTCCCATTTATGTATTTCTATAAGGATGACATTTTACATGATTTTATACTGTTCTTAGATTCTTTAAAAAATTTTTTCTATTGCTTTTTTTAAAAAACGTACCAGGCTTCAAGAAACTTTTCAAAACAAACTTATGGGTCAAGATATTTCTAAAACATGTATTTACTGGGTAAAATAATATGTAAAAAGTTCAACCAATATAGGATTTTAAAAATAGGGGTGGGGATCCTTATTAAGAATCTGAACTTACATATAACAACTGCTATTCTAACGTCTAGTGCTTCCACAGTCAAGTTAATGATGTCAGAATGTAATTTGGTGCTGATATTAAGAAAAACTTCAATAATTTCTTATCTGGAGACAGGCAAAACCCACACATTTTAAGTCCCTTCAAATTCCCATAACTGTGTTTTCAGGACTCTACATTCCAAACTAATTCATGACTTATATTTAAGACAGACACTAAATTCTCAGTGCCCTTTATGCAGCCAGATAAAGATTAATAGTCTTTTGCATCAATATTTTGGGACAGAAATTAATGTTTTAGGGGTGCCTGGGTGGCTCAGTCATTAAGCGTCTGCCTTCAGCTCAGGTCATGGTCCCAGGGCCCTGGGATCAAGCCCCACATCAGGCTCCCTGCTCCGCGGTAAGCCTGCTTCTCCCTCTCCCTCTGCCTGCCACTCCCCCTGCTTGCATTCCCTCTCTCGCTGTGTCTCTCTGTCAAATAAATAAATAAAATCTTAAAAAAAAAAAAAGAAATATTTTATTCTTTCTCCCTCTAGTTTTCCCTTTCTTTTTCTTTTTTTTTTAAGACTTTATTTATTTATTTGACAGAGAGAGACAGTAAGAGCAGGAACACAAGCAGGGGGAGTGGGAGAGGGAGGAGCACTCCCACTGAGCTGGGAGCCCGATGCGGGGCCCAATGCGGGGCCCGATGCGGGACCTGAACCACAGGCAGACGCTTAACGACTGAGCCACCCAGGCGCCCCTTTTCCTTGGTTTCTAAGATGCTGTAGTTCCCTAGGTTCTTTCGATTCTTGAAAATCCTTCTGTTCTTTCTCTCCCTTCCTAAACATGACCTTTCACCAGAGTTTAGTTTTCCAACTACTTTTCTCTGCTGCACACTCTGGGGGCCATGCTCCCTACTTCGACAGCTCTTTTTTTATGGTAATAAAACATCTACGTTTTCCTTTCTTTTCTAATCTTCAGTTCTGTGTCCAAAAGCCTACTTAACATTTCCCCTTGATACTCTCTAAGCGCTTCAAACTTAAATGCCTAAACCAAACTTCCTTTTTGCCCCACACTTCACCCTCCTCCACTCTTTCATAAGAGCAGCCTCAACACTCTGGCAAGGTTTTTCATGCCTCCTGCATTCCCACCATCCCAGCAGACACCAAGTCTTGTCATTTTCTTGCCGAAGCCTCTCCCATCTATTCTTCCTTGTCCTCTCTCTGCTACAGCCCCTGGTTATCCTTCCCCGAACCATTTCAGTAGCTTATTTACCTGTGTTCAATCCATCCTGCATAACAGCCACCACTAATTTTCTTAAAGCAGTGCTCTTATCACATCACTTTATTGATCAAAACGTTAAAGAAGTCCTTAATTTTCAAAGCCCTGAGCTCTCTCTTGAGCATTATTTGCACCACTTCTCTGCATTTCAGCTTCTTCCTAAAGAACATCACTATGCGCAACATGTTGGAAATTGAGACTAGCTACTTCCACAGTGTTCACTTAGGAAACACACAACAGCATTTCTCCTTACATCAAGACAATGGGGGGAGAGGGCAGCAACCACACTATGAGTGAGTAGCAGAACCTTCAGGTGAGTTTTATGCTGTCTGAATATATTCCAGCACCTACTGTAGCTTCTGATACTATCACTCATTTGAAAAAAATTAAAAATCACTGTCCTATGCAATTAATTATTAGATGCTCCTACAAAACTAGACATAGCCTTTGTTTATTGTCTTCCCCGTATCTATAATGCCCTTCTCTTCTAATCTACATCTGTAGACTCTAACCAGCTTTTCTCACTTCAAGCACAAAAAACTTTCCTGTATGACTCAGCCAGAAGTAATTTTCCTCCTTGAAGTGCCTACACCACTTTCACAAAGTCTAAAGATATTTTTCACAAATCCCCTAGTGTTTGTGCCCCATGTATGTGTCTCTGGCCTTCTTTCACGCTGTTGCTTTAGAAAGCAGATGGTGTACCTTATTCACGGTTGCTTGGCCAGAGGGCCCAATGCAGTGGCTTGCACATAATCTAAGCTCAAAAAAACAGGAAATGGAACCAGAAGCATCAGTTACTGCTGAGATAAAAGGAAATGAGATTAAAAGCCTATTCAGGAACCCAGGTTACATGCCAGCATATTAGGGTAGGGCAATTCAAAAGGCATCTGCCACCAATTAGGCGCATGACCTTGCCAATGCCAACCTCTGGATTATTTCCCCATTTGTACTAATCAGAGGGTAGTCTTTCTAGCTCCTTCACAGTTCTAAACCATTATGAAATAACACAACTCATATAATGGATAGGACAGCACAGAAAAAAATTAGGAAATCTAAAAAGAAATCCAGAGATGTCCTGACTGGCCCCACTGACTTTTCATTAAAATTCCCTACGAAAATTTTTCCTCACAAAGACCCCTATCCAATCTAAGAAAATAAAACAAAGGCAAAACCAGAATCTAAGTCTTTGACATTGAAAAGGTAAGTATGGACCATCAAAAGACAAATATACACCATTAATTTACAATATTATATACTGGTTCACACAATTCTCACTGATTTTTTTTTAAGATTTTATTTATTTATTTGTTTGTTTGTTTATTAGAGGGGGAGCGACAGGCAGAGGGAGAAGCAGACTCCCCGCTGAGCAGGGAGCCCAATGCCGGACTGGATCCCAGGACCCTGGGATCATGACCTGAGCTGAAGGCAGACACTTAACCAACTGAGCCACCCAGGCCGCCCCCACACAATACTCATTTAAAGATTTAAGAAGCACCCCAAGGATTTGCAGAAGAATAAGTGACTCAAAGTCCAGCAAGTAACACTGTAACATACCTTGCGATGACATGTAAAAATTGTGGTGTGAGCACCGCCTGCTGAGACTTCTCAGGATACTGGTAAACTGACATTAATTCAACAGATTTGACAACCATGTACAGATAGCCCACATGAGGCAATGAGAAAAAACAGAAGAGGCTCAGCAACTCTTTTTCCTGAGACAATTTTTTTCTACCAGAAGTAAAGGAACCTGCATGAAAAAAAGGAGGGGGGGGGAAACCCATGAAACCAGTAAAGGAAACTGACATCTTAACTTTTCTAAGCAAAAAAGTCTCTCAGTGTGGATAACCAAAGTGTTCTTTAGAAAAAACTGTTCTTTATTTTTTTTAAGATTATTTATTTATTTATTTGACATAAAGAGCACAAGCAGGCAGAGCAGCAGGCAGAGGGAGAGGGAGAAGCAGGCTCCCCACTGAGCAGGGAGCCCGATGGACTCGATCCCAGGACCCCGGGATCATGACCTGAGCCGAAGGTAGACGCTTAACCAACTGAGCCACCCAGGCGCCCCATGGAAAAGCTGTTATTTATAGAGGAGTGCCAGGAAGATATGAAAAGGGAGTGATGTAATTAAAATATCACCATTTTGCAAGCCCTAATAAATTAACAGATCTACGTAATAACCATCACAGAGTCAACCAGATTCCATGTACCTTCCAACAGAAGTCAGCATTACTTGTGCTACTAAATCATCATCTTCATAATCATCACCACCACCATCATCTAATCAAGACTTAGTCTAGACCAGCATTGTCGATAGAGATATAACACGAGCCACATATGTAATTTAAAGTTTTCTAGTAATAACATTTTAAAAAGTAAACAGAAACAGGCAAAATTTTCATAGTATATTGTATTAACCCAATATATCCCTATTACCATTTCAACAAGCAGTCAACAAAAAAATTGAGATATCATATATACATATATATATATTTCTGTACTAACTCTTCAAGATATGGTGTGACTTTTACATTTAACAGTGTATTTCAATTTAGATTAGTCACATTTCAAGTGCTGAGCAGTAGCAGGTGGTTAATGGCTACCACAGTGAGCAGTACAGCTTTAGATCAAACCACTAAATCACAGGGAAATACAGGGGATACAGGAACACGTTAAATGACACCGTGGGGACTCAATTAGCAAAATTCCAATTACGGGAAATTCTACAGTATTAGTCCAGCTTCTTGCTAATGCAAAAAAAAAAAGAGAGAGAGAGAAAGGGAGACACCATTAGATAGTTGTCCCCCTAACATGGCTCTGGGCCCTCTCTGGTCTCCAGCGTTGTCTCACAACCCTCTCTGCCTTGCTCTCTCAGTCTTGCTTCTCTCAGTTCCTCAAATATAAGATTCTCCCTCTACCACAATGCCTTTGCTGCTTCCTCTGCACCAACCATATTTCCAAATCAGTCCTGATTCACTCTTCAGATCCTCTTTCCTAAGAAGCCTTTCTTGACCCCTAAATGAGGTTAATATCTTTGTTACAGGCTCTCAAGGTAGGGTTCTTTTCCCACAGAGTGCTCATTTCGGTGTGTAATTGTATACTCCTTGAAAATAATTGAATGATTATTCGATTAATGTCTGCTTCCTCCCCCCCAAGACAATAAGTTCCACGAGTGCAAGTACTTTGCCTACTTTTGCTCATTATTGGTTCCCTAGTATTCAGCACAATACCCAACATAGTAGGTAGTCAATAAATGTTCACTAAGAAAGAAAAAAATAAGGGAGGTTTATTAAACATGTTTAATCGGAATAATATTTATATTGTCTCTAGGCAACATCTAAAGATGGTAGGCAGGCCAGGACTAAGTACAAAACCCGATGGCAAATTCTCAATCTTGGCTGCCCATTAGGTTCCAGGGGAGCTTTTAAAAAACTACTGATGCCCAGGCACCATAGTATGTAGAGCCTGGGCATCAGCATTTTTAAGCATCCGAGTAAGCCCAATGTGCAACAAGGTTGAAAACCACCGCTCTGAATGAATTTCCCATTCAGTCAATATTTTCCACCTTGCTCACAAGGCCATCATATGAAGCTTTGCCACATACCCAGGTAAAAAAAACCCAGCTAGGACAAGGCTCTAATTTCCCTTTTCGGGCCAAGTAACCATTTCGAAAAGGGAAATGTGTTTTGTCTGTCATGTCCTCTCCATGGCTTCTCCTAGCAGACACAATTTCTCTTTCGAGTGCTCACAGGAGCACCATTTAGCATTATTTGCTAAGGAACTTGTCCAGGGTCAATGGGAGACTCAGTAGAAGAACCTAACGTATTACCCACATCGGTCTCCCCTCCCAGCCCAGAGCCCTTTCACCTCTGCACTGTAGCAATGCCATACTTACTTACCTGTTTGGTAAATAGGTAGCAGCTGAAGTGAATGTAACTTGACGTCATCAGAAAAGACACAGAACGAAATATCAGGAGCAAAACGTCTGAGAGTTTAAAAAGAGAAAGAGGAAGAGATCTAATTTCCATGTACTTCTAAGCGGGTAAATATATATTAAATGCTGGTGAATGAAAAGCTTTGTAATACTTATAGAGCAGGTGCTGAACGTGGTAATATTTTGTTTTTTCATCAGCTAATCCTGTTGACTCCAGTGTAACGGATACTCCAGATTGGCTACTTTTTTCACCGAGAAGTTCCATGGGCTTTTGACAGATAACAAAGTCATCTGACTCAAGCTGCAAAGTTTCATGACTGACATCTTAAAAAATAAAATTTGAGAAAAGAATTTAATAACTCCAAGTACTACTTGAATGAAAATTAAATTTCACAACATCCCCAGACCAATTAAACAGACATATAATAATTTTATTTATTCATACACACAGACATCTCACATATTTGCAAAGCACTATGGTTTTGAAAAGCCTTAGCACTTCCTCATTTATTCCTCACCACTGATAAAGTACAACAGGATATTATCATCCCAACTTTACACACGAGGAAATTGAAATTCAGAGATGGTATTCCTAACCCAAGGCCATTCAACTTATGAGATCTGGGACTAGAAACTCCTCCTAGCTCTTCCGTATTTCTATTGACAAGTATATGCTGAAACACACTGACATGTTACAGAGTAAGATATGGGCAGCCAGATCATAAACCCAAATCCCATGTATCAGGTATAACTGAATCTATAAACAATGTGGCTTGGTGATTGCTATATATTAGCACCCTTCAGAGACTGCCAGAAGTAAGGGTTTTCTCTACACCTAAGATAAGAAAGCAAGCTCAATTCATTATTTACCTTCTGTCTGTTTCATTGGATTGTCGGTCTTACGTGGCTGGTGGTTGACACTCTCTCCACTTTTAGGGTCTGACTCCAGTTTTAGGATTAAGACTTCTAAGTCTGACATGAGAGCAACATAACCAACACAAAAAGAAATTTCAACAGGAATGATATTATCTATGTGTATAATTAAAGAACGTTCAAAGTCCAATACTGAGAATTCTTCATTAATGACCTGATACTTCAAATTAAACAAGACTAACTTATTGGTGCAACCAACAAGAAGGTCTCCTTTTACTGGGCAACAGGAGATGCACAAGGGGGCCTCAGAAAGCGGCATTTCAATAATAGACATCTGGTCTTTGTAGGTGTCGCTGAAGGGTGCCTCCACATTATGTCCAACCATTCGGATACACACGCGACAGTTTTCAGTCCTTTTACTTCTCCAGTTCACATATGCACGTAGAAACGTAGCTTTGTTTTTCTCTTCAATTGCTGCCAAATAGTCTCCTGAGAAGGAAATAAGATTATACTTAGAATTTGTAATTAGAAACAACCACTTACTTTGTGCCATGAAAAGGAACTATTAGGGAATCCTAATGTGAATGGTTGAATTAAAGATTGACGAGAACAAAACCCTAATTAATAGGATCTTAGGTGTATTTTTAACTGACATTACGCATTTAGGTTCTGAAATAAATCTCTCGCCATTATGTCTTAAGATAATCCATTAATTATTCATGCAGCTTACACAGAAATTGTACATTTTATTCCTTATATTAGCTCTGAGTGTTTCCTATAGCTCTGAAATCCCCCTTCCCACAAGTCACACCTTCATGTCAACTCTGAGAAGTAGGATAAAGCTATACATATTAAACAAAACCTAAATCCAAGTTAATTTTCCCTCACTTGTTGATTTTATTATATTGTTTAAATTACAAAGTAATTTTATAGTTACTCTCTGTTGTGAGAAATCAAAGCAGTAAAGAGATGGCAAATGGAAAGCATAATCTCTTCCCTGCAGTCTGAGCCGGTGGTAACACACATAGCTTGGTACGTGTCCTTCTATACTTTTCTCTCATATAAACATAGACCGTAGACTAGTGTTCTGTCTTTTTTTTTCTTCACCAAAATGGAATCTCACTGAATATACTTAACAATCTACAACTTCTAAAAATTACCAGTAAATCTTAACTCGCCATGTCAATACATGGGTATCTAACATCGTTTTATTGAAAATTACCTGCATATCCTATGTATACATGTGCCATAATTCATTCAACAATTCCCCTATTGATATATATTCAAGTTTTTCTGCCACTATACTTCATACTGTAACAAATAGGCCTATACCTATATATTTATTTCCTAGGGGTTTGTTTCAATGGCATAGATTCCCAAAAGTGAGAATGTTGGGCCAAAGGGCAGGTACGTTTTAAATCTTAAGATATTGCCAGATTCTATCACAATTACGTAATAGGAACTCGTGTTGCCAGCAGTACTGTTTGAACATGCCCGTTTCCCCATATCCTCACTAGCACTGACTCAGTGTGACAGGGAAACCAGGACTCTTATGCTTATTATAATGTATATTTTCCAGACCATTTCTAAAGCTGGTCATCTTCTGCTATGTTTATCAGCCATGTATGATTTCTCAAGTTATCTACTTTATTAGGATGTTTGGTTTGTTTTTCTAAGAAATAGCCGCTCTCTGGATAAAAGTGATATTAATCTTTGGTTGGTCATGAATAGCAAATTGTTTCTGGTAGTCTATTCTTTGATGTTTGATTTCACTTATGGCATCTTTTACCACAGTAAAAGTCGTCAGATATGTATGTAGTCAGATATATATCATTTCCTTCTTGGCCTAATTTCCTAATTTGCTTAGACAGTCTCCTATGCCCTCCAAATTACATAACTATACTGTTACATATTCTATTTTAGTGGCTTTTTTAATTTAAATTTTTAATCTTTAGAACTTTGAGGGGAAGATAAGTCAAAGTTTTTCCAAATGTAGAACTGACTATTGACTAACATTATTTGCTAAATAAGCCCTTTTCCAATGAACTGAAATTGAAACGCCGCTGTTAGCATAATGACTTCCCATATACAAAAGCAGCAAGCAAGCAGCCCCTTTCAGCAAACACTCGCTGGGCTGGCCGGGTTCCCTCTGTGTCCGAAATGAGCCAACCTTCCAGAAACGCAAGCCTTCTCTTGATGCTGGTCCCTTTGATACCACAGAAACGGAGCTTGTACCTGTTCATTCCCTGGATATCTTCACAGAATGCCTAACCATACCCTACAGGCTCCATAAATGTGCTCACTCTGTTCCAGAGAAGCAGTTTGGATGGAGTTGCATCAAAAGATGCCTTGTAGCCTCCATCTTCCTAGAATTTCCTCAGTAAATTATTTTTTTCAAGTTTTTATTATGGTAAGATATACATAATGTAAAATTTACCACTTTCACCATTTTTGAGTACACAGTTCAATGGTATGAAGTATATTCACATTGTTGTGCCCCAATCACCATCATCCCTCTCTATAACTTTTTCATCTTCCTCAAAACCCTTAAACAATAACTCCTCATCTCCCCCACCCCCAGACTCTGGCAATGACCATTCTACTTTCGTTCTGTCTCTATGAATTTGCCCACTCTAGATACCCCATGTAAACTGAATCATACAATATTTGTCCTTTTGTGTCTGCTTTATTTCACTTAGCACAATGTCTTCAAGGTTCATTTGTGTTGTAATGTGTGTCAGAATTCTCTTTCTTTTTAAGACTGAATAATATTCAATTTTATGTAAATACCACATTTTATTTATTCATCTGTTTAAGGACACTTAGGTTGTTTCCATGTCTTGGCTATTATAAATAATTCTGCAATGAACATGCAGGTACAGATATGCATATGCCACATTTAGTTTATCTTTTCTTCAGTTGATGGACATTTGGGGTGCTTCCACTTCTTGGCTCTCATTTAAAAATGCTATGAACATTGATGTACAAATATCTGCACAAGTGTCTGCTTTCAACTACTTTGTTTATATACTTCCAAGAGTGAAACTGCTGGATCATATGGTAATTAATTTTTTGAGGAACACCATACTGTTTTCCACAGCAGCTCTACCATTTTCCATTCCTGCAGTGTGCAGGGGTTTCAATTTCTCCACATTCTCACCAACATTTGCTATTTTCTTTCTTCTTTAAATAATAGCCATCCTAATGAGTATGAAATGGGATCTCAGGTTTGGTTTGCATTTCCCTGGTCATTAATGATGTTAAGCATCTTTTCATGTGCTTGTTGGCCATTTGAAGAAATGCCTATTCGCCCATTTTTGAAGTGGCTTTTGTTGTTGTTAAGTTATAGGAGTTCTCTATATATTCTGGATATTAATCCCTTATTGGATATATGCTTTGCAAGTATTTTCTCCCATTCTGAGGATTGCCTTTTCAATCTGTTGTTAGTGTCTTTTATAGATGCATGAAGGTTTTTAATTTTGATGACATCCAATTTACTTTACTCTTTTGTTGCCCGTGCTTTGGTGCCATATTCAAATTAGTAAATGAATTTTAAAACTAAGAATATTTGTTTGGTTAAATAAAATTGTTTTATTCAGACATTTATAAACATATACCTATTTCACAGCGCTCACCATAGCACATACCCTCCCCAATGTCTATCACCCAGCCACCCCATCCCTCCCACCCACCCCCACTCCAGCAACCCTCAGTTTGTTTCCTGAGATTAGACAGTTGAATCAAAGATCTGTACCTCTGAAACAAATAATGCAATATATGTTAAGAAAAAAAAAAAGAAGAAGATAGCAGGAGGCGAAGAATGAAGGGGAGAAATCGGAGGGGGACACGAACCATGAGAGACGATAGACTGTGAAAAACAAACTGAGGGTTCTAGAGGGGAGGGGGGTGGGAGGATGGGTTAGCCTGGTGATGGGTATTAAGGAGGGCATGTTCTGCATGGAGCACTGGGTGTTATGCAAAAACAAGGAATCATGAAACACTACATCAAAAACTAATGATGTAATGTATGGTGATTAACATAACAATAAAAAATTTAAAAAACCATATACCTATTTCACTGATAAAAGTCTATTTATCATTTATACATAATCTGCAAACTGTAGATAGTGCCCATACTATCTTGTATGTTTTCAGATTAGTTTTATAATGATGAACTAGAACTTGCTAAGTAAGTGTTTATCTGACAAGCATTATGATCAGAGATTTAGAGTTCTCTCAGTTAATCCTCACAACAAACCTTTAGGATATTATCTCATTCTCCATTTTATAGATCAGGAAACTGAGGCTGAGATAAGCTAGGTAACTTGCCTAAGGCAACACAGCCAACAAGCTAGAGCTGGGACTTAAACCTGGATCTGTTTAGCTCAAAAGTCGATGCTCATTCCCCAATTATGCTATTTCTCAGAATGTTAAAAAGGAGATATAAGTCTGGAGGATTCTGTGGAGGTTAATAGCTCTTTATGAAAGAAAGTAACTAAACTTTTTAAAAATTTTAATTTATTTAAACAAACAACAACAAAAAACAGTTCACCTATTTTTCCCACTGCCCCCACCCCAGAACCAATTAGTTTTGGGTTTTTTGTTTTTTTCTTAGATTTTACATATAAAAAATCATATGGTATTTGTCTTCCTCTGACTGACTTATAAACTTTATTAGGCATTATGCATATGGTCAGAGCTTTACTCTACTTACTTTACAACAGCTTCTGTCTTAAGTAAATTAAAAAATCATTCTCATCTTTATTCTTAAACTCAGATTATTGGTTTTTTAAAATAATAAACTTCCTTTTATATAGGAAGATCATAAACCTGGTTAATACTAATACACGATTAAGGAAAAGGCTGCTCCTATGACAAAACTGACATCAGAAGGCAGAAATAATATACGATGCATCAAAATATGTTTTATGGCTCTGGAAATTGAAGAGACGGTAAGGTTTGGGGGGTATGTAATAGACAGACTCATTTAATACACCTGTGCTAAAGAACAGGCAATGAGAGCCATGTGATCTTGTCCTCCCTGCCCCACTACCTTCAGACACCCCATAAACAAATGTCCTGCACCAGAGCTCCCCACACAGCACTCAACCCTGGCCACCAGGTCTTTCTCCATTGAGAGCAATAAATTCTCATGTCTCCTTTTCCTCACTCCATACACAGCCTAAATTAAATTTCCATTACCTATGATGATGTTAGGGCCCTCTGTCCTTCAAAATTTCTACCTACTTTCTCCCTAACACCCCCAAATTTTATAAAGGGAGAATAGCATCCTGCTAACTAGAGATTAAAAAAATGAAAATGTTGGGCATCTGGGTAGCTCAGTTGGTTAAGCGTCTGCCTTCAGCTCAAGTCATGATCCTAGGGTCCTGGGATTGAGTCCTGCATCGGGGTCCCTGCTGTGCAGGGAGTCTGCTTCTCCCTCTGGCCCTCCTCCCAGGGGGAGGGCCTGTTCCCTCAATCTCTCTCTCTCAAATAAATAAATAAAATCTTTAAAAAAAAAAAGAAGAAAAGGAAATGTTTTCTACTTGGGCAAGAGACCTGCAAAGCACTTATAATAAATAGAAATGGCTGATACAAGATTCATTTTGTTTCTGACAGGAGGAGATTTGCTACAGAGAAAGACAGTAGGCACTTAGAGCAGGAATCCCCATGTCTAAATTACTGTGAATGGGAGGAAAGAGACCAAAAGGAAAAAGCAGTGAAATGGAAGAGAAGTTATCTGGATATCAGCATTAGCTAGGAGTCAGCTGTGTGTGGGTTAATAGAAGCTGTACCCAGGGACTGTACCCAGTCTTCAAGCTGAGGACTGAAAGTTACCCTTGAGCTATCTGACCCAGGCTAATGCCATAGCACATGACTCCTGAACTTTCTTTAGGAACGCTGGATTATAAAACTGGATTATAAAAAGTCTTTGTTTTTCAAGGCCTCATTAATAAGGTTACCATGCTACTCAATGCCTACAGCAGCCAGTATGGCACTAGGACAGTGATTCTGAATCTTGGGTAAATATCAGACTCACCCCAATGCTGGGGCATAGCCCAGGAAACTGACAGTTTCTCTGAGGTTGTGGTGCAGGCATCAGCATATTTTCAAGCTCCCCCAGGTGATTCTGAAGCACAAGTAGTGACATCAAAGATCCCAAGAACCACCACTACTGACAGGGAAGAAAACTAGAGGTTTACATGATGCCTGCCACTTTCAATTCTAGAATAAATGTCCATTTGGAAGAATGGGGGCAGATCACGTAAATATGTCTGTTTCTGCCTCTCTTTCTCTCTCTCTCTCTCTCTCTCTCTCTCTCTCTCTCTCTCACACACACACACACACACACACACACACACACACACTTGAGACTGGTGGGTTTGCCACTCAGTAGAGCTCTTGAAAGTAAGAATTTCCATGTTTAAAAGGGGGGTGGGATGGGGAAAACCACCAATATTGAAAAATGATTGAGAAATATTTCTACTAAATTCCAAAATCAGAATCTTCTGCTGAAAGAGAACATATAGATCCAATGAGTGGTTTTCAAACATTATCTGTGAACCAATGCAAGCTTCTGTTGATGTCTTCACTAGTCAAAAAGAAAAAATAACAGCATAGTAAGTTGCTCATAAAGCAAAGATATCCAATGTTTAGGGCTAAGTGCTCTTTTCTCTTCTGGTTACAGTAAATAGTAGGGCTTTTCATTTTTAAAAATATGTATTTTTACTGGACAAAATGAATAGTCAGATACTAAGTATGATGATAGCCCCATCATGGACCCACAAAATCCCAATGCCTGGAAATCACTGATCTAGTAATTTCAACTTAAAAAAAAAAAAAAAGAGAGAGAGAGCCTGAGATCCAAAAGTTTCTATAAACTCACACCCAACCAGTAGCAGAAAGAGATCCCCAATCCTCCAAGTTCAGGCTCTCTACTTCATTAGTAAGCCCCTGAGCCATGGGCTTTTCTACCATAAATACTGCAATTTATACCTTTACACCCCTCTTGAGAAGCAGGAATCAAACTTTAAGTGCATTAGTAAGCAGTTAAAAGAAGCCGATGGCAAATCCTTCTGTAATCTTAAGTACCACCTATTTTTAAATGTTGGGTTTTTCTAAAATAGAGATATACCCACATAGTACCTCCCTGGTACTGCTTCACATTTTGTTGGAAAAAGGGTAGTGGATGCTGCTGTGCTGTTTTGGGTGGGAGGGACGAGTTTATGACTTGAGTTCCACTTGCATAGATTTAAAAACCAGCATATAACGTGAGCTTCCAAAAACCGACAAGTGGATAAAGGTACAATGTAAAAGGACTGGCCATGAGTTGGCATGATTGTTGAAGCTGGGAGTACCTGGGGTTCAGGATACTATTCTCCCTGCTTTTGTATGTGTTTGAGAGAGTTTGGGTTTTTTGTAGTTGTATTTTTTGGTTTTAAGTGTCTGGGCTGAGTGGAACCCAGCCACCCAACCACAGGCCTTTCCGGTGAGCGAACGAGACAAGAAAGAGCAGACAGCGTCCCCCGCCCCCGTGAAGCAAGCGCTCACCTGCGGTTGCCACGACAACCGCACAGCTCTGCTCTCCTTCAGTAATCAGCTGCCAGACCCCGCGAGACCCCAGCAAATTCCGGGAAGTCTCTTCCCCACCCAGAGTGCCGCCGGGGACGTTCAGTCCTCTAGGAAGGAGGCCCCAAGCCGGGATCCAGGCTCCCCCTGGCCGCGCTGCTACTCACCCGCCTCGCTGTAGGCCAGGCACAGCACCCTGCCTAGCGTGGAGAAGGCGCACCTCGGCTGGCACAGCTCCTGTCCAGTCACGGCGAATGCCTCCACCTTGCAGCCTGCCGCCACGAAGAGAGCGTCGCGTCCTCCGCCGCAGAACCGCTCGGGCTCCAACTTGCAGGGCACCACCTGCTGCGACCCGAACGGGTGCAGGTTGTATAGCTGCACCATCCTGACCACCGGCTCCGGGGCAGCCCGGCGGTGCCCGCTCAGGCCTGCACGCCCCGCGGGGCGCCCAGAGACCCCGCTCCGGTCGCAGAGGCTGGACCACTTCCGCCAGCAGTTGCACAGAGCCGAGTCACGTGAGCGTCACCCGGGCCGCCTGCGGCTCGCCTTCTTAAAGAGGCTGTTACGGGTCGAGGCTGGGGTCCTAGGAGCTGTCACCTCCGCCCGGTGCGCCTGCGCCCCGCGGGCCTCTTGTTTGGGGGCCTTGGACCCGGCCGACCGGCGCTGGCCACACCTCCGCGCTCTGTGGTTGACCGGCGCAAAGACCGCTGTGTCCTTTTTTTTTTTTTTTTCGTCATTTCACGTTACTGCTTTGGGCTAGACGAGATGTTTAGGCCCTTGAATACGTCTCAACATTTGATTATCTGCTATCTTGTACCATTTTGTACTTACTTCAGGGGCATCCCTTATGTCTTCCCGATAGCCTCTGAGCTTCGGGAGGATAGGGCTGCGAAAGCTGAAGTGCAGCGCACGCGGCTCAATACCGGGCCGAACACACTGAAGAGTTGTTACAAAATATTGGAAATTCTAGAATGATTTCATTGGAAATAACACCTAGAATATGCTTAGGAAAAAGGAAGGAGGGAAGGAAGGAAGGATGGAAAGGAGGAAGGAAGGAAATTTTATATATATAAATAATGCTGAAGAACCGTGGACATAACCTAGTGAACTCCAGGTATTTGACAAAAAAATTAGTTTGAGTCCCAGAGGATGTAATCACTAGGGGTGAAATCCACTAGTTCTCAGTCCAGTGTTCCTAAAACTAATCTGTATCCTGGTGGATACAGGTGGAGCTCATGGTTACAATCCCAATTTAAAAACAAAACAAAACAAAACAAATCCACATGAGCATTAGAACTACTCTTTACAATTTATCCAGAAAATAACATATGTAAGTATGACTTGTGGGATTTCTCTTACTTTCGGTGTCCCCTTACTTGTGTGGGGACGAAACTAAAAAGAGCATTTTTTTTTAAAGATTTTGTTTATTTATTTGACAGAGCACAAGCAAAGGGAGCAGCAGCAGAGGAAGAGGGAGAAGCAGGCTTCCTGGTGAGCAGGGAGCCCTACGTGGAGCTTGATCCCAGGACTCTGGGATCATGACCTCAGCCAAAGGCAGACGCTTAATGGTCAGAACCACTCAGGTGCCCGGAAAGAGCAAATTTTCCTTTGGTCGGTTTCTAGTTCTCACCCTCATGAATCCTTTCTTAGAAGAATTTACAAATTAGGTGAAATTGGTTTGAAGTTAAACCTACCTCCGTTTCCTTTGCCATCTAGATGAATAAAGTACCCCTTAGTAGTATCCTACTGTCCTTCACCTAACCCAACCAATAGGGACTTTTTGGGATACAACTATTCACCAAACTAAGTGAGGCCAAGAACTGGACAAGGACCTCAGCAATAGGGTTGAAAACTCATAGAAAACAAAGACCCTAACCACTGCTTAACAACTAACTCATTCAGACACAACACTCATGAACACCCCTTTCTCCACAAATATATGCCATATGTGTCCTTTTTTTATTTCCTCCCTCAGGACTGAAAATTACAATTCCAGTACTAAATTAAAATTTCAAGACTAAACTTACAATTTTATTGTAATTTCACCTACATTGAAAATGTCTATTTTGGAGAAACCAGTGATACTTGTTCACAGCCTGGAACCCCCGTCCCTTCTAGAGATAGGCCACCTCTCCCTTAAATAAGCCTGGCTCCTTTAAGATTCTTAGGGAATAGACATGCTAACCAAGGGAAGGAGG
Organism: Zalophus californianus; assembly: GCF_009762305.2. Taxonomy (NCBI): domain Eukaryota; kingdom Metazoa; phylum Chordata; class Mammalia; order Carnivora; family Otariidae; genus Zalophus; species Zalophus californianus. The sequence continues at coordinate 104,007,811 of NC_045595.1, read as the reverse complement.
AGGATGTCTCTGGTTTCCATGTATGTCAGTAGCCATAAGGAGGAGTTGCCTGCTTATATTCCTGTTACAAATGCAGGGGCAGCCGTAGGCACACCCTAATTTCCTTATGGGAGGCTGTGTTAGTCTGCTAGGGTAGCCATAACAAAATAGTGCAGACTGGATTGCTTAAACAGAATTTTTTTTTCACAGTTCTGGAGGTCAGAAGTGTGTCTGCAGTTCTGGATTTTTCCTAAGGCCTCTTTCCTTGGCTTGTGGATAGCCACTGTCATAATCCATTTGGGCTGTTATAACAAAATACCACAGACCAGGCAGCTTATAAACAACAGAATGTTTTTTACTCACAGTTCTGGAATTGGGGAATTCTGAGATCAAGGTGCCAGCATATAGTAGGGTTAGGGTCCTTTTTGAGGTTGTAGACTGCTGACTTCTTGCTGTGTTCTCACTTGCTGGAAGGGGCTAGGGAGCTCTGTGGGATCTCTTACATAAGAGCACTAATCCCATTCATGAGGGTGACCTAATCACCTCCCAAAGGCCCTACCTTTTAACACCATCACGTTGGGCATTAAGATTCCAACAGATACTCAGCAGCATAAGTCCTTAGGGAAATGCAAGTCAAAACTACCATTAGAGATCACTATACATTTATTGTATTAATAAAAAATTAAAAGACTGATCATAACAAGTGTTAGTGAGGATATGGAGCAACTGATGTGGCTGTAAAATGGTATAACAACTTTTGAAACAGTTTGGCAGGCTCTTACAAAGTTAGACATACACCAACCATATGTTCCAACCATTCTACACCTAGGTGTTTACCCAAGAGAACTGAGGCATGTATCCTTAAAAGGATTTGTACATACATTCTCATGGCAGCTTTTTGTGTAACCATCAAAAACTGAAAACAACCCAAATATCCATCAACAGATAAATGGATAAACAGATTTTGTTTTATCCATACAATGAAATACTACTCAGCAATAAAAAGGAATGAACTATTGATACATAAAACGACATGGATAGATCTCAAAATAATTATGCTGAATCAAAGAAGCCAGACAAAAATAGAATGTACTAGTTATATAAATGATTCTATTTATATAAAATTCTAGAAAATACAAACTATAGTAACAGATAATAGTGGTTGCCTGGGTCCTAGTGAGGGGCAGAGATATGACAGATTAAAAAAGAGCATGAGTAAACTTTGGGAATGATGGATATGTCCATCATCTTGATTTTTTTTTAAGATTTTATTTATTTGAGGGAGAGAGCTCAAGAGGGGGAGGGTCAGAGGGAGAAGCAGACTTCCTGCTGAGCAGGAAGCCTGATGCAGGACTCGATCCTGGGCCTCCAGGATCATGACCTGAGCCGAAGGCAGTCACTTAACCAACTGAGCCACCCAGATGCCCATTATCTTGATTTTTGTAATGGGTTAATGGGTGAATACATATGTCATAGCTTATCAGACTGTGTACTTTAAATATGTGGAATTTTTTTAAAGACTATAAGACTACTTACCCCAAATCATATTGCTAATTAGGTAATTGCAAAGTAAAGCTCATTGTATGAACCTCAATTATATAGAAGTTACTTCATAAGTATTTAAGAATTTAAAATAAGAGAATAACTGAACTCTAAATCTGAAACTAATGATACACTATTGTTAACTAATTGAATTTAAGTAAAATAAGCTAACAAAAAAATAAAATATGTAATCCAAAAAAAAAAGAATCTAAAATAAGAGTGATGTGGACTGGAGTTCAATGGTAAATAATGTGTTCTAAGATATTTGCTATGTTCAGGAAAATATTTAAAAATTCTAAATGATTTTTAGTAAGGGAGAGAAAGAGAAGCAGTGTCACTTTCATACTCAAAGCATTCCAGTTGCTTTCCATGCTATTCAGATCAAAACTAAAATTTCCTGGCTTGGCCTGCAAGGCCCTATATTATCTGGTCAACCTCACTATCTCTCTCCAACTTCATTTCCTACCACTCTCTTTCATTGTGCCATAGACACAGAAGCCTTCTGTGTTCTCTAAAAATTCCCTGCTCATTCTCTTAGGATTTTAGCACTTACTTGCTGGTCCCTGTGCCTAGAATTGGTTCCCAGATCTTCCGATAACTTACCGTCTTGCTTCTTTTTAGGTCCTCTCTAATATTACTTCCCTGACATTTGTGTAACGTACCCTGCAGACCATGTAGACTCACTTTTCTTCTTTATGGGTTTGCTTTTGAAAGCAAGAGTAATAATCACAAATGTAACTCTAGAAGACATATTTTGTTTGTTTGTTTTAGAAGAGGAGAGAGAGAGAGCAGAGGATGAGATTTCCTCTAAGATCTCGTCTCTTCTAAGTTCCAATTCCTCACTGAAAAAAACGTGTAGGGTCTTTCACATTGTTTTCCTTAAATGGGACATTTTATATCAATAGTTATTTTATTCATTCAATTTAAAAATATAGAAGTCAAAAAATACTGTTCATGTTTTAAAAACATGAATGTGCAGAACATCTTTGAGAATCTTCACTCAGGAAAACTTATCTAAAGAAACAAAGTATCCCAGCTCAGAATTTCTTACTGATATATCACCTCATGTCTTTTTGCGGGTTTTTACTTAAAGAGCCCAATTCATTAGGGCAAAAGGCAGGGTGGGCAAGCGATTCTAGAAGTGTAAATTACTGAAAGTTATTAAAGCAGAACGTGTGGATTTCTACAGCAACCCAAACTATACTGGTGTCCAGAACTTGTGGGCTTTAAAGAAAGGGTGAATGATACTTAGTTTAGAATGCCAAGCAGCAACTGCTTGTATGTCCAAGTTGCCACCAAAGCCAACCTTTACGCCCATTTTCCTAACATCATGCGCGGCCACAAGAGGACATCTGCATGGGCTCTTTGGTTTGTTCATGCCAATGCCTTCCCTGAGGCCCAGCCAGACCAGTGTTGTCCTACCCTTCCCTTTGGGAACTCCCATCCCTACCCACTCTAGGCCTTGGGATTCCTTCTCCCACAGGACTACTCCTAAAATCAATCTTCAGGTACTCTGAATTTGGAATATATTTGCTCCAAACTAATGCTAGGAAAACAAAACAAACAGGCAATAACAGTAAATAACAAAATGGGTAAATGCCAAAGGTTACAGTTTCTCACAAATTTCTCAGAATAGTCCTCTGGGCTACAGGTCCCAATTTCCTTAAAGAAAGTAAATTTCTCCTTTACCCAATGCCATACACATGTGCACGCATGCACACACAAACACACCTTTCCTTCCCTACCTTTTCACTCAATAAAGCAGGGCTAATGGAATAGATGCCTCCTTTGCTCAAAGGGACAGTTTACATTTCTGGTGACTTCCAGGCTGGGTTATGCCTAGCTCACTCAGTTTCTATCTTATTCAAGAGTGGCCCCCTCTGGAATTTCCTTATATAAAATGACTCCTAGCTTGAAAGAATTGGTAGCATCCTCTACTGATCTAGGTTATTGCTGAAATTGTATGAAAACTTTCCTAAATAATCACAGAGCTCTCAGATTCAAACATTCTAAGTACATATTCCCTTTTTCCCCACACAGGCAAACATGTATAAATTAACTATACCTAGTATAAATATATCTATTTCATGAGTTAACATTATTTTTCTATGAACTATGAACTAACAGAATATTCTATGAACTACCTCTATTAATTTTTTAGGAAGATGTACCTGTTAAACACATAAACTTGCAATTACTGGCTTTGCACTGCTTTTGTCACGAGAGTCTAATCCTATATCTTTTCAGAACGATTTATTCTAGAGAATAATTTTATGGTAAAAACAGGGTTGTTGACAAAATACTTTCAGTGACCATTTTCTTATATCTGGGCCAGACAAGTCCTAATCAAGGTAATATATAAACAGGATATCTGATTTAAAAAAAAAACATACAAAATCTTTAGAGTCTTTTCATTGGTTATATATTTCTTTTTTTATTTAAATTCAATTAATTGGGCGCCAGGGTGGCTCAGTTGGTTAAGCGACTGCCTTCGGCTCAGGTCATGATCCTGGAGTCCTGGTATCGAGCCCCACCATCGGGCTCCCTGCTCGGCAGGGAGTCTGCTTCTCCCTCTGACCCTCTTCCCTCTCGTGCTCTCTCTCTCTCATTCTCTCTCTCTCAAATAAATAAATAAGAACTTAAAAAAAAGAAAAAAATCATCTAAAAAAATAAATTCAATTAATTAACATAAATGTATTATTTGTTTCAGGGGTATAGGTCTGTGATTCATCAGTCTTACACAATACCCAGCACTCACCACAACACATACCCTCCCTAATGTCCATCACCCAGCCACCCCATCTCCCAACCCCCTCCCCTCCAGCAACCCTCAAGTTTCTTTCCTAAGATTAAGAATCCCTTATGGTTGGGGCGCCTGGTGGCTCAGATGGTTAAGTGTCTGCCTTCGGCTCAGGTCATGATCCCAGGGTCCTGGGATCGAGCCCCACATCGAGCCCCACATAGGGCTCCTGGCTCAGCAGAGAGCCTGCTTCTCCCTCTCTCTCTGCTCAGGCTCTCTCTCTATCTCTGTGTCTCAAATGAATAAATAAAATCTTTTTTAAAAAAATCCCTTATGGTTATATATTTCTTAAACCAAACAGACACTTCACACTACACCAGTGGTTCACAAACCTGACTATGCATCAGATATTCCTGGAGGGCTTGTGAAAACACTTTTTGCTGCGCCTCACCCCCACTTTCCAATTCAGTAAGTCTACAGTAGAGCCAGAGAAACCGCATTTCTAACAAATTCCTAGGCAATGTTAATGCTACCGAACCAAACTTTGAGAACCATTCAGTCAGCTATTTTTTTCAGTAAACTATTTTATTCATTCATGGCTGCATGAATCTGAAATCTTACTACAACCAAAAAATTATTTACTGTGGTAACTACCTCATGAAATAGTTCCAAGTCTCTACATATATAATGTACCAATCACAATACAGGTCATTTTGACATTAAAAAACATCAATTTAAAAATCAAATATTTATTGAGTTTGGAAGAGTGCCAAGAGCATTCAGCTGATAGTCAATGCTAATCCCAAATTTACAACTAACTGTGGTTTTGGTGCCAACACTCAATCTCCCTAGACCTGAGTTTCCACATGTGCAGACTGAGGGGAGTGGGCAAGATGAGGTATCATCCATATCTAAAAGCACCTGTTGATTCTTTGCTTCTACTACATACAAGCCAATGTGCTGAGTGAAGTGAGGGAGTGTGAAACAAAGAGCTTGCTCCTTAGCTGGGAACACAAGATACATACCCAGAAAAAGATACCAGCCCAAGCCAAAGGGAAACCCCACATAATGGTGCTTCAGAATTCTATCCTGGTGGAATGACGTTAGGAAAACCACCTCTTCACTCAAGTTCAGACTAACGGAATTTGGACCTGTTCTATATTAATAATATCTTTAACAAAGAAACCTCTTCCCCCTTTTTTCCCCTCTTTCCCTCCTTCCTTCTTTCCTTTCTTTCTTCTTTTCCTCCCTTTTTCCCTCTTTTTGATAAATACTTGCTGGGACCCTGGGAAGACAGATGGAAATGCCCTGAGTAAAGTCAGGGCAAACATCCTGAAACCAAGCCAAAGAGCTGAACAATTTTTTTTACCTCACCAAGCCGATTTCTTCAACTGCAACACTGTTATTGTAAGCCTCATATGAGATAATACATATAAAGTTTTTATTGAAGGGCCTGCCACATAGTGAGAAAATTTTATATCCTAGTATCTCCCCAGAGTACACAGTGTTATGTAGGGCTAGAAACTTGAGTAATTTGAAAATGAACAATGGTCAGAAATGTAGGCCTTGGAGATGAGAGTAGAGAATGAAGGAGGGGTGAAAATGGATGTGAACACTAATGGAGGGAATATAGACCAAGTGGGGAGAAAGGAAAAAATTCACTATTTGTGGATTAGGAAGTAGAATAGCATGGTGATTAAGAGTTTGTGCCCTTGCAGACAGACTATCTGGATTTGAACCCTGGCTTTTGCAATTTACTAGCTGTATTGTGTGATCCTGGGCAAATTATTTAACCATTCTGTGACTCAGTTTCCCCATGTGTAAAGTGGAAATAATGATAGCTTCTAGCTTTTTATTCTCAAGATTAAATGAGCTAAAACCTGTTAAGGGTAAAACATGCTTGGCACATTATAAAAGCTTAGTAAGTGAAAGCTGCTATTATTATCAATTTTCAACTTAATTCTCTGGGTCACTCCAGTAAGGCTCTTGTTCTTGGAAATACCAAATAGCACAGAGAGGCTAGCATTGTTTCCAGTTGGAGCTGCATCAAGTGCGTTCCTGGAATTGCTTTTCTCCCTGAAGTTGATAACATATAAAGTTTAGATCAGGCTCACGCTCCTTTCTTAAAACTGAGCAGAGAACTTAAGGCCACAGTTCCCAAATTTTACTGCACATTAGAATCACTGGGGAGCTTTTAAAAGTACTGATGCCCATATTGGGCCCCTTATCAGTGAAATTAGAATGTTTGGAGACAGGGGCCAGGAATCAGTATCTTTTACTTTTTTTTAAAAAAGATTTTAGGGTCGCCTGGGTGGCTCAGCCGTTAAGCGTCTGCCTTCGGCTCAGGTCATGATCCCAGGGTCCTGGGATCGAGCCCCACATCAGGCTCCCTGCTCAGCGGGAAGCCTGCTTCTCCCTCTCCTACTCCTTCTGCTAGTGCTCCCTTTCTCGCTGTGTCTCTCTCTATCAAATAAATAAATAAAATCTTTAAAAAATATATTTTATTTACTTATTTATTTGAGAAAGAGAGAGGGACAGACATAGTGAGAGAGAGCACAAGTGGGGAGGAGAGGGAGAAGCAGGCTCCCTGCTGAGCAAGGAGCCCAACTTGGACTCTGGGATCACGACCTGAGCCAAAGGCAGACGCTTAACCAACTGAGCCACACAGGAACCCCAGGAATCAGTATCTTTTAAAGATTCCAGTTTGAAACAAAGTTGGGAACCTCTGGCTTAACAGACTGGTTTTCCTTCTGAGTTTGGGGTGCTAAATAAATCAATGCCTTTATCTGGGACCTTGTTTCATTTTTCTAAGTAATGTGTGTAAAAACTGTAACAGTAACAGGGCTTTTGAAGTTGTAAACGAAAATGCTCTTCAGACAGTCAATAGTGCCCTCTGGTGGTGTGATTTGAACCTAAATTAATCTACTTGGGATAAGAATGCTTTAAATACAGGGAAAGGGTGTCAATGAAGACTATCCCCCACCTCTGTGCCCCTCTACCACATACACATATATGTAGAAAGGGAAATTTAGGTCTAGGGAGTAAGCTAACCAAGAGCACACAAGAATCATTGATAGCTGTGAAATTGAAATGTAATTGGTCCTCCAGCTTCCCCTTCCTCTCAAAGATATCCTCCCCAGAGTGGCCTCATCTTCACAACTTCCCAGTGTGAGCACCACCAGAAGAGTAATGATCTCTTTCTTCTATGGCCTAGGGTTTTGTTTCTTCTTTGGGGTAGAGGGCAAAAGTTGCACTGCTGGCAACTGACTGAGCCTTCTGCTTAAGGATAACTGTCTCCATTTTACAAATGAGAATAAGGCATAATGTAAAGTTTGCCATCATCAGTAGGAGATGATTCATCTTGATACATCTCTTCTTTCTGTCCTGAATCCAAGGGGCTTCATATCAAGTGGGGAAACCAAAGATCAAGTACAGAACTGTTCTCACCAGGCTTCTGCAAGCCCTTGGCTAACCTAGAGCCTCAGCCTAATAGGGCACTAGAGATGTACACTCTCACTATGAGCTAACAATAAATGATGCTACAATACTAGCAAAAAGCATGGGACTGTAGGGTCTGAAAGAAAAGTAGGACATCAGTGTTGGAGGGTAGAGGCTGACGATTTAAGGACTGGGGGTGGGGAGAAGGCGTGGGGTGGATCCTTGCACGTAAACTGGCAGAGTTGAGTCTCTGAAGCAGAAATGGAGTGGAACTGAAGATCAGGAACACGGGAGAAGGGAGGTCTGGGTCCCGTTTAGGTAGTTTCCCTGGAGACTGAGACGGAGACGGAGACGGAGACCAGCCAGCGGCTCCATTGCCCCTACCAAGGCTTCTGCTGCAGACGTCTGGTGGCCACCACAGTGTGACTCCCAGGACACGGGGCTTCTGGGGACCAAGATACCATCCCGGCCAGTGTGAGCTGGAGAAGACCTAGGGGTCCTAAGCCATCTGCCCTTGCTTGGCACAAAGCGGGGTCGGGCGCAGCTGTCTCCCCGCCCCCTTCCACTCCTTCCAGAATCTCGATTTTTTGGAACTTCTATTGACACCATGGTCTAACAAAATGTGACAAGCCTAAAAGAGGGTTCGCTGACGCCATCCCCATCCCGGGAAAGCTAGGTATTGCCTCGGCGGCTCCCGCGCCAGAAGAAACATACCGGTTAATCCCGCCCTTTGTATTCTGATGACAGAAAAGCTTCCAAACACCGACTGAAACCCTGCGGGGCTTTCTGGGAAACATAGTCCTGGATAAGGAGGATGCATTCCCAGAGGATTCTGGGATTAGTAGTTTTTGGTCTCCAAACACGCATGCCCAACTCCGCCTGCGCATTGCGCTCTGGACCTTGGTGCTTGCTCTCGCGCTAAGTAGGCACGTGCTGGGTGTCCCCAAGGGGTGCAGCTTGAACGTGCGGGCGCGGCGGCTGTTCGTCCCTCTGCTTTTTTTTTTTTTTTTAAAGATTTTATTTATTTATTTGACAGAGAGAGAGAGAGACAGTGAGAGAGGGAACGCAAGCAGGGGGAGTGGGAAAGGGAGAAGCAGGCTTCCTGCCGAGCAGGGAGCCCGATGCGGGGCTCAATTCCAGGACCCTGAGATCATGACCTGAGCCGAAGGCAGTTGCTTAACCAACTGAGCCACCCAGGCATCCCCCCTCTGCTTCTTTTGATCGAAGTTCTATCTGACCTTCCTACAGGATAGGGTTTTTTCATTCCAGAGCTCACAATCTGGGAAGGGTTAACCAGCAAACTGACAAAATAGCTTGAGTAAAAGGGCGTGTATTTTAATTGCTGTGTTGAGCAGAAAGGAGTAGGTGAGGAAGGTTTCCAGAGCGACCGAAGTTGGAGATGAAACGTGAAGGACTGACTTTAAGGCAGGGGCCCGGCAAGGAGTACGGTCAGGGCCAAGGCTTCTGGTAGAATATAACGTGATTTTAGTTTTCTGCTTCCACCTGAAATTTTTACCCTATTTTAATAAACTTAATTTCTCAGGTACTTCCTAAGATGTCCATAGTTTTACTAAAGTAATTTTTTGTGTCTTTAGCTAAGTTTAACCTGTTAGTGTGCTACTACTTATAGTTTTTGTTTTTTTTTTTTTTTTTGCGTTTTGGTTTTTTTTTTACTATTGATTTTTGTGTGACTTTTAATGTCTTCGTGTATATTTTCTGTTGTTAGCTTAAGTTGTATGATGTGAGGAAGAGCATTACACTAGTCTTGGAATCAGGAAATGAGCATTTAGATTGTAGGCCTTTGGGATAATTAATCCTTAGGAATGAAGGAAAATATGTAATTTTATTGAGTTCGTTTTGGGACTTTGAGCTACCTCAGGGATAGAAATCTAAAGCGATAATATTTGTAAGGGTTCCCTAGCTCTCTGAATGAGAATATTTTGTAAATGTGTAGAAGCAGGAGGAGAACAACGTCTGGTTTTATGGTAGTAGTACAGTAAGATTTTTAGGTTGATGTGGACTTTTAGTGTTTGTGTGTTGTTTAATGTGGAGGGGGTTAGGGAGAAAATCTTTGGGGCACAGGTCAATTATGAGTGGTTAAAGAGACCTGTGATGGTCTCTTAGTTTTGTTTTGGATTTGTGTTTGTTTTGTTTTGTACTGTTATAGTTTTACAGACAATCCCTGACTTACAATAGTTTGATGTAATGATTTTTTCTCTTTACTATGGTGCAAAAGCAGTATATGTTCAGTAGAAACTGCACTGTAAATTTTGAATTTGGATCTTTTTCTGGGCTAGTGATACACAGTATGATACTCTCTCATGATACTGGGCAACAGCAGTGAGTGGCAGTGAGCCACAGTTCCCAATCAGCCACGAGATCACAAGGGTAATCAACTGATAATGATTTACAGCTGTTCTGTTTCTCACTTTCAGTACAGTATTCAATATATTATATGAGATGATCCACACTTTAGTATAAAATGGGCTTTGTTTTAGATGAGGCCCCCCCACTGTGGGCCAACAAATCTGAGCATGTTTAAGGTAGGCTAGGCTAAGTGATGATGTTCTGTAGGTTAAGTGTATTAATTGCATTTTCAACTTAAGATATTTTCAACATAGGATGGGTTTATCAGGATATAACCCCATGAGTTGAGAAAGATCTATAGTTTGTTTTGGACAGAGATAATATCCATTAAGGAAGATTCTTGCTAAGTGTGGCATTGATTGCAAGGAATTCGCTGGGTGGGTTGTGGACAACAGGACAATCCCTTGGCTAATTAACATCAATAAAAACATGTCAAGTCTTAGAGTTTAGGAAAATATTTACTCTCTTGTTATTTTTGTAGTCCACACCAAATTCTATATTAAATTGATATTGAGAAATACAGAACAGCATTCTTTGGAGATTTAGTTGGATGAGATTTTCATTTCTCTGTTTTATACAGTCTCTTAGACATTCTTTCACCCACAATAAGCACTTCATCATATTTTAAATGGGCAGCTTCTCTGACTTGGTGTTTCGTTGTTGTTGTTTTCTCTAGCTTTAAAGGCTCCTTTGCAACACACCCATTGAAATTGTCATTCTCCAGGGTGCCTGGGTGGCTCAGTTGGTTAAGTGTCTGGCTCAGGTCATGATCCTAGGGTCCTGGGATCGAGCCCTGTGTTGGGCTGTGCACTCAGTGGGCAGTCAGCTTGAGGATTCTCTGTCCCTCTCCCTCTGGCCCTCCCCCCTGCTCTTGTGCTCTTGTGTTAAAATAAATACATCTTTTTAAAAAAATGAAATTTTCATTTTCTTCCAGCTTAGGGGCTTCCTACTTCATGAAGCCTCTGAACACCCTTCCTAGTTCCCAGAGCACAGTATTTTTATCTCCATTACTCTGCTTTGTTAATTTCCCTTGCAGTTTAGTAATTTGTATCTTGTTTACCTTGCTGCTTTAAAAAACCGTGCAAGACATGCAGTATTTTCTTTTGTGCATTTAGAGACCATATATTTGTTATCTTTTATTCTTTTTTTCTTTTTTAAGTAGGCTTCATGCCCACTGTGGAATCCAATGCAGGGCTTGAACTCACAACCCTGAGATCAAGACCTGAGCTGAGATCAAGTTGGATGCTTAACCAGGTCATCCAGGTGACCCTTTTATTCTTTTTTATTTTTAATATTTTATTTATTTATTTGAGGTAGAGAGGGAGAAGCAGGCTCCCCATTGATCAGGGAGCCCAAAGTGGGGCTGGATCCCAGGACCCCAGGATCATGACCGAAGGCAGATGCTTAACTGACTGAGCCACCCCGGCGCCCCCCCCCCCACTCTCTTTTATTCTTAATAATCATGTACTATTCATTTTTGCACGTGTATATACAAGTGTCTAGCACATAGACCTCTGTAATTCCCAGCTTTTGCCAGGAACCCCTGGCAAAGATAATAATATTTATCCACCTATTTTTGGTGTAAAAAAAAGAGTAAACATATCTCCTCAAATAAAAATGTATAGGTTTAAAAAAGCTTTTAAAAATTATTTTTACTCAAAATATATAATTTCAATTTTGTTAAAAGCTAGTTAACAACTCTTGATTAAAAACCTGAATAAAGTTCTAGGCGATCTTTCAATAACAAAGGGATTCTTGGGAAAAGACTGAGAACTATCCTATTTAATACTTAGTACAAAAATTTCATCTGTTTATGAACTTGAGTCTCTTGGAATTTCTAATTCTATTAGGTCAGGAGATTAAATTCCTCTAAAAATCTACTCAAATACTCTTTTTTTTTCAAATTTGAGAAATGTGTTTGACATTTTGCAGTTTTTTTTTAACTTTCTAAAGGACTTGGAAATGGCAAGTTAAACCTTAATTCTGGGTTAGCAAACTATATCCTATGGTTGTAGGATGCAATGGTTTGGTGAACTGTGATGATGACTGATGATTTAAACCGATTTGCTAATACAATAAAGTTTCCCACATTTAAAAAGTGTTTTTGATAATGTCCAAAGTGTATTCAGAGTTGAAGTTTTGGTCTTTTAGTTTTTTAGCCATAAAGAAGGCAGAAAAACATTCACCAATCCTTGCAGTATTCATTAAAATAAGAACTTTCACCATGGCCATGACGAGAACCCTAAATAATTCCATGGCTCAGAGTTGTGCTTTCCTGAAGTTAGGAAAAGCATCCTGTGCAGGACACAAAGGAAGGGACAGATCCCAGGCAGGCCTGATTCTTCAGCAATTCTGGTCTTCTGCCGAGTAGGAGTACTTAGTGAGTCAAGGCCTGAAGGAGGAGGAAACTACTATCTCCTGGGAAAGTCCTCTGTAATCTGGAACACCACAGATTTCTCAGAATGGGAGTTGGGATCAGAGTGTCTCCTGATTCTTGATGAAACAATTCAGTACGATCAAGGACACACACCTACGAAAATGGCTTCTGGAAACAGTGTTATTCTGGTATTTAGGAATAACCCAGCTGCTGAGCACCAGGAAATAAGCTTCAATCAACTACATTTCTTGTTAAGTGCTAGAGGACTCATTGGATAATAATTCTATTACAATAATCGTAATGACAATAAGCATTTATTATTCAAAGGCAGGCACTTGATATTCATTATATTATTAAGACTTTTACTTGGCATTCATTTTATATTACTTCCTCTGCCCTACCAGCTGTTATACCCAGAAATCTGCCCCAGAATCTGTTGGGGTCCTCATTAAGTCTGAGAAAATTCTGTTGTAAATAACTAAGTTACAAAAGATTTTATCCTCCATCATTTCCTCTGCCTTCTTATTTAAAAAAAAAAAGTTCAGAAAGAGTGTCAGTGTTAATTTTTTGATTTTGACAATTATACTGTGATTATGTATGTTAAAATAAATGGGGTAAGAGATATGAGGGAACTTTTTGTAGTAATTTTTCAACTTTTCTGTAAGTCTAACATTAATTAAAAACAAAGTAGAAAAACTTCATAATTTCTTTACTATAATTTGGTTTATATCTTTTATTATTGTGGCAGAAAAGCAATACATGTTCAATACAGAGAACATTTTACATGCATGTAAGTAAAAGGAAGAAAATAAAAAATCCCTTAATTCAACCAGCTAGTGGTATCTGCTATAAATACGTAAGTGTAAATTCACTGAGAGGTATGTGTATATGGATGTGTAGTATGTATTAATTTCAATCACTGACTCCATTGGCAAAGATAAAACTTGGTATTTTTTTAATTGAACTTAATTTACCTTATACCTTCGGTTTGCCTAATGGGAGGTAACTTAATTTAGTGACTTCCAGGTAGCTCAGGCATTTTTAGATTTAAAGTCAATTAAATACAAGTTTCAGATTCAGTCCCCTTTCTCTTACTTACCCTGTAGGCTATGTTTGGGTTCACCTTCAGCAGGCACAACTACTGAGCTTTCACAGTGCTGGAGGCTCACTGGGAATTATGATAAGATTTTGAAAGGCTGCCCTGAGCTCCTTAACGGAGCCACCTTATTAGCTTTTACTCTTTTATTGCCCTGGCACATTTCTGATCTCTTAAGACTCTTAAGATCTGCAGAACCTTGAGGCTACACTCTGGAAAATGAAGCATAGCTTTCTTTTTTAATGGGATTCCCAGAAATTACTGGGCTATTATCCTTCCCTTTGTGGTGCTTGGCCTAGGGTGATGGCATTCAGGCCTTTTCCCTGAGATCCACTTAAGAGATTTACTCTGTGAACTCTAATATGTCATTCGTGAAAATTCTCCTCTTCCATTGAACTTTGTCTCTGTCTCCTTATGGGTGAATAAAGCAAGCAAACAAGCAAACACACAACATCATACATTCTTCCAGAACCTATTAGTTATGACATAAACTTAGAAGTTTATGTATTACAGTCAGACTTTTGGAAATTCAGATTCTTATTTTCTTTGCCAAGGGTTTCAAAATTCTCAATTGTTAACAAACTATAAAAAAACATTTTTTGTAGACAATTGTAAAAATCTGATTATGTTATTACAAGTTATTAGAAGACAGCAAAGATTGATTTATTATTAATTTTGTTGGGTGTGAGACTGGCCTTGTGGTTCTGTATGAAAATATTCCTAATTTTTAGAGAAGTTAGTGAGGCAATTATAGGCAGGCTGGGTTGGGAAGTGATAGGAGTGGGAGGTAGGGGACAGATTATAAAGAGCCACACCTGCCATTCTTTGATTTCAAGTTCACAGCATCCAACAGGAGAGTGACATGATTAATGTGCATAAAGGGGGGATGATGAGAACGCGTGTTTGTGACTGGGAGGTGAGTGACTAGAGGAATTTTTTATTCCTTCCCCTCTCTCGGCATCCATACCCAAATCCATCAGCACACCCTGTTTGTTCTCTTAGCTTCATCATCTCCCCATTCCAAGCCACCATCATCTCTTAGCTGGACACAATTGTTTCCTAATTATCAACTAAAGTAGTCTACTTCTGTTTTTTCTCTAAAATCTCCATAGAGCTGCCAGAATGAATTTTTTAAAGCCTAACTCACTTTGTTATTCTCACCCTTAATGAGGGTCTACTGCATTTAAAATAAAATACAAACGCTGCCATAGACCATAAATTTCTGTGGAATCTGGCTCTTACCTTCTTCACCATCCTCTTTGTGCTATGACTAAGTGAAAGAGTGTTCAAGTTCAACTGCTAGATCTGAGATGTAAAATAGTGACAGAGTGGACAAAGAAGTTGACTTTAAATAGCAATTTTGTTTTACCTTAATCTGCATTCTTTAACAATGGGGCAATCATTACAGATCTTAAGGAGTCAGGTTTACCTGTATTTTCATATTTGCAATTTTATCTTTCAGTCTAATGATCATGGCTTCTTCACTGATTTTACACATACAACATTTTCAGTCTGAGCATTTTCTGGCGTATTTTCTAAGAACTTTAGACTCTGGCACACCAAAAATTGAACTATATTGCCATTTGTCTAATACTTCCAGAAGAAAGTAAATTAAAATAATTTGAAATACCACTGTTTTCATCTTCGTCATCATCTTCTTTCTGTTTAGTGAAATGAAGTAATAAATTGCTGCAAATTCAATTTCTCTTTCCATTGCTGGTTCATGCTTACAGATGATAGCTTAAGAAAATGAACAAATGCCTCTTGAAAAACTGTCTTGACTACTCTTCATACTCTGCTGAAGGAAATGTAAAATGGACCACTCTATGAAGGGCAAGTGTCAATATTGACCACGTTCACAAATACATTTCCTCTTTGATCCTACAATTCTCCTTTCACAGTTACACGGAGACTTAGTGCGGTTCAAAACCACCACCAGCTTCTTACTCTGGTGCTGCTGTTGCACCAGTTAAAAGGTCAGCTGACTTAATTTCTTCTGGGCTCCCAAGGTGCAGAGCTCAGCCTTGCCAGCCCCTTCGTTGCAGCCAGCCTACTGTACCCAAAGTACAGTTCTCTGATTCTCCTCAGACTCAAAAGCCAACTGTGGAGCTCTGTTCCTCCTGTCGTCCCCGAGGAAAACAAGCTTCTTTCCACCTGTTCACATGGGCAGCCACATGCCTCAGGTAAAGCTGGTCCTGCTCACCACTCCCAGCAATCACCAACTGCTAGAAATGAAAATTTTCCTTAAAAAAGGAAAATGGAGGGGGGGGAACTCTGTAAACCTAAATTCCAATTAAACACTTCTGAATTCGTTGTGTCTCATAGATTCGCTAGTGACGCTTAAGATGAATAGTTTTAGGGTAACCACTCGAGATTCACCCCAGGAAATGAAAGAAAGTAACTTGTTGGTAGCTCCGGGGCTAGTAAAATCGCGGAGCACATTCAGTGGAAGATCCTGTTACAGGTCACATCAGATGAGGTAGGGATGAGGCAGGATGAGGTAAGGCCTGAAGAATGGGGCTGAGACTTAAGGCCTGGGGCAAACAGTGGAAAAGAGAGTTGTCTCCCTGTGTTTGAAGCTGGGAATCAAGCAGAAAACGCAGACACCACCGGCATATCACTCGTACTCCTAGGGCCGCGTGGCTTTCCCGCGCGCTCGCCTCGGGGGCGGGGAAGAACCCGGATGGAACCGCCCCTGCAGCCGGGACCCCCTACAGTCTTTGAATCCCTGCGTGGGGCGGAGTTGCCCTCCTTTCCATGCTCTGATTGGCTCGTTGCCGTAGGCTCCCTCCTCGCGATTGGACTTTGCCAGTGTCAGTCACAAAGCGTCACTGGTCTCTCAGATTGTTGCTAGAAGGCGACTGCGTCGACGTCTGATTAGACTCGCGGCGATTCACTTCCACGAGAGCGTTTTTCCTCCGGCGCTCAGGAACCTACCCTGTGCTTCTCGACTGTGGGGCCTGGAGGGAGGCGCATTGAGCCGACTCGAGAGCTATCTGGGGCGCCCAAGCGTTCCGTTCGTTACCCGCTCAGCGCCATGTCCTGGATGTTCAAGAGGTGAAGGGGGCGGAGGGGGTGGGGCGCGGGGTAACGGCCTGTCGGCGTCCCCAAATGAACCTGACCTTCCCCGCGTTCCCTTCGAGTTCTCCTCGCGTTCTCGGTGCAGCTTGTGGTGGCTCATCGCCGCGGGAGAAATAAATGCATAGCCTTGGCTGGCGAGGGGAGGCTCCTCAGGCCAGCCTCATGCCAGGGCCTTGGAGAAATCTCTCTCAGGGGCTGTGGGGGGCCTAGGGTTCAAAGCTCCACTCTTAAGCCGGGCTCCTGATCTGAGCTTTATTCAGCGAACACACGTTAGATGCTCACTGTGCGCTAGATGGTGTGCTCGGAATAAAGGGCCAATTAAGAAAGCCCTTGTCCCCAAGTAGCTCACAGTTGATGTGCATGCACAGACATTGATATGTATTTGCAGTGGAGCCAAAGAGGTATGCGCGGCGTTCAAGGAAAACGCGGGGAAATAGCTTCCATCTGTTCTTAGGAGAGTGGAAACTTTCAGGAAGCCTCTCAACGAACTTCCCCTTATTTTTCATTTTCGAAATTGGTGTACATGCCTGTTCCTGGAACAGTTATCCATGGGATTGAGGGTACCCTTAAACCAACGGGAATGGGAGGCTTGAGGTCACCTTCCCATGATGGCATGATTTGGTGGTCTGAATAAGGGTTCTGTTTGGAGAGAATTAAAATAGTGAATGCTGGATGTATTATCTGTAACCGTATAAATGGCGTCACATATAATAATAGTTCCATATTTGCAAGTCGTTTCCAGTTCAATTTTTATTGAAATTTGGTGTGTAATTAGAGTTACATCATATACATCTCAATTTAAATAGATGATCATCACTAGGGAAAAGATTTGTGAGCCCTTGTTGGAGTTTTCATTTTGAGTACTCGGTAGGTAGAAGAGGCATTACTGAACAGGTAGGGTTCCTGGAAACCTTCTCCACTCACTCCAATTCCTGCTTTACCCATAGTAACACTGTCAATCTTTATACAGCAGTTCCCACTAAAGATTTAACATGTTGAAATAAAATGAGAAAACAATTGGCCTATAAATATAATATGGTCTTTAGTTAAATATTGTATCATTTTCCTGTGCTTTTTCTTTTTTAATAGAGATCCTGTTTGGAAGTACTTGCAGACTGTCCAATACGGAGCCCATGGAAATTTTCCACGCCTCTCATATCCAACTTTCTTTCCCCGTTTTGAATTCCAAGATATTATACCTCCAGACGACTTCCTAACTAGTGATGAAGAGCTAGATTCAGTTTTATTTGGAACTTTGAGAGGTCATGTAGTTGGACTACGCTATTACACAGGAGTAGTGAGTATAATAATATTAGATATTAAGTTGAAATATATTTATCTTGTTAACCCAGAAGATAAGAATTTGAAGGTGATATGTACAATTAATACTTATTTTACTTTAAGTAGAATGTATCTGGGTAAGAGATAACAAATATTTAATGGCCAATTTTCTTTTGTATTTATATCCTGATTGTAATATATAAAGCACTTTTACCTGTATGGTTTCATTTGATGGCTATAATGACTTGAAGGTAGATAGAACATCTATTATCCCCTTTTTATAACTGAAGAACTGAAGCTTAGGAAGGTTAGATACTAGGGGTGTATTTGTAGAATAACTTCCAAGTCAGTTCTTTGCTTTCTCCTCTTCTGTCCCTTAGCGCATTTCTGTACTTCCAATATTTTTAATTTAGGAAGATTAATTCCTATTAGATAAGGGAATTGTCTATTTTTAGGTCCTTTTTTTTTTTCCTTTATGTAGTAAGACTATCTGTCTCCCAATTTTTCTCCCTACATCTATCTTTCTGTATCTCTATTTGTATTGTGTGTATGTGAGACAGAGATAATATATGACTTTATATCTGGTGAGAAGTTGTCTTTGTTATGGTTATGTAGTATGTTTCTGTGTTATTTGGATGATGTGTCACTAGTTTTCATCTTTATTATGAAATATTTTAAGCATGCATAAAAGTAGAATAGTATAACAAACTCCCATATACCTGTGATTCAGCGGTTAACAAATTTTTCTCACATTTCTTTCATCACTTTTTCTTTTGTCCTTTAGGACAAAAAAAATCTCTACTGTTTCAGTTTACATCCATATAATTCAGTATGTCTCTAAAAAAGTTCAGACTTTGTCATTTTCATACTTAACAAAATTAGTAATTCTTCATTATATCTAATAACTAATCCATAACCAGTTTTCTTAATTGTTTAAAAATGTCTTTTTATAGTTGTGTTTTTTTTGAAAAAGAGCATGCCAGAGCATGAGGGGGGAGGGGCAGAAGGAGAGGAAGAGAGAGAATCTTAAGCAGGTTCAAGTGTGGAGCCCCACAAGGGGCTGGATCTCATGACCCTGAGACACTTAACTGACTGAACCACCCCACGTAGGCACCCCTCCTATATTTTCTTTATATCGGAGCTTCTTAGATTATTTTGTAATTGTCTGAAATGTGTTGTTCAGGAGATTTCTTAGGAAAGAAGGATTTCCCGAGTTTCTGTATGTTTCTAATTGTGACATTTATATTGAAGGGCAGTTTGGCTAAATATAAAGTCTTTAGCCCGTATTTTCTCTCTATATTTTGATGTTGCATAAAATGTTGGTGAGAATTCTGATGACAATATGATTTCTCTCCCATATAAGTGAATTGGGAATTTTTGCCTCCATAACTAAAGAATATTTTTCCTTATTTTGAAAATCTAGTAGTTTTATTGGGGTATTCTTATGATTGCCCTGTAACTTCATTTTCTTCTATTTCAGAAAATTTTTCTTTAATTACAGTTTTAAATGCTTGCTTTGTTTTTCAGGGACTCCATTCTACCATCTATCTGTTAGATCTCCTCTGCATGTATCTATGCCTGTGTATATGCTTATTATTTTCTCTGAAATCCTTTCTGTCATACTTCTTCACTTTTTAATTTTTCATCATTTATTTCTCTTACCATGTTTTCCACAAGGTCTGTGCACTTTGTGTTCTTTCTGGTTTTTAATTCTGAAATAGTTTTTCATTTCTAATTTTTTCCTGAAATCTATTGGTTCTTATCTCCCATCCATCTCTCTTCTTTAGTTCCCATATCTATCTCTGAGCTTGCCTATTTCTGATTTGTGCTATTTTTTCAAAACTTAGATTGTTTTCTAAATTATTTTAAGCCATTGTGAAATACTAGATTATGGTTTCTGATCTTAGAACATTTACTATTTGTTGAGCTTAGAATAATTTCTATGACACTAGTAAGCTAATAAAAATGTTGAGCCCATTAAAAATAATCATCACTTTTTTTGTTTTTAAAATATGTATTATTTATTTTATAAGTAATAGATACTCATTATTTTAAAATGGCTAAAAGAAAAACCATTAAATCTCCCTGTAGTTTATCATCCTGGACCATAAGTTATTCATTTTATTTTTTCACACTTTACTCTGTGGGCATATGCATGTAAATTGAAATCATATTATGTATTAAAAATTGAGATTGTTATTATGTCTATTATAGTGATCACCCTTTTTTCTCCTGGTAAAATATTAGGACTGTCTTTTCATGTCAGTACAAATCTATATCGTATTTTTAATTTCCTTATTGATGGACATTTTGAGGTTGATCACTATTATGAAAATATAGTAAAAATTGAGGTATTTATCTTTGCATACTTATTATTTTCAACTTTTTCCAGTTTAATTAAGATGTGATTTACATGAGAAAATACATTTTTTTTTTTTTTAAGATTTTATTTATTTATTTGACAGAGAGAGACACAGCGAGAGAGGGAACACAAGCAGGGGGCGTGAGAGAGGGAGAAGCAGGCTTCCCGTGGAGCAGGGAGCCCAATGTGGGACTTGATCCCAGGATCCTGGGATCATGATCCAGCCAAGGGCAGACACTTAATGACTGAGCCACCCAGGCACCCCCCCCTTTTTTTTTTTTTTTTAGAAAATATGCATTTCTAAGTATATGATTCCAAGAGTTTTGACAAAGATAAATACATGATAATCACCATTCTAGTCAAGATATAGATTATTTCTATCACCCCTGAAAGTTCTGTTGTGTTTCATTGCAGTCATTTCTGCTGTACCTGCCCTAACAACTACAATCTAATTTCTGTTGGTATCAGTTTAGCCTGTTCCAGAGCTTTATATGCATTAAGTCATACATTATGTACTCTTTAATACTAGCTTCATTCAAACTCAGCATAATTCAAATACTTACTTAGTCAGTTTTGGCAATTTATATTTTTAAAGAAGAGCATCTATTTAAAATTTCAAATTTATGCTACAGAGTTGTGCTTAGTAACATTTATACTTGAAAATATTTTAACTGTGTTCATTCTTTGTGTTATATATTTGTGTCTAGTTTTTGTCAGTTAGCCTTGGTAGAGATTTGTTTCATCTTTTCAAACAACCTTTCTTGGATTTTTCTTATGGTTGTTATTTTTCTTCATTGTTTTCTGTTTTATATTCTGTTATCCTATTTTCCTTAAGTTTATTTTATTTTTAGATTTCTGATTTGAATGCTTAATTTTAATCTTAATAATAATAGCTTTTAATCTTAAACATTTTTCAAAGTACTGTATTAGCTATATCTCCTAAGTTTTGATATATAAAGTTGGCATTGCTAATTTTTTTTTTAAGTTTTTTTTTTTTTTTTTTTTATTTGACAGAGAGAGACAGTGAGAGCAGGAACACAAGCAGGGGGAGTGGGAGAGGGAGAAGCAGGCTTCCCACTGAGCAGGGAGCCCGATGCGGGACTCGATCCCAGGACCCTGGGATCATGACCTGAGCCGAAGGCAGACGCTTAACGACTGAGTCACCCAGGTGCCCGGCATTGCTAATTTTTTAAGATTATTTAATTTATTTTTATTTTTAATTTTTTAAAGATTTTATTTATTTATTTGACAGACACAGCGAGAGAGGGAACACAAGCGGGGGAATAGGGAGAGGGAGAAGCAGGCTTCCCGTGGAGGAGGGAGCCCAATGTGGGGCTCAATCCCAGAACCCTGGAATCATGACCTGAGCCGAAGGCAGACGCTCAACTGACTATTTTATTTTTAAAGATTTTATTTATTTAGTTGAGAGAGAGAGAGAGATCACCAGTGGGTGGGGGAGAGAGGGGAAGGGCAGAGGGGGAAGGAAAAGCAGACTCCCCACTGAGCAGGGAGCCTGACGTGGGGCTCAATTCCAGGACCCCTGGATTATGACCTGAGCTGAGGGCAGATGCTTAACCAACTTAGCCACCCAGGTTCCCCTATTCATTTATTTGAGAGAGTGAACGCGCACGCAAGTGCTTGTACCTGAACAGGGGGAGGGGCAGAGGGAGAACCCAGGACAGAAGCAGACTCCCTGCTGAGCACCAAGCCCTGTGTGTGGTGCTGGAGCTCCCTGAGATCATGACCTGAGCCGAAGTCAAGAGTCAGAGGCTTAACTGACAGCCATCCAGGTGCCCCAGGCATTGCTAATTTTTAAATGTTTTTTTTTTAATGTGTTTTTGTGAGCTTATGGTTAAGTTTTTTATTTCTTGACATGTCTAAGTATTTTATAATAAAATAGATTATTTCTTTCCTATTCTAAAAATATTGTTATGGGGTGCCTGGGTGGCTCAGTCGTTAAGCGTCTGCCTTTGGCTCAGGTCATGATCCCAGGTTCCTGAGATCGAGCCCCACATCAGGCTCCCTGCTCAGCAGGAAGCCTGCTTGTGTTCCCTCTCTCACCGTGTCTCTCTGTCAAATAGATAAATAAAATCTTTAAAAAATATATTGTTATAATTAGTTGTAATTCTCTTTGTTTTTAATCTTTTTTTTTAAGATTTTATTTATTTATTTGACAGAGAGATATAGCGAGAGCAGGAACACAAGCAGGGGGAGTGGGAGAGGGAGAAGCAGGCTTCCTGCTGAGCAGGGAGCTAGATGGGGGACTCGATCCCAGGACCCTGGGATCATGACCTGAGCTGAAGGCAGATGCTTAATGACTGAGCCACCCAGGCACCCTGTTTTTAATCTTTTTTAATACGTCCTTTTCTGTCTTGGTGTTCAGACCTCATTTTCTTTGTCTTTATAGTCTTTAGCATTTTGGCCTATATGTATTCTATTTTAAATTCTATCATTAATTATTATCTACTATCTATCTACTAGCAGTAATTGGCTATCATCTGTAGTAAATCACAGTTACCGACTTTTAATAAGTGATGATTTATTACAATAAAAGAAAATTATCTAATTTGTTTGAGATGAAATCTTAAAAAAGTAAGTTTTTTTACCTAACTTTTTGGGGTTATATATTTCTTGGAATATGCATAATTTGGTTTAAAAAAAGATCATGCTTACAGGCATTGGCAGAAAGGATGGGACTGGGAGAGAACAGAGCTATGCTTTATGAATATCTCCAAAGGGCTAGAGAGCAATATCTGTCTGATAATCTGACTGGTCAGGCTATAGTGAATCTTGAATCAGTAAACAGATGGTGGTGGTGGTTTGAAGCAGCATTCCTTTGTCTTTTTCAGGGTATTAAAGTGATAATTCACTACCATAAAATTCACCATTTTTATTTTTTAGAGATTTTATTTATTTGTCAGAGAGAGCGAGAGCTCGTGAGCGTGCACACACAAGCAGGGGGAAGGGCAGGCAGAGGGAGAAGCAGGCTCCCTGCTGAGCAAGGAGCCTGATGCAGGACTCTATCCCAGGACGCTGGGATCATTACCTGAGCTGACGGCAGACGCTTAACCAACTGAGCGACACAGGTGTCCCAAAATTCACCATTTTTAAAGTACAGTTGAGTGGTTTGTATTCACAGGGTTGTGCAACCATCCCCACTGTCTGATTCCATAATGTTTTGTCACTCCAGAAAGAACCCTATACGCTTTAGAAATCACTTGCTATTACTCTCTCTTCTCAGTCCCTGATATCTACTCATTTATTTTCTATTTCTATGGCTGTGCCTACTCTACACATCACACAGAATGAAACCATACAATATGTGGCTCTTGGGTCTAACCATTACTGCCATCTTTTGCGTTAATATTTTCTAGTGTGCCATTTTAATTTCCTCATTTCTTTCACTGTATATTTTGAGTTGTTTCCTTAGTTGTTGCTCTGGGGAATTACAATTAATATCTTAATTCATAAGAATCTAGTTTGGATTAGTGCCAACTTAATTTCAATAGCATATAAAAATTTTGCTTATAGAAAGCTCCATTTCCCTCTTTCCCCATTCCTTTGTGCTGTTAACATACAAATTACGTCTTTATTTACAGTGTATGCACATCAACACAGATTTATAATTGTTTTATGCACTTTTATTCAGGTAGGAGAAAAAAGTTAAAACCAAAAAATGTATACTTTTTATATTTACCCATTTAATTACCTTTACCTGTAGTCCTTATTTCTTTGTGTAGATTCACGTTATTGTCTAGTCCTTTGATTTCAGCCTGTAGGTCTCTCTTATAATTTTTTTTTTAAAGATTTTAGTTATTTATTTGACAGAGACAACTAGAGAGGGAACACAAGCAGGGGGAGTGGGAGAGGGAGAAGCGGGCTTCCCGCGGAGCAGGGAGCCCGATGTGGGGTTCGATCCCAGGACCCTGAGATCATGACCTGAGCCGAAGGCAGCCGCTTAATGACTGAGCCACCCCAGGCGCCCCTCTCTTTAATATTTCTTACAGGACAGGTCTTGGTGGTGATTTCTCAGTTATTGTTTAACTGGAATGTCTTAATTTCTCCTATACTTTCGAAGGGTAATTTTATCAGATATAGAGTTCTTGGCTTTAGTTTTTTTTGAAGCACTTTGAAAAGTTATTCCACTATCTTTTGGCCTCTATGCTTTCTAATGAGAAATCGGATGTTAATCTTATTGAGGATCCTCCTATAAATAAGGAGTTGCTCCTCTTGTTGCTTTCAGCATTTTTTTCCACAGCTTGATTATGATGTGTCTGGATTTAGATCTCTTTAAGTTTAGTTTATTTGGAGTTTGTTGAGTTTCTAAGATATGTAGATTAATGTTTTTCATCAAATTTGGGGAGTTCTCAGCTATTATTTCTTCAAATATTCTTTCTACCCTTTTTTCTCCTCCCCTTCTGAGACTGATGTGTATCTTAGATATGGTTGCTATCGTCCCACAGATCTCTGAGGCCTGTTCATGTTTCTTCATTTTTTCTATATATTCCTCAGACTCTGTAACTGTTCTTAGACTCCCATCGAATGTCTTCATCTTCATTGATAACTTCTGCCTCCACATAATCTGCTGTTGAGCCTCTCTACTGAATTTTTTTTTTACTTTACTGTACTTTTTGACAACAGACTTTGTATTTGGTGAGACATAGTTTTTATGTTTTCCTTTAGTTTTTTAGACATGGTTTGCTTTAGGTTTTTGAACATACTTAAAATTTAAATTTTTTTCCTAGTAGGTCAAACATCTGTGCTTCCTCAGGGACAGTTGATAGTTTTTTTCCTATGAGTGAACCATACTTTCTCATTTCTTTGCATGTCTCTTTTGTTGTTACTGTCGAAAAGTAGACATTTTAAATAATGTGGCAACTGTAAAAATTAGATTCTTCTCCCTCTCCAGGGTTGTTTGTTGTTGCTGATTTTGGAAATTGTTGCTTGTTTAGTGATTTTCTTGAATTAACCCTGTAAAATCTACTGATGTCTGTACTTGGTTAGCTTAATGGTCAGCTTATGATTAAACCAGAACCAGTAAATCTATCCGTCTTTATGGGGATCTGTATGCACTTGGGGCACTCCTTCAGTTGACAGTTCTTCCTTAACCTTCATGTCCTGCTTGTTCAGAGCCTTAAGTTTAGCCAGAGGTGTGAGCTTATGGTCTTCTTAGGTCTTTTCCTGATCATATGCACAGCCCCGGGCATGCATACAGCCCTCTGCTTGAATATGGCCTTATACATTCCCAGGAATATATTGGAGCTTTTCAGAGCCTTAGTGGACATCTTAGTCCCCAGCTTTCCTTTTAATCCTTTTGGTTATTGTATTGTTTGCTCCAGCTGTTACCCGCTGCCTGTAAAATTGTTTCTAACAAACACCCACCCAAGGAAGGTTTTTTTGTATTGGTTGAGCTCAGAGATCCAATAGAAAGCACTTTGCAAATGAGGATATTCTGGAGAACCATCATACAGGTCAAATAATGACAATTCTTTGGAAATTAATCTTTGAAAGATTCTGTTCCATTGCACTCCCTTTGGTGACTACTAGATTGCACCAAGAATTTTAGCAGATTATTTTTAAAAGGCTATCATGCAGCTGAGAGCTGGAGATGGGACTAGGACACTGATGTTTAGCTGTTTTGTTTAGTTTTGTTTTGTTTTGTTTTTTTGAATTAACACCCTCCAGGTTTCTGCAATCCTTTGGTTGGTTTCCAGATGTCTGGAAAAGTTGATTCTGACAATTTCTGCCATTTTTTTCATTGCCATTATGGAAGAGAGAATTTTCAGAAGTCCTTAACTCTTCTGTTTTCAATGACATCACCCTCAGGCAACTTTTAATCTAGTAGAATCAGAATGACATGAATTGAAGGTTGGACATATTTTCTTAATTTCATTCCATTTTGACTTATAATTAATATCTTTTTCCCCTTTTAGAGTCTGGAGAAATCAGACTTAGGAAACAGCCTGCCTGGATTTAAATTCTAGTTCTGCTACTTAATAGCTTTATGACCTTGGTCAAGTTACTTAACTTTTCTGTGCTTTAGTGTCTTTATCAGTAAAATGAGGGTAACGATAGTACCCACGGATAGAGTTGTGAAGATTTGAAAAGTCAAATCTATGTAATGTACTTAGAACATTGGCACATAATAAGCACTCAGTAAAGATCACGTGTTTTCGGAAGTTATGTTGAAAATTTTAGTGTGAAACTTTTATTTAGTTTTGATTGTATCTTTCAGATATCAAGGATTTGTTAACTTCCCAGTGAATGTAAGTTTAAAAAATACTGTAAAAAACATAAAATATATTTTTATATTACTATACAAATATGAGTCTAAGAAAATCTACATTTCTTATATGCTGTTATTAAGTAAGTATTAAAAAAATAAATGGAAAGCCCAGATTAAGTTAAATGAAGAAAGCTATTGTATGTTTATTATTTATAATATTATCTGTTTGTTAATTTATTAGGTTAATAATAATGAAATGGTTGCGTTACAACGAGAGCCCAATAACCCCTATGATAAGAACGCAATTAAAGTAAACAATGTGAATGGAAATCAGGTTGGCCATTTAAAGAAAGATCTTGCAGCTGCTTTGGCCTATATCATGGACAACAAATTGGCACAGATTGAAGGGTAATGTACTTTCAAAGTTTAGTTTTAATAATTATAAATTGTGGTCTTTGAATTTAAGAGGCTATATAGTTGCCATGACAACTTTTATCACTATGCTTTTAGTATGTGTTCAATAAATGTGTTAATTCTTTTTGCATCTGCCTCTACTACCCCAGCCATGAAACAACTATTCCCTTACTTTCCTACTAAATTATTACCACGGAAAATAATAGACTTTGGCTCAAATATTAGGAAATCCATACCATGTGTCCAAACCTTTTAGTGCATAGATTTGGGAGTTTGGAAGTGTTTGTTTAAATCAGAGGTTGTAAACTAGTAGCCTGTGATCGTATGTAGGTGAGTTTCATTTTGCCTACATAGTGTTTTATAATTTTTCATTTATTTCCAATATTCAAATATCTGGATATTCATTTTATATAGGTTAATTTTTTCCCTAATTGAAAATTATTTGTGAAGATTTCTCTTGACAAATGGAAGATCTGACCTTCATTTGCACAGAACATCAGTTGACTGGAGCAGAGTAGCAGCTGCTGCTTTAGGCAAGGCCTGTATTCTCCCAGTTCTACCACCTCTTCCTTTTTTTTAAAACTCCCAGTCTCCTTGGTTACCATTTTTTCTCTTTCAGGCATTTAGTCTGTGATCTCAATTTAAGTATGGAATGTTTAGAATATGAAAAGGTGAGGTTGGATGACAAATATTCAGTAATGTCTTCTCACTTGTTTTCTCCATTCTCAGTTCATTAAATTTTTTGGATATTGAGAATAAATTTTTAGTGAATCATGGATCATAAATATATTTGACACTTCAACATGGGTTTGACCTATACAGGTCCACTTAAATGCAGATTTTTTTAAAATAAATGCAGTACACTACTGTGAATGTATTCTGTCTTTATGATTTTGTTAATTTTTTTTAGCTTACTCTAAGAACACAGTCTATCATGCATATAACCTACAAAATATGTGTTAATTGACTATGTTTTTGGTAAGGCTTCTGGTCAACAATAGGCTATTAGTAGTTAAGTTTTTAGGGTATCAAAAAGTTATATGTGGATTTTTAACTGCATGGGGGTCAGTGTCCTTAAACCCCATGTTGTTAAGGGTCAGATGTAGTTCTTGCAAATCATTCTCCATCGTCCTAGAATGGGTTGCTATTGTCAGTGGTTCTGTTAGTGAAAGCTCTTCCCTTTCAATTAAGCTTACTCTTGTACCTATCTTATAATCTCAGTTATAGGCTATCCTGCTTTATTCCATCTTTTCAGTTTCTTCTGGCTTTCTGTTCCAAAAGAGGAACAGAAACTGTTGTTGATCCTATTCCCTGTACTTTTTCTGTTATTCTAGTTTGCCCAGTAGTTCCTTATTTCACTTCCTTGCAAAATTTGAATGTGATGCTTACAATATTTTCTTATTTTATTTTATTTTTTTAAAAGATTTTATTTATTTATTTGACAGAGACACAGCAAGAGAAGGAACACAAGCAGGGGGAGTGGGAGAGGGGGAAGCATGGAGCAGGGAGCCCGATGTGGGGCTCGATCCCAGGACCCTGGGATCATGACCAGAGCCGAAGGCAGATGCTTAACGACTGAGCCACTCAGGCACCCCAGTGATGCTTACAATATTTAATAGTCATTCTTAATGGAAGTAAAAATAACAGTTCTAATTTTCTCTTTTTTTTCTCCTCAAATATAATAGGGTCGTTCCTTTTGGTGCAAACAATGCTTTTACCATGCCTCTCCATATGACTTTTTGGGGAAAAGAAGAAAACAGAAAAGCGGTTTTAGATCAGTTGAAGAAACATGGATTTAAATTGGGTCCTGCACCAAAAAGTAAGTTTAGAGTTTAAGCTCCTATTATTTTGCTACTGTAAGATGCAGGAATTATAAAACATTTCTCCTCTTGAGAAATAATTTGTGTTGAAGGCTCTGAGTTGTAACTCTTCTTAGGAATCTTTTTAAGGAAATCCCGTTTTTTTTTTTCCTCTTTATTTTGAAATAATTACCGATTCATAGGAGGGGGCGTGTGTGTGTGTGTGAGAACATGCACATATACATACAAAGAGGTCCTGTATTCCCTCCCCTAATTTTCCCCAATGATAATATCTGGTTTAAAATCCCTGATTTTAAACTTCGTCTGATAAATTATAGACAAAAAGAATCTCCCAATAGGGAATAAAGAAGTATTATTTATTTGGCAAGAGTCTGTTAAAAAATGTGGCATTTTTTTTAATGACTCTTAGTTTTTAAAAAATCTTTTAAGTATATTTAGAACACAACTAAAAGTTATTTACTGAAAGATCATTTGGTGATTTTATTCATTTTGTAAATTACAGCTTTAGGATTCAGTTTAGAAAGTAGTTGGGGCTCTGGAAGAGCTGGACCAAGCTATAGTATGCCAGTTCATGCTGCAGTACAGATGACAACTGAGCAGGTATGCTTTTTTATTTTGTAATCTAAAAGTGAATTTTAAATGTTGAAGATTGATGTTTAAAAGAATAAGATAAATATGTATCTTCTAGTACTTGTGATCTTCAGGTATGTTAAGTTATGAAACACACTATAGAATATATATAAAAAACTTTTTTTTTAAGATTTTGAGAGAGAGCAAGTGAGAGCAAGCAAGAGCAGGTGGGAGGGGCTGAAGGAGAGAGAGAAGCAGACTCCCTGCTGAGCAGGGAACCCGACATGGGGCTTGATCCCAGGACCCTGAGAATCTCTGTTAGCCTTTTTGTCTTCTAATTGTAGTTACCATATTTTACCTGCTTGTTATTAGTAGGGCTTGAGCTTGTGTCTGGTGGGTAAACCCCAGGTTACCTCTCTAACTTTTTTGATTTGGCCTGATTTCTTCTGGGCTACTGCTTTGTATTCATGTGCTGATTTATAAAAGTAATTATAACACATGTTGCTATAGAATTAGATTAGATCAGTTTAAAGAACCAACTAAATTAGCATAAGGTTAAAATCATCTATTAATGTTTTGTAGCACATAACAAGTTGTTTGCAGTAACAGTAAATGAAGTGTCATTCACATAAAAAAAGTCAAATAAATGGACCTGGTAGGATCTGACAAAATGTTTTGAATACAGCTAATAGAATCACAGAATTTCAATGGCAGAAGGAACCTTAGAGACACTCTTAAGTCTAAATTATCCCTTTCATTTTATAAGAATAAGATATAGGCCATAAAGGTTAAGTCTCTTGCCTAATGTTATATATAGATTTGTGACAGAGCTGTGACAAACCCTAGATTTAATTTCTTCCATATTTTGGATTGTAACACAACCTCTTACACCTAAAGCACCTATTCATTCTGCCTTCAGTGAGCAATGTAGCAGCTCAAAGAATATATTAGGTACCTTTTGGTATTCAAATCTTTTTGTTAATTAAATGATTTGAAAATTCTGAATTAAGTGAAACTATTTTAATTGGTTTGTTTCATGATGTTTCTTGTTGCTATTTGTTGTAGCTTAAAACAGAATTTGACAAATTGTTTGAAGATTTAAAAGAAGATGATAAAACTCATGAAATGGAACCAGCTGAGGTACTGAGTCAATATTTCCTATTTATTTATTTATTTAACTTTTAAAAATATTTGATTTATTTAGAAAGGGAGAGAGCAAGATGGGGGAGGGGCAGAGGGAGAGAGAGAATCTCAAGCCGACTCTGAGTGCGGAGCCCTACGGGGGCTCAGTCCCACGACGTCAAGATCATGACCTGAGCCAAAATCAAGTCAGACACTTAATCAGGCACCCCCAATATTTTTTATTTAAAACTATTTGGAATTTTAAAATACACTGTTAATCTGTACAGTTTTTAGCACAAGATGAGCTGTTTTCCAGAATCTGCATGGAGAAAAGGGACTGGTTTAATTTCTATTTAACACATTCCTTTTATTTATAGGCTGTTGAAACACCATTGCTTCCACATCAAAAACAAGCTCTAGCTTGGATGGTTTCACGGGAAAACAGTAAAGACCTTCCA
This sequence comes from Zalophus californianus, assembly GCF_009762305.2. NCBI lineage: Eukaryota > Metazoa > Chordata > Mammalia > Carnivora > Otariidae > Zalophus > Zalophus californianus. Next base: position 103,976,938 of record NC_045595.1, on the reverse strand, counting down.
CCATTTTGGGAACAGCGAAGTGACTTATACTATAACACAATAACAAATTTTTCTGAGAAGGAGCGACCAGAAAATGTCCATGGAGGAATTTTAGCTGATGATATGGGTTTGGTAATTATTTTTTTTCTTGAGTTAATAAAATTTTATTTTGTAATTATAATTTTATAGAAAGTAATTTTGAAGTAGAAGGAGATAGGAACATGTTGGTGCTGGTGTGGGACTAGATTTCACTTTTGGTATAGAACAGTTTTCTCTGTGTCTTGCACTTAAAATGAGGCTACGTTTTTTTTGTTTTGGTTTATTTTGTTAAGGTACAATTAAATTAATTAGCAATGTATAAACATATTTCTCAATTTTCTTTTGAAATTCAAGGTAGCTTATCTTTCATGGGTTTTCTTTAGGAAAAGACAACAATGTTACATGAAATTGTATTTTGTCACAGTATTGTGATATACAGAGTATTAAATATACATTTGTGATTCCTTACACCAGCAGTTTTTATACTTTTTGGTCTCCATAACCCTTATACCCTTATAAATTTTTGACAATCCCAAAGAGCTTTTTGTATTTCTGGGTTATATCAATATTTATAGTATTAGATGTTAAAACAATTTTTAAGTTAGTAATTTAAAAATAAACTCATTACTTATTAACATACATAGCATATTTTTAAATGAAAAGGGACTATTCCAAAACAAAAGTAATTTTGATAAGACTGGCATTGTTTTACATTTTTGCAAATCTCTATAATGTTTGGCCTAAGAGATGAATTCTGAGTCCTCATAACTGCTTTTTCATTCAGTCTGTGTGATAAGGTGTTTTGGTATACCAGTACATAAGGATTAGTCCTCACACAGATAATGTAGTTGGGAAATGGGAGGAGTATTTTAAAAGTAGTCTTTTTAGATAACTGTGTATAATTCTTTGATACAACAACAAAATTGAGCAAGTATTAGTTTATTAAAGGTTAACAGTTATAATGTCGAGCTTAAAAATTGTATCTGAGCTTTTGTACTCTGTTGTATTAAAATCCATTGGTGGGCTTGCACATTGGATGGATATTGCGCTCATGCATGATTTTATAACATCAGGCATTGCTTATTTGGAAAATATTGGTTCATTGAGTTACAAGATCTGCCAGATGTTGATGCATTTCATTATATAGTATCAAAAGTTTATATTCTTTGATATTACTGCTAATTTTATTAGGCATTTGCATTTTGGGAAGCTGCTGTGCTTATGGTGTCAGATACAAGTTTTCCAACATTCTAATTTTTGCTTGAAAGTTCAGATTTTATCATTTACAACAAATCTGTCAATTATTTTCCCTTGAAAATAGCTGTACTTTGTTCATTTTTCAAAAAAAGTCTGCCATTCAGTCATAAATAACTGGTTGTTGGTCATTCTTTCAAGTAAAAATAGTGATGCATGAAAAAATGATGCATGGTGATGCATGGTGCTGGTTGAGCTTGTAACCTCAGTCTCACAAGTAATTTTTCTCTAGATAACCGTCATATTTTGGTGTGCAACGAAAGTATTTTTATGTGTTCTTCCCTTCTTGTTATACTTACAACTTTTACGTATGTAGTTGAGGCAAGATTTAATAAAACTCATGTGTCCTGCTTCATCAAGAATATTCTTACAGAATATTCTTAAAACTAGCTTTTTTTTTTTTAAAGTATTTGGCAGCTAAGAATACAATGACCACTAGTATGATGTAGTGCCAGCTGCTTAGTCCTTAGCAGTATTATGAAAATAGGTTTGTACATATTCCTGAGAGGGTCCTGGGAAACTCTAGGAGCTGTGGGCTACACTTAGAAAACTGCTGCTTTAACTGTTTTAAAATTGCCAGTTATTTCTGTGTTGCTAATTATAAATTCACCTATGGAAAGTATTGAAAAATTACATGCTTCTATTTAAGAAAAATGCACAAGAAATACGTCATTTATGCTTTGTTGATAAGTTATAGTTTTTAAGTTTTACAGTGATATTTAAATGAAAATAAAATGATTATCTCGTGCATACTGGAATTACTAATCACTTTAAATTAACTCTGAACTGCATGGCAAGCAAATAGTTGTAGTTTCATGATAAAGTTATTAGTTCAGGGTTAAACATAAAATCTTATAACAGCAGTCTTCCAGTAGAATCATATTTCTCAGGGATGCTTATAGTATTTTATGGAGTAAACCATTTAATAATTCTTAGAAATATAGTGTGGGAAAGCATTTCTTAATCAACAGAATTCTTTTTATTAATAGATTATTTAATATAATAGTATGCTTCTGTGGCCTTGAATGCTATATGATACTTGCCCATTTGATTTTATAATTGGTTTTGGAATGTTCTCTGGTCAATTGAGTTTCAGAGTCTGACCATTTGTCTTTTAAAAACATCTTTAAAGGGCAAAACTCTGACAGCCATTGCAGTAATTCTTACCAACTTCCATGATGGCAAACCTCTTCCTGTTGAAAGAATTAAAAAAAGTCAACTGAAGAAGGTAAAGTATTAGTGTGTTTTCTCTGAAGTCTCTGGTTCATTTTAATTTTGTCATTAAAAAATAATTTGCCAAAAAATTGATAATACACCCAGTGTTTCTAGAGAAATGCTGAATGGCCTCTCTTATGTGTTGCTGAAAAGAGTGAAAGTTGTGTACTACATTCTTGAGGGTAAATGGGTAATATATATCAAGAATCTTAAAAGTGTTTATGATCTGTGATTCAGTAATGCCATTTCAGAGAAACTAAAGAAGTTATCAGAGGGGCCCTTGGGTGGCTTAGTCGGTTAAGCATCCGACTCTTTGATTTTAGCTCGGGTCTTGATCTCAGGGTTGTATGAGCCCTGTGTTGGGCTCCACACTGGGTGTGTGGAGCCTACTTAAAAAAATAAATTTGTTTAAAAAAAATAATGGAAGGAAGGAAGTCATCAGAAATCCATTTTTTTCCAGAGATAAAAGTACAAACTTTTCCCCCTATGCATTATTTAAAGGCAGAAAAGAAACTCCTCTCAGTAAGGTAACGGTTATGTTATTATGTAGCCTTAAAATTTAATATTTTTTAACTATAAAATCCTGTTTTTGAAGAACACTTTTATGATGATTTTTTTAGTTAAAAAAAAGGCCAGGGACACATTTTGAATAGAATTGAGTCTCATTTTGGAAAGGCATATTTATGTATGTCTGAGTCTGAATGTAGTCATACATAGTGATAATTATGTCCTAGTGAGGATAACATGGATGACTTTCTTGATACTTAATTTATACATATTTTTACATATGGCATATAGACATATACTCCCATTTCTAAGAATTAAAAAAATAGTTTTATGGGAAAAATGTTATTAGAATGAAACAGTTATTTTCCATTTTCAGCTTGAAATTCAAAGAACTTAGGGAATAACTGAGCAAAAGGTATAATACTTCTATACCTCTTTTTTGGACTTTCTGTATTGCTGTTCTAATTTTTTTAGTTTTCAAAGAGGCTCCGTATCAGTTTCCTGCCACTGCTTATTAAGAGTCTGTTTTATTAATTTCTGCACCTTGGTTGCATTTCCTCCTTTGTACTTTTGTTGGGAGTTTAACTCTGTTGTCAAATATCTGAGATTCAGTTCCTTACCATGAGTAGTTTGATACTTTACATCCTGTGCTTCCTACATTTTGTTATTAAAACAGAACACCACCACCTAAGACTGCTTACAGCTTCAGTAGCAATTATCAGCTTAAAAAATTATCTGTTATCAGGAAGGCCTTTCCCCGCACCCTGCCCCCCGAAAATCAGCCATGCATTTAAGGTGTTAGGTAGCAGGAAGGTGTTAGTATATCTGGTTTGTCACATTCATTGAAATTGAGGCTGAAAATGATTTCTAGCTAAGAATTTATGGCAACAAAAATATTACACAGTTTTAAATAGATTTAGATATTCCAAGCTTACAGAGTGAAATGTCATTAATTTAAGTTCCATTAGATTGGAGTGTAATATGACTTGATAGGTTGGACTTTGTAGAAGGTTTTTAATTTTGAACTCTGAAGAAAAAACTTGCTGAGCAAAATCATTTCATATAAAAAAGTAATGTAATGGACATCCTTTATTTGTGGATAAAACTATTAGGTTCTTTTTTGCATGTTGTTTAATATAAATGGTTGTACTAATTATTGAAGAAGGCTAAGGTAGAACATTTGATGGAAAGCATTTTTAATATCAGTTTCTTCCGGGTATTCAATATAAGTGATGAATCACTTAAATTCTACACCTGAAACTACTTATTAAACTGTTAACTAACTAGAGTTTAAATGAAAACTTGGAGAAAAAAATAAAATCATTTGTCTGGCTTTTAAAAAAGAAAGGTGTAATACTGCTATAATAAAAATGTCAACTTTGGACTGCAATGTATTTAATAATTTTATAATGGCTGTGCAGTCTTAAATAATGTAAATATTTGACATTGATTAAAATAAAATATACTGAGCTCTGAAAATACAAATAAAAAATTACCTAAAATAACTCCTAGTTACATATTTCTAGATATGTTACATTTAAATTTTTCAGCTTAGTTAGACTCATACCTTTAGAAGGGGATGGATCTTTTCACCTACATTTTTAGTAAAACTTAACTGGTGGGATTTTGTAAGATGTTTCAAATTGTACGTTTTTAATACTAAAATCAAATTATCCTTTCTTATCCCAATCTCAGCAAAAATTACTTTGTACTCCTGCCCCCCGTCCTAATCTCTACTTGATATGACTAAATCACCTTTTTTTTTAAATGGGAAGAATTAAATTCAGCCCAATTGGCATTTGTTATTCGTACCTACAGAATGAAGTTAAGAATTAAAGATTAGAGGAACCCTGCCCTTTTAGACTCATGTAAAAGTTTTTTACGAAGAAGTGTAATTTTTACTTTTACAGAAGTTTTGTTATGTGTGTATTATTTGTGTGTGTGTGTGTGTGTGTGTGTGTGTAGAGAGAGAGAGAGAGAGAGATACATTTTGAAACAAAAGGATATATGTGAAGGGAAAAAGAAAAAGTCAGCCTTGGCAAGAAAATCCCTAATAGAGTATGATAGGAAGTACTCTGGACCCTGTACTATTGGAGCTGCCCATCCTGGGAATTCCGGAGAACAAGGATGGCAATGGCAGCCTCATTAAAGATAAGTTATTTACTGAGTAGGGACTCCTGGTTAGAAGCTTATAGTTTGAGAATTCCTTTTAATGCTAAAGTAAATTTCCATTTCATGTTCAGTGTTTCTTACACTAATTATATGCCATTTATAATTGAGTTTTGCCATTTGTATTCCTTTTGAACAGATAAAGACTGATTAGTTTTCTCTCTTTTTTTTTTTTGATTAGTTTTCTCTTTTGAGATACCTGTGAAAAAAAATTTTCAATCTATTTATTTTTCCTCTTCACTTAATGCATCTCCCCCCATTGCTCCAGAATGGAGTACCAATCTAAGTAATCTTTATTATGTAAAGTAAAGCAATGTAAAGGATGCATTTTAAGTTTATTTAAAACTGACAGCAGTGCTATGTAAGAAATATGCCTTTTCATCCAGGAGTGTAATGTTAACGATCAATCTATGAAACTTGGAGGAAACAATACCAGTGAAAAGGCAGATGGACTAATCAAAGGTAAAGTTTACTTTTGAACATGACCCCATATTTAATTTAAATTTTTCCAGTTTGATGACGTAATTCGAGCTCTGGCTTTGTAACATGTAAAAATTTTAAGATCTCTTTTTCTAAGAATCTCATGAGAACTGGTAATCAGGAAAAATTTCATCAAGGAGGTCATGATGGAATTGGGTGTTTGTACACCAGTCAGAGAAGCTGGGGAAGAACATTTTTGGTTAAGAAAAAGTTGCATGAAAGGGCAGTAAAAACAAAACAATAGCAACATAAAGCATATTTTGTTCTGAGACCTCAGAGTAGTTTATGGTAATTACAATGTAATGTGCATGGACAATAGCAGATGAGGGTAGAAAGATAGGTTAGAGCCAGATTCTGAAGTTAGAGGAAAAATGAAGAGATCTCTGGATTTAGCAGTTACATAGTTGGTTTAGCAGTTAATGACCTTCACAAAATTAATTTTTGAAGACTGGTTAGAGCAGAGCAAAACTGAAAATATTTTAAGATAAGAATAGTAGGTGAAGAATTGGAAATAACAGTTGTGTGCTATTATGTATTTTGCTAAGTTTGAAATAGAAATAGAAAAATAGTTGGAGATGAAGGCAGGGGAGCATTAAGAAAGAAATCCATGGTTAGGAAGAGCTTTTGGGTACCATGGAGAGAATTTGTAGGCCTCTGTGGGGGCAGTGAGATCAAGAGAATAGATAAGTGAATTAGCATTAGAAGAAAAGGAAGTAAGGTTGATGGAAAATATAGATAATTGAGGGAATAAAAGGTAGGAAAATTAGGAGTTTATAGAAGATAGCATTCGATTTTCTTTGTGAAGTGAAGTAGATCATGTGGGAGTCAAAGGAGTTAAGAATCTAGGCAAAGGATCCAGTATGGTATAGACCTTTGTGGTGGGTGGGTAGAGAGACGAGCTGGCTGATAGAAAAAATAAGAATGAAGATATTATAAAAAAAAGTTGAACTATTGATGTGGAAAACCAAAGTTTTAAGAATGATACTGTTAGTCAAGGCAATTTACTAATACTCTGTATATTTGTCCTTTTCTTTGAAATGAAAGGATCTAGATGTAGTGGAGAACCCAGTATTTCAGATGTCAAGGGAAAGAATAAATATCCCAAGTCAGAATTGTCTAGCTCTCGCCCCAAAAGGTAAACTCTGTTATGGTTTGATTGTATGTGATGTTTGTTTAAACTCTTTCTCCATTTTCTTATATGTAGGAGAGAGATATGACCATTTATCTCAGTTATATAGTTCTTTCAAATTCATTCTGTTAGTTGAAACTTCCAAAATCACTGACTTAGGCAGGTAGGTGTTCTCAATTTATAGGTGAAGAAAAGTAATACTAATCTATAAAAGTGAATTGGTAGTTCTTAATAATCACTTATCTTTTTTACCACTTTTTTTCTATTTCTTTCACATAGGAAATAAGATCTAGCTCCCAAGTTTTTTGTTTTTGTTGACTTTAGAAGTTTTCTTTATATTTTGAGGAGAAGAAAAGTGACAACTATTAGATGATTTGATAGAAGCACTCTTTGCTCATCTCAGTTCTTTGTCATTTCACCTTTAGAAATAAGACATGATGAAGTTATTTTAGAGAGTATTATATTAACGTAGACTAGAGGGAGAATTTGAATAAAATACATAATGCTCCTCTAATTTAACTTGAATCTGTTAACTTCATAAATTTCATTTGCCCTCAAAAGTAGGTCAAAATACTTGACTTTTTGTTGTATTGTCTACCATAATATCTGCAGGTGTGATCACAAATCTGAGTCTCTATTAGCTAGTTCAGTAAAGATCTCAAAACTGGGGCTTTGTTAATTGTTGTCTATCATTAATACCTATCTAAACTGAGCACAAAACCAGGACTCCTGTTTCTCATCTAGATCTCAAATCTTACAACCCCCTAACTGACCATGAGCGTAAGAACAGCAGTGTTAGGTTGACCAGATAAGATTAAAGGACATGGAAATAGTAAGGAGGATGTGAGGGGAAAACTAATAACTAACACACATATGATAGTTAATATATGTATGTTTACTGTGCAACAGGCACTATTTTAGGGGCATTGCATGTAGTAACACATCTTAGGAAGTGAATTGTATTTTTATTCCTGTTTTCCAAATGAGGAAACTGAGGCATAGAAGAATATTAAGTGACTTCCCTAAAGTTACATAGCAAATAATTAGGGGAATAGAAATTTGAATCTAGGTGGTCCAACTCCAAAGTCCATTATTTTTAGGTGCTTAACCACTGTAATGTACTGTTTCTACACAAAGTTTTTCATTGTGAGAGAATTATATTTTTGCATCTTAGCTGCTCATTTCATTATATTAGAAGTATTTTTGATAAGAGTTATTTCTTTTTAGTTCTAGTTTTATATAGGTGTTTTGTTTGAATTGCCAGATACTAAGCTCAGATTTAAAATGATTATTTTAGGATGGCTGACCTTTTCAAATTTAATAATGGTGGTACTGTATTTTGTATAGTAAATGCATCTGCATAGGAAAGCAAAATGCTTTTAGCAAATTTTACTTTCACTTGTTAAATTTTCCTTGAAATTTTTTCAAAGACCAGGCAACACAGAAGCATTTGTAGTGCATGTATTAAACCTGTGTTTTCATATCCCATTTTGTTTTGGTTTGATTAAAAATTTGTGTATATTTTAGAAGGAAAACTGCAGTCCAGTACAATGAAAGCAGTGATTCAGAGGAAAATGAAGCAAGTGAATTGCCACAGAAAATGAAAGGTAATATGAAATGGACTTGATTTGATAATGTGTCTTATATTCTAATTTCCCAGTGTGACCATTTTTGTATTTGGTTTTGTTGTAGGCAAACTGAAAAATGCACAGTATGAGACTAAAAGAGTAAAAGGTGTGTATATAAATCTCAGTATGCATAATCTACACTTAAGGATTATTAAAGTAAAACTCCATAAGTTTATATCTCTTTAGCTTGGATTCTTTAGTAATAGGTCTAACACTTGACTGCCGTTTACATTTGGAGCTAATTAAGGGTGGTAAATGAATGAGACAAATTGAAAGATTAGTTTCAAATTAAAATCTAAGAAATATTTAAACTAACTTTAAACAAAGTAATTTTTACTACTTATAAAAGAACTCCAATAAAATCTTATATGTACAAATTACAATTACAAAAGTTGTGTGGGAGCACCTTCTTGGTAATATTACTGTTCGCATTGTCATAGAGATGTAAAAGTAACCAGTGAGTATCATTACTTTTTCCTTATCTTTAAAACATAACTATTTTCTTTTTTTGTAAACTGGATGGTACTGTATTCCTAATTAGCTGAGAAATTGTATTGCATTTGGAAAATTACTCATTACCACCAACTGATATGAAAATTTGGCAGCCTCATCATTACGAGTCAAACACCTGTCTCCTTGACATTACTCTCTGAATCACTTTGCCTGTGGCTGCTCCTACTTTCACACCTCTTTCTCAAGAGAAGTAACACTTTATGACAAGTGACTACATTCCTTCTTTGAGCTGGAATGATATGCTTAGTGTCAGGCAATTTTGGTCACCAGATATTTTGTTTTTATTGAATAATATACACTCTTAAGATTTGTAGTATGGAAGTGTTGTTTTTATTTCCTATTCTCAGGAGGTACCTGTACCTAAGCATAGGAGAGAATTAGTTTTCAGATATCTTAATGATTCTGTGGTTTTATTTTAGCAGGGTCTTCTAAGGTTAAAGAAGATGCAGAGTTTGCATGTGCACTTATTTCATCTACCCCTACAACAAAAAGGAGAATGTTGAAAAAGGGTCAGTAAATCTCATGGTTTTTTAGCTTTTGTTTCTCAGTGTAAAAAATTTTTAATGACAAAAGTTATGAAAACATGGTACAAGAAGTTTAGAAAGTAGAGAAAAGAAAAAGATAATCCCATTTTTCTTGGAAGTGCATGTTTATGTGTTCTCCTAGTACCTTTTCTTATTCTGTTTATTTTAGTTAGGTCAAAAATATGATGGAAAAGAGGTTCTCACTCATCTGAATAGCAGAAGTGTTTTCTTCTAGTGAAGGTCCAGAGCAATTGATGGCTCTTTAAAACCTAATTTAATTTGAATTTATTTAAATTATAATAAAGATTCAGTTCTTGGTATGAGTAGAATTTTTCACTTATGAACACTAGTGATCTTTATTATAATTTTATATTTTGTAGTTCAGAGGAAAACATTATTTGAGAATTAAATATTTGAGAAGGAAAGAGTTTGAACTCTAAGGTTAAGGAGATCTGGGACAAGTTACTGTATCTCTGTAATTTAGTCTCCTGTATTTTATATGTTGGGGCTATACTAGGCAGAAGTCTAATTTTATGGAGCTTATATCTAATGATGGGAAAACATAAACAAGTGAACACGTAATTTTAAATAGTAGACATTGTGAATAAAGGAGGATAGTGAAATATTGATTGATGAAAAGGACCTATTTAAGGAGATATTTGACCCAACACAGAATGATGAAAAAAGAGCTGACTTTTGGTCTAAGAATCAGACAGTTAATTGAGTTGAAAATAATATGCATTTCAAATATTTCTTGACCGTAATTTTAGAAATTTTAAGAAATGTGGAATTTTCTTTTGAGATAGAATTCAGATAGAATTAAGTTCACACTCAAAAAGTTCCTTCTTGCAGGCACATAGCCATAATAGAAGAGAGAAATTTTAAAAAATCATAGCTGTGAAAAAAACAAAATAAGCACATTTCTGGAAGAAAAGCAGAACAGAAACAAAAATCAGTGAGTGGAGACAAATGATAGTGCTTTCTTAAATTTGACACAAAAAGTCATAAGGAAAAATTGATGAAATTCTACTACATTTTAAATTACTGTGCATCAAAGTGCAATATAAACAAGGTGAAAAATGATAAGATTGAAGAAGATATTTCTTTTAAGTGTAACTTAGAAAGGATTAGTATTTAGAATGTGTAAAAAGAAACCTCTACAAATTAATTGGAAAAAGTCCAGTAGGAGAATAGCCACTAAGAATACAATAATATATTTTAAGGAAAGAAAACATAACCAATAAACAGGGAAAGCTGTGCAAGTTCGGTCACTGGAAAAATCAAATTAAAGGAACAGAGATACCATTTCACCTGTTATATTTACAAACATTTAAAAATCTCATGGTGCCATGTATAGGCAAGGTTGTACAGCAACAGGAACTCTTACGCACTATGGATGGGAGTATAAATTACCATGGTGAGCAGCAACTAGGCCAAATATAATGAAGATAGATATATCATCTAGATATGTAGCCATGAAAAAGTAGTTTTCACTGCTGTGTTATTTTAGAAAAATATTGGAAATAATGTAAATACTGTCCAGTAGGGGAATGGAAAATAACATTATAGCCTGTCCTTTCATAGGCTGCTTGAGTATTTTGCAACATGGCAACTGGCTTCCTCCAAAGGGAGTGATCAGAGAGAGAGGGAGAGAGCACCCAGGACAGAAACTGCATCTTTTATAACTTAATCTCAGAAGTGATACACCACCACTTTTGCCATATCCTATTTGTTACCCTAGTAGAGTGTGGGAGGAGACTATGACGTTGTGACTGTCAGAAAGTGGATATCTTGGAGTCTGGTTACCATATTAGCTATAGTACAGATTCCAAAAACTGCATAAAACAAATATTATCTTAATGAGTAACTATGAATAACTTAAATACATATCAGGAGATATTCCAGACTTTTTCTCTGTGTCCCCTCTCAGTCACAATTCTCTCCCTCCTCCCATAAGTAATCACTGTGTGGATTTAAAAGTGACAAGGTAAAAAATAACAAAGTGACAAGGTAAACTCTAGTTTCTGTTACTTCATCATGGCTGGAAATAACAGTCTATCTACTTCATTTAAATTCTTCCTATTTTCTCTTTTCATAAAGGCACATATTGTCATCTCTTTATTAACTTCATATATATGAGAAGAAAACTAAAGACTGTTTCAACTGATTCACTCTTTCAGGAGCATCTGCAGTGGAGGGTTCAAAGAAAACTGATGTTGAAGAGAGACCAAGAACAACACTGATCATCTGCCCACTTTCGGTGTTAAGCAACTGGATTGTAAGTCTTAACAGCCTTTTAAAAATGTGACATGGTTTGTATTTTAGTCTTGTATGATAAAAAGTATTTGTTAGAGTCATCATTGGGAAAGATAATGCTTGGTCAGCACTTTATGTTTAAGTTAAAATAATTGTTAGGTGAATTGGGGTTTTATTTACTCAATTGAAGTAATTCTTTGAAGATTTATAGTAGAGAAAGAAACATCAATAATTGTTATCATAAGATTAGGTTTGTACTTCTTTCTCTGCCATTTCTGTCCCACAAGGTAGGAAAGATACCTAATTTAAGACTGCTATATTTACGAATTAATTGAAAACTCTTTTCTAAGAACTACACTAACTTCTGTGTATATAACAACTTGTAGCATTTAGTGAGTTCCTATGTGCTCAGTTTTTCCTTAGGCTCTTTCCATAGATTTTTCTCATTTAGTCCTCACAACCATTATTCTCACTTTCCTGGTGATCAAATTGAAACACACAGAAATTAAGTAACTTGCTTAACATCATCCAGCTAATAAATGATGCAGATAGGATATAGTCTCCAACATTCTGATTCTAGTGCCTCTGCTTTTAAGGTTACCCACCAGAAAATTTTGTCTTTTTTTTTTCCCCCTCCCAGATTGCTTTTCTATTCTAAAACATTACATTGGAATGGAACCCCTTGATGTATTATTTGTAAGGAGCAGCTTGGTTATGTTTCCTTTCCAGTTTGAGCTTCAAGATGCATGTTACAATGAAATAACTACTCTATTAGAAGCATTGAGAACATAAAGACCACTGGATGTGAACTTCTGTTCTTGCCACGTCCAAGGTTATTGCATCTCTCCTGACCTTTCCTCCTCTAATCTCAGAGGTGGAAGTGGTCCTAGTCTTTGTAAGACCATTACCTCAGTCTGTACATAGGATTCCATCTCTTCCACCTTTGCATTTTACCTGTTATTTTTCTCTTTGCCTGGTTAGTCTTTTCCTACTGGCTTTTTCATGAAACATACTCGGATCTTTTTCATTTTTAAATACTTCCTTTTGATTATGTCTCACCTTTAAGTCCTTTGCTGTCATACCATTTGGGGTTTAATTTCCACTTTGTGATTTTACTTACTAACTCCTTAACTTGTAATCTGGCTTCTACCACTTGTTCTCTAAATTGCTTTGGAAAAGATTAGTAGTTATTCTCTAATTGTCAAATTCTATGCTGCTTTACTTTCTTCTTGACTTTTATGTACTCTTGCCTTCTTTGATTCTTATCTTTCTAAGTTTTTAGTATATATCTTTTTTAAAAATTAAACCTTTTGATGAGTGTGTCATTTTTCCTCTTAGGACCAGAGTGAGGGTTAGTTCTTTCTTGCTCTTTTTTTTTATTCCAACAAAAGTATTGTCTTTCTTTTGAGATGTAGTGCATTTTGGGAAGGCCAGTACATGGGTACTAGAATGAGTTTCAGGGTGAGGTTTACAAGAATTAATGGGGGTATAAACAGTAGAACTATGATTCTTTAAGAGCTTGGGTTGGGGATATATATTTTAAAAATGGGTCATCAGTATTTCATTATAATTTTATATATGAAAAACAAAATTTTAGATAATATAAACTTCAGAAAGGAAACCTTGGCAAAGTCTTGCCTAATGTGATTATGGAAAAAACTGATTTTTAAAGGAATGAGGGATAGTTGGGCATATATGGATTCCTGGTTAAGAATTAGAATTTTGTGGGGTGCCTGGGTAGCTCAGTCGGTTTAACGTCTGCCTTGGGCTCAGGTTATGATCCTGGAGTCCTGGATTGAGCCCCGAGTTGGGCTCCCTGCTCAGCCGGGGAGTCTGCTTTTCCCTCTGCCCCTCTCCCTGCTCATGCATGCATGCACGCTCTCTCTCAAATAAATATATAAATAAAATCTTTTTAAAAAAATTAGAATTTTTCAGTCAATAACCTACTCTCTTCCTAGCCTCCAAGTAAATGACATAGCACCCTAATGAGCAGGCTAGAAACTACCTTATCACCCTTTTTTTTGTCTTCAGATAGGGGAGAGTCCAGTTAAAGGTGTAAGATACCAGTCCCACTTCCACCACATACTTATTCTGGTTATTTGGACAAGTTATCTTCCCAAGAGAAAATGAAATAACACATATTTTATTCACACACACAAACTGAAGCACAGTGACTAGAAACTCAGTACTATCGTTCTTTCTCTAGGAAAGTTAATTTTTTTCTATTTCAGGTCTAATTCTGCCACAGATTTGTTCTCTTCCACTTCAAGGCAGCCCATTGATTCAGTTTTCTCATATTGAATTCTTTCTCTTTTCCTTTTCCACCAGATTTCTTAATAAAATTCTCTGTGTTTTTACCTTTACTCTTTCATGTTTTATCCTCTTAGTATTTTTGCCTTTACTATTTCAGGTATCATTCTCTCTTCAGCCCATAGTAGTCTGGTTTTTGCTCCCACCCTCTATAGAAACTGTGAAGGCCTTCAGTGACCCCATTGTTGCCATGTCCATTGAGTTCCCTTTGTCTTTTCCTCTGCCCTGACTTTTAGTTTTCTTCTTAATGGCATTTTGTTATGTTTTATTTTGTCAGCCATCTTTAAAACTTTCTGTAAAGAGTGGGAATGAACATAAATTACGAGTTAAAAAATCAGCCTTGTATTCCTTCCTGAAATTTTGCTATTCTTCTCCCACCCCCAATTTTGTTGCTTCCCCAACTTTCTGACCACTGTTTTTCTCCCATGGCTTCTATTTAGTCTGCCTCCTCCCCCCTCCAAGGCATGGTATCGTTTTTGAAATATTAGGAAAATTTTTAATGAGATCTGCATTTACTTAACAAGATTCAAGAATTTCAAAAGTCTGCCACATTTACTTTATTTTTTTCTTTGCTGGAATATTTTAAATTACCCCAATAAAAACAGGCCCACTGTTTAAATACTGCCATTCTGTAGGTTCTGCCCCTAACCTTTTCTCATTATGCCTGTTCTTAAAAAATCTTACTCATTCCTGTAGCTTCATGTACTATCTACTGATAACTTTGTAAAGTCCATCTCTGCATTGTATTACAGACCAATATTTAGTATTTCCAAGTAGGGGCGCCTGGGTGACTCAGTCTGTTGAGTGTCCAATTCTTGATTTTCATCAGGTCATGATCTCCGGGTCCTGGGATTGAGCCCCGTTGGGCTCCACGCTTGGCGGAGAGCCTGCTTGGGATTCATTCTCTCTCTCTCTCCCTCCCCTTCTCCCCTTCCCTGCCTCTGCCTGTCCCCTCACTTGTACATTCCCTCTCTCTCAAATAAATCTTTAAAAATAAATATTCCTAATATATGTCTCCAGTCATTCTGTAGTGTCCAAGGATTTTAAATGTCTAAAATAACAATACTATTTCTTTCTCATTTTAAGATTTTATTTATTAGAGAGAACAAGAACACGAGCTAGGGGAGGGGCAGAGGGAGAGGGATAGAGAGAGAATGATTCTCAGTTGAGCACAAACCCCCAATATGGGGCTTGATCCTAGGACCCTGAGATCATGGCCTGAGCCAGCCGAAGTCAAATGTTTAACTGACTGAGCCACCCAGGCATTCCATTTCTTTTCTCATTTTTATACCCACTTTCCCCTTCTTTTTTTAAACTTCCTTATATCTTTATCACACAGTTCTTCTAGGCACTCACTTTAAGTATCAGAGGCTTCTTTGTTTCTTCCTTTTTTTTTCATATCCCATATTTAATTAGTCCTCAAGTCCCATCAGTCCCTTTTTCTTAGTATCTTTCTTTTACACCTGTCCTTCCCATTCTGTTCTTACCTTGATACTTTAGGGCTTTATCATCTCTCACCTAATAGATTCTCAGCTTTGTTTTTCTGGTATCCTTCCCCCCCCCCCCCAATCTAACCATGATTTTTTTTTTTTCCTGCTCAGAATCTCAGATTTGAGAGAAAAAGTCAAGTGTTTTAAACAGATCATGTCCTCAGTGAGGGCTAGGACCAGGTCTTATTTTTCTTTTTAGCTTTACTACGTTTCTGGTTGATGAACTGGCAAATAGTAGGTCTTTGATAAATGAATGAAAGTGGATACTATGCTTGAATCTCTGCCTACATTCTTGAGAATATGGGTTGCTCTTTTCAGGTTTAATTTTGGTATTACGAACTTTACTAACTGGAAGCATTAAAGATCCTTTCTGTTAAAATATTAAATTTTAAAAAAATTAATTACAGTTTTAAAGAAATTTGGTTATTTTTCCTCCTAAAAATGAAGTGGCTGGTCATTGGTAGGGCCAAGCAAAATTTATATAATGCATTATTATTTCATATATGTCCATTTTCCTGACCATAAAATAATAATTAGTATTGTTATCATTATTGTTATTTTAGTTTAGATTGCAGGAAATTTGATTTTATGTAATTTTAGTAGTTTGATTTGGGTACAGGACAGTAGTTTATCAAACGTGACACTAATCTGTTTATTATTTTAAATATTTCTGATTCTCTTCTAGGACCAGTTTGGACAACATATAAAATCAGATGTGCACTTGAATTTTTATGTTTATTATGGTCCTGATCGTATAAGAGACCCAACCTTGCTTTCAAAACAGGATATTGTTTTGACTACATACAACATTTTAACTCATGACTATGGAGTAAGTATGCTGAGACTCATACTTCAGAAGTTGAATTTAAGAAATATGCTTCAGGTTTCTAAAGTGTTCTAAAATTCAGACTTTATACTCTTTCTTTCTAAATACTTAAGAATATGTAGGAAGTAAATATGAAATTGTCTTTTAATATTCTGCAAAAAAAGGTTGAACTTTCTTCAGCAATTAGGAATATTTTCCATTTAGGACATTTGAAGCTACAGTTTTACATTGGAATTGTAACTAAGTGTATATAGCAGTTTATAAGTGAATTTTGTTTTTTCTAGTATTCTAGAATATTATTTTCTTGATCAAATCTTCTAAATCAGATTTTCCAAATCAGATCAAGTATGATTTGATTAATAATTATCTCAGCTTAAAAATAAGCTTTTTTTAATAGCTGAAGTTCATGAGTTTCCCAGTTAATTTAGAAGTTTAATTGTTGTTTGTTTGCCTGTAATTCTATTTGTTAAAATGTTTTTCAAAATACCTTGTCAAAATTTCGATCTTCCGGTAAGAACATTAGCTTCAACATAAAAGAAACTAATTATGTTATATTCAAATAATTCTTACAACTGAAAATTTTTCTTTCATCACAGTTTTGATCTGAGGCAGAATTAGCTCAGTGTATTGAACCAAAGTCTCAATAGAGAGCTAGACTACCTAGGTTTAAATGGTAGCTCTGCTATTTCTTAGCTGTGGTACTTTGAGCAACATACTTCCAGCCTTGGTGCTTCAGTTTTCTCATCTGTAAAATGAGTAAATAATAATACTTCATAAGCTTTTGGGCATTCAATAACTCTAATGTATATAGTGCTTAAAGCAGTATCTACCACAGAGTAAGTGTTGATATTAAAGAATAACAACTTGTATTTACCAAATTATATGAAGTACTATTTTACTTTCCTATGTTTTTAATTCACATGAAACATTTATTTCAGACTAAAGGTGATAGTCCATTACATAGCATAAGGTGGCTAAGAGTAATCCTGGATGAAGGACATGCCATCCGAAATCCAAATGCTCAGCAGACAAAAGCTGTACTTGATTTAGAGGCAGAAAGAAGATGGGTGTTAACAGGTAAAAAGGTTATGTTTTTTAAAAAAATTAATTCTCAAATATATATCATTAAGTTTTAGTGAGGTAACTTTGTAAACTTCACACGGATATAAAGTTTGTCTATGATTAATCATAGAAGTCGTTTAATATTTGAGTTGTTTTTCACAGTTGCCCATGCTGTGGCAACATTTGAATTATAGTCGATTTATGGAACAACCGCTAGACTTTTTAATTTTAATTTTTTTTTTTTAGAGATTTTTTTTTTTTAAAGATTTTATTTATTTGACAGAGAGAGACACAGTGAGGGAACACAAGCTGGGGGAGTGGGAGAGGGAGAAGCAGGCCCCCCACTGAGCAGGGAGCCCGACGCGGGGCTCGATTCCAGGACCCCGGGACCATGACCCGAGCCGAAGGCAGACGCTTAACGACTTAGCCACCCAGGCACCCCTATTTTTTAAGGATTTTATTTACTTGACAGCGAGAGAGGGAATACAAGCAGGGGCAGTGGGAGAGGGAGAAGCAGGCTTCCCACTGAGCCGGGAGCCCGATGCGGTGCTCGATCCCAGGACCCTGGGATCATGACCTGAGCCGAGGGCAGATGCTTAAAAACTGAGCCACCCAGGCGCCCCTAGACTTTTTTTTAAACTTTGGAGATTCATTAGACACTTTTAATTCTCCAATCAGAATCTCGATTTCTCTATTTCTCCAATCAGAATCTCCATTTCTCTATTTCTCATCTTGAAGCCAAGCCTGTTTGCTACTTGTGACACCTCTACTAGAATACGGGGAAGAGAATGTAAACTCAGTTTCATTTTTCCTTCTTGCTAATACTGCTGATTTAAAATCAAATAAATGTTCTTGGATAAGGAGAAAGTTGAATTTACTGGACCTGTGGTCTTTTTCTTTGTTAGTATGGCAAGTGAGAGCTAAAATTAGAGCAAAACTATATTTTAAAGTTGCGTATATGTTTAACAATGGATTATAGTTATACCTTGATAGTTAGTGGGTGTGCCTGGTGCAGAATGCCCATTTTCAATGGTTGTTTTCTCTGATTGGGTCAGATGGATAGTCTGAATGCATATACTATAGAGTAACAACAGTTTTCTGTTATTTTTAGGTACTCCGATTCAAAATTCTTTAAAGGACTTGTGGTCTCTTCTTTCCTTTTTAAAACTTAAACCATTTCTTGATAGAGAATGGTGGCATAGAACAATACAGCGTCCTGTCACAATGGGAGATGAAGGAGGACTTAGGTAAGTAATTTCATGAAAACCGCTTAAAATTAGCAACAAATAACTGTAAGCAGCTTGAACCAGTTATCACTTTGATTACTATTTTAACTTCAACTGTTGTCTTTCTTCTCCCAAGAGCGTTTATAGCTTAATGCCTTTGGCTCTCAGAACCTAGTGATTCTAGTTTGGGGAGACACTACCAGTAAAACATAAGCCTTCCCTTTCTTTGATTTTAGTCAAACTGAAAGGAAAGGCAGAGCTTTATGGTCTTTGTGTGTTATTGCCCTCAAAAATCACCATTAATTGATTAAACAATGACAGGAGAAACTGTATGCTCTGAGGATCTAATATGCATTAAATTTTTACAACTTACCTTATGTAGCTTTATATAGTGATACTTGAATGGTATGACATACACTGGCATCAGCAAGTTTAAGAAAGAAAGTTGTTTCTCATGGAGACAGATAAATGAAATTCAGCTTGGTGATAGCCATTTCACAGGGTACTAGGCTAATATGTGGCTTAAGGTTTTTGCCTAGAGTAGTGGTTTTTCAGAGTTTGGAATCCATTAGGTTGTGAAATCCTTATAAAGATGGCATCTAGCATTATAAAAGAAAATGAAATAGAGTAGAAGATTTAAAGAAATTTATATCTTCACACATAGTAAGTATTGTTTTGTGAAAGGTTTCTATCATATGTGTATGTAATTTGATACATACATTTGCTGGACGGAATAAAATGTGTTTCTTACTGTGGTTACAGTGAAAAAGGTTCAAAAGCCACCAACCTAGTTTGTAAAATTGTCTGCTTGATTCTCAGAACCAACTATGTAAATTCTAATTTAAGAAATTGTATTTATATTTCAATGTCAGGAAAAACCTTTCCTTAAAAACCTTTCTTTCCTTAAAGAATTGATGTGCCTCCTTTTTTTCTGATATTGAGAAGGGAGTGTAAAGGTTGTACAACCTAGAAGGCATATCTCCCTCTTCTGAATAGTCACATCATGCTTTAATTTTTTTGGCATCTTTACTTTGTAAAAATTACTTATTTTTGTACCTTGATTTTCATATTACTGAAAAATCTTTTTGAAGGTAAGATCTTTCCTCACATTTATAGTTTTATGATATTAATATAATGACTTTTACTTTGTGTAGATACTTAAGAATGTGAATGTTGAATATTGGATGATGTAGTTGACAGAGGTGAGAAGTGAAAAAGTTAGTGAATAGAAGAAAAATGGGGAGAAGTTAAAAAGACAGGATGAAAGAAGATTAAACAGTGACTGGTATTGAATTGAGGGCAATGAATGCATTATTGTTATAATTTTCTATTGGTAGAATATATGTCTGATTATCAGATTGGATAGAACTCAAAACAGAGATTTAAAAAAAAAACCTTTGGTTCTAAATAGTAATATATTAAAATACTCTTTTTTGTTCTTGTTGAATCAACTTATATAGAAATAAAAAGTTATGTAATTTTTTGTTTTGTTTTGACTTAGGCGTTTACAATCCCTTATTAAAAATATTACCCTAAGAAGAACAAAGACAAGCAAAATTAAAGGAAAACCTGTTTTAGAGTTACCAGAACGTAAAGTATTTATTCAGCATATTACACTTTCAGATGAAGAGAGAAAAATTTATCAGTCTGTGAAAAATGAAGGCAGAGCTACTATTGGAAGGTATGGAAAAAAGAAAGCCATTTTAGGAAATAATTTTTATTTTCTTTCCTGTTTAACTGAATAGTATTTCTTAGAAATGTTAGGAAAGTCTGAAGTATACTAAAAGATAACTTGCTTCTTTATTTAAATTCATTTTTACAAATTAGTTGAAGTAAATGAAATAGTAGTATAATTTACAGGTAAGTTATTCCTTAAGTTAGGAAACAAAAGTTTACATGAAATGGCAAGTTCTGAGTGGGTAGCCAGAAGACCTTGCTTGCTTCTATTCCTGGCTCTTTTCATGGGAGTAGATAAAAACATTGAGAGAAGTATATATAGAGAGATAATAAACCTATTTAAGGAACAAAACTTTGGGGAATGTCCATATTTAAGAAATAGGGAAATAGAAATTAGAAGATTCTGTCAAGGACAGAATTTGGAAAAAAAAAGTAAAGAAAACTGTGGGAGAATCCCATGAAAGCATAATCATGCAAGAGGGAATGGTCAGTAGTGTCACATGATGCAGAGACTTAGAAAAGCTGTTTAATTTGGTGATTCAGAAGTTACCGGTCTAAACTCTTAGCATAGTTTCACCAGAATACTGAGGTGTGTACCAAATTGTAGGAGTAAGGGAATTTCAAAGAAGTAGCAGCTGTAGGTAGACGTAGACCATTTTTCATGACGTTTGCAAAAGGAAGAAAGTGAGACTGGTACATAGGATTCATAGTTGTTGCTCTGCCAATTTTTTGCATTTTCTTTGGGTTAACTGCCTTGAGAAGAGAGCATAGAAGAGACTACAGATA
Source organism: Zalophus californianus (assembly GCF_009762305.2). NCBI lineage: Eukaryota > Metazoa > Chordata > Mammalia > Carnivora > Otariidae > Zalophus > Zalophus californianus. Next base: position 103,955,868 of record NC_045595.1, on the reverse strand, counting down.
GAGAAGAGAATAAAGCAAATTGGTGGAGAAAATGAAGCCTAGTGGGGGGTAAAGAGTACAGTCAGTGAAAAATGAGACAAGGGTATCTGCAGGGAAAGGTGTGGTGGGAAATTGAGGAAGATAGCAGGATTAACAGCCATTCTAAAAAGTTGTGAGGTTCTTAGTGTGGTAGATAGGCTTCATGCAGTACTGGATATATGTAGTAGTCAATATAACTTTCCAAACAACACATGAAATCTGGGAATAGGAACTAATGAAGTCGATAATAAAGGGATCGGGGATTGGTGTAGAAGGTGAGAAATTCTAGTCCAAGCGAGAACATATTTGACGTGAGTGCCCATGGGACCAGAATGAGTAGGAGACAGTGAAGGCAGAACTGTGCTGAGAAAATAGGGGAATCTTCAAATTCAAGAACTTCATTGAACTACAGAGCAGGTTTAACAGGAATTAGAGAGATTGAAAAAGATTGTTCTTACTAAGCAAGTGATTTCTTAGTTCAAAATCTTGCAGTGGTGATTGAAATTTCCTTCATATTCATTCTTTCAACCTTAATATGTGCCTGTGTACACATATTGGGATATAGGATAATAAAATAGATAAAAATCTCCACCCTCAAGGAGTTTATATTTTAATGCAGGGAACAATTTAAAAATTAAATTTGATGGAAAAAAAAATTAAAGCAGAGAAGGGAGGATAGGGAATGCTGAAACTGTTTAATAGGGTATTCACTGAAGACCTTACTGAGAAGGTTCTATGTGGGAAAAGATCTAAAAGACAGTGGAGTTAGGAGATATTTCAGGCAGAGGGAACAGCAAGTGTAAAGCCCCTGAGTTGAAAGAATATTTGGTGAGCTTGAACACAAAGAGGTAAGTGTGGCTGGATAATAAAAGCAAGATGTCATGATGGAGTGGGATCAGTATCCTTGCTCATAATTTTTATTTGCTCTATGGCAACACTTTTTGGTGAGTTTTCTTTCACTGCCATTTGTTCCTCCCTTGCTCTTTGCTGATTATTACTTATACTTGAATGTCTTGAGTTCTTTCTGGCCTAGCTATTTGTAGGAGGTTAATATGAATGGGGGGAGGGGGCATTCTGTGTCCTAGACTGGTAGGAAGTATCCCTATTTAATTATGACTCAGGATTATATCTGAGTTGTTTTAGGTTTTATTTGTGCTTACACAACAAAGATGGGAAGCTGTAGGGTTCCTTATAATGTGGAATTTTGTGCCCATAATTTTCTTCTGAAAACAGAGTAGGTCTATTGTGTTTCCTTATTTAGCTTGCCTTCTTTCCTTGGTGTAAAACTTGTCCATGCAAGTTCAGATCACAGCCATGCACCCTGTTTTTGTTTTTGCACATGAAAGATGTTGATTTTCCCCTCAGGGCTTGCTTTGTATTTTGAAGAATTGTGTTCTGGCAGGTCTGTTTGAGATCTGTAGTACTATCTCTCAGCATCTTCCTATCCAACTTCTATTGCAATTGGCAGCAATTTCTCATATATTTTGCTTTATGGTTACAAATCTCTTGTGGTTTCATTAAAGGTAGTTTTGAAGTGATTTTCAGAGAGAAAAGAACAATGCCATTTTATTCCACTGTTTAGAATAGGGAATAATATTGTTGTTTAGAGGCCTTCATAATAGTTAGCATTTTTACCTCTAGGTATTTTAATGAAGGGACTGGTCCTTGCGCACTATGCAGATGTCCTGGGTCTTTTGCTTAGATGCGGCAGATTTGTTGTCATACTCACCTTCTTACAAACGCAGTGTCTTCCAATGTCCCTCAGGTAAGTAGATGTGATTTGTTTACACTGTTATATTGTTAGGGATATTTAAATCAGAAGGAAATTTTTCATATGGCCTATAGTGTCTTATTTGTCAAATGACATTGTTTTTAGAATGGAAACAAGTGGAATATACTCACAAATTCTTACCAATGAAAATGGAATAATAGTGATGTCTTCTAGGACTTCCAGTGATAGATACTCTTAGTCATTTCAAATTGGATCTGCCTTTTATTCTGTGGTAGTATGTGCAGATTGTAATGATACTTTTGTGTAAGGTATATTATGTGGGTTAGCTACTATTTTAGCTTCTGAATTTAATTAATAAATTTTTAAGATTTTATTTATTTATTTGACAGAGACAGACACAGCGAGAGAGGGAACACAAGCAGGGGGAGTGAGGGAGGGAGAAGCAGGCTTCCCGCTGAGCAGGGATCCCGATGTGGGGCTCGATCCCAGCACCCTGGGATCATGACCTGAGCCGAAGGCAGACGCCCAGTGACTGAGCCACCCAGGCCCCCCTGAATTTTCTTTAAATTTTAAATCATGCTTGTTTTCTGTGATAGAAAAAGCATAAATAAAGACTACCCAAGCAAAACTTTTCCCTATATAAGAATATTAACTTGTCTAGTCATATTACAAATCTTGCTGTGAAATTAATTTTTCAGCCTTTTCTCTAGGAAATGATACACCTGAAGAACTACGAAAGAAGTTAATAAGGAAGATGAAGTTAATTCTGAGCTCTGGTTCTGATGAAGAATGTGCAATTTGCTTGGATTCTTTAACAGTTCCTGTCATAACACATTGTGCACATGTCTTTTGTAAACCCTGTATTTGCCAAGTCATTCAGAATGAGCAGGTTAGTTTTATGCTAGGTACAGATTCAGTGTTTGATGGAGTGGTACACTAGTCAGTCTTGAGTGTAATGAAACCCAAGTCCAACAGACTATAAAGAGTTTTGCACCTTGGATTTACTAGTGCACGTTTTATGGTCAGTTATGTATGTCAGTGTTTCATAGTGGTATATTTCTTATAATTAGGCCCTTTTAAACATAAGACAGTACACTTTTAGAGGCATGATCAGTCAATATCCTAGTTCTGTTGAGATCATTGCTGTCTAATAGATAAAAAATGTGAGACACAAAGGTAATTTTAAATTTTCTAGTAGAAATAGATGAAGTCAATGAATTTTTATTTATTCAGTATATCTAAAATATAAAAATTGAGAATTTGCATGATTTTTTAACTTAAGTGTTCAAAGTCTGGTGGTATTATACACATACAGCACATCTCAGTTTGGCTTCACCACACTTCATGGGCTTAATTGCCACGTTTGATTATTGGCTATTAGATAAGGTAAGCCTGGATTCTATGTATGGTAGAATTTTTTGAAGTGGAATAATCCTTTAAGCAGTTCTTCAGCTGAGGTAGAGTTTTGTTTTGTTTTTTTACATTTTCATTGGTATAATATAGAAAAAAATGCACAAGTCATGATTGTACAGTTGAGTGAATTATGAAGTAAACACAATCATGTAACTACTACCCTGGTCTCTTTGTGTCCCCTTCCAATCAGTTACCTTCTCCCTTCTCCCTAAAGGTAACCCCACTATACTGACTTTTAACGTTGTTTCAGTTTCAGAATTTTTTTTTTTGTAATGGTATTTGGTATATAATTATTTAGGAGATATTTTATTAGCATGTCTTGGTACAAATGGACACAACAAATATTGCTTTGAATGAGCCTGTTGGATTTAACAGGTCTAGACTAGCTTTATAAGCCATTCAGATGGAAATTTTTTTTCTTCTAAAGGACAGTTCCACCTAGTGTGCTATATTGTAGTTAGGTTCAAGATACTGTTATTCATGGTTTCTTTACTTATCTGCAAATAGTACAGTTCACCCTGAACAGTTGCAGGGGGGCTAGGGGTGCTGATGACCCCCTGTGCAGTTGAAAATCTCCATATCACTTTTGACTCCTTATAAACTAAGCTACTAATCACCTACTGTTGACCAGAAGCCTTACTGATAACATAAACAACACATATTTTTGTTATATATATGGTATTCTTTTTAAAGTTTTTATTTAAGTAATCTCTACACCCAACGTGGGGCTCACACTCATGACTCCAAGATCGAGAATTGCATGCTCCTCCAACTAAGGCAGCCCAGCGCCCCTATATGTGGTATTCTTACAGTAAAGTAAGCTAGAGAAAATACCAAAATCATAAGAGAATATCCATTTATAGTACTGTACTGTATTTATTGAAAAAAAAATCCTCAAATAAGTGGACCTCTGTAGTTCAGACCCATGTTCAAGGGCAATTTGTATTATAATACTTGCTTCAAACTCCTGCTGTTAGTCAAGATCACATACCATACTTCTGCTCCCTTTTTTACCCAGTCCCACTTAACACATAAGAACGTTACATCTGCCTGGAGTTCAGCTTGTACAGATTTATCTCAAATGGATGAATCTAATAAGTCTAATAAAATGCTAGCTATTAAGGATATAGAATTTTACCATACTTTTTAAAAATTTTAGGTAAATTTATATTTTTTCCTCATAAACTTCACTCATATCTTACTCTTTCTTATATAGCCACATGCTAAATGTCCTTTATGCAGAAATGATATACATGGAGACAATTTATTAGAATGTCCTCCAGAAGAATTGGCGTGTGATACTGAGAAAAAGTCTACTATGGAATGGACATCCAGTTCAAAGGTGAAATACACATGGGCAAATATTTGAGTATTTGTTTTACATTTATATATGGATACCATGTCTCAAAATAATTCTGCTTTTAATCCTATCATTTGAATATTTTTATTTCTAGTGGTGAATTTGAGAGGAAAGGAACTTCAGTTTGAGTGCTTCTTTTAATCTTAATTTTTAAAAACATTAGTTGTCTTTTACTTTTCATTTTAGGGAAGTAATGGGGCAGGAACATTCTTTTCCTAATAAAAAAAAGTTGTATATATTTTGCCCATTCAAAATAGAAGCTAATGGGTGTCCTGATTTTTTTTTTTTTCAGATTAATGCTCTAATGCATGCACTGATTGACTTAAGAAAGAAGAACCCCAACATAAAAAGTTTAGTTGTTTCTCAGTTTACAACATTCCTGTCTTTAATAGAAACACCACTCAGGTAAATTCATTATTGATTCTCACTTTGAGTAAAAGGATTTTATGTAAGTGTTTTGATTTGGATGGCAAAAAATAATTGTTTTACCAGTTATATTCATTTCATCTATCTAAAATGAGAGTCACAGTACAGAATATTTCCTGGGAGCATAGGATTTAAAGATTTAGTCCTGAATTTATCAGAAAAAAACTTGACTGCAGAGCATGACACGTTAGTAGATGGTTAGATTTGTCAAAATAGATGAGTAGTTGGTTGAATGAAGAGATTTATAATTACTTAACATGTTTTTAAATTGTATGGAAAGTGTTACTTGTCTTTTTTGTCCCTCCATTAGAGCCTCTGGATTTGTATTTACTCGTTTGGATGGTTCCATGGCACAGAAGAAAAGAGTTGAATCAATTCAGTGTTTTCAAAACACTGAAGCAGGATCTCCAACTATAATGCTTCTATCCTTAAAAGCAGGTGGAGTTGGTTTGAATCTTTCTGCAGCTTCTCGAGTGTTTTTAATGGATCCAGTAAGTAGTTCTGTAGACTTTTTGGTATGTTATTAAACTTTATAAATAAATAAAAAAAAACTATTTGGTAAATACCTTCCTAGTTATAACTGATTGTGAAAATTCTTAGGAAAACTTTAAAATTAGATAATAACTCAGTAAATGTGTATCGAGGGCTTTCTTTTAAGTGCTTTACATGTATCAACAAATTCTCACGGTATCCCTAGGGTATCCCTATGATGAATCCTTACGAGGTTTTATTACTGTCCTTATTTTACAGGTGAGGAAACTGAAGCACAGAGAAGTAAAATAACTTGCCCAACATCATGCAATAATATGCAAACCAGGATTCCATGTTCTTAATTTCTGTGTTGTGGTTTTCTACTTCTATATATAGAATTAGTTTCTGTTAACTGTAATGCTTTAGTGTAGTGGTTTGGCCAACAAATAATGTGATCCTACATTGTGTCAGGGAGTCTTACAGGCACCCGGAATCTGGGTATAAACATAGGTAGACAAAGTAGCTACCATCATGATGTTAATGGCCTCAAGTTTTAATGTGCAAAAATTAGGTAAAATGTAATTTCTCACCTCTGTCCTCAGAGATTAAGGAGTTCTTGGATGAGACCCAGGAAGCTGCATTTTTGTGTAGATCATAGGTGATTCAGGTGCAGGTGGTCCAGCATCACAGTTTTAGAAACTAATACTGTTAATGGAATATTTTGGATAAATTTTAGCATCTAATACAGTACAGTCATTTGTAGTTGTACAGTATAGACCTAGCTGTAGAGTTGGAGCTAAAATGCACTCTGAACTTTACTCACCAAACTGTGACCTAAGAGAAGCAGGCATAGAGGAACAGCACCTTTTTCTAATTGCACAAAGAGCTGTAGGCACTCTGGACTAATTCAGTTTCTAATTTGCACTGGGTTACTGTCAGGGTTAGAGGCAACTCTATTTGCTATTTCTATGATTCACAGATTGAAGATTTGTAGTGTTTTTTTTTTTTAAGATTTTATTTATTTATTTGACAGAGAGAGACACAGCGAGAAAGGGAACACAAGCAGGGAGAGTGGGAGAGGGAGAAGCAGGCTTCCCGCGGAGCAGAGAGCCCGATGTGGGACTCGATCCCAGGACTCTGGGATCACGACCTGAGCCAAAGGCAGATGCTTAACGACTGAGCCACCCGGGCGCCCCAAAGTTTTGTAGTTTTAGCTTGTTACCTGAAATTCAGAAAATTTCATAACAAAGTTCACTGAGATACAAATTTGAGTTATTCTGGTTAGGCCTATCTAGTTCATACATACACCTGTAACCAAGGCTTTTTCGTTACCTGAGGGTAACCTCCCCAGTAAAATACCAACCAGAACCATATTTTGACATTCACAGATTTCACATTAATGTTATGGATGGCAGTGGTCTGTTGTATTTTCTTGCCTTAGTTCTGTGGATGAAGTTTTAAATCTTTGCTAGAGTTTTAATATTTTATGGTTATTATAAAAAATAGTCATTGTAACTGCATATTGTTATATTAACTAACATAATCTTAGAAGATGATTTTTTGACAAATTTCCAGATTATTTGCTTCTTTTGTTATAATCTTAGTATCTGATAAGGTTGTTGATACGAAATAATAGTATTATAAAGCTGATCACAGACTATACTCTTTAGTAATGTAAAAAAAACTTCTTTAGTAATTAAAAAAAAAACTTCCAAAATGTCTTAGCAGTTCATAGTAAATTGTTTTTCATTGAACATTTACCAAATGTTTCTAACTTTAAAATGAAAGCCAGGTCCCAGGAAAATAAGATTGAATCAAAAAATTTTACTCATGAAAATATTTTACCTTTTCATGGAATGTTGCATTAGAGTTAAGATGTATTTTAAATGTTCGATTTTGGGCTTTTGATAAAGCTTATTACCTTCCTTCATCAGTACTAGTGAAAATGGAAGCTCTCAGTTTTATATTACCATGAGATAAATTTGATCCCTGGTAGGGGTACCTCGGTGGCTCAGTTGGTTAAGCATCGTACTCGATCTCAGCTCAGGTCTTGATCTCAGGGTTGTGAGTTCAAGCCCCATGTGGGGTTCCACACTGGCCATGGAGCCTACTTTAAAAAAAAAAAATTGACTCTTGGTAGTCATACTAAATGTATATTGCCAGCTCACTAGAGAAGTTTCCTAGATAAAACAGAGACAACAGAAAGGAACAGTTATTTACCTGGGCTTTTGGTATAACGGTTTCAAAATGTATCCAATCGTGAAATACAGAATATACATAAAATCTGATTATCAGTTTTAGAAAATCATAAGCTAAGTATATTCTTAAAATCTGACTTCTATATGAAAAATCACCCAATACTCAAATTACAACAATAGTAAAATTTCCTTTTCCCTAGAGCTCATGGGAACTTTATTTTTTAATTTATTTTTAATTATTATTTTTTTTTGAAAGAGTATGAGCCAGGGGTTGGGGGAGGCTCTATGCCCAACACAGAGCCGGATGTGGGGCCCAATTTCATGACCCTGAGATCATGACCCAAGTCAAAATCAAGAGTCAGACGCCTAACCAACTGAGCCACCCAGGTGCCCCATCAAGGGAACTTTAAATAGAAAATAACAGCCTGAGTATGAATCATACTATAAACTTGTCATTTACATATGCATTTGCGACTTTATTTCATTTTCAGGGAGTTTTGCTGTATAGTTTCTTTGGCCCTAAACACCCTTTAAGAATCATCCCATAGTTTAAAATTTAATGATCTCTACTCTGATAGTTCATGATAGTATTTCCAAACCACTTGACGCCTATCTTTCTAGACTGAAGAACTCTATCATTTTGCTTATTTTTTCTTTGCTTCATTGTTTTATTCTTCACTTTAAGACAGTCCCCATGATAATGCCTGTATTTAATGAGTTAATGTTATTTTAGTTCAATTTTGAAGTCACATACAGATACAGAAAATTGCATCAACAAAGCCTTTAATTTTTAGGACTTTTGATTATTCCTGAAATCTTTTTTTGTGCTTTTATTTAACAAATGGAAGAAAGTGAAAGAAAAAAAATCAAAAGACCAAAAGGGGAGAAAACTTTTTCATAAATAGACTCAATTACATTCTTTTCTGATATAAATTGTCGTTTAAGAGGATGCATAACCTTTTTTTTCCTTTGTTAATAGACATAGATCAATTTTAAAATAGAAAGATACTATTTGATTACTTAATTGCTTATGCTGTGTGCTTTCTATGTATCAGGCACTGTATTAGATACTAGAAGCAGTGCAGTGAACTGATGGGGGAGAATACCTGCCTGTCATAGTTGAGGGTGGGGTGTATTTTTTTTCCAGAGCATTTATGTCAGTATCTGAATTCAGTCAAAAAATTTGCATCAGTAAAAGGTGAATGAGTAATACTGAAATGAAAGGATTTGTGCAGAACACTCACAGATCAGGGTGGTAATAAAGCAATTCATATTCTTGTTAGGCCTGGAATCCAGCTGCTGAAGATCAGTGCTTTGACAGATGCCATAGACTTGGCCAGAAGCAAGAAGTTATCATCACAAAAGTGAGTTTTTAAGCCATCCATTTTAAAATTAGGTTGACGAGATTTTTAAGATTATACAAATAATGCATGGATATATTATGAAAGATTACAGTAGAATTGGGCAGAACAAAATATGAAGGTTAGCTTTAATCTCCTCTAGAGGAAACCACCATCAGTAGTTTTACATGTTATTCAAAGTCTCTTTCTTGATGTTTATATAGATTCACTTGTATTTATCTCTCCTTTAAAAAATTTAAGGTAAATGGGATCATACTTTATTATTCTGCAACATACTTTGTCCCCTTAACAGTATATATTGGGAACTATCCATATAAGTACACTACCATGTAAGTACATATAAAATCTATTATTTTTTTTCCATATAGTGGTAAAACATAACATATACATAACAATATTTATCATTTTATCTATTTTTAAGTGTACACTTAAGTGGCATTACATACTTTCACATTGTTTTGTAATTTTCAACATCATCTATCTCCAGAACTTTTTCATCTCAAATCGAAACTCAGCCCTCAGCAACCACCCTTCTATTTTCTGTGAATTTGATGACTCTACAAACCCATTCTTTTTAACATCCATATATAGGTACATCATAATTTAGCCAGTCTAATATTTTGCTAATAAAAACAGTGCCATAATGAGCATTATATTATATACAAGTACTTCTTCAGGATTGATTAAGAAAATGAGAATTCTGGGGGTGCCTGGGTAGCTCAATTGGTTAAGTGTCTGCCTTCGGCTCAGGTCATAATCTCAGGGTCCTGGGATCGAGCCCCACGTTGGGCTCCCTGCTCAGTGGGTTGTCTGCTTCTCCCTCTCCCTCTGCCTGCCCACTGCCCCCCCCCCCAGGCTCTCTTTCTCTCAAAATATTAAAAAAAAAAAAATAGAATTCTGGATTTAGGATTCTTTTGTTTTCAAAACAGGCTTAATGATACATGAGAATGATGTAAATTTTTGCTTATGTGATGGTCAGAAAAGTGCTCTTAATTTACGTATACCTAAGACCTTGAGCATATTCATTTTTCACTTATCTGTTATCAGTTAATATTTTTTTCTGTGCATTGCTTTTTTGCCCAGTTTTCATAAAGTACAAATATAGTTTTATTATAAAGGACTCTTCTATACATTTTGATTTTAAATTTTTTGTATTTTGGAAATGGTTTATTTCAAACTCTTTGAATTGGGTGTGTTTTTTTCTGTTTTCATGAAAAAGCTTTAAAGTTTTTAAGTATATCATTTTTTTCTACTGATTTGAAATGTCACTTTTATTATAAACTAATTCATATATATTAATGTGAGTCTCTTTCCAGACTTTGTTTCTGTGTTTCTATTTCATTGATTTCTTTTCCTATTCCCAGGACAATATTACTCTTAAAATTACTATGGTTTTAAAGTATGCTTTGATATCTAGCAGGGCAGAGTGCTCTCATTACCCCTCTTTTTAAAATTCATTAATACAATTATTTACTCTTGAATTGAACTTTGGATTTAGGTTACCAGATCCCATTTAAGAAATCTTGTTTGGGGGGCGCCTGGGTGGCTCAGTTGGTTAAGCGACTGCCTTCGGCTCAGGTCATGATCCTGGAGTCTCGGGATCGAGTCCCACATCGGGCTCCCTGCTCAGCAGGGAGTCTGCTTCTCCCTCTGACCCTCTTCCCTCTCGTGCTCTCTATCTCTCATTCTCTCTCTCAAATAAATAAATAAAATCTTTAAAAAAAAAATAAAAAAAAAGATCTTGTTTGGGATTTATTGAAGTTATGATTAATTTGAGAATGGTCTTCTTTATAAATATATAAACACTCCTTATAAATAAGGAGTGTTCCCATATAAGAATTTAGTATCTCCATTTATTTAGGTCTTTTATGTATTTCAGTAATGTTGTATAGTTATTACAGTAACTGGACCTCTACACAATGTTGACTATTAGTAGTGATAGTAATCATTCTTGAACTGTTCCTTTTATTGTTTTACATTGTGACTACATTGTTCTTGGTAAGTTTCTAGTGGATACATTTAAGACTGAGAGACATTTATTTATAGGTTAATGAAGATTTTTTTTAATTAAGGTTTTTATCAGAAATGCTTCTTAAGCATCTGTTGATGCTTTTTTTTAACTTTTTTCTTAACTTTTCTTAACTTTTGCACATTATAAGTTAAACCAGATAAAGGCTCATTCTTGCATTTCTGGGAAAATCTCATTTGGCTATTTAAATATAATGCTGAATTTATTTTGCAAGTATTCCAGTTACAGAGTTGCCTATAAAGTTTGCTGGTTTTGGTGCTGTTCTTAAGATGTAACTTAACGGCCTTACAACCATATTCTTTATACAAGAAAACCATATTGAGTGATGAGGGAAAGCAATGCTCAACTCTGGTTATTCTATCATATTCTAAATATGCTCACTGAATATTGAGAAAAAAAGGAGAGCTAAACAGTTTCAAATAGATTGACCAATTCTGAAAGCTATACAATACTGTAAGAAAGCAAATTTCCTTATAGTGGACCGATATTTCAACATAAATCTGCATTTTTTTTAATTGAAGATTTTAAATATTGTGACAAAGTACTTTTTTTTTTTCTTTTTAAGTTCATTGTGAAGGATTCTGTTGAAGAAAATATGCTGAAAATACAAAACACAAAGAGAGAACTTGCTGCTGGAGCCTTTGGAACTAAAAAAACAAATGCTAATGAAATGAAACAAGCTAAAATTAATGAAATCAGAACTTTAATTGATTTATAATTTGTGGGATTTGGTAAGGTCAGTTTGATTAGATATATATGGAAATTTTGGAAATCAGAAAATAGAGTTTTAGAAACGAGATATAGAGTATGTCTTCTAAAAAGAGCATATCATTTTATATTAGTAAAGTATTACTGATATATAGTCTCTTCTATATATGATCCTATTTTTAATGATATTTCAAATAGCAATAAGTTCTGTTATATACTGTGGCCTAAAATAATTTTTTCAGAAAGTTACTTTGTTATTCAGCTTTTCATATTGTCTTTGCTGAGTATTTTCATATATCTTTCAAGTACTCAGCTTTTTCATATTTCAAATAAGGTCAAACCTTTTATACTTTTGACCAAATAAAGAGTTATTTTCTGTGTTGGACACATTTGGTTAATCACTAGAGCCTTCCATTTGTGATGTGATGGATTCATAGTCCTTGTAAGCGATTAATACATAGATTATATACAAGAGATTTTATTACTTTGAAAAACCATATTTGCATTCCAGAATCAAACCTTAAATGAGAGACTGAAGTCCAGGTTAGCAGATTAACTTATAATTTTTTTTTTAACAGTTTGAGATCTAATTCATATATGTGATTTGCAGTTTTATGTTTATGAAAATATAGGGACTGTGTTAGAATACTATTTTTCTCCATTTTAGTCAAGTAGTACTATTGTTTAAATGTAATTCGATGTGTTAGTGTGTAAATACAGTTTGGGGGTGAGAAGGAACCAATTCTACCCAGTTTAATTTGAATATTTAAATTATGGAATTGCTGAATAGATATTTCTATATAGAGAGATAATTTTTATTTATGATAGCTTTTTTTTAAAAAAAATAACTTTATAAATTTTTATAATTCAGAAGACTACTATATGTGAGAGGCGTGATATCTGGATGGAAGTTGGGCTGGATGACCTCCAAAATCGTTTCAACTCTTAAAGACATCTTAATCCTGAATGGAAAAATTTCTTTGTTATTGTGTTTAGAATCAGACATTGATTTTGGAACTTCAGTAATTCACCCTACATTTATCTATAAAATTAGTCCTCTTTTTCTTACTTTTTGGTTAATAATCAGACTCACAGTAGTTGCCATGGCATTCTGGATGACTCTTTGAGTCACATTTAAATAAGCTCTACATTTGCCAATCACGTTAGAAGCTCTACACTTGCCAATCACGTTAGTGAGTGGTGTCCTTCCTTAAGGGGAACTTTTTAATCCAAAGAAAGATTACTGTACAGGAGAAGCTTCCTGTTTGACCATGCAGACTTGAGAACACCTTTCATTTTACTTAAAGTGTTAAGAAATGACTTAAAGATAAGCCTGGAGGCAGTGTGTTGTGTTCTAGGGCATACATCGAGCTATGTGCTGAATCTATCAACAGCTAAATTCTCCCCTCCCTTTGCCCGGTCTCCTGCTCCAAGGGAACAGTATATTAGGCAGCAAGAATCTTCCCAGCCCCTCTTCTCTTTGGCTGCAGGTAAGGCAGAGGGCTGGGTCAAAGGATCAACAGACCTTTCTGTACAGATAGGAGTGGAATAATAACTTGTGGTTGGTCCACTAGCATTAGGAGCAATTGGGAATTTCTTTACCTTGTAGAACTAGCATTACACAAAAAAAATCAGGTTGATGAAAATCTCATGAAATATACTATGTGGATTTCTATATACCAGTACTCCCGTGAGATTAAGTACAAAAAGAATTTTCAGCAAAAAAAGATACACTATTCTTGCTTACAAAGGCAAAGCCTTGCAAACTCACTGTAAAAGACTTTGCTTGCCTCTTTACCCATTTATAGACTTGTTTTTAAACATTCATAATGATAAATTTGGCAAGTCATTTAAAAAATACCTGTTTTTGTACAGTCCTATTAAAATTGGTGTTAAATAAACAAATTTAATTCATCCTAAGGAAATACATATATAAACCACCAGAATGAAAAGTTCGTATTATGCTCTGCTGTTAATTCTGTTTCATCATTATATAGAATAATAGCTTTAGAAGTATCTTGAAGACATTGTATCCCACTTGTGGTTCAAACTGAATTTTGTGGTTCAAACTGGATTTTGTTTTAAAATCTTAAAATCAATAAAAGTTTTAAAAATCCACTTCTGTGCCATAATTTTTGTGACTTTTTCTTTGAAAATTTTTTATAAATCTCACACTTCTGTGAAGATACCTATGTTACACAATTGTTTTTCACTGACAGTACATAAAAAGTACTATGAGTAACAGGTTTATTCTTACCACCTCTTTTATTTTGCTCAATTTGGCTGAGGCTGAATTTGTTTAGAAATCAGAGTGTATATATTTTTAAAGGTGCCTTGATCTTCTAAAACATTGGTTCCAATTATTTTCCACATCTACCAGGAAAAAAGGAGATGCGATAATACTTTTGTGTAGTGATATTTATTACTAGATAGCACTGTGCATTGTAGATTTGCCCTAATCTGGATTAAAATAGTAAATCAAGAAAATATCTTGTGTTTATTACTAGTGAGTACCAATGAAATTATCATCTTCAGGCAGTGTATGTTTTCTATTGGGGGAAGTCAAAGGCATTGGTGTATTTTTTTCATTATAGTACTTGCCAAAATTCTGTTCATTAGGGTTTGGAAGATTCATTAAAACACATGTGGACAGATATCTTCGGCTTAATAACTCAGATGTTTAACCTTAAGTCTTTAGCTATTTTAACTTTAAAATACTTATAAAAGGTGTAATACTGTTTTCCCTCATTCATCAGTAAGTATGTAGTAACCAAGTTTTTACATTCTGGAATTGGATACCTTATTTGTGTGTTCCTCCTGAATAAGGAGAGCCAGAAACTAGTAGCTGTGAATAATGACTGGGATGCTTCCCTGCAGTAATGCCTACTTCAAAGGGAAAACTCTGTTGATTAGAAACCTTGTAAGCAGATAATGTTTTCTTTCCCTGTTAATATACTCATATTTCTGGTATGTAATAAGGGAGAGTAGTCTTCTATATGAACCCATAATAATTTACTCCATTTGAAAGAGCAAATGAGTTACCAATTTTTGATTAAAATGTGGGATGTTTAAATCTTCCAATTCCCTATTCAAACTTCCTGATCAAGAGTTTTCTGACAAATTTAAACCCATTTCTACTTTTTATGAAAACTGATTTCTATATGAAAGGAACAAAATTTTAATAATGTTTATAATTTAATGTATATGGCACAGGCCACCTCCATTAACCTCAGCCAGGTGTCCAAAATTTTTTAAATAACTAAGGCTGCGGAACTTTATTTAGAAGGCTACCAAATGTCAAAATGATTTCTTAGGTTCGTGGATAAAAGAAATTCTAGGACATGTGTTTGCATATTTGAAACAGTCTAGACTCCTACAAGGGGATATTTAATGTGATCAGAAGAGATATTAAGAGTCCTCAAAGTATATACTGTTAAGTATGTGCTGCACTTACTAAAGAAGAGAGATGAACACTTTCAGGAAGGTTTTCAGTAAGTTTGCAGTCTTTTCAGCAATCTAGTTAAGAATAAAGGCAGATAAAATTAACCAGGATACAACTTCCAGAATGCTTAATTTACCGTTTTTGTTAGGGGAGGGAAGGGCTGTTCCCTAGTACACTGTAGGTTTTTAAAGAAAACTTGCCCTGGTATCAATATGTTGGTAAAGAAAAGGTAAATATTTCATGAGAAATGTTCCAGTGAAGGAGACGTAATAGGCTTCTTGCAGGTGTAAGTAAGGAGATTTAAGACATTTATTTCAGGCATGAATTATAGACCTTGAGCAA
This sequence comes from Zalophus californianus, assembly GCF_009762305.2. Classification (NCBI taxonomy): domain Eukaryota; kingdom Metazoa; phylum Chordata; class Mammalia; order Carnivora; family Otariidae; genus Zalophus; species Zalophus californianus. The sequence continues at coordinate 103,940,368 of NC_045595.1, read as the reverse complement.
GCATGGAGTTAGTCTCCAAAGGTGTGGATCTGACCGTGTGTAGGCAAATTTGTCTTACAGCAAAAGGCTATTCTATCCACCACTGTTCACAAGATTTTTTTAAAAAAAAATGATATATTGATCCTCTACAAATGTTCTTATAATCTGAGTTATTGCTGCCATTTTACACATCTTACTAGGTGATCCGTGGTAGTTTAGGCTCCCTGGAGAAGATTTTGAAGTGTAGTTGGAAAAGTAGTACTTCACCTTAATTAAGGCATATCCTTGAAAAGATCAAGGAAAGAAATCTGTTAGCCTAGTTCAGTGGTTTCTCAGCCTCTTAACTGCATAAATCTATGCACATTATATGCTGTTTTCTATGGTATACTCATCCTATTTTATTCCAAAAGTTAATAGCCTTCAATAAATATTAAATTATATAAGCTTTTTCTCTTTAGAGCTTTATTAGCTTATACAATGTAAAAAAAAAGTATTAAGACAAAAACACCAAGTGATAGGTTTGCTTCCCCCACACACCAAATTTGATGCTTTGATAACCTTTTCTCAATTACAAAAAGAAAAGGCTTTGAATCTTGTGATCTCTTTTGATAACAGAGAGTTCTAAAATACAGTTACTCGGATTACATACTGCATGGCAGTATTAGTTGTCTTAAGACTGGATTTCTATTAATCTCAACCAGGGACCCAGGAGCCAAAAAGACTTTGATCACCTAAAATAGTAGCCTTCCGTAAATCCCTATACAGTTGACCCTGGAACGACATGGGGGTTAGGGGTGCTGACCCCCCTGTGCTGTTGAAAATCCACATAGAACTTTTGACTCCCCCAAAACTTTACTAATAGCCTACTACTAACCAGAAGCCTTACTGATAACACTCAACATATACATATATAAATTATATACTGTATTTTTATAATGAAGCTGGAGAAAATTATTAAAATCATAAGGACAAGAAAATTACTGTACTGTATTAAAAAATCCATGTGTAAGTGTACCCTTGCAGTTCAACCTGTGTTGTTCAAGGTCAGCTGTGCTTGACTCAGTGGAAAAGGACCAGCATTCAAAGGCCCTTTCCTGAACATTTGACTCTTCCTATTTTTATTCTAGGCAAACGGTAGTGAGAAATGGTAGCTGATAGACTGGACATCAAGAAACAAGTGAATACAGAATAAGTAGATCACAAGAACTGAACTGCTTTGTATAAGGTATAAGGAGCTTTTGCCCATATAGATCTGTGTTGATCCTGATTACATCACAGTATCACAGAATAGTCCTATAACAGAAGTTGTGCCTCTTCTAGGCCACTACCACCACTGAAAACAGGATAATAGAGGCTTCTTGTAAGATACGTGTGTACAGAAGTTGAATCAAGTCCTAGCCAAAACAAATTCTATGCTGGGATTTTATCCATTTATTTTTATATTGTAATTTCAGGCAGCCTACTTAAAGCCTTTGTAAAAGGTATTTCCCAAGTTCTATTTCAAACCACAGTCCTTATCTTCATAGCAAAATGAAAGCTCTTATATTACTACACATTATATTACTCCCCAGATTTCTGGCATTTGTATTCCTGGTTATATAGAGAGGTTTCTCTGATTTCATTGTCTGTTTTAACCACACATTTTTTTTTTAATGCAGAGCACAGCTTTGAGGTTTGAAGTACAAAAATTTGAATCAAAATCTGCAAATTTAACCTTATTCTCTGATTATCTGCAAAATGTGTATACCATATATACATCATAGGATTGATAGAATTGAGATGTGAATGCCCAGTAAACTTTCTTTCCTGTTTTTGCTTTCTTACATAGTTTTGAAGGAGGTCGAATTTCAGCATCTGAACCCCAGAGAAATAAGTTAGTCAAGTAACTTAACCCAAGTATAAAAAAACTAATAATCCATTTGTGTATTTGTAATAATAAAGAAAAAAGCAAACCACAGCAGACTATTTTAAGGACAAGTCAAATCTTACTTTAGCTTAATGCTTCAAGTCTCAGTGACATTAAAAAGGTAAACACTATACAAATACATTTATACATGTTATTTATGGTAATGTTTTCTGTATGACTCAAAAGAGCTGAGATTGTCTTTTGGAAAGACTAATTAGAAGTTGAGCCCCTTGCTAGGCAACCACCACCTTACCTCTTCATGCATCTTCAGCTAAAAATCTCATTGCCTGTTGCATTTAGTATAAATACCTCCTTAATGTATCAAGTGGTTCTCAAATGTTATTTGGGTCAGAGTCTTTTGGATTGCCTGGTAGTTACTTGGAGCAGAGACACTATGGCCTCAACCAAGACCTACTGAATCAGAATTTGTAAGTGATGAGGCATAAGAAACTACTTACAGTTAAGTCTCTAGTGTTTTAGGGAGCAGCAAGGTTGGGAGATTCACTCAGTTGCTCAAACCCCTCATCTACAGTTATTCCTTTTTCCTCACTCTTCATATGCAATCCATCAGCAACTTCACTGCTTTCATCCTGGTGAAAGTTATGCTAGATTACTACGGTCTCTTCTCCAGGACCACTAGTGTAAACTAACTGTCCTTCCATCAACTCTTTTGTCCTCAATTCAAGCTATTTTCCACCAGCTGCAAAAGCAGTGTTTTTAAAATGTAAATCATAAAGGTAAAACAATTAGATCTTTTTTTTTTTTAAAGATTTTATTTGACACAGAGAGCCAGAGAGACAAGTGGGGGAAACAGCAGAAGGAGAGGGAGAAGCAGACTCCCTACTGAGCAAGGAGCCCGATGCGGGGCTCAAAACCAGGACCCTGAGATCATAACCTGAGTTGAAGGCAGCCGCTTAACCGACTGAGCCACCCAGGCGCCCCAACAGTTAGATCTTTAAATGGGTTGAAACCAACTACATTAAAATTCACTAATTCATAATGATGGCTTAGAACACAATCCCCCCAAAATCACCTTGGTTACCTTTGGAGGATGCCAGGAAACCAGTTCCTTATTTTATATATACATCTCTTGACCTATAATGGGGTTGCATCCTGATAATCCCCCCAACGCGGAGATCCTTGGATTTAGGAGTATTTTGAGAAGAGGCACCACAGCACCTGAAACATGGAGGCACTTAAATCTCCAGTAGTGCTTAGTGTACTTGACGATTATAGCAACTCCTCCACCAGTCCAAATAATTGTAGTTTATCTTCAGAAATCACTTATTTGATATTTTACAATTTTAGGTAAATCCTCAGGTTCTTCTTGAGCTCTTCTGTAGCCAGCCTCCAAGGTGGCCCTTAACCATTCTTGCCTCCAGGATTCCGTATCCCTGTGTATTCATTCACACCCATATTGAATAGGGCTGACTTGTGTAACCAGTAGGATATTGTGGAAATAAAGAAGAGCGACCTTGAAGGTTAGTTACGTCATAAAAGCCATTGTAGCTACTGCCCAATTAAACCTCTAAAATTTCTGGTCATGGTCTTCTTTCCTGGTTGGTTGGTTGGTTGGTTTCTTCCCCCCAATAGAAAGATTACTCACATTGGTTTTAAAAGGTCACTCTGGATCCTGCCCTTCACTGGCTTGCCATCCTCGCAACCTAGAGTCATCTATACATTTAATAAATACTCTTTACACTTAACATAATTTTAATTCATGGATAAAAACACTAGAAGTCACTGGTTCCAGTACTGATTCGAACAGTCCTGGAAAGATTATCAAGTATGTCCAGAGACTGACAATGAACCTATGATGATTTTAACATATTTTCTAAAGTCTGAATATTCACTTGATACGGAGATATAATGTGAGAGATTAGATAAATTTGATCTCACTTTCCTCCATCGATCACATCCAACACTGTCACTGGAGAACACTAGATTGAAATATTTCTAGATATCTAAAAACCAATTCCAAGTGTCAAGTTTTACACTGGTTTTTAAAACACTGACAAATTCTACAAATTAGGAAAAACTGCCTAATACATTTTTTTTCCAGGGGAGTGGGAATCCCTTAATTAGACAAGATATGGCAAGAAGTCTTTATTTTCATACAAGGTGCCACCGCAGGTAACCATCAGAGAGCACAAGCTGTTTACAGATATACAGAACTGAACAAAAGCATTTTAGCATGCTGCCTTACTGTACATAGAAAACTGGCGAACAATTTCAGACACTACAATTAGGAAATAAAATGGGTTAACACCATTTGTTGATAGGTTTATGAATCACTCAGCAGTGTTACAGGCTGTCTTCACCTGAAAGCAGAATTACAATCACTCTGGCAGTCTCTGGGCAATTCTAAATAAAATGCAGGTCTAGTGAAAGGTACAACGTGCAAGCGAGAGAGAGAGAGATACCTTGTCCCTTTCTGAAGGGAGACTGGTTTAGAGCCTGCATTGGCACATTCTTAGAGTCGATACAGCCATCTTAATTAGCTTGACTTCTCCTACCACCACATATGTTGGCCATCAGCAAAATTAAGAACTTCCAACACATGAACTGAATAATGAATAAGCCTAGGGTTAAAAAGCAGAATGCTGTCCACATAACAGAACTGCTACTTCACAACTTTTGCCCAGTTCTCCCCGTTGTCCTGAAAAATCCCCTCATCTGATGAATTCTAGCAAAGCTTCTAGCAACTGTAACAGACCTTTCCTAACCCAGATCTAGACACTAAGTATCTGAAACAAGGGCCTGTGAAGTGGATGTGTCCATGGGAAAATGGCAGTGTTTCTACTGGAGGTAAGTGTCAAGTTTCCTCTTGATGTTGTCAAAGGAATCTGCTCCCATGTAATCAGCCTGGCCCTGTTCCCACCGCTCCTTCCGTTCTTCTGAGGACACAAAAGGCTGTGCCGCAGCCGGGATCTCCCCAAGGGACAGATGTGATATGGCTCCTGAGACACCTTCCTAAAAAGGAGAGCATAATCAGAAACTCCTTGAGAGCTGAAAATCAGACTGTTTTAAGGAACGCAATAAGTTGAAGGTGAGAAAAGCCAGGATGAATTATCATGCAAAGTAGCAAAAACTGAAAAGTATTACATGAAACAAACAAACAAAAGACACAGAAATACAAGGGTCATATGATTTATTCCTAACGAAATGAAGACTTCTTGACTCAGTGAAAACATTGGGAGAACAAAGTAATTAGGGTTAATGTTTAAGTTCTGCATACCTTTCTACAGAAGCCACAAGAGAAAGCCAGTGTATAGACCAAGTCTGAAAGCTGCAAACAGTTCATTAGAAAGTGTAAGATGGACGGACAAGGGAACACAGTCTCACGATCAATTCTCGATCTGTGTGGGCTCTGAAAGGTTGAGAACTTAAACAAAATGGTACTTCAGAGGCTAAACTTCAGAAAGCACCTAACCAGAGAGCCACACCACATACACAAGTTGTTACATTATAAAAGCGAGAGCTAAATGGTTTGAGACTATGCACCGAACTTATCTGCCCGTTCAAGCTTATTATCAAGGAGTATCTATTCTCGTAGCTCATGTTAATTGGCTTAGTCTTGAACAACTGTTTAAATTCCCATCACCTTTCCTTGGTTCATAATTCTAACTCCTTGGGTTGTGGAGGGAACAAGGGAAATGTGCAGGAAATAGAGCAAACCTACTCCACGTTAAATTAGAATCTCATTACTTATGGAAAGGCCATTAACTTCAATTATACCATAAAAGAATATCAAAGCTATTCTTCAAAAAGCTCTGAGGTGAGAAGGTACTAGAAACAGAGAAAAAGGAAGGCGAGTGAATGCATACAGATATTGCTTTTAACAGAGAAAATGGGAGAACAAAATTTTTGATTACCGGTTTTTGTTGCTATATGACTATATGTGTCTATGCAGGTGTTTAAATATACTGGCACTCCAAGGTACCTGGGCAGATTCCATGGGGTGGTTTCACAGCTGAAGCAACGTAAGTCCTTACCCTGGATTAGCCCTGCCTTTGCTTCCACTTGCAACAGCAATGATACTGGGCTGTTCTTCCAGAATTCTCTGTTTCATGATACTATTCAGAAGGTAACAGTCTTGCAGACTTAGATTTGAGTCCCAGTTCTGCTTTTGATGAGTATGTTATATAACTAAGAGAAGTTAACTTCTTTAAGCCTCACTTAATTTTAATATATAAAAGGGCATATTAATAACACTTATTTGACAAAGTAGTTGTAAGGGTTACATAATAGTAACTAGCTTTCCTTATGCACTTATTATGTGCCAGGCAATGTTCCGAGTACTGTACAAGTATTATTTCGTGGTCCATGTAAAGCAATTAAAGTAAGAATGTTAGTGTTATTTTTCCCTTTCTCCATTTTATATATTGGTACAAGTGCTACTAAGTGAAATGGCTAAAATCTCTACCATGGCAAAGAAAAGGATCTCTTACAACCTTATAGCCTCTTATAATTATAGCAAGGTAATTAACTGATCAGTTAGACTCAATTGTAATTCACCCATTCAGTTTGATTCTTTATATCTTAATATGTAGCAGAGAAATGTAACTTCTCATCCTCTTTCCAATTCTTCTAAAAGAACCAATCTCAGAGGAAGACATTTAAAGTCAGAAAAGAGGCTAAGCAAGTTGCTGTTGTAAATGTTAATGTCATCTTCCTCTTACAAGGAGATTTCTTTTTTCAAGATTCTATATAACCGTAAGAGCATGAGCATGACAAACCAAAATAATCCTATAAAAGTATCTGTTTTTGCAAGTGTTTGTTTTCACATGTTATTAAAATGTTCACTGAAAATACATTCTTCTAAGCAGATGGAAAAAATAAATATGTATATTTAAATGTTTATAGTTTCTAACACATGAAATAAGGCATTCTTTATACTTTAGGAATAACCTCAGAATCTTAGGACAATGGGCTAAGAATTCTATACATACTAGATATGGACATATATGTGTGTGCGCTACACACACACACACACACACACACACACCCTCTAAAGTCCTTTCTTATGCTCCCAGATCTAATGAAATCTGCCACAGAATCTACTGCTTTTAGTCTTTGCTGGCAGTATTCCTTTCCCTGTAAGATGGACATTTTTTTTTCTACAAATCTGATTGATCTCCGTTTAAAAGTACCACTAAACACTACCTCTACCAGTATACCAAAGTTTTAAAAAATACAGCATTAAATTACCTGAAAGAAAAAACAGAACCTACCACATTCAGGCATGAGTGGGTGTCTTTGACAAGGCCAAATTGTTGAAGCAGAGGTAACACGTTGGTGGTGAAGATGTCCCACCACAGGTTGAGAAACTCTGGATGAGTCATGGTGGGATCATGGGACTCACTTTTGACACTTTTTGTGTTAGGATCATAAGTATAATTCCAAGGTTTGATTTGTCCCAGGAAATGCACAACTTTGGCATTTGCCCCAAATCTGCCAAGAGAACACAAAGTTGAAACCATTAGTGGATTCTGAGCACTTTGTTCGGTAGTCTTAACGATGCACTTTCCACTGAAGTAGTGGTTGGAAAAGAACTTGAGCTCACTAAGTTTTACACAGATTTTTGAAATTATTCAGTTGTATGTTAAATACATACAAAAATCCAAAAGTAGCAGTGGGTCAGGGCAACAACCAAAACACCAATCCACTGTGGTTGGAAAGGTACAACTTGGAAAACCATTTGGTATTACACCTAGTGACACTGAAAATTCTCACACCTCTGACCCGGAAGCTCAGCTCCTTGGCACAGACCCGAAAGAAGCTCTTACCCACATGCAGATGTCATCAAAATGTTCACAGCAGCAGTGCTGTTTGAAACAGTCATAACTACAAACCACTCATATGACCATATCTTAGTAGGTTAAGCCTGTTCAGCAAGTGTTCACTCCTTTTCCCAGTCTCCACAGGGGGAATACACTTTCCTACCTCACTGATAATTGGGCATGCTCACAGAACTTGCCTTTGCAAGGAAATATGGGAGGAAGTAACTGTGTCAGAAAGGAGGTAAAGAAAGAAGGGAAAGGAAGGAAGGAAGAAAAGAAAGGGAAAGAAAGAGAAAAAGAAAAAGGAAAGAAGAAAAAGAAATAAAGAAAGAAAGAAAGAAGAAAAAGAAAGAAAAAAAAGAAAAAGAAAGAAAAGAAAGAAAGAAGAAAAGAAAGAAAGAAAGAAAGAAGAAAAAGAAAGAAAAAAAAAAAAAAAAGAAAGAAAAAAAAAAAAAAAAAAAAAAAAAGAAAAAGAAAGAAAAGAAAGAAAGAGAAAGAAAGAAAGAGAAGAAAGAAAGAAAAAGAAAAGAAAAACAAAGAAACAAAGAAAGAGAAAGAAGGAAAGAAAGAAAAAGCAAGCAAGCCCTGCTTGTTTCTGGTCCCTCTCTCTGAGAGACCTCTGTCAGCAGAAGAATGGATGAGACCCACGGAGCAGATGTGGATCAAATCTGTGGCTCCAAACCCTGCTGAGATTATCAGAGCTGCTCCAGCCTAGCCACCAACATATGAGCAAGAAATATATACTTACTGTTGAATGTCACTGAAATTTTATGGTTATTTGTCCATTTTATTATTTTTAAAGGACAACTTCTGGTATATTCAGATCATGGAATACAATATAGCAGTGAAAATAAAATGATAGCTACACACATCATGCAGCAAATGGATGACTTTTTTAAACATGCTGAAAATTTTCAAATAGAAATTCATACATAAAGGTCCATTTACATTGGGCAAAAACCAAAAAAAAAGTACTATTTAAAGAGTAGAAAGCTGGGGATGCCTGGGTGGTTCAGTGGGTTGGACATCTGCCTTTGGCTCAGGTCATGATCCCAGGGCCCTGGGATCAAGCCCCACATGGGGCTCCCTGCTCAGTGGGGAGTCTGCTTCTCCCTTTCTCTCCCTCTGCTCATGCTCATGCTCTAATAAATAAATAAAATCTTAAAAAAAAATGAAGCGTAGAAAACTGTAATCAATATCAGTGTCATGATGTTGGTTATCTCCCGGGGAAAGGGGAAGCCGTGATGGGGAAGGGACAGACAGCTTGTAAGGTACTGGTTGTGTTCCATTTCTTAACTTGGATTTAAAAAAAAACAACACATTTTTTTATATATACCCCTTTGTATATATACTATATTTCATAATAATTTTTTTTAATTTTATTTATTTATTTCAGAGAGAGAGAGAATGAGAGATAGAAAGCACGAGAGGGAAGAGGGTCAGAGGGAGAAGCAGACTCCCCGCCAAGCAGGGAGCCCGATGTGGGACTCAATCCCGGGACTCCAGGATCATGACCTGAGCCGAAGGCAGTCGCTTAACCAACTGAGCCACCCAGGCGCCCTCATAATAATTTCTTAAAAAAAAGAATTAAGAGTGGTCATTTTCTGGCTGGGAGGAAATCTATGTACATAAAAAATCCAAATAATAAAGGTGAATACAACAAGTGCCAAAAGAAAGATGGAACAGTGGGTGCTCCAGAAATGCAGAGGTAGGGTGGTCATGAAAGGTAGGTTTCGTGGAGCAGAGACTTAAAGCTTGTGCAACAGACAGGAGCTGGGTAGCTGGTGATACAGAGAATTCTAGGCAGGGGTAGAGCAAGTATCAGGTGAGTGTATGTGAGTTAGACCGAGGGTACTCCCACTGCAGCCAAAGAGGAAACTGATAGGGAAAGGAAAAATGGGATGGTTCCTTGGGTGTTGGGTTTAAGTGTTAGATTTTAGTGGATTTATCCTATAGGCAACCAAAGTTGCTGAGCATGATGTGCAGACTGAAATAATGCAAACTCTATTCATGTAACCTTTCCAATCTTTTATTTTATTTATTTATTTATTTTTAAATGCCAGAGACCTATTACATAGCTATCATTATCTGAGGGTTTCCCATGTTTGGGGCCCAAACTTTTTTTTTTAAGATTTTTTTTTTTTTTCATTTGTCAGAGAGAAAGAGCGAGTGAGAGCATGCACAAGCCGGGGGAGCGGGAGAGGGAGAGGGAGAAGCAGACTCCCTGCTGAGCAGGGAGTTGGATGTGGGGCTCGATTCCAGGACCCCGGGATCATGACCTGAGCCCAAGGCAGATGCTTAACCGCCTGAGCCACCCAGGCATCCTGGGCCCAAACTTTTTTAAGGACATGATTGGGAATAATAACACTCTGGCAAAGGTAGATCTTACTAACATGTTAATAGAGGCTCCTAGAGATCAGGGGGTCAGCCAGAGCCATATAGCTATTAGGTGGCAGAAAAGGGATTTGGCACTGTTCTGCCTCTCTCTTAAGCCTGCACTCTTACCAATCCTACCATGCTGCCACTCCAAAACTATGAAAGAAAAATAGAGCCTACTGTAAATGTCCTCCTAAGAGTCATGGACTATACCACAGCGCCTTTCTTCTGAAAATGAGATAGATACCAGAAATCCCCAAGCTGACTCTTCATTTCATATTTTACACCCACACACATGCACACAAGTACTCTCAATTTTATCCTTAAAAGGATAATGCTCAAAACTTGTGCAGACATGGCTATTAATTAAATAAGCAACTGTTACATAGGGTCAGTGCAGGACTCCAAAAGGTTTGCCACCCAAACAGGGAAAGGAGTCCTCTAACATAAAAATAAGGAAGAGCAGCACAAACAAGGCAACAAGTCAGGGCTACCAGGGCAATGCGGACACGAGGGGCTACAGAAACACCAAAGTGATCCGTGCAGGCGTAGATTTTCAGAAGGGGCTTTGTGTGGGAAGGGGGCGCAGAGAAGACCTGGGAAAGATGGCGGGGTGAAGGTAACGGCCTTGGACAAACGTCCTAGTGGTGACGGGGGCGGGGAACCTGTCCCAGAGACCAGACACTTGTGTGTGTTTTGGGGGTGGCAGGCACTACCTCGCCTGCAATACAAACACGCCTGCGACCAGAAGAGAGCACTTGCTTTCACGGTCTCAGACATCCTCCTCCTGACTCATCTTGCTGGAGCAAGACTCCTAGTTTGCTCCTCCTAGAATAAAACTGGCCGCTAAGTTTCAGTCCATGATTTGGCCTAGACCTAATATGAATGTCCTAGTCATTATAGGAGAGGTAACAGTACTAATTAAAATAAAGTAAAACGTGAATATAGCATAAACTCTCTTCCTTTCTAACCTGCTTTCCGACAGTTTGCACATGATTAAACAGGAGTCACAGGAATAGCTAACATCTATTGAGTACTTACATGTACCAGACATTGGCTAACAATTGCATGGTTTATATACCAGTTAATCTCCAAAACAACTACGTGAGGAAACCAAGGCATGAAGTAGTTCAATAACTTGTCTAGGACCACATGGCTGGTGAGTGACAGGGCTGGGATTCCACGGAGGCAGTCTGGTTCCAGAGCCAAGGTTCTTAACCACAACTAGGCTGTTCCTGAAAGACACTCCCAGAATTAGGACATCATCTGAGAGTGACATCTGTTACTTCAGAGATGAATGCCCTGCCTACAGACGGTCAATCTGAAAAGTGGAAAGGATATGTCTAAGGAGCCCTGGAAATACTCCAGATATAGTCAAGAACAGAGCAAGAAAGTAACCGATAGGAAAGAAAGCTACAAAACAAGCAACTTAGCACTGCCTAAGAAAGACTGTTCTCAGAAGGGTTCAGTTTGTACAAAGGTAGGGGAAAGGTGGGAAGAAGAACAAGAAATGGATGGTGGTGCTTAGGACCAGCAGCTGACCCCTACGTGGACTGCGCTCGACCGTGTCTAAGGGCCACCCCAGCTCCTCTCCAGCACTCCACCCTGTGAATTGGGACTTTAAAGCCCGGGGAAGCAGAGGAAGGGCACGATGGTCCGGCGCACTGCAGAGCCACTAACACCGCCCAGCGAGACAGAGCGCCCTGCCTCTGCTGGCGGGCAGGAGTAGACACTCCTGCCTCTGGGTCTGGCTGTGCCCCACAGTGGCTCAGGGTTCTCTGCAACCTCCGGTTAGAGGCCACCCCATGATGTGGCTCAATGCCTTCCCCTCGCATGTCAACAGAAACACCATCTGGGGACAGTCCACCGCCTGCACTTCACTGTGGCTCAGGCCTGGGCTGCACCTTCGTGAAGCCACGATCCCTGAGTGTCTCTCTGTTGCCCTCTGTGGCTACAGGAAGGATCCTTCCTCCTCAAGATTACCTTCTTTACCTATTCCATTGTAACACCGAGAAAAACTGTATCCACTGGATAGTCCTTTCATAGACAGGGCAGTCCTCGTTTGAAGAAAGTCCTTGATGAGCCTGTTTGTGGCAGAAACGGAGATCATAAGGGGTCCTAAATGTGGATGAAACTGCCCTTTGTGCCTGAAGTTGAGGAATTCCTTGGTGCCAGTAAGGGGGAGGGTTGAGAGTGAGCGGGATTGTGGAGATGTGATGTAACCACCCAACAGCTACCCAAGTTTCAGCAAAAACAAAACAAATCATAAAATGCATAATGTAACTAGGTTTCTATTGCAGCTGGGGCTACCGAGGGGCCGACCAGAAAGAGCTCATGAGGATTCAGGAGTGTGATGGCAGAGAGATGCAGGAGAGAAGAAGAAAGATGCTGGGGCATACAGTAGTCATGTGCAGACTTCAGAGGTCATGGGTTCAAGGCCATGGTTAGCCCTACTTCTGTACAGTCAAGAATGGGAACTTTTTTTTTTTTTTTTAAGGTATCAAGGTATTCCTTTAACCTGCCACACACCAAACCGATCTATGGAAATGAGTCGGGGTAGGAGAAAAACAAGTTTTAGAGCAAGAATTCTTTATGAGAAGCGCAAGCCTGGGTGAGTCACTGAATGTGGAAGGTTCTGGCCAACCCACAGGCCCTCTGAGGGTGGGAGGATGGGGGCAGGGTGCAAAGTAAGGCAGCTGCTAAGTGGGAGACATGGGGCTCTGACAGGAAGCGGGGAAGGGAAGAGAAGACAGACGTGCAGTTTTGCATAAGGTAGTCGCATACAACGATGTTCTGGAAATCACCTAGGCCTGCCCCAGGGGTACTGTTAGGCCTAACACCGGCCACCTTCTATGAAGGTGAGTTATATGGGTAAAACTATATAACTATGCTCTAACTGTACAAACAGTATTTATTGACACAGCAAAGTAGCCTGAAAGGCTTGCTCTATTAGCTTTCATAATAAAACAGTTTGCAAAAAAGATGAGCAAAAGGTCTCAAACACGGTTTTTGTATCTAGAATTTCAATTAATCTAGATATGAATTTCATGTAATTATTTTTATGTCTTAATCCTGCCCCAAAGAATGTTTTTAAAAATCATTTTCTACCATTTTAATCAATTCTACTCAATTTTTTAAATTAAATTTTATCTTTTTTATTAAGTAGGCTCCAAGCCCAGCATGGGGCCCAACACAGGGCTTGAACTCATGACCCCAAGATTTAGACCTGAGCAGAGATCAAGAGTTAGACACTTAACTGACTGAGCCATACCCAGGTGCCCCAACTACTCTCCAATTATTGATGAAAATCCAAAATAACCATATCAAAATGAAATAAGAGAACAGGTCATAAGTGAAAAGGGAAATTACTTTTTTGCTTAAAAGAATATTTTAGCCTAAATGCAAATTCAGGGATATTCCTCATAAGAAGGTAAACTCAGGATACCAGACGGAATTTATGTTGCCTGGCTGAAGGCAAAATGGTTAGCTGACAAATAAGAAGGGGAAATATTGATGTCAAAAGAATTAAAGTTCAACTGACGTCGACCCAGAACAAGGATAATGAGAAGATTCACTGACTCACTGCCTGATTTATCCATCAAATTACCAGCCAGGAATAAAGAAAACAAAAAACAAAACAACACTGGGTACATATTCCAATTGTCTCTATATTACTAAGAGCCATTCATTCTGACCCAGTAATGGGGATTTGTCTCAGCTTGCATACATCTCTTAAAATAAGTGTTCTAATTTTAACTTGATAGAATCTCAAAAGAGACGTCCAGATCACAAGACATAGTTTGAACCTGAGCCAGCAATAATACTGCTTATGTTAGCCATTAAAATAATCCCTGTGACCTGATGTTACCAAAAGATCAGATAGAATTTTCATGACTAGTTCAGCAGCTGGTAACGTGTGGATGAGACTACAGAAGCGTTCAGAACGGAAAAGGAACTACACTGTGACAGTGCACACAGGAGCCATTTTACGTCTCACAAAGCAATTTATTTGTGATGCTCAATGAGGCACCAAGAAGAAGAAACACAGCATGGCTTGCGAGACCTTTCTCTGGGAAACGTGGCAGCAGTGGCCAACCATCCTCCACCCACCTCAATGACTCATGTTCTCTGGCACATGGCCACTCACTCCTGCACCTCCTCAGCCTCGCTCTCCTGCACAATCCCTTCCCTACCACCAGTCAGCCACCTTTCCCCTCTCACCCCCTCAAATTCCTCCTCTTATCACTCACTCAAGGTCTACACCAAGGATCGTGAGCACAAGTGCCCAAGGTGGGCGGGGCTGGCCATGCAGAGGAGGAGTGGATCTGCTGAGGGTCGGGACCATGGAGCACAAGTGAGTACATCACCAGAAGACAGCTGCTACCCAGCAGCTAAGAACTGTGGCCACCAGGGACCACCCCCCTGATTTTTCCTTGGCTTTCAAGCTAAATACCCTCCCGATCATGCCCCAGAAATCAGAATAACATCAGTACTCAAACGTGGACTTTAATCACCTAGATGAGGGCACCTGGGTGGCTCAGTTGGTTAAGCGACTGCCTTCGGCTCAGGTCATGATCCTGGAGTTCCAGGATCAAGTCCTGCATCGGGCTCCCTGCTCAGCGGGGAGTCTGCTTCTCCCTCTAACCCTCCCTCCTCTCACGTGCTCTCTCTCTCTCATTCTCTCAAATAAATAAATAAAAAAAATAATCACCTAGACGAGGACCTAGTCAACTGCTTCCCCTACCAGGGTGGCCTGTCCTCACAGAGTAGGCCAAGGAAACCCCACGACTCCAGGCCACCATGGAGACTTTCCCGGGGACATCCTGTCAATCTCAGTCCCTCCTGGCTGACTGCTAGCTCATTCATTCACTCAAACAAAAAATATGCCCACCTACCTTCGTCTGTGTCTACACACTCTGCCTTCTGAATGTAGTTTTCTCTACATTCACGTTCTCCGAGTCTCCATTCTCTTGGACCCACTTCAATCAGGCTTCCTCCCACCACTCCACGAGACATGCTCAAGGTCACCCAGTGACCTCCACATTCTAGGTCAGTGCCAATTCTCAACAGCATCTGACACAGATGGGTCCCTCTTTTCCCCCAGGAATGTTTTCTTTGGCTGGCTTGTACAGCATCTCACCTGCCTGGGTCTCCTCTTGCCTTACTCTTCTCCATCTCAGGGCCCTGCCTCTCCACATTTTCCTGTTTTAGGGCTCAGTTGCTCAGGACTCTTCTATCACAGTCACTCTCCGGGTGACATCATCCTGTCTCATGGCTATAAAGAGCACTTCTGTGCGGACACTCCCATAGGTCTGTCCCACCGGACCTCTCTCCTCAACTCCCCACTCTTACAGCAACTTCCCTAGTCCCCATTTTCCCTAGGATGCTTCACAGGCACCTCAAGCTTAATGCATCCCAAACTGGATACATTCAATCCATCTCTGGTCAAACCCTGCCTCCACAAACCTGCTTGCCCCCATCTTTCCAACTGCTTAAGGCCCCAAACCTGTAAAAGTCACTGGACATCTTTCTCCAAATATCTTATTTTTTTTAAAAAGAAGTTGAAAATCTAGGTTTCATGTGAAATTCCCTGATTTTGAGGCATTGGCACCTGAGTAAAAAAAAAAAAAAAAAAAACCATGTAAGGAAGACAAAACATATCTGTGGGACAAAGGGAGTCTGCGGCCTACCAGTCTGAGACCCGGAGGATGGTAGGTCTTCCACTCACGCTTTTCCCCTCCCACAAGCTCCATCTCCTCCTGAAGGCATTTTTCACTCAGACCTCTGCAGCGGAGATACCACTCCTTGTGCCCTTTGGGCCCATTGCCAGGGTGGCCTCTAATGTCTGGGCTTGGTCTCACGGGGAAGCTTTCCCCTGGGCGCTAAGGGCTGAGGTATGGGAGGGGGAAAGGCGGCAGGAAGAACGGAGGACAGACACATCGCCTGATAAACAGAGAGGAGGTCGGAATGACCAGGTGGTCATCCTGGACACGGGGGCACCGGGGCCCAACAGGCATTGCTGAAACCCATGAAGGAGGAACAAGACAGCTGGGCAACCACGGCTAGATTCTTCTCCCATGCGCAAATCACGACGGCCGCGCCACGTGACATCCGGGCAACTCTCCACACGCAGGAAGTCGCAGGCTGATTAGACGAGAGCTCCCTCGTCCAGCTGAGCGCCCTCTGCGAGCTGCGGGCCCGACAGCCAACCAAACAGGTGAGTGGACAGACGGCTGAAGACCGAGCCAAACTACGAGGCCTCAGGGTTTTAGGTGAAGATGTTAAGAATGTGACAGTAACGAACACAGAAAAGGCTATGGCTTCAGTGATAACAGGACAGTGGGAGGCTGGACCCACGGGTGTCTCAGGGGTCAAGGAAAAAAATCAAATCAGAAATACACAAGAACAGAATTCAACACGCCGAAGGTTCATTTCATTCTTGCAAAATTTGGATTTTAAAGAGGTTTGGTAAGACCTTAGTGAATAAGCCACATTCCTGAAAAAGAAACAGCGGATACAAATATCCTCAGAAGAATTTAAAGCAAATGGAGAGGAATCTTTTAGGTTTTTAGACCCACTTTCTGAGACTAGGCCAGGCCAGGTCTCAGGTCGTATCTGAACTCAAGTAAAAATTTTAGATAAAGTTATTTTTGAAATTATTTGGTAAAACAAGCTCTGGAGTCATCAATAGGACTAATTAATTTGGCAATCTGAAGCAATAACAGAGAACTCTTTCTCTTGGCTTTGGGCCCATTTAGGGCTTTGGGCCCATTTATGGCACAAAATGCCATAAACAGATTTTACTTGGTAGATAGAATAGAAAGTGGAGCTAAAATGGAGCTAAATGACTGATTTTTTAAAAGGCTGATGAGATTTTGCCTAGTGCTATGCACAAGCCAGATTCTAAACTACGTGAATAAAATAGGCCCTCTAAATGAAGAAAACCGAAAAGAAACTAGTATTGACTAACAGCATACTATGTCCTAAACATTATGTTAGGCACTTGCAGAAATATTTCATTAAGAAATGCATTTATGAACTTGTTTCTCAATTCATATATTACAAATTACCTTAAAAGTTACTAAATCAAGCATTTTAGCTCTCAAATTATGCTGTTAAAGAGGATCTTCTATTACAGAAAACAGGACTAATTTTGTTTTTCAGAAGCTATGTCTGAGTATTCATTCAAAGTGATAGAACTATTAAGTGTTTCCTTTAGGTTTTGTTCTGTCCAAATGGTATGTCAAGTAAGGCATTAGAAATGCTGCCTCCATGGCTCAAATTCATGCCAAATAAGATTCATGTTAGGCCATCCTTTAGCAAAAACTTCACATAAAACAGCAAGGCTACAATGTTCTAGGTGCAGCATGTGTTTTAAGATATCCACAGTTCTAAGATTCTGGGGCATCTAAATACTGCCTTGGTGACCTCATGACACATGGTTGCTTGGAGCTGGTAAGACAAATTCTCACTTGTTCCGCCAAGCCCAAGTTGTTCTGAACCACTCCCCAGTTTCTCACTCTACCTGCCACCACCCACATGCTGTCCTAGGGAAGACCAGCACGCCCCAGGGCCACTAAGTCCTGGAGACCCCTAAGGTGATTCTGAGCCCAGCAATGGAGCATCGCATTCATGATGAGCTCCCAGAGGTCCACAGGGCAATCTGTGGAGTAGGTATGGTGACCCAAACGTTCATGATCATCTACTTCGGCTTAAAAGATCTGCGTCATAATTTTACATTCACTTGAAACAAAAAAAAAGGAATAGAACTGTCTTTTCAGCCCTTCCCAATGGTATGAAAAATGTCTCTGGAGATGGATCTCTGCAAGAAAAACAAAGGCATTTTCTGGCACAGGGAAGGGAAAAAGGAGTTCTTCGATGGAGTTTCAACATTCCCAAATAGGCAGCAATGCGGTGAGACAAAGCAGCACTCTGAAAAGTCTTATCACAGAAGTGCGGAGTGGACACCCCCAAGGGCAGGAGCACCTGTGGGGCCACGGGCCAGCCAACGGCAAGCTAGTGGAGGGAGCCGCTCCCAACCTCCCCAGTGTGTCATATGCTCTATGGTTCTGGCAATAAACCAAGAAGATTTCCAAAATTAGCACTAATTTGTTGAGCCAGGAAGAAGAAACCATCCTAACCATTCTGGTCATTTAGATCTCAAACTTTTTCTGGGAAATTCATTCAGAGGATATAAAAACAACTGGGTTCTGGAGAGAGGGGGCCCTGGTTCTGACAAATAAGTCTATCTCCCTCCCCCCGCCCCGCCAAAAAAAAAAAAAACAACCTTAACTCTGCTCTACCTGCTTCTTGTTCTTGTCAAAACAAAATAAATGCAAGCAGTGTCTGCGCAAACCAGGCGCTCACTGAAAGGTGCAGTGTGTTCAATTTTGGTGTTATGGTGAAAATCAGATGGAGTCCAAATGAACCATAGGGGAGAGAGTTGCTAGGCACCGGGGGCCACATTACATGAAAAACACAAATCTCTAAACACTAGAGTTGACTCTGTTTGGGAACTGAGACCAACTGGAAGGAGATCAGATTCACATCTCCCCAATACATTCATCCCAGGACACGTGCTCACTGGGCAGAATTAAGTGGAATGGTGGGTAGAATTGCTCAGACTAGTAATGATTCTTTCTCCTTCGCCCTCATCTTTTTGCTTGCTCAATGGAGTCTAGTCAATTACATTAACCATCTTCCCTATTATCACAAATTCACTTCTAGGGGATCGAGCTATCATGGTCTGCGGGAGCACTGTTCAAAGTTGCAGGGTTCGTTATGAGGCAATAAGAATGAAAAGAATCAGGCCCACATTTCCAAGCAAGACAGGCTGGTACTTGACAAGGCCAAGGACAGAGAGGCTAAAAAAAAAAAAAAGTTTCTCCAAATCCACCCCTTGATAGTGAATCTTTCTCTATTTGTGTTACTTGGACAGTTGGTATATTTGAGAGTTTGCCTGCTTCATTCCAGAGAGGCAGGACTATCAAGAGGCTATAATACGTCAGAGACATATGCCAAGAGAACAGTTAGGGAGGAAAGAACACAAGACACTTATAATCCTTATCTGGGGGAATGTTGACAGAGTTTGCCCAGAAAAGAACAGAAAAGGAAACATTTCTGCCACAAAAAGCCAGACGTGCTCATTACTGTGGTGAGAGACATAAAGAGAGGACTCTGGATAATAAAATATGAGGAGTGAAAGGCCCTTTGTGTTCTGCCTGCCCAGGAATGCCCGTGCGGGACAGAGACTGCAGAGCCGAGCCCAACTCAATGAAGAGCTTGGCTGCTCATGGCTGTGTCTCAGGATCAACCCGACAGCTTGGCCTCCGTTCAAGAAACCTGAATCATCATCTTCATTCAACACAAATGAGTCAGAGGCTAAAGAACAGGGCCCGGGCCCTGGTCAGTGAGACCAGCCCTGCAACTAGGTTGTATTAACTGCTGAGTTAGAACCACCCCAGGGGGACTGCCAAACAAGCAATGTTGCCAAAAACAAGCTGTCTGCTGAGCGCTTTATGCCTGTGTGAATTCACTTCATCCTCATGACAACTCTGCAGGGTAGGTCTGATTCCTCTTGTCATTTTGCATATGGATAAACTGAGGCACAGAGGCTAAGCCATAGCGTAGGTAAATGGCAGAGTGAGAAGACACACCCTGCCTTTCTGGCTTCAGAGATCACGCTTACAGCTAGACCACCTCTCCAACAAAAAGGACTAATAATCTGATGTTTACTGAGTGCTAAGGCCCTCTTCCACCCTCTTCTACCCACTTCCTAGGACTACCTCCCTTAATGATCACAGTTAGTTTTGGAGGACATTGAGGCAGAGAAGTTCAGTAATGAGTAACCAACCAGGAAGCAGCTACTCCAGAATGTGAACTGAGCAGTGCGACTCCACAGCCCCTGCTCTGGACTGGGTCAGCACACTGCTACCAGCAGCTTGCTTCAGCTCCACAAGAACCACGGAGACAGCTGTTAAGATCCTCATTTTAGGGGGATGGGAACTGAAGCTTAGCAGCCACTAGGAAGCAGAAGTTGGGTTTGTGCCCACTATGAATTCATGACCATGACATAGGGACGATTTAACAGAGGCCCTGGCACCCAGGAGCGAATGGGAACCTTTTCCTATAAGGTGGTTAAGTACCCTCTGGGTTACTCCAAACAAAGTAACTGATAACATCAAGGCCTTTCCCCACTATAGCCATGTTTCTCATAAGAGAAAGACTTCCCTCAAGTTCCCACCTGTTATTGACCTCAGAATGACCATGAGGAACCCCCCAAATTTTAAATCCCACTCCCCTGCCCTGCCCACCTCCAACAACAGTTAAACCTTTGCACTTACGCTTTAAATGCTGGGAGGTAGGAGTATATAGAAACGCTGCTTAGGTTATAAATAAATGGCAGGTGTTTTCTGATATCTGTTGTTGCCCAGCTGTTAAAAAATGTGTTCAGTAAACCCTGGTCCCCACCTGAAAGAAAAAAAAAGTGAATTATAGTCATAAACTTCAAAGACAGGTCAATAATTTTATAGGAACACATGACCGGATCTTTAAAAAATAGGTACAGATTCCATTTTTAAAATAAGAAATTCTGTGTTAAACCTACCAAGGGCATTTTTAGGGGGTGGCCATTTTCCTGAGTTAATTCACGAATTCAACAAATATTTACTGAGCAGCTGCTATGGCCAGACACTGTGCCAGTCACTGAAGAGTCAACAGGGAACAGAGAGACTGTCATCATCTTCATGAGGGGCAGGGCAGGAGGAGGGGGGATACACTGGTACCAGCAAATTCTAAGTCAATAAGCATCATCACAGATGGGGAGGGGAACGGCAAAGCGCTGGCTGCTACGAGGCATGTGGTGGAAGTGGCTCAAGAACATGGGATGCATCAGGAAGGCTTCCATGAGGAAGCTGTACTGAAGCCAAGATCTGAGGGGTACACAGGAGTGCTTGACATAATACAGGGGGAGATGAGGAGGGCAGATGGCGTTTCAGGCAGAACAAACAGCATGTACCACAGAAGGGAGGTGGGCAGGAACATGAAGCCGTGGAAAGACCTGGAAGGTGGCCCGTATACGTGGACTGTGGCATGGGGGAAGGGGTTGCATGGCACCAGGTGGGTTTCAGAGAGGTAGGCATGGACCAGACCACACAGGGCTCAGACTACAGACTTTATCCCCAGATTTTTGACTTTATGTTAAAAGCTATGGGGGCACGGGTGGGGGTGGTAAAAAGCAAAAGAGAGCAAACTGGGATAATGGAATGGTCTTCCAGAGCCCCAGCTGTTGGCTCATTGACAGAGGCCCAGAAAGACACATCATCCTGGTGCATTCTCCTACCACTGACCAAGCCTCTGGACAGGTCCAAGTCAGTCATCACTGGGACCAAGGTCAGCCACAACCACACAGCATAGTGTTTGCTTAGCCCCTGGGGGTTGGTGATTTTTATGCCTTCCTTGGAAAGTGACAACCATGGCCATTCATTCAAAAGAAATTAACAAAAAAAGTCTAAACAGCTAAATGTCTAACCTAAATCATAAACACACAAGTAACCAAAGAGGTCACTAAGCCACCTCAAAACATATTCTGCTCCATAACCCATGTCCTTTCCGTTTTAGGCTCATGAGATTTCAGAAAACATGCACAGAACCAGTCTCCCATACAGCAAAACAGCAGCTTAAGTGGGTGGGGTGTGTGCATGTGCATACGAGTGTGCAAGCACAGTGTATGGGAGATGGCAGGCAGGGAGAATCCTTTTCTTTTGAAGTGCAAGGCTGCTATACTGAGCAGTTACCTCCCTCCTTAGTCTGCTTTGCCCCAAGACCCAGTTTTCTTCCTAAATACACAACAGACCCAACTGGCTATCATTACTATTTGGTTTTCATTGGTTTTGAAAGAGACTTTAAAAATCTGGAGATTATTTAATATTTGGAACTAAGGAGTAAGATCAAAGCATTCGGTTTGAAGTCCAAGTGTACCTCATCAATCCTCTGTGTATCTCATCCTTTCTAAATGTCCTCAGTCAACTCTATGGATCAAAGGCATTCATTGAACAAATGTCTACGGAGCAACCTCTTTGTATTATGAGACTCACATGGGTCCTCATTTCTCAAAGGACAAACAGCTCAACAGAAAATCAAGATTTTACCCTCATAAATTCTAAAGGACAATAAAGACGGTGGCAGGATGTGCTTCACTGTTACATAAACAAAAACAGTTTAGCTATATTGACAACATATTTTCAGACACAAAGTATTAAATATTAAAGCCAGAATACCATAGCATTCATCAGTGGCTTACTTTGGATTCTACAAAGACACCCCAAATGTGGGCATACACACTGGTGGTTGAGGTACAGAGGCCTGAAGACTTACTAATTTCCTTTTATGTATAATCATCAAAATAAAGGTTGAGGAAATGTTCATAGCAGCTTTATTCATAATAGCACAAAACTGGAAACAGTCCAAATGTCCTTCAACAGGTGTAGGAACATGATACCTCCATACAATGAAGAATTACTCAACAACATAAAGGAAAAAACTACGCATACCCACAGCAACTTGGATGGATCTCAAGAGAATTATGCTATGTGAAAAAAATCCAGGCCTACTGTACCATTTATATAATATCCTTTACACCACAAAATTATAAAGATAGAGAACAGCTTTGTGGTTGTCAGGGGTCAAGGAGGGGGAGAGAGTGGGGGAGAAGCGGCCATGACTACAAGAGTAGCATGAGGGGTCCCCGTGACGAAACTGTTCCGTCTCGACCGTGGTGGTGGTCACACCAAGCTACACACGTAATAAAACTGCACAGCACACAGAAAACCCATATGCATACACAAACACACAACACATAAAACTCTTAAAACTGCTGAAATCTGAATAAAACTGATGGATTGTATCAATGTCCATTTCCTGTCTGTGGAATTATGTGAGATGTTACCATTGGGGAAACTGTGAAGGATACATGGGAACTTTCCGTATTGTTTCTTACAACTGCATGTGAATCTACTATTCTCTCAAAAATAAAAAAAAAATTTGAAAGTCTGAGGATTAATGTGCTTAAAATGCAAAAATATAATCAAGAACTGTTAGCCATTAGATTCTAAATTCCACAAGGACAGAGACTATGGCTTTTTGCTTATTACTATAATTCTAGCACATAGCAGAATGCCTTACACATAAATTACTTGTGGAATGAATGCAAGAAACTTGAAGATGTTCTGTAATAGCAGAAAAATTGAAAAAACTTGAATATTCCACCAAAGAGGAATGGT
Source organism: Zalophus californianus (assembly GCF_009762305.2). NCBI lineage: Eukaryota > Metazoa > Chordata > Mammalia > Carnivora > Otariidae > Zalophus > Zalophus californianus. Next base: position 103,917,044 of record NC_045595.1, on the reverse strand, counting down.
TAGTACATTATGCTACTAACCACTTGTGGGAATATTATTCAGCCATTAAAACAAAGGGCTATAAAGACCATCATTCCACCAAGCAATATAAAGATACACAGTGACAGACACCATTACCAAAACTAAGAACATAAAGATTCAGATTGGAAGAAAATAAATGAAACAACAGTAATTGTATAAGGGGACTGGTGTTACAGATATGCTCTCCCTGACTTTTCCTTAGTACAGTTGTATTATTTTTATAATTTTAAAATAATACGATGAGGGGAAAGAGCGAGATTGTGCCAAGACCTTTTCTAAATATCCCTTACCTGTTATCTTCATTATGAAATACACTATCAAAAGAAAAAAATATATGTGGGGTTTATAAAGCATATAATTATAAAACTCTGCCCAATACCCAATTTAAGGACTCAAATGTTACCAATACTGTTTAAGTTCTATGTGGGCTCCCTAATTCAATCCCACTGCCCCTCCCCCAGAACTACTAATGGTGAATTTTGTTTGTAATGGTCTTGATTTCCTTGGTTTTACCACATGTATAAGGATTCCCCAGACAACGGAGGAGTTTCACTTGTTTCTGAACTTTGAAAAATTGGGCATCATCCTATATACATTTTTCTACTAGTTTTTTCAGAAACAGAAAAAAAAATTAATTCCACTGAAAAGGACTGCTGACTACATGTAGGACAATGAAGAAATCTAATTCCATGAAGATCAGAATAGTAGTTGTAAAAAAGAACTTCCCAATCGGACAGGATGATCCCGGGAAACAGGAGTCAGAGCTCTTGATCCCTCAAAGCCCCTGGCCAGCTGCCCTTGGCCACCAAAGGCTGTTTCCGTTTACCCTCAGGTACCCTACAAACCTCATCAGTCCCTCAGCCGTGTGCCACATCAGGGCCGAGCAGGTTGGGACAGGAAACAAGCAAGAGGTGAAACGGGCAGGGAAGACCTGTGAGTCAGTCGTCCCATTCAACTGGAAAATCCTTAAACAGTCAACAAGGACCTCGCCTCTGGAGGGGACAGCACAGAGCATAAAAGTTCCATGGCCGCCGACCTCATTATGTGACTACAGAGGGTCAACTTCGAGCCCCAAATTGTGTATTAAAAATAGAATTAAACATCACTTGAAAGTCTGTAGCTTTTTACATAATTTTTAAGTTTAGTATTTCAAACATCTTTTTCCAAATGCACAATTCCACGTTTCAAGGTCAGGCAAATGTTTTAACTTCATCAGAAAAATCTGTATGTAGTATTATCAATACTGTCTTTTTAGAAGTCCCTAAATTAGAGCACAATTCAAAGCAGAATGCAAAGCTAAGTATGTCTGTGCTACAAAACACACAGGGGTGCTATGAAGACTGCTGAATTTTCACTACAACCCCCCAGGACTTTTTAGTCCATTACATTTCAGACTCCTGGAGGCAGCTTTATTTATTCTGACAGGTTAAGACACTTCTAATTTCAATCATCTCTGAACCGACAAACAGGATTAGGAGACCTCGCTAGCAGCTGTGATCCATCAGGCCGGGGCGTGGCAACACAGGTGAGAAACAGAAAGGAAATGGGACAAGGGACACATGGCACCTGTTTAGCCAACAAGCAAATACCAGATTCTGCCTCATCCTTTCACCTGGCTGCCCAAGTATAGTGATAACCTTACAACCACCCAGTCTTCTCCAGGTCTTTTGAGCAGGGACATGAACCTGGTAACCACAGACACATCACAGCATCCATCAGAAACTCTATTTTATAAAACAGAAATGGAGTGCTGTCTTTCATATGAGTGCATTTGTTTTGGCCCTTCCGTAGTTTGCTGGCAGTTGGCCTGCCTCCTGTGGATAGCAGGGAGGGTGGGTCAATTCTGGTTTAAACATGAACCCTAGGAGCTCAGTCACAGGAATGTTCCCTCTAGACTCGTACTACTCGAAGTGGTCCAGGTTTTAGCACCACAGGCATCACCCAGGAGCTTGACAGAAATGCAGAATGCTAAGCCCCAACCTAGACCTACAGAATCAGAATCCACATTTTAATCCCTAGGTGATTTCTTTGGATATTAGAATATGTGAAGCACTGGTTTAGAGTCAGAACTAGAGAATGACTTTTTTTTCAATCAGAGAATGCAACTTGCACTGTCATTTCTATAGAAAACATCTGAAGTGACATAAATTAGGTATAGGCATTATGGCTAGGATGATTAATAAGAAAGGTTTCGGCTCTCAAATGGTTCTCTAATAAAGTGGCAGAGGAGCAGATATCAAGCAAATAATTTAAAGTAAAATATGCTTAATATTATATATAGCGATATAGGCAAGCACTGAAATGAAAACGTGACTCGCTTTGTTAACGCTGACTTCCACAATATACTAGTATCATCGCTTCTGCCTATAGCAAACATGCCAAGGATTACAGTTTATGAATGGCTCAGATCTTGGGGATATTTTTATGAGGTTCGCCAAGGATCATCAGATGAACCCCAGGTAGCTCATGGAAATCTAGGCACTTGGAGCTTGGGTCTCACTATCACTGCATATCACCACCCTTCCCCCCAAGTTGGGCTCCCAGCTCAGCAGCTTCTCCCTCTCCCCCCAACTCGTGCACACCCGCTTGCACATGCTCTCTAATAAACAGATAAGAATCTGTTTTTAAAAAAGATTTTAATAATCAAGATGTTAATTAAATAACGTATAAATGCAAGGGAACATTTATTCTTGGCCTAAATTTCACTTTCTCAATTTAAGGCAGGTCCTCCTAAGTCTAGATTCTCTTAGCACTCTGAATTTATCAGAATCACAATTACATGATTAGTTATATAATTATTACTAAATTTCTGTAAGGTCTCATAAGCTTTATAGAGGCAGCTATAAAAATCTGAATTACTTACCAGTCTATTGCTGGCCATTAAACTTAGCATCCTGCCCAGATTAGTACCTAAAATTATATAAATGCTAAGTGGACTACAGAAATGTAGAGAGTAATATCTCCAAGAATGTTTCCAGACTCAGAAAACAATGCAAGACTTAAGTGTGCAGCTGATTGAGAAAGACAAAGTACTTCTAGATATCGTGGTTCGGGGGGAAGAGCAATAAGCTGCAGAGATAGTAGACTTGAGCCTCCATTTCCTTATCTGTAGGATGAGGAATGTATCAGCTGTTCTCTACTCAGAGGAATGAATTTTAAGTAATTAATCTGTAGTAAGGGCCATGTCCTAGAGATTCTCCTCCATCCTGTATTGCTATCAGGATTCATTTTCGTGAATGCTGCAGAATGGACTAATTGGGAGGCAATGAAAAAACCACACACACAACCCAGCCACAGAGTCAAGAAACACTGTCTGGTTCAGCCCTGGCTCCTCCACTGGCTAAGGAACACTGGCCAGGCTGCCCTCCCAAATGGGACGACGGGTTCCCAGGACTAGTTATACAGCAGGCCCTCAAGAACGACTTGCTACATGAACACATGAATGAGTGAACGAGCAAGTGAATGACGACCTCACAGGACTGCTGGGAAAGAAGTGAAGGAGTCAGACAGGTAATACGTTGGTCCTTTCCCCCCTCTCCATTTCTCACGGGGTTCATGATCTCTGCTGGTTACAAGGCTAAAGACAAACAGATGGCTAACTTAAAAGAAATACTCATGGGTATAAGGAGGTAAAAATAGCTCTTGAGAAAAAACCTGGGTACTCATTTGTCTTGCTGTTACACGTTATGACTTTTGCTTTTCATTTTTACTTATTCAAGATACTTATTACTCGAACTATCAGTTACATGATATAAATGCAAGAGAGTGGAGTAGTTTTCAAAGCAATTGATGAAGTACTCTCCGGGCCGCAAGCAGCTCCTATTGGGGCAGCTGGGGCAAGCCCGCCACAGGCAGCCGGCAAGGGAGAAGCCACCAAGTCAGAGCGAACCCAATGAGGCGCGCTAGGATTTCTGACTGATGTGGGTTGGACAAGACAAGTGTTATCTGGAAATACCTCTCACCTTCATCCCTTTTTTGGGCAGGTCCAATTTGAAGCCTAACTAACTACAAAGATTAAAGGAGGTAGCCGTGGGGTCAATTTTACACTTTATAATAATTTAAAGCCAAATCTTTTCTGTTAAAAATCATTTAAAAAACTTATACTCTCCTGGTTTACTACATCTTCAAGCACAGAAAAAACATCTTACAGTTTAAGGGGCTCAGTGACCACTTGGAAGATGGAACGTGTAGGTATAAGAATCTCATAGCAGGTCTTGGATTCTGCCTAAGGTAAAATCATACCTAATAGTCGATCACCAATTTATTGTCTCCTATTTTTTCTGAAAATTCAACTATAGACCAAAATTTCATTACTCCAATTAAGTAGCTTAGGGTATTTTGGTTACAGTAAAGTAAATCCCCAATTAAAAAACAAGCAAAAAAAAAACCCAACAACAAAAACAACACTCCAGGGGCGCCTGGGTGGCTGAGTTGGTTAAGCGTCTGCCTTCAGCTCAGGTCATGATCCTGAAGTCCTGGGATCGAGCCCCATGTAGGACTCCCTGCTCTGTGGGGAGCCTGCTTCTCCCTCTCCCTGCCACTCCCCCTGCTTGTGCTCTCTCTCTGATAAATAAATTCTTAAAAAGAAAAAAACACTCCAAACTGGAAAATATGAAATCCTCTTTTTGACTTGGGTTTTTGAAACTAACACATATAGATAAAATTTAACATACAGCAATTTCCAAGCACTAAACTCAACTCTACCCTGAATTTAGGAAACTTAGGGTAACAGGGGGAAAAGAAAGTAAACCTCAACTTGCTTTCAGATAGATTTCCTCAAGGGCCAAATGCATCACCTTTGTTGCACATGAGTATGTGGAGACAAAACCGATGATTAGTATCTAATATGACCTCTTTCTTCCTCTCACTGCTAACAAACCCCGAATTAACCTGATCTTGTCACATCCTATAAAATGTGTGCAGATATTTCACAACAGCTATTGTTCAACTTTCAGGAAACATGTAACTTCAGTTATGAAGTAAGTGCCAAGACAGTTTGCAAACACAAACAACAGTATAGGAACTTAGACACTTCACTATGGAAAATGAGAATTCAGCCATGAATGAGGTGCACAGTCACTAGCTCTAAATTCCAATACTCGACATATGTGGAAGGAAGAGAGAAGTCAAGGTATCTAGCATGACTGGCCATGGTACGGTTATTCTCTTGGCCAGAGGCATGGGGAGGGGTAGTAATTAGAGGGCTGGTGATTAGAGACATGCCAGCCACATTCCTCTGCAGCGGAAGGGCTGCAAACGCAGCTGCAAACACTCAACCACCAGGAGCCTGCGTGGCTTGTCAGTGGACACCCGGCCCTATAGTGTTTGTTGAACGTATGTAAGAGATTAAGCAGGACTTGCGAGATATTCAGACTGAGATACAATCATCTACAAATGGGTTTCCTTTAATACCGATCTAAAAATACTGGGACCTAAGCTCCCTGTTCAGGAAAACTGGGGGATGAAGGGGGATGGCTAATATCTGTGGATAGTAGAAAATGTGAAACATCAAAATGTTCATTTCAGTGCCTATGACCAGGACATCTAAACAAAATTGCTCACTGCACTGAAAACTTCAAGTAAAGCAAGGTTACTACTGCCATTAGAAAAAAAGATGTAGCTCACGATGAAATGTTGTGTCAGTCCAGTAAGTCTTTATGTCACACACGTATTAATTCAATAGGACAGTAAACTTCTCCTGAGTGGAACAGGCTCTCCTGGTATGTTGTGAGCTTTCTTTGCTAAGTAAAGCTTATCAATACAAAGGGAAAACTACCTTTCATTTAAGAGCTGCTAATCTATTCTTCTGTTGAGTTTAAACAACATATTGAGAATGACTATAAGGTCCAATCTGCATAACTGAATTTTCAACTCCTTCAGTTAAGCATTTCTATTAACAGAAAATTCAATCCTTCACTACCAACAAGCCAGTTAAATGAAACACCTTACAGAAGGACCAGCTCCTGGAAACCCTGCTGCTGAATAATGAAATGTGCTACCAGGCACAGAGAGAATCTCTCAGTGGTTTCAGATTCTGGCTGAAAAAGCAGAAAGTGCTTTCTAGCTGGGCACTTTTCACACATCCTCGCTTCTTAACAATGAATTCATCAACTCCTCTAGTACCTCTTAATTCTCAAACAAGGTAGATGATCCAGATGGGTCTCTACCAGTTAATCATTTAGTTTTATATTCTAAAATTGGAACCTCGATAATTTGCCATGGCATACTACCATTTGGTATCTCAACTCTTAACTCTCAACAAAATCTAGTACTCTTCCACGTTAGAAATTGGATTGATTCTCTTTACGCTATTATAGTAATTTGGATTTCAGGTTGCTGGATCTATTTCAGGATGTGAATTGTTTACTGGAGTTGACAATTTACACTGAGTTTCTGGCAAATTACAACTACTTCCTTCAAATTTGATCGGAGGAGGTGAAGAAAGCTATATTTTGACGGGAAGGTTAAGACAAACAGTGGACTTCTGCTAAAAATACTCTCACCTTCCTTTTATGCAAAGGCATAAAAGTGAAGTGAAGAAGTTGCATTTGGTCCTGACCACAGTGAACACTCAACACATTATTTCCTACTTAAGGGTGCTTAAAATAAGACTGTACTTCTTATCAGATGTCGTCATTCATTATGGTGCAGATATTCCTGCTGTTTTAGAGCATATAATGTCATGGCATAGAGCAAAGTGTCTCAACCTTGGCACTACTGACAACAGGGGCCTGGTAATCCTTTGCTGTGGGGGCTGTCCCCGTGCACTGTAGGATATTTTCAGCAGCAACCCAAGCCTCTAGATGCCGGTAGCACCCTTGTCAATTGTGACAACCCAATAGGTCTCCAGATGTTTCCAAATGTCCCCCAGGAAGCCAAATCAACCTCATGTTGAGAGCTCCTGGCATAGAGTTTAAACTAGCCAAATGGTGACACAAGAAGGACACTTAAACTTTCTTATTCTTTTCAATGACACTGCAATAGTTGCAGATCCCAAATCCTTTGTCAAGTGACCAGAGTTTATTTTCTGTGAGAGCAACAACAAAAATCCAATTTCAGTTTTATGTATAACTGAAAATGTTTTAACTTCAGCAATCTGACAAACTTTTGATCTTTTTGTTTAAAACGTTTAAATTTGAAGTTATGACTTTTAACTTTATAACTAGTTAATGGAAATGAATCTTCATATCTTTACCGAGGGCCAAACCTATGTCAACTGAGGAAAGCCGTTTCTGCTAGTTTCAAAAGATCTACTCCCTGCAATCTCAGATATGCTCTTGGAGAGGAGAGGAGGAAGAAAGAAGCCCCTGGTGCCGAGGATCTACTTCAGAGCTCAGGGCTCTTTGGCACAATGTCAAGTATCTGATAGTAAGTCCCTGCTGAGAGTGCCACTTCTTAGAACCGATCCTTCTTCTCTGATATAACTGGCTTTCTTCTTTATTCCAAAGACCCATTAACATTAATTTTAGAAAAAGCTGCTTTTGCACATTAACTACTAGTTCTGTCTTGGGATAGTTTGTTGTTAAAAAAAAAATGGATTCTTTATTATTTCAGAGACTGGCCTGAAATGGAAACATACCTCTAATTCATTTGATCAAATTTCTCCAAAGGATGTGGGGCCCTAAATCCACGAATAGTCAGAACCTTTCTATATATACATGTAGCTACAGATATGCTTCTACGTTATGGAAAATGGATGCTGACTTTGCCAATGTTCTGTTCTTTGGCCTTGCAAATGCCACTCTGATGTGCAGCCTTATACGGAATGAGAATTTGGAGACAAAGAGTGATCATTTAATTTTCTATCTTTTTTTAAAAATGCTTCCCAAGAGAATGAGAGCCAAATTATCAGGTTTATTCCTCCAATTTCTATGGAAACAATGCTTCGTCCTCCTGTTAGCTCTTGCAGTTAAGTTTACTTAGATTTAAAGATAGTTGTTAAAGTTTTTAATTTGTTTAATAAGAGTCTTTTGAATTCTTGAATAATCATGGTTCATTTATCATACTCTAATTTAGAAACAAGAAAGCCAGTTAAAGGCAGGTGTATAAAAATGCCTCCTAGCTCAGTCTTATGCACTTACAGAAGAAAAATGCATATGCACACACACACAACAGTCTTTCCAACAAGAGTACAAATGAAAATGTTTGCTACGTCTCATGCACTGCTGTCCTCCAGGCACAAGGAATGAAAGCAACTAGATCCCTGAGAACAGCCGCCCCTGGAAGTTACTAACAGCTTATCAAATATAAAGATAACAGATACCTACCATCAAAACTGCCTTGCTCAGAAGCAAGGTGCAACAGCTGATTGTATGTTTCAACTGAAGGCTGATAAACAAAGACTCCAGAATTGAAGCAGTCAGGCCACCCGGGGTCTGGTGCCGCCGACAATTCTTCTCTCTCAAAAAGATCATCAATATTTGCTAGGACCTAATTTAAAGGGGGGGAGGTGGGTGGGAGGGAAAGCATTACAAAAATGTTCTGCCCCAGCATACTCTTCCTAAGTTCTAAGTTATCCAACACAAACGATGCAGTCTGCTGCTGATCTTAACCATTCAGATGACAGCTGTAAAACAGCCTGGGCTTACTCTCCTTCATCACCTGATGCTTTCAATAAGTGGTTTTATCTGAACTGTACTGTCAAGTCTTGAGAGCATTCCTCAAATGCCTAACTGGTCTCAGTTACTATCTACATCTTTCCAGTCATCAAAGCCACACTCACCAGAGTATCTGCATCCATGAACACACATTTTGAATACTGTGTAAGTGACCAGCAATGGAGTTTAGTTAACGTGACACCCAACTCAGGCCTTTTCATTAAGGTTAGATGCGCAGAATCACCACTGTCCAAGACGTCTACTGTGATGACTTCATCAAAGATTGTCTCTAAAACTTTTCTGCCAAAATAAAATCCAGAAAACAGCATTTAGTGTCTTTTCAGATAAGTAACAAGTAACCCATCTAATGTAAAATTGTATTCTTAAGTTTACCCATAAATTACCAGAGCAATCTGTTACTTTGATGTAGTACAATCTCTTAAATAGGTGGTCTTAATTTACTTCAGGCCAAACTGTATCAATTTATATGTGTATCTAACTAACTTCACTAATAAAAATTGCTTTGGTGAGGATGAAGTACTAAACATCATTACAGCAGAACTTTTCTATTTTTATTTATTTTATGTTATCACTGGATACCAGGCAAATTATAGAAACCACCTGTCAAAATGTGACTCCCATTTTGAAAGAGCACATCTTTACAACAACCTATGTATTTAATGATATTTCATTAGAATTGATTCTTGCTGATTACTGCATGTTTCTACAAATGATGCTAAGTGCATATAATACCTGCAACGAAGCCTATAACTAATCACTTTTGATAAAGCAGTTTACATAGAGCTATGCATCCCAAAGGATGTTCAAGGACTCAGCTAAGCTATTTGGTTGCCAATTTTTAGAATCGAATATAACCAACACTTAAAGTATGCTTAGCACTTTTGACATAATGATTCACTTTGGTTTGTGAGGTGAAACACTTCTCCAGGCCCAAAATTAACTCAAGACTTATTTTAGAAAGCAATCTTGAAGTGGGTTAAGCGGGGGTATACTTAGGTAAAACACTAAGCTCAGCACAGCATATGATAAAGACATCATCATTGAAAGTTTATAATAAAATGAAACATGCAGAACAAAACTGGCATTGTCTTATCTGTCCCCAAGCTGTAGAAAAAGATGTTCCAATTCACACAGTAAACATCTTTTTGAAAATAAATGGTCACTGGAGCCATTTAGCACAGTAAAAGGGGATCTAAGACTACATCTGTTTTCTTGCACACACCCTCACTAAACAGACTACGAATTAGAATGTACACATTAGGAAAATCTTTCAGCATTTTCCTAAATTACCCTTTATAAATAAGGTTATTAGTGTGTGAGAAATATCTAGCTATATATAGAGGTTCTTGGCATGTGCTTATATTTCTTATAAAAAGTCACAAAAAAGGGCATTTTCAACTTCTAAGACGGATAGGAAAACAAAAATAAACACCATACAGAGCTGCTAGTGTGCCCAGGTATTTTTGTAGTGTTAGGATCTAGGTAGTTCAATCAAATACTTCAAAGTTTAATACCAACAAATCAAAATGAACACAATCAACAAGCAGTTTGTGTCCCCCCCCCCCCCCGCCCCATCTCTACCCCAGGGTGCTCTCTTACACAATCCCTAGTTCAGAAAGCCCTGGCAAATATTCTAGTCTATTAAATGATAAATAAAGATCTTTAGGTTACAAATGCCAACTGACAGTGGAGAAAACTGCTACTTACTTTCAGTCACCTGAGGTTTCCCTGGTTGGAAACAGAAAACAAAGTAGCCCCTGCTGCATTTTGGGAAAGGAATACAAGTGAAGTGTGACCACATAAAAGGAATGCCTGGACTAAAACATTCACTCAGGTCATCCTAGAGGACCTGCTTACAGGAGAGTCCTTCTCACGGCTGGAACCAACAAGAACATGGGTCACAACAGCACCTTCCAGAAGGGAGCTCAGCGGGAATAGCTCCTAAGAGCTAGAAGAGGTTGATCCAGAAATCCTTCATCCAGCAATTCTGATCTTTCTCCACCTAGTGCTCAACTCCTGGAAGGGGGATGGCCTCAACACCCAGTGATGCCAGAAATGGGATAAAGATGTCAGAGCCCCACCCACAGGCAAGAGGTCCTCACCTCATGGAGTCTGAGACCTGTGGAGTGGTGAGCACGGCCAGCTTCCTGGTGGTCCTGTGCTGTTTCAGAGATGAGCCCAGGACCAGAGCTCCTTTGGCGTAGGCATCGTTTGTGGTCAGTGTCACAAAGGCCTGATCTTAATACAAAGAGAAAGAAAAAAAACACACTCATTACAATATCCTACCTGGAAAAAGCTACCACAGGACCCTTTTCAACCACTAATTTGGCAATCAGCTCCTCTGAGATCAACTTGCTCTATTAAAAAAGAAGCAGCCTCTTTGGGAGTGGGGGAAGAACCCAAGTACCCAGTTTAAGAATGATTCAAGACCATTCTTTAGCAGAAACATCTCTGGCAATCTCCAACAGGCTGATTAAGCTTTAAAAATTAAATCCAATTTAGAGTCTGAACACACAAAATTCTCAGACGAAATAGCAGCTTAACACCAGAAGGTGAACCTCAGGTAAATAACAGTTGGTAATGAACTCAAGAAGTACATTTTCTGTTTCCTACAAGTATTTTCAGCCAAGCACAAATCCAACTAATGACCTCAACGGAGAGCATCTGAAAGCAGAAGCCATATTCTTCATTCTGATGCTTAGGCTTCTGCCAAGCCTCAGGCTTTCTATATTGTTTCCTCAACCTGCAGCAAAGGCACCCACACCACCCACCACATCTCACAGTCACTTGGAGTGTCTGCTCAAATATCACCTCCATGGACAGGCCTTCCCTCCTTAGAGTTTCTATCTAAACAGCAGCCAATCAGTGTTAATCAGATTTTAGGGACCACCTCAAAAGTGCTAACAAACCTGCCTCCTTTTTCTTGGAGAAGCAATCAGCATCACCTACCCTGTACCCTGGGTCCCCCAACACACACACACACATACACACACTCAATAATCCCTCCGTTGCCAGAAGGGAAGGCAAACACATGGATTATTCTTCCTACTGAACAAGCCCCACCCTCCCAAGACCACCAGCCCTGCCTTTAGGATTTCCCCAGTTCTTCCCTGGAATGAGTCTGAGGTCCACTCTATCTCTGAGGGGATTTTTAGCAAGGCAGTGGGCATCCAAATGTACAAGATACTTCGGATCAAACACTGGCAGGGGTCACTTGGGGGCACTGTTGCCCAACCAAGGAGTTGGGACATTTGGTCATGAAGTCACGCTCTTTCTCATTTTCCCTTTGCCTGTTTTCCATTGTGGAGGCTGGAGGCAGACTGAATTCCATTGAGAAGCCAGAGAAAGAAGTAGGCTGTCAAGGAGGCTACTGCATGTGCTGGACTCTCTTCCTGAACAGGATCGCTATTAAGCTGTAGAAAGACTGGTGTTCCCCACCCTTCAAGGGCCACCGGCTTCCCAGCTAGTCACATTCTAGGAAAGCTCAGAACAGTGACACCTGTCATTTGACATGCCCATCAATCTCTGCCTTTACTTGTTCCTTCAACCCATCACAAGATGGCAACACTTCAGACAGTCTACCCCAAGAGTATTTCATCTGGGGGATAAGGACTAATGTTTTAACTCAAAAGCGGTCCAGATTCCAGGGGAACCTGGATAAAAGTTTAATAAGGTAAATAGGACTCAAGGATTTCAGGAAGCAAGGTTACGGATGCTATCCGAGATGAAGTAGGGGACAGGACAGATGCTTAGGAACATTGGCTGGAACACCTAGCAAACATTACAAATGAACGGGAAAGACCAATGACAGCTGGGTAAAATACAGCAACTCCGAGTACATCTGCAATCTTTCGGCAGTTCAGTTGCTCTCATAACCGCGCTATTAGCCTCAACAACCTCGGAAGGACCAGGTATCTCCGAGCTTCCCCTTCTCGAGGCAGATTCGACCCCTGCAACAAGTGGGCCGGCGCACGCCCACCGCATGCGGCCCGCTCCCCTGGGGCGCTCGCCCGGCTCTAGCTTTCAGCAACCCGGCCCCAAAGGCCTAAAAATAGGCTCGGCGTGGCGGCCAGCGCCCCGGCGGCCGGTAGAAGGGCCAGGCCGGGGCCGCCGGCGTCCCCACCTCGAGGCCGGCCCTTCCAGGTGATCCTGCTTGCGGGAGGCGGGGCGGCCGCCGAGCGATCCCGCCGCGCTCCGGGGCTCGGGACAGGCGCCCCAGGGAACCGGTTCCCCACCCCCACCCGGCCCCGCCGCAGCTGCTCCGCCCGCCCTTCACGGTGAGAGCAGAAGGAAGGGCACGGAGACGGAAGCAGGAACGGGGGCTTGGGCAGAGGGCCCAGGCGCCGCTAGGCTGCCCCCCACGACAGCGTCCCGGGTTCCCGGCCGCAGCTCCGGCCTCGGGGACGGCGGGGCAGCGGCTGACGCAGGAAGCGGCACGCCCGACTGCAGCCAGCCTGTAACTTTGCGGCAGTCTTCGTCCTGCCAGGAACTCCCCCGGGGCTGCGGGGCGGGAAGGAGGCGCGGGGAGGCAGCGCAGGACGCGGAGCCGGAGGTCCGGGGGGCGGTGGGCGGCGCGGCGCGTACCTGTCATGGTGCTGCCGGGAGGGGCTGGGCGGCCGTCGCTGCCGCAGGTTGCTGGCTGGGAGAAGCCGGGTGCCGGGAGGGAGCGCGGCCAGGGAGGAGGCGCGGCGGGAGCGGAGCGTGGGCCGCGAGCGCTCTTATAGCGGCCGTCACGTGGCCGCGCACGCTCCTGGCGCCCGCAGGCAACCTCCCCGCTGAGCGGCCGGCGGGGGCGGCCGACCCGGGTCCTCTCCCAGCCCCTCCACCCTCGGGGCTGGGCTCGGGTCTAGCTCCCGAGGGGCACCTGCCCGGGACATCGCGCCTCCGCATCCCCCCCTAAACCGGGGATTTGGAACAGAACTTTGGGGGCAGAGCGTGACATAAGCAGGACAAACTCCTGAAGAAGAGTTAGAGAACCCTAAAAAACAAAACCCCAGATCATTTTAGTGACAATAATTCACTCGAACTGTTTGAAATAAACAAAGTTTAAATTTCACTCTTTGCACCTAGAATTACAAATCAGCCTCTGGAAACAGTTTTTAGTATTCTCATAATGGTCTTGTGGCTTTGACTGAGAAACGAAATGAATCTTCGCTATATTATTTAGATTCTTGGAGCCCTCTGCATCCATTAGATAGGGTTTCGTTTACTCCTTACACCGACTCCATGAAGTAGGTGTTATAGCCTCATTTTACAGATGAAGAAACTGAGTTACAGAAAGGTTAAATTACTTGCCTGTGGTCGTATCATCAAGTGGAGAAGGTAGGCAGTTTGGTTTACAGAACTGACCTTCCTACAAGTAAGGCCATGGCATCCCTGGTACGTTGGTGCCCTAAAAAGGTTAGCAAATTATGGTAACTGTGGTTGGGTAATATAGTTGTTTAGGTTAATCTGTTTCACAAATCATGAAAAGTTGAATTTGTCATTTTGCTAGGAAGTTGAGAAATAACTCTCTTGTGATCACACCCTTCTCCTCTCCCCATCCCCTCCACCCAGCCCAAACATACCAGGAAAGGAACAGGTAGTACAGTTCTCTGCGAACAACAGTTGTTCGGTAAATGCTGAATGGAAGCCAAATAGGAAATTGACAACATCAGTTCAAAAAATGAAATAGATGCATAAGAATAAGTGTTTTATTGCAAAGGTGGTATTCCTATTCTTAAACCCATTATCTCAGTTTCCTCAAGTGTAGGCCTGGACTGCCTACTTTAGAATTGCTTAAGGCACTTGTTAAAACGTTAATTTTTGGTCCTAAGTCCGGACCTCCTGAATCAGAATCTTAAGGGTGGAACCCAAGAATCAGCATCTTAATTATCATTCTCCAGGAAACTCTCTTGATCCCTTCCCCTTCCCCCCAACCCCATCTTGGCATGGAGACCAATTCACTTGGGAAGACCTCCTGGTTACTTGGCTTTATAAACTTCCTTTGTAGGAAGTGGAAATATCGGAGCAAAGGTACAATGGAGGGGTTTTCATGTATTCAAACCCTGTGGGGTTAGAAGAGTTGACACTCTTTAAGGAAAATGAAGACTGTGGTTGAATTGTACCTCCCTGGGAGAGGGAAAACAGTGGTGCTCCAGGTCTCAATTGCTTCTTTCCATACTGATAAGTGGGCCTGAAAGAGTAAAGTTTCTTTCACTCAGGAACCCTCCTGCCCTTGATGGTTCTATTACCACCTGTTGCTTCAGAGCAAACTGTCCAGGCTGGGTTTTCACAAAGGGTGATGCTGTACTCAAAAGGTCAAAGCCAGGAGGAAGATCTGGGGACAACTAGAACAGTAGGGAAAATTTCCTTAGGAAAAAGCTCCTCTCTGCTCCATCCTCCAGGATGTTTAAGTAGGAGTGGTCACCACAGCCTTCTTCCCTGTGTTTCGTGCACATTTACAATAAGAGAACATTGATAGCTTTTACCACCTTAATCAAAAAGGGACATTTTGAGGTTGCTACAATGTTGTCTCAATTGAGATTACTAATAGTGACGCACTGCCCAGTTTTCCTGAGGCTGTTTTACACTGAGTTTTGGTTAGGTATGAGAGCAAGGCCTCTCAAACTTTAATGTGCACACAGATTGTCTGGGGATCTTGTTAAAATGCAGATTCTGACTCAGTAGTTTGGAATGGATCTCCCTGGCAATGTCCAGGTGGTGGACCAATTTTGCATAGCAAGGTGATTGAATATTCTGGATTGTAAGGATTTAGACATAGTGGAAAGACATACAATGTTGTAATAGGACAAATGTTTGAGAATTTAATTTATTAACTTTTTTCCTGTGAAATTTGTGTAGCAGAATTTCTAAATCCTAAAAGAAAGATTTAAATAAGTTCAAAAAGAAAAGCTACATGGGTACTACCAACTTAGTATTATCATAACTATTAACCATTTAAACCTATGCTAAATGTGTATATTTAGCATGGTTGGTCCAAAATTCATTTTTAGTTGGCTTTGGAATGCATGATGTAATTTTTTGGCAGGATCCTTACCTTCCCAATTATGTTTTGTTTAAGATAATGCTGAAATCAGTTTGCATTCCCTTGAGCACACACACTAATTGATGGTGGGAGCCACTGACCTAGAAATATATTCCAGAGCAGAGGGCAACCTGCTGGCCTAAGACAAACAGTTCCCACAGACAGTCCATGAAATAGATATACCACATCTGCCCAGACACAGTAACTAACTTGTTAACTAACTACATAAAATTTTGCCCTTAATTGGTAACACACAGAATCTGTACCTGGAATTGTTGCCAGCGACCACAGCCCTAATTCCAAGTGAAAGCTTATTCAAGAAATATTATCCTTGGAGGCCCAAAGTTGTTCATACTTCACTTGAAAGCTGGAGTCTCCAACTCCCCAAGTTGTAAGGGTCTGTTGACTAGTTATAATGCCTTAAAAAAAGCAACAACAACTTTATTACGATATAATTCACATATCATAAAATTCAGCCATTTAAAGTATACAATTAGATGGTTTTGAGGATATTTACAGAATTGTGCAAATATCATCACAATCTAACTTTAGAACATTTCATCACACAAAAAGAAAACTATACCCATAAGCAGTCCTCCTCAGTCTCTCTTTCCCTCATCCCTCAGTAACTACTAATCTTTCTGTCTCTATGGATTTGTCTAGAAAGATTTGCCTATATGTGGTCTTTCGTAACTTTCTTTCATTTACTACCATAATGTTTTATGGTTCTTCCACATTAGGGCATGTATTGGTGTTTCCTTCCTTTTTATTGCCAAATAATATTTCACTATATGGATATATGACATTTTAGTTACCATTTCATGAATAAACATGTGGATGAATATTTGGGTAGTTTCCACTTTTTAGCTATTGTGAATAATGCTGCTATGAACATTTGTGTCCAAGTTTTTGCTTGACACACATATATATTTTTTTAAATAGATAGATAGATAGATAGATAGATAGATAGATAGATCGATAGATCTCCTCCTGGATATATACCAACCATAGAATTGCTGGATCATATGGTAATTCTATGTTTAATATTTTAAGATGGCTAGATTGTTTTCCAAAATGTCTGCCCCACTTGGCATTCCCACTAGTATGAGAGTTTCTTAGCCAAAGTTGTTTTTTTTTTTTTTAAGATTGTATTTATTTATTTGAGAGAGAATGAGAGATAGAGAGCACGAGAGGGAAGAGGGTCAGAGGGAGAAGCAGACTCCCCGCTGAGCAGGGAGCCCAATGTGGGACTCGATCCCGGTACTCCAGGATCATGACCTGAGCCGAAGGCAGTCGCTTAACCAACTGAGCCACCCAGGCGCCCGTTGTGTTTTATTATAGGTATCCTAATGGGTTTGGAGTAGCATCTCATTGTGGATTTGATTTGTATTTCCCTAATGACTTGTGATGTTGAGCATTTTTTCATGCGCTTATTGTCCATTTGCATATCTTCTTTGGAGAAATGACTATTAAAACACTTCACCCACTTTTAAATTGAGTTGGTTTTTTATTATTGAGTTATAAGAGTTCTTTATATATTCTGGATACAAGCCCTTATCAGATATATGATTTATGATTTTTATTTATTTTTTAAAAATTTTTAAAAGATTTTATTTATTTATTTGAGAGAGAGAGAGAGAGCATGAGTAGGGGGAGGGGCAAAGGGAAGGGGAGAAACAGACTCCCTGCTGAGCAGGGAGCCGGAGGACCCTGGGATCATGACCTGAGCCCAAGGCAGACACTTGACCAACTGAGCTACGCAGGCAGGCACCCCTGCTTATGGGTATAGTTTTCTTTTTTGGGTGATGAAATCTTCTGAAGTTAGATTGTGATGATATTTGCACAATTCTGTGAATATACTCAAAACCATCTAATTGTATACTTTAAATGGCTGAATTTTATGATATGTGAATTATGCAGGCACCCCACATATATATATATAAAATTTGTAATATATTCTCCTATTCTGTGGGTTGACTTTTTACTTTTTTGATAGTATTTTTTGTAGCATAAAATTTTAAATTTCTACACAGTCCAATTTATTTTTGTTTGCTTGTGCTTTTGGTATCATGTCTAGGAAACCATCACCTAACCCGCAGTCATGAAGATTTGCTCTTATGTTTTCTTCTAAGAGATTTATAGTTTTAGCTCTTAAATTTAGGTCTATAATCCACTTTGTGTTAATTTTTGTGTGTCATGTGAAGTGGAAGTCTAGCTTCTTTCTTTGGCATGTGGATATTGAATTGTCCCAGCACCGTTTCTTGGCACCTTTGATGAAAATCACTTGACCATCAATGTGACAGTTCTAGGTCTGGACTCATTCTATTCCATTGATCTATATGTCTATCCTAATGCTAATTCTACATTGCCTTGATTTCTGCAGCTTTGTAGTAAGTTTGGAATTAAGAA
Organism: Zalophus californianus; assembly: GCF_009762305.2. Classification (NCBI taxonomy): domain Eukaryota; kingdom Metazoa; phylum Chordata; class Mammalia; order Carnivora; family Otariidae; genus Zalophus; species Zalophus californianus. The sequence goes on along the minus strand of NC_045595.1, from coordinate 103,898,969 downwards.
GAGTGAGTTCTTAATTTTTGTTCTTTTTCAAAGTTGTTTTGGCTATTCTGGGTCCCTTGCATTTCCATATGAATTTTAGGATCAGTTTATTAATTTCTGCAATAAAGAAAGGTGGGATTTTGATTGAGATTGCATGGAATTTTTAGATCAATTTGGGGAGAATTGACAACTTAAAAACTTAAACTTGATCCATGAACATGAGATGTCTTCTCATTTACTTAGATCTTCCTTAATTTCTTTCAACAATGCCTAGTAGTACATTACCTTTTAAAACACATAACAAAATTCAAACCAACTAAGTCTGTTAGCTGCATAACCCCAAAGGCATGACACCTGATTTTCTTTTTTTTCCCCTATAATTTTCATCTTTAATTATTTTTAAAATTTTTTATTTAAATTCAATTTAATTAACATATACTGTATATTAGTTTCAAAGGTAGAATTCAGTGATTTCATCAGTTGCATGCAACACCCAGTGCTCATTACATCAAGTGCCCTCCTTAATGCCCATCCCCCAGTTACCCCATCCTGCCACCCCTCTCCCCTCCAGTAACCCTCAGTTTGTTCCCTATAGTTAAGAGTCTCTTATGGTTTGCCTCCCTTTCTGTTTTCCTCTTATTTTATTGTTCCTTCCCTTCCCCTATGTTCATCTGTTTTGTTTCTTAAATTCCACATATGAGTGAAATCATATGGTATTTGTCTTTCCCTGACTGACTTATTTCGCTCAGCATAATACCCTGTAGTTCCATCCACATCGTTGCAAATAGTAAGATTTCATTCTTTTTGATGGCTAAGTAGTATTCCATTGTATATATATATACCACATCCTCTTTATCCACTCATCTGTCGATGGACATCTGGGCTCTTTCCATAGTTTGGCTATTGTGGACATTGCTGATATAAACATCGGGGTGCACATACCCCTTCGGATCCCTACATTTGTGTCTTTGGGGTAAATACCCAGTAGTGCAATTGCTGGGTCATAGGGTAGCTCTATTTTTAACATTTTGAGGAACCTCCATACTGTTATCCAGAGTGGCTGTACCAGTTTGCTTTCCCACCAACAGGCACCTGATTTTCATATCTAGTAGGTACTCTAGATTTATATTCTTGACTAAAATGGGATTATCATTGACTTTCATACAAGGAACAACACTGTTTTGCTCCATCACAAGACAACCTTTACAAACTTCACTTTGGCATTATCATTAGTAATAGCTATCACTTACTTGATGCTAGACTTCTTATACATATTAAATCATTTAGCCTTCCCAACAATCAAATGAGGTAGATAGTCTCTAATCCTCACTATCAAAGGGAGACACAGAGTTTACCCAATGTTATACAGCTAGTAATTTGTGGAGGTGCTTCCCCAGTCTGTACAATAACCAGTGCTTGGTTATATGTGCAGGTTGTGTACTATTCAAAAGCTGCGAAGGGAGATGTGTGCAATGATAAGTCACTTCCCTGCCACTTTTTCCCTCCAGCCACCATGTTTCCCTGCATAGAGTGGCATTATGTTCTCAGTGTTTTCTGTGGATCTAAGGATGCCACAGAAAACTGACTGTTTTATTGATGATATTTGCTGTGTCACACAATTTCTTCTTGCAGAGGATCCACGTGAAAATTTTCACCCTAGTCTTAGTATTAGAAAGAATGCTACATCTCCTTAGTACTTAGTTTTTTCTTTATCTTATAGGCATTTTGAATCTTATATCAATACATGCTTCCCCCTTTTTTGGTCCACTTAGAAACTTATGGCAAAATCTGCAGCTACTTCTAGTCGTTATTTAGACTCTCTACCCTGCATTTACTTGCATTACTTACTCTCATTATTAGGCTTGCCTTATTTATGAAGTTGCGTGAGATCCTTTGGAAGTAGGGGAGGCATGTGGAATTAATTATTAAATAATTAAATTATCAGAGGTTTCTAGTGGGAGTAGAGCACAGAAAATGAAATTTCAGCTCAATTTGGGTGACTCTGCAGGTTTTTGTAGTAGTTTGTCAGTAAAATGAAGATTCCATAAATTAGAGAGGCAGGGTTACAGATCCAGACATCAGAATAACCTTCTGTAATTAGTTTAAGATTAGTTAAAAAGACAAGTCATTGCCTGATCTTTCAATCTTACTTTTATTATTTATTCTACCAGTAACACACTAACAACATGATGGTGGCCAAAAAGCAGAAATAAAGTTGTCTAGGACCTCTAACCCTGAACACTTCGAATATATATATATATATCACCTTTCAAACTTTAGTGACCATATTTGTTATCTTTTAGTTTGTGGATTAAATCATTTAAATTAGTGAGTTATAAGACTAAAAATTAAGAGAATCTTTTTGGCAGTTATTTTTTCTTTAAAATCAGCTTTATTGTAGCATAATCTATATACAATAAAATGCTTTTAGAAGTGTACAACCTTGGTCCCTGGCCAACACAGCTCTGATTTCTGAGCATATAGATTTGCCTTTTGTAGAATTTTATGCAAATGCAATCATACAGTATGCAGTCTTTTGTGTCTGGCTTCTTTTAGCATAAGGCTTTTGAGATTTATTCATGTTGTTGAGTATCAATGGTTCATTCCTTTTTATTGCTGAGTAGAATTCTTTACCATGCATATACCAACATATATTTATCCATTCACCAGAAGATGGATATTTGAGTTGCTTCTCCTTTGGGTTTTATGAATAAAGCTGCCATGAATATTCAAATGAGAGGAGCAGGATTACTGGATTATATAGTATGGTATGTTAAAGTTTATAAGAATGGCAGTTGACTTTCAAAGTTCATTGCAAAAACTTGATGAGATCATGAAGAATGTAAGTTATTGTTTTTATATAAAATTGATTATGTCCTAAGATGATCTGATGTCCATTCATAGTACGCTTAGAGAGAAGGGGACACAAGTCCCCACATGTATTACAGGAGAATGACTTTCCTTTAGCACGCCAGTGCCATCTGCTTCTAACTGTCCAGCATGTGTACACTCAGGGTTTCATTTGAGGATTAGAAAAGATGACCCTAAGATTCATTACGATTCAGAGTCTTAGTGATCTGTGGACTGCAGGCTTTTACCCGAAGAGAGAACACCACTGTCACCAAACGTCTAGATCACAACATATATTATAGAAAATACTCTCTTGTGGATTGTATCATCTGAGCCTCAAAACAGCCCATCAGCTCATCTAGCCTATCAGGTCACCTACATGATATTTTCACAAGACCACTGGGATTCAAGCAATAATTTTATTCTTTTTTAAAAAAAGCATTCAACTTCCGGGTTAAACAACAAACAACAACAGCAACAACAAAACTAAAGGCTGTCACAGGTGTCCCCGCACAGCCCTGAGCCCTCTTACATTACTGAACTACAGCCAGTCCCTCAGGATCATCACATCTCTGAGCCCGATCCCAGCCCTGAACCTCCAAAGTGAGTGTGAGGTTGAGGGGTGTCTATTGAACCCAGTGTTTGAAAACAAAAAAGTGTTTTTATTTTTCTTTTCCACCAGGTGAAAAGGCTTTCTTTGGTTCGTGCAGAATTACTTTCCCTATATTACAGATGATATAACTGAAACTCAGAGAAGTTAGAGAATTGTTCAAGGTCATTTGACTAGAGGGTGGCATGTCTGGGTCTTCTTAAACTGCGCTGCCTCCCTGGAATTTGAGTGGGAATCGGAGTATTCCTCAGGATTCAGGACCTCAGGGACACTCATTGCCAATTCTGGTAGTCAGTATGTCAATAATCTCTCCCCGTCTGCTTCTCCTTTTGACACAGAGGAGATGGAGGAATGAATGAGGCATTGGATTTTTAAAGAAGAATCTCTAAGAATATTGGAAGCAGCCTGAGAGAGGTTCTAGTCCACAAGCAGGCAGAGAAAGAGTCAAGAGTTCAAGTGGAAAAGAGCCAAGAAGTCTCCAAGGTCCTAAAAGAGCTGCTGTCAAAGGACATACGTACTTCACTCCTGGTAATTCCTAAGCGGCTTCTAGAATAGATCCTATCGCTTACCCTCATTCCAGGGAGGGGTCATTGGAACAAAGGCTTAATGATTTCTTGGAGTGTCCTAAACTCCTAAAATATCTTTACTTGTCTGAAATTCCTTTTACAGAGGACAAAATATTTCACCCATAATTAGAAAGAAAAAATAAGTTCTGGTTGAAGAAGAGACATTATTTGAAGAGCTAATTTTATGAGGCACGGTGAGAATAGATACTACATATATAATCTCATTTAATCTTTTCAACAGCCCTGTGCAGGAGATATTATTAGCTCCATTTTGCACACAAAATGATGAGACTGAGAGGATAAGAAACCATTTACCTTTGATGTGTGAATATGCCTTTTATGAGCCAGTAAATAGATTCTGTGTCCGGGGCTATTTTTGTCATATGTGAATACGGTTTGTGGGTACAGCTTTGCTCGAAATGATTACTGAAGACTTTTGAAAACAAACTTCTTTTTTAAAAAAATAACCAAACTTTATTAAGATAAAGCAACATGCTTTCAGAAGATCCATTCATTGACGTATGGCTATTTTGCACACAGAGCAATTATAGTAACATGTAATTCTTAGAACCATGAATACCTAGTGCTTTTGTGGTCATTTATAAATTAAAGAGGTGTTTATGTAGAAATAGAAATTTACTCAGTCCTGGTACTTAAATTTTTTAAGGGCTATTTCAGGTTTTTTTCCAAATATATATTTTAAGCATTATTTTATTTTATTATTTTTAAAGATTTTGTTTATTTATTTGAGAGAGACAGAGGGAGTGACAAAGATAGCAAGAGAGAGTGTGAGCAGGGAGGAGAGGGAGAAGCAGGCTCTCTGCTGAGTAGGGAGCCCCACACAAGGGGCTGGATCCCAGGACCCTGGGATCCTGACCTGAGCTGAAGGCAGATGCTTAACCGACTGAGCCACCCAGGCGCCCCTTAAGCATTTTTTTTTTTTTAAAGTAAGGCAAGAACAAGAGACTTTTTATCATTCCACATGAATCAATATAGCCCTCGAGCTTTAAAATACTTCCTCAACTTCTGTTTTGTGTTACATGGCTCTTGAACATATGTTTCTGGCGGCTTTCACTTTTGCTTCTGATGAACTTTGAACTTCTTTATTTTTGGTTGTTTTTTTGTTTTGTTTTCAGTTTTGTTTTTGTTTTTTTTTTGGTATGGTAACTAGATAAATCTTTGGTTCCCAAAGTATTTCAGGTTTTGTTCTGTTGGATGATTGAGATAATTTTTTATTTGGACTTAAACAGCTTAAAAAATGTACTGAAGTACCCACCACGTTAAATTTCACTGGCAAGTATGTAGGGATGATCGTCTGCTGACCTCTATATTCCAGAAAGAGATTTGCAATCAATAGCTCAAGGGCTGGTGGGTAAGCCAAATCTGTGCAGTGTGGACTGACCTTGAGCTGAAGATTTTTCACTGCCAGTTTGCATCAGGAAAACCCCCTCCAGGAGCCGAGTATCTTCCTTGAATACTACAGAGTTGAAAGCTGTTTGCCAGAATTTGATACTCCACCATTCTATGCCAAACAGGGTGCTACAGCCCAAACAGTTTGGTCATGGTACATCATTGGGACACACCCAGCTTCTGGCCTGGCCAAAAGCTTAAGAGTGGTGATAGCATCTAACCTTGCTAGGCCTATCAAAAAATCAACATGTGAGCTCTTTGGCAGGTTCTGCTGGTGTCAGCTGAGGGCAGCCCTTTCTGGAGGCAAGTGGGTTATCCCAAAGGAAGGAGAGGTGGAGCTGCCCTGCTACCTGCTAGAATGAAATTCAAGAAAGTCTGTGACCACTGTATGTGACTCTCATAAAGGCATGTCTATAAGAAAGGTCCTAACCACCTGAGGGATAAGCAGAACAGTTTGTATCAAAACATATCGGTAGCAGGAATTTGACAGATCTCCTGGACAAATTGATTCTGAGAGAAATAGCATTTGTCCAGAAAAGTGCTTGGATGTTTTTGTTTTTTGTTTTTGTTTTGTTTTGTTTTGTTTTGAGGTCAGGAGAAAAATTCCTTAAAGGTCCAGGAGCCCTGCCACTAGCAGTTCCCAAAGAATATGCTCAGCTGGCGAGGACCGCTGGGTGTTTCCAGCATGCCCACAACAAAGCACAATATGTGCCTGCCTGCAGAAACTTTTGGATTAGAGGCTTAAAAGTTAAGACCTTAAACAGTAGATAAATAATCAAGACTGATAGCTGATGTTTAAGGTAAAGTTTAAATAAGAGAAAAAATGGTGGAGGTTCATTTAGGAATCCACATTCTTTTAAGATTTGATTTTTCTCTTTTGGAGATTTCACAAGGTTTTCCTTGTACTTTTTTTTTTATTGGTTTCAAGAAGATTGAAAATTGGGTCCAAATTTTTAGGGTTAGAATAAACAGGCCATTGTGTGATGGTCTCAGTTAAAAAAAAATATAAAAAGAGTTAACTGTTTGAGGCAGTATTTCAATACTAAGTTGTCGGGTTTTTTTAACTGACTGTAAGAAAGGGATAGAATAGACCATTTTCATGTATTTTAAATTATGTTATTTAATTTTTTGAATAAGTAACTTTTCAATGGTTCAAAAATAAGTATAAAAAGGTCTATGGTGAAAAGTCTTCCTCCAACTCCCGTCCTACTCTCCACCAGTAACAATTTCGTGCATAAGAAATGAACATATAGGTAATCCTATATATTTTATGTAAAGGGAACATCCTATACATCTTGTTATGTAGGATCTTGTTTTTTTTTTTAATTAACAAACTTTATTTTTTAGAGCGGTTTTAGGGTCATAGCAAAACTGAACAGAAAATACAGAGTTCCCACATACCCGTGTCCTCACACACCCACAACCTTTCCCCAAGAACATCGCACACCACGGTGCCACAGTTGTTATAATCAGGAAACCTGTACTGACACATCATCATCATCCAAAGTCCACAGTTTCCCTTAGGCTTCAGTGTTGGTGTGTTTTACATTCTATGGGTTTGGGCATACGTGTGACGACAAGCATCCAGCATGGCAATATTGTACAGAATAGTTTCAGTGCTCTGAAGTTCCTCTGTGTCTGCTATTCATCCCTCCTTTCTCCTAACCCTGGCAACCTCTAATCTTTCAGATTGGCTTCTTTCACTCAGTAGTATGCTTTTAAGGCTCCTTCACATCATTCCATGGCTTCATAGCTCATTTCCTTTTAGTGCTGAGTAATATTCCATTGTGTACCACAGATTATGTGTCCATTCATCTCCTGAAGGACATCTTGGCTGCTCCCAAGTTTCGGCCATGATGAATAAAGCTGTGGTAAACATCCACGTGCTAGATTTTGTGTAGACATAAATTTTCAGTTCCGTTGGGTAAATGCCAAAGAGCATAACTGCTGGGTCATATGGTAAGAATATGTTTAGTGTTGTAGAATTTGCCAAACTGTCTTCCAAAGTGTATGTACCATTTTGCATCACCACTACGAATGTCGTTGACATGCTCACCAGCATTTGCTGTGGTCGGTGTTCTAAATTTTCGTCATTCTAATAGATATGTAATGGTATCTCATTGTTGTTTTAATTTGCATTTCCCTGATGACCTATGATGTGGAACATCTTTCTGTATGCTTTCCATTTGTATATCTTCTTTGGTGAGGGATCTGTCAAGGCCTTTGTCCTATTTATTAATTGGATTGTTTGTTTTCTTATTGTTTACTTTCAAGCATTCTTTGTATATTTTGGATAACAGTCCTTTATCAAATATGTCTTTCCCAAATACTTTCTTCCAGTCTGTGGCTTATCTTTTCATTCTCTTGACAGTGTCTTTCACAGAGTGGAAAATTTTAATTTTAATGAAGTCCAGTTTATCAATTCTTTCTTTCACAAACTGTGCTTTGGTGTTGTATTTAAAAAGTTATTGCCAAACCCAAGGTCATCCAAATTTTCTCCTATGTTATTATCTTCTAGGAGTTTTATAGTTTGGTGTTTTGTATTTAGGTCCATGTGATCCATTTTGAGTTAATGTTTGAGAAAAGTGTAAAGTCTGTGTCTAGAATAATTGTTTTGCATGTGGATGTTCTGTTGATGTGGCACCAATTGCAGCAAAGACAGATTTTTTCCATTGTAGGACCTTTGTCCCTTTGTCAAAGATAAATTGATTATATTTGTGTGGGTCTATTTCTGGACTTTTCTATTCCATTTATCTAATAGTCTATTCTTTTGCAATACCACACTGCCTTGAATACTGTAACTTAATAGTAAGTCTTAAAGCCAGGTAGTGTCAGTCCTGCAACTCTGTTCTTCTTTAATCTTGAGTTTGTTATCTGGATCTTTTGCCTTTCCACGTAAACTTTATAACCAGTTAGCCAACATCCACAAAGTAACTTGGGATTTTGGCTGGATCGTGTTGAATCTATAAATCAGGTTGGGAAGAATTGACATCTTGACAATACTGAGTCTTCTTACCCATGAACATGGAATACCTCTCCATCTATGTAGTTCTTCTTTGATATCTTTCACCAGAATTTTGTAGTTAGCCTCATATAAATCTTGTACATCTTTGTTAGATTTATTTCATTTTGGGGGGTACAGAAGTAAATAGAGATGTGTTTTAAGCAAATTCCCTCGTTAATTGATGGTATATAGGAATGTGATCAACTTTTGTATATTAACCTTGTATCCTGCAGCTTTGTTATGATTGCTTATTAGTTCCAGGAATATTTTTTTTGCCAATTGTTTCAAATTTTCTATATAGATGATTATGTCATCTGTGAACAAAGACAGTTTTCTTTCTTTCTTTCTTCTCAATCTGTATACCTCTTATTTCCTTTTACTGTCTTTTTGCATTAGCTAGGATTTCCAGTGCGATGTTGAAAAGCAGTGGTAAGAGGGGACATCTTTATCTTCTTTCTGATTTTAGTGGGAAAGCTTCAAGTTTCTCACGACTAAGTATGATGTTAGGTGGTTGTTGTTGGTTGTTTTTTATAGTGGTTTGTTTTCAAGTTGAGGAAGTTCTCTATTCCTAGTTTGCTGAGGGTACCTTGCTTTCTTTTTTTTAACAATAAAGTTTGGAGAGCTTTCTATTATGTATATTAAGAGCTGCCTTATTACCTTCATTATTACCTACAGCTGCATAGTACTCCATTGCATGGATATACTATTTAACTGGATCTTTCTTGATGGGAATTAAGTTATTTCCACATCTTTTGTTAGCATCAGTAATGCTGCAGTGGCTACCTTTATAAGTATACCATTTTGCATGTTTAAAAATTCCTAAAAGTTGAAATAGTGAATAAAAGCATATATATGCATCTATTACTTTAATTACTAAATTTTACTCTATAGAGATTGTATAAATTTATACTCATGTCAGGAATATAGGAAATATTTGGGAGAAGTTGTATTTCAGTGTGGTTTTGATTTGCGTTTCTCTTACTATGAGTGAAGTTGACCATATCTTCTCTTTTTATTTTTTTATTTTAAAAAATTATTTTTTATTTTTTTTTTAAAGATTTTATTTATTTATTTGACAGAGAGAGAGAGAGACAGCGAAGGGGGGAACACAAGCAGGGGGAGTAGGAGAGGGAGAAGCAGGCTTCCCACGGAGCAGGGAGCCTGATGCGGGGCTCGATCCCAGGACTCTGGGAGCATGACCTGAGCCGAAGGCAGATGCTTACCGACTGAGCTACCCAGGCGCCCCTTAAAAAAAATTTTTTTTAAAGATTTTATTTATTTATTTATTTGAGAGAGAGAGAGAGCATGAGCATGAGTGGGGGGGTGTGGGAGGGACAGAGGGAGAGGGAGAAGCAGACTCCCCGCTGAGCAGGGAGCCCCAAGTGGGGCTTGATCCCAGGACGCTAAGATCACAACTTAAGCCAAAGGCAGACACTTAACCAACGGTCTCTTTTTAAATTTATAATCATTTCTATTTTTTTCTTTCCATATCCTTTGCCTTTTTTTTTTAATTGAACTATTGGCCTTTTTCTTAGTGAAGTTTAGTAGCTTTTTGCGTATTATGGAGATTGTCCATTTGTCTGATATGAATTACAATTGTGTGTATGTATGTAGACTATTTTAACACAGAGTAGATTCTCTGCTCCAGAGGTGTTCAAACATATGATCACTGGGTAAGATTATATAGCAGGTTTTCTTGGATTAGATCTCTGGACCATATGATTAAAAAAGAAAAGATTTATTTATTTATTTTAGAGAGAGAGAGTGCACGCACATGAGCGAGCATGAGTGGGGGAGGGGAGGGGGAAGAGAGAGCAGATTCCCCTCTAAGCGTAGAGCCCAATGTGGGGCTTGATCCCAGGACCCTGGAATCATGACCTGAGCCGAAACCCAGAGTCAACCACTTAACTGACTGAGCCACCCGCCACCCCAGTACCATGTGATTTTTAAAGTACATTCCTATTCTCAGCTTTTATGATTCACTGGTCACACATTTCCTTATTTAGACTAAAAAACCTAGGTTTGGTTAACTATGTACTCTCCACATAAAGCAGTTTGCTTTCACATGGTCTACTCAGCATCTCCTTAGAAGGCAGGGCCTGAACACTTGGCAATCACACATTTGTCAAGTACCCAGTGACCCACATCTCTGCACCATTTTCCTTAGGAAGAAGGAAGCAGCTGTAGCCTATCACCTTTGAGTACTTTGGCTAGCAGCCTGGCATCTTGGGAATTTATCCCACATGCATTTCAGAGGTATTCAGACACTTTTAGAAGAAAGCAAAGTCACTAAAGGCAACCGAGAACATTAAAGAATTATGCATCTTGTGTAATTTTACTGTAAGAAACAAAGCCAGTTTCTGCTCAGCACTTAATATAAGATGAACTGAAAACTGCAAAGAAACATGTTTAAAGCTAATTAATAAATTTGTATAATATTTTTGTCAAATCACTCACAGCACACGTTTTACAGGCAGCTTGAAAACATTTTGCATACTAGAAAGATGAAAGCATTTGATATTTGTTTCCTGGAGGTGGGGGGAGAAGAAGAGTCCCAGGTCTTTGGAGTCCCCAGAAGATGATTCTGCGTATATTGCACATAGTTACCAACTGCTTGAAATCAGCAAGGCCTCATTTGGGACTTTGGACATGTCAAGAAACAGTATGGGGCTGATTGAAGTGAATTGCAATGAGAGGTCAGCAATTGTTGAGGTTTTTTTGTTCAAGTGCTATTTTTTTACTTTTCAAGTTTAACAGCAAGACCTCACTAACTTAGAGAACTTAAAGGCAGACATTTTTGTAAAAGGGATGAAGTTAGTTTAGGTCATATCAGTTTGGTACTTCATTTTTCCCCCTTTTTTTTGAAAAGTTTTCTTTTTCTCAACTCTTTCCTAGTTAGCTTCTGATCCCAATAACTCTGTCCTTCACTTTTTCCCCTTTATATTTTATTCTTCCCTATCTCTGGCAGGTCTAATCAAAGGAATATGTTCTTTACTTTCTTTTTTATCTTTCCTTGAGGGCACATCCCTTGTGTTTATGGACAACCTGACATTGTTCAAGAAGGATGAGGTCTGGATTTAAAAATGGTGCTAGATGCAGCAAAGTGCACAATTGTGACCACAATCCTTGACTGGGAGGTGGTGTTAGGAGAGGCCAGGAATGAACTTGGTTATTCTGGGCATTTGTCATGGCTTATGTGAAGGCTGATCAGGTCATAGATAGAAGCTGATGCTCTGGGAAACTGTGGACAAGCCAGGCCCTGCTAGGATTCATGCAAATCAAGTAACTGTTGGACCCACTATATTTGGCCAGCCATGAAGAACACCCCAAAACATCCCACCTGTTAGGCACCAGGTAGAAACAGTCAATCTTCTCTTTCGGTGACACAATGAAGAGAGTGGATGAGAAGGAAGGGGGAGGGATACAGAGAGAGAGAGAAAGAAAGAGAGAGAGCTTAAAAAGCAGAAGCATTACTTTTGTCACCAAAGTTATAAGACCCCCAGGGTGAATTCACAATAATAACAGGGAGGAGAAAGTTCAAATGGATAGATCCCATGCACAGCATTAAAAATGGAGCTTGAGCATATGCAAACAGCATGTTGACTGCAGATCTGAGGTGATAGTGAAGCACAGGCTCCGGGGTGAGAAATAAGCTTGTGCTGAGAAACCGTCTGGGAAAACTCTTAGACTAATTTGAATTGAACCAAGCTGAGACCTTAAGCATTTCTTTCCAGTGAGATCCAAGCCAGACAATGACACGAGCTGATGTTCAGTTGTGAGGATGCCCATGTGTCCTCGCCTAACAGCTGTCTCGGTAAGTCCATGCTGCTCCTGAAAGCTGGATAATTAACTGCCGTTTGCTTTGAAGTCCAAGGGAAGCTGCTTCCTACTGTGGTACATTTACAAGTCCTACAACTGCCATGTCGAATGTTCAGTGTCTCAACTGCATCAGTCCCACTAACTCCTTTAGATGTTCAGGTTTCTCAAAGGTATTCAAATCCCTGAAGCTGCTATGTGAGGTCTTTCAAGATAGATGTTTGAAAAAAAATATGATTTATTTTTAAATCATTAGATTATTAAATAAGTTTGCCAAAAACATGACTCTAAGTCATGGATGCTTATAGTTTATTGTATTTTATTGTTTTAACTGAGGGAGAGCCGTTTTCAAAGTGGTCAGATTTGGAGGAGTGGATATAGAATTGTTAAATCTATAGAATTGTCCAGGTAGTAGAGTCATGCTAAGAAACATGAAGAAGAATATGTTAATGATTTTTTTTTTTAAAAAGCTTAACAAGGGGACCAATTTCACTTCTCTCTACTTTAGAAGTTTCAAAATAGGCGTTGGAGGGGGCATACTTATAAAAATATCCAGACTTAGGTTCAGAACGAGCATAAGTTTAAATAGCATAGGTATGTGTCAAAGGTAACAGGGAAAAAAAAGCACAACCGACTAAACAATTTGAGTTCCCTGTGTCCCACATATATCTCTGTCTCAACGGGACAGTGGATCTCTGTAAAGGACTTTGGTTTCTAGGACTTTCTTCATCATTCAAGCCAAAGTGAATATAGTTTTATTTTGAGCCTGCTGTAAAGGGAAAATCATTAACATGATATTTTTAAAGATAATGTTTCATAGCATAAATTTGAAATGGATTACTAAGACTCTTGGTGAGATTACTTTAGTTGATTCTCCATACATTGCATTGTAGTAAGAAAAATGCCAGCATTTTCATGCTGAGATTATTTGGTAGGGTTAGCAAAGGGTAATTGCCAGTTTGAGTTTATCTTTGTAGTAAAAATCAAATGTGGACTGCACTGAGACAGAAATTCAGGACTTAACCTGTCCTATGGAAATCATCTGCACTTAACAAAGCTTCATGGTTATTTTTCTCTTAAATTTATGTTGTTTTGCCTTTAGGGAGTTGATGGAAAGGCATTTGTGAGTGTTTTTGTGGATAAAGTTAAAATTGTTTCATTAAATGTTAATGGACTTAATAGTCCAGTTAAAAAGAGCCCCCTATATTAGCCTGTATTCAGCACTTAATGCTGACATGCTTATGTTCAGGAATTGCATTTGAGCCCACAGAGACGAACATCATATGTGAGCATAGGTTAGTAACGGGTTTTGTTCTTTTGCTATAAGGAACTCACCCATTCTGTTTATAAATGACTCTGGTTTTAAACAAAAACAACTATTTCAGATAAAGCAATTGGTTTATTTTGGCCCAAAGAAAGGATTTGGACATCTATTTGAGCATTAGGAACACAGCATGGCTCACTGGGTTCAACAGTTGAATAGAATGTGAGTTATATAAAATTCCATAATTACGTCTCAAACTTTCTTAGCACCCTTCACTATAAAGTGAGCTAACAATACTATTGGGAGGAATTAATGATTTTCAAGTATTTTGCAAATGTGCAAGAGGTTTTTGTTGATTGGTTTTTTGGAAAGGGAACTATTAGACTATAGTAAAGATGTATCTTGAAAAATGTATTCGTTTTTGGCTGGTGTAAGACATTCAAATTTGTGCCATTCCTTCGGATTAGATGAGAATAAATATTTTTTTGTAGTTTGAGCAGTTAAAGGTATATTATGTAGAGAGATCAAGAGATACAGGCTCAGCTTAGCTCACATTTCCACATGACCTTCCTTACTCTTGTCTTCAGGAATCACCAAATCATGTGGCTTTGGATACATTGTTGTTAGCTTTTTTGAAATCAAACAACACTCATGTTAATGTATCTATGAACATTTGGAAATAGAAATAGTTCATTCCACATGTGGTTATGAACCATATGGACTACATAGAGGCTGAGAACATGACAATACATGAGGGTCTCTATTTCCTCCTCCTGTTTTATAAAATGGTAAGGAGTTCAATGAGATCACAAGATAACATGAAATGAAAGCTTAAAGAACTTCCATTCATTCATTTAGCAAGGATTTTTGAGTACCATTTTCTTTTTCCACCAAAAGAATTTAAAATCTGCTCAAAATTCTATAACCATCTTTAGCTGCAATAATTCTAGTGTTAGAGGTATGAATTCATACAAAAGGACTCAGAATAGGCAATATATGCAAAATGATGATAGAGGTGGCAAGACTAGACATAAAGAGCTTGAGACCAACCAACATGACCTTGAGGAAACAACTGTGTGTTTAGTGTCCTCAGCAAATGAGGGACGGGCTGATAACTTGAGAGGCTCCTTCTCACTCTACAACTCTATGGATGACAACAAAAATCACTGTCATTAATTATCCCAGTACAACAGGGGAGACTGGCGCTCTGGGTCCTCCCAGGGGCATGAACTCTTCTAAAATTCTCTCTTGTTTTTAGCTGCTTTGAATGTATATCATTTATCATTGTGTATTTGAGTGCTTTGAAAGTTTCTAGGCACTCGATGAATGCAAGGCATATTTATTTATTAAAAGACCGTATCTCTTCAGGATATCAAACACAATTCATGGATAAGTTTCTAAGTTCAAGTCTCCACTTTGAACTTCTTTTAGAGACAAATGGGGGAAATCAGGAAGCTGATAGAAGGAAGATGACACACGATTAAAAATTAGCCAAGGCAAGCCTGCATAGATATTCATCTATTTCTTGAATTTTATACAGTTAAGTTACCTTTAGGAAATCATGATAAAGCTGTTGCCTTCAAGACCAGAGAATGCTTGGTCCTTCAAGAGTTTTTACATGTTAACTCGATAGTTTCATCAATATCGAGAACCATAAAGCCAGTCAGATGTGGGAACACAACAGAACAAAATAATAGCTAACGTTTATTTCTTACTTTTGCTGGGTACTTTTCTAAGCTTTTTACATATGTTAACCCATTTAATCCTCACAGCAATTCTCAGGTAGGTACTGTTATTATTCTTCCTTCATGGATGAGGAGATCAAGGTACAGAGAGGGTCGAGTGACTCACCTAATATCGCTTAAATTGTAAATGGCAAGGTGATTTGAACTGATGTAGTCCGTTTTTATGGCCTATGCTTTGTGTCCACAATAATCTAGCCGCCTCTCAACAGGACTACTGATTTGTCATATTTACAATGACAGGCACCAGTAGCTAGTAACCAAGAGTTTTCATCCAGCATTTAGTCCAAGCCCTGCTGGGCTGGAGAAAGGGCCAACTAAGGCCCTTAGGCACCGGAGGCAAGGGTCTAAGGCCCACGGTACTTTTAGGGGCCCAAGGAAAGTTTTAAACTTCTTTCAAAATCAGGAGGAAAAAATGAATACTAGGGGCGCCTGGGTGGCTCAGTCGTTGGTTGTCTGCCTTCGGCTCAGGTCGTGATTCCAGGGCCCTGGGATCGAGTCCCACATCTGGCTCCCTGCTCAGTGGGAAGCCTGCTTCTCCCTCTCCCACTCCCCCTGCTTGTGCTCCCTCTCTCGCTGTGTTTCTCTCTGTCAAATAAAATCTTTAAAAAAATATATGTTAAAAAAAAAGAAAAAATGAATACTAATCCAGCCTGGCTCATATTTGTCTTTATACTGGCATAGCCATAATTGATATATTTTTCAATGTGCCTGGGAATATCCTAAGGTGGGCCTGGACAAGGGGTAGAGCAGAGGTGGAGAAGCTGTGGCCAAAGCCGCTGCTCAGAAACCCCTCCGGAGGCTCCTTGTGTGGCCCCTTCCTTCCCTGCACAGGTCGGTGTGCAGGCAAGCTGCCGCAGAACCCCCCTTTGGCAGAGCCGCTTGGCTCACACTCGGACCTTCAGATTCTCTCGAAAGCCCCGCCCCTCCTTCAAGCCTTGGTTAACAGGTGGCTGCCGGCTCTACCCTCGCTTCTCCCGTGCACCGTACTGAGACCCGCGTGCGGACACGGTTCACCGCGGGCGTGCGGGTGCGTTTGGTCTCGTCCGTGCAGTGTTGTATCAAGCCAGAGTTAGCGGTCAACGTCAAAAAGGGGCGCGGGGCGGGGGGGGCTTCGCATAAAGATGTGGCTTCTTGGCATCTTTGGAAAGGTCAGAAGGCTTGGTAGCGCCTCCACGCAGCTGGGTTCACTGGAGCTGTTTGCTTCAGTCCCCTCTTAGCCCTGCCTGGCCCGGGAAACCAGGAATTTCAACCTTTGCCCTCAGAGATACATGACAGCTTCAAGTATTAGCTTTCCTCGAAACTCCTGCAGGTTCACAGAGAAGGAAGAAAGCTGTGCAAATTAGCTAATAATAAAGGAATTCCAGGCTTTAGCTAGTGGGAGGACCTGGAGGGTCCCTGGGCCTCTGCATCCCACGGCAGGTAAGGCCTCTACCTAATGTCACTACCAGCCAGTCTCTTCCGGAGCCTCCCCATGGACGGCGTCACTACAGCTGCAGGCTCTCCAGGAATAAAGGGAAGAGGAAAGGCAAAGTTAATGATTTGCCAGGGAAACCCTCCCATCCACCTACACACCCACCCTTTCCCTTCAAGTGCTTCATCTTGCTGAAACCAGGTGAAATACGAATTGAGTACAGAATTCTGGCATCTCTTATTTTTAACTTAATTATGATTATTATGATTTTGAAAGATAGGACTTCAAAGACCCTGGCAGGTGTCAACTTCAAAGACCACACGGAAAATACCGTCCAGACAGTTCAGTTCTGTTGGGCAATGTTCTGCAAGGCCATCAGGCATTCAAAGGTGGAAAGAATTTCAACTTGAGTTTCTTGTTGGAAACCTTGCTACTTAAGAATGAGATTTTATATTTTCTCCATCACAATGCAAGATTTATAAACTTTGCCTATGTTTTTATTGGCACCCATGTGAGCTTTCTGTGTGGGAAAAATATTGCTGCCATTCAGCCTTTGACATTGGTATTGAGGACTGAAGAAACGTATCTTCTCACTTTTATAAAGCTCTTCAGACCTGTTAGCATTACCTACTAGAAGTCCATGTAGGTGTGCATAGTTTTTACATTTGGTTCAATCACATTGGTAGCATTTCCCTAGAGAATTTGTAGTTACATATACTCAGTGCTTAACACAAATATGGGAGCTATCTGATTACTTAGTTACTGAATATAGGGGGTGAACAAAATGAAGTTTTTGTGATCATGCTGCTGAGCTTCCCTTCCTTCATATTACTAGGAAGATGACCTTGCTTTGAATAGCCGCTTTTGTCTGCAGAAAAAGGATGGCTTCATTGATACAATATGATCATTTTATTTTATTTTTCTTACCCAATTCAGTGTCCAACAACCCATGACTTTTTCTTTGTTAGTATTTATTGTCCACTTATAATATAAAATACGGCTTGTACATATATGGCACTCAAATGATGTAAATAATGTAGAAGACATGGTTCCTACCCTCAATGAATGTAGTATAATTGGGGGGCTAGGACTAAAGAAGAAAGCTATGGGCCCATATACTGCTGTATATTAAGCAGCAAATTGGAGATATACTTCTGACTTAGTGTGCTGGCTGTTCAAGACAGGAGGCAATCCTTTTTGGGATGGGCTACTCAGAGTAGGTTAAAGTGGGTCACAGGCTGGGCTTCAAGGCTTGAAAGTGAGGACCCCCGAGTATATGGCATGATGGGTGGAGGTCACTGGAGTTGGGAAAGCGGGAACAGAGATACAGAAAGATGGAGTTTAGGCCAGAATGAGGCAGGGATGGAGGAGCGGCATGCTAAGGAGCTTCTGTTTTATCCTATAGGTAATGCTAAGCCATTTTTATGCAAGGGAGGAAGAGACATGATGAAAGCAGTGCTCTAGGAGGATTAATCTAGAAGCTTAGAGTAAAGTGATTAGAGCAATAGATGCTGCTGCATGAGTTTGGAAGGCCAGTTAGGAGGCTCTTCAGTAATCCAGGCATAAAGTGAGTGGAACCTGAATTCGGGGGAGAGATCAGAGAGAAGCAGGGGGAGGGTGATTTTAGAGAGTCATCCTTTAGAAAAGATAACCAAGGGATGCCTGGGTGGCTCAGCTGGTTAAGCATCTGTCTTCAGCTCAGGTCATGATCCCAGGGTCCTGGGATGGAGTCCACATCAGGCTCCTTGCTCAGCGGGGAGCCTGCTTCTCCTCTGCCCCTTCCGCCCTGCTTGTGTGCTCTCTCTCTGACAAATAAATAAATAAATAAATAAAATCTTTAAAAACAAAAACAAAAAGGAATAAAAAAGAAAAGAAAAGATAACCAAATATATAAAGTGTGGGAGGAGTAAAAGGCACCTGTAGTTTCCATGCTGGAGGGGAATAAGAGCTGAGAGCCATTTTTGCCCATTGTCCCATCTTGCTCACTTTCTCCAGCCACACAGATGTCCTTGCTGTTCCTTGAACAAGGCCAGCAAAGTCCCACATCAAGGCCTTTCCATTTGCCGGTTTCTCCATCCTGAACATTCTTCCCCAGGTATCTCCCTGTGGAAGAATGTTCCTGAACAGGAAGAATGTTCAGGACTTGTTCCCTCAGTTTCAGTCCCTATCTTGCCTCTCCACACACTTATTTTACCTTTGTAGTTTGGAAAATTGGAATTTTCAACCAATACACAAAACATGAAAATATTACTCTCCCCCAAAGTTCTTGCAGGTTCAGAGAGATTGCTAAAATGTACCCGAATTAGAGAGGCCTTCTCTAACTACCCCATCCCTCTCTTTCCCCTTACTCTGCTTGATTTTTCTTGTTTCCTCATCTAACAATATATTGTGTATTTAGTCATTTGTTTGGTTATTTTCTGTTTTGTCTGTTCGCCTGTTACTAAAATGTGAGGGCAGAGGGACGAAGACTATCCCTCATTTTTACCTCTGCCCTTCACACAGTGCCCGGCACGTAGTAGGTTCTCAATAAAGATATATTAATTAAATCAATGAACTAGGAAAGTTCAAAAAAGAGGGTAATTTGGGGAAAGGAAGAAAAGGAAGATGATGAGTTAGCGTTCGGCATGGATCAGCTTAGAAGAAACGACACTTTGGATGGTGATTGGCAGGATTTCAAGGCCAGGGACCCAGCTTGGCACTCTATAGGTTTACCTTCTTTCTAAGGATCAGAGCAGCCTCTTCCAGGAGAATGCCCTTCGCTGGGTGGTTATCTCGGTGTTTCCCACCTCACTTTAAGAGTCCAGTTTTCCCCCTGTGTGACTTATCTTTTCCCTGGAAGAGAGGGGGGAGAGAACAACCTTGGAATAGGGAGATTTATACCCAGAAGCTGCTGAGTCTCCAAGAGGACATCCTAGAAACCACATTTTGTCCCCTGTGTGTCCATCAAATAAATATCTGATGTTTCCTAGAAACTTGAAATCTGTTTATTGGGATGATCTACTACAAACTTTTTGACATATATTTGATGTAGCCCATAATAATCCAAATGAGACCCAAAACAAAAACAAGACACACCTGTAGCTCATTTGTTTCCACTGTTTCAATTGCTCCAAATCCCACTTTTGCCAGGAGCATATTAGGATCACCTGCCAAACTGACTTATGATTTAATGAAGCATCTCATGTACATTCATTTGGTTCTCCAAAATAATCCCACTAAGAAAACACATTTCTCCTTTTCAAATGCAGTTCAGCCTTTTCTTGATACGAACCACTTTCTAACATTACTACTGACTCTATTGAAATGAATGAGTACATTATAAAGCACTTTATCTTTATTGCTGCCTAAAGTGATCCATAGAGAGTATACTGGCCAGCTGTGTATCCTAGGCACATAATTTCATTACTGGGCTCTTATGGAGCCATCAGTCCCATAGATGGTCCTCTGCTTGACAGACCAGCCATCGAATTCCAAACTTGACTTAATGTCAAGTGCCATCTTCAGGTCAGGTCACCCCAGTCTGAATCCAGTAGATGCTACCAGAAGCCTGGGGTGCCTGGACTGTTCTTAGAGTCTGCTCAAAAAGCCTGTCATGCTTCTGATAACCTGAGGTCACAGCTTCTGAATAAAGGGTCTCTCTAGGATGAAGTTGGCCTATGTGTCCGTGGACTGTCCATAAATATTCTTAACAGGTGGCAACCCTAATTTTTAATTCTCTAGCCATGTTCGTGTTCAACATGAGGGCCAGCAACCATTCAGAAGTAGGGTGGTGAGGAGCTTAATACTCTTCTGGCCTTTGTGTGTGGGCTGGGGGTGATCCATTTTCTCTGGGTATCTTTAAATATCACTTAACCAACAACCAGAGATGAGTCTCAACTAGGAGGAGTGTGGGTGGTTAAAAAAATTCTCTTGCTAGCATGCAAATATATACCGGCTTCACAGTTGACTATGAGTTTCTGTGGAATCCCGGAAATCTGGAGGAACCTTGTCCAGATCTCTCACTTCATAGATGAGGGATGAGAACTCCCATTTATCAAGACCTCTTGAGTGCCTAGTGCAGTTAGGAGCTTTCCATTCACTCTTTCCGTTGGCTGATGAGGAAACTGATGATACTTTTGTCTTAGCATGTACAGAACATCACAGTCCTGAAGGAAAAAGAGTTTTGATTACAGAGGAGAGGATGAGAAGAGGAGTAGCTTCAGGGCAGGACAGAGGTGGGTGGGTTTGCTGGAAGGTAGAGGGAAGGTAACAGAAAGAGGGAGGTTGCCTAGGATAGAGTGAAGGGACTTCCGTAACTCAGTGGAAGACACTGGAAGTACAATCTCTGAGCCAATACCAGGGCTTCCTTTGCCACAATACTCCAGGTTGCTGATGTCGGCTTTAAGGTAAGTTTGTTTGATTGGGGGCACCTGGGTGGCTCAGTCGTTAAGCGTCTGCCTTTGGCTCAGGTCATGATCCCAGGGTCCTGGGATCGAGCCCCGCATCGGGCTCCCTGCTCGTTGGGAAGCCTGCTTCTCCCTCTCCCACTCCCCCTGCTTGTGTTTTCCTCTCTCGCTCTGTCTCTCTCTGTCAAATAAATAAATAAAATCTTAAAAAAAAAGTTTGTTTGATTGGAAGCTATAGAGGTGTGTTCCAGAAGGCTACAAGGAGTGAAAATGTTGTTGTTGTTGTTATTATTATTATTTTAATGATCATAATAGTCACCACTTCTCAAAAGATATGTGTTTACAACTGCCATGGGTATAATGGATCTTATGTAAATGAATTTTTACAGCAACCTTGGAGGTTGGTACTCATGTCCTTATTTTAGAGATGACATGTCTTGGCCAGGTTCTCACAGCAAATGGCAGATCTGGGATTTGAATCCAGGTTGCCTGGCTCCAAGTTTATGTGACAGAATTTCAAATGAGTAATCTCTACTAATAAACAATAGATTCAATGTCCTCACCCCACCCCCCCCATTTTTATGCTGTCTAAGCCAGTGAAGAGTACGATAGCTCTGAGCATAACAGCTCTGGAAGAAATAACCCGCAGTGAGAGAAGCTGACCCTTCGCCTGTTCTGAATTCATGGTCTCAAATACCTTCTTCGTGCTTGTCAGTTTTTCAAACTCCTGGTGTAGTCATCCTTGATTCCAGATGTCCAGTGACAATTTATGACCTATAATTAAATAGGATCCCCTCTCCTTATTGCACCTTTCAGATACAGTCCTATCACACAAAACAAAGCAAAACAAAACACTTATCTTTGATTTAATGTTGGCATTCTTGCTCTTATTAGTTAATAGCTAGTCCTATTAAAATAGGATACCAAGTGCCTTTAAAAGTCCACCAAGAAGAAAAATAGAGTTAGGCAATATCGGGGTAAAGAAAGAAATCTTGGGAAGTGGCAGAAAGAGGAGGAAAGAGGAATTTGGGACTGAGCGAATGCCACAAACTAGCCAGGCAGATTTTACCTGCGTGAGGGTATGTGTTTATCTGAAACCCTGGAAATCCTCCAGATTCATTCCTGTGACTTGTGTGACAATGGTCATTCTTCGAAAGAGGAGTAAGGCCCTATTACTTTGGCTGGAATTCCTCATCAGAGGCTAGCCTGTGAGGAAAGATAGTAGGCTGGTTTCCGGGTCTGATTAGCCTTCTCCGAGGGTGCACATGGCAAAAAAGAGCTAGCTATTGGTGGAGGTGTCCAGGGCCTGGGGCGGGGTGGGGTGCGGTGGGGTGAGGGGGGCTTTGGGCCACACCGGGGAGAGGAAGCACAGAGGAAACATCCAAGACTTTATCAACCTTGTTGTTCTGCTGAGGGCTGGCTTGGAGGCCAGTTGACTGTAGCTCCGGGTTTGCCAGGGTTTCCAGAGGCGAAAGCTCACCCATGTCCGTCCTTTCGCTTAGCAAATTAAGAAAATGCAAGTCAGTACAGTGGGCCCTAGGAAAGGTCCAGCTGTCCTGTGAGGGCAGATCATCTCTGACCTGGAGGATCATGACTCTGCACTTCTTAAGGAACAGGTTGTTTGCTTATGTGTATCTATTTATTTATATATCTTCTTCACCCCTCCTCATTTACTGGAGGAAATCTGGCTTTCTTGGTATGTAACAGGAAGGTAGATGAGGGAGAAAATGTGGCTGTTGATAGTCATCCATGACCTTGAACATATTACCAAGTTCATGTGGATTTTTGTTGCTTTCTGTATGAAGTGACTCTCTTAGGTAAATACAGAAATATTATATCCTTCATTGAGCAACATCACATCACCATCGTATCTAGATGAAAGTCTTCCTTTCACCTTATGGCTCATTCTCTCGTTATGAACAACCTTTTCTAACAGAACTTTCTTAGAATCACAGAATGTTAGAGCCAGAAGGGAGATAAATGAATGAAAAAAAGAACTTTTCCACTATAAAGGTCCATTCGAACACAAAAGTCCTTACAAATGCTTATGTTAGGGAAAGAAACATCCAAATCCCCATGCTGCATTTGGAGTCTGTTTTCTGTTTGTTCTGTTCTCAGTAGGGAGAACTGCTCATTACTGTCCTGGGCACGAGCCTTTTATGTACTTGAAAACCATTGCGGGCTAACCCTGTAACCCTCTCCCCTCTGAGCGGAATTACCTTGGTTCCTTTAACCTCTCCTGATCTTTATTTTCCAGACCTCTCATCTCTTCCGTGGCTTTCTGAGAACCGACTCCGGTTTCTCACTCTTCCCTACTAACTGCAGCCCTGGGTGGGGGGTGTCTATCCAGGTTCGCGGGGCCGGGGCAGGGGGGCAGGGACCCGGGTGTGTGTGTGTGTGTGTGTGTGTTGGGAACCGAGAGGTGGGCAGGGCCAGCGGAACTTGCTAGTGGACAAACACCACGGAAAATGGGGGGAGGCATAGGCAGTCTTTTTTTTTTTTTTTTTTTTTTGAGGCGGCATAGGCAGTCTTTACATGAATTAGAAGTCACACTTTCCCCTAGCACGTCACCTTCATCTCAGAATTCTCCAGACAATGGCACACACAGACACCGGGGACCATTTCCTCACAAAACATTTCACAAGGCTTTGCTACGGGCCCAGTACTTCCACTGGCGTCCGGAACACTGCCGATCCTTGGTCCCCAGGCAGGATCCTGCATCTGTTTTGCTCTCATAGGTTGAACATACGTTTGAACTAGTTACTGGCAACTTAAAATGGAGAGATCTCACCTACAAATGATCTCGATTTTCAGCTTCTTTCAGGTCGTAGAGGGTGGGGCTATGAGGCTTGCGCGTCAGGCCTGGGACCGCCCCAGATGAGCGGGGAACGCCTCCACTTTCCCTCAGTCCTATCTGGCCCCTTGTTACCGACTGAACTGTGTCCCCCTTAGTCCGTGTTTTGAGGCTCTAACTGCAATGTGACTATATGCGGAGATAGGGCCTTTAAGAAAGCAGTTAGGAGGGGCGCCTGGGTGGCTCGGTGGGTTAAGCATCTTCCTTCGGCTCAGGTCGTGATCTCAGGGTCCCGGGATCTAGACCCGCATGGGGCTCCCTGCTCAGTGGGGAGTATGCTTCTCCCTCTCCCTTTGCTCCCTCTCCCTCTCTCTCTCTCAAACAAATAAAAAAAAAATAAGGAAAGCAGTTAGAGGGGAAGGGTGTCCCTTAGGGGAAGGGACACCAGAGAGCTTGCTCGCTATCACCACGCGTCTATAGAAAAGGAAAGACCCTGACTATCCAGCCGTAAGCGCTGCCGAGAGCTCTCACCAGAAACCGATCCTGATGGCACCTCTACCTTGGACTCCCAGTCTCCAGAACCGTGAGAAAGTTAAGTATCTGTTGTTTGGGGCCCCCACTCTGTGGTGTTTTGTTAGGGAAGCCCAAGTAGAGTGATACAGCCATGTGCCATACTTTGTGCCTAGCTTCTTCAGGCATTTGCGTTTGAGACCCCTGCTCTTGGTGCTTGGGAATTAAAAGAGAAAATATCCAGTCCTGGTATTTTGTCTACTGGTAGAGAAAGTTAAATGGAGCAATACCGTGTAAGACAGGACATAATCTAAGAGATGTACAAACTGATACCAAGGACAGAGCTGTCATTGGCTGGGATGGGAGGGAGAATAGAGAAGTCTCCCCTGCGCGGACACAGCACGGCAGAAGGTTTTTGAGAGACTAGGCGGGTTTTGGCAAGTGGTGATGGAACAGAGGCAGCAGCACAAGAGAGCAAGCAAGAGAGTGGGGTGTATACCACTAGGTTTGCCTACAGTTCGCGGTCCATTGCAGGCGGGGGAGGTGTGATAGGAAATAAGGCCAGAAAAGGAAGGGACCGTCAGATCATGAGCCCTGAATGCCATGCCAGAGGGTTTGGTTTAATTCTGGAATGAATGAGGAGTACCTGAGGGGATGGAGGAAGGAAGTGAGTGGATGAAAGACATGGTTTAATAGATTCAGCAAATATTTACTGGGAACATCCAAAGTGCCAGGTATTGCAAATGTAGTTGTGGACAAGATAGAACTAAATCTCTGCCCTCAGGGAGCTGACATAAGTAAACTATCAGATATATAACATAATGTCAGGGAGGGATGAACACTGTAAAGACAAATAAAGCAGTGTAAGGAAGAGTAAGAGCATAGAGGGTAATATGGCAAGTAGCTGCTTTGGATGCCCACGGTCAGGGAAGGCATGATATTTGGGCACAACCCTGAACAAAGTGAGAGAATGAATCATGTGGGTATTGGAGAATATAATTCTAGACAGAGAAAACGGTAAGTACAAAGGCCCTGAGGCAGCAACACAGTTATGTTCATGGAAAAACATAGAGGCCAATCTGGCTGGAGTAAGCAATGAGACGAATGATGGGCACTGAGGTTGCAGTAGTCAAGCATCAGCTCTTTTTCTAGGAAGGGAACTCCAGTGCAGTGTGAAGGACTGATGGGGAACCAGGCCTGGAGCAGGGAGACCCCTAGGAGCCCACGGGAATGAAGAGGATCAGCACCATGGTGGGGCAATTGAGTTGGAATTGTAGAATCATCATAGTCTAGGTGAAGGGCATCTTTTGGAACAGCACACAGATGAAATCCCCAAACAGAGCTGGCCTTGGGGAAGGCCAGAGCTCTGGGGCCAGGATGAGATGGGGGTACTTATCTCCCAATCTCTGGATTAATCATATGCAATGACGGCTATCCGAGTAGGAGGAGAACCAAAAGTTCTATAGTCCGTAAGTGTCCCAAAGAAGTGTGAAGGCAGAGATAGGCTTCATCTGTTTCCACAGCTCAGAAGCCCAGGCACTCTCCGTGGGGCATCAGGGAGAATGTGGCTGTTCTTCCCCTAAAAAAGTACAACACTATCACTTAACACTACAGACTTCTGGCAAATGTGGTTTGGTCTAGGCCTAGAATGAAATGATTTGTTTTAATGCATGGGAATAAAAAGAGTTGAAATGCAATACAGAGAGTGGGGTTAATGCAGGCCAGAATGTGGGTTGGCCGGTATAGTGGTGTCGTTTCTCTTTGGCTTTTTTCCTTCCTTCCTTCCTTCCTTCCTTCCTTCCTTCCTTCCTTCCTTCCTTCCTTCCTTTCTTTTCCTTTTTTTTTTTTTTGCCTTAATGAGGAGGAGGCGGTAAATAGTCCTCTGAGAACCCATATAAAGCTCTGCTTCCAGATTGCAATGGCCAGGGAGCACGGTCATCACCTTTGGCATTCTTCTCTAATTTTTTACCCTTGGTGTTTTTCCTTTTCCTTGCTTGGCTGGGAGAATTATGAGCTCCTTAGGAAAGAATGCTGCGCTTTCCCTGTTGGCCCTGCTGTGGGGCAAACATTCAAAAAATGTTAACTGTAAATATCTGTGTTAAGAGTGCCCTCTTCTGGTATACCCTATTTGTCTTCAACTGCCATTTCCCTGACAATGCTGCATTTTTAGGCTTAATTATCTTTTTCATTAAATTGGCAAAGGAAGAAAGCAAAAGGTAGTGTTGGGGATAAATTAATTTTACCCAACGTTTCTAGAACTTTCTTCCACAGTTCTAATCCCTTTTTGGCCATGGTCTCTGAATCTTCTGAACCAATCTTTCTTTGGAATTTACACTTAACCTTTTATTAATTTGGAAAAAAGGTAAAAATGGCAGCAAATCAAAGCATGGAAGGGGTGTTGATACAATTCATTTGACCTCTTTTCTGCCTCTGTTTCTGTGTTATTTATTGATGGACAAGCATTTTCCTAAAACCTTCAGGATCCTAAATGAGTAAGATACAGTCCTTGCCTTTGCTGAGTTTGGTGGTGGGAAAGATGGATGAGTAAACATAAAAGTATAACACCAGGTGACCAAAAACTGGGGTGTGAACAATAAAGTGGGTGGTCACAGGGGCATATGAGTTAATTTCTTTGATTATTCAAACCCAAAGGTGAAAAAATGAATGCCTCCCTGACCCAACTTATTTCTCCTGGCAATCACATTTCTCTGTGCACTGGAGCTCAAGATTCTATAAACAAATCATGATAGGTTTAATATATTTCTATGTTACTAATCTCACAAAGTGATTTGGGATCTGAAAGGGATACATAAGTACATGCTCAGTGTTCTCCTAATTTTTTTTCTTCTATGTTCAACGGAAACATTTTCCTTTTATAACTTGAATATTTGGAGAGACTCTATACCTCTAGCTTCAACAAATTAAATATTGCTTTAAATTGCAGAGTACCAGTATACAATAAAAAAGGTTATGTGTGGGTTTTGCTAGAAATCATAGTTTTGATAGAAATTCTTTTCCTCCATATAAAGGGAGAATTATCTTTAATGAGACCCTCCAAAATTTGTTCTTTACAGAGGAGAGGCTCGCACCCCTCCTGGTCTCCTGTGACATTTATCCATTGGCTCTAACCCACGATCTTGTATATATAGAGCTCTGAATGTTACCCAGGGTCCCAGTGACCTTTACCCTTTTATTTTGTCTTAGTTGGAAAATGTATTAATGTAGTTTTCCGAGTTTTTTCTATGCCCCAATTCTTCTGCATAAGAAAAGCTTTAATTAAAACTGGGAGAAAGAGAGGGATGAGGGGTGGAGAGAGAGAGAATATATTGGTGAATTACATTAGTCCCTCATATCTAACTCTTGGGTATAAAGGCAAATGAAACATAATGGTGATATGGTGATAATGGTGGTATGAAAATCACTACGGTAATATGAAACATAGTGGTGATATTTTGGGGTATACTTCTTACCAGACATAGATGGTGTTGTTTATTCTTTTATTTCTATTTACTGTAACCACTTAGGATTCTTTTTGCATTTGCATAAATTTGGTCATCTTTTTCATTGCTTTCTCAATATTGGCTGTAACTTTCAATTGTGTACTAAACAAAATGTTTCTATCCCTTAAAGTCAAACTGATAATCTTCCTTTCTCATAGGACAGCAATCTCTAGGACTCTCGTTTTGGGTCCCTTTGCTTCTGTCACTCATCCTGCACTCTGTCCAAAAATATCTTCTAAAACTCAAGAATTCCTAGAGGATCTTAGAGAAGTATCCACAATGTCCTTAGGTGATACCCTGAGAAACACTGATTTCTGGCATCGTCTTGGTGATTTAAAATAAAAACCTCAGGTGGACTTGGAGGAATACAGAAGCTCAATGTGCCTTTGAACGTGTTGGTCCTGAGCCTGTTTCGGTGATCCACTATGGCTGGAGGCAGGAGGACGGGGCATAAACACGCATGGCAGGCAACTGAGACTTTCAATTCTGTTTACCTTTTCTTTTTTCTTTTTGGTGGGGGCAGAGGTGCTTAGTCAAAAATTGAAGTGAAACCCAATGCTCAAAATGGCAGTGAGAAATAAACAGAGATGAGGGAAGCAGCAAGACAGAGGGACAGGGTGAGGGCACTGAGTTCCATCGGCTCTATCACGCATGGGCTATGTGTCCTAGAGCCAGCCATGTGTGTGCTCAGGGCCTCATTTTCCCTACTCAAAAGTGATCAGTGTTTCTTGTAGGAGGTTCAGGGAGGATGAGGAAAAAAAGAGGGGGTGAAATACTTGGGGCTTAGGGTTCTTACCCCTGTTTCAACATGAGTAGCTCAGTTTTACTCTATTTTATGTATTTGGCTTTATCATAAGATCTGGCGTGAAGAAGGCAAAAGTTTTTTTTTTTTTTTTAAAGATTTTATTTATTTATTTGAGAGAGGGAGAGGGACCCAGAGAGCATGAGCGGGGGTGGGGGCAGAGGGAGAGGAACAAACAGTCTCCATGCTGAGCAGGGAGCCAGACGCAGGGCTCAATCCTAGGACCCTGAGATCATGACCTCATGATCAAAGGCAGACGCTCTTAACTGACTGAGCCCCCCAGGTGCCCCAAGACAGCGAAAGATCTTTGATCCATCAAAACAAAACAAAAAACAAAACAAAACAAAACAAACACCTTTTGAAAAATGTTAGACTAGATGATTTCCAAATTTCCTACTAGCTTTAGAATTCTAGGAGAGTCATAATGGTGGTGTTTGTTGTTTTCCTGCTCAGTATCAATGATGACTTCCTTCTGATTTTCCTCCAGTCATCCTGTGACTATGATGACAAAGCCCAAAGCTGCCAAAGGCCACCACAGAGAGCTTAGACATCATGCCAGCTAAACAGAGGTGGATGCTGGTGGCAGCCTTTAATTTCAGGACGAAGCCTCACCTGTGGCTCTACTGTCTTCCAGGGTTTTCAGTTACATGAATCAATAAATTTCACCCTGCTTTGGGTTTAAGCCATTTAGAATTGAGTTTTTCTGTCACCCACAACCAAAAAATCTAATTGGATCAGATAGCGTTTAAAAGATAGTCAACAAATGTTTATTGAAATGTCATAGAGTACCAAACCGTGAATGCTTGAGATAGAAATCAACGAACTATTTCTGTCAGCAAAAGCCTTAACTTTAGCATGCTGTCCTTTGTGTATGGAAACCAGTCCTGATTTACTATCAATAGAACATTTCCTTTCACTTGTTTACTTAACTAGTGATAAAAACTCTTAGGAAGCAATTAAGTGGATAGTTTTGGTCTCGCTAACATGTTTAGACCATCTGAACTTATGTGGAGGTAGATAAATCTACCAAATGTGAAACCAATAAAAGCAGATAATTGCAAAATTACAAAGCACACTGAAGGAAACAGGGCTAAAATCATCCTCCTATACTGCTTTGTGAGAGTGTACATTGTAACAACTTTTAAGGGCAATTTGACAATATTACCAAAAGCCTTAGAACTGTGGCCCCACTTCAATTTGGCAATCCCACTTCCGGAAATTTATCCTAAGGAACTAACTGTGGATATACACAAAATCTCAGATACAGAGATGTCCATTACTGCATTGATTACGAAAGCATAAACACACACACACACACACACACACACACACAGGCTTGCATGCATGGAAGAAAACATTCTAATGTCAAGCAGTATGGGACTAGTTAACTATGTATGGCTTATCTGCACAATGGAACCCCATTATTCCCATTTAAAATGACACAGATGAATACTATCACAAACAACTCTTGTTGATATATTATTAGGTAAAATAGATTCTCAAACAGTATGTATAGTACACTCCTGTATTTGTAAAAAAAAAATCTGTGTACATATGTAATAGATATTAATTTGGGTTAAGAAATGATACAGTCCTTTGTTCAGGATAGTAAAAAATGGCTTTGCTATAGCAGCTGGATCATGATGTTGCCAAGTGGAAATTAACAATGTTTAAAGAATATAAACAATGCTGTACAAGGCCATTCTGACCATGTTTGGAACAAGATAAAGACAAAGCCACTCTACAACTTAAAATACCTTTTCTAACACAGATGACTGCTACTTTCTTTCTTTTTAAACTGATGACAACTCTCCCCCACTTCAGTTTTTTCCTTTCAAGGTGAAAATTAAGATAGTTATAACCAAATCCCCTTCTTCTTGACAGAATCCAGTCCAGATTTGACCCCTGCTGCCCTAATGTCTCCTTAAAGGCATCCATAAAAAACCCAAATGCCCTAAGAAGCCCCTCTCAACTCCCTTTTTGGTGTCTCTGGCCAATGGGCTTTAACAGTTCTAAGGGAGATAAATTGGGCCCCTCCCACTCACCAGAACTGGCTGGAAACTGCATCTCAGTTGAGTTTTACATGGTGTCCAGCAAACAGAGGGGCTACAATTGTTTAGGGCTCTGTGGGAGCCACTGGGGTGCTTACTGTCCTTTTTCTAAGATGTTAGCTTCTTTTTCTTCACCAAGCTGGGCACGAGGATCTTATGCTGTAGGATAAGGCCAAAAATCTGGTGTTCAATCCCCCTTCTGCAGAAGCCAAGTCACTGTGTGAGGGCTGTCTGGGGGTGGGGTGGGGCATAGGTCTTCCCCTTTCGAAGAACCCACTGCCACTGGCCTCCTCCCTAGTGAACCTCCTGTCCTGGTTCAGACATCTTCCACTCAGCACCAGCCTCCCTCAGGGTAGGTGAGCCTTCGCCTTCTAGTGCCTCCTCGCTTCCATTTCCAGCTCTGCAACTGAAGTGTATCAAGTGCTGGGTTAGAAATGAAGAATAAAGAAAACACCCCTCATTCTTTTCTAATACTGAGTTCAGCACACATCAATCTGTGAATAATATCCTGGCACACATTCTAGAAAGTGTTTGGAATATATATCCTAAAGGGTTAAAAGTAAGGGTCTCTACAGTTGTATTATGGACCTTTCAAAATGTTTATCTTATCTTTTCTAATTTTTTTTACATGGACATTTGTTTTCAAAGAAAAAAGGTATGTCATTTATTTTATTTTTTTTTAAAGATTTTATTTATTTATTTGACAGAGAGAGACACAGCAGAGAGGGAACACAAGCAGGGGCAGTGGGAGAGGGAGAAGCAGGCTTCCCGCTGAGCAGGGAGCCCGATGTGGGGCTTGATGACCTGAGCTGAAGGCAGACGCTTATCGACTGAGCCACCCAGGCGCCCTATGTCATTTATTTTTAACTAATGAAAGGGAAAAGCAGAGAATAAGAAGAAACGAGGAGAAAGGAAGAAACCAGGACCTGCTGCCGTGAAGGTATGGGAGTGTTAACCCAGCACTAGTACAAGACAGCCCTGGAGGCTGGTATTCCCTGGAATTCTGGAGTCAAGGCATCCACTTCTTGGCTCTGATTTGTACTTGTGAGAATATTTTAAGTCGCTTTTTCATCCTCTGTTTATCAGTGAATACAAAGTAGCCTCATGGAGGTGGTAGCGGGTAAGGGGAGTTCCCACCTGGGGAGAAATGTCTTTTGAAGGGGAAATGGCATGATGGGTTCTACCCCTGGTTTTATATTAGAATGACTGATTCCTGGACCCCACCTCCAGTGATTTGTTTGGTTACTGATTAAAAGAAGGAGAGGGTGGGTGCAGAATGGAACAATACAAAATTCTCCTATTCACAGTCGTCCTTAGGGCCCTCTTTGTAAGGAAAGGTGGGACCAGAGATTCTTTCTTTCCGTCAGCTTTTTCTCAGGTATGGTAGTTGTACCCCGCTCGTACACAAACTATGCATATTGCTATGGAGAAAAGCATTTCAAGATGGTTTTTAATGATGCATATTTACTATATTGTGTACTAGAAAAACTACACATCAAAGTCATGATTTTATAGTAATGATAAAACTTTAAAAAAATGAAATCCGTTTACGCAAAAATGCAAGCCAATTGATATACACATATTAGGTCAATTGCAGAGTAGGTGATACATGGATATGGCCAAAATCAAGATAGTATGCATGTCTTTAGACTGGGAAATACTGGCAAAAGCTGCTTTCTGAGACCGTTCTGCAAGACGTGAGCTTTGGGCAGTGATTCGGAGCAGTGCTTCCAAACATTGGACTGCAAATATGTAGGGCTGGCTGAGAGCTTGTGGAAAAAGAGATTGCAGGTCTCTGCCCGGAGATTTTAGTTCAGCAGATCTGGGATAGGGCCCAGGACTGTGTCTTTTCATGAAGCTTTCCTGGCGGTGCTGGTGAAGCCCTCTGGGGACCTTGAAGTGGGGAGCGATACCTCTTCGGGCCTGAAAGAGCGGTAGTTCTTCAAGATAATTAAACTTATTTTA
Source organism: Zalophus californianus (assembly GCF_009762305.2). NCBI lineage: Eukaryota > Metazoa > Chordata > Mammalia > Carnivora > Otariidae > Zalophus > Zalophus californianus. The sequence continues at coordinate 103,866,307 of NC_045595.1, read as the reverse complement.
AGTATTTGCTGGCTGTGAAGCCTATCCACTATCGTTGACTGTCATCAGCATGGCTTTGTAAACTTTTAATGTTTTCTTATTATGTTAATCCCCATACATTACCTCATTAGTTTTTGATGTAGTGTTCCATGATTCATTGTTTGCGTATAACACCCAGTGCTCCATGCAGAACGTGTGTAAACTTTTAATTTTTAAGCTGCGCCTCTGGGTCTCTGCATTGAGAGCGTGTGTGGAAATTAAAATACACACAAGTGAGCACACTCTACCCCTGCCAAAAACACAGTTTAATCTGATTTAACCAACTAAACAAACAGGAGTGAATTATGCCATTAGGCTCACCAGGGCTGCTAGAGCAAACCAACTGCATGGTGCAGACCAAGCATGGGAGTAACAGAGTACATGTTTCTAGTGGAAAGGAGTCGCTTGGGTGGGAGCTGTTTCATGGCAAATTGATGTTTACTCAGTGAGTTTCACAGGCATCATGGTGAGGCAGCTGGGACGGAGGCACTGGGTGGGAGCACTCTGGGATGGAAAGCCTGCACTGGGGCCGGCCAGAGTCCGGTGAGAAGGCAAGTGAGAGGAGTGCGGAAGAGGAGGGGTTAAAAACTGGACTGCTGCAATCAGGCCAGGAGGGGACGAAAGACTAAGAAAGCAGAGAACACTGGAGGGGCACAGAGATGTCAGTGAAGGGCTGCTAAAATCCTCCTCCCAAAGAGCTGCAAATAGTTGTGGGGGTGGGGAGAGGAAAATATGATCCCAGAGGCCATTTGGGAAGTAGAATGAATTCTTTTCTGAAATCATTAAAAGCAAATACACCTCAGGCGCCAGGGTGGCTCAGTCCGTTAAGTGTCTGACTCTTGATTGATTTAAGCTCAGGTCCTGATCCCAGGGTTGTGAGATCAAGCCCCGCATCAGCTCTGGGCTCAGTGGGGTATCTGCTTGGGATTCTCTCTCTCTCTCTTCCTCTGCCCCCTCTTCCTGCTCGCAAGCGCATGCTCTTTCTCTCTCTCTAAAATAAATATTGAAAAATGTTTAATAAAAAGAGCCAATACACTTCTGTGTCGTTACAGCAAGTGAATGTCTTGGATTTCTTGTAGCAGTCCTAAGTTCAATGGCTGTTTTACGGTCCAACTGGGTGTTAGGTCATATGTCCTGATTTTAGGGTGAGAAAAAAATGGGAGAAGGATCTGGGGATAGAAGATCTTCCAGATGGCCCTGCTCCAGTGTTAGTTGGGACATATGAATTGCAGAAACTCACAGGCTGGGTGCAAGAGTGGGTACCTGGACCTCAAGCAAAGGGGCCAATTGCCAGAGGCCAGGCCACTCAGCAGGGTTTCCAGAGGTAGTAGCCACTGTTTTTCACCTGCTACCAATCCAAAAAGTCCTACTCACAGATTCCTAGTCAAATTCGAATTGTTCTCCTTGTCTAATGGAAAATTTTCATACCATGCTAAGAAACTTGGGACACAGATTTGTCTTATTTCTTTTATTGTTGCCTTTCTTAATAGTTTCTTCATACATACATATTTTTAAAACTAGCTCCAGGCTTTCAGTCCCCTTTTTGCCCTTGTTCTTACAGATCCTGATGTTACCGGATTTTGGATGCAATTTTCAAAGACATTGGCGTTATGACCCCTTGGTGATATTGTGGAATAATTTTATAAACTAAATTAACGAGACTCTGTTGGGGGGTGGGGAGGAGATAGAAAATAGAGCTTAGCAAAGTTTTTCCACTAGGTGTCACTCTTGATCCAATTAAGACCGCTAGCGGCGTTTGTAAATAGAAGTGTATCTATAAAACATTCGTTTCCTTGGTTACGTAAACATGAATAACAAAATGTCCCCACCTGTGTGTTTTGAAGTCCTTCCCTGGTGATCTGTGTCATAAAAGGCGACCATACATCTGTTGTCTGGCGGACTAATTCCTATCACAGCCCCTTCTGTTGTAAGACTTTGGCGGGGTGCAGGCTGGCCGCTGGAGTCGGAGCCTCAATGCACCGATTGTTTTTTATGTCACAGGACCCAGCCCCTTCGGGCACCACACTGGAATCTCCTGTGATTAGAGCTAATGCTTCCAAAATGCCGCATTTCTGCTTGCTGCTCCCAGAAGTGCTGTGTGGGGGTCTCCCTGGGCGGCTCCTTCACCGGCTGCACCAGTCCTCCATTCCCGCGCGCTCCCGCCCGCCGCTTCCACCTTCCGCAGCGAGCCGGACTCCCGAAGGGCAAGGCGAAGTTCAGGGACACTCAGCCCCGGGGGGGTCGGCTCTTCCCCGCGGCCACTCTGGGGGCAGTGCCGGCAATTTTCAATTTCGGAATATGGAATTTTTTCGATTGGCTATGAGTATTGGCCAAATTCGATTCACTTCTCATTTGCACTGCCTTCAGGGATAGAAATAGACGTACAATTTAGAGTTACAAAGAAGCAACAATCTGGTTCAGAGAAGACTGTCTGGGGTTCTAATTAAACGTATATCTTAGTCTTATTTAAAAATTTTTATTCTTCAAAATATAAGGAGATCACCTTCAGAGAAGAAATAGGGCACTAAACTAATATTTATATAACTCTTTCTGATTCAGGAGGTTGTCTCAAATCCATTACCTGGTGTTATCTTCAGCATAACCTTGGGGAACAGGTATGTTTACTACTGTGTTTCTGACTGGGCCTAGAGCTGATGTCCTATGCTTGTCAAGCTGGAATTTTAATCCAGACCATCTGATCCCAAAAGCTATAAAGCCCCTTACACCAGGTTCTTGCCAAGGTGTACATCAAAATGTCCTGGTGATTTCAATATATGTACTCCCAGACCCATGCTGGACATTCTGTCAGAATTCCCTGATATTGGGTTCATTCAGTAACGAAACACAAAATAGGCATGTAATATTACACCAGGTAGTGATAGATGTTTTGGGAAGAAAAAACAAAGCAGACCGAGGAAGTAGAGCGTGACAGGGGTGCTATTTTAGGAAGGATCGGTTGGGGAAGGCCACTCTCTCTAAGGAGGGGACATCTGAACTCAGGCCTGAGTGAAGTGGGACGGTGAAGCTTGCTGATGTAGGTGGGAAGGATGTTCTAGCAGAGGGACTATCAGGTGCAAAGGCCCTGAGGCTGGAGTGTGTTTGGCATGTGGAGAAAGAGCAAGGAGACCAGTGTGGCTGAAGTGGAGTTAATGAGGGGAGAGTGCTAGGAGATGGGTTGGGAGACAGCCTGGAGCCAGATGTTAGGCCTTCAACTGGTACTGCACAACTTTTGAAAACAGGTGCAAGCACAAGTTTTCACTCCTCTAATGATCTTTTTTCTTTTACCTTGCCAAGCAATGAAAAGGAAAAACAGGGAAGATAAAAGCACAGCTAAAATACAGCCCTGATGAGCTGCCAGCATTGCAATCACCATGAAGCTGCAGTTCAGGGCTGTTAGAGAGCCCAAGACTGAAAATGGTTAGTGGTGAATGAGTGGCTGCTAATTTGATAATCACCGTGAATCCGAGTGAAACAGATTTGTTCGCCTCACTTGTCTACAATTTACTTTTATTTGTGATTGAATTGTAATTTCCATTTAAAATCATTATAAGGAAACAATACGTTCCCATCACGCTCACTTAAGTGCCATCCTGGAGTTTTTAGTTTTGCTTTAACATTAAATCTGGTCATGCTGTCTCTCATCCCCACTATCACGGCTTCCTCTTAAGTAGATGCCGTTCTCTTCCTTGTTGTGTTTATCACATGGGGGCAAACTACACATGCCTGGAGAAACAATGATCACGTTTCGCTTCTAAGTACAGATGGGTTACATTTGAAATTTTCTCTCAAGTGCATTAAATATCTCCCATAATTTTGGGAGAAAAATCTTTCACAGATGTCGTTTAAAATATATTTATTAAAACAGGACTAGAATGCCATATCCACACAGTTTAAATCCATGATAAATACAGTTACAGTAGATAGTACTAATGTTAATTTATTTTCCATATGCCCAGATTTATTATTTTAGCTACCATCTGGAAAAGAAAATGATACATTATGATTAGTCAGATGAGAGGGGGCGCTAGGTGAGACACGCAGGTAATTTTGCTGGGTTTAGCACACTCATGAGCCCACACTCCGAGTGGCTGGCACACACAGCGCAGGTGAGAATAACTTCAGAAAAACTGCACCTTTCATGTCCTCAGAATACGGCAGTAATGAAGCAGGTTGTGAAAGTGGATGCAAAATGTGATCCTTTATCTATTTATATATGTATTCCATAACATCTAGAATGATCTTCTCACAATATTGCCAGTGGTATTCTTTTAGTGGAAGGTGGTTTCTGAGTGATTTCATCTGGATTTTGTTGCATATCCATACTTCCTAAGATGAACACATACTTGTGTAACAAAGAAAAACGTGTACAATAAAGTGTATATACTTTTATGTTATAGAAAAAAAACCACTAAAAGATATATATATATTTTTTGAGTTTTTCTTTTTTAAAAATTTTTTAGTTATGTTAATCACCATACATTACATCATTAGTTCTTCATGTAGTGTTCCATGATTCAAGAGATATATATTTTTAAAAATGGTGTTTGTTGCATGGTGTGAAGACCACATCCTGGTTTCCTCTCAGCCTCAGTGGTTTTTTATATCTCACCAATGAGTTATTGATTCCTACTTACATTACTTCAACACAAACTTTATCTTCCACAATAGAAAACCATAGCTCAATGCCTCTGTAAATTTTTTCCTGTTTTTATTATAATCACTCCAACTCTACATCGCAGAGGAAGGGATGATTTTTCTATGTGACTGTCCATCGTCTTCTGGAGATAGGCCCCAGGGAGTTCTGGATTCCGGACCATACTCTCCGCTATATCCCTTCTGTCCACTAGAGGGCAGCAGATGACAGAAGGACTCAAGGTCCATTAAGGTTGGCTTCCTGTGTTGACAGCTTTCTGGGAGACAAGTGAGAAATGGTCCAGGCGTAGTTGGCTGGGTGTCACAGTGACTCTGTCATTCAGAAAGCCATATGGTTTATTTGTATTGGTGCAAATTAACAACAGAATGTTTCCCTCTCTTCCGAACTACGGAGATGCAGAAAATTAACTTCTGCCCCACTGTTAGGAGTTTCCAAAGATGCCAACGACACAAATCCACACACTTAGGAATAGGACTTACACCAAATAAGGTTTTTTTTTTTTTAATAAGACTTGCACACTATACACTATATATTGTTGGAGGTTCTGGTTAACTAAATTTGAGGCAGGGCTGATCTAATGTTGAGTTATGAAACAAAGGTGAACTGTTCTTACCCTTAAGGTATATAGAATACAAAAGCCGGAGAATATGGTACAGGAACTCCATACAATTAAGGGGGTGTAAAGGAGTGCTGATGAGTAAAGACAATACTAGAGAAATATGTTTGACTCTGAGTCAGGATTTGAAGAAAGTAATGCCTGCAGATTAGAGTGCAAATGGGTTGAAAATGGGTGCCTACTGAACCCAGGCTGCCGGAAGTACTTTGAACCGAATACTTTAAATTTCTTCAAATTGGAATTTTATTTAGGTGGGCCATGCACTTCTTAGTGTGCTGTACTCCCACCATCCCCTTCCTCGTGCACCTGGCACTTCACACATTCCCTTTATCTTTCTAGCCCTCAAAGACCTTTGTGAATGCAACCCCATCCTAGAGGAACTGGGGGAGGGGGACACAGGAAGGAGGAGGCAGACATCCAGGAGCTGGGACATGAATATGGGGCCGGAACTGGGAACAGGTAAGTTGTGTAGAGAGGGTGTGCTCATGGGGCCGGTATATATAGACCAGGTTGACTCAGACTGAGGGACCGTGTTGGAAAATAGGTTACAAGGAATCAAGGGTGGTGGTGACTCGAGGAGTGTTTAGGTCTGGTACTGCTGTAGGGAGCCCTGCAAGTGCTTGGGAATGAGAGAATCAGGAAGTCCTAGAAGAAGATGCAGGAATCCACCTGGAAACGTGCTGGCGACTCTACTTCCTGTTCACTCTGATAGACATTTTCCCTATGGGTTTAGTGACTAGAGCTGCTCTGCCGAAAAGAAACAGCCAACTCTGGAGCCAAACATGATTGGCATGTATGGATGTTGCCCCTTAACCACCACACCAGACCTCACCACTTACCAGTGTGTCTCCAGAAAGGTTGGGGGCTTAAGAGAACACACCTCCCCACATCTAGGACATGGGTTTCTCCTTGCAAGATCTCAGAAGCACGGTGAGGTGCCAGCACACTGCGGTGGAGTCAGTGCTGGTCCTGCTCCAGGCACTGACTTAATGGCTCACTAGGGGCATAGCAACTTAATGACTGCACTTTAGTTTTCTCATCATAATTTAAAGGGATTGCATGAGGCAGCTTCAGAATATTTGTTCAGCATTATTTTCCGATGATTGGAGGTCAGATAAGAAAGGCCAAGACCCAGCTCTTACAAATAAACCACACTGTCAACCAAGCACTGTGCTCTGGGGAGTGCTGGCAGCAGTGCATTATGGGAGGAAACGGTGGCAGAGAGGGGGGAAGAGGGACAGAGAGTGTAGAGTCTAACAAGACTACACATGAGTTCCAATTCTAATTCCGCCTTTTCCTAACCGAGTGACCGTAGGAAAGGCACCAAACTTCTCTCAGTATCAATTTCAGTTGCAAGGTGATGACACTGGGATGTGTCTGACGGGGTTCTTTGGGAACAGAAATGAGAAGCTGTTTGTAAACGTCTGGCACATCCTCATTTCAGCCCTCATCCTCCGTGTGGAAGTCATTCCTGTGAACACCAGCATCCCGTCTGGGAGAGGGACTTTCAGGCAGGAAGGAGCAAAGTCTCAAGGATGCAGCATCCAGAGTTCATCTACATGAGAAGAACTGCACAGAGCATATGTGCTGACGTTCCTTGATTAACTCAATTAAAACTCTTGAGTGGTTAATATGCTCTTTTTAGGCAGTTTTGATTGCCAGAGCATTTTGCAGTTGCTCTGTCATCAAAAGAATCGAAGGAAGAATTGTGTTCAGGATCCAGAAGCTGCTTCTAGAGGAAGTGGGGAAGGTCCTGACTGCCCCACGGTGGTGATGGGGTGGGCGCTGAGGACGAGCTACTGACCAGCACAGCGCTCTGCTCACCTGCCAGTGAGGCCTGCAGGTCTTCACCCCAGCCTTGTTGCTTTGACATCGGTCATCTTGTTCTCCCCAGAGTCACTGGATTTTCTCCAGCAAAAGCCGTGCTTTTCAGTACACCTGAGGGCTATGATGTACTCTTCTCTTTGAGGGAGGCCCGGCAGAGTGCAACTGTTTGTAGGGGAGAAAGAAAGTAGAGTGGGTGGGGGGAAGGAGCATCTCTGGGTGACTGAAGCAAGGCCTCAGCAGGAAATTGGGGTGTTACGATTTCCTCTAGAAAAATCTCAGTCAGGAGTTTATTCTTTTTAAAGGTATTTATTTATTTATTTGAGAGAGAGAACGCATGTGCTGGGAGGGGAGAAGGTGGGTGGGGGGCCAGCGAAGAAGGGGAGAGAGAGGAAAAGGGAAAGAATCACAAGCAGGCTCTGCGCTGAGCAAGGAGCCCAACCTGGGGCTTGATCTCGGGACTCTGAGATCATGACCGGAGCCAAAACTGAGAGTCAGACGCTTAACCAACAGAGCCATCCAGGTGCCCCAGGGGTTTAAACTAATAATAAAGTGATCTAATCAATACCTAACTAGCAAGGCCCATCTTGTTAGACATTATCTTTTCCTCAGATAAAGATCTGTTTCGGAGAGAATTTTGGATGGTTTCTAAGGCATGATGTCACTAAACGGGATTTCACAGTTTCACAGCATAACAAAGGAAATGTCTTTGGCTGACTTTTTTCTTCCTGAAGTAAGGTCCAGAACTACTTGTTAACCTCTAAAGTTCTTGAAGGCTTGTTCAAAACTCAGCCATAGATTCCTAAGCCCAGAGCAGCTTGGCTGAGTCAGGTGGGAGTGATGCTTGGGGTGGTGTGGGAAGGTAGTGAGCATAGGGTGAGACTCTGACAGGAGAGGAGCCTCAGCAACTGGCTTTTAGGCAGAAGTAAGACAAAGAACCCTGAGATGACTTCCAGGGCCGATGAGGGCTTGTTGTGGGAGCGGGGGGGGGGGGGGGGGGGGGGGGGGGGGGGGGGGCAGGTCAGGACTAGGGTGAGGCAAGGGAGCCCCCTGGGGTGCTACATCTTAAGGAGGTGCCCCCTGTCAGGTTCGTGCGGGTGCAGGGTCATAGCCTGAGAGTGAGGGCCTCCTTAAATTTGCACTGTGGATGGGGGCGTGGCTTGCTCTACTGTGGATGGGGGCGTGGCTTGCTCTACCTAGTCCTGGCCCCAGCAACAGAGTAGGATGGAGGGACATTCTGGTTCCTCCTGGAACTTAACTCCTATGTTGGGTACCCAGAGATTCAGATAAAAATCGAAATAGCACACCTTTGGAAAGGAAAGTCTCAGATAATTATGAGGCTTATACTATAATAAAGATAGAGATCACAGCTTAAGATGTAGACATTTATCATTCAAGGTACAAAAGTAAAAAAAAAAAAAAAACCTTCCTCAAATTAGGTTCTGTCTATATTCCAGGCACATGGCCCGAGATTTTTTTCCCTTTTTCCTTCCCTTCTTTTCCTCTTTCTTCTTTTCTCTTTCAGCTCTTTCCTTCTATTTCTTTCTCCCCTTTTCCTTCTTCTCTGTTTGACACGACTGAAGTGACTGCCCTTCTTTTTTTCTTCCCCCTTCCTTTGCTTCTGTGGCTTATAACAGATTCTAAGGGGAAAAAAGAATCAAATATCTGTTTCACAGCCATTTCATAAACAATACTGGCTCCTTTCTTTTGGTACCACAGGCAATGAAAAACACTGTGGGAGGACATTTGTGACAGGATAGTGATGAATTCATGACGACTTGGCAGCGTCGACTTGAAACAGGTCCACTGCGTTTCTCTGCATTTAGCCGAGACCAAACCAGAATGAATGCCCATGGGTGCGCAGCTGGATACGTGAAACAAAGAGGTTTTCTAGTTTGTGATGAAAGGAAAATTATTTGGGGTGTGGGGCGGGGGGGACACTACCCAAACCAGAAGTTGAGTTTGTGTTTGTTTCAGCCAAACTGCTTCAAGCCCTGTCATATACTTCTGTGGACCTCAATTGTTGCAGAAATGTTTTTAAAGCCTTTCAGCTTTTGTTAAACCTCTCCAGAGCTTTATTTCAAAATGAAGGAGTTACTAACACAGCTTTTCCAACATTAGATCATATTCAACATGTTTTTTACTTTTAACAACTTGAATGTTTTGAACTAAGTTCTGTTGTAAAAAAATTGCATTTGGAAGTAGTCACATCTCAAGCGACACAGATTTCAGGAGGATTAAAATATTCCCGTCTACCACACAGGAGGAAAGATTAACATGGTTCATACCACTCTTCTTTTTCCTGTTGTTTAAAACTTTTTATGATAAAGAATATGCAACATACTGCCTAAAGACAAGAGGACAAAGTTTCAGTGGGAGCCGGAAGGCTGCGCGTGGTTGTGTAGAATGCACACTGCACAGTGCTGGGGTCTCCGTTCACATCACAGTCATCGTAGATTTATGACACCAGTTTCCTAGTAAATCGCATGGAAATGTCTTAAGCAAGTGACCCCTCCTCTGTCCCCACCCTCTAATTTGCAAAAAGGTGCCATCTGGGAAAGCAGTTGTCCTGATGCGGAGTGAGTATTTGAACAGTTGATTTTTGCTCCTTTGGTCTTAGGCCTGTAACTGAATTGAAATGATTACTTTTGATTGGTTGTGTCCTGCTGTGCTCCAACTTAGGACCTTCCTCCCAACTGGCTGATCATTCCAAAATAAGCAAACAAAAAACAAAGCATGGGGTATTTGCATTCTTCAGTCCCCCTGGCTTCCATTTGCTTTCTCCTGAGCCTAAAGGGCTTCTTGCTGGGTTCTTCCCCTTAGTCCTTACTTTATGCCAGATGCTGTTCTAAGCTCCTGATGGATGATAGGTCTTATGCCGTTAACCGCCCCCCCCAACCCTGCTTTTTTAAAGAATGAGGCAACGAAGGCCCAGAGAAGATAAGTAATTTTCCTGTGGCCACACAACCAGTCAATGGCTGAACTAGGATTTGAACCTGGGCAACGTGGCACTAAAGCTCCTGCTCTCAACCACTCCACTCTTCCGCATCTCCTGAGTTGGTCTCTTTTCCCTGAAACCTGTGCCCCCGTAGTCCTGTTTAAACTGCTCTGGCCATGCACCACCAGACAGTGGATATCCCACCGCTTTACAGTGCCACTCAATTAGATCTCCGCCTGGCACTGTCATGGGGCCCCTTGCTACACCTCCTTGAGGACTAGCCCTAATTTGGCCCAATTCCCAAAGCCCTGGTCCCCTCCAATTTCAATTTTCCCCTATTTTCTGCTGACGCACAGCTGAGGTCCCAGCATGCCTTCTGGTGGCCCCCCCTCCCTTGTGACAGATGAGGACAGGAGGGGGCAATTGCTATTGAGGACCATGCAATTCCTGAGCCTTGATATGTTGCTGAAGTCAGGAATCCTTACTTTCGCTCTCCTCCAGCCTCAGACTCACTGTGGCAGGCTGCTCCTTTCTAAGGGACTTTATATCCTCCGCACTTCATACGTCAGCCCAATATCCCTGCTATATAAATGGAACTTATTTCTTTATATTTCCTTATTCCCTGCCTTATTCCAGAAAGAATGTACGAGATGGTCTCAAGTCTATGCCGTATAAATGCAAAATAATGAGATAAACAAAATTAAAAAAATCAGTGGATAGGAGAGCAGGACAGAAGGAAAGGAAGAGAGTTTGGGAAGATCAGATAAAATCAAAAGTCAGGTTGGTACATAATACATGTGCTGTAAGGCCGTGCACATTCACTAGTGACAGGGTCTGGGTGCGTGGGGCAGGGCGATGTGGAGGGAGGGAGAGAGTAGGCAAAACAATGCAACCCAGGATCACTCTCTTGGCTGGATTGACACTGGTATAGATTTTAGAATGTTTAATGTAGCATTTTAAAACCACGTCCTAAGTAAAACCAGTTCCATGGAATTAACAGGGAATAAAAGGAAAGCGGGCTGATGGCTGTGGTTTGTGATTCAGTAAGTTTGGGAACCATAGGGTTAGCAAAGCAAATACATTTCTTTACTGATTTTTCTTACTATGCTTGGATGTACGGTAAGTCTCTAGGAAGGGAGTAAGGTTACAGTTATTTCTAGATTTTTTTTTGAGCACAGGGATCATTCTTTTGGAAACTTAGAGAACCCCTGGACTCTGAAGAGACTTTGGGAGACAGAGTGTTGGTGGACAAGAAATGCTTTCCTGTAGGAGTTATTTTAAAAGAGATTATCAGTAATCTTAAGTACATAAAAATTAAAAATATCCACATGGGAAAAATATTATAGAAAAAGTCAAGGGAAAATGACAAACTGAGAAAGGATGACAGACAAAACAAAAAGCTAAAATCCTTAATATATAAAAAGTTAGGACAAATCAATTTATATGGTTAGAAACCCACTAGAGAAGTGGGCAAAGTGCGTGAACAGGTAAAAAGAAAAAAAATACTTTATAAACATGTGAAAAATATCTGTCCTCACTCACAAATGGAAAAACACAAATTAAAAAAAAAAGAGAAACCAAAAAACAAAGAACAACAACAACTGAGCTGCTGCTTTTTTACTTACCAGTGTGGTGAAACCTTAAGAGTTTGTTACTGTGTTGCACTGGCCAGCCTGTCGTGTGGGGACACAGGAAGTCTCCTTTGTTGGTGGGAAGAGAAATTGCGGCAAACACTTGGAGGGGCAATTTGGCAACCTCAGCCACACACAGTCAAAATATAGCTAAACTCTGACCACATTTTAGCACTTCCACTCTTGCCATCCAGGTCTGCACCACCACCTCTGCTCCAGCTACACTGACCTAGTTGCTTTTTTGGAACATGTCAGTGATCCTTCCATTCTAGAGCCTTTGCACAGCATGTTCTCATTGTCTGGAATAGTTTTCCCTACATATAGGCAAGGCCAAATCCCTCACCTCCTTCAGGTCTTTGCTGAAATAGCACCTGCTCAATGAGGCCCTCACTGACCCCTCGATTTAAAATTGCAACCTCCTAATCCCATTCCCTTATGCTCTTCTTTACTTATTTCTGTAGATTTTACCATCTTCTAATGTACTATATGACTACCTTAGTTATTGTGGTTTCTAAATACTTATTGAAAAATTTTGAATTTACTGAATTACATCTGATCCAGCAATTCTACTAGGAATTTATTCTATGACACACTTCTGTGCACAAAGCAACATAAACATTGATAGTCATTGAATGTAGTTTTTCATAGCAAAAGACTGAGCATTTCTCCCAAGAGACTGAACAATACCCGAAAGGGGTTATTGAAGGGATTGGATAAAGTGTCCAACCAGAGAGGTTTAAGTATATTCGTGCCCCACCCTTAGAAGGTGGCGCTGATGTTGAAGACCAGATCAATTATAGTCAAAACAAACTACACCTCTGAGTAAAAACTTGGAGTATGTACATGTATGTGGTGTTGTACTTTTCCTATTTCTCCCAAGTTGGTGAATAAGGCTCAAAGTTGAGAACAAAAATGTGTTCAGGTCCCACATGCTAAAGAGAGCTGTCCACAATTGTGATCAGACACTTCCATTTGGGCTTACCTAGAAGTGCTGAATGAGTACTGTCACCTCAACCATCACCTCTGCCCCACATGCTTATGTAAAAAGATTATGGATCAAGTCCAGTGGTTAAGGTTCTTTCTCCCAAGATATAGTGAAGGGGCTTCAGAAGACTTATTCACAGGGATGGGGGTTGCTGGAAGAAGGTGCTGAGGGTGGCTGACATCTCCTCTCCTGGCTAGATGCAATCCCATGGGGAGGCTCACTGTGGTGTTATCATTGGAACTGAGTTTACTTCTGGAGAGAGCTTAACAGGTGCTCTGGTGGTTTGGAGGTAATCTGAACCCAGACACTACTTATCCAGAGATTTCTGCAAGGAGGCTTGCAGGGGTAATCTATTGCAGAGCCGTGAGAAGGGATGGGGGGATTCTGCTTGGGAAGAGGGAGTGGGCAGCCTCTATTGCAGCTCTCTATGTCCTTTGGAAAAATGGAAGATGAATTTACAGGGTACTGGATCTTCTTGTAAAAGAGCATGAAGGAGAGAACGAAGATACAAGTCATGAGGTTGTCCAGGCAACCTCTGGTCCAAGTGGATGTACAGGATTTGGAGACTGTATCAGTTTGCTAGGGCTGCCATAACAAAATACCACAGATTGGGAGGCTTAAACAATAGAAATTCATTTTTTCTCATAGTTGTGAAGGCTAGAAGTCCAAGATCAAGGTGTCAGCAACTTTGGTTTCTTCTGAGGCCTCTCTCCTTGGCTTGCAGATTGCTGCCTTTTTGTTGTGTTCTCACGTGGTTTTTCCTATGTGTGTGGGTGCAGTCGTGGAATCTCTTTGTGTGTCTAAATTTCTTTTTCTTAAAAGGACACCAGTCAGATTGGATTAAGGTCCACACTACAGCTTCATTTTAACTTAATCACTTCTTTAAAGACCCTATCTCCGTCACATTCTGAGATATTAGAATTTTGTAATTCAATAAATGAATTTGGGGGGACACAATTCAGCTCATAACAAGGGACCAGATTTTTTATTGCGACTGAAAGGAGACCAGATACCACTTTCTCAAGAGGCTCTCAACAATAGAGGAAGGCATGGAGAAGCTGGGCACCGTTCCAAGAAAATCATCCTACCCCTGGAAAGACCTCCCTATCTTCAGAGGCTACTAGGAACAGGTGGAACTAGATGGAGCCAGAGCAAGACTAGGGGAGCCTCCCAAGAAGCCTCCCACAAGCTGCCAGTAATGTAAGAAGGTCTCTGCTTTCAGTCCTTCCCCCAATCCAAAATGTCTGACCCCCTCCTTCTCCCTCCACACAATGAAAGAGCATCTTCCCAACTCCAAGTCATCTGAGGCAGGGCCAGGTCTTCCCTGGGGAGAAGTGAGGAGATGAGATTTGAACTGGATATGAGGGGGGAATTTTAAACAAATGAAAATGAAATTTAACTGACAGTGGCAAGAAGGTTCTAGGATCTGCCGAAGAAGTCATGTAAGCAAGAAAGGAGATTCTTCAGAGCTCAGTTGAATGTCGTGCTTAAAAAAATGCTATCGCAATTTAAACTCTACCCACTCGATATTTCTCAATAAACCGGATTGCTATCTCTCTATATAAATAATGGAGGATGTCTTGAGAAACACAACAAACTGGTTTTGTTTTTAGTCGTTATCTCAGAAAGGGGAGCTCATGATGAAGGCCAGTATGAGAAGAAAATGTACTTTTTCATTCTATACCCTTTTGAACTTTTAAAATAAGTATCATGTGCATGTATTATTTAAAACAACCTCAAACAATGAAAAACGAAAGTAGTGAAAATTGTACAGTACTAAAGAACAGAAGACTGAATTCAGAAATAGCCCTGAAAGATACATGCCAATTCTGTATATGTTACAGTAGTTTCTTGGCAGGGAGAGCAATAGTTGTTGTAGGATGAACCAGGGAAACTCATAATGGAAAGAAAGTGAGGCATGCTGGGCGGGAGGAGGAAACCTATTCTACGCATTTGGAACAAGGTCTGAAGAAGACAGAGGGGAAGAGACTTGGGCCAGAGCTTGAATGTTAGAAACCAATGTGAACGCTGCTGCTGGCTTGAAGGGAGATAAATGTTGTGACAGATGCCTGCAAAGCTTTTGGCAAGAAATGGGGTTCCATTTGGTATGATGCATTTCAAGGTTAAGCTCCTTTGTGTCATGTAGATGTGGCATGTTTTTGGCTCCAGGCTGAACCTTGGGGTTTGGGATTTATATAATTGTGAAAGACATTAAGTCAAGAGGCAAGGCACAATGATTTGGTGAATGACATTTGCTCTAATTCCTCACACTACATTGAAGCAATAGAAATCACCCCCAAAATATCAGGAAGGGATTCCAGCAAAATAGGAACAAAAGAGAGAGAGGTCATTTAAGTCGACCCATGTATTAAGTTTACACATGTATCATTCATTTTCCCATACATGATTAATTCTTGGCTGTGTTGAGTAAATAAAAATTGTAAAATGTTCTCGAAAACTGGCTTGAGAGTGGGATGATAACCCTATCATCTTCTTGGAACTGACTTGGGCTGGGAAGGAAGGGCTCTGATGAAGTGAGGTGCAAAACTGAATATTGGACTGCTGCAGTAAATGTAACTCATCCACACGAATGCCTGCCATAATTTTTTCCCTGCTATTTGACAAGTCAAAAGGAGGTAAAACTTTAAAATGGTAATATAAATGGCAAAAGCTGCAAGTGTCTGCCTTATTTTAGAAGGAGTCTTTCCTGTTGAGGAGCACACTCCAAGGAGTCCACTGGAGCTTACAAAATATAGCTGCTGGCTTTAATTTGATGCTTGTTATTCGCTGAGGCCATGGGCTCTGATGGTGTCAGGCTACTTATGTTGCATAGAGTGTCTCCTCAAGGAAGGACTCGTATTCCAACCCCTCTTGGCTCATAAACACTCTCTTCTCCATTGAATTTTAAAATGGAAAATGTTTTTGTTTATTTAGAGCCTGGATGGTGTGAGATGTCAGGAAGCTGATTGGGAAGGAGAGGAGCTCTCTCTCTTCAGAAGGACCTGAATGAGGAAGGATGTCATTAATAGGTTGAAACTGTTGTAGACCTCTTGCCACCCTGTGTGTAGTGGTGGTGAAGCCTGTCCAGAATATAGTAGCAATATAGAGACTAGGTCCTAAGGAAAAAAAAAATTGAAATTTCTAATTTAGTTATGCCTGAAAGCAAGCCTGCAATTTGACATTTTCAGGAATGTGGGTTAATATATTCCACACTCTTCACCTAAACCTTTATTTTGCTTCAGCTATTTGGAGTGATGGCTTCTGTCCCATGCAATAGAAGGATTTTTACTTGTCACTGTAAAGTACTATGAAGAGATTACAACAAAAATTTGAGTTATAGGAAGAAATGAAAAGAAACAATGGAATCTAAATATGACAATTAAATTGCAACAAGGACAAAGGTTAGGAGCTAAAATTGTAGATGAATAGGTGGTTTTAAATGAAGATATAAACAATCAATGATTAAAAATATATCAATAACTCTCCCTAAAAAAAGGGGTGGCTCAGTTGGTTAAGAGTCCAACTCTTGATTTCAGCTCAGGTCATGATCTCAAGGTCATGAGATTGAGCCCCACGGCAGGCTCTGGGCTCAGTGGGGAGTTTGCTTGAGAGTCTCTCTCTCCTTCTCCCTCTGCCCCTCCCCCCCTCAGGCTCACACATGCTCTCTCTCTAATAAAAAAATAACAATAAAAGAGAAGAAAGATGAACATAAAAGACTAAAACCTATGATATAAAAGTTTAGAATATAAAAGTAGAGATTAAAGAGTAAGAAATTAAAAATAGTAAATACTAAAAAAAAAATAAAGCCAAAATCTTGAAGATTAGACAAAGAAAGATAGGAAGAAAAAACAAAAAAACAAAACCCAGTCCAAAGTAAATCAGCGAGAGTCCACACAAAGTTCAAGGTAGTTGTTAAAAAAAAAAAAAATGGTGGGATGTCTTCCATGGGGCAAACAGCCAAGAAAGCAGAAAGCTCTTAGCTTGAGCAGTTACCTGTAAATACATAAGGATGTCTGCTAATTACTGACACAGAGCAAAAGAGTTGGCGGGGGTGGGGGGGGGGAAACCTAGTCTTCTCATCCTTGGGAAACCTGAAAAAGTGTTACTCGTCTTCCTCCACCAGCACACACACAATAGGTACTTGTCCAATTCTTTATTGTCTGAAAATTTGGCATATTATGCATACAGCCCATAGAGCCTAGTTACAGTCAATTAGACAATTGGCAGGAAAAGCAGAGAGTCACTGCATTCCTTTTTTCAAATGATTTCCTTTTAAAGAGAAATATATGGAGAATATGACAGCAATAAAATAGCTATAATCGCTAAACATCCGTAAAACAATGATTCCATTTGAATTTACACAAGACGGTGGATTTTAGCTTTGTGTTCAACAGTCTTTCAGTTCCCGAAATACTAGAAAAGAAAGCAAGTCTATATCCAATTTAATAAAAAATCTTTATAGTATTTTTGCATAACCAGCATTTTTCAGTTGAGATTCAAATAAAAAAGAATTTAGTTCAAATTGAAAAAATTTATTGGGAAAAATATTGGTATGAGTGACCTTGCTAACCTCTTAGAAAAATTAGAAATAAGTGGAAAGTGAATTCTCATATTGTTGAAAAGTCAGGAGACAAAAACCCGACGATATGGAGACTCTAGAATAATATGAAATATGAAATTTTATCAGTTTCTCCCTTTTTGTATGTAATCTAGAATGTTGCTAAAACATGTTCATTCACAAAAACTATTTTTTCTTTGTCTATACTATAGAATTTATCTTGTTACATTCAGTGTCAGTATTTTTCCCCTGCTTAAAGTGTTTCCTAAAATATCTTAACTACAGTTTCACATATTTTACGAAATTCCCTTGAAATATCTGTGATAGTTAATTTTTGTGTGTGTGTCAGTTTGGCTAGATCATGGTACTCAGATATTTGGCCAAACATTAATGGATGTTCCTCAAAAGGTATTTTTTAGACAAGATAAATGTTTAAATTAGTAGACTTCAAGTAAAGCAGATGGCTCTCCATGATGTTGGTAGGCCTCAACCAATGAGCTGAAGGTCTTAAGAAAAAAGACAGACCTCGGGGTGCCTGGGTGGCTCAGATGGTTAAACATCTGCCTTTGGCTCGGGTCATGATCCCAGGGTCCTGGGATCGAGCCCCATGTCCAGCTCCTGGCTCATCAGGGATCCTGCTTCTCCCTCTGCTTGTGCTCTCTCTCTCTCTCTCTGTATCTTTGTGTCTCGAATGAATAAATAAAATCTTAAAAAAAAAGAAAAAGAAAAAAGACAGACCTCTCCGAAGAAGAGGGAATTTTGCCAGCAGACTGCCTTTGAACTCAAACTACAACATTAATTCTTCCCTGGGTATTCAGCCTGCCTGCCTACTCTAGAGATTTTGGACTTGCCAGCCTCAATAATTACATGAGCCAATTCCTTAAAATAAATCTGTCCATATATGCACACATTCTACTTATTCTGTTTCTCTGGAGAACCCTGACTAATACAATACCCAAATTCTTTGAACAGCAGAGAATTGAAGGGAATTTATTTTATTTTTTTTTTGCAATGGAAAATGTACTTGGCTCAGAAAAACTATCAATTCTGATCAATAGAGTACAATATCAAAGTGTTGTCTACAGCATCTCAGAGGAATGTAAATATCTTACCTTATTCCTCCATTAAAAGTTTCTTAAATGAAACACACCGGATTGACAGCTTTAATTATTATGAGATCTTCATAGCTTGCTAATCTCTGGGATTCACAAAAGTCAAGTCACAGCTAGTCTTCCCAACCCAGCATTACCCCATGCCATCTACCAAGAACTTCATATAGAAAGAATACATAATGTTTTTCTGATAACTGCAGGCATTTGTTCATAAATAATTATTTAAAAATTTTCTTGACATGCATTAATTTTCAGTATCCTATACGTTACTAACTCTTAAAAGATAATTATATAAAAGCAAATTCTGTTCATTCTCTAAATACTAAAAAGTCTTTTTAAAAGGAAATTTGCAAGTCAATCCTAAACTTTATTTAAAGAGTAATAGGTCAGGAATAGCAAAAACAATTTAAGAATCTGGACTGGGGAATATCTTCAGTATACATCGAGACTTCTTATGGAGCTGCAGTAGTTAATGTGCTATGGTAATTGACATAGGAATAAACCAACAGACCAACCCAACAGGATAGAAAGCTAGAAATATTGTCATGTATATATAGATGTTTGGTAAATGAAAGAGTTGACATTATAAAGCAGTGGGATAGACCCACAAAACTCAAATCATAAAGGAAAAGACTTTGCCTAATAAATTTGGTATGTAAGTTTTACATGGCAGAAGGTTCCATCAGCAAGGTGAAAAGAAAAGCCATAGATCAAGAGAAATTATTTGCAAAGCATATAACTGAAGAATTAATACTTTGAATATGCAGAAAATTGCTATACATCAGTAAGAA
The DNA here is from genome assembly GCF_009762305.2 of Zalophus californianus. Taxonomy (NCBI): domain Eukaryota; kingdom Metazoa; phylum Chordata; class Mammalia; order Carnivora; family Otariidae; genus Zalophus; species Zalophus californianus. The sequence goes on along the minus strand of NC_045595.1, from coordinate 103,847,180 downwards.
AAAAGAAAGCTTGGTTGGAAAATGGACAGGAGCTGTGAACAAGAGATGAACAGAATTAGAACCTGAGTAGCCAATAAGCATATGAAAAAAATGCTCAAACTCACATAACCAGGAAACTGAAAATTTAAAAATTAGGTTACTCAGAATGAACATTTCATACTCAAAAGTCTGAAAATATTCCATCAGAAAGGATGAATACTTACAATATGCATCAACATGGGTGGAACTGGAGGGGATTAGGCTAAGTGAAATAAGTCAAGCAGAGAAAGACAATTACTGTATGGTTTCACTCATATGTAGAACATAAGGAATAGCGTGGAGGACCAGAGAGGAAGGGAGGGGAAACTGAATGGGAAGAAATCAGAGAGGGAGACAAACCATGAGAGACTCTGGACTCTGGGAAACAAACTGAGGGTTACAGAAGGGAGGTGGGTGGGGGGATGGGTAGCCAGGTGGTGGGCATTAGGGAGGGCACGTGATCCAATGAGCCCTGGGTGTTATACGTAACTGATGAATCATTTAACACTACATCAAAAACTAATGATGTACTGTATGCTGGCTAATTGAACTGAATAAAAAAAAAGTCTGAAACTATTTAGTATTAATGAGGGCGAGGGGAAATAGAAACCCATACCCTGCTGATGGCAGCATAACTTGATATACTACAGTGACAGCAACTTAACTACATCTAGTATAGCTGAAGATTCCTATACTCTTACATATATGCCCTAGAGAACGCTTACAAATATGCATAATGAGACACACAAAAATGCCTTTTGGAGTATGACTTCTCATAGCCAAAATGTATATACAACATATTAATAGAGGAGTGAATAAAAATTGTGGTATATTGAATATATATAGCAGTTAACATGAACAAACTGTTGTGTCAATTTGAATAAATATAGAAAACATGGTACTAAATGAAAAAACAAGGATTCATAGGCTGGACTACTATTGAAGTAAATCTTTTAAAAACATCCCACACTCTTATATATGACTTTGGGACAAATACACACATGGTACAAGTTTAAAAATATGGACAGAAACAATAATAGATACCATATTCGGAGCAGACAAATAAGGAAAGATGAAGAATCTGGGGAGGTTGCAAGGGAGTTTTAAATAAGCCTATAGTGTCCTTTAACTTAAAACACATGTGGTGAGGATGGATTAGAAGTGGCAGAGGAGGGAGGAGCGCTTGTTGGAAGCCTCACTGTCCTAGAGGAGTGGTTGCTCCATTGTCTGGTTGGCAGTGCCTTTCTCATTCTGAGCCAGGGCAGACAGTGGGGAGGGGCAAAGCATCTTTCCACCTTCTTTTCAGCCATCAGGTTTTCTGCAACCCAGTGCCAGCACATTCATGGATCACCAATTATATTTCTTGATCCAATTCTAAGGGCTTTACATAAATAGTGACCATTTCTCCAGATTCTGGCAATTAAGTGCCAGTTCTAGTTTTCACTGCTGTGAGTTCTCATCACTTATTGGGGGGCTTTTAAAGCATCTGTATTAGTCAGAGTAGGCTAGACTGTACTGTGATAATAAATAAAAATGCCAACCATAGTGGCTTAAACCAGCCCATGTTTTGTTCTAGCTCCGGCAGCATCCAATGCAGATATTCCTGGTTAGGAGGCTTTTCTGGGTGGTTCTTCAACCAGTGTACTCATGGATCTAGGCTTCTTATATTGTACAGCTCTGCCACCGTCACCATAAGGATGGAGGAGAAAGAGGGTGACAGATTGTGAAGGATGGTCAACAGCCAGTTCTGAATGCGGTTTACCTCACTGTTGGCCAGTACCGCCAGCCAGAACTCAGTCACATAGTCCCATCTAGCCACAAGGGTTCAGGAACTGTAGCCTTTCTCTGAGCCTGACAGGAATATAAATGAGTTTGATGAATTTATAGTATTGTCCAGCCACCACGTTTTAATGAGAACATAAGACTCTGGGACAGAATTTAAAACCATCATGTTTTGTTTTTTTAACTTTTACTTTTAATTATTTACTTAGTTATCATCAATCCGGTGATAAGCCCCTGCAAACCTGCTACCCTAAATATGAGCAAGGCCCTTGACAAAATCCTACAACTAACTAAATGCTCTTCCCCATCTCTATTCCCTGACTCTCTACACAAGATTACCATCATTCTGAAACTGTATTGATCGTTCCATTGTTTTTCTTTCTTTAAAAAAATCAACCACTGTCTTGAGATAATTTGAGATTCACACACAGTTGGAAGTAATAACACAGAGATCCTTTGTGCCCTTTACCCAGACTCCCCCAGTGGCAACATCCTGAGAAATTATACTACAACATTATAGCCGGGATGTTAACATTGATACGGTCAAGATATAAAATATTTCCATCATGGATAGGATAATTTGTGTTGCACTTTTGTAGTCACACTAATTTCCCTCTGGTCCTCAATCCCTCCTTAGCGCTGATATTCTCTAGATTGTTCCCTATATTTACAATTTGGTCATTTCAAGAATGTTATACAAATGGAACCCTTCATTTTGGGCTTGGGAATTTTCTTCTCTCAGTGTAATTCTCTGGAAACTCATTCACACTGTTGCCTGTACCAATAGTTCATTCCTTTTAATTGCTCAGTCTTATTCCATGGTATGGATGTACTGCAGTTGTTTAACCATTTACCCAACAAATGGTAACTGGATTGTTTTCAGTTTTGAGCTATACAAATGAAACTCCTATGAATATTTGTGTAAAGCTTTTTTTTTTTGGAACATAAACCTTCATTTCTCTGGGATAAATGCCCAGGAGTACAATTGGTGAAGTTCATGTTTTAGCTATGATAGTTGTCTTTCCATATGAACTCTAGAATAACGTTGTCTACATCTACAAGACATCTTGCTGGGATTTTGGTGGAAATTGTGTTAAACTTGTACATCAATTTGGGGGGAACTGACAGCTTTACTATGTTGAATCTACTGATCCATGAACATGGTGTGACTCTCCTTTTATTTAAATATTTACTCCATTAGTGTTTTGTAGTTTGTTGTACAAGTCGTATACATGTGTTGTTAGATTTACACCTGTTTTGTGAAATTTTTAATATTTTTAATTTCAGTGTCCACATGTATTTATTGCTAGAGTATAGAAATTTAATTGATATTTCTGTTTATCTTGTATCCTGCAACCTTACTTAATTCACTTATTAGTCCTAGGAGGTTTTTTTTTTTTGGAAATTCTTTGGGATCTTCTACGTAGAAAATCATGTCCTCTGCAATAGGGACACTTTTATATCTTCCTTTCTGATCTTTAAGCTTTTATTTCATTTTTTAAAGATTTTATTTATTTTTTAAAAAAGATTTTATTTATTTATTTGACAGAGAGAAACACAGCAAGAGGGAACACAAGCAGGGGGAGTGGGAGAGGGAGAAGCAGGTTTTCCGTGGAGCAGGGATTCTGATGCGGGGCTCCATCCCAGGACCCCGGGATCATGACTTGACGCTGAAGGCAGCCGCTTAACAACTGAGCCACCCAGGTGCCCCACTTTTATTTCATTTTCTCACATTATTGTACTAGCTAGGCCTTCAGTACTGTGTGAAATAAGAGTGGTGAGGTTGGATACCCTTGTCTTGTTCCTAATCTTAAGGGGAAAGCATCAGCCTTTCACCATAAATATAATATTAGATGTTGGAAGGCTTTTTTGTTTTTAAGATGCTCTTTATCAGGTTGAGGGAGTTTCCCCTCTCTCCTTATTTCTTCTGAGAGCTTTTATAATGAATGAGTATTGAATTGTCAAATGTCTTTTCTGTATCCATTGGTATAATCCTGGGATTTTTCTTCTGGGAATTTGTAAGGCTCCACTTGGTCATGGCATAAAATTCTTTTTATATACTATACTATTTGCTAATATTTTATTAGGGATTTTTGCATCTATGTTCATCAGGGATATCGGCCTATAGATTTCTTTTTTTGTACTGCCTGTGGTTTTGGTATCAGGCTAATATGGCTTCATAAATGAATTGGAAAGTATCCTTTCCCTTTCTATTCTATGCCTTCTTATTAGAAGAGATATTGTAGAATTAGTATCTTAAGTTCTGTTAATTTTTTGGGTCTACTTATTTTCCTGTTGTTTAGGTTGGTTAATTTCTACTTATTTTATTCTATTTTTTATTTGTTCATCCATTTTGCTATTGATCCCATCCACTGAGGTTTTTATTTTGGTAAAAAAATTTTTTTTGAGTTCTAAAATTTCCATTGGTTCTTCTTTTTACCTTCTTTGCTGATACTATATTTTTTCCATTGAGACTTTTAATTTTTCATTTGTTTCAAATGTGCCCATAATTGTGCACATGCATTTTATATCATGGCTACTTTAAAATGTTTATCAGATAATACTAAACATTACTTTCATCTCTGTCTTTTCAACTAACTATCTCTTTAATTCAGTTTTAGATCTTCATTGTTTTTGGTCTGACAAGTGATTTTTCAAATAAACCTGGACATTTTGGGTATTACATTATGAGATTCTGGGTTTTCTAAACCTTCTGTTCTATTTGGCTTCCTCTGATATCTCTCTGGTCAAATAAGGGAGGGCCCTGCCTCATTACTACCAGGTAGGTGTAGAAATCCAGGTTCCCTACCTGAGGTCTTTGTTGATACCTGAGGGGGCTGTTCCAATCCTCCTGCTGGACAGGATTGGGAGTTCTGGCTCCTTACTAGGCCTCCACTGATACTTCTCTGGCAGAGAGGGGCATGAATACCTCATTACTGCTTCTCATGTGGTCTCCACTGTAACCATGTCGGCCTCATTACTGCTAGGTAGTGAGGAAGGGCCTGAATCTCCCCAGGGCTTCCTCTCACACCACACAGTAGAGAGGAAAGAGCACCCTATTACTCTCAGGTTGGAAAGAAAAATTCAGGTTCCCCATTTTATCTCCCCTGAACCCATAGGGGACCACATTCTTGCATGGTGCAGATGAAAGTCCTGGTTCTCCACTCTTTTGTTTTTGACATCACCCCTATTAGTGGTTTGGAGTTCTTTGTTACTGCCTGGTGGGATGGTGGGGGGGGGAGTGTATTTTGGTAGAGGGGTGGAAGTGTAGGCTCTTCACTCAGTCTTTGCTGGCATGGGTTGGGTCACAGATTTCTGTGGTGTTTTGCTGGAATACAGCAGTTTTTGCCTACACGTTTTCTGTCTTGCCAGGCTGTCCCTTTCCCGGTTCTTTGGCTAGGGAGAGTAGGCTTTTGTTGGGGCTTTTCTTCTCTGTGTCCATTTCTCTATGTTGCTGACTTTTTTTCTCTGTGTCCATTTCTCTATGTTGCTGGCTTCTTCAGCTTTACGGGTGGTATATATAAGGCAAAACCCAGAAAACTCACCAGCCTTCGGTGGGTCCCAACATATCCCTAGATGCTCTACTTTTTTCTCTCCACTTTTCAAGTCTTCTAATGTTGTCTTATTTATTTATCTATAAAGTTGAGGTATAATTGACATGTAACATTTTTTTAGTTTCAGGCATACAACATAATGATTCTATATATATATTGTGAAATGATCACAATACGTTTGGTTAATACCTGTCACTATACATAGTTGCAAAATTTTCTTCTTGTGAGGACTTTTAAGATCTATTCACTTGGCAACTTTAAAATATGCAATATTGTATTATTAACTATAGTCACCATGTTGTATACCATGCTATACAAGCAGACCTCAGCAACCTGCATTTGAACCGCCATGGCGAGAAATTTTTTCTTAAAGTTTCAATCTATAAAGAACTATCTATCTACTTATCTAATGTATTTATTTAAATTTTAATTCCAGTGTAGTTAACATACCACTTTCTTACACCATACACAAAAATAAACTCCAAACAGATTAAGGACCTAAATATGAAACCTGAAACCATAAAAATCTTAGAAGAGAGCAGTAATTTCTCAGACATTGGCTGTAGCAATATCTTTCTAGATACGTCTCCTGAGGCAAGGGAAACAAAAGCAAAATTAAACTATTGGGACTACATGAAAATAAAAAACTTCTGCACAGCCAAGTAAACAACCAACAAAACTAAAAGACAACCTACTCAATGGGAGAAGATATTTGCAACTGACATATCTGATAAAATATATAAAGAACTTATACAACTCAACACCCAGAAAACAAATAATCCAATTAAAAGACGGGCAGAAGACGTGAACAGACATTGTTCCAAAGAACACATAGAGATGACCAACTGACACATGAAAAGACGCTCAATATCACTCATCATCAGGGAAATGCAAATGAAAACCACAATGAGATATTACTTCATACCTGTTAGAATAAGAACATTTTTGAGATAGAAAGCCAGCTGCTCTGGGACCCCAACGTCCTTTTGGAGAGGGAAGTAGAGGAGTTCCTGCACCAGGCAGTGAAGTGGAGGTGGCAGGAGATCTCTGCGTCTCAACTCCAGGAGGAAGAAACCATGTAAGGCGGTGCTCTTTGTGCTCATGAAAAGCAATTTCCATACGGGAGGCAACCCCGCGAAAGCAGCCCTGGAGAATGCGGTTTAACCCGCAAAGGCGATCGTAGATGGGTATGCGGGCGAGGTGCAGCGCAGAAACTTTGCGCTGGAAGAGCTTGTAGCTGATCCAGCCTCGAGGTGCGCACGCGGTGGGTCCGGAGTGTGTGGAACGCGACTGCCGGTGGAAGAAGTTGGACAGCTTCTTGCTTCTGTCGGGTGGGACCCGGCTGGGCCGGAGGAAGTGCGGCGGGTCGGGGTTCACAGATGCAGACCAGGACCTGGACGTGGTGACCCCAGTGGCCCCTGCCACCCCTTCCTGCTGCTGCTGTGGGTCCCGGGGGACAGCTGCGTGCAAAGACTTGGCCCCATCCATCCTGCAGAGGTGAAGAAAGTCCTCCCTGCCCCGCGACCCCACAAATCGAGGACAGACTTGCAAACCTTTCTGATGAGTTCTGTGGCCGATTGTGTTTGCAGTTACAGAGAAGGGAGCCCAGCTCTGTGCACTGCAGTTGCTTCATCTCTACGCCTCTTGGCAGCCTCCACTGAGTGGTTACCACATTCGTCCACTGTTGTCCACCAAAAATGTTTCTGAGTGTCTCCAGGGCAGCTGTTGTAATAGACCCTGATGTCTGTTCACCATATCTCCATTCTGAAAAGGTCAGTTGCCAGGAATACCATGACATGGCACCTTGTTTACAGAGGTACAGACTTTGAAGAACCTCCATAGCCTAGGCACCATGACTGCTGATTTACTGATGAACAAGAGCATCTATCTTTTCAGGTGTCTTGTCAATCTTTAAGCTCTTCGCAGCCAGGAGGAGGTCATGTCACGCCAGCTGACAAGCCTGAGGAAGCCCCTGACTCTGATCTTCATTCTTAACTTCTCTATTGTCTCCCCATGGGGTACAATGGTGGCTTCTATGTGAGTTTAGCGACTGGCTGAGCTGAAGAAACTGTAGCGGGCAAAACTAGATCTCTTGGTCTCTGGAAAAAGACATGTCTTCTTTTGCTGACTGCTTATGTAAGAAGACATGATTGAGTAGGTGAAGAGAAAATTCTATGATAAACTCTAAGAACCAGCAGGCGGAGGCTACTGGGTGCTGCTCTGTTGGCTGGAGTCACCAATACTCCAGGCATATCCCAGGTGTGTGAAATAGGTGAAGGGGGTCAAAAGTACAAACTAACAGTTTGTAAGTCATGAGGATGTAATGTACAGCATGATGTTTGTCTTATACATTATATGCAGGGTTTTTAGTTATATTTAGTGGGAGGAATAGGGAAAAATACAGCTAAGCTCCTGGAAGTGGGAGCTGCTTTCCTTTTTATATGGATAAATTGTATTTTTACTTATTATTATTTTTTTAAGATGTATTTATTTGTTGTAGAGAGAGAGGCGCGCACCTGCTTGTGTGCGCCCACCCGTAGGGGGAGGGGCAGAGGGAGAGACTCTTCAAGCCGACACCCCTGAGCAAGCGGACAGTTGGGGCTCCATCTCACATGAGGTCATGATCTCAGCCAAAACCAAGAGTTGGAAGCTTAACCCACGGAGCCACGCAGGTGCCCCTCTTTTTACTTATTCTAATATAGGCTTTAATTATTTTTAACTTTACAAAAAGTATCATGTTCAACCTATTCTTTAGGTACTTTTTTTCCCACATTACTACTGTATTGATAGGAGTTATCCTTATGGCAACAAGTCCCTGTGTAGTTAATTAGTTCTGCCTGCTCTGTATATATAGCATGGTTCATTCATCCAGGTTACTGTGGATAGGCATTAGTGATGTTTTCAGATTTTTGCTATTGTGAACAGTGCTGATATGAACAGCGTTTTACGTGCTAGAATTGCTTTTGATAAATACCTAGGAGTGGAATGAATTGCTAGGCTACAGGCTGTGTAAATCTTCAACTATAGAATATAATGCTAAATTCTTTAACAAAGTGGTTGCACTAATTTACATCCCTGCTAGTAGTGTGTTACAGATACAACAGATCTTTACTGAGGTGAAGTCTGAAAACTCTCCTAGGTGATTGTGGGGCTCCCTTCAAATTTCCTGTCTCTCTGGCCTCACTTACTGTCAATTGTGTAATGACCAATATCTAAAAACTACTGTTCCATTTATTTGGGCTTTTTTTTTTTTTTTTAGTTGTTTCTGGCAGATGAGTCAATCTGGTCCCTGATTCTGTCTTGTTTGGAAGTAGAAGTCTTTTAAAATCATTTTAACTCCTATTTTTCCTGAAATAATTGTCTTTATTTATAAAATCATCTGTGTTTCTTCTCTACTTATCTTGATTAATTTTGCCAAAGTTTATTTTGTTAGTTTTTCCAAATAGTCATATTTTGGCATTTTATGTTTGTTAGTCTTCTCTATTCTTTGTTTTCTTATCTCTTATCTTGTATTTTCCTTAGTTTTATCCTGTTTTCCCTTTTCCCATCTCTTAAGATGGACAATTAATTCATTAATTTTGAAGCTTTCAATTTTTTCCTTCAACAGTCCTGTTTAAGGCTATAAATTGCCCTCGAATCACTGCTTTTCTTGCATCACATAAATTTTGATATATAATTTAAAAAATTTTAAATCAGTTCTATCATTGAACACCACATCAAAAACTAATGATATACTATATGTTGCTAATTGAACTTAATAAAAAATGATAAAAAAGTATACTTATCATGGATAGAACTAGACAGTATTATGCTAAGTGAATTTAGTCAATCAGAGAAAGACAAATACAATATTTCACTCATATGTGTAATTTAAGAAACAGAACGATGAACATAGAAGAAAAAAGAGATGAAACAGAAAACAGACTCTTAACTATAGAAAACAAACTGATGGTTATCAGAGGGAGGTGGTTGGGGGAGGGGTTAAATAGGGGATGGGGATGAAGGAGGGCATTTGTGATGAGTACTGGGTGTTGTATATAAGTGATGAATCACTAAATCCTACACCACAAACTAATATTACACTGTATGTTACCTAAATAGGATTTAATAAAAACTTGGAAGAAAAAAAAAAGATGAAAAAAATAAAAAAACTCTATTCAATAAAATGTGTTTGAGATTATTCTGCTAAAAAAAGATAATAAATAAAATAAAAAAAATTTTAAATCAGTTCTAGATATTTTAAAATTTCCATTATGACCTTATTTTAATCCATGAGTCATTTATCAGGGCTTTGAAAAATAAATTTTGAATAAGTGGGAATTAAAAATTTGTATTTGTAGTATTAATGTCTAATGTAATTGCATACTTTTTTGGGTAAGATTGTTGAGGCTTTATGGCCTAATTCATGATAAATTTTTATAGTCATCTGTACTTGAGAATATTTTTATTCAAAGTGTCAGATGTTCCTTAGGTTACATTTTTTAGTTATGTCATCCAGGTCTTGTATATCTTGGCTGTTTTTTTTCCTCTATTTGACTTCTCAATAATTGAGAGAGGTGTGCTGAAATCCCTCACTATGATGCTGGATTTATTACTCTGTCCTTGCAGTTCCTATAAAATTTACTTCATATACTTTCAGGCAATTTTATTAGTAACCACATATTTAAAACTACTTTATCTTCTTGGATAGTTGCATTAAGTAGTGAATTGAATTCTCTATCCTTAATAATACGTTTTACTAGGCATTTGTTTTATATAGTTAGTAATAGCCGTAGCAACTTTGTTTTGGTTATATTTGCTTCATATTTGATTTTCTATCATTTTATTTTTACCTTTTGTGTGTTCTTATGCTTTAGGAATATCTTTTATAAAAAGCATATTTTAGATTTTATAAAATCTAAGCTGTGACTTTATCTCTTAAAATCTAGTTAATATTTCTGCTAACTATTAATATATTTGGACCAGTTCAAAATGCCTCAACTTATTATTTCTGTGTTTTTTTCCCCCTCTATTTCTGTTTATTTTCACCCACTTCATCTCCTTCTCTCCTTTAAATTAATAGCTGTGTCTACTCAAAATGCTCATCTGGGAATTGTTACTTATCCATAATGAGATGAGGACTTCCTGCTAGAATTTATTTATTTATTTATTTATTTATTTATTTATTTTTAAAAGATTTCATTTATTTATTTAATTGACAGAGAGAGAGAGAGAGAGAGAGAGAGCGTGAGAGGGAACACAAGCAGGGGGAGTGGGAGAGGGAGAAGCAGGCTTCCCGCTGAGCAGGGAGCCGGATGCGGGACTGGATCCCAGGACTCTGGGATCATGACCTGAGCCAGAAGCAGTCGCTTTAACCAGCTGAGCCACCCAGGTGCCCCTCCTGCTAGAATTTAAAATAAGCACCGCTCCCTTCATTGAGAAAGTCTTTATGTAAAAATCATGTTACCTGAACTAAGCAGTGTTTTTAGTGACATGATTGATACACACTTCGGTGCAAGAAACTTGTTAAGAACTGACAAACAGTTTACAGACCGGCTAGCTTGCTGGACCACAGTTTGAGTTCTTCCATACCTTGTGAGAACCTAACTCCCAAAGTACTAAGCTTTTATTTTATTTATTTATTTTTTTTAAAGATTTTATTTATTTATTTGAGAGAGAGAGAGAGAGAGAATGAGAGATAGAGAGCACGAGAGGGAAGAGGGTCAGAGGGAGAAGCCGACTCCCTGCTCAGCAGGGAGCCCGATGCGGGACTCGATCCCGGGACTCCAGGATCATGACCTGAGCCGAAGGCAGTCGCCTAACCAACTGAGCCACCCAGGCGTCCCTCAAAGTACTAAGCTTTTAAATAGGGTTATTATATTTCCTCTTTTATTTTGATAATAGATTTCTTTCTCTCCCTCTCTTTAATATAGCAACCAACTTTAACATAACAACCAAGGTACTTAATCTCTTTCATTCACATATCACTTGCAGCATCTCGTTTGTCCTTTTATTTAAACATCCTTCCCCCAGCCCCCGTTGTCATCATGGATTTTTGCATGGTAAATCTTCTGAGGCCTTATATTCCTGAGAATGTGTTTATCAAGCTTTGAGATTTGATTTATATTTGGGCTGCATATACAGTTCTAAATTTAAGTTCTTTTCCTTCAATACTTTTGAAATTCTACTTCCATAGTCTTTAGGGCAGTGTTGCTTCTGAATAATTTGATTCTTATTTCTTTGATGTGATATGCTTTTTCTCTTTTTGTTAACTTTTAGAATTTTTTTCTTTATCTTTCTTATTCTTAAATTGTAATATAATGTGGTGTGGATTTTTCTTTCTTTCTCTTTCTTGCCACTCTACAAACTCTTTCCGTCTTGGGCCTGTTATCTTTAAAAAAATTGAACATTTATCTGCATTACTTCTTCAAATATTTACTCCTCTTCAAATTTTTTCTCTTTCTGTGATTTGGATTTTAGCGCTTCTCTTTCTATTCCTTATGCCTATTGAATTTTTTTTTAATATTTCTCATTTCTTTACCCTTCTTTTCTGAGCAATGTTCTTTTTGAAGTGTATCATTTTTGTGTTCCTTATTTCAACTATTATAATCTTGTCTTTAAAATATCTGCTTCACTCTTTTAAATAAATTTTTAATCCTACTGATGCATTCTTTCCTTTAAAAAATATTCTGAGCAACCAACAGGGTTTCAGAGGGAAGGGAGAAGGGAGGATGGGTTAGCCCGGTGATGGGTATTAAGGAGGGCACGTTCTGCATGGAGCACTGGGTGTTATACGCAAACAATGGATCATGGAACACTACATCAAAAACTAATGATGTACTGCGTGGTGACTAACAGAACATAATAAAATTAAATTAAATTAAAAAAACTAATGATGTAATGTATGGTGATTAACATAACATAATAAAATTAAAAAAATTAAAAAAAAAGTAACAGCCCCCCCCCCCCCAAATTTCATTAAACTGATTTAAAGTTATTGGTGTATGTATCTTTGCTTCTGATGGAATCTAAAAATCCAGATAGTTGTACTCCTTAAATATCCTATCCTATCGATTTATGGGTCTGTTTTTCCTGGGGTTATTCTGTCAAGCAGAGCATATAGGGGAAAGTCAGACCCCTGCCTCTGTCATCTTAAGTAGCTCAGGGGGTGGGAGTGGGGTATATGCATGAGCCCTTGTGTCCAGAGGCTGAGGCAGTGAAAAACTGAGTTAATCTCTCCTCACCCTAAAAAAAGAACTTAATGTAGGGCTTTGCTCTTTGCCCCTCAGGAAAGAGCAGCTTTAGGCGGGGATCTTTCTTAAGCATAGCAACTTAACCGGAGTCATTACTTTGCTTTTCACACCATGTCACAGTAGCTCCTGCCATTGATTTTCCTTTGTTTTTGAGATCACTTGGACCAAGTCTGAGTTGCTGTGGGTGTAGGGTGGACATTCTTCATCCCAACAGTACCTTTTCTATTTTATTCTATTTTCTATCCTCTGTACACTCTACTGGGCTGCCTCTTGTGTTCCCTGAAGCTAGTCTTTTCCTCTCACATCAGTTCAAAATAGCCCTCTGTCTTCATCTCAGGGATTTCTCATACCTTTCTTGGTGTTTTTGGTTGGTCTTGGGAGAGAGAGTCAAGAACAATCGCCAGTTCACCCTTCCTAGCCTAGTAGGATCTGGAAATGGATCCACCTACCCTTTGCTACTATTTTTAGGGACCATCATTTTTTTTTTTTTCAGCACGAAGTAACCTATAGTTTTTCTCATGGTTTTATTTTTACAAAAGGTGTTTAGAATATAAATAAAAATGTAGAATGTAAAATATTTTACCCAAACTCTTTGTGTTCTATTTCCAAACTTTTTGCCACATGCAATCACATTTTTTTTATGATGCAGTTTTTTTTAACCATACATTATTTTGAGTGTAGTTATTTTGATTTGTTCTTCTTGCTGATTTTTATGGTTCTACAGTGTTTATTTTTAACATATTGCATAATATTCTTAAAAATCATATACCAAAATTTACCAAGGCTCTCTTAGGTTTAGGTTATTTTTAATTTTCACTGTTAGAGGTGAATATAACATCTTTATAAGTGTATCTTTTGTCTTTTGATTTATTGGTTTAGATTTGTTTTAAGAATGAGATTACAAGGTCCATGGATATAAAAACTTTATGGCTCTTGATAAGTATTGCCAAATTGCCCTTCAAAGAATGCTGCTATTCTTTGAATGGTTTTCTGTATACTTATTCTGATGTATACTTAATTGCATATGCACAAACTTATTGTATATCACTTAAGACAAATTCTCTTCTGTCTTTTTACACTACTCTGATTACATTTTTTAAGGATACCTTAAATTAAAATGGTGATAGACCATCTCCTTTTTTTTAAAACCACTATTACTTCCAAATAGCCCTGTAAAATCCTCTTTAATTCTAATTCTAATTCTAATTTAAGTAATTAGGAATATAAATATAAATTAAGACAATGGGTGACATTTACTCCCTTAGATTCGAGCAATGTAGAGAGCATGTATTACTTATATAGTTTGAAGTCTTAGTTGTCCCAGAAAGGTACAAAATATTTTTTGAAATCCATTTACTTCCACAAGTTGTCTGAAAGTCTGGCCCTCCCCCTCTGTTTGGAACCGTATAAATCCTGGGGGTTTTGTACCATGCAAGAAAGGGATGGGGGATGGAAAAAGGAGAGCTATTAGACTTGTTGCCAACCCTAATGTCTAGTGCTCAAACTAGATATAATTTGATATAGAAAATGTAAAAATGTAATATTTTTTACATTTTGAAGCCTTGCTATTCATACCTGCTATTATCTCTAAACAAAAACTCTGAATACATTGCTTACATATATTGCTTACATCATGCTATATAATTTACAAGATTCCTGAAATAATTATGGTTAATATGTGCCAAGCACTGTTTCAGATATATATTTAATTCTTGCAGTAATTTTTGCTACATAATAAATAATGTCAAAATCTTGGGGTTCTACAATAATAAACACTCGTTTTCTCCCTCGTAGGTCTGTGGGTTGTCTGTGGCTCAGCTGGGCTCCAAGATTGCCTGACCTTGGCTCTGGGCTGTGGGTTGGGTTCCTGTCTGCTTCTCCAGTGCCAGTGGCTGTCTGGGGCATGGTCTTCCTATTGCAGACAACCGAAGTGTAAGTAGGCAGGCTAAACCACACAAACATATTAAAAACTCCTGTTTGAATCACGTCTACTAAAATTCCATTGTCTCATGCAAATCACATGGCTAAGTGCAGGGGCAGTAGGTTGGGATATATGTACTTTACCCACAGTGGGAGGCACTACAAAGTCATGTGGGAAAGAGCGTAGATGTGTAACTTTATAAGGAGTGAGTGAAGAACTGAGAACAATAATCTTATGTATCATAATTCTCAAAGCAATTATGCAGATTGTCTCTTGTTAACTCACCATCATCGCCATCCCCTATATGATATTAAAGTGCTGATTGCACTTCATTTTAGGAGAGAAGCCTAATGTATTAGCTTGGCTGCCATAACAAAATCTCATAGACTGGGTGGCTTAAACAACAGAAATTTATTTCTCACAAGTTGTGGAGGCTAGGAGCCTCAGATTAGGGTGCTGGCATGCTTGGGTTCCAGTGAGAGCTCTCTGTCTGGCTTGCCGCTTTCTCACCGTGCCCTCATGTGACAGGCAGAGAGAAGGAACCAGCTCTCTAGTGCCTTCTTTTTTTTTTTTAAAGATTTTATTTATTTATTTATTTGAGAGAGAGAATGAGATAGAGAGAGCATGAGAGGGGGGAGGGTCCGAGGGAGAAGCAGACTCCCTGCCGAGCAGGGAGCCCGATGAGGGACTCGATCCCGGGACTCCAGGATCATGACCTGAGCTGAAGGCAGTCGCTCAACCAACTGAGCCACCCAGGCATCCCTCTCTAGTGCCTTCTTATAAGAGCACAGTCTGGCATGGGGTCCACTCTGCCTGTCAGCGTGTAGGCAGCTGAAGGGCAATGGCAGACATGAGGTTTACTTTGAGTTGTGGGCATTCTTTATATAGAATCACTTGCTTTGGTGCTGCCAGCAGCAGAGATCATCATCAGAGGTTTTCTGTGCTTCCTTAAACCTTCTGATCTCTGAAAGCCAGTGGTAGTTTTCCCTTACCTTGGCTCCCCCAGAGCTTCCCATAATTTTGTAAGCACTTGTCATATTTTACTGAATTTAAGATGCCATCAGCTGTGTCACTAAGAAAGGAAAAAGAGCTACTAATTAGATTAAAATTTTTTATCCCTAAGATTTTTGTTCCATACTTTTAGAAAAGGCTATTTTAGACTTAATTAGATAGGTTTTAAAACACCTGCACATACAATTGTACATACATAAAAATGTAAATATGAGCACAATAAATCCACTGTTATTCCTGAAATCACTTCATATTCAGAATTTTGCTCCTCTGAATCATTTCTTCCACTTAGAGTTCTCAGTGTGAGTTTTTCCACTCATCAGGAGGCATTGGGAGCATTGGTAATGGGTCATTTCTTAAAAGAGTACTCCATCATTACCTACTGTCTTTTCTTCCAAGCTGCTAACAAACATTCTGCCAGTTTGGCTCGAGTTGTCTTAATTTTATGTCAATTTCTATTCCATTCACAAAGAGTACTTAAATAGTTTGTGGATTCAGTGTGTAAGGATTTACCGTGGTTGAATTGTGCCAGTGGGAATGACCATGAAGTTCTGCACTTCTCTATAAGCTTATTCTTTATTCTTCTTGATACATATTTCTGCGATGCAACAAGAATTGATCAGTGGGTTGTGTTAGGGCTCCTAGGTATCTATTCTGAAGACTTTTAGCTGGCTCAGTGGGTATCTATCTGTTTTCTGAGTACATACTATGACATCTTGGGGGGAAGATCTCATTTTTGTATACCATTTTGCAATTTAAAATTAAATCTAAACCCCATGGAATGTACAACAGCAAGAGTGAAAGTTAATGTATATATGGACTTTGAGTGATAGAGATGTGTCAGTGTTGATTCATTGATTGCAATAAATATACCACTGTGCTGTGAGGTATTGGTGGGGGAGGCTGTGCATGTGTGGGGCCAGGGGTGTGTGGGAACTCTCTTTTCTGCTCAGTTTTGCTGTGAACCTAAAATCATTCTAAAAAACCTAAAAAAGTCTATTAAAATATTAAATATAAAAATAATCTTGTTATTGGTAATTATTCATAGCTTTACAGAGTTAGGCTACTTTTTATAACCTGTGTCATGATGGTGTTATCTTTAGCATCTTTAGCAGTGACAGTATTGGCACTGGAGTTTCTTTAGCATTTTCTATTTGACCAAACACATGGTTTTATTAATTTACTCAATTGAGTCACAGGTTACTGGCAATTAAGTAACTTCTATTCATAGTCAGCAAAAACTTTCTGACAAATTGATACTTAGGGCCTTAAGGATAATCTTGGATGGTACATAAATTATTCACAAAAACCTCTTTTTCAGCTCTTCTGGATGACTTGGCAATTTCTCCTGTCTTGATTGCCCTCTTAGTTTGGTTTCCCCTAAAAGCAGAGCCTGAGATAAGGATGTGGGTACATAGAGAGCATATTTAAAAAGTGCTCTCTGGGGGAGCCTAGGTGGCTCAGTCGGTAAAGCATCCAACTCTTAATTTTGACTTAGGTCATGATCTCAGGGTCATGATCTCAGGGTCATGACATCAAGTCCCACTTTGGGCTCTGAGCTCAGCGGGGAGTTTGCTGGAGATTCTCTCTTTCCCTCTCCCTCTGCCCCTCCCCCTACTTGCTCTCTCTCTAAAATAAATAAATAAATCTTAAAAAAAAGGGGTGCCTGGGTGGCTTAGTCAGTTAAGCATCTGACTCTTGGTTTCAGCTCAGGTTATGATCTCAGGGTTGTGAGATCGAGCCCTGCATCTTGGGCTCAGCACGGAGTCTGCTTGAGCTTCTCTCTCTTTCTCCCTCTCTCTTTGCCCCTCCCCATTCTCATGTGCACTCTCTCTCGCTCTCAAATAAAATAAATAAATAAAATCTTAAAAAAAGGGAAGTGCTCTCTGAAAGCACTTGACCCTCTAGGGCTATTAACTTCACCCTTGGGCCATTTACTGCCCCCACAGCCCAATTACCAGGCTTCTCTGAGATAGAAATGCAGAAACACCTTATTGTTTTGAGTAAAGGGAAAGAGCAGTGATGAAAACTGAGAGTTGGCTACTGGGAAGGATATGCTAGTTTTGTTTTTTCCATATTACTTGCTAGTTCAAAACGCATAAAGTTGAGACATAGTGTGATCTTATGACATTTATTCTCCCAGCCTGTTTGCATTTCTGCCTCTTTAACAGCTGCTTGGGATGGATGCTGTGTACCCCAAGTGTATCTCCTGTGCTTTCTCCGTTTCCTTCCAAACCCCTATCAGCCCGTGGTAGATGAATATGTTGGCAATCTTATTTGGAAATCAGACCCTAGTGAATCTGTTGACATGTGTTCACTTAACAGAGCTTGTTTACTCCTCATCATCTTTCTGCACATCAGATTCTGCACTGTGGTCACTCCACCTAGGCGTTGCCATCCCAGGGGCCCTGCTGAAGCAGCCTGCCAGGACTGGTTTTATCTTTTACTGTGTCATAGATGTGTTAGGTGCTGTGGGGAATAAATAAGAAGTCCATGCAATAGTGGCTGATTCTGGGGAGTATAGATGCATGCTCAGGAATAGCCCTCCACAGGGGGAAGTTTACCAAGGTGGTAACTCAGACTCGAAGCAGTTGAGACAGAGAAGAGCTTGCGTGGACTGGAACCTTTTGGAAAGGCTCCACGAGGGGGCCAGGTCTGAGTAATAAATTTGAATTGGGGGAGAAATTTTGATAAGGGCTCTTAGGACACGTTCTTTTTGGAGGCTGGACTCCCCAAGCAAATGTCATTTTAAAATGTGATCTTATTCCTCTTTGATCACCAAATGTCCGAGAAGTCGGTTGAAATCTATATACCTTAAAAGCAGGCAACTTGATTGCGGGATTGAGGTTGAATGTAGATTCAAATGCTATGTTTGCCAAAGAGGTGGGTGACTGACATTTAGCAGTGTCCTTGAAGAGGCTTGCTGGCTTACTTGTGTATGGAAAGGATAGTTTCTGGAATGCCTGGCACCTCTGCATAAGAGCCATAGATGCAGTGGAATCCATAAAGAGGAGAACCTCATGGCTTGCTCTTTGGGGCAGCCAGATATACTTAGTTAGGTCCATGTACTTGGGTCCAAGCCATTGTATCATCTGTGCTGGGGAATTGCTGGGGGGAAATTGCTATCCCTGGCTTGTTGGATGATGCTGACCGACTCCTAGGTGGACTTGCACTTTGAAGAACCATTGCACACCTCCCCCAACACCTTTCATCACTAGGGAAGACTTGTGCCATTTACTCTGGTTACATTTTACCATGGGTTATGGTGGCTTGGAGATAGGGGTCTAAGGTGGCTCTGTGGAATATTAAATCTTCGTTTTGTTTTTTCATTTCTTGTGAGTCTATGCTGTCCCTAAACTGTCACATGTTAGATAGGAAACAGTTTGCTTTCAGCTCTAGAGGCCTTGAATGATGTACCACCAGGACTATGGTCACCTTTGGGAGGCAATGTGCTTGGGTCTCAGACCTGGGTTCAAATCCTGATGCAGCCCCTCTGGTGAAAACCATGGGTGATTCTCTTAGATTCTTTGAGTCTTGGTTTCCTCCTTTATATGGTGGTTAATTATACTTATTGCATAGCATCATTGGGAAATTAAATAAAATAATGATGAAAGTTCCTGGCACGGAGCTTTAGAAATGTAGTTTCCTTCTAATATAGCCTAATATGTCAGTTGTGATACCTGAAGCTAAAGCCTTAAGGATTCAATTTAAATTTAATGGAAAAAATAATATATGCATTATTTAAAAAAAAGTGAGAAAAATCTTTAGATTTAAACTGAGGGATTTTGAAGATAGAATTATGTTCTTATTTCCTAAATGCATTTGTTTCCAGTGACTATTTTATTCACTTTATATGGAAAAAATTATTGCATATGAGGAGGTAGCCTTGGTATAACGGCATCTGATGAAATGCAGCTAATTAAACACATAATTTGGTACAGACTGTGTACCCAACATATTTTGGCACATAAAATATTTACTCTGATAGACTGAAGCTGTTATTTTGAACTGGGTCTCAGTTGTTTTTGAGACTGAGTGTTTTTAATCTAGCAAATGATAATGACTTCATCACTTCTGACTTTGTGTGTCTGGTTTCAGCCGGGAATGAGATTTTATTGCTGTGCTTTCAGCTTTCGGTAAGAGTGCTTGATAGACTATCACTGCTAAGATCTTGTTTTTGAAAAGAACATTAAATATTTGTTAATTTGTATTTATATTCAAAACTCTAAATCTGTGCTAAACATAAGTAAGTCTCCTAATTATGAATTTCCCTCCTATTTTCAGTTTTATGTGAAATCCAGGAACTTGAACAGCACAAAAAGTAGATCAGCTCAAAGTTTCTTTCAAAATGCTGTGATATTTTTGTCTCTGCCCTTCCTGCTTTGTGATGCATTTGTATTAGAAAAAAGGGATAGTCTTGGTCGTGTTCTAAGCAGGTATATTTTGAGGAAAACCCCCTAAACCTGTGCTATAAGAAAGCACTGTTTGAGTTTGAGTTTCAAGTTTACTTAGTGTGTTTAAATTTACTTCTACTGATGCAAGTTCTACTTTAGTTCAACTTTAGTTTCCTTCACTAAGTCTCAGGTGATGCCAGTTCTACCACACTGAGTAGAAAGAGCTGTGTACACATTTGAAAATCTGACTGCTTGGGTTTGAATGCCTGCTCTACTCTTTATTACCCCTATGACCTTGTTGTGTAGGACATTTAGCTGTTCTGTGTCTTTGTTTTGGCATCTGTCAACATGGGGATGATTAAAATGGCATTTGGCTCTAAGAGTTCATTTAAAGAAAAACTGATATAACCCACGTGAATCATTTAACACCTAACAGCAAAGTGATAACTACTAATACATTTTAATATATATTTTATCTGGTGATAATGGCTTTCAGAAAATTGGAAGGGGAGAGGGGGAGTCCTAATATTAATTTATTTTTGCTTGAGAAACATTTTAGTGCAACTCAGTGACCAGTTGTCCCAGTTTTCTCAGGACTGGGTTTTTCAGTGGTTTTAGTCCTGAGAGTCTCTTGTCCTGGGAAACCCCTCATTTCTGAGCAAACCAGAAGAGTTGGTCACCCTTGTATTTAAGGACTTGGGTTTTTTTTAAGTCTTCACAATAATCTTATGACATAGGTATCATTAACTGAATTTCCCAGATAGGCCAAGGCTAGTAAGTGGTGAAGCCTCTATTCAAATCTGCCTTTGAGTGACTTCATAGTCCTTGGATGCTCCATTACATCTGTCGTACAATCAAACGTTATTGCTGTATCCTTATGTAGTCTTTCAAAATGCGTACCAGAAGCGTATTTGGTTTAGATTAAGATAAAATAATACAAGATATTCAACCCCCATAAAGTTCATAAAAAATAGGTAAACAGGAATATACTGGACATGGAAGAATCATGAGGCTGCCCTGGTCTAAGGTCTGAGGAAAGGTGACTCATCTAGAAGACTTGCTTTCTCATCTCAGAGTCTGCTTTTTGTAGATTAAATGAAGTGGACAGATTAAGATGAGGCTTAGTGGCAGAATATTTATATAATTTTAGTAGAGGATGGGATTTTGTGGAAGGGGCTAGGGAAAATCTGATTTTATTACTTTTTTCTTCTTGACCCTTTTCTTTCTAGTCTTCTGCCAAAACAACCAGACAGGTGTTCCTTACCTTTCTTCATTTCTCTGCCTTTGTAAAAAATTAGTTGGAGTGGACACAAGTGAACTTTGTCAAGTGGCAACATCAAGGGATGCCTGAACATAAGAAAGTCCTCATATTATCCCATTACCCTGTCTAAGCTTTTTATGTGACAGCCGGAGAACCATATCAGCTGGAATCCTTCCTTTAGTCTTCATGAAACAAATGCTCTTAGCTCCAAAAATACTTCTACAAATACTTCTCACAGAATTTGCTCAGCTCAGTTTTACTATTAAGAAAGCTACTGCTTATTGCCAAAGAAATACTTAACAGTGGTTTCCAAACCAGAGTTTCCTTAGTTGGATGTAGCCCTAGGGAGCCTGGGCCTCAGGGGAAGTCACATTTTTTTTTTTTTTCGTTCTAAAAATGGACTTGGATATGACATTTAACATAAAAACTGAAAACATTTAAAAATTCAATACATTGATATAAAATATAAATATAAATAATATAAAATAAATCAATGCTAGTTATCTTAAAATCTGTAGAATCAACAAAATTTTAAGGTAGGGACCCTTTATTATACTTACTTATTTATGTATATATTGTAAAACTGCATTTTAATGTGTAATGGATTTGAAATGTGTAAGTGTATTCAAATGCTTGATTTTGCTACTTACATTTTTATAGAAGATAAGAATTGAAATGGAAATATCCCAATTTCATCTGTTTGATTTGCCTAGAATTTTATTTATTTATTTATTTATTAAAATTTTATTTTATTATGTTATGTTAGTCACCATACATTACATCATTAGTTTTTGATGTAGTGTTCCATGATTCATTGTTTGCGTATAACACCCAGTGCTCCATTCAATACATGCCCTCCTTAATACCCATCACCGGGCTAACCCATCCCCCCACCCCCCTGATTTGCCTACAATTTTAATTGAAGATAAAACCCATGAGTAAATTACTTTTGCAAATAAACTGCACAGTTCAATAAAGATCACTAAAATTATTGAAAAAAATCTCAATCATTGAAAAATAGAAGGAAAATTTAGAATTATTCTTTATCAGTTCCTCAAAGTGTGCTTCTGGACCAGCAATATCAGCATTACTTGAGAACTTGCTAAAAATGAAAATTGTTCTCTTCTACTCCAGACCTATTGTTTCAGAAACTCTGGTGGAGGGGCTCAGCAGTCTATACTTTAATCTTCCTTAGGCGATTCCTGTGCACGTTCAAGTGTGAGACTCTCTGGTCCAGACCATCCAGAAGAGTGTCCAATGGGTCATTAGGATGATATACCTTTAGCAAAGTTGGAGAATTAGAACCTAAATTGATGACTCAGAAATTAGATAACCTCTTTTTCTCTTTGCCTTTGGGACAAATGATGACCATTGGACAGTGTGGTGTAATGAAAAGAATTTGAATTTTGAAGTGTGAAGATCTGGTTTCAGTTTGCAACTTTATATATGCAAATCACTTAAGTACTTTGAGCCATGGTTTCTAATATATAAAATGGGGATAATGATAGCCTCAGTCTCATAGAGTTGCTGTGATCGAATGCAGACATGCTTGTGAGGGCAATTTTTAAATTATCCAGTGCTGTACAAATGTTACTTTTCATATGATCATTACTGCCAGTATGATTGCAGTTCTCAAAACTTACCCTTCTCACCTCCCCTGTCTTTGCCCCGTTAAAATTTAATTGCCTCTTGAAATTTAAGTTTTGCAAAGCAGAGATTTAAAAAAAAAGAAATTGGAGACTTTTTAAACAAGAAAAAAAACAGAGTTCTTGCAATTTCTTTTATATATGAAATGATACATATGGATTTTTTTCCCTTTGTTTCATGAATAGTCTTTTAAGCCTTTAATCCACAATGTAAAGTGAATCAATAGCACACTTCAGTGATACCAGAGCAATAATAATGCATTTGGAACATTAAGTGTCAAATTTCCCTCACATATTTCAAAAACTGTTTTACATTTTTTTCTGGTTTAACCTCTCTTGACACCAGTGAACTTAAGGCTTGTAATTGAAGGATAAGTGAGCAAAAAAGCAGTTCAAGTGATAATATATCAATTTCAATTCCTATTTTCTGGACGGAGACCTTTTATGCTAAGTTCATGTGAGAATAAATGTTTATGACAAAATTATAACCCTCAGATCGATGTTACTCAGGCAGGCTGAGATCTGTCCTGATATAATGGATTTTGTGACAATGAAATGCAAGAGAGTCTCCCAAAAGCTTTGCCTAAGGAATTTCTGACAGTAGGCTATATGCTACCAAAATTTTCAAGATGCTATTATGACTCATTTCTACTCATTACAGAAAAATGGCTTGGTATTTTAATCATGAAAATACAGTTGTGTCGAAGAGGAGAAAGAAGTGTAAAGATGTAATCTCTGAAGTATTGCCATGTATTCATATTAACTGCACCATTTAGTAAATGTTGTTGCTTTTATGGCGGTTTTTATTTTTTTATTTTTAAAAAAGATTTATTTATTTAAGAGAGAGAGAGAAAGAGAAGGAATGAACAGAGGAAGGGGCAGAAGAAGAGGGAGAGAGTGTTTTAAGCATACTCCGTGCAGATTGTGGAGCCCAACGCGGGGCTCAATCTCATGACCATGAGATCATGACCTGAGTCATAACCAAGAGTGGGATGCTTAATCAACTGCACCACCCAGGTCCCCTTGTTGTGGTTTTTAATTTGGAAGGTTGCATATATTTGTTACGCCTAATTTGATTTCTAGTCATAATTTTCTGCATGTCGCTATTTGAATGAAAAGAGGTGTCTTCTGTAATTAGAGGTAATCTGAACTTCATATAATTTCCTGTAAGTTCTTTCCTCCCTAAGCGTTACTGCTTCTTCTCCCATTTCAGTGGATTCATTTTTTTTCAGGGAGAATATGTAAAGATGCCTCAAAATATTGTAACACTGCAGTTGAAAATATCACAGCATCTATAAGGGCTGCATAGTTTTTTCTTTTTTCCCCCCTCAGTTTTATTCAGTTATAATAACATAAACATTGTGTAAGCTTAAGGCGTACACCCTGCTGATTTGATACATGTATATATTATATAGAGTTAGTTAACACCTCTATCACCTCACCTAATTACCTTTTTTTTTTTTGGTGGTGAGAACATTTAAGATTTACTCTCTCAGCAACTTTCAAGTATATGATACAGTGTTATTAACTATTGTCATCATGTTCTATATTAGATCCCCAGAATTTATTCATCTTTCAGCTGGAGGTTTGTACCTTTTGACCAACATCTCCGCATTTCCCCCACCCTGCGCCTGGCAGCAGCTATTCTGCTGTTTCTCTGAGTTTGGCTTTTTTAGATCCACATGTAAGTAATATCGTACAGTGTTTGTCTTTCTCTGTCTGACTTATTTCACTTAGCATAATGCCCTCAAGGATCACCTGGGTTGTCACAAATAGCGATTGCCTTCTTTTTCAAGGCTGAATGACATCCCAATGTATATGTATGTATGTATGTGAATATCATTGCAATGATGTTCGTATGTTACACACATATATACACATACATATATACATATATGTTACACACATATATACACACATGTATATTATACACACACCCACATTATATGTATCTCACATCTTCTTTATCTGTTCATCCATAGATGGACACTTAGGTTGTGTCCATGTCTTAGCTATTGTGAATAATGCTGCAGTGTACATGGGACTACAGATACCTCTTTGAGATCTTGATTTCATTTCCCTTGGATATATACCAAGAAGTGGGATTACTGGATTATATGGTAGCTCTATTTTTATTTTTTTGAGGCCTCTATACTATTCCCCATAGTGGCTGCACCAATTTCCATGAGTAGTACCCAAGGATTCCCTTTTTTCCCATATCCTTGCCAACCCTTGTTATCTTTTGTCTTTTTGATAGTAGACATTGTAATAGGTGTGAAGTAATATGTCACTGTGATTTCAGTTTGCATTTCCCTGATGATTGGTGATACTGAGCATCTTTTCATTTAGTAGTTGGCCATTTGTATGTCTTTGGAAAATGTCTATTCAGTTTCTCAGTCTAATTGGATTGCTTTTTTTTTTTTTGCTATTGAATGTAGGAGTTCCTTATATATTTGGTTATTAACCCCTTATCAAATAGGTGGTTTGTTAATATTTCCTCCCATTCTATAGGTTGTCTTTTCATTTTGTTGATTATTCCTTTTCCTTTACCTACAGAAGTTTTCTAGTTTGATGTAGTCCCACTTATTTATTTTGCTTTTGTTGCTGTGCTTTTGATGTCATATCCAAAAAATCATCGCCAAGACCAGTGTCAAGGAGCCTTTACCTTATGTTTTCTTCCAGGAGTTTTATGGTTGCAGGTCTTATGTTTAAGTTTTTAATCCATTTTGAGTTAAATCGTTTCCGTTTGCATGGAATAACTGTGTCCATTCCTTCACTTTGAACCTGTGTGTGTCCTTAAAGCTGAGATGAGTCCCTTATAGGCAGCATATGGTTAATTTTGTTCTTGTTTTTTGTTTTTGTCCATTCTGTGCCTTTGGATTGGAGACTTTACTTCATTTACATTTAGAGTAATTATTGATAGGTAAGTATTTACCAATGCCATCTTATTGTTTTTTTGGCTGTATTATAGTTTCCTTGTTCCTTTCTTCCTCTCTTGCTGTTTTCCTTTGCAAATTCATGATTTTCCATAGTGGTGTGCCTTGGTTCTTTCTCTTTATCTTTCATGTATACTGAAGGATTTTGCTTTGTGGTTACCAGGAAGATTACATAAATTATCTTGTAACAGTCTCTTTTACAGTGATAACAATGTAACTTCAATAGCATACAAAAACTCTACTTCCTTTCTCCCAATCTTATATGTTTTTGATGTCACAGTTTGCCTTTTTTTATATTGTATATTCATTAACAAATAACTGTAGCTGTAGTTATTTTTAATACTTTTGTCTTTAATCTTTTTTTATTTTTTAAAAATTTTTTAAAAAGATTTTATTCATTTATTTGACAGAGAGAGACACAGCGAGAGAGGGAGCACAAACAGGGGGAGTGGGAGAGGGAGAAGCAGGCTTCCCGCTGAGCAAGGAGCCCGATGCGGGACTCGATCCCAGGACCCTGGGATCATGACCTGAGTGAGCTGAAGGCAGACGCTTAACAACTGAGCCATCCAGGTGCCCCTTTAACCTTTTTTTAAAAACCAGAGTTAAGTGGTTAATATAACACCATATTAGAGTATTATGAATTTGATTACTTACTTTTAACAGTGTGTTGTATATTTTTTTATGTTTTCATATTACTGATAGAGTCCTTTCATGTCACCTTCAAGAATCCTTTCAGCATTTCTTATAAGGCAGATCTAGTGGTGATGAACTCCCTCAGCTTTTGTTTTTCTGGGGAAATTTTTATCTCTTCTTCATTTCTGAAGGAAAACTTAATTGGATAAAGTTGGTTGACAGTTTTTTCTTCCAGCACTTTGAATATATCATCCTATTCTCTCCTGGCCTATAAGTTTTCTGTAGATAAATCTGCTGATAGACTTAAGGGGATTCCCTTATAAATGATAAGCTTCTTTCCTCTTGCTACTTTTCAGATTCTATGTTTGTCTTTGATTTTTGCCAGTTTTATTATAATGTGTCTTGGAGAAGATCTTTAGAGTTGAATTTATTTGGGGACCTCTGAGCTGACCATGAACTTGGATGGGTAAATCTCTCCCCAGATTTGGGATGTTCTGAGGCATTATTTCTTTAACTAAACTTTCTACCTCTTTCTCCCTTTCCTCTTCTGCGACTCCAGTAATTTGCAAATTGCTTCTCTTGATGGTATCCCATAATTCACATTGGCTTTCTTCACTCTTTTCATTCATTAAAAAATCTTTTTCCTCTGCCTAGATAATTTCAAAGTTCTTGTCTTTTATTTTATGGATTTTTCCTTCTGCTTGATCCATTCTGTTGATGCTCTCTATTGCATTTTTCATTTCATTTATTGTTTTCTTCAGCTCCAGAATTTCTGTTAGGTTCTGTTTTTATGATTTCTATCTCTTTGTTAAACTTCTCATTTTGTTCATGTAGTATTTTCCTGTTTTTTTTTTTTTAATTTTTTATTGTTATGTTAATCACCATATATTACATCATTAGTTTTTGGTGTTCCTGTTTTTTTTTTTGAGGGGAGGAATTATCTTTCTGCATTTTCTAATAGCTCATTGAGCTTCCTTAAAATAGCTATTTTGAATTATCTAGTAAATTGCTGGTCTCCATGTCTTTGGGGTCAGCTACTGGAAAATTGTTGTTACCCTTTGGTAATGTCATGTTTGTTTGAGTTGTCATGTTCCTTGAAGTCTTATGTTTCTGTCTTCACATCTGAAGTAGCAATCACTTCCTCCAGTCTCTATTGACTGACTTTGAGGAAGAAATACCTTCTTTCAGTCCTGCTGGAGATTCTGAGGTTTTCAGACCTTCTGTGGATATGCTTGTTCCACATTTCTTGCTCCCTCTTGTGGCAGAATTCTTAAGCTTGAATGCCTTGTCTTGATCTTGCAATGCACCAGGCTGGGTGCTGTTAGCCTCCCTTTGACTTTTCCAAGGGCAGAGCTAAATGTTCAAGATTGTGGTTGCTCCTTGGCCAGCAGATTCAGGCCAACTTTTGGCACATGTTCACTGTCTGTGTGCCAAAGCTTGTTCTCACTGCTTTTGGGAGAACTCACGGGGAGCCGGCCATGGGGTGTGGGTCTTTGTGTGTGATGAGCATTTAGCACTGTGGTGCTTGTGGCTAGATGGGAGATATGCGGGTGAGGTGTCTCAATGACTCATCAGTGGGCCTTATGATGGAGTTCCTGATAGGGTTAGTAGCATCCATGTCCCTTAGATATGTTCCAAACCCTGGCTGCTATCCTCCCAACTGCTGATTGCTTTCCAGTCATGCAGCTCATGACTCAGTACTCTGGAGGCAAGAGATAAATGGGCCTCTTTGGCAGCATCCCCCACAGCTGTGGAAGCCAGGTGCTCATACACAATCCCTCCCTTTCCTCTGTGGGAAAGAATTACAGGCCAAGAGAGCCCTGTTGGGTTGAGCTGTGCCACCTTGCAGGAGAGGTGATGTGGGCAAAGTAAAATTGTTCCTCTTACCCTCTCCAGTGTGTCCAGACTCAAATATTTTTGCTCCAGTAGTGTTCTGGAACTTCTCCACTAGACTCCTGGACTTCCCCATTACAAATAAATTGGCAAGCTTTAATAATTTTGTTAAATTTTAAGATATTTAATTTTCTTGGTTTTGGTAATTAGAAATGTAATAGATATTTTGTATATTTTTTTTTCTGAGTATTGCTAAGCAAACAGAAAAAAATCCATAGTAACAAACAACAACAAAAAGAAGCAAATTACTACACAAACTCTGACTTCCCTGAGTTCGAGTTAATACTTACTTTGATGTATGCAAATATTTTTTCAAATTATGTTGGATTATGTTTTCTATTGTTCTTAAACATTTGAGGATCAGTGACCCTTAGACTGTAAAAATTTGTTGAAAGCTTTGCATACAGGAAAATGTACATATGCACAGGCGCATGTCACTTTGCTTCCCATCGTAGCAGAGCCTTGGGGAAGAACCAAGCTTGAGAGCAGCAGTTGTGCCATTGATTTTGTGCCACCCAACGCCTACCTCAATTAGAAACCACCTGACCCAGTTCTCTTTAAGATAAGTGTGCTTTATCCCAAATACAAACAAAATGGAAATTAGTGGCTTACCTTGGTGAGCATTTATTATTTCAGATACTAACAAAAATCTAGAAGATAAGCAGGTCAGGCCAAGGGTGATTGTGTCTTACTGGATATCTGTTGGTGGTAGATTCAGGATTCTAACCCAAATTCCTTCTGATTTCTAGTCCTGTAATTTTATATAACACATTACTCTCCAAGGATTTCCACCCAGGACACATCTGGAACTGCTGTGCTAATTGTCATGAGCATAGGCTTCTACTATCATATTTTTTTGCTTCAGTTCTTGAGAGCATTTTATGGTTCAAGATGATTGCTTAGCATCGGTTATCACAATCCTATTTCAGTCTGAAAGAAAGAGGGATGGAGAAGAAGGACCAAAGTGTATATGCTACAGGTCTTTGAAGTTAGCTGCCTAGACTTTGCCACATGATGTTTGTTCTTCCAACTCACTGGCCAGAACAGTTCAAGAAGAGCCACCTCGTTTTGAAAGGGAAGTTTTGAATTTGAGACTTTGAGTGGCCATGTGCCAGTTCAGAATTAGGAGACTTATTACTAGGGAAGAAGGAAGAATAGATTTTAGAGGACAACTGGAAGTTTCTAAAGTCAGGCAGAGTTTCTGAACCCCATTGTTTCTTATAGATGCTCAAATAAATGAGTGTTTCAACTAAGATTGCTTACTGCTACTGCTTTGTATTATTTGTATCTTGGGAAACCAACATCAGTTTAATACTACCACGTTTCATTGCAGATTTTTGGAACCAATACATATTCTTTTTTAGAAAAACTCCCATTTACCTTTTCTATATTAATGGTAAAAGATTCATTTATAGTACTGAGAGAACCATGTGGTGGAATCAAGAAGGGTTCTCTGTCCATGATCTTTTCCCATGTCCAGGAAAGCCCAACTTTTTTTTTTTTTTAATAAGAGGCAATGTAATCTCATAACCACTGTTTTGCCTTTTACTTTCTTGACTCTCTCACCTTTCCCCCCTGTACCTCTAAAGCAATTTTGTTAGTTTATATTGGTTTCCTCTAGACAATTTTGCATGGGAAACTTTTACCTACCTCATAACTATCAGAAATACTCATCACCTTGTAGATTTGATGGCATTCTTTCTTTTATGGACCCCTAAAGGATTAATGAGGAATGTCCCAGATTATTGGTTTTCCTGGTTTCTCAGGATCTTTGAGGATCTTCAAAAATTTTGTCCAGTGTTATGAGAAGTCAGTTTATAGGAAGTCAAGGAACTCTTTACTTGTCCCTCAAATTCTGGTCAGGCATCTGTGTTCTGGATTTCTAGAATGTAGGAACTGCTGTAGTCACATGATGAGGCATTGAAAAATCATGATGCTGGGGGCAGGGTGAGGGGAGATATTTTGTAACTCTATCTTAAGCAATAGGATTATAAGCAGTATAAAAGTTTAAGTTACTCCGATTGTCCTTGGTCAACATGACTTTCTCTCTTACACTTGTACTACATTTCCAGACTTTTCCCCCCATCTATTATAAGGGCAGGGCTCACATCTGACCAGACTGTCTTGGCTGTGTCAGTAACTACCAAGAGATGTTTTGGCAGGTAGTTTCCTTGGGTTATGGCAGGTTAAATTAAACTATTTCGAATTTAGTGTACGTTATGTTGATGAGAACTGGATTGATTGTTTGAAGCACTGAGATTCATCTCTGTATGAACCACTTTATTTCCTGCTAGGACATCCTTTTGCTATTGTGAAGATATAAACAATGTCTACTTCTATTAAAAAGAAATATATATGCAGGCAAATATGTTTTTGAATTGAAGATATTATTTCTTATTAACCAACTGCATGAGACACAATAATCCTTGATTATTAATGCTAATAGAGAAATGTAGAGAGTATAGTTTATAAAAAAACAGAAGATGCATTTTGGAATACAATTTATTTTATTATATTATTACATGAAATGCTGAAGCCACATGGAAAATCTGATTCTGGAGAAGGTTCTCATTTCTTTTCTGTGACCCACTGTGTATCATGTTTCAGAATACTCAAAATATACTTTTTCTGGGTTCGAACTTTATTTGGAGCAAAGAAAGATAGTTGAAAGCTTTCACTTAGAGCTATTTGTTAAGGTGCTATTAAGAGTAAATAAAAGCAAAAAGAATTAACATAGGACTTAAGTGAGCAAGAGAGGGACCTCTTCAGGTAATGTGGAAGTTATATCTTGGGATAATTGAAGATTGACTTTCTGGTAAAAGGCACAAAGAAGGATAAATTGGCTTATTCCAAACTGAGGCCACTTCTTTAGGAAGTATGCTTGAGGATATACTTCGCAATAAACTTAACAGCTAGCAAGGTCTCTTTACAGGTTGGCTTTATCAGAGATTCTGGAAGGAGAAAACCAAATTTGCCTTTATCTCGGAGTTCAAAGGCAAATGTGTGTTTGATGCCCAGGTTGTAAGCCCAGTCTAAAGAAGAACCTGACATTGGGTCTGTAAAACACAAGCAATAAATATTTAATTAGAAACAAATGCTAATGTTTTTCTTGAAATGGAAATTCACTGGTGTAAAATTAGCAGTAAAAAATAATTATGTGTACAATTAATTGCAGTAATTAATGGCAGTAGTGGTCTACATAGTATAGAGTGTAGAGTACAACATAATCATGGTTTTGGGATCCACCACATATTTTAAATATGTGCTGCATTTCCAAAATCACATTTTGCTTGGGTCAGTACTCTAAATTGATTTTGTTTCCTGGGCACACAGTGTTGCAGATGGAGGTGGTTTGGGCAAGTGCAAGGAGCTGTGGAAACCAACTGAGGAGGGGCCTCTGGTCACTGAAAACTCAACAAAAAAATCATGCATACAAGCTAGGTAAAAGTACGTTCTTTCTAATAGTTCAGGTCTCTTTCTATTCACATTGCTTGGATAAACGATTTTTATAGTTAAAAGACCATGAAAGCTTAAATAAGTTATTTTAAGGATGTATTTAGACCCTTAATCCAACTTTTCAATGTCAATTTTTATGAGATTTTACTAAGAATGTTATTTGAAAATCTAAACAGACATCTATAAATTATGTACATACAAGGTTTATACAAGTACATATATATATATATATATACTATAAATGCATTTATGTATATTTTGCTTTGCATAATAAGAAACCTACTTTCTTGTATCTAGAATCATTTATGTTCCTAGGACAGGTAATGAGTTTAACTAATATTAATGTTTTAGGTTTGAATGATGAAAACTCAAAGCTGTGTTGAAGAAAGAGGGAAGAAATATTTTGGTAGAAAGAGTGTTGGCTTTTAAACTATTCAACAAACTATAGAAATGAACCCTGAAAGTATAGTCTACAAATATTTATTAAAGCTTTAATATGCACAGTGCACTTCACTTGGCACTGTGGAGGGTGGCTGTGCAGGGTACAAAGATAAAGATGATATTGGTGTCTTTGGGAACTTACTGTTTAGGGGAGAGAATTCAAAGACACAAATCAATAGAGACAGGGCAGAATATGTAAGTACCATAAGAAAGGTACAATCTTTTATGAAGATTTAAAAAAACATTATGTATGTCTGGTGAGGATGATGACATTTCATGCTCAGTGCCCACTAAATACCACCTTCATGATGTAGAGCCTAGAAAGGTATTTTTCCAGATGGACATGGAGGAAGGGCATTCTGGTCAGTGAGCTACAAAGATGGAAAAGCATGGAGGCCTTTTTAGGGACCAGTGAGATCCAGCTGGACTGGAACAAATGGAGCAGTGAGAGTTTGTGGGCAAAGCTCAGAAAACCTGATAAATCAGGACAGGTATTTTGTTTGGGAGGCAATAATAGTTATTTTAGTGTTGCACTTAGGACAGTTAACCTGGACTGGAATGAGTAGAGACCAGTGAGGAGGTATTGTGAAATGAAAGCCTGAACTTGTGTAGGGTCACCACACTAGGAATAGCACTGAGGGCTTTATGTCAGAAACATTGGAATGGAAGAGTCACAAAATCTGATAAAAATGATTGAGATTTCAGTCTGGGTGGCTGAAAACAATCCACACATTATTAACAGAAATAGGAACTCAGAGAGGATAGTGATGGTGAAGAGAAAGGATAAAGGAGGGAAGACAAAAGGATGTTTAGCATCAGCCACATTTAGGAAGGAGCTTGTGAAAATGTATTTTGAAGGTATTGGCAGAAATATTATAGGTGAAATTGGCTTGCGCACATTCAGGATCATTATATTTTCTTGGTGGATTGATCCTTTTGTCTTTATTAATGTCCCTCTTTGTTTCTAGCAAATTTCTTTGGTCTGAAATTTACTTTATCTGATATTTAATATGACCACTTCTCCTTTGATTAACATTTGCATGGTATATATCTCTTTCAGGCCTTTCCATTTCAACCTGTCTTATATTTAAAATGAGTTTATTGCAGGCAGTGTATTATTCAATTGTATTTTTTTAAATCCACTCTGCCAATCTGTCTTTATTTAATATCTTTAGGTAAATTATTGATATGACTTAAATCTGCCATCTTATTGTTTGATTTTTATTTGTTCCATCTGTTTTTCATTCTTCTATTTCTCTTTTATTTACTTTTTCTAGTTAAATGAACATTTTAAGGATTCCATTTTGATGTATTGATTTATCTTCATTTTGTTTTATTTTTTTAAAAGATTTTATTTATTTACTTGACAGAGAGAGAGCACAAGCAGGGGGAGCTGCAGAGGGAGAGGGAGAAGCAGGCTCCCCATTGAGCAGGGAGCTGGACATGGGGCTCGATCCCAGGACCCTGGGATCATGACTTGAGCCAAAGGCAGATGCTGAACCGACTGAGCCACCCAGGTGCCCCAGTTTTGATGTATTTATAATAACATTTTTGAGTCTATCACTTTGTGTAGTTTTCTTAGTGGTTGCTCCAGATATTACAATATAAATATATAATTTACCGTCACCTGCTGATATCAGTGTTTTACCATGTCAAGTGACATATAGAAATCTTACTTGCATTTAGGTTCTTTTTATCTTCCTACTTCTTAAATATAATTGTCTTGAGTACTTCTGTACGTGCACTGAGGATCACATCAAATGGAGTTATATTTTGTGACTCCACCATCTTGAAGAGATAGTTGTTCATTCACTCACTCATTCATTCATTCATTCATTACCTAATCCATTGTTCTTGCTTCCTTTCTACAGTTTTAAGGCTTCTCCTGTTATATTTCTTTCTTATTTGGAGAGCCTCCTTTAGCCATTTTTAAAGGGTAGATCTTTGGGTGATGAATTCTCTTAAAGTTTTCCATTGTCTGAGAAGGTCTTCATTTCTTCTTCACTTCTGAAGGATTTTTTGCTGAATATAGAATTTAGGGTTGATAGTTCTTTTCTTTTAGCACTTGAAAAATATTCTCATTTCCTTTTGGTTTTCCATGGTTTCAATGAGAAATCTGTCCTTTGAATTGTTTTTCCCCTCTAGATTGTTTCTCTCCGGTTGCTTTCAAGAGTTTTTTCTTTGTCTTTAGTTTTCAGAATTTTAATTATGAGGTGCTCGATGTGAATTTCTTTGAGTTTATCCTGTTCGGCATTCACTTAGCTCTTTGGTATGTTGGTTTATGTTTTTAGGAAATTTTATAAATTTCAGTCTTTATTTTTTCATATATTTTTTTCCATTCTCACTCTCCTTCTCCTCTTCTGGGACTTTGATGATATGAATGTTGGATCTTTTGTCACTACACCTCAGGTCCCTGGAGCTTTGCTTATCTTTTTTTTTTTAATTTGTTTTCTCTCTTCAGATTGACTGAATTCTTATTCTGTCTTTCAGTTAATTGATTCTTCTCTCCATCATATTCATTCTGCTACTGAGCCCTTCCAGTGAGTTTTTAAGAATTCAAGTTATTGTATTTTCTATTTCTGTGATTTCCATTCTGTTCCTTTTATATCTTGCATTTTTTTGGTGAAATTTTATGTGTTTTCATTTGTTTCAAGGCTATCTAATTACTTGTTGAAGCATTTTTTATGACGGTGACTTCAAAATTCTTATCAGTTAATTCCAACATGTAAATCGTCTCGGTGTTGGCATCTTTTGATTGTCTTTTCTCATTCATGCTGTGATTTTCCTCATTTTTGCTGTGACAAGTGATTTTTCCTTTTATCCTGGACATTTTGTCCATTATGTTAAATTTTAAATCTTAACTGAAATCTACTTTAGCAGTCATTCATCCTGTTTAGATTTAGCATGCAGGCCCTGATCTTCTTTTGTGACTTATGGTTCCAGTGACAATATGGTTTTCAAAATCTTTGCATGGTTATTTTGGTCTGGTTGGTTCCCCTAGTGCGGCTGGTTTCCCATTGTTGCTGCAGGTAACTACTACGTGGGTGGAAAGTGATCCCCTTATCTTGGCCACCTGGTGCCCCTAGGTGGTGAATGAGGACTCTAGCCTGCATGATAGAGAGTGCTTCCCTGATGAGGAAGAAGCAGAAAGAGGAGGGAACTGAAGAGAGAACTCTGTGTGGTATGTGTGTAGTGTACCTTTGTTTTTTGAAAATGTCTACTTTTAGAGGCAGTCAGCAGAGACAGAGTAGAAAAGAAGGAGGAGGAGGCAATCCAAGAGTTCATTGTTAAGGAAGGCCAAGGAATGTCAAGAAGAAGGGACATCAACAGGGTCCAGTGTTGTAGGGAGTTTGTGGAGCCTGTGAGTTGAGGTAAGTGTTTTGGCTTTAGTGATCAAGAAAGCTGTCATTTTTAGTTAGAGTTGGGTTTAAGTTCATTAGAAAAAGGCACATAAAGTAAGAGTTTGGTAGCAATAGAGGTAGGGTAAGTAGGAATTATGTCTTATATGATGATTTAGAGTGTACTAGGCATTTTAATAAACTTGGCCAATTTCTAGCTGTACTAGCTCCCCATTTGCAGTTAAGTAAACTATTGTGATTTAAAAGAGTTAAAGAGTGTGGCTATTTCACTTTGACAAATTTGCTTTATGTGAAATTTCTCATTAAGATTAATAGTGGCTATTGAGAATATATAAAATTTGTGGTTCTTCATAATTGTGTGATGTTATTGAGTGTAATATATTTTCTTTTTTTTTAAAGATTTTATTTATTTATTTGACAGAGAGACAGCGAGAGAGGGGACACAAGCAGGGGGAGGGGGAGAGGGAGAAGCAGGCTTCCCGCTGAGCAAGGAGCCCGATGCGGGACTCGATCCCAGGACCCCAGGATCATGACCTGAGCTGAAGGCAGATGCTTAACCATCTGAGCCACCCAGGTGCCCCTACATTTTCTTTTTTGATACCACTTTTTGTATCTTCAAAACCTTAACTTTGCAAACAAAAACTATATAAGGCATAAAATAAATGCAACACTGAAAGCTTTTTACTTGTAAGAATACATGTTTATAGATCTTAATATTTTGAACATGATACTTAGCCTTCTATTTATCTACATCTAAACCTACTAAAATATGTGTATATATTTATAAAATATAACCACTTGCTAAATACCAGGCACCCTTTTAAGTGCTTCATGTATGTTAACTCATTTCATAAATTCCTATCACGACCTTAGGATTTAAGCACTAACTGCTGTTTCACAGAAGAGGAAATTTAGGCCCAGAGGGATTGAACAGTTTGCTCAAAGACAGTAGCTAGTACATGGTTGAGTCAGGAATCAAACCCAAGCTGCATGTCTTTAGAGTTTGTGCTATTAACCATTGTACTATACTACCTACTGTATGTCAATGTATAGTCCTCCCAGTAAAAAGTCTTGAGTTCTAAAAGATAATTTTTTGTTGTTGACAACATTTTCTTAAAATATTGTCATTAAAAAAAATTCTACGCCTTTCAAGGCACATTAGGTGCAAGGAACTTACTGTAATACAATCAAAACAAGTCAAAATAAAACTGAACCAAACTGGGAATTCAGTTTCAGCCCACAGGAATCTACATAACATAATGTTGGTGGCTTAACGTGTGTTTTTCGAAAAAAGCATTATTGACATGCATTAAACATAACGATCGGCACTTTTATGTCAATACTAAGTGAACGTTTTATTTGAAGCAAGAGCTAAGCTAGAGGTGTGTGGGCATAAATTGAAATATTTTCTCTGCATTTTTGTTGTGCCTTAATATAATCTCAGCTTGAATGTTTTAGTAGATAGAGATTGGGTGTTGTGAGCTACAAATGTGAGGTCTTGAATTTGTTTTTCAAAATGCAGAAGTGGTACAGAGTGTGGAAAAGAGTACCGGGTTGAGATACAGGAGCAGATCTAGCAATTTGGTGTGTGGGGAAGACAAAAAGAAAGGCACTTTGAAAGTAACTTTTCCTCCCCTTCATTTTTCCCTTCCTGCTATCTTTTTTTTTTTAACATATAATGTATTATTTGTTTCAGAGGGGGAATTTGGAGGGGGAGATGAACCATGAGAGACGATGGACTCTGAGGAACATACTGAGGGTTCTAGAGGGGAGGGAGGTGGGGGGATGGGTTAGCCTGGTGATGGGTATTAAAGAGGGCACGTACTGCATGGAGCACTGGGTGTTATACGCAAACAATGAATCATGGAACACTACATCAAAAACTAATGATGTAATGTATGGCGATTAACATAACATAATAAAAAAAAGAAAGTAACTTTTTAATTTATGATGTGACTCACAGAGGCATGATATTAATGATGCGAGCTATCTGTTCCTATCAATTCAGTGAACTGTTCTTACTAACTAGATACTATATTCAGTTATTTCTAAGATGATAAGGATTGGATAGGTCATCAATATACAAATGTAAACATTTCACAATCTTTTACATCAGTTTCTGTGCCATCTAAATATTGCTGCTTTGTGACAAAGTAGTTGGCATACCATTTGACTCTGGTCTGGAACGCTGATCTTTGTTCCTGTTTTTCTCCAAATTGATAAAATCTTTCTGTATCTTATTTTTGTAGTCTATAAATGAGGGATTGAGCTTAGACCAGCGGTTCTCAAACCTAGTTTCATCTTTGAATCACTTTGGGTACTTTAAAAAAATGCAAGTGACTGACCTCCACCACAAACTAATGAAATCAGAATTTCTGTGGGTGGGGCCTACTCATCCACATATTTTAAAAGCTCAGATGATTCTGATGGGAAGTCAGGCTTGAGAACCATGAATTAGATCATCTCCTAGATTTCCTCCTGGTTTCAAATTTTATGATTTTTATTTATTTGCTATATTTGCTTCTTAGGTTCAAATTGCAAACTTGTTTTTTCTGGAGGCCAGAGCTCTCTCCATAATTTGGGTTTAAAAATATTCCCTCAGCCCTTTCTTTGGTCTCCATCAAATCAAAGGGAGAAAACCACTAGCAAATGCTATAGATGCTTTCCCTGCATCCTGGGACTTGTTAAGTGACAACCAGGGTGTTGGAATGACTAAACTTTAATTGTGGGGTGCCCTTACTTTCTGTTCTTACCAAGTCAGCAACACTTTGTTACCCCCTGCTTCTCATGAATGTTTGATTAATTCAATCAGATGTTTTATTAAAGCAGTCACTCCTAAAAATTTTAAACATCTATCAAGCTGCTGCAGCCCTGTCTGGAAGAGGCAATTCTTTCTAAATCTGCATTTCTTTAAAAAAAATCTTTTAATATAATTAAAAAAATTTAAGATACTACTACAGAGTTGTACAGAAGAGTAATTCCTCTTCACCCTATCCTCCCATTTTGAAAGTGATACATGATGGCTTCCAGCCATGGTATTTTTGGCTATCTCTTTCTCCCAGTTAGAATGTAACTTCTTGAGAGCAGTTATTATGTCTTAATTCTTCTAACCTACCTCTCAAAGCTCCAAAGTTCTGGGCTATGATGGAGGCATTCCATAAATTCTTGCTCATTAAATTGACTGTGATACAGTGCCAGGCATAGCTTTAGTGTGCTCATAATTTGCATATATATGTAAATACACATTGCATATATATGTGTGGAAAGTATCAGAACAATAATCCTTTGATGTTCTAGTTGCTATTTGCAAAGTGTGTTCCTCTTTGGAACCCTTTGTTCTTTGCTGCCAAAAATATCTAGCTTGTCTGGTCCTGCAATTTCTCAATATCCACTAAGTAGGCTGCCATTTTAAACTGCTGTTCTAGTCTGTCCTCTCATTCTTTGCTCACTTTTGGTCCACTTACATAGTTGAGTATATCATCTTTTTAGAAAGCTCATTTTCATCCACTTGTGTGTGTAATGAATCTCTAGCATGGCTATGTTGCAGCAAGTGATCTGTTTGGATACACGTGATTGATTGTGTCACTATACTTTCTCTTCAGCCTTTTAACAAAGACTGGTTGATAGGTGATTGCTGATGAATGTTCTCTGGGAATGGGACTTGTCTGGTTTTTTGGTCATTTTTCTAATTCCATCAAAGGAACTTCCAATAAGTTGGCTCTGGAAGTTGTATGTGATGATTTTGGCATTTTTGAATTCCATAGTGATTAGCAATTATTGAGGCTATAGACTTTAGTTCCAAGTTTATACTTTTAGCTTGGTTTGAGGAAGTAGTTTATAAGATGTGGCCAGGTAGAATTATTGCAAGGAATCCGTGGATTCACACATACATATTTCTTTTTTTCAATCCACAAATTTAAAAAGCATAATGGAAATAAGTATATGTGTTTGGTGGTGGTGGGTTGTTCATGAAAAGTTTAAAGGTTAGGGGCACCTGGGTGGCTCAGTCAGTTAAGTGTCTGCCTTTGGCCCAGGTCATGATCCTAGAGTCCTGGGATTGAGCCCCACGTCAGGCTCCCTACTCAGCAGGGAGTCTGCTTCTCCCCCTGCCCCTCCCCCCACTCGTGTTCTCTCTCTCTCTCTCTATCTCAAATAAATAAATAAAATCTTTGAACAAATGGTTAAAAATATTGGATGTCATGGCTCTAGAGAGTGATGCAGGCTAAGTCAAGTCTAGTCTTGTGTTTTCAATCCATATTCACTGTTTTTGGATCAATCAGGGTGCTATTTTAATTGAGCAAGTTTATGGGAATTAATTCTGCTGTTGTTCCATGCCCTGCACTGGGCTATATATTTTGTGGTCTGAGAAGAGATCTGAGGTGTAATCCATGCTTTTGTTAGAAGTTAAAGTTTTGTAAGCAGTTCATTGGGAATTTTCCATTCTTCAATTCTAAGAATTGAAGCTGGGAAATGATTTGGAGAAAAGGCAATTTTTAGTGAAGTATTTCTAAACCAACATCAGTGGGATCTTGCTATAAGGGAAAAAATGATTTTACTTCCCAAGGTCTGAATTAATGGTCTTTGGTGAAAAATCAAACTGAATTTCTTTTCATTGCTTAAAAATAGAAAAACCTGGTTATTTTAGCTACAGAAACCAAATGGGAAAGCATTATGTACAGTGTCAAGATCATGGGTTTTGGTTTTGTTGAACTAAGTCCCAGGTTAGCCAGTTACAAGTACAGCCTACCTCATAGGATGTTGTGACGATTAATTGAGATTGTGAAATCAAGGGCCAAGCATAGTGCCTTACTTGTCAGAAATCTGTCAGTAATTAAAAAAAATGCACAAAGACAAAGAAAGTCTAAAAATAGTGAAGAGTAAGAAGTGGTATTTAGACACTAAAACAAAAGCAACAGAACTAGAACCTTTACATCCTCTTTCTTAATCTGCCATACACATTTTAGTTTAACACAACAGGAAGGGGCTGGTGAGAAGGACATGAAACTGGTTTTACATGATCTAAGTGGCTGAAACTTTTGGCCTGCCCATTTTCCTACCAGGAGCTAGGGAAAACTGTCCAATTCAACACCACCACCACCAACAAAAACTGTTGAGTTTGCTCCAACTAATTCTTGTTAGTTCCTGTGAGGATAAATGTGGGTGGGGAACAGGAAGGTGGATGAATTAAACCAAAACTTCATCTTGATTTAACAATTTCTACTGGCCTTGTAACCTTGTATAATTTGTTTCTAGAAAAATCTTATCCCCCGAAACGGCAAATGTATCCCCTAGATTCACATGTAATTCAGAATCATCCATTAAAACTGAAGTTTAAGTTAGCAATTCTACGTGTCCTAATCCTAATTTACAAATCCTGAAATTTTTTAATATTTATAAAAAGAATTAGGGAAAATAACACAGTAAATACTAGGAAAAACTTACAGATTGTTGATGCTATTGGGCCATAGATGTAGTGGGTTTCATATCGAGTTGCTAGAACATCGGTGCCGATCTTTGCAACTTTGGCCTGGAAAAAAAGGGAAATTAGAGTTGGAATGATAGGAAACTGTGTAAATGTTATTAATTTGTTGGGAATCAAAAAAAGGAAATTTTACTGGTCATTTGGCAATTGAAGATCAAAATAAAATCAATGGTTAAATGAGAAATTTATTTTTGGTAAGTTATATTGTCATTGTGAAGAATTCTAAATGTGAAATCAGTTATAAATAGTGATGCCATATCTCATTTTGGATTCTATTCTTTCTTTTCTCTCTCTTCTTTCTTCCTCCCTCATTGTTCTCCCTATACCACCCACTTCCCTGCTTTCTTCCTTTTGTCCTTCCTTCTAAAAAACATATTCTTTCTACTTCCTTTCATATACTTTTTGGCTGCAGATACTTGTCTCTTCCAAAATCAGTTTCTCCCATGTTCCTGCTTCCTTTGTTTTATGGGCACCACATTGCCAAAGAATTTTCTCCATGTTGGATTTTAGCATGCTGAGGGAAGAAATGTGGTTGACTCTTATTTAAAATAGTTGTTAAATTAGAGTTTCTCTTCCAGGGTGAATGCATTTCATGACCTTTAATACACATTAGTGTTTCATGCTATGAGAATGATTACTGGAATGAATTTTAATGGAATATAGTCACTAACATATTTGTACCCTCAATGAAGATTTTTAGTTTGTATGTGTAATGTATATAACAAAAAGATAAGTTTTTTCTTAATTAATTTAGTTGCTGTGTAAGAACTCTTTACTCACAATGGTTTGTTGTGTGTATTTGTATTTTTAATCCATAATACCATTTTCCTAAGGGCAGACTGAAATTGCATTGCTGTAGCTTTTCTTGAACTAATCAAACTCATGGGTTCAGAGTCTTAACTATATTGGCTAAATATATGACTATGGGCCACATATTGCTTGTATATTTTCTTTGTTGTATATATACAGATGGCTTTAATGACTGGTTCAAATCTCTGCTGCAACTGAAATTAAATGCTGTCATGCTGAATACAATGGATGGAAATCAAAATGACAATTGTGACTTCTTTTTAAAAAATTATTTTTAAAAATAAGAGGCAGCATTGGAACCATAGCTTTTACTGAATGTGTTGTATTTATCAGTCCCGCATGGGATCTGGCACACTGAACTTTATCTGCTTTATTTCTTTTCTTTTATAACAATTAAAAATATCCCTTTTTAATGGATATTCACACTGCAGGTTCTTGTGATGCACTGGAACCCATGTGCAGAGGTTTTGTTTGTTTGTTTTAATCCAACATGATCAAATTAGGTTTCATACAAAGGAAAAGGATGCATAGTGGATCTTAGTTCTTGAAAGACAGTGTGTTCTCAGTGAGGAAGCTTCATAAACATTCGTCGTGTTCTTTCTTTGGATAGTAACAGAATTAATATTATTTCCAAATTGATTAGGAGGATAAAAATACAGTGGATCTTCTTAAATATGGTGTTTTAGGGACAGAAATAGATATCTTTGCTGTTCTATTAGACTTTTGCTGCATGTGGTTTTACAGGTATGTGTATGGTAAATGTTTATATAACAATCTGTGTAGTAATGGAATTCTAGTCTGGATGGCCTAGATATTGTTCCCTACTGGCTTTATCTTAGAATCACATTGAAAGATTTTATCTCTTTTTGTCACATGAAAAATTAATCTAGGAATTATGACTTTTAACTCTAAGATAAACTTTAAGGTAAACTTTATTAGTTCTTTCCTTTGGTATTAAAATGTGAAATTCTTTCAACATCATGCAGCTGTTCATAAAGAACAGTTGTTCGTGAAAGTCAATGGCCAGTCAGTGCATAACTGCAGGTTTTTTTCTACATACCAAGTTCTCATGGTTCCGTGGCAGTTTTGATGTATATCCATAGGGAAACAATAGCATCTGGGAATAGGAGTGGAAGGTGATATAGGCCTTGATTGATTTCAGGTGGCTTCTAATGAAGTCAGTGACAGCTTTGGTCTCTTTCTCGGACTCTGGTTCTGGGCCCTGATAGATATCCGCACATGGATTCTTGGTGTTTGGAAAAGCTGCAATGGACATGGTTAGGTGAGATCATAGTCTGCTCCCCATCAGAAAAGCTCCTGCCTCTTCTGACATGGACTCACAAAATGTTTTAAACATTTTCATCTCCCAGGTTTATAGGACTGCCTCAATGTCTCTGGTGTCAAAGTCATTGCAGACCAACTTTGTACACACAACTCAGAATGTGACAGACCCAAGCCCACTAGAATATTCTTAGCTTTGTTTATTTTGCCTCTGTTTCCCAGGATTACAGGAATAATACACCAGAAGCAGCCCAGGGCCTGGAGCCAGATAGACCCCAGTTCTAGTTCAGCTCCACTCCAACTTGTTGGGGACTGGTGTGAATTACCTTTTTTGAGTTTGAGTTTCTTCAACCCATTTCATCAGGCAGCTCTCACTTAGGGTTAGCTGATATTATCATAATTACTATGGTAGAATAAAATTAAAAGCTGAGGTGGTATTTTCAACCAAATTAAATAAAGAAAAAATTTATGAATTGGGATAGTGGTAATTTCTCCTTGAATGTATGTAATGATGAAGTCAAATTTGTGGAGCAACTACAGTGTCATCCGATGTAGCAGGCCTCTGCTTATCATTGCATTTCTGTTAAACCTTTTCACTTTCTTTGCCCCAGCTATTTCTTTTCACTAATCTGAAGAACTATCTGTATGCTGGTTTTAACCACTGGTATTTCTCAGCTTTTATCAGACAGGAAGAGGAGGGACCTGAGACCTCTCTTCAGATAATCCAAATTTTTGTGCATCTGGATTATGCCTGAGTTTTAGCAAGCTAGATATATTAAGTAAGAGATGGTTTGATAAACAACCCCCCACTTCCTCCCATATAACAAAACATTCATAATATTTCTAAAGTAGGGATGATTATCTTTTATTTTTTAGATTAGAAAATTAACACTCAGGAGATACATATTTTTACTGAAATAAGTCAGTGGTTTAATCTGAACACTTTTATAGCTATTTTCCTGGAGATCAAGTGTACTACTCACAGTTCCACGAGACGTTAAAATTCCTGTTGAGGTCAGTGCCGATGCATTTGGAGTTTTGGTTTTTGGAACGATTTTTTCTCCACATGCGGTTCTGCAGGATTGAACGATGGAAGTGTTTACACCAGATCAGTTTGCATTTTTCAATTTGATCATTTCAGACCCTCTCTGCAGGTGTCTACGGCTTTATTTGAAATCTACCTAGTTAACCTGAGGCTCCTTTTTATAAAGAAAAATATATTGTTTTCCTATAACTTGTAATATTTTCAGAAACATTGTTTTTTACATTAATATTCTAAGGCCTTGATAAAATAATTTAGTAAGCTTTAAAAACTGTTGATTAGTTCTCGGTACTAGAAAATGATCAATAATGTTCTGAAATTACCTATAATTTAAATTACAACTTCATTACATCCTTCATCATTTATAGATTTCAGATATAAAACAGGCCAAATTGTGACTGTTGGAGCATAATTTTCAGAAAAGAACTGAATGTGATAGTATCTGTCTGAAAGTTCAGTATTA
This sequence comes from Zalophus californianus, assembly GCF_009762305.2. Classification (NCBI taxonomy): domain Eukaryota; kingdom Metazoa; phylum Chordata; class Mammalia; order Carnivora; family Otariidae; genus Zalophus; species Zalophus californianus. The sequence continues at coordinate 103,802,565 of NC_045595.1, read as the reverse complement.
ATCTTATTTAGCAACAATGGGTCAATAATGCATCCAGTTAAGGACAGATAGACAGGTAACTGTCACTCTTTATTTATTTTTTGATACATTTATTCCACATCAAATTCTATTACAGATAGACTGGAATATAGTGCATTTTGCTTTGACATCAGTGTTCAGAATGTCTTTAATTGACTTTTATTTTTAGGTAGGAGGTGCTTTTGCCATACCATATAACATACATTTCTTTTATAATTATTGCTCTATTTCATTTTTTTCATTACTAGCTTCAGCAGAAATTTCATATTATTTCAGGGACACCTATGCAACCAGGAAATCATGCTTGCCTTAGTTTGAAATTGAGATTCTTAAAATTACATTTTTCTAAATTAGAATTAATTGGTTACTCAAACCTTAAACTTAATGTTTAACAATCAATGTGCATTGAAGTCAGTAAATATTATATTGTCCAAGTGCAAACAAGAGACTATGGTCTCTTACCTGTGTCCATGACCAAATATATCCATCAACATTGAATACAGGAAGAACATAAAAATTCATTCGGTCCAGGAGTTTGGTCATAATTTTATTTTTTCCATAAGTTTTGGCTGCCTGTAGGAGTAGGAAAAAATTAGGCTATTGATGTAAAGTTCATCACCATGTGGCAAGCTGTGGCTGTAATAGTAATTACTACTCCTTTGGTCATTTGCCCAAGGTCACATGATATCAAACATATTTCCCCTAAATAGCATAAAAATAAGTGACCCATATAAAAGTCACTTATTCAGACTAGTGAAATTAATTGAATGGGCCATTCTTTAAAGGATCATTTAATTGTCAAGACTGTAGCATTCCACATATAGCATGCAAGATATGTTTTATAGGAAGAATGGAGGCCAAGTGAAAAACTAGCCGTACACCTTGCTTTAAATGGATTCTTTCCCTCACATCCTTTAGGTAAATATAGATAGGAATATGTAAATATTGGAGAGGATTCATAAATTAATTATAAATAGGATTAAAGAAAAATGCTCTATTATTAAAAAACTCAAGCACTAGATTGACCAATCAACTCCTTTTCTCCAATCAGATTGAATTTTCTGTAATTATCTATACTTCCTATGGCTCCCTAAAATCTCATTCTTGGAAAATCTCTTCCAGGTATATCTGTTCCAGAGCCAAGGGATTTCTTGTAGCCCCGTCACATGTATTCCTTTATAGGTTGAGTAAGGGGAGCTCTTGGCCCTCAGCTGGAAGAGCTAAAAGAATTGCAGGGATAAATCAGTTCTACTGGCAGATTCATTCCTAGTTAAAGCCTCCATGCCCAGAAAGGCATTGTCATGCATATTACATCAGCGTGTTGTATGTAAAAGCTGGCAGAAAAGAGAAAGTTAAAAGATGGTAGAAGTCAGAATAGGTTAGAATGAGAGGAACAACTCACAAGCTGGATTTACCTTTAAAAAAAATGAGTTATTTTTCCCTTGGAAAAAAAATGAAGTATGAAAATCCAAATGCATGATCGGCCAATTAAAGATCTAAACAGGAACTCAAGGTCTGTGCTTTGAGCTCACTGAAGAAAGGCCAAGATTATAGGTTGTAATATGAAGATAGTTTCAGATTGTTCATACTTCACTATAGGAGAAACCATATCCTAGCCCCAAAAGATAGTTTCAGATTGTCCATACTTCACTATAGGAGAAACCATATCATAGCCCCAAAAAGTTCTTTTAGTTTTATAAACTGTCAGCTGGAATTCAAGAAGTTTGAAGGAAGGTGTCAGTTTTATAAAAACCCCAATGATGAGTAAAATCCAGAGCATTTATTTCCTGACAGCACCAAATGTGGGCCCTTCTAGTTCAGTGGAACTGCACTCATTTGGAAAGGGGTGTTGCCACTCAGTTAAGTGCTGGAGATTTGACAATCACAGGAGAATTGTATGAGTGTTCCGATTCACTTACCTGATAGACAAACCACTGGCAGAATGCTGGGGAGATCCATTCTCGTGCATGAATGCCACAATCCATAAAAATAGCCTTTCTTCTTTCATCCCTTTTCCCAATCTATTTAAAAATAAACTTGAGATATTATTTTGCATGAGCTCACACATTGTTCCTTTGTTGTCCATAACTCATTCCTATGCTCAAAGCAATTCTTTCCCTGTCTTCTGTTGAATAACTGCACATGCACATATTGTTCTCAGGGACAACCATGGTACATATCCTTAAATGTCTATACATAATTCATAATCTCTTACATAGTCTATTTTTTTAAAAAATTTTCCTAGTGTCAGAGTTGCTTTTAGGGTTTTTCAAAAAAATCACAATATATTGTTTTTCTTATTTTATTGTTAACATCCTTTGGTCTGAGAAATAGATTATATGTTGTTTCTGTTTCTGCCATTTCCTTCTGTTTTTCTGGCTTCATAAATGGGATGTTTAGCTTCAGGTGGAAAAGATTTTGTAGTTGTGTTTGCAGTGGGGAGGAGGAAGAGTGGCTGGATATTTGAAGGGCTGTCATTTTGAAGAGAATTTAGATTTGTTTTGGGTAGTTGGAGAGGATGAATGGCTGGGAATTCAGGGTAAGGAAGGACTTCCCAGTTATTAAGGGCATGCTTTAGGGAACAATGTATTTGGATGTAGAAAAATCCAGCAGCAGCTGAACGGTAATTGTCAGGTCCATTATAGAAGGGAATTCCCCATCAACATAGGGTTGAAATGCTTCATGTACTGTTCCAGGATCCTATGATTCTGTGATACTTAAACTTCTCTTTTCTTCATGACATTTAGTCACCAGCTTCCCTGAATTTTAATGGGTGGAAAACTGTTTTATACACCAGGGATTTCATAAACTCTTCTAATAAAGATATGGGATAAGATATTTGTCGGAGTTTGTCCATTGTGTCCCACAAATGGTTAATTCAGGGACTTTCTTGGTTCCACCTAAAACCACCTGTCACTTCTATTTTTGAATGGACATTTGGAGCTTATATGTTCTTCAAAAAAATTATAAGGTTTTTATTGTCTCAAAATTCACTAGTTGTGTCACAAAGTAACTTTTAAGTTCATCTTTTTCCAAAATAATAACAATCAGTAGTTCTTGAATTATTTTTACCTTGAGAACATATAGTGGATTATCTTCAACAGTGGTTCCAATTTTAATACGAGAGACCATTTCGGGATGCTTATGCACCATTTTTTCAGTCCAACCAACAATCTTAAGAACAAAACCAATTTTGAGGAATTAGAATAAAAGAAACTAAATGAGAACAAATGTTAAGGGTTATAGTTTGTTTTTTGAAGTACAGGCACTTCATACTGTACCTTGTCCCAGTTGTTGTATTTTGCATAGCTGTGCCTGCCTGGGATATCTTCTTTAACGTCAAACTGTTTCTCAATCTCTTCTTGTAGATCATGAATCAAGATTCTATTTGACAGCGGAATGATAAAATACACACTTACTGGAGAAAAAACCCCACAGTTATCTTTCATTTACAGAAATTTTCTCTTCTTCTCTATCTTAGATCAAGTTTGCCCTGTATCTTTGTTATTCTCTAACCATCTCTTTTAGAAATGTCATGTGTCTGGCTTCAGATCTTCCCATTTATCTAGAGCTGTGCTGTTCAGTATGGTAGTCCAGCCACACATGGCTATAGAGCATTTAAAATAGGGGTTGTCCAAAAAAGAGGTTCCGTTATGTCAAGTATACACTACATTATGAAGACTTCGTATAAAAATTATGTAGAACATCTCACTAATGAGTTTTATATTAACTACATGTTGAAATAATATTTTGAAGCCATAATATTGGGTTAAATAAACTGTATTGCTAAAATTAATTTGCCTGTTGCTTTTTAACTTTTTTAATGTAGCTACTAGAATCTTTAAAATTTTGCATGGGGCTTGCATTATACTACTGTTGGTCAGCATTGATCTATAGTCATTCTCTAACTTTCTTCAAACACACACACATTCACATACACACAACACAGGCAATAGTGGATATTCTTATGCACAAATTTACTGACCATTCCGTATCACTTCATACTTTGAAGGCTGGGAGAAACTTGAATAACAGTAATAGTAAGCACTTACTTAGTACTCACCATGTCCCAGTCATTGATCTAAACCACCTTATGTACATTAACTCATTTAATCTTCACATGAAATTATTGTCCTCATTTTACAGGTGAGAAAACCGAGACACAAAGTGTTTAAATAACTTGTCCATAGTTACAGAGCTAGAAAATGGTTAGGCTGATTTGGAGAGGGTGAAATAAGAGGCGGGAAGAATTGTTAGGAGGCTAATTGGGGACCCAGAGCTCTTATGCCTCGACCCTCTTCTCTATTTTCATCTTTATTCCTGAGTTACCACATCTCATCTCATTGAATTCCATGGCTCTAATGATTGCCCACATTTGTATTCCCAGTTCTGGACTCTCCCCTGAACCTCCCACGCCCCTGGCTCTTCCCTTACTTCTCCCATGGCTTGTTCATCCAGCCGCCTGCCTGACATTTTCACTTGAACATCCATTTGTTTCATATGGGCCAGGTCCTGCTTTACATACCTTATTTTATTTTTATCTTGTTAATATTATCACCATTTTACATTGTTGCTTAGAAAGCTTAAATACCCATAATTAGTGTGTGTTGGGGTTGGGAGTTTGAATGCAACCTTGCTTGACTTTAAGATTTATGTTTCGGAAATGCCACCGTCATCTTATATGTACTCAAATATTTTTGTATATTTTGTCTGTTTGGGGATTTTCTATTGTGCTCCACTGATCTGTTTTCCTACTCTTGTGTAAGAAGCAGACCATATTTAATTATAGTTTTAATATTTAATGTACTATCTCCCTATTCTTGCTTCCAAATTTTTGAGTAATTTTACCTGTTCTTAATAAATATTTGGTCAGAATCATTTTTAGAAATTATGAGAATTATTAGAAAAATATAGGCTTTTCATTAGAATTGTACTAAATTAGGAATAAATTTGAGAAGAACCTTATTAATAATGGACCATGATAAAGCTTTTTGATTCTTCAGTAAAATTTTGTATATTTTGTTTATTCATATATTTTTATTAGTCTTGTGAGTGGCTTTTATTCTCACTGAACATTTGAACTGGTTATTCATATATTAAAAAAACTTATTGCTTTGGTTACACTTATCTATTAGCCATCTTATTAGTTAAAAAATGATCTTTTCACTTCTAAGAAATTTTTAGTTATGCCTTTAGGGTTTTTTTTAGGGTTTTAGTGTAGTTATTTCTTCTGTAAAAAATTTTACTTTCTACTTTTTTTCCAATAGTTATTTTTTTCCCCTTGCTTTATTGCATTGGTTAAACTCTCTGAACAATGGAAAATAATAGTGGTGAAAGAGGGTATTCTATTTTTTTTCTGCTTTTAGTAAGAAAACCTGTCTTTCACCACTACATATAATGTTGATTGTCATTTGAGATTAATATGGTGGTATCTATTGATATGATCAAATTATTATTGTCCATTGGTGTCTAGTTGCATTGAATTTTATTATTAGATTCCTTAATATGTTAATATAATGTTGCAGCCATCGGAGATTAACAAACACTCTCACAAAAAGCTTCATTCATCATAAGGAATACATTGGACATAGGTAAAATGACTTGTAAAAAGCAAGCATGCTATCAGTAGGAGGTAGTTAAAAGCAAAAAAAGGGAAAATAAACTACATTGACAGAAGGATTTAGCAAACACAGGGGTCATGGGACCCAGCATATTTTAATCATGTGAATAGCCCTTAAGGATATCATTCTTTTATAGCACATCGTGGAAATTCGTGTTGGTAATGGTAATTCCTCAACCAAATTAAACTATAGTATTCACTATACTTTATTTTTCAGGATAGAGATCGATGGCTTATAATAAAAATATTTCAGTGAAATATTTAAAATCAAGAATTGTTTGATGTTGTATTTGAATAGTTTCCTTATTTGGATTATCATAGTTCCAACTGACTTCTTATAAAAAAAGGCATTACTATCACTGATGAAATGCATATGTATTTTCCTTCTGTTAGCAGTAAGTCCTATGTAGGAGGATGCTGTCTATTTTTTATCATGCATTCTAATCATTTAGGACAGTATCATGCACTCTTTCACTTCCATGAACCCAATCATAAAAGGAAGTAGTGATCTGGTGGGAAGAGACTCTGTGGCCATTCTTGGATTCCAACCCCATTTTGTCTTGTCTTAATACTTTATGTGATCTTGGATGGGTTAACCGTCTCTCTGAGCCTCAGTTTACTCACTTTTACAGAGGAACCAAACATGTCAGCCAGGATTTTGGTGAAGATGAAATGAATTGAAATGTGGGAACTGATGGGCAAGCCATAGGTACCCAGTGAAGCTCAGTATGACAGTGAAGTTGAGTCACAAAATTGACAACCACTTCACAGACTTAACATGTCTTTAACCCAGGCTTTGGAGGTATGTAGTTGTTTGATTCTGATATCTTCAATTTCTTACGATAATGAACTGTGACACTGTAGCACCCACTCTACTTGTCGGTTTTTTCTTGCTGATTGACTGACTGATCTGAGTTTGGAGACAGAAGATAAATGAGGTATACTTCTAATTAGAGTTTATTTAGCACATGACACCAAGCACTACTCATGAATATTGATTTCCATTAACATTACTGACAAACACATTATTATGCACATTATATCTTAATTCACTGTATGCTTGGCTTTTTGATTTATGATGAATCTGTGATTTCTCAGAAGAAAAATTATGACACCAGATTTGGAATCAGGTGTGGCATGTTGCACTAAAGCTCATGAAGCCTGAGGGGGTTAGAAATTATATTTTGGGTGGTCACTATAGACATAATGAATTGCTTTAATTAATTGTTTTAAGTTCTAAAGAGGGTATGAAGCTTTTGCTCTACCTGCATTTATAGAAGAACCAAGCAAAAAAGAAATTTATGGTCCCGGAGGTTGATTCATAACATAAGGCAGTATTAATTAGTCACAGGAAGCTCGTATCTAAGAATATTTTTAGACTTACACATATCAGTTTAGCTCTTGTGATAACAGCAGCAAAAGAAAATTGCGTGAGCTAAAATACGACCATTGATATAGATTCCATAAAGCAGCTGCATGAGGACATCAGAATGGTGCCAGATTGTTACTGATAGGGACTAGAAATTAAGCCTAAGGCTGGATATTAAGAACTAGGGCCAGATGTTATTTTCATGAGCCCTTCCACTAACCAGCAGCCAGGCGTAAGCAGATGAAACCAAATTACTTTCTTCCAAATATTATTTTAGCACTCCAAGATTTGCTTAATTTGTTAAAGAAATTCCTAAATGTAGATGAAAGGATAAATAATTATCATTGAAGATTTAATGATATAAATGGCTAATGTTTATTGAACCTTTCTTATGTACCAGGCATTCAGCTCAGCATGGTATTTACATTTTATCACTTAATCCTCACATCATCACTATTAATTGGGTACCATTATCACCCCCAAAGGTTAGGTAGAGGTTGCCAAAGTTGACACAACTGTAAAAATGCAGAAGTTGGGATTTGAACCTAGAGGTGTCTCACTTCAGTTTTCCAGCTGTGAGCCATTATACTACAGTGCTTCCAGTGACAAGGAGTGAAATCCCTGGGTATTGCCCTCAGACCTGTAGTCTTCTTAGTCTACTGAGTATTGTGCAAAGCTCACCTAGAAGGCTGTGTCCCAAGGTCAGGAAGTAGGTAAGAAGTTCAGAGAAGATGAATCCTTTTCTGATAATTTCAGGGCTCCCTCCATCTATTGCTTTTAAAGAGTAACAAATAAATGGAGAATGGAGGCCAATGTATGTGACTGCCATAGGCTCTGGTGTGTGTGTGTGTGTGTGTGTGTGTGTGTGTGTGTGTGTGTGAGAGAGAGAGAGAGAGAGAGAGAGAGAGAGATGGGGAAGCCAATGTATGTGACTTCCATAGGCTCTGGGGTGTGTGTGTGTGTGTGTGTGTGTGTGTGTGTGTGAGAGAGAGAGAGAGAGAGAGAGAGAGAGAGAGAGAGAAAGAGAGAGAGAGAGAGAGATGGGGAAGCATATTCCAGGGATGCAGAGTCATTGTTATGGTGTCTTATAAACTAGAGGTCTGGATTGCCTCCCCTCCTCTATGCCCACATTCCAGTAGGATAGGGGCTACTCAAAAAGCATGATTTCAAGTTTCCACAAGATCCCATTTGTCTCCAGTAATTCCCTTATTGGGTTACTGTGTATCCAACTTGGCATTTACTGACATGGATTTCCCAACATTTGAGGCACACCTCTGTGTTGGATAATAAACTTTAAGGCACTAATTTATTCACTAGGAGGGAAAGGGAGCATCTAGTGATAGCCCCTAGTTATCCTCTGTTGTAGAGTGTGTATGTGTGCATATGTGTGTGCACACTCATGTAAACACCCATGTAAGTGCTTTCCCTCACTTGCATTAGTAGAAGTAAAGGAACCAGGCAAAGGGCGATTTTATGGTCCCAGTCAATCTTCATGAAACCTCTATTAAACACCACTTTAGAGATGAAGAAAATGAGGTGAAGAGAAGTTAAGTAAATTGTCAATGTTTAAATACCTAACGTGTAGTTTAAATGGGACTGGACCCAGACAGCCTCACTGAGAATCCACATTCTTATTTACTGCACTTGTCTGCTTTCCACCATGACCAACACCTATCTCTTTGCAGTTTGTAGCAGGTATCAACATACCTCTTTTACTCTTGGGCAAGTAATATGTAAAAATGTAGAGCAAAAGGAAAAATGAATGGGACAAGACATTAGAATGATTTATTTGATTGGAATACTTATCTGATAGGACTGTGTATACACTTGGAATATGAATTTGTGTCTGATCATTATTAGGTAATTAGACATTAATATGAACTGTCAAGGAGTTGGTTTGGTATAGATGGGTCAGTTTGATATAGATTTCTTTTGTACTTCCCATATAATCTTATGTGCATCTTACTAAGATTTCACTTAATTTTATCATTTGTTTTGCTTTATTAGTGTTATACCATATATATTAGTAGTTGTTTTCTGAATTACCTTTCATTAATAATTCTTTATTTTCTAATTTTAACTTTTGATCAAAGAAAAGATAATCTAAAATATATCTGAAATACAAATATCTAAAATGTAAAAAATTTAGTAAAAACACTAGGGTTTTTAACTACTGAATCTAAATATGGTGTCTGCTCCTATAGACTCAGTCCAGTAGGTGTGCTTTTCTTTCTTTCTTTCTTTCTTTCTTTCTTTCTTTCTTTCTTTCTTTCTTTCTTTCTTTCTTTCTTTCTTTCTTTCTTTCTTTCTTTCTTTCTTTCTTTCTTCTTTCTTTCTTTCTCTTTTTCTTTCTTTCCAAGATTTTATTTATTTATTTGACAAGGAGAGCGAATGAGCACAAGCAGGGGGAGTGGCAGGCAGAGGGATAGGGAGAAGCAGGCTCCCCAGAGAGCAGGGGGAGCCCAATGGGGGCTCAATGTCAGGACCCCAGGATCATGACCAGAGTGAAGGCCGTCACCTAACCAACTGAGCCACCCAGGCGTCCCTTGGGTGTGCTTTTCTTTATAGACATTTATTCACCAGTCTGTTCAGGTTTGTTGGTATGTAGGTATTATTTGTTTTTCAGACTTGGTTTTTTATGATTTTGTAAAAGAGTAAATAAAAATGGAGCAAACATGCTACTTTAAAATCAAATCTGTCTTAGTAATTTAATTTTCTAAAAATTAAAAAAAAATCACACACAGATACTTTAAACTAAATGGTGGTTTATATGCACTGTCTAATGAAGGGTGTCTAAGTAAATCATTGTGTCAAACCAGCCTCTTAAGGTGGTTTTGTTCAGACTGGTGCCTGGGTCCACCAGATGTTTCTGTTCTTAGAACACTCTTTTACTACTGACTGACACCAAGTAACACATATAATTAATATGCAAATAAAATTATCTATATAATTAGTACTTGGAGACAAGATTTAAATAGTCCTTGTCTGCACAGATCACTTTACATATTTATATTTCTGAGGAAGGTAACTATCTAATTATGTGGCTTTCCCACAACGTGGCTAATTTGGACCAATTTCTAGAAATCATGTCCTAATTAGATAAAACTAATTTTTATTTGTATTTTAACACTTTGGTTCTTGATGTAGGTAACAAGGAAGTATTTTGGTATAAGACAAAGTGAAAAACACACTATATTTGTGAGGATCTGGATTTACACCTCTGTTTGAGTCAGAATTGTTTCAGCCTAAGAGAGACTAGAGGTCCAAAGAGGAGAGAGAGGTGCCACCTGCCTGGATATCTTCTGTCACAGTGATTTATTCCATTGTCCACACTCATGTCAAGCAACTAGCTTTTTGTCTACATTACCAGGATATTAAGGAAAACCTAATACTTTATTTTTCTGTTGCTGTTCAGATCAAATTAAACAAAATTGACCAGCTAAAATTTATTTTAGCTTGGGCTGGATACTTTGTACGGATTAGTTGATCACAGGAATTTGGGTCAGGTCTATACTAATGAAGTAAAATAAAGAGTATAATACTTGAGGCACACATTTAAGAAGACTGGCTGTGAAGTGAATCAAGAGACACAGGCACCAGAGGATATATAGGGGGAAGAGTGAGTTCTTTTAGGTGAAAGAATCAAGACCATCTGAACCTTAGTGTAAGTAGAGAGTCTCTAATGCACTCTAGTTTCTGAGACCTTGAAGGTCCATTTATAAAGTGTCTTTCTAATTTTAATAGTAAATTTGTAAGAACATAGAAAAGCACATATTGATATATTAATTAGAAAGGGTTAAATCTTGATAGAAATTAATTTTGAATATGTGCTCCTCAATTATTAATTTCTACATTTGTTTCACAACCCTCTTGAAATGACAGCAAGAACAATCATTAACAACAATCACAAGTAATAGCCTGCTACTCTTTAAGCCATTAAGCCACGCATAAGGATTTTTTTACTTCTCTTATATTTGTCTTTCCTTAATTTCAATAGAGTTTATATTTATTAAGGATATTGTAGCAATAAGAACACAATCAAGTCGTGATAAGCAGCAGTAAATCCTGCTCTGCAATATGACATGATATGTTTCAGACAGAATACAAAGGCTTTTTTAGTTGTAGCTCTGTGTTGGGTAGCAGAGGCAAGAAATAGCAAGTCAGAAAGAAAGAACTAGTGCTTAGCAGTGTTTTGAATGGTGAGGGGCTCAGTAAAGGGTATTGCTGGAATGACAAGGGCTGGTAGAGTTAAAACAGGACCCCTCAGTACATCAAACACATTTTGTTTTCTATGTTATGTGTGGATTTGTGATATTCCTCACTGGGCTCCCTTGATCACTGCCCCAGGGCCCAGACTGTGCATGGCCCATGGTTGGTGCTCAGTGAGTTCTAATTTTCCCTTATTTCTCTATGGGACCACAATGACTCATTTCTCCATCTTTGGCCATTTGAGAATTCTCTCCTGTTGGATTTAAGTCTTACTCTGTTGCATTGCTTTTGCTTTCTCTGAGGAAGAATTTCTTTCATAAAGAATTATTTATTATATATCTTATATTCCCACATCTCTGACTCAAGATGAGCACAGTTATTTGGGTCTCCTTTTATACAGCGGGAGAATTCAAATTCTCAAGAATTTGATGCTAGAAGTCACCAGCAGTTCTTGAGCTCTGTGTTGATTATCTGTCAGAGGTGATGAGTGTGGCTAAACTATCCATGCCTGCACAAGTGCACAATGTCCTTCCTAGGAGCTGATTTTGGGAGATGGCAGACGTGGGTGATTGCCCTTCTTGCAGATCAGAACAAAAAAAGATGGAAGTTGAGTGGCTCAGTTTGATCTCATAACTTCTGTAAGCCTGCCTCAATAGCCTATTCGAAAGTAACTGTAAATGTTTATCTCATAGAGCTTTCATTTTTTTGGCCCAGTTAAAGAACAGTACTTCCCTCTCAGTTTCAAGATACTCCAAACTCTGAGTGTCTAACACGTTTGAATATTTCGTAGGACTTACTCATAGTGCATTTTATTTTGATCCAAGGTAGACTGGATGAACTGGGATTCCTTTTCACTAACTCGGAAATCTATCGTCATATTAGCAGCTACGTGGTGGGTGGCATCTGGATACCAGAAGTCAAGCTGCGGAGATGAGTTCAATGTTAGTCACAGTTATTTGTTCACCCAACACATATTTCTTAAGAAACACATGTGTCATACACTACAAAAGGAATCTGGGTTCAATGTAGTTAAGGTATGGACCCTTCTCTTAATAAGCTTATGAGAGTGTGCAAATATACTGTTGAATATTAGGGAATGGGAGAGATCATTTGTACTGATCACTTTTTCAGGACATAGATAGTATCTATAATGCAAAAAAAAAAGTTTTTAGTTAATCTGTTTGCTTCTACCATCTTGGGGTTGATTGGGGCTGTTTCACAATTCATTTAGCCATAGACTCTGTCTCTAATTGGGAATATAGATTAAAAATATGGCTCCCCTCACCCTGCCCCTGAGTCAGGCCTCAAAACCAGTTTCCCCTGTAAACTCTGGAATTCTGGAAGGTTTGTGTCCAACAGAAGGCGTAATAATCTCCAGCCCTATCGTTTTTCTAGTAGTATGTCCTTGGGCGATACTAAAACTCCTTGAGTTTTAGTCCTTTTCCCTAAAGTATAGGGTTAAGAGGACTCCATTTGGAGTGTTGTAAAGAATGTGAAATGGATATGAACTCTGGGACCTGCAGGCATTTGACAGCTGCTGATTCCCTTCTCTTTTTCTTCCTCTGGCTGAGAATTTCAGAAATTTGGTGAATGGGTCTAAAAGGATAGCATTCAGGTTAAAATAACTTTTAGAAGATTCCAATTCTTGTTGTTCTTCAAAATCATACTCCATCGTGAAATCAAATGAAGTACCGTTCCCCAACCTGGGAAATGTGAAGGAAATGCTCAATTCCTACCTACCATTCCAAGCTTGTAGACATGTCTAAGTCCACCTGGGTATTTTGAAGTTGAATCCCACTCTACCTCTAGGTCAGTCCGTTATGTGCTTATATGAGGCTGCTATAAGCCAACCAATATTTATTGGTTTATTTTGATCAGAAAGCTACAGCATAAATTGGACATATGAGAGATGTAGTGTGATTTAAAGACGTTTTGGACCTCATGGAGCTTGAACAGTGAGAGAGAGGTTTGGACAAGCAGGAGACAGTAGAGATTGGCAGTTTGGCAGATCATGAAGGACTTCAAATGTCACTCCGATACCAATAGAAAACACTTCTACAGTGCTTATTATGGCCAGGCGTCCTTCTGAGCGTCACCCAATTATTAGCTTACTTAGTCTTTATAACAACCTTAGGAAGTAGGTATGATTATTATCCTCACTTTACATTGGAGGAAACAGATCCAGAGAGGTTAAGTAACTTGCCTGAGGCCACAGAGCTAGTGTAGAGCTAGTATTTGAAACTTTGAAGACCATGCTTTTTCCATACCAGGCTGCCTCTCACTAAAAACCTTCAAATGGAGGAATATAATCGTCAAGCTTTAGAGCAGTCAGGCTGTAGTGCAGACGTGGCTTTGCGGGAGGCAGGACTAGAACCTGAACCCTGGATAAGGGGCTATTGAAATAGTCCTGGTAAAAGGTAGGGCAGACATAATTTTGGCAGTGGCAAGGGAATGAAGAGGAAAGCATGGATTTGAAAAACATTTGGGACATTAGAAGAGCAGAGCTTTCAGTTAGTTTGATGTGGTGATGTGGGGGTGTGTGACTAGAATAAATCTCAGATTCAGTTCTGGATTTAAGTATGCTGTGTCATCTTGGTCATTTAATTAACTGTCTTGGAACTTTGATTCTTTTGTTTTAAGCGGGTTTAATTATGCCACTCACACTAAAAATCTGTTGGAGAGTTTGATATGATACGTATAAGGTGGCTGACACAGTGTGCCTTGTGTATGGGAGCAACTGAATAAATGATAAAATGATCACATTAGCTCACTGGGTTTTAAAAGAGTGATCAAACGTCAAAAGTTTCCTTTTAAAATGGACCTACCTTTGGGAAGGGTCACATCTTGGTGTTATAAACCATTACTTTGATGTTACCAGTTAACCAATACCTTGATGTTATCGTAACTTTGAGAGAAACTATGCCCCTGGTGGAGATCAGGGTGGGAGAGAGGAGGATGGAGCAGGCAAGGCACTGGCAGGGAGGGGAAAGAGGCCCCCAGGAAGGTGTCAAGAAAGCCCGCCTCCTTATTTCACAATTTCCCCTAGAAAAAACTGTTGTTTGCAAAGCTTTTGGGAGGGAAAACAGGAGTGGTAATTTGGGGAAAAAAATAAACAAAAACAAGGGAAGCACTATAGTGGCGATCGGCTGATTTACCCAAGTAGCTTCTGCCACTTCCCCCTTCTTTGTCTTTGGAAGCCCCGCGTGTATTAAAAGTAAAATTCATAAGAGGCAGCTTTTAGAGAACAGAGATTTCTTTCTAACGAAAATAACTGTCTAAGTGCTTTACCTGGTTGGTTTTGGCCAAGTCCTTTATGATGTTTGCTTGTTTTTCATCCTGGGGCTTCACGCGGAGCACCTTCTCCCTTTAAGAATGTAAAAAGATGAAACAAGTGAGCTGTAAAGAAGCATGCCTTCATCCTCTTTCTGTCCAGAGACTGGAACGCGGGGCGGGGAGGTTTACCTGTCAAAGCGGACAGGAGCCACTGCGAGGATGGTAGCGATCCAACCCAAAGGCAGGATGAACCTCATGGTTCTTCTCTGCCTGCCCCAAGACCCTCTGCCAGCTTTATGCCTCAGCTCTTATCTGGAGGAGCAGCTGATTTCCTCTTAGGGTTCTGGTGGACGAAATGTTTTTCTAGTTGGGGAGGGAGGGGTCGGATGGCAACACTAACGCTGAATGCCCATTTTGTGGCAGATCCAACCTCACGCTACCCTTTTGCAATTGGGAATACCCATTTTACAGATGCCGGGCAAACTCATTTTTTAGGAAATAACTTGCCCAAGGTAACAGAGCTAGTACATGCGCAGAGTTGAGATTTGAGCTCCGTTCTTTGTTCTAAAATGCAGCTTTTCCATATGTTTGAATTGAATGATGGAAGAAATCACTTTAAATTTACGCTTGGAATCGGAGATGAATTTGGGGATCTGATGGCAGAAGCTTGATGGGTGGTCCTTAATAACATAAAATACGTTTTTGAAGCTACATTGTAACTTAGTAAATTACAAAATATTTTGAATATGCTAAAAATACTATAATCTCAAAAATATTGATGTATTTACTATCTAGATTTTATACTTTTGCCCTATTTTCTCTGTACCTCTCTGTAAAGAAGTAAATGTTACAGAAAGAGCTAAAGCAATCACATCCCCGCTCCTTTCTCCTTCTCCTGCCTCTGTTCTCGGAGATAACCCCTGTTTCTAAAGCAAGTTGAGGACTCCTAGAAGGCACAATTATATGGTTGCTCAAGTGTTTGTTCATTGGCTTGTTCTTTTTAGGATCTGGATACAGGGTTCAGTAAATGCTTTCAGAAAGTTGAATTAATGAAAGTCATTTATAGAGCATTCTAAATAGTCTCTTGAGGGGTGTTTAATTTTGAACATGGATCATTTGGAAGAAGGCATCACCTCTACTCGGAATTAAGGTAATCTAACAGAGTGAGTAAGTTTAGCTAATCAGATAACTTACTAGAATTTCCTTTTAAAAACTACTTCTTCACATTGACAAATGTATATAGATCGTCCTATAGGAAACTTCCCAGAGTCATGGTTATATATTTTTATTATCAAGATAGTAGTGTTGGGGAGATGCCCATGTTACATGTACAAGAGCAATAGCTTCGTCCCTCTCTCTGTGTTAGGTGTGCCCTAGAACATATCCCCAGGGGCTCTCCCTGCAGGTAAGGGAGAGGAGGGTTTTACAAATGCCTTCACGTTCTTGACATTGGACAAGCTCATCAGCACTAGAAACTCCCTAAGCAAATGGTTGCTCCACTCCTTCTGAGGATATATTTGGTAGAGGTACAGAGGAAAAGGAAGAGCTTGATGTTGCATTTAGAAACATGTAACCTTAGAGTGGCTCCTTCACCCTGAGCTGGCTTAGTCATTCTCGGACTTGGTTTCCTCATCTGAAAAATGGAGATGCAAATTGGACTCTGGCAAGTGCTGTGAGGGCTAAATGAGATAGCATATGTGAAGGACTTGGTGCATGGTAGGTGCTAAAATATATGCTCGTGCCCTCTAAGCACTTGATAAAATTGCCAGGTTCTGTAAACAGACTTATAGTTGACCACTGTCAACTGGAGTATTAGCATGTATCATGTGGTAGATTAAAGCAGTGGCTGTGGGGGTGCCTAGGTAGCTCAGTCGGTTAAGTGTCTGCCTTTGGCTCGGGTCATGATCCCAGTGTCCTGGGATCGAGTCCCGCATCAGGTTCCCTGCTCCGTGGGGAGTCTGCTTCTCCCTCTCCCTCTGCCTCTGCCCCACCCCCTTCATGTGCCTGCTTGTTCTCTCTTTCTCTGACAAATAAATAAAGTGGTGGCAGTATCCTTTAGGGGTGAAATATCTTTCTGTATTTGTTTTAATGTGGACTACTTCAGGAAAATTTTTTTTTTGTGTTACAGCTTTTCTTTTTGGAGTTTTATTTTCTGATTCTTCAAGGAATAAATGCCTATTGGAAATAATTTAGCAAAAACAAAATTTGAAAGAAGAAAATAGAAATCACCTTTAATTCTAACATTCTTATATGTTTTCTTAAGGCCTTTTTCTGTGTGACCAGTTTTAAAACTCTGGAGAGATCTTGTATGTCTATTTTTCAAGTCAAGTATGAAGGACACTTCTGTTTTATTTGGGGATCCAGGTAAATGTGTGAAGGATCCTGGTATCTCTCAGGGATAAGACTCTGATTATAAATAATCTTGGACTTCTTAATACCTGTTACATATTTCAGTTCCCTGTTTCTGGAATAGGATATCGACATGTGATGCTTTTAAGACTTCCCACTCCTCCCCAATTTATTTAGCCTCTGAAGAACAGGTACAAAAGATGGATTTCAAGAGTATTCCGAAGCATTTTCTCAGAACAAATGGTTTCTTGGCAGGCATAGTTCTGAGCAATCTTATATTATTGCATCAAAATTTATAAAAGATCTTGGCATATGTATAGAATAGGATGAATGGCTATTGAACAGCATATCATTTTAGGATTGACTTTGTAAGGTGATGTGTTGTTTCATAGGTCAAATTAATCTCTTTAAAAAGAAATTTAAAGTTGAATGCCTCACACAACAATAATTTTCCATCCTTCTGGATCTTTGTATTCCTAGGAGTTTTGTAATAGTATATGTCTAGCCACAGTTTAAAATATTGCTTTAGGGGTATCTGGGTGGCTCAGTTAGTCGGGCATCTGCCTTGGGCTCAGGTCATGATCTCAGGGTCCTGGGATTGAGTCCCTTACTGGGCTCCCTATTAAATATGGAGTCTGCTTCTCTCACTCTGCCCCTTCCCCTGCTCATGCTCTCTCTCTCAAATAAATAAATAAAATCTTTAAAAAAATAAAATAAAATATTGCTTTATTTTTAAACTATATTTTATGCATATTTTCAAACATTATCACTATAAAAGAGATACCCTAGAAAATGAAAGTGAAAATTCTCTTGTGATTTTACTAGACTCTTTCAAATACTTCTTCATCTTCAAATCAAATCCAATCAGCTTCTGGAATACCTTTAGATATCTCATAAAGGGTATGTTGAAAGAAAAATTTGTTGCCTTTAGTTGTGGATATTGGATTCTTGACATTGAAATGAAGCTGCCCTGCAAAATGCTGCAGGAAACTTGTCTTCATTATTTGAAGGGAAGTTGGCATTTCTGGACAAAGATGTGGGTGTGTGGCTCAGGCAGTGTCAGACCTGGCTGGGGGGGCGGGGAGTGACTACCTGCTCAAATGAGATGACTTAAGAGGATCATCAAGACCCCATTTGGCCCCCAAATAACCTCATTAGCTGTCATGGTTCCTTCTGTTTTTCTTCTGTGCCTGAAATTTTCTTTGAGCAATTCATATATGTTAGTTGGCAAAAGCAGGTGAATCCATTGGATGTTATTCTAGATATGAAGAACTCCCTTATTCCAGACTGGAAAACCAGTCTCGCTATGTTGTAGCAAGACCGTTTTGAGATAGGAAAAATTCAGGGAGCCATTTCTGTGCTGTTGGTTAATTACTGTTTGGGGAATGAGAGCTTGGGACTGAGGAAGGGCTCAGAGCCTGTCCTGGGATCTCAGTGTGGGAATAATTTAAAGGAGGGACGAAGAGAGAGGTGCCCTTACAGTCAGAGGCTCCTGGGTGGGCAAGGCTGGGCAGAAAACCTTGGCAGTCTCTGGTCTGCCTGGCAGGAGGTCATATGGTATTATTGCACTGGGAAGGACTAAAGCAGACATCTCTCCTTGTTTTAGCTCAGTTCAGCTCAGGCAAGTGGCACTCCTAGCCAGCTAGCTGTTGACTTTCAGTCGACCAGATATAGCAAAAATGTTTCCGGTGCACGAAATCTTGGATGCAAGGGATTTTAAATGAGAATATTTACATACTTACTTTCCTGGTCCTTATCTTTTTTGAAAAAATTCCTTGGAATTTTTGAACATTTCTAATTTCTAATTTAAAGTACTCAATTTAGAGACATAGTTCTTTATGGTTTACACACATGACTTTTGAACTTTGGGTCACACACAGCATTTCTTAGAGGTCAATGTTATCTGCTAGAGGTGGAGTATGGGAGTCTTGTGGAACTATCTATGGATTGAATCATATACGTCCAGCAAGATAACTTCACTCAGGTAACTGTGGTTGAGTTAGCTCTCCAATTCCCAACATGGGTATAATTTAAATAAAACGGGGAAAGATAATTTAGCTAAATTACATCTATTTTTTTATTATCATCAATACTGCTTGAGAATTCATGGGAATTTCTTTTTTTGCTCTTAAGTGTCTATTTAAATGATATATTACTAAATTATTAGGAAGAGGATTGCTTGACAAATTGTAGCAGCTGCACTGCTACCATCTAGTGGACAATTAATGCAATTAATCATTCTTTGGCTTGACAACTTCCAAACCACTGTGACTTCAAAGGATTCTTCTTTTGAATAGAACACTATCATAGATATTTTAACATGTTTTGCTAGCTATGGAATCCTATTTTCCTTGGATCCACATAGAAAACAATGAGCTCATATTTTAAAGTAAATAGAATAGTAAAGTAGATTTTAAATTAAGAGATGTTCCCAAATTGTACCTAAATACCTATTATTATATTTTAAAATTTGAACTTTGCATAATAGTCTCTGACATTAGCATGTTCAGTTCTAATTCTGGGAAACTTCAAGTCATGGAGTAATTTTTGTCTCTTTTGTTTAAGGCCTAACACCCTTTTGTTTTACCTCCAATCTGCTTTGTATCACCTTCCTGTAACAGGTCTCCTTGTTAACACCCTCTGACACCCTCTTGTTTTACCTCAGTCTGCTTTCCATCTTAGCTGGTTGCTGTTTTAAAAACTCTGATTATGTCATTTGCAACTGATTGTTTTCCATGGCTTCACATTGTTCTTAGACAAATGTTCCAAACCCTTAAGCTCTAAGCTCTGCTTAATAGTCCTTCCCTCCCTCCTCAGCCCCTGTACATGCTTTCTTCCCTCAACTGTCTAGGTTCCTTCCTCTCTGGCTTTCTTCCTACGGGTTCTGCATCAGAGCTGGCAAGGGGCACTCCCTTTATCCAGATAATTGTGACTTATTCTTCAGGTTCCAGCATTCCCTGAGAGAGCCTTCTCCCCCACATCAGGGAGGTAGACCTGGTATATGTTCTTTTCGTGTAATTTGTCTAGCACTTACTTGCTGAATGTAAATTAAATCATGGATTAGTAAATAATTAGTGAAATAGCTAATTATTTATTTCATGTCTGTCTTCCCAAATGCCCTTTGAAGGCAGAACTGTCTTTCTTTCTCGTTGCTCTGTCCCTAATTGCTTAGCAGTGTTTGGCATGTAGTAGACAGCTCATAAAATAAATGAGCTGAGATGAAAGCTGAAGCAAGATGGGGTCTTTTCACCTACACTACAATTTCCTCAATTTCCCCTTATATGTCTTCTTCCTCATAAGCCCCCATTATAACCTGTACATCTCTGCACTCTTCCGGTGTTGGCAAATACCCTGAGGACTTTAACTCCTGTATAGTTGATCCACATCAATACCTGTGGGTGGCTTGCTTAGTCACTGATTCACATCATTTTTGTCCCCCAAAGAAGTAGACAATCTGTCAGGTTCTAATTAAAATGATTCATTTTTATTATGATCAGTATTAAAAGATCCAAGTCGTTTAAAAGACTAGCGGCTTAAAAGAAAGATTGGATCTAGAAAATATTCAGGCAGACAAAAATAAGAATTTAGGATAGAAAAGAAACAAAGAGTGAGCACTTTGCCGTAAGGCTGTCAGGATTCTCTCCTAGTACAGATGTTCCAGGACGTATCTGGCAAGGTGCTTGATGGCCAGCATTGTCTCCTCACAGGTTGGCTGAATCTGGGATTCAGGGAGGACAAAGCCATATCTGCCTTTGTCCCGGAGTTCAAAGGTAAAGGAATATTTGATTCCTTGGTCATAAGCCCAGTCATCAGAGCCCCCAGCAGCAGGATCTGAAATGTGCAAAGAGCAGGAAAAAAAATGAACAAACCCCAAAAACACTAAATCCAGGAAGGAAATTAAAAAAAAGAAAAAAAGCCAGCTTTCTTTTATAATTACAACTGTTTCATTGGACAAAATATTATAGGTAGGCCAGTTTTCTAGAAAACTGGATTATAAAAGATACGGAGGGCAGTTTTAAAAAAATCAGTCCAATCTTACCTCTAAGCCTAATTAATGGCAATGATGTGTTTAATACCCCAGGAAGTATGTAATTTATAACATAACCTTCTCAGTGCACTTATATGCTATGGTAAACTGTATCATATGTAATTTGTTTACAAAATATAGATAATTTCCGGGGAAAGAATGTTTCCTAGGAAAATAGGTAAGGCTGCATGATGACTGGTGATAGGAGCGAACTCCAAACCCCAAGGAAATAGCGCTGATGAAATCAGAGCACCTTGAGGGCAGGGCTGGGCCTTTGTGTTTCCTCAGAGCCTAGCAGATGGGCTGGCCGAGGTTAGGCATTTGTTCAGTTCTTCAATCAGTAACAGTTACTATGTCACTGCCTTGTAGATTTTCTATCTGTTAAGTCACTAGGTCATTTGTTCGTTCATTCATTAATTCATTCTTTCATCTATTTATTCAGTCAACGGTTGTACAGCCCTCACTGAGCAGCAGGCCGTGGGCTCTCCTCTGGAGATGCCGGAATCAAGGAAAGATGGGACTTCTGTCCTCCAAGGGTTTACAGTATAATGAAAAAAGAACCCTCCCTGAACTAGTCTGCATAAAACATATAAGAAGTTCACAGTATACGAATAGGTGGGCTACTTCTGCTAGAACCCCTCAGGAAAACACTGTACCCCATATAATTCAGAGCAGGTTAAAAAAAGGACAAAAGTATAGAAAACCGTGTTCTACATAAAACTTAAAAAAAACAAAACCCAGGATTGGAGCCTCTCCGACTGCATGGGAGGCCCTGTGATAACAGGACTGGGCCTTTTCCCTCGTATTTCTAGTCCTTTCAGATCTGGGGCAAAAAGAAATCATACAAAGGCAAAGGAGATTATAAGTAGAAATTTAAAACGCGGCCTGCATAATGTGCCTTCCCAGTGAAATTTAAACTCTGCAGCATCTAAGTGAAATCTGGGGTCTAACCCCTACCTAACTCTCTTGCTGTGTGTCTCTTGCCACTTGGCTCGAACACACCGAGTGACTGGTCAGAGGGGCTGACATCTACCCCTGGAAAGTGGCTTGAGCCTGAATTAGGCCTCGCACCTGCAGTCTGTTTAGTCAGGGAAACACTCCTTCTTATACTTTTCTTCAGCAATTGTCTTTCCAGGTAAAGCTTCTGGGTCATTATCCTGGGCAGTCATCCCCGATGCTGTGGGATGGGCTGGTTGGTGCTGGAGTGTGCTCTTTCCTTGTGCATCCGCTGTCATAACATCTAGCACCCCTATATTTAGTTTTCCCGCTGCCTTTCTGTGGATTCTTCGAAGACTGTGCTGGTTCCCCCACTTCCCTTTCTCCTTTTCTCTTGCCTTCTCTCCATCCCCCCTTCCTTTCTTTCCTAGTACCTAGTGAGGACCTGGCACATAGTAGTGGCTGCTCAATGGATGTTGACTGAGCGCAAGTGTTTGCTTGGGTCGGAGGGGATATTTTTTCTGAACAGAAAACTGATGACATGTCATATAAAAAAATTCACTGTCAGGCAAAAGCCACATGCTTTAAATGATCTGAAAGGAAAGGCTCTGGGAACCATTTGTCGCCTTTTTAGGCGTGTGGTCTCGTTGCACAGTTCTGAAGCCAAGACTCACAGATTGTTGTAGCTCCTGGGCCATATGTGTACTCGGTGCCATGCAGGGTGGCAAGTTTTTTTACGGTAGCTTTTGCCAGGGCATTCTGCAAGAGAACCAGCAGTTAGTGAGTAAATAAATAAAAGCACACACTGACAAACAAACATCTGTACATTATTTTTAAGACATTGAAGAGGCATAAGACACAGTTTGGGTTAGTTTTATTCCTCCTCGGTGCCCATCCAATTTTTCTCTGTAACCTGGTCGTAGGATCCAAGCGATTCTTGTGAAAATATGTCTTCCCTAAATGCCCTCTCCAGGCACTCACTCTGGGCTTCCCTCTGAATGTGTCATACTGTGGCAACACCATTTGCTGGCCTCTGAGTTCTCAGTGACTTTTTCTGTCTTTTATCTCCATGTCTTCAGGGTCCAGGCCAAGGCTTACTACTTAGTGGTTGTCCAGGAACTATTTGTTGGAACTCTGAAGATAATTAGCATCTTACCCTCTTATTTGAGAATTAGGTCTTTACATTCATTTTAAATAATTGTTGCAGTAAAGTATGGGTCCTAGCAATAACTTCTATTTTAGTCAGAGGACAATCTTTTACTTTCTTTTCTTTTTTATTTACATAGAACTTAGTGTGTCTTTTTTCCCCAGGCATTCTTCCTTAGGCTTGTTATACATTTTGTTTTTTTAAGCCTTGGTTTAGGCTAAAGAGACTACAGCAAACTGTAACTGTCCCAGATATCACATTCATTGATTTCATAAAATGTCACTGTGTATTAGGAATTAGGTTATGTGTAAGGATTAGTCTGGCAAATCTGTCTTGTCTCTGGAGCTTGTAA
Source organism: Zalophus californianus (assembly GCF_009762305.2). Classification (NCBI taxonomy): domain Eukaryota; kingdom Metazoa; phylum Chordata; class Mammalia; order Carnivora; family Otariidae; genus Zalophus; species Zalophus californianus. Next base: position 103,779,265 of record NC_045595.1, on the reverse strand, counting down.
GAGAAAAGCAGGAGACAAGGAGGTCTTCGTGGTTGAGGTTTTCTACCTAATACAGGTAAACAAAAATGAAATACATACAAAATGACCCCCAACAAAACAAAACAAAAACTACCTGGAAATGTGGCAGGTTATAAAGTCAGGATAAGATAGAATTATATGAGCTGGGGCAGGAGTATTAAAAACTACACATATGAGTGATTGGTTACTCAATTCAGTGTTCTGCCAACATAGAAATACTTAGAAATTGGCAGTTCCAGGGATGAGGGTGGTTCCAGCTTGGAAGATTTTTAGACTGAAGAATTAGACAACATCTACTCTCTTTCAAAATGAAGAACATTTGAATTTCAGAATTTTAAAAAAGCGGCAAATATTAGCTTATGTGTATTTTTTTCTTTAAGAAGCCGCTTCATTTTCTCAAAAGACCCATTGCTTTTCTGCCTCCCTGCCCCCCAACTCTTCAAGGGCAAGGGCTCTGTACCCCCAGCCCCCCTGCGCTGTAAACTTCCCAACATCCACTGACATACTGCATATTTAAATGAATCACTCGAATAGTAAGGCCTGACTTGGATGTCTTGGGAATGCAGATTTGAAAACCTGATTGTTTACCACAGGAGGATTAGCCATAATTCATTCTGGTTATGAAACTAGCTATACTTCATACTTTGGCATCATAATTATGTCTTGTACATATGCTTGGAAAGTGATGAGGTTGGTGATGAAATCAAAATACTCCTAGTTTTACAAAGTAGCAAGTTCCCTTAGTCCTTGTTCTAATATCAAAACCAGTTTAGTAGCGTCTTATGTTAAACTGACAAGGGCATGTCTACAAAACTTCAAAGTTCCAGCTCCCAAATTGTTAATGCTTCACTAACCAAGTGGTAAATTAGAAAATTTAAAAAATAACTATAAAATATAAGTCATGATATTGTGGTCCACTGAAATGGTGTAATCAGTTTCTTGGAACTAATTTAATGTTCTCAGAGTTTTGGAACAGTAACTTGAAAATTTTAGGGTTTTACTTCCCTTTGTTTTTCCCATCTGGTAAACTAATATATGCTTTCTCTTACCGCATGGAATCTTTACTGTTGTGATCTAAATATATAGTTCCTGTTGTTTAATCTTATTCTAACCAACCCACTAGAGCTAAGTCTTCTCTCTACCCTTTAATATAAGGCCTATTGCAGATGGAAATGAGAATAATCAATTAACAATTGCATAGTGCACAGAATAGATTTAAAAACCATCTTGTGGAGATGTGAAACGTGGTGAGGTGCTAATTTTTTTGGTAAGTAAATAGTACCTTTTCTACTATTCTATAATTTGCTTAACTTGCCATTCATCTGAGGACATCTGTAGTTATTTTTCTGTAAGGCAGAACCTCCGATTCTAAAGAACTCTTGTTCCTTCCCTAGTTACCACTCCGAGGCTTTTCATCTGCTCTGGTTTCCCCACCTCCCCCTTTAAGCCTTGGATTATTACTTCTAGTTAGAAATACAATTCTAATAAGTTCTGGGGATCTAAGGTACAGCATTATGACTATGACTAGCAGTGCTATACTATATACTTAAAGGTTGCTTTGAGAGTAGAGCTTTAATGTTCTCACAATAACAGAACAAGAAAACAGCAACAACAACAAAATGGTACTTATGTGAGGTAAAGAATGTGTCAACTAATGTGTTGAACATTTCCCTATATATATGTGCATCAAATCATCACATTGTACCCCTTAACCTCACACAGTGTTATATGTCAATTATATCTCAATAAAGCTGGGGAAAAAAAGATGATTCTGCAATATTAGTTCCAAACATGAGCAGTTATGAAGACTAGAAAAGATTTAGGACAAGAAGATCATTGAAGTTATCTATTAAACTCCTGTGTCTGTTGACCTTCAAGTCACTTAATATGTTTATTGGTGTGACCTAATATATGAGTTATCTGACAAAACTGAAGGGGCCTGCTTGCGATCTGTTATCTCTTTTGACTTATAACTTACCATTTTAGTCTTAACTACCGTTAGGGCCACACAAAAATATTCAGTTTGCCTTTCCTCAAAGTGATAACCAAACGCTTTCTAGGACTTCCTAGGCATCTTCTGGCAGCAACTGTTCTGCCTTTGGTGCTGACCGCAATATTTCAGATTAATGTTAGTTTAAAAAGGATGTTAATATGTTGCTGTCACTGGTGCACATTGCAGGAACATTTAGTTTCTGTCAGCCTTTACTCTCCTTGTCCTCATTTGCTCTAACCTCTTGATGTCTACCTCATCACTCAGCTTCTGAGTGTCACCTCATCACCACATCTTTCAGTGGCTTTCTCACCTTCTCTTGAAGTCCAACTTCCTTTCTTGGCCTAAGGGTGTGAGCCAGCCCCTCCCTTCTCTTTCAGTCTGCATCACTTGCTGTGCATTCCGTGTTCCTTCTGAGCTAGGTTTCCCTGAACTTCTTCCCTATACACCTGTTCCTGCCTCTCCTTACCTCCCTCACTTTGGGTATCCTCTCCCTTTGTTGGAATCCTCTTCTCGTCTTTGTTCACTTGGAGATTTACTGTTGTTCTTCCAGATTCAGGTTTAGTGTCACCTTCTTTGTGAAGCTGCCCCTAAATCTCTTGGGGAGCATCGATGTCCCCTCCTTTGTGAAGGCTAACACCACTATCAGAGTTCCTGTCACTCTGTTCTGTAATCCGTTGTTTTTGCATCTATTTGCCTCCCAGGTGAGCTCCTTGTGGGAAGGGGTTCTTGGCTATTTATTTTGTATTCTCAACAGATTGTATAGCATCTAGCACATGGTTGGTTGATTGAGTCTTATCCTAGGACTCGGGCATTACAGATGGGCCTGATTTGGGTGGGTGTGTAGGACGCTGAGCTCTGCAAAGGCTGTGACATACGTGAGTGGAGATAGGGGATGTTTGTGGGGAAGGTGGTTGGTACCATGTAGTGATGCTTGATGGGCTGCTACATTTACACAATGACTTCTGCTGTGCGTTTTACTTATTTCCATTAGTTTTTTGAAAAATGAAGTCTGTGGACCCTTTCTCTCTGCCCCTCTGAGGCCAAGAGACAAAAAAATCAGAACAGACATTAATTGACCAAAGTATCATATTTTAAATTCCCATGATCTTAACAAAAATCCCTGGAATCAGTGTGGGTCTTTTCTTTTGAAGAGTTCAAATACTTTCACAAATGTTACTCATTTATCTTTCCAACACTATCTGTCCACATTTCATCGGCATAGAATTTTCTCGCAGAATGGAATGCCACGTGGGGCAGCACGCTCAGTGGGAATGTTCCAACCAAACTGGGTGACTGACCCCAGCCAGGACTGGTAAAAGAGAGATAATTCCTGCATTTGCTAAAATGTTAGAGTGGTAACTCCTTTCCCTTGTACATTTCTGTAAAAAGGGACTAAGACAGCTGACGAAAGACCCGCAGAAGCAATAGCACATCAGAAAGCGTGATCCACATCTTGAAACTCCAATTACAGACACTTTCTTTACAACCTGTCATTTGAGGGACATCTTACATCCTTGCTCAATGGGTTCAAAATAAGAACTAACATTTACATAAAACCTTAGACTTTACAAAGAGCTCTTGATAAGAGCTAGATATTTTTATCCCCATTTTACGGATAAAAGAACTGAAACTCAGAGAGGATAAAAGAACTTTCCCAAGGGCATGCAGCCCCATAAGTGGCTGACTTGAGCTAGGTTCTTCTTGCTTTAAATCCTGTGCTCTTTTTCACTTCTCCTTGTGGCCTTCGAATACTTCAAAAGAAGTGTTGCTGGAGCTGGTTTTACCAATTGTAAAGAACAGAAGGAAGCTAAATATAAATCAGCCTCAGAGAAAACTTTGCTTTCAGTCAAGGCCAAACATGGCCAGCCTTTATTAATCCTTAGATATGAGTTTCCTACCATGTCTTATGCATGTTCTCTTTTGTCACCTGTTTTCTTAAAAAGAGGCCTTGGTCATAGAGCAAAAGACAGAGAGAGTCTAAAATGTCACATCTAACTCAAAGCCCAAGAGACAAAAGACCAACTAGTGTAATGTTTCCCAGGCTCTGAGCTCCAGGGGGCTGGTAAGATGAATAAGGGCGAGGGTGTTCTTTCCACTGACCTGCCTTCCCAGGTAACATGTGATCAGGAAGCCCTTGTCTCATGGCCGTGCTCATGGTCCTCATTGCAAGCCAGTGTCATGGGAGGTGGGGGGCTGCCTCATCTAATCCTCCACTGGTCCATTATTACAGTACAAGAAAACAAAAATTCCAAACTGACTATGTGGTATAAGCCAGTTCGAAGAAATTTTCTCCAGAACTTTGTTTCTAACTTGAAGTTCTGAGTTTAATTATTCCTCTGGGTGAATACATGTGATAATGGAAGCCTCAAAATGATCTTTAACTGCGGTTTCCTTCCTTCTGTTCTGTGATAATGGGTAACTTACACCAAGGGAACAATGAAGAATTTAACTTTTATAATTTTGATGCGAGAGGAGAAGCCCGGAAGGCCTACAAGCAGGCACTGAGGAGAAAGCCTTTGGGATTTGAAAAAACAAATATGTTTCTGAGAAAAACAGGAGAGTAAACAAGCATAGGCTCTGGTTGCAAAGCCCGAGATTAGAGAAGGGCAAGGAGTTAGGGAAAGGCTTGGCTTGGGAGAGCAGGCCTGCCCATCTTGGCATAGCCCATGGGGAGTGTGGGAATGCTTTCACGGATGTAAAGCAATTTTTTTCTTTGGCTGATCTGCATGCATATTTTTAAGCTCTTTAAAATTCAAGGAATATGTTAAATGTGAGTCAGCTGAAGTTGCAAAGTCTAGAGCATTTTTATGTGTGCGTGTGTGTGGATATTAATTAATTTAATATTAATAAACATTAAAAATATTAAAAATAAATGCTGTATAATGGGAATGTACTGGATCTCTTGCATTTCAGATTTGCAGAACATTGTAAACTATTTGTGAGGAGGGTGAAAGCCAGGGGCCCTTAGCCAGGAATGTGACTCCGCTCTTATCTTAAAGCAGGGTTTCTCAACCTTGGCACTCTTGACATGTGGGCTGGAGAATTCTTTGTTGTGGGGGCTGTCCTGTGCATTGTAGAATGTTTATCAGCATCCTCTGGCCTCTACCTACTAACCAGATGCCTATAGTACTTCCACAGTTACAACAACCAAAAACGTCTCTTTAACATTGCCAAATGTCTCCTAGGCGGTAGGGGAGAGGGCAAAATTAGTTTGAAAGAAGTCAGGTAAAAGACATAATTACGGTAAACATGAGTGTATTTTGGAGAAAGAATTAAAAAGGGAGACAACTCATCTCGAAGGCGCTCTCAATGCCTCTCTTCTTTGCTGATGATAGTACAAGTGTCTCTTTTAAAACACTGCTGTTAGGTCAATGCTGCTAAAATACCCTCTACTAGCAGGGCTGCCAGACTTCGCCAAAAACGCAGCGTACCTAGTTAAATGTAAATTTCAGATAAACAGTGAATACTTTTTCAGTATAAGTCTGTAATGTTTGGAAAATACTTACACTAAATATTATTTGTTGTTTATCTGAAATCCACATCTCTACCTGGGAGTCCTGTATTGCAGTCCCATTTACCAGGTGTCTGGCTCCAGAGCCTGCCGTGACGCAGGACTCATTGTGACGTTTAAGTCTCTCGGTAATCTCATCACCTCCCTTCCACTCTTTCTTCACAAGGAACACTGGAGACAGGCTATTTTTCAATCCTATTGCTGGACATTTGTTGGCTCTTTTCTCTGCCTAAAATGCACTCTTCTGGCCTCTGTCGCCCAAATCCTGCCCATCCTTCAGGGCCCAGAATAAATGGGGTTTCTTCTTTCTGTAACCTTCACTGACTAACCTCGTTGCCTATTACCATTTTCCTGCCCTAAATTCCCACTACTGTGCTTAGTTTGAAACTCCGAATTCTGTACTTCTCTTCTATGGTTTCTGATATCTGAGTCTTACCATTTCAAGAAGATCCTATCTTAATAGCAAAAATCACTTAATAGGTACTCAGTGAAATTTCTGGTAATTGTCTGATGAGCTGTGTTCTGACCAGGCCTCTGTAGGAGAATTTTAACAGGCCAAGAAGTCTCTTAAAATGTATGGTGATAAATCAACAACCAGTTTCTCTAATTAAATAAATTCTGCAGTTGCCATCTGATTTTTTTTTTAATATTATAAGTGAAATTTAAAAGTTCTGAGAAAATACCTGTCATGGCTGTTTTGTGCCTCAGGTCCTATCTACCTTAGCTGCTGGTAACCTGCTTGACAGCGGGACTGTGGCCTTGTTATTCTTGTTATTAGGCAGGGACATGGGGACAGCTGTGATCGGGTGTGCACATGGCCCTGCAATTATCCACCTTCTAATCACAACGTTTCTTCCCTCTGATTTTTATGTTTATCTCTAATCATGGTCTTGCTTTATGCTCACATGCTTGGGTGGAGCAGTGGATTTCTCTCTTGGGGGCTCATTAACTCCAATTTTAATTAAGAGGTAGGGAGGTGCCACTGGACTGGAAGGTGTTCGGCTTTAGAAATGGATTCTTATCTTTTGGTCAAGTTTAATAATTTTTCAGAAAGACTGTCATCTTTCTCCTGGTTAGTGAATATATGGCCATGAAAGCATAGGGCCAGGATCATGAAGACTGGGTCCTGGGAAGTTAGGCATCTCAGCTGACCACTGCAAATCCTTTGCAATGTCCAGGGACAGAGGTAATAAGGTATTTGTGGGATGAAAGACTATCTGATGAATGTTCTGCAAAACGGCTACCTGGGGTACCAGCATAGAACATGGCCACACAAATATGTGTGGGTGTCTTTGGAAATTGGGGCAGTCTAGGAAATTCTTCAGGGTCCAATAGGTCTAGGCCCAAGGCTGCCTGTATTACTGTGTTGGCTTAGCCGAGCCTTCATTGTTTCAGCTGGAAAATGAGAAAGGAGAACCAGAGTAATTCCAAGATTTCCAGCTGTAAAGTTCTGTGCTTCTAATGTAGAAATGTGGTGTGAGTGGAGTGCATATCAGCTTCCAATTTGGTCAGTCTGGGGAATGGGTCAAGATACTTAGTTGACCAGTTATTATCCTGCATTCTTGCTTTTGGACTTAGAAATGGTATTGTGATGATAATAATAATTATTATTAACAGTGCCACGTAGGCCTTTTTTAGGGGAAGGCAGACCAAAGATTTGGAGCTTCTTCCATGCTCAATAAGTGCAAAGATATGGATAGGTTTGGGAACGTTTTCAATTAAGTGTCCTTAATAAGAGGAGACTTTGACCAAAACGAGGTCATATAATTCAGTATTTCATTATTCCTCAGAATTTTGAAAATGTAAAGTATATTCTTTTTGTGGGCCTTAAAACTTGCTGTGAAGATAGTGATAGCTTCATACTGAAGAAGTCAACACTGAGGAACTAGAAGGCGTATGAAGCCATTGGAAACTCACAGTATACTTTGTATTCTTTCTTTAAATAATATAGTATGTGTAAAAGCAGTTAGCAAACTGAAAAGCATTATTTTTGTAAGGTATTTTTATGATCTTTCATACTTTTTCCTGATCTGCTGTAGATATATTTTTTGGTAGCTTTCTTTATACTCCATGCTATTACTTCTGTTCTTTAACTTCATTGGTCTTTTGCATTCTCATCTCTGCCTTTCTTCCCTCTAAAGGTTGTCTCATGATATGAATAATTTCAGGCAATGTACATGTAAGATCTTTCAGAAATGAAGCCACATATATTTTTATCATGACCCAGATATCAAAGATTCGTATGTATGTCCTAAATTTGGTCTGAGAATGCTAATAGAAGTACAGAATCATTTCCTTCAGTTTAGTCTTAGTCTCCTTGAAGCATTTTTCTTTTGCTACAAATATAATCTTATAAGTTTTGTAAGTTTAAGATAAATAAGAATCATATCTATATCTATGCACTGAATTCTGGGTAAGACAAAGCCCACTTAGCATTACTTTAAGAAATTCTGAGTTATCCATAATGTGGTGTGCCAAGAATACATCTTATAAATCTTTTCCTACCTTTAGTTTTCTACAGCAGGGTCGCATTTTTCTAGTTGAAAATTCATATAGAAGCATTAGATTTGGATGGAATATTTATCATGCCTAGATCAAGACTTTCACTTTTTTTCTTAATATTCTCATTACAAATAAAAACCATGAAAAGTCAATATTTTTCTTTATGAGAGACTCAAATTCTCTTTTGGATATATATATATATAAGCATATATATATATAATAAGCATATATATATATACGCTTATTAACACTACAGTTATGAATTGTTCCAGCAAAATGTGCTTAGGAAGTAAGTGAATTGGAATTATGCAAAATAAAAAGATTGAAAGGATCTCTAGTTATTCAAAAGATTTAAATTGCTTTGGGGTGTTGAACTAAATTCAGATTCTCAATGAATTGACTAATCAAATTAATATTCATCTTAGATTTCACTAGTGGGATTTAAATATTTCTTTTAAGATGGTAAGCAAAAGCTTAATCATAGGAAAAAATTATTGGAAATTAAAGTAACTTTTAAATCAATTAATGTGATATAAGTGCAAATAATTTTTGCGGTTTAGCCACCTATCTTAACATGCTTGGAAAGGATAAGAAGTAGCATGTACTTCTTGAATTTATTAGTTTTGTGAATACAAAATTAAACATCCAAGATAAGATTATTTTATGGTTTGTGCTTTTGTTGAGAATAGATTATGAATATTTTATTGTGATATAATTCTGTTTATTCCACTTTGTGAATTAGAATTAACTTATTTCCCAAATAGGAAAAGGTATTGAAACTTTGTGAAGCAGCTCATTTCCAGAGAACACTTCGTTTTTCTGTTAGCTTTTGTCTTTTAGAATTTGTGTTTTAAACTAGTTATATTAAGCAAACTGTATATATTATTGTTACACTTAATATGGTTTATAATTTTAGTTTTAATATTTTATTTATTAACTCATTAGTGCTTAGTTATTATGGCTTTGTCTTTTTCTTTTCTGATGTGGTACAATTTAACATATTCACATGAATAAAGCAAACAACATAGCTCCACCTTCTCTCCTTGGGACTGAAATCTGGGATCGAAATGAGGAGTTGACCACACCCATCTCTGGGATGGCTGGACTGTGAGCACCCACTGGGAACATTTAACAGATGGACCATAATTGGAAAACTGAAATAGTTAAAGGTTCCAACTAATGATGTTTTCCTTTGTTTTTTTGGCTCTGGATAAGGAAAATGGGAAGCAATAGCATTTTTTTTTTTTTTTTTAATGAGAAGGACCTGGCCAACTATTAGATATCAATTTTCTAAGAGGCTGAGTTATTTTTCCGTTTTGCTCTTCACAAAATGTTTATAGCGTTACAGGTTTTATTTGGTCTCTGAAAGACTGAAAGTACAAAACAATTTCCAGTTGTTAAAGTTACTGGGTCTTCAAATTTATGCATTTAGGTAAGCCAAATATCTATGTCATTGTCTAAGCGGAACACTTTTTTTTTTTTTTTTTTTGGGGCATAACTCAAATGCTTTAAATCTTACACTTGTTCTTTTAGATCACTGATTCCAACTTCTGGCAGCCAGATGTTTCATAAATTAGAAAAAAATATTGTTTGAAGGGTTCAAACCTACTGATTTAAAAAAATTATGATTGATATGTGATATTTGTTAATTTGAATGTCATAAAACTCTTATTTTATTTAACTTTTCATGTGGTTATATCATGATTCTCTAACAAGATTGGTAGTTTTTTTAGTCATGGATACTTAAATTTTTTTGCATTGTATCTAGTAAGGACCCATTCATATCATTTGTTCATTGATTGCTTTATTTCTGTGTCTCACCTGATCAAATAGTGAAATAAGCAATTTTAGGATCTTATCACTTAACCCAGTATCAACCAAATGGGCCAAATTCCTAATGACATCTGCCATGCTTCTGCCTCTGTCAAATCCAGCTCAAGGCAACTTGACAAAATTGACTTTCTAATTGTGTGTGAGATGAAGCTACTTTGTTGATTATCCCAGATGCATCTGAAATCATCAAATGAGTTAGTATTGTGGTGAAGCAGGAATAAGTGTACCTATTGTCATTTTGAAGATTAGTGACTAAACTGGTTTAACATGTTGGGAACTGTTTCCTGTATCAAAATGCTATCTCTTTTAAAAAGCTAATTTACCTAGCCAATTCCAGATTCCTTGTAAATCTGTAGTAAGTTTTGTTTGCTTCTACTATCAGAAATTAATAACGGAATCTTTAGAAATTGTTATTATAATTTTTTCTCAGAAATAGGATTTAAAAATTCTCAACAGTGAAATACCATATTTACTACCATGACTACTTACCAACTCAGCGTTGTTCTCTGTGAGTTTATAATCATAGGAGTAAGGGTAGAGCATCATTTGGGAGTATGAGTGGATTGTCAGATATGCTTTGATGGAAGAGAGGTTGCTGCGGATGAAATTAGCCAGAGCCTTGGTCTCTCGTTCGGATTCTGCAGCAGGTCCACAGTAAGTTTCATCACAGGGGCTTCGAGAAGCTCCGATTTCTAGAAAAACAGGTTGTTAATGGAATGGTCACCTACAGAAGTTATCACAAGGCATGTTTCAAACTTTCAAATTAGAAAGTTAAAAATAAGCTGTTTTCACAGGAGTCCTTATGATAATGTATGTATATATTATAAAGCATGCATGCATTTAGTCACAAGATTAGGGTGGTATATTTTTAAGCTAATGGGGTAAAAATTGCATGTGAAATCATCAGTGTGTCCCTGTGTAGTAATATAAAGTGAGATCAATATAGTGTAGAACGATTAATAAGTAGGGGACAAACTAATATCCATGAGAAGTTTCCTTATTACTGTAATCATTTTCTGAGAGTTGAATCAGAAAATTAGAATTATATCACCATTTCATTTAAATAATTATTTAATGACTGTGTCCTCTAGATTATACATTTTGAAGTAGTAGGATTATGTCTGGATAGCTCAGTCTTGTGTGTCTAGCATCTAACACAGTTGAGAGCACAATAGAGCACACAATACATTTTTTTTGAATGAATAAATAAACTGTTTATCGTCTGTGCTTTCAGAAAGTTAGAATTCTAAAATATAAAACTTTACATTTTTTCATGTTTTGGACACTGTTGTGTTTTCCTGTGTTATTTTTCCTCCTGTGCTTTTCAACAGATGCTTGCAAAATGGTCAGATACTTACTGCACCAACCAGCATCAAAATTTCTGTTGGGGTCTGTGCCAATGCAGTTACTTCCAGCCCGGGTGGAGCGGGTCTTTCTCCACATTCGGTTCTGAAAGTGGATTATGTGGTTAGACCAAGTATAAAAGAAAGTGAGTTGGTTTTAATTTCATCAGTCTCTCTCAGTATTGGTTCATATACCTTGGTCCAGGTGTAGACGTAGCCATCGATATTGAGCACAGGCAAGACATAAAAGTCTAACTTGTCGAGAAGTTCTGTCATGTGGGTCTCATGTCCATAGGTGCGAATAGCCTATGTATGAATTAGGAAGAGAATGTCATGGAAAAATAGAATGCGTGATGCTACTTAAATTTACATAAACTGGATGAATATTGACTTTGGTAATGAAAGCCGTGTCCCCTATTGAGGTAGACGTTACTAATATTTAAAAGGCAGTTAGCAAAATATTACCCATAGTTTTGGTTAAAATAGTTGTTTTTTTAATTCTGTTTCCAGGATATTCTATTATATCCATATATAACTCACATAATTATTTATTTAACTTTTTACTTTAAAGATGAACAAAGATTTAATAAAATTATAGACTTTTAAGAAACATACATATATTCACTTATTTTGTAATAGTACTGCAATTTTTTTTCAAAGTAGGATATGAGGGTAAGACCTATTCTTAGTAAGTAAGGAATATCTATGGATGGCTGTATGTTTCTAATATCATCTAGAAATTTATTTAAGTTTTGTGAAACTGCCTATAGATGGTCTCACTAGAGAGAGTGCCCAATAAGGAAGAAGAATGAGAAAGCCTTCCATTATGAAGTGAGCTCACACTGATGGATTTTGGGTGGCTCTGCAAGGCTCCAGGCTGCATAATGTGAAAGTATCTTTCTTACTCCTCTGTATTGAGTAGGGAACCCTGTTAAGAGACTAGTTCTCCCTACTAAGTAATGTGGACATTTCTCTATGAATGAAGGACTTCATGCTCATTTATTATGTTCTCTTAGTCATAGTTCCTCAGCCCCAGGATCATATTAAACGGAAATTCAACTCTTTCCTAGGCTTTCTTGAATAGACTTTAAAATATTTAAGTCTTCTATGTATTAATACTTTTTATATACTTTTTGTGACTCTATACATGTGTATTTATTACAATAATACATGATAAAATAAGTGATTTTTAGGCTGGAGGAGCTATAGAACCATTAGACCATGGTCTAATCTTGGAGATAACCGAAGTAGTGATAAAAGTTTTTTCCTCGGGCACCTGGGTGGCTCAGTCATTAAACGTCTGCCTTCAGCTCAGGTCATGATCCCAGGGTCCTGGGATCGAGCCCCACATCGGGCTCCCTGCTCCACGGGAAGCCTGCTTCTCCCTCTCCCGCTCCCCTGCTTGTGTTCCTGCTCTTGCTATCTTTCTCTCTGTCAAATAAATAAATAAAATCTTAAAAAAAAGTTTTTTTCCTTCTAGAGGGCAGATGGTGAGATATCCATTGAAGTGAAATGGTTATAATTGGATACATAACATGTCTAGAAACCAAGACCATGACAAATAGATACAGAAGTGTTTCACACAAAATACAGTATAGTGTATATAATCATGTGCTTATATTTTAAAAGTACCTCAATATTTTAAACTTCTAATTTTGAAGTAATTTTAGACTTAGAGAAGAGTTGCAAATACAAAGAGTTCCTACATACTCTTCACTTAGCTTCCCCTAATGTTATCATCTTACTTAACCGTGGTACAATGATCAAAGTGACGGAAGTAACACTGGTACAATAATATAAGTTAAACTGTATGTTTTATTTAGAGTTCACCAGTTTTTCCACTATTATCCTTTTTCTGTTCTAGGCTTCAGTACACAATCCCACATTGCACTGGTTGCCATGTCTCCTTAGTCTCCTCTTATCTGTGAGAGTTCCTCAGTCTTTCCTTGTCTCATGACTTTGACACAGTTGAAGAGTACTGGTCTGGTTACTCTGCAGAAGGTCCCTCAGTTTGGGTTTGTCTCAATATTTTTTTAATTATTATGTTAATCACCATACATTACATCATTAGTTTTTGATGTAGTGTGGAATTATGAGGTTTTTCTGTGTTGTTACTCTCTTTTATTATAGCTAGATTATAAGAAATTGATTTAAATAAAATACTTTCTACTTCCCTCAGCCAAAAATGATTCTACATACTGACCTCTCTCACAAACCATTGGCAAAATGCAGGGGAAATCCATTCTCTGGCATGGAAACCACAATCCATGAAAATGGCAGGCTTATTTGGTCCAGCTTTGCCGACCTATTGCAAACAAAAGGAAAAGGGAAATTGTGATTCATCACAGTCAGGGGTTAACATTCACTACCCGTCTGGGCTTTGGATTCAACAGGTGAAACTTGACAGCAGCAAGAGATATATCCCATGATTAAATTAAAACATAATACTAGCACAGTATGTTCTTGCCTCTAGACACAATGTTTGAGATGAAAGCTTACATGGCTGTTTATTATTTTTATTAAGCTTGACAAGCTCATATTTTCAGAAGATGCTGATTGCCCTGCTTAATTGTACTCACGTGGAGGTTATTTTCAGCTGCTATTATTAGGTGACATGACCAAGACAACTGGATGAGTAATTAGAAGTAATCATGATTGTTGCTAATCTTGTAAGAATTTTTCCTTCTCTCCCACTTACTCCTTGTCTTTTTACTTTCTTTATTAGAATTACATGACAAAAATGGCATTAGAGGATGACAGAAACAAATCGTTGATACGCTCTGTAATGTTGTCTGATAGATGTGAGGTTTATGAACATCTTTAGGAAATGGATTTGCAAACAACATCTGGGAGAGAAGAATTTCATCAAGATAGGTGATCATTTACATTGCTTACAGGAATGTGGTTAAATTTATAGGACTTCTCTTATTTTATTGCATTTTCTTTTGAATAAATCAAAATAATGATTTAAAAATCCACCTACGATAAAAGAAGCTGGGGAATCTGTTTGATTCCCTGGGGCATGTAGGCAGGGAAAGAGTTATAACAATGTTTGGGATGAGCATGTCTGTGAAACAGTTGTTAAAGTGTTAGAATTCATTGATTTAAAGCCCTCAGACATGGCAAGGTCATGGGTAAAAATGATTACCTTGAGGAGGTACATAGTGCGTCCTTCAAATGTGGTTCCAATGGCACTGCGAGAGATGAGGCCCGGATTCTCACTGGTGACTTGTTGAGTCCAAGCCTCTATCTACCAATGCAACCATTTGTGGATTAATGTGCCATTCTTAGTTCAGTTCCCACGGCAATGTCTGTCTAAATCATGTGCATATCATACCGTTTCCCAATTGTTGTACTTCTTATAACTGTGTCCAGTTGCACGGACCTGGCTGTCAAACTGACCTTCCAGCACAGATCTCAGGTTGCTTATCAATACCCTGTAATAAACCAAAGGAAGTGCTCCTGTGAACAAAAGAGTATTTCCCAGTGAACATATGCAAAAAACCAGAGTCACTGCTTTAGGAAATCCTGCAATACATTCTCCATGGAGTCACATGTGTCCTCTGAGTGTTCCTGATGCCCTTCAACCTGAGCTGCTCATCACAAAGAGTGAATATATCACTGGAGAGTGCAAGCATGGCAGGCCCTTTTTCAGCCTAAACTAGACATATTTAAGTGTCCTTGGACCCTAAATTCAGAAAATGGTTTCCTCTGGTACCTGGGGCATTCTGGAACAGGGCCTTGGGCCTTGGGCTGCCACATAAAAGTATGCACTTGAGCCCTATCTGTGGACTTTCTTCCGCAGGACTTTCCTGGTTTTAGCACTAAATGTCCCATGACATGTCTCATGTCCCAGGAACCAGTCAGTCCCAGGTAAACTGGGACAGTTGGTCACTTGAGGGCCTTTATCTAGGTTTTGAGAAAAATATCTTGAAAGGTGGAAATTCAGAAATATTAATAAACTAAACATTTATTAGGCAAAAAATGCTGGGTTTAAAGAACTAGTTTCTGCTTGCTTGTCTTTTGGCTGGTTTAAAGTAACCAAAGAACGGTTCTGAAGCAGGGTATTATGAAAATTGGTGACAGACCTTTGAGGCCTGCTTATTTCTATAAATGATTGTTCAGGTGAAAGTTTCTATTATAAAAGGCAGGCCGGAAGATGTGGACATGTGTGACTTCATTTGTCTTTGCTACTGTTGAGTGGAAAGTATGTTCTGAAAGGATGAAATTTTATGAACATTAATGTCCTTGATCACAGCATTGTGAATATTATGGACAGAAGCTAGTTTTCAGAAACTTCTATTATCCACAGTCAAACCTTGAAATGTTTTTATCTGCACACAGAGAATTGCAGCCACACATCAAAAAGTCTACTTCTCCTGTGGCTGCCCCAAGGGCATTCTGATGAAGTATGTCAGGGACATCCTCTGAACCTCCCTCCTGGTCTCTCCTTCATTTGGTTAACTGGGGAATGAACTTGTGTCTGTTTATGGAAAATGCAATAAATTAATACTAAATGATATTTTCTTCCTAGCAAGAGGCAAATACTATCTTAAGGTCTTAACTGACTTAAGGTGGTATTAAAAATAAAGGGAAAAGGAGCAGATTTAAAAATTTAGCTTGTGGAAAGAGTATTTCCCAGTGAACATATGCTCAAGGCTTCTCCTTGAGCAGCCATTAGTACTTTGTTGGTGTATTAGTTTCTATGGCTGCTGTAAATTACCACAAACGTGGTGGTGTAAAACAACATGAATTTATTATTTTACAATTCTGTAGGTTAGAAGTCCAACATGGGTCTCAGTGGGCTAAAATCAGGGTGTCAACAGGGATGTGCTTCTTTCTAGAAACTCTAGGGGAGAATCTGATTCCCTGCCCTTTCCTGCTCCTAGAGGTGCCCACATTCCTTGGCTCTTTGCCCATCTCTTTTAACTTTGAAGCCGGCAACAGCAGCTCAAGTCCTTTGTGTGTCACATCACTCTGACCCCATCTTCTGCCTCCCTCTACCACTTGTAAGGACCCTGTGATCATGTTGCGCCTATCTGGACAATCTAGGATAATCTTAAAATAGTTTAAGTTCAGCTGCTTAGCAACCTTAATTCCATCTTCAAACCTAACTCCTCTTTGCCATGCAACGTGCCATATTCAGGTACTCTGGGGATTGGGATGTAGACATTTTGGGCAGGACCACCATTCTGCCTGCTTCAGTTAGCATTGTTACTATAACAATGATTATAGTAAGTGTTATAATTATATTTAACACCCTAATTGGATTGTTAGGGGATAGGACAGAAGGAGAAGGAATCCAGAATTAGGAATCAAAAGGTCAGGGGTCATAGTTTTGCCTCACTTGTAAATTGGCTTCAGAAAAATCATTTAATCTCTGGACCTTACTTTTATAGTTTTTAGAATGGGGCATTTGATTAGCTGGTATTAAATGTCCTTTTCAGTAATAAAATGCAGTGACTTGACTCAAATCTGTAGGCCTTGGTCATAGTTGTCTTTTAAGGTTTATGAAAAAAATTTAAACTGAAATTACTGGTTACCATAAACTTCATAAACTCCAGGAAACACCTAAAATAGATAGATTAGGAAAATGATTTTCAAATATAACATTCATAAAAACTAAAAACAAAAAAACAAAACTAAAGCAAAATAAGCAAAACAAAAACCTAAAAACAAAAAAAATCGACTGGCCAAAATCTTTTTTTGTTTTAATTTTATTATGTTATGTTAATCACCATGCATTACATCATTAGTTTTTGATGTAGTGTTCCATGATTCATTGTTTGTGCATAACACCCAGTGCTCCATTCAATACGTGCCCTCTTTAATACCCATCACCAGGCTAACCCATCCCCTTACCCCCTCCCCTCTAGAACCCTCAGTTTGTTTCTCAGAGTCCATAGTTTCTCATGGTTCGTCTCCCTCTCTGATTTCTCCCCCTTCATTTTACCCTTCCTACTATCTTCTTTTTTTAACATATATTGCATTATTTGTTTCAGAAGTACAGATTTGTGATTCAACAGTCTTGCACAAGTCACAGCGGTCACCAAAGCACATACCCTCCCCAATGTCTATCACCCAGCCACTCCATCCCTCCCACCCCCCCACCACTCCAGCAACCTTCAATTTGTTTCCTGAAATTAAGAATTCCTCATATCAGTGAGGTCATATGATACATGTCTTTCTCTGATTGACTTATTTCGCTCAGCATAATACCCTCCAGTTCCATCCACATCGTTGCAAATTCAACTTAATTCGACAAAATCTTAAAGAAAACAGCTTATTCCGAAATCATGAGTTTGAAACAACAAATGCTGTGTAACAAGGATGAACTTTTCTGGCTGAACTTTTCTTGAACTAAAACTCCAAGAGAAAATGGTAAATGACATCTACTTTCTCTTTAATAAGATTTTTCATTGTCAGTGAACTAGTACAATATCACCTAGGTCACATGGCTTGTTAGTGGGTCCCCAGAGAAAAGAAATCATCACTTAAATGCTCCCAGGCATTCCACAGCCTCAAGACAACTGGATCTAAGACCATAACCATGGGATGCTCTGATCTATCAGGAACAGGCTCTGAGTAGAGGGGGCAATAGACTGTCCACAGAATATTGCTATCCTTTCTCTGCACCTAATACTCAAATTCACATAATTTAGGAGAATAAGTGACTATATATGGATTAGTGTTTTGTTTGGTAGATGAGACATTCTGCTAAAGTTATTACTATGTTAGCTATTAAACCTTTACATCAATAATTAGGACAAAGAAGCATAAAAAAAGCCTGTTAAATTTAAGATGACACCCAGGAGTAAAAGTACCCTCTAGTAAGTTGCAAAAGAGCATCAGAATGAGGTTGAATGGAGCACTGGGTGTTATACGCAAACAATGAATCATGGAACACTACATCAAAAACTAATGATGTCATGTATGGTGATTAACATAACATAATAAAAAACTAATGATGTAATGTATGGTGATTAACATAACATAATAAAATAAAATTAAAAAAAAAGAATGTGGTTGAAATGTGGTGCTGACTTTTGCCTGAAGGCGGGGGATTGACCTCAAATGATCCTTTCTAGCCTTGTGATTATTTGATTTTATTAGATTTAGGACAAAGCACTACTTTAGCTATATTACAAATATTATTACTAAATAATGAGCTTCTATTCTAGGAGATTAAAACAATGCCTCTTAATGTAATAGGGACTGCATTACAGCTCCAAAATACAGAAGCGTGTACACTATTTTATACTTTTATATGTTCCTTTTATAGTGCTACCCAACTTCTTTTTAATAAACATGCAGGCGAATTAGATAACAGGGACTCCCAACAAAACAAGGAACAGAATGTCTGAGAAGGAGAGGCATGACTCACTTTTTCCCCCCCTTATAGATTCTTGAAAAAGGAGTATTTGGTTAGTTCCTCTACTACATGACCATTGCTAGTGAAGAAGACTGTTATGTACCCATTGCTATCCAAGGACACGTTCCTGTCTTAATCTGAAATACACAGAAGAATAATGTTATAGGAAGTTATATTAGTAACAATCCGTCTCTCCCTGGATTGCATAGGGCAAAGACAACCTTCCTGCAATTTGTAGGAAGGTATTCTGTGAAAGCCTGTCTACCAAAAGGTCTGTTAACAGCTTCAGAACAGTAGGTTGGAGATTTGCACCATCCAGTTCCTAGTCTTTCTGTATCTAAGGGTGCAGCATAAGCATAAAATACAAGTTACCATATGAGGTAATAGTGGGGTGCATAGGGACTGCTTACAGCCCCAGCAAGGATATTGCTAGTGTGCTTCTCCAGGATTTCTAGGGACTTATTATTATTTAATATTTAGAAAATTGTAGGCTACATGTGTGCTGAGCAGTGAACAGAGAAGCAAAAATTAACAAGAGCTTAGCTCTCAGGGAATATCCTATGTTCTAGATGAGACAACATTCATACCCAATTACCAAAAAGTTTATCCACTAAAAAAGGATGTGAATTTTCCACCTGATAAAGGGAGATTGATATGCGATTAGAAGCCATTTTACTGCTTATGATATAGGTAGAATTAGGACATCATTTAAGTAGCTCGGGTTAGCTTATGGTCTCTGATCTTCCTTTTGTTTTTCTCAAAGAATTATAAAGGAACTGTCATTAAGAAAATATTACTGAAGGCTCCTAAAGGCTAGGATTTTAGAAGTACTTGCTAGTGTAATAAGAAGAGCAAAAAGTCACAGACATGAATCTTAATCAAATTTTGAAACTTAACTGTTATATCTGCTTTAAAAAGACAGTCAATTCTTAAGGTCACATTTTGACACTTCCCTCAGGCAGAAGCAGATAGCTAAGCTATATGAAGCATGATAATGGGGTTAAAAAAATTGCTATTGACCTTTAAGAAATGTATCATTTCCCTCTTTGTACAATAGTAGACCATAGAAATAGTAATATCAGTTGCAATTTATTTACATATTGTTTTGGTTCATCTTCACAGTCTTTTGAGAGAGGCATTATATATTCATATTATGGATAAGGAGACTGAGGGTCAGAAAAATTAAGCAAATTATCTAAGGGCACACATTTAGGAAGTTGCAGAGCCAGGATTTGAATCTGGCCTGTTTTTTCCCCAGAGCATTTACTTGTTGTGTTATGTTGTACCACTTCTCCTGATGAGGTACAGACTTTATAGGTAACAATTCTGACATCTTCATTAGAAGATATCGTTTCTAAGATATCTATTCTAAGTAGAATATCATTTTTAAGATATGAAAAACAAGAGAAAATTTCTGTTAAAAAATTTTAAGTTACATTTACTCAAAATATAATGAAGACTTGAGCTTGTGGTGGGGTGTTGTTGGATAAACATTTGAATGTTCAGGACTGGAACCTGACACTGCCTCTTTGCTTCTTACTGATCCACTCCCTGGAGGAAGAACTTTATTTTGAAAGAAAAACCTCATTTCTTTCTTACCTCTAGTGCAAATGCCTCCAGGTTAGCATGGTCTCTCCTAGTTCTAAGCTTACCATATAGTCTGTTCTCTGCCTAGAGTATGATTTTTTCCTTTTCTTTGGCTAATACCGGCTAAAGTTTAACTGTCTCAGCTGAAGCCTCATTTCCTCTAGTGGCCTTCCCTGATTGCCTAGAGCTGGTCAGTTCCCCTGTATCTCTAGCTCTTTACTCTTCTTGACATCTGTTACACAGTTTTGCAATTCTTTGTTTAAAGTCTGTTTTCCTCTGAAGAGATTGGGGCCATATCTATCCTTTTTGGTGCCTGGTATATGTAGGCACTTATTATCTGTTTGTTGGATCAACAATGGACAACTGCTTCTACTTAGGAAGACACTCTCATCTGGAAAGGCTTACATGGACCAGTGTGGTATTTGGGGAGAGGAGACATGGGGTGATCAGCCTAGCCAATTCTGTTCTAGGCCTTTGGGGAATCACTTTCCTTTCTTTTAGTCCTTCTCTCCATGACTTCTATCACTAGAAATAGTGGTGGGGCTGTGGGGGGTCAAAGGACAGAAGAACCATTCAGTGTGACCCTAATCTTGTCCTTAATCTAAAGGAGTATGAGGAAGAAAAACAAAACTGGAAGTATCACAATTCCAGATTTCAAGTTATATTAAAACAGTATGGTACTGGCATAAAAATAGACACATAGATCAATGGATTATAACAGAAAACCTAGAAATAAACCCACAATTATATGGTCAATTAATCCTTGACAAAAGAGGAATGGATATACAATGGGAAAAAACAGTCTCTTCAACAAATGGTATTGGGAAAACTGGACAGCTAATGCAAAAGAATGAAACTAGATCACTTTCTTTCACCATACACAAGAATAAACTCAAAATGGATTAAAGATCTAGTGTGAGACCCAAAAGCATAGAAATCCTGGAGGAGAGCTTAGGCAGTAATCTCTCTCACATCAGCTGTAGCAACATTTCTCTAGCTATGTCTTCTGAGGCAAGGGAAATAAAAACAAAAATGAACTATTGGGACTATATCAAAATCAAAAGTTTCTGCACAGTGAAGGAAATAATCAACAAAACTAAAAGGCAGCCTATGGAATGGGAGAAGATATTTGCAAATGACATATCTGATAAAGGGCTAGAATCCAAAGTATATAAAGAATTCTGATACAACTGAATACTGAAAAAGCAAATAATCCAATTAAAAGATGGGCAGAAGACGTGAACAGACATTTCTCCAAGGAAGATATCTAGATGGACAACAGACGCATGAAAAATGCTCAACATCTCTCATCATCAGGGAAATGCAATCAAAACTACAATGAGATATCACCTAACATCTATCAGAATGGCTAAAATCAAAAACATAAGAAACAATAAGTATTGGCGAGGATGTGGAGAAAAAGGAACCCACTTGCACTGTTGGTGGGAATGCAAATTGGTGCAGCCATTGTGGAAAACAGTATGGGGGTTCCTCAAAAAATTAAAAATAGAACTATTCTATGATTCAGGAATTACACTACTGGGTATTTACCCCCAAAATACAAAAACACTAGTTCAAAGGGATACATATACCTCTACGTTTATTTCAGCATTATTTAAAATAGCCAGATTATGGAAACAGCCCAAGTGTCCATCCATAGATGAATGGATATAGAAGATGTGGTATATATATACAATGGAATATTACTCAGCCATAAAAAAGAATAAAATTTTGCCATTTGCAACAACATGGATAGAGTATGAGAATATAATGCTAAGCAAAATAAGTCAGTCAGAGAAAGACAAGTACCATATGTGGAATTTAAGAAACAAAACAAACAAAGGAAAAAAGAGAGAGAGAGACAACCCAAAAAACAGAGTCTTAACTATAGAGAACAAACTGATGGTTACCAGAGGGAAGGTAGGTGGGGGAGTGGAGGAAATAAAGGATGGAGATTAAAGAGTGCACTTATCATGATGAAAAAAATCAAATTATAAGAAAATATATGAATAATTGGTTAAGTTGAAATAAATACTGATTGCGTCTGGTGTGCACACACAAAAAATTAGGAGCATGAAGAGTCCTTATAGCTCATAATAGGTCTGGCTGCTCACTTGGAAAGAAGACTTGATATTATTTGGGACTAAAACTATGTCTAGCTGATAACAGAGTATAAACCAAATGGCTTATAGTCTATATATCATTTGTAAACCAGTAGCAGGTCAGATATCTTGCTAAACTGGGGTTCAAGAGTCAAAACCAATTTTTTATTGGAATAAGAACTAAACAAAATATCTACCAGGCTTAAAGTCTTAAGATTTGGAATCTAGGGCCAATTTCACCATGACCTATTTGTGGGGCTTTAGGGAAGCCATGGTTTTGGTCTTACTTTTACTTTCCCAGGGTTATTCAGAGGCTCAGATGAGAGCATATATAGGAAAGAATTTGATAGCTATAAAACATAAACTTACTCATATTGTAGTTCATTCCGCTCCAAAAAATCCTCCACAGTGAAAATATCTTCTGCTTTTACACGAAAATCAACTGTACTGTGAGGTTTGATTTGTGTGACAGAATCTGGTTTCCAGAAGTCAATCTGAATAAGGAGTAAGATATATTGTATTTGACACCTATAATTCAATGGGTAAATTATCATCAGCAAGCACACTATTACTCTACTCCATTGAGTTATTTTCAAACTCAAATTATCCATGAAATCTCTTAAAAATGTCTCCTTTGAGTGAACAAGAGTTGGGACCAAGCAGTTAGATGTCAATAAAAGTGTTTACACATACATACATGGCCTTAATTGATTATCATCAAGCATGAAGAACATATAATTATTTCCCATAATGTTAGTTAATTGCAGTATTCTATAATGGTTCTTTTTCTATTTATTGATTTTCTGGAGCAATTGCTTATTGTGATAGCAGAGTTTGTGGTAATGGATAAATGTGCTGAATGAATGATGATGAATTACTAGAGCCACAGAGCTTAATAGAAAGAAATTGAGCTTTCCTTTTTACTTTTTGATTGATTTATTTTATTAATTTGTACTTGGAACTCAGCACTCACAGTAATGTGAAGAACAAGGGTCTACATCTCTGACCTGTGGAAGATATATTGGAAAGGAAGATGCATCTTTCCCCAGTGGTCATCTTGGCATCATGGCCAAAAACAAAATGCTCTCAAAGATCCAGACATTTTCACTTGTTCAGTTATTCATCAGCTGTTATTAAGGACCTACTATGTACTAGGCTTTATACCTGAGACTAGGAATACACTAATGAGTGAATCAAACACAGCTTCTGTCCTTACGGGGGAGATTTTGGAGAAAATTATGCACAAAAATAACAGAATAACATATTTGATAATTCTAATGTTTTTCTTTGTGGATGTGTGATTTCAAATCTCCTTTTTCCATGGAAAAACATTAACCAAGGATGTGTTGCCTCTCTCAGGTTTCTGATTTCTTGTTTCTTCCTTGAGCAAAGTCCTACAAGCTTGAGGTGAGCCTGACAGTGGGTCTTTCTCTGCCCCTGTGTCTCACCCATTCCCCGTGTAGGTGTTTATGAGCTAGTCTCAGGCTGGAGGTGTGACAGGTAATACTTAGGACCATTGCTTGGAAACTTAGAAGGGAGTTTAGGCAAGATTTAGAGGTCGTTTAATAGAAACTAGTTAGGTAAGATATTAAGATGACTCAATTTCAGACACACTTGCCTGTGGAGAATCCAATAACCTATATCTTGTCCTGGTAATCTTCAGACCATTGTAGATGTCTAGTGGGTACTGAGTCATGAGTCAGGACCATAGGGAATGTCAGGGTAGTAGGATGCAGGGACATAGGGACAATATCAGAAGGAATTCCAGAAAAAAAATGTGAGCTTGGTTGTCGCTAAGGTGTTGAAAGGAGATAGTATTGATGATTTAATAAGGATTAGCTACACATTGTGATCTAGTGAGTCATAGATGAGTGGATAAAGATGAAAGGTTAAAAGTTAGTGGGGGAAATATAAAGACATGCCATGATAAGAACAGAGAAAGTGAGGGGCTGGTGATGAATTCTAGTTAGCCAACATTGTAAATAGAAGGACACTGAAGACAAGCATGTTATGGGAGAAAGCACATTTTTAAAAGTTAACTCTGAATTTGTGTATCTAATAAATACTTATCATTCCAAGGTGGGATGGGACAGGGATGTGTATCTTTATTATAGAGACAGAGGTTTAGAGTTGGTAAAGCACATAAAGTCCTCCAAGCATCTGTAGGCAACTTGACAATGACCCACCCATACATAATGCTGGGACCTTTCATTGTACTCAGGGGACTCCCCACTGCCAAGATCTGCATCTCTGTGTTTGAAAGCTCTTTCCCCTAGCTGGCAAAAGCCAAGCTAACAGCTTGCAGCAGGCAGGAGGTGGCAAAGAAAACTCTTTCCAGAGAAATGCTCAACCAGTGAGCCTGGAAAATGGATATCTAAATATTCCAATTCCCTCATTTCTCAGGTGGGATAATTCTAAGGTGTGTGATTTGCCCCTTTCCTAGAGTTCTCTGTAGGATTAAGCTCTAGTCATACTCTGTGGTAGCTGTCTTAATAGTGTCCCCTTTGTTGGCTGCCTTCCCTTCTCTACATCACTCCTCACTTCTCTGCCAGTGTTCCCTGTACTTCCCACACAAAATCTTTGCCCTCAAATCTTTGTCTAAGATTTTGCTTTGAAGAATCTATATTAAGATGCTAGCTTTTCACTTAGAGCAGCATATACCTGTTAATGTCTTGGTGATGGTTCTAGTACAATCTTGGGTCCATCTAGTACCACTTCAGAATAGCCTAATTGCTTTCTGAATGGGTTTTCTTTGCTATATTAAGTTAAAAGTTGCCTTTCCTAACCTCTTATTTATTTTTTAAATTATGTTTTATGTTAGTTACCATACAGTACATCATTAGTGTTTTTTTTAATTTTTTAAATTAACATAAAATGTATTATTTGTTTCAGGGGTACAGGTCTGTGATTCATTAGTTTTACACAATTCCTAACCTCTTTCTTGCTTATTGGTCTTGGCTCTCCTAAATATTGCGAGATCGATTTCTTTCTTTCTCTATATTTATCTGCATATCTACATACATATCTACATATACATCTCTCTCTATATGTATATGTATATAGACAGAGGGAGAGGGAGAGACTGAGAGAGAGAGAGACTGAGAGAGAAGGACACACACAGAGAGAGACTTTTAAGATTCTGCAGTGAGAATGATGGATTCTTTAAAATGGGGTAGAGTCTCATAGCTGTGAATAAAAAATGTTCCTAGTTAAAAAAGAAATGGGGTAGAGAAATCTCATGAAAATTTTTTTTAAGATTTTATTTATATATTTGAGAGAGAATGAGAGATAGAGAGCACGAGAGGGAAGAGGGTCAGAGGGAGAAGCAGACTCCCTGCTGAGCAAGAAGCCCGATGTGGGACTCGATCCCAGGACTCCAGGATCATGACCTGAGCCGGAGGCAGTCGCTTAACCAACTGAGCCACCCAGGTGCCCTCATGAAAATGTTTGACAGAAAACTTGTAGACCTAACCTGAAGTACCTTAAGATTTCAGTTTGACATGGAGAAAATTGGTCAGTAAATATACCAACATCCAACAGTATGAAGTTTTACAAGTGTGATGCAGACTTACTATATTATGGAGTTAGTTCCCAGTGCTTCTTAGGAGAAATGGAGCCAAAAATCAGGCGCAACTCAATAGCCTCATAGATGTTTACCAGTGTATCAAGTATGGATACAAATAAACTCAAAATATTATCACAAGGAGATAAATATACATTTCAGTAATTACCAAGACCTTGTGAATGAGATCTATATCTGAAATATGGAAATAGAGCAAAACATGATATGAGATATGGGGAATTGAATTATATGTTAATAAATTGTAAAACTGAGGTTATAAAATTGTAATTCCAGGAAGCTGAGTTACAAAAAATCATAAAGAATGTTTGTTGGAAGATAAAGGAATATCTTTATGTAATAGCACTGTGGGAATGTCAACTTAATCAGCCAGCTGGCTAAAAACTAAAGAGTCTTTCTTAAAATAAATTAAGAAACCAGCACAAAAGCAAGATAAAATAGTGTATGCACTATACATTCTTTTGGGCTTATAAGAGAATAAATATTGGTATTGGGGATCTTTGGCTCCTTACAAATTTACACAAATTTGTTTCTTCACATTGCATTTGACTATAAGTTGAACATCTGATAGACTCTTCATTTATCTAATGGAATTTTCTTTTCCTCTTGGAAGAAGAAGTGACTTCTAATTGAGGCTTAGTTCCAGACAGCAGGGAGGAACTTGTAGTAAAGTATAGTGGGGGTGATGGGAACACTGGAAGACTGTAACCACATTACTCTGGGCATAGCTGAACATGCACTTTACCATAGAGAAACAGAGTTCAAGAAAGTACAGAGAAAAGAGAATAGGTTTTATGGTTAATGTCTCCAATAAAGGAACAAGTGCAACTCTGATTGCAAGAAGATGAAATAAAACCCTTACTATATAATTACAGATGAAAAGGGGAGGCTGCCAGAGTCCCATGTGGTCACAGCTCTCCAGTACATTCAGCTTGTAAAAGGATATGTTCAAAAGCTGGGAGGAAGGACATATGGCCAAGGATGAATACAAAGACTAGATGCCCTTGTAATGATCTTATCAGGAAGGCTACAGTCCAGAATATGCAGCACTTGCAAGATTGCTAAGGAGAATAAAAATCCTTTCATTCATGTTGGAAATAAAATGAATAAAGAAGAAACATGCAGTCCCGTTTCTTGGAGCTAAAGCCTGATGTTTGCAGCTGGAAGAGAGAAAGTTACTCTATTTAACTATCGTTTGACTTTTGTCTTTTTGAGGCGGGACACTATCCCTTGTTTCTTCTCCTTCTATTGAGAGGTTAAATTACCATAAGTAAAACATTTTTCACATGTTAGGATTTATAGCAGAAATACCTTCTTTGGAAAGAGAACATTGAGGCCTAAAATGGAAGAGGAGAGAAGGGATTATACTGGCCATGTAAATTGCATTCAAAATTCCAGTTCTAAAGATGGTAATAATAACAAATATTTATATAGGTCTCATTACATAAGTTCTTTCTAAGTGATTTACCTATATTAAGTTTTTTAAATCTCACAACGATCCTATAAGGTAAATACTATTCTCATTGGACAAATGAGAAAGTTGAGACCCAGAGAGGTGTCCAAGGTCCAGCTATCAAGTGGTAGAGCCAGGAATTCAATCCAGGAGTCTGAGTCCAGATTCTCTGCTCTTGACCATTGTCAAATGCTGAATTTTAGGTATCTAAAAAAATAACTGCACATGTGATTGCAGAACTTTCTCAGCACTCTTGGAGGAATCAGAGCTTGAAGGAATCACTAAGGAGTGGAGGGGTAAACCTTGGATTTCATAAATAGGAAAACAGGTGAATTCCAGAAGCAGGAGCTCCTGGGGCTTGGCATGGATTCTGGCAAAGCTGCAGAGTAAACTGGAAGCAGATGGATTGTGAATGCTCAGGAAAGGAAGCTGTGATCCCTGGGAGCCAGCATGGTTTAAAGCAAGTGTAAGTCAGGCCTAATTAACTTCATCCTATTATTGAAAGAGACCACTAGCCTGATAGAATGCTGAATCTGAATCCTAGCAAAATATTTGACCAAGTCTCTGCATTTGTATTCTTCTTTATAAGCTGGAAAGCACAGTGTTAGCTACAGCTAACAGTAATGTGGATACTTGAACAAACTTATCTGAGGTTAGTTGGTTAATGCATCACTTTCAGTACTTAACACACTGGAAACTCATGATAAATGTGTATTGAATGAATGAACTATGAGGGAGGCCTCTAATTCTGTGGTGACCCCTGATTAACTTAATATTTTTATCAGTGACAAAGATAAAAGTTGGGAAAGCATGCTTGTCAAACTTGCTGGTGACACAAAGTTAGGGGGATGAATTATTTCCCTGGATGACTGAATTCATTTTTAAAATGATCTCAACATGCTGAAAACAGGCTATAAAGATACATTTTAACAGGGTTAATCTAAAATCCTGCATTTAGGTTAAAAAATAAATAGGCAAGAAGAAATAATACCTTGTTTGAGGGTGATTCATGTGAAAAAATAATAACCTAATGGTTTCGATTGGCCAATATGTTTGTTATAACCTAAGATTATTCTATAACTGTTCAAGATGTTGAAAAGAATCTCAGGCCCCATTAATAAATGTCTGCTTTACAGATGAAGACAGGCAATGGTCCTGTAGTATGTATTAATCAGAGCAAACCTAGAGGTCCATTGTCATTTCAGAAAGCTACATTTTAAAAAGGAAATATAGACAGAAAAATTGAGCTATATCCAGAGGTGACCAGAATGATCAGGTGTCTATAAACCTGTGCTAAGAGAGATTATAGAAGGCCTGGAAGAAATAAATCTTAGAGGTGAGACAGTATTTGGCTCAGCTAGGTCCAGTGGACTAGAGTTAGAGAAAGTAGCTTTTAGCTACTTTTAGCTACTACTTTTAAACTTAGTACT
This sequence comes from Zalophus californianus, assembly GCF_009762305.2. NCBI lineage: Eukaryota > Metazoa > Chordata > Mammalia > Carnivora > Otariidae > Zalophus > Zalophus californianus. Next base: position 103,750,541 of record NC_045595.1, on the reverse strand, counting down.
TTTAGCTACTACTTAGTAGTTTTTAAAGTCCTGGAATGGACTTGTAAGGCAAATGGACTACTCTGAAAAACAGTATTTCAGCCATCCCTGGAGGTACTCAAACGGGTTTTATTAGGGCTGGCAACTAGGGATGGTGTTTCTACGGAGGAAATTCCAGATTTGAGTGGAAAGCTGGAATCAATGACTTTTTATTTTCTTTCAATTCTAGACTTTCGAATCTGTTTCAGATTATGATACTGTATCTTCTTCCCCCCCATACCTTAAAAGCTAAAAGAAAAAAACCTAAAAAAAGATAGGTAGGCAGATAGATAGATAGATAGATAGATATAGACAGATGGCTATTTGGGGGCTAGAAAATTATGTTTTTGGTTTATATTTCATGAAGAAACAGGTTTGGCCCAAGTGAACGATTTGTGGTCAGCAATAGCTTCCTGCTATGTACATATATAATTAAAATGATCAGTTCTCATCCCATATACAGTGGATTTTTTAAAGTAGCATAGAGATTTTGGTTTCTTGAAAGTAAAAAAATACAAAAATCATTCATGGCTTTTTACCTCCTTTCCCCCCCACCCCTTCATGTCATGTCATATCATTAAGAGGTCCTGAATCAAGGTCATGAAAACTCAAGCTGTTTGATTTGGAATGAAAGAAAATCAAAGGGAACAGATGATACATGGGATGTGGAAATGAATTTCAAGTTGGACAGAAGCCCAGTTTTTCAGTAATATCCAAGTTGATCATTCTTCACTTTTGCCTTAGAAGGGAAGTGACTGTACATTAGATGTTCTGCGACCTTTGTGACAGTTCCATCTCATCCAGTTGTCATGTCCTGTCAGCTCCTTAAGAAGTTATCATGGATTTATAATACTATAGGGCTATGGCAATCTAGTTTAGGCAGAAAAAGAAAGTATTGTGGCATTAAATGTTTTTCAAGTTATTCCTTCCTATGGTTAAGATTTTAGTCATTCTTCCTTTGATGGAATCACAGTGCATTCTATGATTTTAAAGTAAGTGTAAAGCAAACCTATATTATTGGATCATTATTTACCTGGGTGGTGCTGGCCAACTTATGGAGTAAGTTGATGTGATTTTCATCTTCAACATTGACACGGAACACCTTCTCACTGAATGGTGACATAGAAAAAGAAGAGAAAATTTAAAATTGGGTAATGCATTCAAATTTTGGGGATAGCAAGCAAGAGGACTTACTCATTTAAGGAGTTGCTTACTTACCCTTCAAAGTGCTCACCAGAATGGTGAGCAGATGCTAGGGCCAAAGTCACAAGAAGCAAGAACACCAACATTGTGACTGACTAGGTCCTTTGGGTGTGTTTCACCTGCTTTTATAGTCCAAGGTGTTCTTTATTTTCTTCTGATTGCAGATAGGCACTATCAAATTTTGATTAATGGTTTTCCTAATGTTGTTGCCTTGGTAGCTGTGTAAAGTCCGAGAGGATATCTTTCTCAACACCTGTGGATACAGAGCAAATAATCTCAATTTGAATGTGAGACCTTGAATAGTTTGGAGCTAAATGAGTTTTAAATAAAATCCATTTTGTATTCTTTTTTTGGTAGTATTTTTTTTTTTCATTTTGAATTGAGAATTACATACAATGAATTATATATAGGTTTAAGTGTAACAGTTGATGAGTTTTGACAAATGCACACAGTCATGTAACAAAGATCCCAGTCAAGGTATAGAACATTTTCACCCCCCCCAAGAAGTTCTTTGAGTACCTTTCCAGTCTCTTTCTGTATTTCCCTCAGGCAATCACTATTTGGATCTCTAGCTTCATATACTAATTTTGCCTGTACTTCAGGCAAAACTTCATGTAAATAAAGTCATACCATAAATATTCCTTTGTGTCTGGCTTCTTTCATTCAAGATAATGTTTTTGAGATATATTAGTATTTTTTTTTGCCTTATTAGCTTGTTCTCTAATATTAAGTAATGTTTCATTGTATGAATATACCACAATTTGTTTATCCATTTTCCTGTTGATGGATATTTGTGTTGTTTCCAATTTTGTGTTATTATGAATAAAACTGCAGTAAACATTTTTGTACAGAATTTTTGTTGACATATGTTTTCACTTTGGGGGAGGTAAATATCTAAGAGTGGAATTGTTAAATATTAATGTAGGTGAGGGTTTCACATTATAAGATTCTGCCAAACATTTTCCCACAGTAGTTGTTCCATTTTAAGCTTCTACCAGTATCCAGTAGCTCTCCATTTTCTCCAACATTTTGGTATTATTAGTCTTTAATTTTGACAATCCTAGTGAGCATGCAGTGGTATTTGTGCTTTTAATTTGTATTTCCCTGATAATAATGATGTTGAATATCTTTTCAGATATTTATTGACCATTTGTAAATCCTTTTTCGTGAAGGATCTATTGCAGTCCCTTGCCTTTTTAAAGAAATTGGTTATTTGGCTTTATTATTGCTTTGTAGCAGTTCTTTATACATTCTGGATACAAGTCCTTTACTAGAAATATATATCACAAATATTTCTTCTCAGTATGTGGGCTTCATTTTCATTTTCTCAATTCTATCTTTTGATGAACAGAAGTTTTAAATTTTGATGGAGTTTCAGTTCATCCATGTTTTTCTTTCATAGTTCACGCCTTTTACATTCTTTTCAAGAAATCTTTGCCTATCCCAGGGTCTCAAACATATTTGCCTACATTTTCTTATAAGAGCTTTGTCATTTGGGTCTTATGTATGGTGTAAGGTAGGGATCAACAAAACTTTTAAAATATGGATATCTGGTAGATCCAGTACTGTATATAGAGAAGTCTTCTTTACCCATTTAATTACTTTGGTTTCTCTGTCAAAATTTATTTGGCCATATATGTGTGGCGTACTTTTGGGCTTTCTATTAAGTCCCATTGATCTATTTGTCAGTTTTATACAACTATTATAATGTCTTGATTATCATACTTTATAGTAAGTCTTAAGGTCAAATAATATGTAAATCCCCCAACTTCATTCTTTTCCAAGTTTGATTCTAAATACAGTACATTTCCATTTATATTTTAGTATTAACTTATCAATTTCTATGAAAAATCTTGCTGTAATTTTGATTGGGATTGCACTGAATCTACAGATCAGTTTGGGGAGAACTGGTAGAATTACAATATTTAGTCTTTCAAGTCATACACATGCTATCTCTATATATTTATCTGGGTGTTTGTCAAAAAATGGAAGGGTCTGAGATTTTATCCTACTTAGAAGATACAAAGTTATCCTTCCAGTTTCATAGATGCTGGCAGAAGATGTGAAACTTCTGGGTCAGACTCAAAGGGCTTTATTATGCATGACATAGCAGGCAACATAGACTTTATGTTTGTGTCAGTCCTTTAATTTCCCCGTCCCATGGGGGATGATATGAAGTTGTCCCAGCTGGATACTGGGTACAGAGGTTTGTGTCAGTTGAGGTATACCGAGTTTAGGAAACTCTCAGTCTCATGAGGGGGCTGCTAGCAAATCTGCTCATTGCCTTAGGGGAGACATTAGCTTTATTGTCCTGGAGGGCAAACAGAACTTTCCTTTGCCCCAAAGGGAGATGTCATTTCTATCTTCCAAGATGTTTGCTATATAAACATTTTTGGAAAGTCAAGAATAAAAGCTGTCACAGGGGTGTGAGAGGCAGAGCAAGATGGTGGGGGAGTAGGAAACCTGGATTTTATCTGGTCTCAGGAATTCAGCTGGATAGGGATCAAACCATTCTGAATACCTACGAACTCAACAGGAGATCGAAGAACAGAAGAGCGAAGAACAACTCTCTGAACAGAAAAGCGACCACTTACTGGAAGGTAGGACATGCAGAGAAATGAATCCGAGGCGATATTCGGGAGGATAGACGACGGGGGAGGGGGCCTCTGTGGGCCGCTTCTGGCAAGTGATAGAGCCACGGAGCACAAAATCGGAACTTTTAGAAGTCGTTTCCGCTGAGGGACGTCGCTCCAGTGGCTAAGCGGGGGGTAGAACCCTCGTGGGACAGTGTGGTCTCGGGACCCTCGGGGTCACAGAAAGACCGGGGATGCCTGAGTGTGGCAGAGCTCCCAGGTATCAGAGCGGGGAAGCCGGCTGCAGAGACGGAGCCAAGACGCTGGCTCTCAGCTCAGGGTTGCCATAAACCGTGATCCGCGGCCCAGTTGGGCCACTGCTCCTCCAGCAGGGACCCAACAAGCGGCAGATCAGGGGAGACGCCCCTTCCTCCCACAGGAGGAGCTGCACGGGAGCACACCGCAGGGATCTGCTGGGTTTGGAGACTCCACACAGGGTCAGGTGCCAGAGATAGAAACGCTCGGTCATAGGCCGGGTGAGCACAGAGTGCGGCCAGAGACCGGGGAGACGGGAGTGACTGACTGCTTTTCTCTGGGGGTGCACTTAGGAGCGGGGCTCTGAGTTCTCGGCTCCTCCGGGACAGAGATTGGGAGGCCACCATTTTCACCCTTGTCCTCCAAAGCTGTACCGAAAACTTGCAGGGAACAAAAGCTCCTGAGAGCAAACCCGAGCAGATTGCTTAGCCCAGACCGACAAGGGTGGGGCAATTCCGCCTCCGGCAAAGACATTTGGGAACCGCGGCAACAGGCCCCTCCCCCAGAAGATCAGCGCGAACAGCCAGCCAAGAAGAAGAAGAAGCAATTACGACTTTTAATTTTAAGCAATTAAAAGAAGAAACAAGCAATTATGACTTTCCACTACTGCATATTTATTTCGGCTAGATATTTACAGATATTTGCTAATATAAAAATACAACAGCCAGGCTGGCGGAGAGTTGAGGCCATGCAACCCTTACTGCACAGACCCTCCAACCCCTTCATCTTTGTATTCTCCTCCAAACGCTTTCTCTAAGGCTTTAAATAGTTTCCAATATTTCCACATGAAAACGACTGCACACCATTTCTGTGCACGGAGGCTGGGCTGAGCTCAGTATTTGTACTTCGTGGAGTAGTCCTTTGGAGACACGACCAGGCCGTGACCTTTCCGGGCACCCCGGTACACAGTCTCGATGAGGTCTATCATTTCCTGTTTGTCTTCCATGGCCCAGTTGATCTTGTTGTTGTTACCAGTACCCAGGTCAATCATGATGTGCTTGTTCCTGAAGAAAAACATGACAGTACACGGATCGTATAACTCATAAGTCAGGCACTTCTGTAATATCCACAAGATAAATAACTGCAAAATTTTTAACCTTCTTGGCTATACTGTAGAGCACCTCGTCCATCTTCATGCAGGTGGGGTCCCAGTCGTGTCCAAAGTGAATGACCACCACGCGGTCCTCCTCTGAAAGGATGGCCTGATCCACCTGCCAGCCGTTGTGCAAGTGCGGGAGCATATAGGACATCTCGGAGGTGGGTCCGGGGGTCTGCGAGGAGAACTGCGAGCACCCGCTCCTTCCCGCGAACTGCTTTGCTCGCTCCTCTGCCGCTTTTTTTTTTTTTCCATATACGACTCTATATTTGGTATCGTAATACCAAGTTTACCGATCAATGAGAACGACAGAACTCCAGAGCTAGGGGAATACTGCACATAGAATTCATGGCTTTTTTTTACCATGATGCATTAGTCTTTTAAAGTTAATTTTTTAAAAATTTTTTTAAATTTTTCTTTTTCCCTTTTTTATCCAACATCTTATCAATCCCTTTTTTTAAAAAAACATTTTTATTTTTCATTTTTAGAGTCATATTCTATCCCTTCATAGTAGTTACCCTTATTTTTGGCAGATAGGTATATAAGTTGTTCTCTCTTTAAAATTGTGAGATACAGTTTCTTCTAACATATCAAAATATACCCTAAATCTCTAGTGTATGGCTTTGTTCTAGTCTCCTGCCTGATCACATTCTCTCCCCCCCTTTTTTTTCTTTCTTTCTTTCCTTTTTTTAAAATCCTCTTCTTTCTTTTTTCAAACATCTTCTTATCAATTCCTTTTTTAAAATTTTTTATAATTTTCATCTTTACAGTCATATTCCATCCCTTCATCGTATCAACCCTTATTTTGTACATATATAAGTCTTTCTTTCTTTAAAATTTTAGGAGGCACTTTCTTCTAACAGACTAAAATACACCCAAAGTCTAGTGTGTGGCACTGATCTATGCACCAGCCTGATCATATTTGATCATGTTGGTTTTTTTTTGTTTTGTTCTGCTTTTGTTTGTTTTTATCGTTTTTTTTCCTCTTTTTTTTTTCTTTCTTTCCCTTTCTTTTCCCCTGGTTTCAGGTCTTTTCTGATTTGATTAGAGTATATTTTCTGGGGACATTGTTAACCTGTTAGCATTTTGTTCTCTCATTCATCTATTCTCCTCTGGACAAAATGACAAGACAAAAAAAATCACCTCAACAAAAAGAACAAGAAGTAGTACCATCTGCCAGGGACCTACTCAATATGGACATTAGTGTGATGTCGGACCTAGAGTTCAGAATCATGATTTTAAAGATACTAGCTGGGCTTGAAAAAAGCATGGAAGTTATTAGAGAAACCTTTCCTGGAGAAATAAAAGAACTAAAATCTAACCAAGTCGAAATCAAAAAGGCTATTAATGAGGTGCAATCAAAAATGTAAATGTAAATGTGCTAAATGCCCCAATCAAAAGACACAGGCTATCAGATTGGATTAGAAAACAAGACCCATCGATATGCTGTCTGCAAGAGACTCATTTTAGACCCAAAGACACCCTCACGTTGAAAGTCAAGGGGTGGAAAACTATTTACCATGCTAATGGACACCAAAAGAAAGCTGGGGTGGCAATCCTTATATCAGACAAATTAGATTTTAAACCAAAGACTGTAATAAGAGATGAGGAAGGACACTATATCCTACTTAAAGGGTCTATCCAACAAGAAGATCTAACAACCGTAAATATCTATGCCCCTAACATGGGAGCAGCCAATTATAGAAGGCAATTAATAATAAAAGCAAAGAAACACATTGACAACAATACAATAATAGTGGGGGACTTTAACACCCCCCTCTCTGAAATGGACAGATCATCTAAGCAAAAGATCAACAAGGAAATAAAGACTTTAAATGACACACTGGACCAAATGGACTTCACAGACATATTCAGAACATTCCATCCCAAGCAATGGGATACACATTCTTCTCTAGTGCCCATGGAACATTCTCCAGAATAGATCACATCCTAGGTCACAAATCAGGTCTCAACCGGTACCAAAAGATTGGGATTATTCCCTGCATATTTTCAGACCACAATGCTTTGAAACTAGAACTCAATCACAAGAGGAAAGTCAGAAAGCACTCAAATACATGGAGGCTAAAGAGCATCCTACTAAAGAATGAATGGGTCAACCAGGAAATTAAAGAGGAATTAAAAAAATTCATGGAAACCAATGAAAAGGAAAACACAACTGTTCAAAATCTTTGGGATGCAGCAAAGGCAGTCCTAAGAGGAAAGTATATAGCAATACAAGCCTTTCTCAAGAAACAAGAAAGGTCTCAAATACACAACCTAACCCTACACCTAAAGGAGCTAGAGAAAAAACAGCAAATAAAGCCTAAACCCAGCAGGAGAAGAGAAATAATAAAGATCAGAGCAGAAATCAATGAAATAGGAACCAAAAGAACAGGAGAACAGATCAACGAAACTAGGAGCTTGTTCTTTGAAAGAATTAACAAGATTGATAAACCCCTGGCCAGACTTATCAAAAAGAAAAGAGAAGTGACCCAAATCAACAAAATCATGAATGAAAGAGGAGAGATCACAACCAACACCAAAGAAATACAAACAATTCTAAGAACATATTATGAGCAACTCTATGCCAGCAAATTAGATAACCCGGAAGAAATGGATGCATTCCTAGAGATGTATCAACTACCAAATTGAACCAGGAAGAAATAGAAAACCTGAACAGACCTGTAACCACTAAGGAAATTGAAGCAGTCATCAAAAATCTCCCAACAAAAAGCCCAGGGCCAGATGTCTTCCCAGGGGGATTCTACCAAACATTTCAAGAAGAATTAATACCTATTTTCCTGAAACTCTTCCAAAAAAAAGAAATGGAAGGAAAACTTCCAAACTCATTTTATGAGGCCACCATTACCTTGATCCCCAAACCAGACAAAGACCCCATCAAAAAGGAGAATTACAGACCAATATCCTTGATGAACATGGATGCAAAAATTCTCACCAAAATACTAGCCAATAGGATCCAACAGTACATTAAAAGGATTATTCACCATGACCAAGTGGGATTTATCCCTGGGCTGCAAGGTTGGTTCAACATCTGCAAATCAATCAACATGATACAATATATTAACAAAAGAAAGAACAAGAATCATATGATCCTCTCAATAGATGCAGAGAAAACATTTGACGAAGTACAGCATCCTTTCTTGATCAAAACTCTTCAGAGTATAGGGATAGAGGGTACATACCTCAATATCATAAAAGCCATCTATGAAAAACCTACAGCGAATATCATTCCCAATGGGGAAAAACTGAAAGCTTTCCCCCTAAGGTCAGGAATACAGCAGGGATGTCTACTATCAGCACTGCTATTCAACATAGTATTAGAAGCCCTAGCCACAGCAATCAGACAACAAAAAGAAATCAAAGGCATCCAAGTCGGCAAGGAGGAAGTCAAACTCTCACTCTGCAGATGATATGATCCTTATGTGGAAAATCCAAAAGACTCCACCCCAAAACTGCTAGAACTCATACAGGAATTCAGTAAAGTGGCAGGATATAAAATCAATGTGCAGAAATCAGTGGCATTCCTATACACCAACAACAAGACAGAAGAGAGAGAAATTAAGGAGTCGATCCCATTTACAATTGCACCCAAAACCATAAGATACCTAGGAATAAATCTAACCAAAGAGGCAAAGGATCTGTACTCAGAAAACTATAACATACTCATGAAAGAAATTGAGGAAGACACAAAGAAATGAAAAAAACGTTCCATGCTCATGGACTGGAAGAACCAACATTGTGAAGACGTCAGTGCTACATAGAGCAACCTACACATTCAATGCAAGCCCCATCAAAATAACATCCACTTTTTTCAAAGAAATGGAACAAATAATTCTAAAATTTGTATGGAACCAGAAGAGACCCCGAATAGCCAGAGGAATGTTGAAAAAGAAAAACAAAGCTGGCGGCATCACAATTCCGGACTTCCAACACTATTACAAAGCTGTCATCATCAAGACAGTATGGTACTGCCACAAAAACAGACACATCGATCAATGGAACAGAATAGAGAGCCCAGAAATGGACCCTCAACTCTATGGTCAACTAATCTTTGACAAAGCAGGAAAGAATGTCCATTGGAAAAAAGACAGTCTCTTCAACAAATGGTGTTGGGAAAATTGGACAGCCACATGCAGAAGAATGAAACTGGACCATTTCCTTACACCACACACAAAAAGAGACTCCAAATGGTTGAAAGACCTAGATGTGAGACAGGAGTCCATCAAAATCCTAAAGGAGAACACAGGCAGGAACCTCTTCGACCTCAGCCACAGCAACTTCTTCCTAGAAACATTGCCAAAGGCAGGGGAAGCCAGGGCAAAAATGAACTATTGGGATTTCATCAAGATTTAAAGCTTTTGCACAGCAAAAGAAACAGTCAACAAAACCAAAAGACAACCGACAGAATTGGAGAAAATATTTGCAAATGACATATCAGATAAAGGGCTAGTATCCAAAACCTATAAAGAACTTATCAAACTCAACACCCAAAGAACAAATAATCCAGTCAAGAAATGGGCAGAAGATATGAACAGACATTTTTCCAAAGAAGACATCCAAATGGCCAACAGACACATGAAAAAGTGCTCAACATCACTCGGCATCAGGGAAATCCACATCAAAACCTCCATGAGATACCACCTCACACCAGTCAGAATGGCTAAAATTAACAAGTCAGGAAATGACAGATGTTGGCGGGGATGCAGAGAAAGGGGAACCCTTCTACACTGTTGGTGGGAATGCAAGCTGGTGCAGCCACTCTGGAAAACAGTATGGAGGTTCCTCAAAAAGTTGAAAATAGAGCTACCATATGATCCAGCAATTACACTACTGGGTATTTACCACAAAGATACAAATGTCGGGATCCAAAAGGGTACGTGCACCCCAATGTTTATAGCAGCAATGTCCACAATAGCCAACCTGTGGAAAGAGCCAAGATGTCCATCGACAGATGAATGGATAAAGAAGAAGTGGTATATATACACAATGGAATATTATGTAGCCATCAAAAGGAATGAGATCTTACCATTTGCAATGACGTGGATAGAACTGGAGGGTGTTATGCTAAGTGAAATAAGTCAATCAGAGAAAGACATGTATCATATGACCTCACTGATATGAGGAATTCTTAATCTCAGGAAACAAAGTGAGGGTTGCTGGAGTGGTGGGGGGGTGGGAGGGATAGGGTGGCTGGGTGATAGACATTGGGGAGGGTATGTGCTACGGTGAGCGCTGTGAATTGTGCAAGACTGTTGAATCAGATCTGTACTTCTGAAACAAATAATGCAATATATGTTAAGAAAAAAAAAGAAGAAGATAGCAGGAGGGGAAGAATGAAGGGGTGAAATCGGAGGGGGAAACAAACCAAGAGACGGACTCTGAAAAACAAACTGAGGGTTCTAGAGGGGAGGGGGGTGGGGGGATGGGTTAGCCTGGTGATGGGTATTAAAGAGGACACGTTCTGCATGGAGCACTGGGTATTATGCACAAACAATGAATCATGGAACACTACATCAAAAACTAATGATGTAATGTATGGTGATTAACATAACAATAAAAATAATAAAAAAAAAGCTGTCACAGGATGTGCAGAAACAGAGGGATCCATGGAGAATTCTCTCAACAATACCTACCCTTTTCTATATGCTCTTGACTTCTGGTGAATTTTCTTATGAGTATGCTACTCTGTTGGTCACTCTGATTAATCTTACTGACAGGGGCTAGGACCAAACTCATTCAATTTATTTAGTGTGCTGTTTAATTAAGGTTAGTATCAATAGGACTCTAAGCAGCATGATGCAACCAATCTGTAACATTGACCTCAGCCATTCCTCTCCAGGGTACCAGACTCAACCAGCTGAACAGATTCCATACACCATCAGTGTCTGCTTTAGAAAGCCAGGTAACTTTCTTCTTCAGTTTCAGTATTGACTGTTTCACTTTCCCTGAGGCAATAATACGGTTACAACAGGATCTATTAGCTACTGCAGAAACTCTACCATGGCCTGCAAGGAGAGAGTCTATGGCAATTCTATCATGCATAACAACCATAGTCTAAACTAGCTGAATGAAAGAGAAAACTCATTATTCATGCAGCTGAAGTGCTCAGCAATAGTGCTGGCTTCGCAAGTTCAGTTGATGATATTTATGTTTTTACATATATATACACACATATACATATATATACACATACACTTTCGTATATATACATACATGTATATATATACACACATGTATATATGCATACATATATATACATATACACATATATACATATAATATATATATGTGTGTGTGTGTCTATATATATTTATTGGAAAGATAGTTTTTTCTCAAAAATTTAACTCAGATCTTCAGATTAAATCCTACTGGACTGACTTGGCACATGCACCTCTCTATCCTTGAGGCAATTCTATAGTCAGGATGATGGGATGTGCTGATTGGCCAAGCCTAAGTCATTTGACCACCCCCTAGAACCTTTGCATATACCCCATGCAAAATATCTAATTAGCTATTACTGCTGCTATTGTCACCCTTCCCAGGATGAATCTTGAGCAGTCCTCACTTGTGTATGTCACTAGCTCCCAAGTCAAGGTCAAGATCTTAGGTCAGTGCCCTAGCTTCTAGAGAGGCTGGGAAAGTGGGATTTCGAATTTTAACTTTCAAAGTGGGAGCCTTATATTGCTCTTTAGCTAGAACATTCTCCAAACTTAGAGAAGGGGTTCAGATTTGGCCAGTTAAAAAGAAAGACAAAGATACACTAAAGTAAAAAGAAAGACAAATATACACTAAAGGGGGACATCATTATTTATGGATGACGTGTGGTGTTGTACCTGGAACTTTAAACATAGTAAACAGTTTATTTTAGTTGATGCTCTGTGAATGCAAGAGGAAGGCAATTAGGATTTTCAGTTAGTAATTAAAATTTGTTTTTGTTAATTGTAATACTTTTTCCATAGATATTAAAATTTCTGCTTCCCATCTCATGTTTATATATTTAAATTCTTTTTTATCTACAACTTGGTGATTAATAAGCCCAGAGGCACCTTTGTGTCTGTGTTTCATGTAACAGCGTGAGATTTTGGAGAGTCTGTAAACTGCCCCATGGTGTTATAATTCATCCTATATGATGTCTCAGTTTCTGGAAAAAGATTTCTCCAAACACCTTCCATGGTGTTAAATAAGAAGGGGTTCTGAGGTCAAATGTGTTTGCTTTACACTAAAACAAACTCCTTTAGTGTAGGGCTTTTTAGAGTCTTTAATATGTATGATAAATCATCAAAAAGGGACTCTGACAGCATTTCCCAAATGTATCTCACAATAGAGTGCCAGGTTGGTTAAGTCTAGGTAAAATTAGAAGACTTAGGACCATTGTTACATTCCAATATGTTTGGCTGTGAAACATATTTCTTCAACAGCATCAATTAGGACCAGTGATTTTAGGAACACATTTTGCAAAACTCTAGACTGAGTTCACAAATGGAATAACATTAACTTAAAAGTTTGGTTCTGTGGATTCTTGGTCTGTTTTGTTCAAGGCCAAAGAGTTTATTGTGACTTCAATGTTAAGGTCACTGGGTTAAGTGCTATGGAGTACCCAGAGATGAAAAGGACTTGATTTTTGCTCTTCAAGCCCTGCTGTGCCAAGCATTCAAGTGGTTAGGTATAAATATTAAAGGAATAGTTTTCTTGACGTCTTCCTTCTTAAAGAGTGGGTTCAACAGTTGGGTCAATTGATGATTCTGGGTAAACCATTCTCTCAACTTGTAAGCTATATAGAACCAGTGGAGGAGGGCTCTTCTTCACTGTTAAAGGACTGAATGATATATGGGAAGAGAGATAAATTAGAGAATATGTAATTTCTGTTAAGTCAGCGAAAACAATTTTAATGACTTGGAGGAGTTTGAGTACTTTGTACATGTATTTGTGTCTGTTGATATTAAATAGGAGAAATTTTATATAAAAATTATTTTTTCAGAAATCTTGTATCATCATCATCATCATCATCGTCATCGTTATCATCATATTCTGTCATCATTGCTAGACCATTTACTATGAAAGGAGAACTTTGGTGCCTTGATTCTGATGTTACAAACACAATAGGATTTTAGGTGATAGAGGGAAAGCTTTTGTTTTTGTTTGCATCTAATTAAGACAACCGATTAGTTCAGTCAATTCAGGGAAAATTCTGCTCAAATTCTTATCTTAACTGAACTGTCCGGTTGTTTGTGAGGCAGCCAGAATTTCCCTGTAACTTGATGGGTATAACTGATTGATGACCCTATCTGTTGGTATTGCTCTAAGGAGGGCAAAAACAACCAGAAAATGTTATCCAGGAGCACCAATGGCCTGTTAGCTTTGTGTAATTATATTTAATATTCCAATAAACTGCTTTTTTATGGATATGAAGAGGGAGGCTAGTAAACATTTTCTTGGCAGGCTTTTCTCTCTGGCATCTACGATGTTGATATATATTTATATATATGTTTTTAAACACGATCATCATCATTAATGGGTATAGTCTTCATATAGCTGGGGGGAATGTTGTTTGTTATTGAATTGCAGACCAGTATTTTTTGAAAACTGGAAGATAAACAGGACTCCTTCATCCCATAAATCTTACCACCTGACTCATCAATTTGAGGTTCCTATTGAAACAAGGAAAACATCTTTAATCAAGCAAATATTTGGAAACTGCAAACAAACTCTTTTTGGAATTTGGGAGATAATTAAAATGGACAGGTTATGACTGATTAACTCTTGAAGAATGGGTTGGTTCAAAGGCAGTTGGTTTTCTTTCTATCCTTATATCAACACTCCATCAACAGGAATTAAGGGAACAGCATAACTAGGCTCCAGCTCCTTGCTGAGGGCAATTAATCAGGACAGAAGAGTGGGGAGGTAAATTGGAATGGTGCCAAATAAATCAACTTGTTTTTGTACCTACATTTATCTTTGTTAATTCTTATAGACCATCTTAATATTTTGATATTTGTGTATTAGATTATGTATTTTAGGAAGAAATTCCAAGGTATTTCCAATTATTAAATGAATAAATTAAATGTTATATTTCCATATTAATGTCTTTACTTTATTGAAGACAAACTTGTAGGAAGATGTACCTTTCTACCTTTAATTCAAATACAAGAAATGTTTGTTTCATGCTATTTGTAAGGTAGAGGGGAATTATCTTTATTCTTAAAATGCTGTGAGTTCCTTAAAACCTTTTGAGGAAAGGACAGGGTTTTAATAAATAAAATGTTAATAATATAAAATGCTGTATGGGTAGAGAAATAAAAGCATAAGATCAATTCATAAAAGAAAACATCGATATTTTCTGACAGCCTGTTTAATATTTACCTGATATGAATCTTCGAAAAGGTCTGTGTTCTACTTTGCATGGCTCCAGTTCAATTTCAATTTATTCTTAAAATTAGTTTGGAAGGGCAACCTCCAGGCACACAGATAATGTAGCTGATGCTGTCATTTGGCGGTCTGGTTCTAACTACCAGATTGTTTTTTCTGTTCCCAGATTCTAACTCATTGAGACGCTTGTGTTTCTATTATTTTACTATGAAGTCATTTGATAGGCTAACCCTATGACAACCAGTCTGGTTGACATTTGAGGGTAACAGGTTGACAACAGATTCTCCTGGAGTCATTAGAAAAAAATTGACATTTAAGTGCTTAGAAAGATAATCAGTACAGTGGATATTCGCCCTTGGATTTTCACCCTTTAGGTGGGATATGTTTTAATGTTGGAATGTTCTACCGTCCCTTTGAAGATAAGATATCTTATCACCATGCTTTAAAAATCCTTCCAAAGAATTTTGAGAATTAAATATCTAAATTGATACCTTGATTGAGATTTCAAAAAAAGATTCAGAATCTTTAATTGTTCAGTTTCCTTTTACCTTGGAAGTTTTGGTCTTCAAATGCAAGGAGGGTTGAGGTTGCTTCACAATTAATGACCTAATTTTGCAGCACTACATGCTGTTCCCCAACGCTGATCTGACATGGAGGCAGGTCTGTTAAACATGATGTCAGCAGGAATTATTTTGACAGCTGCCAGCAGCAGTAACATAAGGCTCAAGAAGTTTTCATTTTAGAATATGGTAGCCTAGAATATTGATCTGTATACATATTAATGGGCAATCAAAGACGGTAGCACAGTATTCAAGAGAAGAACACACAAGGAAAAGTGATCACATTAATCAAACAAAACACCAGTTTTCTCGGGAAACACTGGAAGGTAAGTTTGAAACATAAGAAATATCCCCGCTAATTTCAAATTAGACCAGCAGAATCAAAAACACATTTTTCCTTTTGATGGTGTCTGATACTGCTATACTGCCACGAGGAGTGATTCCAAACTGCATGAAATGGCATCCCTGATACATGGAATATTGGCTGTTGACAGGTCCCCTTTAATCTGAGGAGAGTGCCTCTGTGGATGGGCTACAGTTTTCATTTTCAGGATTGATGATCCAGCATCAGATTATATGATAAACTTCCTCAAAGCATGGTCTTGTGTTTTCTAACACTGTTAGAAAACATTCAGTGTCTGCATTTCAGAATGGTAACACAAGGATAAATCAAATAGCAAATTAAATTTAGGTATGCCATCTGCTGCCTTTGTTTTATGAATTCCAGCCCATAGGACATTGACTGGGCATGAATGTGTAAGCCATTGTCTTTTATTGTCGGACTTACTACAAATATTGGACAAATGTTCATCCATGCTGTCAGTCTTCTTGGAAAGAGTAAAATTCAGCAAAAGTGTAATTTTTTTTTTAGTTGTTGTGTGTTTTTTGTTTTAATAAAAATGAACCACAACAGAAGAAAAAACAGCATGTATTCGTTTCTCCGAGTGCAACATCTCAGCAGGCTTTAGGAACTCATCCACAAGGGGTAAATTGTCTAATGCGTAATTGTAAGCAGAACTGTAAAAAGCCATATTAGGCTTCCATGATTTTATTCTCTTCTGGTAAAAGGTCATTACTTCTCCATGGGCCCCTAATGGTTAAGCCTTTTACAACCTTTTCATTTCCAAGAAAGTTCTTGATTTCTTCTGATGGTGACTCTTATGCCATGTCTTTACTTCATAGTGATTTCTGTAAGACATTGTCTTTCCAGTGTTTCTGAGGAATTTTTCTTAATATTCCTTTAAAACTTAAATTTTAAAAAGTCTCCACTTTTGGAGGCACAGTAGATAGGTTTTCCTTGAGCAGTTTAATATAAATTATGAATTGCTAGACATGAAATTACATTTTGGTTCTATCATTTAGAAGCATTTTAAACTTTTGATATCTATCGCTAGTCTGGTTCTTTAGCAGCATTTGCTGAGATGCAGTGGTTACCAGGACCAGTAAGAGCTGCTTTTCAAGGACTTTCATAGATTTTTAGCTAACACCATAAAATGAGTTCTCTATTTCTGAGGCTAATAAAAGTCTTAATGATATGTGCAACCAACAGATGGGACAGAGGGCTATTTTGGCAGTGGGCAGTTGAAATCTGCCCTCAGTTGTTTGTATAAGGCTCTTACTAAAGTCAATAAAAGGTAATTTTCACACACAATTTAATTCAGAGTATAAAATGTGGGGAAGAGTAGCTGGTTTAAGTCCAATGGGCATAAGGGTAGCATTTGGTAAAACTTTTGTTTGATGGCAAATTTTAACTGACAGACAAGTTGATCAAGAGAAATACAGGATCAGGTCACCAATTGTGGACAATGGCAGGGCTTCAGAGTCAGAGCTAAGGACACAGCTGAAGTAATCCCCAACATCTCTGGTATAAGCCTTGATGATTTAAAACAACAACAACACACACACACACACACACACACACACACAAAACCTCTTTCTCTCTCTCTTTTTGTTCCCAGTTTTCTTCCTTTTTCACTCTCTCACTTATACATGTTTTTTAATTTTTTCTTTTTTTCTTACAGATTTAGTTTTTTTAAATTTTTATTGTTATGTTAATCACCATACATTACATCATTAGTTTTTGATGTAGTGTTCCATGATTCATTGTTTGTGCATAACACCCAGTGCTCCATGCAGAACGTGTCCTCTTTAATACCCATCACCAGGCTAACCCATCCCCCCACCCCCCTCCCCTCTAGAACCCTCAGTTTGTTTCTCAGAGTCCATAGTCTCTTGGTTTGTCTCCCCCTCCGATTTCCCCCCCTTCATTCTTCCCCTCCTGCTATCTTCTTCTTTTTTTTTTCTTAACATATATTGCATTATTTGTTTCAGAGGTACAGGTCTGTGATTCAACAGTCTTGCACAATTCACGGCGCCCACCATAGCACATACCCTCCCCAATGTCTATTACCCAGCCACCCCATCCCTCCCACCCCCCACCACTCCAGCAACCCTCGGTTTGTTTCCTGAGATTAAGAATTCCTCATATCAGTGAGGTCATATGATACATGTCTTTCTCTGATTGATTTATTTCACTCAGCATAACACCCTCCAGTTCCATCCACGTCGTTGCAAATGGCAAGATCTCATTCCTTTTGATGACTGCATAATATTCCATTGTATATATATATATACCATATCTTCTTTATCCATTCATCTGTCGATGGACATCTTGGCTCTTTCCACAGTTTGGCTATTGTGGACATTGCTGCTATAAACATTGGGGTGCATGTACCCCTTCTGATCCCTGCATTTGTATATTTGGGGTGAATACCCAGTAGTGCAATTGCTGGATCATATATACATGTTTTTTTAAACCATGTATCTGCTCATGTTTCTACTAAGCATGTTATCCAACAAACAAAATGTTCACAGAAATCAGTACATAGTGAGGGAGCAACATGATGGGCATTAGGCAAATCCAGAATATACATTCCAGCCATGTAAGGTCAGGCGTGTGGCTCAGATCTCCTGATACGAAAGAGAGACTCCATATATTCTTCCTGGTTATGGTGAGGGGATATCATGTTTAATGCTGATAAAGCTTAAATGGGGCCAACAAACAATCTGGAGACAGATTCATAAATGAAAATTATGCATAGGAACCATTAGTAACTCCTTTTTCATGCACTTATTAAATGAGTTGTTAATGATTTATTCATCTTAATAGCTTACATGTATTTTGGGAATAATATTAAAAAAGTCAACAATGTTTTTAACATGCATTATTTTATCTGATGGCTGGTGATCTCTGAACATGGTTTAAATGTATGCATGGCAGGTATGCAGAACAGATTTGTATTCTGGCTCATTTATTGTTTAATCTTTGAAAGCAGGTACTGTAACTCTATACACCAAGAATACATGTCAAATGGGAATGACTTTATAGTCATGGACTTAGTAACATTTTGTTAGACTACTGCAGGTTTTCTCAATGTTATCACTGTTGACATTTTGGGCTGGATAATTCTCTGTTTGCAGGCTGTCCTGTGCATTGTAGGATGTTTAGTACTATTTCTTGAGAGTACCGATTAGATGCCAGCAGTAATCTCCCTTACTCCAAGTTGTGGCAACCAAAAATGTCTTTAGACATTGCCTAATGTCTCCTCAGGGCTAAGTTTCTCCTGTTGAGAACCACTGGCCCACTGATAGGATTAGCTTGCTTCCAAGTCCTGCTAAGGCTTCCTTGAAATTTAGTAAGATTGTAGACATAGGTGGAGAGACAAATCAGGAAACAGTTATATGTGTAGTATGTTTAGATTAGACATTGGTCATGGCTATTTGATGGCTCCATCAACATAATAAAAACCTATTAAAGCGTTAAATCACAAGACCGTATCAGCAACAATGAGGTACTTACATGCTAGCAGGAAAATTATGCTTCCTCCAATATATTATTCTTTGGAACTGTGCAGAACAGAGAGAGAGAGAGGGAGAGAGAGAGATTGGCAGTCTCGTAGGTGGCTGTGGTTTTGTGAGATGAAATGGAACAACCCAGGGCAAAAGAAATCCTTAAGCATGGCTTGAAGAGTGGAAGCTCAGATGTGACAAGTTGCCTACAAAGAAGGCAGCAGTTACTGAGTGGGAGGCTTTTCTTGAATAGAGTTATTTCTTTAACGTTGCATGCATTCATTCCTTCTAAAGATCTCCAAGTGCTTCTAGTCCCTCAGGGAAACTGAGTTCCTTGCACAGTCCCACTGAGCCTAGAGGCTGTGACCATAGTAAATAGACTGGATACTTCTTACTATTCGTTATCTTTCCTGGGCTGAATTCCTTCTACCCTTTCTAGGTGAAGACGAGCTGGGACAGGAGCAACCAGGACCTGTGTACTTGTGTCTACTTCCTTTTTTTTGTTTAGTTATGATACTATCTCCCAAAAGTGAAGTGAAGAAGATGGACCCATTTCTTACTAATTCTTGTCACTTTATGATCCAAGTAAAGGATTTTTGTTGTCCTTGACATTTTCCCATTGATTGTAGAACATTCTGGACTTTGGCCTGCTTAATACTGTTAGTTAAAATCTGTACAAGCACTAGACATTCTTCCTTGTTTATGTGCTTTTTCTTCTTTCATTCTTAACACATTTTTAAAAGAAAACTATTTAGAATTTTAAAGAACTAATGTAATTTGCTTATTTCTGAGTTACAGAATTCTTAAAAATGTGTAACTGCTCACTAGGTGATTTTAAAAGAGGGTAGTTTCAAGACTGAGGTGAATGGTACATTGTCATTTGAAATGAGACTGTGTTTAGTGAGTGTTTGAATGTGGATGCTGAGATACATTTCAGAGGTAGGAGATTATGGATAGTTGTTGAAAGCCTGCTTAAGTGTTTAGATCTTTTTGATAATAGATCTGTTTCAAGTTGCCTTTGGTCATTCCAGATTCCATAGTCATCCAAACAGACCCTGCATTTTCAAACATCCGTGCCTCTGTTCATGCTCTGGCAGCTGCTTGAAATACTTTCACCTCCTTACTGGAAGTCGCTGAACTCAGAGCACAGTGTTCCCTGCAAACCACTCCCCCTCCAGTTTTAATATGTCTCAATTAGCTGTGGTTCTTACAATGAATACCATGTCATAATTGAATTGGTGACTTTTTTCTCAATGTATATAAAATAATGATTTATTTTATAAATGATGGTGATTTAGATTTGATGAAATACAGTATATGAATGTAAACTGCCAGTGTGTTATCCAAATGGAAATGTGCAGTAAGCATTTGGAAGTGATGGGGTCTTTGGAGAGGTGAAGGTGCAATATACATTCACCCATCTCAACATCCCCCCAAATCTCAATACATTATAGCATCAACCCTAAGGCCCAAACTACTGAGAGGTCATGTAAACTAAGAATTGATGAAGAAGTAAATTGACAAAGTTGGGTAACTATCACCAAAATTCAATTTTAAAACCTTTTTATTACCCTAGATAGATCTCTCAGGCCCCTTTGAAGGCAATTCCTGCTCCCACCCTCAAGTTCCAGGTAATCACTGTTCTACTTTCTATCTCTTAGGTTTTTATTTTCTGGGTATTTCAATTAAGTGGAATAGTAGAAAATGGGTCTTTTGCCCCTGGCTTCTTTCATCTAGCATAATGTTTTTGAGGTTCATCTATATTGTAGCATCTATCAGTAGTTCATAACTTTTTTTTGCTGAATACTATTTCATTGTCTGGATGGGCCACATTTTGTTTATCCATTCACTAGTTCATGGGCAGTTGGATTGCTTCTAGTTTTTGGTTATTATTATAAGCAATGCTACTAAGAACATGCACATTTAAATCTTTGTGTGATATTTGTTTTCATTTCTCTTGGGTAGAGACAGAATAATTTCTTGATCAAACTATGGATTTTTGTCTTAAGAGCAAGATGTTGTTCTATAGACATCTTTGAAATTTTCTTTTTACGTGGGGTTGTTTTGAGACTTTGAGTTATGCACCTAAAAATTAAAATACTAATGAGTATATGAATATGAGAAGCGCAGCTAAAAGGCTGTTAAAATTTACTTGGCATCTGGTACAATTTACTGTCATTCACTGGTAACTACCTCCAGTCTTCCTGTCTGGAATAAAATTGACATATACATTATATTTACTACTCTGCTAATACCATCAAAAAGCCTAGCAATTGTCATTTCCAGACTGTCTGCTGTGAGGTGATGTAGCAATCTAATTCTTTAAAACTGTGTCCTTGAGTATATCATTTCATTCCCTCCCTTTTTGTCCTTTTATGGTTGAAGGGCATTTCACATTTGAAAACTGGGATTTAGATTGATTCTTAAAGGGACCAAGAGGAAAAAAGTAATTTGCTTTAAAACCTTTCTAAATCCAGAAAAACATGCCAGATAGTTTATTAATTTACCAGGGAAGTTAAGAGATTGAAAATTTTCCCCATCTTGATTTGCTCTGTTTCCTGACCTTTTACACTGCAGAGCAATGTAGAGCCTAATTCTACATTTGCACACTTTTGACAGCATGAATAGGGAAAATGTTATGATGACGAATGTTAAAATAACATTAACAACAACACTTCTCAGGACATTTCTGCTATAAATTGCTAGCAATCGATTAAAATTCAGAGTATGGTATTCACTCATCCATTACTAAACTAGCCTTTTATTATTTCCAAAGATATTTGTGTAGCATCTTCCATGTGCAAGGCACCAAACTAAGTACCTAGATGACAAATGTGAACAGCAGTTTAAATTGTACACAGCAAAGAAAGAAGCTGTTTAGCAGATGATTTTCCCAACTAATTTAAAGAAACTTAATTTGCCTTAGGAGAAGAAATTTGTAACTTTTGGTTACTTGATTTAAGGATCTTTGGGGCTTCCCTTTGCCTCTTTGGTGGAATAACTTGGTGGGCATTTTTCCTGAATAACCTGTGGCTTTGGTATTTAGCAGCTTCTAAGACCAGGAAAAATATGACTGAGAATAAGAAGAATCGTTCTCTAAGGTGAAAGTTCCAATACCTCCAAGATGAGCTCTTTTGAACCCTACATCTCTTGTTGAAACCTAAGGAGAAACATATAAATATTGCTCAAAAATAAAAATATGAGGGCGCCTGGGTGGCTCAGATGGTTGGGCGTCTGCCTTCGGCTCGGGTCGTGATCCCAGGGTCCTGGGATCGAGTCCCGCATTGGGCTCCCTGCTCCTTGGGAGCCTGCTTCTCCCTCTGCTTCTCTCTCTCTCTCTCCTCCTCTGTCTCTCATGAATAAATAACTAAAATCTTAAAAAAAAATAAAAATATGAGGTTAATTACAAACACTTCATATGGAGTAAAAAATATTGTGCTCTGTCCTACATATTTAAAATTCTTGCACATTTTCTCACACTATTGATACTGTACAAGATGTTTAGTGTTTGCTTCAGTTGAATGTGACACAATAGATCTTGAGTTAAAAATGGTTACTCACTTGGGTACCAGATTTCCAGATGAAGCATAATTTAATTTTTAAATTCAGACTTTGCTGAATCACAACAAGCACTCATCAGGTGACAACTATGGAGTGAAATATCTTATAAATTAGAGAAAATGCTAGTCTAAGTGTTGAGAAGAAAGCCTAGAAACTAATGATGCTATTATCTAAGAGGAAAGCCATTTTCCACATAGGTATATATCAAGTTACACTTCAGACTTAACGAATTCTAATTTAAAGGGGTATGGAGTTGTCCAGTCGCCTTACAAAGACAATCTTACCATAGTACAATATCTATATTTTCCAAAGTGTGGACATACATAATCCTGGTGGAGCCACACCAAGATCACTCCTGTTTTTTCCTAGACTTTTCTTATATAATATTAACAAACATTGATCCATATTGTGATTCTGTGATTTATAATAAGAAATATATATTTGATCGTTGTCCCTGTTCCTGGCACAGAACTCTTAAACCCTTGGAATTTCCTAAATGATAAGAGTGATAAAGATGTCTTGATACTCAAAACAAGCCCCTTTCAACCACATCTGAGTTACCCTTGGAATTTCCTAGTGATGAGAGTGATAAAGATGTCTTGATACCCAAAATAAGCCCCTTCCAACCACATTTGAGTTACCCTTGGAATTTCTTAGTGATGAGAGTGATAAAGATGTCTTGATACCCAAAATAAGCCCCTTCCAACCACATTTGAGTTACCCTTGGAATTTCTTAGTGATGAGAGTGATAAAGATGTCTTGATATCCAAAACAAGCCCCTTTCAACCACATCTGAGTTTTGGCTAATGAGGTGACTTTTGGAATGTACCTAAGGGTGCGAATGGGTTGCCAGGGCCTTGATTAGGGGGTTGGAACTTTCAGTCCAACCTCCCTGACCTCCTTGGAGGGGGTAGGGGGTAGAGGTTGAATCAATGTCCAGTGGCCAGTGATTTAATCAGTCATGCCTATGTAATGAAACCTTCATAAAACCCCAAAAGGTTACGGTTTGGAGAACTTCTGGGTTGACGTACACGTGGAGATTCAGGGAGAATGGCCTGCTCAGAGAGCATGGAAGCTCTGACCCACTTCCCACTTACCTGGCCCTATGCATCTCTTCCTTCTGGCTGTTCCTGAGTTACATCCTTTTATGACAAACTGGTAATTGAATATGTGTAATGTTTCTCTGAGTTCTGTGAGCCACTCCAGCAAATTAATGGAACCCAAGGAAGGGGGCTATGGGAACTCTGGTCTATAGCCAGTTGGCCAGAAGTGCAAATGACAACGTGGACTTAGAATTGGTGTGGGGGCAGTCTTGTGGGACTGAGCCCTTAACCTAGCCATTAGCCCTAGAACCATATTGGGATCTGATGCTATCTCCAGGTAGTGTCAGAATTGAGTTAAATTGTAGGACACCCAGCTGGTGTCACAGAAAATTGCTTGGGTGGTGTTAACAACACTCACCACCCACCCCTACACACACACACACACACACACACACACACACACACACACACACACATCAGAAATATCAACCAATGCCAAATTAGTAAGTGCATTTTAAAGATTTCATTATTTGTCAGTTTAGCTTTTAAATAGAATTTGGTACTGAAATATTAGAATGAAAATACAGCTATGTTCATCATCTGCTGGGATTAGGATCAGAGAGATCTGAGTTCCATAAATACACCTCCACAACTGCAGGCCCACTGGAGGAAGTGGGGGTTTTGAATACCAAAGGAAACAGGCCCTAAGGAACACTCAGCCTCCTGTTTTCTCCTGGTGCTATGCATATGCTGATGGTGGCCAGGTGGAGGATTTGGCTAGCCCAACTAATTGCTTCTATCTAGAGGAATAAGCAAATAGTGCAGTAATAGTGCACTACCCCTAGATACAAATTAAACAGCACTAAAGTGCACTTAGAAGAAATTAACAAAGCTCCAGAATGGAAAGTGACTTTAAAAAATTCATTCTCTTTTTATTTCAATTTTACGATTAATGGGAAATGAATAAATGAAAAGACCAAGGAGAGAGAGGAAATAGTAAGGGATTATTACCACAACACAAAGCCTTTATAGATATTATGTTTGAATGGGCTGAATAAAGGAGATGGAATTTTAATCATTTTCCTAGTTTTAAAGATTACTATTACTTTAAAAAATTATTGGTTTGGAAATCCTCAGGCTAAGCCAATATACTTTGTATTTCAAATACAGAAATCACAAAATTTAATTTATTCTTTTTTTATTATGTTATATTAATCACCATACATTACATCATTAGTTTTTGATGTAGTGTTCCAAGATTCATTGTTTGCATAAACACCCAGTGCTCCATTCAATATGTGCCCTCTTTACAAAATTTAATTTATTCTAACAGAAAGAATGGTATAGCTGTTCTCTCTCCAGGTGGATGTGATTTTTTTTTTTTATGTTGTATCAAGGCAGGTGATACAGTCCTAGGCACAATAAGAGGTGCTTACACTTGAAGTTAAAATCATACTTCTACCAATTTTAATGTGTGAAAAATGGCACACCATTGGCACACCACTGGTATATATTTCACCAAATATAAGGGGAACAGAATAGATTTCTATACAGGTAAAAGGCATGCCACATTAAACCAAATTCAGTTCTGCTTCCTTTTCATAGTTTGAAAATATTATCTGCTTAGTTGAGTGGGTCAGCTAAAGACTATCACTGTATTATTTATTGAGAACTTACTCTGCCAGGTGCAGAACTAACAACTTAATGTGGACTGTTTATATTGATTTTCATAATCACCCCTTGAATTACTCCTATATTATATTTGAAGAAACTGGGACTTAGGAAAAAGTAACTGCTTAAGGTCACACAACTGGTCAGGAGCCAAGATTTGAATCAGAGACACCATGTTTATTTGTACTTGAAACAACAAGCAGGGAGACTTATGTAGTCTGGAAAGGGATGAGTCATATGAGAAAGAAGTGTGCAGATTTAGGTGTGACTTTGACACAGATGCTTCTACCTCCCTACTGATGGGCTTTTCTTCATGAGAAATTATGAACAAAATAATGCAAAAAGCTTCATGTCAGAGCATTGAAGTAATTGGATAGTTCTCATTTTCTTTGGCTAAACGGCATGGTATTAAGTGCTTTTCCCCAATTGGCCTTCTTATAAATTATTGTTATTTTTTTCAGTTTTCTACCCAGGTGGCTGAGTTTTTTTGTTGCAAGAATAGTTCAGATGGTCTTACACAAAATTACATGAAATGTTGTTACACATGCTTTATTGAAATGAAATATTTAACATTTAATGAGTTCCCTTGCCTCATTGGTAAGTCTAATCTATTCAGTACAATTTAAAAATATATTTCATTCATGAGCCTCTTGTTTTCCTATTGTTTCCATATTTATTCAGTATTTTTCTTTAACTACGTATTGGGGGACTTAATGGTTTTTTGGATTACTCAGCAGCGGTTCAGAACACTGACCAGAAAATTCAGTGGCCTCTAAGAGAATAAGCATATAAGATGCTTCTAGAATATTATTTGAGGAGGAGGGTGGTAATTGTGTGTGTGAAGTATGATTACATTTTTGAGTGCCAGTAATATGGTTGTGTATTTGAGGTATGTGGATAATAATTTTAAGTGTTTGAAGTTTTTGAGTCTTTTTGACTGTCCAGAAATATTTTTATTTTTGCTAGTATTAATTTCAATTATGATATGGGATTAACTAATGAAACCTTAATTTCTATAGGAAGAATTTGATATTTAAAATTATACCTGTAATTATTCTACTTTAGAGTTTGGATAACTTTACTGATTATATATTGACTAAAATGAGCAAATAAGTGCCCATTTTCTTTCTGAGCTGTGGAAGCTGCTTTCTTTCTTTTACTTATGATGAAGAGGCCTGGCCTGGAGCAAGCTACATCCATCTCATACTTTGGCTGCGTGTCAGGGTGCATTTCCCTTTTTGCCCAAACTTCATCTATTTGCCATGAACAGACCAATTCAAGGGCCTGCTCCTGGTGATCATGTGCTGAGTGTACTGAGAAGTAGATTATGGAAAATAAGAAAAGAAAATGAAAAGGAAGAGAATGGGAGGAGGAAGTAAGGAAAGACAAATACAGAGAAGAAATAGAAACTGCAGGAAAAGGGGACAGAGAAAGGGAATAAGAGATTCAGGACAAGTCTGGGGAAAGGGAGGAATAGAAGGGAACAGAGAAGACTCTTCTGTAGCTTTCTTCTTCTAAGGCAGGATTCTCAACTTGGGATCCACGGAGAAAATTCAAGGGGTCCATGAGTTGGGATTTGAAAAAATTACATCCTCATTTTCTCTCACTTCTAAAAGAAATTTGGCATTTCCCTCAACTGTGAATATAAGCCACAAATCACTGTAGTATTAGCAACATTGATGGCTTTGTCTTTCATAGAAATAACAAATATTTTCATATCACAATGGTATTATTACAGATACCTTGAAATATTACTTACACTCTTAACTACTTTGAAATTACGGTCGTTACTAGACTTGCCACTGGATCTTCTTTTTTAATGCTTTAATAAAAAAGCACATATACTATATCATACTTTTGGTTTTAAATATTTTATAACTATTTCAATATAATCAGTTTCCTTTTCAATCCTATGAATTTTATTTTATGTATTTAAAAAATATTATTCTGAAAAAGTTTCCATAGGCAGCACTAGATGCTAAAGGGGTCTGTGGCACAAAAAAGTTTAAGAACCTCTGCTGGACAGCAGAGCTTCTCATATGAATAGTTTGCAGTATGCCTGAGATATTTATTCTTTCAGTCTCCAGCATGGCAGGGCCTCAAACAGCCTTGCCTGTGCAAACATTAACTTCATGTATACTAGGATGTGAGAAAGGTTGGGGAGCACTTATCTAAGTCACTAGGGATTTCAGTCTTTTAATGCTCTGGTCCTCCAAAGACATCTTACTTGTTCAAATTATATCATACATGGTGCTGGTGTGGGTGACTGTTGAGCACAGACGGCCAATTATCAATGTAATCTGTGTATTTCATAGAGCATAATGCTAACAGTGTCTTTAAACGTAGGAAGCTATAAAAGGGGGTAATTTCTTATCATTGCTCAAAACTTTTTGTGAAAAGTTTGACTGGTGACTTTCTCTTCATCTAGTTCTTTTCCCTCTTTTTATGTAATATGTAAGGTCAAATTTTAAGAAATCCATAGTCACACTTCAGATGTCATTTGGTTGTCTCTAGTCTATAATATGTTTGCAGACAGTGCCCCCTCAGTTTTGAATAATGAAATTGTAGTTGATAATGAATTATAGTTGATTGGATTGTTGGTTTTTTTATGGGCTCCTGAATTTTCCTCTGTGTCACTTGCTGTCCAAGTCCCCAATTTTGCAGTAAAAAGCTTCAAAGAAAATGGAATCTTTTCTCTTTAACCAACAATGATAGTCCAAGGACTGTACTGAAAATGTCACACTCAGATGAGCAGTACTGAAGTATAGAACGAGATCACTAACTGGCCATCGATGACATATCTTGTTTCTCGGTATCTAAGAGACTGAAAATAATTTGGTTTTCTTTATCTAGGCCACAGCTGTCTTGGGCCTGATTCCAATCATTTTGATCTGGTGAGGATTCTTGTTGGCAACATAAATGCAGTTGAAGAGGGGCTGTAATGACATGGTAGTGACAGCTGAAATGCATTTCCTCATTTTGATCTACGTGAATGTTCTCAGTAGTATTGCTGGAGACCATATGCTTATTCCTCTCACACATCTAGGAGAAGATTTTCTTTTAAAGGAACCAAAAGGTATTTTTTTTCCTTCATTAAACTCTGGACAAAGAGCAATTGTGAGCCAGTGTTGGCTAATTCATCATATTATAAAGTATGAAAATCAATAACTAGAAAAATGCAAAATACCCCTCTGTGCCTCCCCTCCCCCATCTCCAAGGAATTCATTCATCAGGAGAGGGAGCGTCACAGCAGATTTGTTAGCCTAATTATGATGTATTTTCTTTTAACCAGTTTGTGTGCGATAATTGATCAAAATTCTTCATAACAGGCTTCCCAGAGCAATTCATTAGTTCAGTAAAACAATGTGAAAAATAGTTGGAACACACTTGCTTCATAATAATTTTGTTAGGAAAAAAAACAACAACACAGCAGCTGTAGTTCAGTGTCGATGGCCATCAGAAACAGTTGATTTATCAAAATGAATTGATCTTGGCTGTTTCCATTCTGGGTCTTAGATAGAGCAACACAATTAGAGTTCAGTGCTGCTCACATAGCCAGAACAAAGTAATGTTGGCTCATTTTCCACTAACATTATGGGTTACACCATAGATTGAAAATTCAGAATTTACCCAGCTTTACAGATTAAGCCACAGAACTAAGTGATCAATAAATGGAGTAAAAGCATTTCTTGCTCCCCCTCCATAGGAAAATGGCAGGTCAATACCTTTTTTTAAACCTGGACCTGCTATCCCAAAGCACAGAGCATCAATAGTAATATAACACATTCTGGCATACCAGGAAAACAATGGGCCTAGAGAGTTAAAGCTGAACTTGCATAATTACTCCCCACAACACTCCTCCCCTTCTCCCGACCCGGAAATAGATTATTGCTCTGACCCTCCATAGGATAGTGTTGCATTTTGGGAAACCCTCAATCAATTAGTCCATATAATCCTGATTTTTAACCATAGATCATAGCCCTATACAGTTGCATGCATCTATAACTTCTGTCCTTTTCCAATCCACATTCTCTCTCTTCTTAAAAACTATGGCTTGATTCATTTGGTTTAGCAGCTGCCTCCTTATAGCACTTGCCTCCCAGATACACAGATTACATTGATAACCGGCCATCTGTGCTCGACAGTCACCCACACCAGCTCCAAATCTTTTTGGCTTCTATTTCCAAGCTGTCAGTGGGATACTTGACCCTCAGGTACTGGGAAGCAGTCAGAGATGCAAAGAGCTTTGGATTACACACAAGGGATGCGGAGCTGAATGACTCCATGAAAGTGGCCTATTTGGGAGTGTGATCCCCCTTCCCCCACCCTTATTAAATGCAGATAGATTCAGCATATACATAAAACTTATTTTCATATTACCTACCTTGTCTTGCCTGAGAGGAAGCGGATTTTCCAGGCCAATGCTCATTTTTTGTTGCCACTAAGCTTTTACGATCCAAATGAGGCTCTTGTTCACACTGCCAGGAAGAATGCTCAGCTGAATATATTATCTGCTTCCAACATTTCCTTATTCTGGAGAATTTGTGGTCTGCCTAACTATGTTGCCTTGGGTGCCAAGTCTGTTCTTTGGGGACCAATTGGGGAATTTAGCAGAGAGGCAGTGAACTTGTTCACATGCTAAGAAAGTCATGATCATAGGGCTAAGGGAAAATGAACCAAACTCCGAAATCCCACTGTGAAAAGTCTGTGGCTTGTTGCTGAAGGCAGGAGTGAAAGGGCCATGTTTGGACTATACTTAGAGGACGGTGTGACTGAAAGGAATTTCTTGAAGGTCCAAGTCTGTTCAGGAGCCCTAGACCCTGCCTTGATATCCATTCTACTCTAGGTTAAGCAGCATTAACTCCCAAGAGCTGCCAAGTTCTTGTGATCAAATATATTCATGAACCACAGTGCAATGGAAAGAAGTTAGTGTCTGGGATAAACAAAGACTAGAGATTTTATCTGTATGCTTTTACTTTGTTTTCTATAAGAACTAGCCATTAGGGGCGCCTGGGTGGCTCAGTTGGTTAAGTGGCTGCCTTCGGTTCAGGTCATGATCCCGGGGTCCTGGGATCGAGCCCCGTGTCCGGCTCCCTGCTCAGAGGGGAACCTGCTTCTCCCTCTCCCCTCTGCCTGCCACTCTGCCTGCTTGTGCTCTCTCTCTATCTCTCTGTCAAATAAATAAATAAAATCTTAAAAAAAAAAACTAGCCATTATTGCACCTTCCATTGTGCAAAAGACAGACTCATTAAACAAATGATTATGAGGACTAAGAACCTAGGATGGGGTCAGAGCTTGCCTCCAGAGCTAATCTGGGTTATCAACCTCCTCTTTGTCTATGTTCTTAGCATTAGGTACACAGGGATTGGTGATTACTGAGCAAGGATGAGTTCCTCTCCTTAACAGTCTTCAGGTCATGTGATTCAGGGTATTTTGAGCATTTTCATCAAATCCCTTGCAGTTAACTAGTAGCTCTTGTTGCTGACTGATTCCCTCTATTCATGCCCTTCCCCAAATTAAAATGTCCTCATGGATCTTGTTTTCCACATATTTAAGGTCGTCAGTAATGCCCACAAGAGGAAGGCCAGAGGGAGATAACATGGCTTAGGGACAGAGCATGGAGTTGGAGGCAAGATGCAGTGGGTAGCTGTGTGATGTTGGACAAGGCACTTAACTTTTCTGAACACAGTGCACTACTCTGAAAAATGAGAGGGTTCCTTTGACAATAAGATCCTATTGTGAACCTTAGACAGAAAGTCTAACAATGCCGTAAGCTTTCAAGCACATATATCAGGTCTACATTAGTGTTTGTAAACATAAACTATACATGTTAGCACCAACATGGTATAAATAGAAAATAAGTAGTATATCTTGGCACACACTTAAAAAGTCAGTTTACTTCCTTTCATCCCCTCTCCCATTCTGTTTCAGTTTATAGTTTTGCTGTTCCTCAGGAATCTTCAGGATGTTATTTAATATTATCAAGAATGGGACATAATTGGCCATTTTATGGTATAGTTGTCTTTAGCGGTTTATGAGAATGGCTGTCCCCAGCGATGTGCTTCTGGTGTTGCATTCTTGTGCGTGCAGGGCTTCTCCTCACCTCATCTGTTGCCTTCTTCCCAGAGCCCGATGTCAGAGGCACTGAATGCTTAAGTAGGCTCTGTCAGGAAAACTTGTGGTGACCCTGGAAAAGCTATTTAACCTTTCCATGGATCAGCATCCAAATTGCAAAGCAAAAATGACAGAAGCTGCCTCTTTCACAAGTTTAGGATGTATGACTAAGGAAAGGGATTGTAAAACACCCTGAAAATCCGAAGTGCTACAGTCACGTCTGGTAATGTTAATAATTCATCGGCTCATGCCTGGCAGCCATCAGACCCTTAAAGCCAGTTGCTTTGCCAAAATCCAGGTCATTTCCAACTGGAAATGGCAAAAATATGAATGACAAAAGCTTTCACTAGTAGTAGCTGATTGTTAGCAGGAAAACTGTGGGTATTCTGAAGTTCCTGTGAGGTATATCAGTGCTATAAGAAAGTATTTCTCCTTGGTTTATGGTGAGGTCACAAAGACTGTTAGTGTGGCTTTTTTCACCTGCACTAATTTCACAAATTCCCTTTATAACAAGGTATTTTTTTTAAGAGAAGAAAACATTTTGCATAAGTTATATGGCAGCCACAATGAGGCTTTCTTATGTATGAAAGACATTGACAATAAGTCCCACAGGGTTTATGTAATTTGAGAATATAGTTTTAAAAATCATATTACAGGTGGCAGTACTTAAGATTAATACAGAGGTCATTTACCTCTTTATTACATGTTTTATTAGCACTAAGCAGATGGATTTATGAAAGAAAACCGTTAAATATAGTGTGTCAAAGGAGAGGGACTTTGCTGTAAAAATTAACGTAAGAAGGTGACACTACATTCCTCAGTTTTAGGAGAGAAAGTTGTGGAAAGTTTTCTGCGGAGTGTAGCTGATCATCTGGGAGGTGATCTTCCAGGAGAGGCTACCTAAAGAAGAATTAAGAGAGGACTCCTCTGGGAATGTGGTGATTGTGGGAAGGCCGAAAGGAGCATGTTTATGTTGGGGTGTGGGGAAAAGAGGGAGATCAGTGTAGACAGAGGGAAGAGCGTATGCAAAGGCCTTAGACAAGAAAGAGGTTGGCATGTTGTGGGAGCTGGCCGAATAGTGTGGCTGGGGCATCATCAATAGGGTGGAGTATGGTAAAGTGGAGTTTAAGAGATACACAGTTAAAAATTAAAAAAAAAAGGTTTGTAAAGTAAAACCTTAGTTTACTTGTTCATGAATCAAAAGTTATTATGTCTATAATGAAATAGTCTATATAAATTTTAGCAGTTATTCCATTTCTAAGAATTCTAAGGACATGATTTTATATACATACATACAAACCCACACATACATAGTATTTTATATCTAAGGATGTTTATGATGGTGTTGCTAACTTTTATTTTTTAAATAAAAAATAAAACTTATTCAGTTTCTATGGCTTTATTCTTTATCCAGCTTTCTATAAGATTCATCATGTTTTTGTTACTCTTCACTTTTTCCTCTACTAATTTGAAAGTTTTTCATTCTTTTTCTACTTTGTTACTTTTCAATATTTATGTGCCTTTTAAAATTCTAAACAACACATCTATTCTCCTCTGAGCCAATATCAAATCCTTAACTCTGAAATCTCCCCCCATTTTCTTTGTCTCGTCCTATATTTTAGTCCCCTTGTTTTAAAATCATTTCTGTTCTAGGTTTCAAACGATTAATTCACTATTAGTTGTGCCTGTTCTGCTGTTTAACATTTCATTTTTTAAAAAAGGTTTATTTATTTGAGAGAGAGAGAGAGAGAGCAAGCGTGGGAGGGAGGAGCAGAGGGAGGGGGAGAGAGAATCCCAAGTGGATTCCACGCTGAGTGGGGAACCTAATGTAGGGCTTGATCTCAGGACCCTGAGATCACGACATGAGCCGAAACCAAGAGTCAAATGCTTAACTGACTATGCCAGCCGGGTGCCCCTAACATTTCCATTTCTTTAAATAAGAAATAATTTCAACCTAGAGAAAACTTGTAAGATAGGATAAAGAACTTTTTTTGTGACACATTTAAGATTAAGTGATGCCCTATCACTTACGATTATTTCAGTGTGTAATTCTTGCAAAGAAATTCTTCTCCATAACCACAAGCAACCATCAAAATCAGGAAATTAACATAGATACATAACTACCATCTAATCAGACTCCATTCCAGTTTTTCCAGTTATCTCGGTAATGCCTTTTGTAGCAAAGGGTGGAGCATGGAATCATGTACTGCATATGGTTTTCAGATCTCTTTAGTCTTCTTGAGTCTGGAACAGTTCCTCAGTCTTCCTTGATTTTCATGTTGAAGCTTTTGAAGATTATAGCCCAGTTATTTTGTGTAATGTCCTTCAGTTTTTATCATGGTTAGACCCACATTATATATTTTGATAGTAATATTACAGAAATCGTACCATATTCTTCTCATTGCATTCTATCAGGTGGCACATGCTTTTGATTTGTCCCATTATTGGTAATCATGATCATGATTAAGGTGGTATCTATCAGGATTTTCCACTGTAAAGGTACCCTTTATCTCTTTGTAATTAATAAGGATTTTGTCGAGAAATACTTTGAAGCTATATAAATATACCATTGTTCATCATTAAACTTTTACCAAGTAGCTTTAGCCATTGATGTTTCTTGGCTGAATTAATTATTTTATTTTATTTTAAAGATTTATTTATTTATTTATTTGACAGAGAGATAGAGAGAGAGCACAAGTAGGCAGAGCAGCAGGCAGAGGGAGAGGGAGAAGCAGGCCCCCCGCTGAGCAGGGAGCCCAATGCAGGACTCAATCCCAGGACCCTGGGATCCTGACCTGAGCCGAAGGCAGGCGCTTAACCGACTGAGCCACCCAGGCACCCTCTTAGCCGAATTAATTATTACTCTGATGGTTGTGAAACTATGATTTGCTGATTTGTTTATTTTATCTCCATTTATTAATTGGAAGTCTGTAGGGAAAAGTTTTCTTTTTTTTTCCACATTTAGATATTCTCTTATTTATATCAGCATGGACTCATGAATTCTTCTTTTATGCAATGGACTATAATCCCCTGCAATAATTATTTTGATGCTCAAATTGTACAAAATTTGGCTAGGAGTTTCTTTACACTTGTGTTTGTGTCTTTGATATTTCTCCATGATTCTTTGAGCATTTTCTTACTTTCTGTCCTAGAGATGTTCTAGGCTCACCTTATACTTTCTTTGCCCCGCTCTGGAAACAACCATTTTTCTAAGGAACCCTGGTTCCTTTCAGTGGAGAATGGTTATGTAGAAAGTAAGATCTGAGTGTTAAGTGCAATCATTGCTATTATTCCCAAGTTCTCTCACATTCTCTCTCCCTCTGTCCCTCTCTCTGTCTTCATATACATAAATATAAATACATACTTCTATATTTACTTCCCAAACTGTCTATATTGACATTATGAGTTTCACTGGTACCTTCATTTCCAATACATTTTATTTTTTTCTCATTGCTGCTGTACCCCCCACTCAGTGACCTTACACAGACACCCATCTTACTCAGAAGCACTTAATGACTTTTGAACTGAAACATTAAAGTTTTTTTTTAAATTACATTGATAATATATTTTTATTCCTAGAATCTCTTTTTTAAATCTCTTAAAAAATTGTGTGTATGTGTGTGCACACGCATATACCCATGTGCATGTGTGTGCAGATAGTTTATTTTGAAGAAGTGATTCTTAGGAAAGGGTGTGGGGCCACTGGGAGACCAATAGGCAAGGCAGGCAGGCCAATCAGAATGCATGATCTTCTGTTCTTGACAGAGTTTCTATTATTTTCTCTGTTTCTTTGATCATTTGAAACTTGCTTTTGTATTTATTTGTAAGTTTCTTTTGGACTGCTCTATTATCTTCCATTCTTAGGGTTCAAATGATCCTGTTAGTTGCATCTACCCACTCTGCTTCAGTGTAGCTCATTTCTGTGTAGGGCTTATAATTTTTACTGTCAGTGGTTCTTCAGTAGGGGTTGTTTACACAAAAGTCCCAGTGTCCTGGGTTGTGGAATTGTTCCTGTAGAGTCATTCCTCTGGAATGATTTTCTATTTGTCTCTTCTAAGAATTTATGAGTTTTACAGGTTTGGACAAACTATTCTAATTATTTCTCACGTTGAGATTTCCATACCCAGAGACTATGACCCTCGTCCCCTTGAGTGGCATATCTTTGGTGTTCTGCTTTCCTGAACGTGATTCTTTTTCAACTTTAATCTACATGCACGGCCGGCTTCCTTGTAGCTTTCTGAGGCTGGCAAGCAGAACTTGTAGAATAGAAAGTACAGCCTTTTAGGGCTCCTGGTTTTATGCAAAGTTTAGTTCTGACTCTTGTGGGTATGACTTCTATTTTCCTATCTCCTGACATGTTAAAATTCCAGCCTCTGGCCCCTGTGGCCTGTATCTGATTCTCATACCCCTGGTGAGTGGTTTCGTCTCCTCTTTGTCCTTATGACTTTTAGTTTTCCCTTTGATTCTGGCACCTAGGAATTTCCCTATCTTATACAACTGGTTATATATTAAACTAGTTTTTCATTTTGATTTTTTTGTTACATATTAGTGCACATTTTAATATTTTGACCAGGGAAGTCTGTATTGTTTCTCGTGATGAAAAATTATAAATGGCTAAAGTGTTTAACAGTAGTGGAATGCTGAAATAAATTATAGTGTAAGATGGAATAAGATGTAACTATTACAAATAATGTAGTTGAAATATAATTAAGTAGATAGGAAATGCTTATAATGTTAGGTTAGGAAACATGGTATGAAATTATAGGATGTTAATTATATAAAACAATAGAAATGACATGTAAGAAAAATATTTATAAGAACATACTAGAATGTTAAGAGTAAAGCTCTGGCTTGTAGGATAATTATTGAATTAATTTTATTTTCTGTAGAAGTAACAGAGAAGTAACTGACAAATATTCCTAAAAATTCCATAGAATTCCTCAAATATTAATAATAACAATACCAGTGGTACTTTATAACTCCAATATTAGGTAATTATCTGGATATTGGTTGAAATAAAATACTTTGATGTTGAGGACTAGGGAGAACTAAGCAATTAAAATTGTGATTTGAGAACTAACTGATCTTATTCTTTCCGTTTTGATATTACTTTAAAAATAAATAATGAAAGAAATGCAAAAAGTATGCAAGGGCTGTGAAGACTTTATGTCTTGACTCACTATACCTTAAAAATAAAAATAGTTTTTAGGAGGTTTAATTGTATGGTTTTCCCTACATCTAGGATTGAATAAAGAGTTTTGAAAATGAGGAAAGTACTTTGGTTTCAAACCATTGTAAACATTCTCAAAGGTATTTTACCAGAAGAAATAACCTTCATATGATTAACTAAATTAAGTTTAAATAAAATTCTGTAACTTAGCCAGTCTTTTGTTTTCCTTAGTGCCCCAAGGACTAAAATTTTAATTTTACACTGACTAAAATAAGAAATGCTACTATTTATCAGTTCATGGAATAACATATATATTTATTTGTATTCAAATAGATTTTTATAGTTACTAATAAAAATAATGCATTTTAAAATCTGGCTGTACCTATAATTAAAAGTTGAGTAACTGTGTCCATTTGGTGATTTCATCTTAGAGTACACTGAAGTAAATGCAGTTTTGAGTTGTACAGTTTTAAGAAAAATAACCAAACTGAACAAAACCAAAATATGCTTCTGCATGTATCCCAGATACAGACTTTATAATAAAGTCATTGTTTCAGACTTTACCATCATTAGAGTGTTTAATGTATTTATTTGCTTGTTGAATTTTTACCCTATTATTTTGCCTAGAAATGCTCTCAACTGTAAGTCATAGTTCTAATTGTTGTATTCTTTTGAATTGACTGCATCTCCATAATCATTTGAAACTAGTTTTTCCAATGATTTTTTTTTTCTTCTGTTTCAAATAATTCTTCTCAACAACAGTTCTTCCATCTTCACTGTTGCTGTTTCATAGTCTCTTTTGGTACTTTCCCATCCTTTTTCATACATGGAAAATGATAGTATTTTTACACACTGGGGTAAAGGAGCAAGGCCGCTTGATCCAGTAGCCTTGAGGCTGAGGGGCCACTTTCTCAGATCACCTGTCCCCCACTGGCACACCTGTGCCCTTGGAAGTGGCATGCCAGTCGGGAAGCCTTGCATGATTCCATCTTGTGTCTGTTTCACTAGGATTTCACCTATGGGGTCTGAAACTCTCATATGCTTCAGCCATTTTTGTACTTATTAAAACTTTAAACTTTTGAGTGATTGAACCAACACTTAAAATGTATAAAGTTATTTGAATAAATACTGAAATCCTCAAATGCATATAGCTCTTAAGAATGGTCACCACCTTATGTCACTAGTCCTCATCAACATTTATAGGTGAATGGGTGTGGCTTTCTTGGAGTCGCTGGGTGCTTGTGGGTGAGTTATCTCGAGTGTTTCGGGGAAATATATTGTCAACTGCATCTTGAGATCTTGAGGAAATTTACTTACACTTTTATAAACATGCACACATATTAGATGCTAGTTTTATATGGTTACATCCTACCTTGCTCTCTTTTCCTC
This sequence comes from Zalophus californianus, assembly GCF_009762305.2. Taxonomy (NCBI): domain Eukaryota; kingdom Metazoa; phylum Chordata; class Mammalia; order Carnivora; family Otariidae; genus Zalophus; species Zalophus californianus. The sequence goes on along the minus strand of NC_045595.1, from coordinate 103,712,592 downwards.
TCCTTCCCTCCCTCCTCTTCCCTTCCTTTCCTCTTTCTCTTCTTAAATCTAGTCTTTTGAGCAGTTTAAGGCTGTGAAGAATTTCTCTCTCATATTTTGAGTTTTATCTTACAGCATAAGGAGTTAATTTATTTATTTTAAGGAAAGAACTGTGTCCAGGAACAATTCCCTGGAGAAAATAGTCTCAAAACCATATTATTTGAGAAAGGGATGCTACTTTCTAATCTCCAGTTTCTGTGAAATAAAGAAAAAAGGCTCTTTTAAGGGGGAAGCAGGAAGAAGTAAACATTTACTGAGCAACCCACTTTATGCTAGGCACTACCTTAGCCTTTCTTACGTATATAAGCTGTTCACATTATTACATAATATAAATTGTCATATGGAAGTAACACTTTCTGTTTTTGTCTTTGCTGCCAAAATGGAATTGATATCCAAGTACAATTATGATCTTTCTTTAGTTTCCTGATGGAATGATCTCTTCCCTTCCTCTATATGGTTCTTATTTATCTTTTATCTTTAAATGCTCTAGTTCACTTATCTTTTTTATATGTTCCAATCAGATCTTTTTTTCTGCATAAACAAGCATGGACAAATAAAATGAGTACTGGAATAGATGATTGTGAAGGTATCTTTGGACCAGGAATATTACTTTTTTAGTGAGAACTACCAGATATTCAAAATTTTCTCTTTCATCTTTCAAACTGAGGGTGATTTCTCCAGTTCCTTATATCTTAATCACAATACCTACCGAATTTCCACTCCTGTGAGGTGATTTTACTTCACTTATAGAGCATCTAATTTAAGGTTTCGGCACTTCATGAGTATTTCACAAATTCCAAGATCTGTGGGGACATTTTCCTCTGAGGGAAAAATATAGTAATTTATAAGAAATAATACTAGATACAATTTGATAAAGAAAAAAAGATCTTTGTTCCTTGGAATATTTCATCTTAAAAACACCTGGGCAAACTCTGTGAAATAAGATCTTGGGGAACAAAGTCTTTCTTTTTGGGTAAAAGCAATAAATTATAAATAGTGGAGAGAACAGTAGACTGAGTGAGGCTCAAGGGAATAATCTGAGATCTTTGGAAAGGGCATAGATTTGGAGATAAAAAGAGATGGGTTCAAATCCCAAATTCCCAGTTTACTGGCTACCTGGATTCATGTAATTTCCATAACTATTGACTCCATTTTTCTTCTCTATGAAAAGAAGAAAATAATACTAACTAGATTGGGTCATTCTGAGACATCAAGCACCTAGTTCCATGCCTGGCATCTGGTAGGCTCCCCATAAATAGTAGTTATTATTAATATCAACAAAGTCCTGGTTTAAATTCTGGTCTTGGTACTCTATGATCTTGGGCAAATCATTTTGTTTCTCTAATGAAGTTCATAATTCTTGGCCATATCTCCCTGGGGAAAATGTTATATGATAAATGCTGAGAATCATGGTTCTATCTGGTACATCCATCTTGAGTACTGGTTAAGAACACCTCCGATAGGGGCGCCTGGGTGATTCAGTCAGTTAAACATCTGCCTTTGTCTCAGATCATAATCCCAGGGTCCTGGGATAGAGCCCCGCATCGGGCTCCCTGCTCAGTGGAGAGTCTGCTTCTCCCTCTCCCTCGGCTTGTGCATGCGCTCTCTCTCAAGTAACTAAATAAAATCTTAAAAAAAAAAAAAAGAACACCATGGATGAAGCTTGTCTGTCTGGATTTGAATCTGAGCCTCAATGCTCACCAGTCATTTGACCTTGGGCATATTGCTGGTTTACTTCTTGGGTCTCAATTTTCACATTTGTATTATGAGGATAACAATAACTTCATCTATCCCATAAGATTGTTGTGGGAATTATATAAGTTAATGTATGATGTATGAAAGTAGTTGGCACATAATACTTAGTAAATATTAGGTGTCAGTGATACTTGGGTCACTTTCAGAAGAATATTAATGCTGGTATTGAAATGCATCACAAAACAGTGTGGTATAGAGGAGAGGGCGTGAGCTTTGGCGTGAGACTGAGTAAAGGTCAAATTTTTACTGTTTCCCAGCCTTTCAGAGTTTCAGTCTTTTAAATGGAAATACTATTATTCACCTCTTATGGCAGTTGTGAAGGTTAAGTAACCTCTTGATTTCTTATCACAGTGGTGAGAAACTTAGTAGGGGGTAATTCCATTTTCCTGGTACTGGAAAAGTGCAACAGGGATAGTAAATCAACTAGGAACTCATAGTGACAGAGGCTGTTTGTAACCCAGGATTCATCTTTAAGCTCCTTAAGACCACCTAGGGGTGGACATTTTATTTTTCCATTTTCTCAAGTTGAGGAAACAGGAAGATGCTCTCTTTCATATCTCCCCTCTGGCATTCTTGCTTGAAACAGACAGCTATCATTGATATTACTAACATTTACTGAGGGCCTGATACCTACCAAGTTCTTTACCACACATTAATTTGCTCTACCTTTCCAATAACTCTGAGGTTGAGCCAGTATTTCTATTTGACAGATGATTAAATTGAAGCTCAGAGAGATGAAGTGACTTGTTTTAAGAGTACATGACTCATGCTCGATTGAACAAAGACTTAAATGGCCCATTCCACTGCACCCAGAGTCCTCCTGGTGAACCAAACATGAACCTCCCACTGTATCTACAGGAAGACTATGTCCATCAGTTGAGTCTGCCAGCATAGAAGAATGGAACTCTTGCAATCTACTCTAGCTTGAAGTAGACAAATATGCCCTTTAAGCTTGGAATCAAGACAGCAGCTTCACAGAGGCAGACCCTTGATCTGATAACATTTTTTACCTTGACTTACTGAAATTTGTTCCCTTGTGGTTCTGGAATAGACAGAACCAATGGCAAAATTGATCTCCATGGGGGCTACATGCCTCCATGGTAACCAATGGCTGATGAGATAGTGGAAGTAGAGGTAATAAGTTCCTGGTTCATATGGTCAGATGCCTAGGGTTTCCCTCAAGGACAATTCTGTTAAGCTCAACCACAGAATATTTTTGATACTGTTTTCACATGCAAAACTTGCATTTTGTGCATGCGTATTGGGTAATTGGGTGTTTTAGCTGCTCAATTTGCATACTGACATTTTTATGTGTAATAGACATGACTGTCATTCTCAAGAAGACTGATGCAATTTTAGAATATAGATTTATGATAATAACACAAATGGTAGACCCTTTGGCTGTGTGCAGGTTTTGCAAATAGTGGCAAAGGAAAAAGTGTGACTTTCAATGGCTTATTATTGGTTGAGACATCTTCCACAGAAATATTAGAATAGAATAATTGGAGGTTTATCTTATGTTTTATGATCTGTAGGTTCTTGAATGCAGATTTGTGATATTATTTCTTAATAAGACTATAAGGTACAGTCACATGTACTAAGACAGGCTTAATGAAGAACACATTTAGGATACGGTTAACGTGTTTCCCATTACTGGATTCCTTGAAGTATACTCTAAATTCGTGTGTTCATAGTTTATGTCATTATTTTGTGAGAAGTGCAATTACTGCATTTCCTTGTTTTTTTAAAGATTTATTTACAAAATTTAAAGCTTTAAAATATACCACAACCCCAAAACTTCTGTTTTGGCATTTTTTATTTCTTAATATACTGGAGCTTCAAAAACAGAAGTGTTCTGGAGCCCTCTTGGCCTTTATAAACTTTGGCTCTCCATTGTTTTGTGCTGCTTATAAATACCATCTCCCTAAAAATAAGCTATATGTTCCTAGAAAGCTGGAGCTATATTTTTACTTATTTTTGCTCTTTACTACTTCCTGCCTTGTATTTCCTTTGGGTTTATTTACTCTTCTTTTTCTATGTTTTTGAAGTGGGAGCTTAGATTATTGATTTGATAGTTTTCCTTTTTACTAATATATGCATTTAGTACTATAAATTTACATCTTGACACTGCCTGTATCTTGCAGATGTTGATATATTTGCACTGTTAGTCAGTTCAGTGAAATTCTTGCCTTCCTTTGAGACTTCCTCTTTGACCCATGGTTTATTTAGAAGTATCTTGTTTATTTTTCAAGTTTTTTGGAGATTTATTTGCTTGTTATCTTTCTGTTACTGATTTCTAGTATGATTCCACTGTGGTCAGAGAACACACCAGATTAGTTTGCTGACAGTGCCATAACAAAATACCACAGGCTGGGTGGCTTAAACAACAGAAATATATTCTGAAGGCTGCAGGTGCAACATCAAGGTATTGGTAGGTTTAGAGCCATTTGTCCTTGGCTTGCAGATGGTCACCTTCTCACTGTGTCCTCACATGGCCTTTCTTCTGTGTACCACATCCCTGGCATCTCTTCTTCTTCTTATAAGGGCACCAATCATATTGGATTAGGGTCCCACTCTTATGACCTCATTTAACTTTAATTACCTCTTTATTCTTTTTAAAAGATTTTTATTTATTTATTTGAGAGGGAGCGAGCAAGAGAGCACAACAGGGGGAGAGGCAGAGGGAGAAGCAGGCTCCCCGCTGAGCAGGGAGCCCAATGAGGGTCTCAATCCCCGGACTCCGGGATCATGACCCTAGCTAAAGGCAGATGCTTAATGGACTGAGCCACCCAGGTGCCCCTAATTACATCTTTAAAGGCCCTGTCTCCAGATAACGTCACATTGGGGGTTAGGGAAACATAATTCAGTTCATAACACATACTATGTATGATTTCAATTCTTTTAAATTTGTTGAGGTTTATTTTCTGGCCTAGGATATGGTCTATTTTGATATATGTTCCATGGGTACTTGAAAATAATGTGGGCTTTCTGCTATTATTGGATGGGGTATTTTATAAATATCAGATTCTTTCCTTACTGGTGTTGAGTTCTATATCCTTACTGATTTTCTGCCTATTCTTTTCTATCAGTGGTTGAGAAAGAGGTGATGGAGTCTCCAATTATAATTATGAACTTGTCTATTCCTCTTTTCAGCTCTATCAGTTTTTGCTTTGCATATTTTGCAGCTTTGTTGTTTGGTGTATACACGTTTAGGATTGTTATGTCTTCTAGGTAGATTGATCCTTTTCTTAGTATATAATGTCCTTCTCTGTCTCTGGTAATTTTCTTTTTCTTCCTTCCTTCCTTCCTTCCTTCCTTCCTTCCTTCCTTCCTTCCTTCCTTCCTTCCTTCCTTCCTTTCTTCCTTCCTTCCTTCCTTCCTTCCTTCCTTCCTTCCTTCCTTCCTTCCTTCCTTCCTTCCTTCCTTTCTTCCTTCCTTTCTTTTTTTGAGGGAGAAGAGGGGCAGAGGAGAGGGAGAGGGAGATCTTAAGTAGGCTCCATGCTCAGTACATGGAGCCCAATGAGGGGCTGGATCTCACAGCTCTGAGATCATGACCTGAGCTGGAATCAAGAGCTGGTTGCTTAACTGACTGAGCCACCCAGGTGCCCCTGTCTCTGGTAATTTTCTATGCTCTGAAGTCTACTTTATTTGATATTAACATAGCCACCCTTGCTTTCTTTTGATTTAATGTTCGGATGATATATCTTTTCTATCCTTTTATTTTCAACTTGCCTATATCATTATATTTGAAGTAAGTTTCTTGTAGACAGCATATAGTTAGGTCATATTTTGAAAAACCACTTGGCTACTGTCTGTTAATTGATATATTTAGATCATTTACATTTGTATTAGGCAGAAAATGTTTCCGGAACCTATTACCTTACATGACAAATATATTACCTTACATAACGAAGGGGAATTAAGGTATCAAATAGAATTAAGGTTGTTAATAAGCTGCCATTGACATGGAGATACCTGGATTATCAGGGTAGGCAAAATGTAAACATATAGGTTCTTACAAGTGGGAGAGGAAGGCAGAAGAGGAGGGCAGAGTGATGCAGTGTGAGAAAGATACCTGTCTTTGCTGGCCTTGAAGATGGAGAGGGGAGCTACAAGCCAGGGAATGCAGACACCCTCTAGAAGCTGAAAAAAGGCAAGGAAACAGATCCTATACAGCCTTCATAGAAGAAGGCAAACTTGCTGACTTCTAGCTTTTAATTTTAGCCCAGGGAGGCCTGTGTCAGACTTCTGACCTACAGAGCCATAGCATAATAAACTTTTGTTGTTAGAGCCACCAAGTTTGTGGTAATTTGTTACAGCAGCAGCAGAAAACCAATATAGATTTTAAGGTCATTATTGTTAGGTTAGGGCTTGTTTTATTTCTTTTTTTGTCTTCTGTTTGTTCTCTCTGTTTTTCATTTTTCTGTTTTTCCTGACTTCTGTGGGTCATTTGAACAGTTTTTAAGAGTTGTATTTTATTTATGTATAGTGTTTTTGAGTGTATCATATTGTTTAGCTTTTTTTTTAGTATTTGCTCTAGGTATTATGTGTACCTAACTGCTCACAGTCTACTGCTATTGTCACTTTACCCTCCTCCATTTATAGTTGTCTTAATATTTTCTCTACATACATTTAGGGCCACATCAGATACTGTTATACTTTTTCCTTAACAGTCAAACATAATTTAGAAAACTTAAGAGAAGGAGAAATTATTGTATTTACCATATTTTTTCTTACTGTGTTTTTTCTTCTTTCATGAGGTTCCAGGTTTGTTCCTTTCATCATTTGCTTTCTATTTAGAGAACATCCTGTAGCCATTCTTTTAGGATAGTTTTGCTGGTGTCTGTAAGTTTATCACTTTTGCCAAAATACAGAAAGTGTTAAGCCATCTTTTCTTTGACTACTTTTTTTTCCAGCCCTGACCCCTCTTTCTCCTCTCTTTGTGGGGCTCTCGTGACATGAATGTGTAATTTTTTGTAATAGTCTTCCAGGCCCCTGAGGCTCTGTTTATTTATTTATTTTTTACCATCTGTTTTCTCACTTTTTCATCTTGGGTGAGTTCTATTGTTCTTTCATTTCTATGATTCTTTTCTATGTCCCCTCCATTTTGCTGTTGAGATTATCCATTGAGATTTTTATTTTGGTTATTTGCTACTTCTAAAATTTCCTTTTGGTTCTTCTTTATATCTTCTGTTCATTTGCTGAGTCTTTCTTCCTTTGTTGAAGTTTTTAATTTTTTAAAAATTTGTTTTAAGGGTGTTCATAATTGCTCATTGAAACATTTCTACACAGGCTGCTTTAAAATCATTGTCAGATAATTCTAACATCTTTGTCATCTCGGTATTGGCAACTACTGATTTTCTTTTTCATTCAGTTTCAAGTTTCCTGGTTCTTGGTGTGATGAGTGATTTTTTGTTGGAGCCTGGACATGATATTGTGAGACTGCAGATCTTATTTAAGCCTTCTGATTCATCTGGCTCTCTCCGATGCTACTATGTCAGGGGAAGGCACGGTGCTACCTCATTGCTGCCAGAGGGAGTTACAAGTTCAGGTTTCCCACTTAGCCTATTCTGACACCTGAGGTGGGGGCTCTAACCTTACAGCAGTGAGGGGTGGGGGCTTACCATGTGGTGTCTACTGAGAGGAGAGGGTAGAATTCCAAGCTTCCCAGTGGTCTTTACTGACATTATGGGAGGACCTTCTTTCTGGCCAGAGGAGATGAAAGTCCCAGCTCACTACTTGACTGAGTGCACCCTGGCAGCGCTTTTGAGGCACCTCATTACAGCCTCATGCAGGTGGAAGTCTAGGCTCTGTGTTTGGCCTTTGCCTGGTGTGGGTGGGAGTGAGGCCACAGTTTTTTTCTGTGGAATTTATCGGGAGTATAGCAGTTATTATCTAAAAGTGTCCTGTTTTTCTAGCTGCCCTTTTCCTAGTCCTCTGGTTAGAGAGAGCAAGTTTTTGTTGGCGCTAATTTTTGTTTGTGCCCATTGATGTTTCTGTGTTGTCATATTATTCAACTTCAGAAAGAAACCCCAGGAATTCAGTATCATGTTTTTCCTATGGTCCTGAAGTCCCTATCCAGTCTGCTGGCTTCTCTCCATCTTTCAGAGTCTTCTTGGTTTTATCTTATATATAATGTCCATGGTTTTAGTTGTACTTAGTGGGGAGGAATAGGGAAAAGCACCTCTACTCCGTCTTCCCAGAAGTGCAGATCCCCAGGAGCTATATTTTTATTATTCCTTTGGTACTTCCAACTCTTTCAAATGCATATGCAAAGTGTTTCTTAAAAACAATTTTTAAGAAATAATATTTGATCTCTTGTGAAGCACTTATCTATGTTCATTCATTGATTTGACAAATATTTTTCTAGGTGTAGAGGACACCCCAGCAGCTTCCTAACTGGCCTCTCTGTGTGCACCTTTGCCCTAAATGTGGCCCTAAATGTATGTAGAATGTTTATTCTCCACAGAGTTGCCAGAGTGAGCCTTTACAAAAGTAAAGCCAATAATGACCTCTTCTCCCTAAAATGCTCCAATGATTTCCCACCATAATTCTGAATGAATCCAGAGCTTTACTATGATTAATTCAAGTAAGAAAAAATTCCAGAGTGGGGAACACTGGAGTTCTGATTTGGCTCTGCCACCCAGATAAGGGTGTGATCTTGAGAAACCATTTGATCCCTCTGGGCCTCTCTTTCTCTGACTTACAAACCAGGGAGTTTGGTGACCCATCCCAAACTTGCCACTATCCTTTAATATTCTATGAGGATAACAGACAAGTATACTTATGTACTTATGTATATGGGGCTTTTCATATTTGTGTAGAAGTATATCTCTCCTTGTTCAGAAGGAATCCAGAAAAATTCTACTGTAATGTTACTTAGAATAAAAACCCTTGTAATAACCCACATAATTACTGCAAAATTTGCACATGCATTTGCCATTCTTTCTGCCTGGAATGCTCTTCTCCTGGATATTACCCTGGCTGACTTCTCATTACCTTTGTTCAAGGTCACACAATGAGGTCTTCCCTGATACTACCCTATTTGCAACAGAATCCCTGCCCCACCCCTAACCCTGGCAATCACTATCTTTTTGCCCACTTTATTTTTTTCCATAGTATTTACCGCTCATATGTTCTATATATTTTATTTACTTATATTCTACTTATTTTACTTGTTGATCCCGTTCATTATCTTCTTACTTCTTCTAGAATGCAATTTCTGTGATAGCAGAGGTTGTTTCTTGTATTTTTTTTTTAATGTTTAAGTGCTTTATATCCAACAATTTAGGAATGCTGGGTACGCAAAAATATTTGTTGAATGAATGTTAAATTCATATCTGGTTGTATAGTTTAACTTTACTTTATCATTAAGAATGACAAAGAGAGACAAAGAGTTGACACTCTCGGATCCGTCTTTTCATGAGCCTTCAGCTTTGCTTGCATTTATCGGTTGTCCAGCACATCGAACCAGGCTCCTGAAGGTACATTATCAAATTATCACAAGGAATCAGATTCCAGCAGCATTTGGAACATGTGAGAACAATGTTTAGGCCAACAATATTTAGGCCAATAAAATGTACAACATACTAGTATTGTCTACTGAACCTACTAAGATTTTGTATGTTGGAGTATGATCTCACACAAATAAAAGCACTGATTGATACAGTGCATAGTATTGTTACTAAGACTGACTTGTCTATGTGACTATTTCAGCTCTTGATTACTTTGCTAAACGCAGATTCTGAGCTATGGCTCAGGTTGTAGGGTGAGCTTGTAGACTCTTTCTCCTCATGGGCACACCTGCATTTTTGTGGACCTGGACACCTTAGGTGTTGTCCTATCTGCCCTTTTGCATCTCACCTTAGAAATGGATTTCTGATCTGTGAACCAAGAATGGCTCAAAGGAAAAGCTGGGACTATTTTCTTCTTAATTTGCTTGGAGGTGAGATTAATCTTACTGTTACTAATTCTAAAATGCCAAATAGAAATTTTATTTAAAAAAAAGTGAAGACATAAATGTTCGAGTTTTCAGTCTGGCCACCAACTTTGAGTCTGGTGAACATCTAGTTTAAGAGTGTACGGAAAAAACTGCTTTAGAAATAAAAAGACTTGATGTTCTTATGCCAATATTTTTTTTTTTAATGGGATCAACATTCTTACTTAGCAGTGACTAGCCAAATCCTGGGTCTTACTATGGAGATTTGTAGAAATGTGTAGAAAAAATAAACTGAAGCCTGAAGGAGAATTTTCGGTTTGTTTGGCGCCTGCACCTTTGGCCTTCTTCCAATTATTCTGGGTCTGTGTAGGTTTCTGCTGAGTTTTCAGTAACAAGTGGGGCCTGGCATTTCCTTAGCTTATCCATGAGGTCAGTTTTATTTCTTAGGCAGACTATTTATCTTGTTCATTACGTTAACCACTGGGGTGAGAAACAAACTGGTCAGGGCTTGAAGCAACTTTGTTAATTTATGTTAGTATATGAGACAAGGTTGCAACATCGCCACTTGGTATGCAAAAAACCAAAAACCAAAACAAAAAAGCCCCAACCAACCAACCAACCAAGAAAACAAAAAGTCCTCTCCTATGGATTTTGCAAAATCTCGTAGTTGTTCTATGCTCTTCCTCAGTCAGAATGATGTTGCTTGTTATGCATTGTAGGGGGTGAAGCTGTTGGTAGGATTTACCTTCTTGTTCTTTTATTGAGAACCAGGGCCTGCCCCAAATGCCATACATCATTTGAAAGAAGATAGATTGGAAATGGAAGCCATCACTAAGTCCTGAAACATGAAATCCTGAGCCTGAATGGTGGCTTAAAAATTCATTCCCTCCTAGATAACCTGACTTGATAGAGCTAGATTGGTGAGAATCTCATGTACGATGTGGTGTGTTTATAAAGTTACACGTCATTTCCTTTACTTTCCTAAACATGTTTTTCAAATTGGTTTCACGTTGATCCAGCTGCCTCTAGCAGAGTATCTCAAAAGCAGAACTGCCCTAAATATGACAGATAGCTAGCCGCTGTTGTTGCAAAACTGAGGCTGCATTGGAACTGCCTCAACAGTGAAGCTGTGCTTTGCAGCAACCACACACTCTGAAATATTTGTCTTTGTGATAAGTTTTTGCATAGAGTCTGTCCTGATGGTGACACGAGTAGGTGCATCCTGCTATCTTCGGATTTTGTTATAAATCATTCCTAGAGACCAAACTAAACCGAGAGATGTTATGTACATTTATCAATTCAGATTCAACATTTTCTACACGGATTTCACAGGTATTTTGGTTTCCTGTACCATATATCACAACTTGGACTCTCTCCCCATTAGCCATTCACTATGTACATTTGGATTTACTTTATAATTTGGGCCATGATGAATGCATTATTTCCGTGTAGGTAGAGAATATGGCAATATACAATGTTAAGTGGGTCTTTGGGAAGAAGATGGAATTTATAAAAATCATCTAATCCATGTGGATATTTTCCAGCTCATCTTGGTGCTCTTTTAATTCAAGCTTTTTCTTAAATACTGTATTTGCAATTTAAGCACTGCCACATGCTGCCACCGCCGTTACAAAGATACATTAGATTGATAGAATGATGCTGCATTCTTCATGACTAGAGAAAATAATGACTTCCTCTGTTCTCTCTAATCATGTTTTTATGGTTTGTTTTCCAAAATACTGCATACTTGACCTTAAAAGGGGAAAAAGACTGCACATTTCATTTAACGAGTAATAAAAAGTTGGGTTCTCATTTTGCATTTAAACCTATGGGGAATACATTTTACTATAAGATATTTTCATCTTGATCCCTAGGTCTCAGACAATTCTGGCTGACTCTAGCTGCTTGAGGACTGTATGTCTCAATAATTGAAAATAGATGCAGTGGACTTTGACCTATTTTACTTTCTGTGTCTCGAGTTGAAAACTACTTTTCAGTCTTCCATGAGATTTTAGGAAGCCACTATTTTAAGTAAAAGGAAAGAACAAAACAAAACAAAACTCATACTTTATCCTCTCCCCTTCATTATGTTACCTTTTAATGGTACTCCCATTACAAATTCTAAAATAAAGGGTGATAATGATACTCTCTGTCGCACCTTATTTAAAAGGTAGAGCACTTTTAATGTGCTCCTCGGAGAGAAGTACATTATTTGAATGCTTTTCTGATTAAAGTATATATACATTTAAGAAACCTGGCCTTCTTCAAATTTTCAGATCTCTCTCTCTCTTTTTTAGAAGATTTTATTTATTTATTTGTCAGAGAGAGAGCACAAGCAGGGGGAGAGGCAGAGGGAGGGGGAGAAGCAGGCTCCCTGCTGAGCAAGGAGCTGGATACAGGACTTGATCCCAGGACTCTGGGATCATGACCTGAGCCAAAGGCAGACACTTAACTGACGGAGCCACCCAGGCATCCCAAAAGCTTCAGATCTTTTACCAGGCAATTTTTGTGTCCAGCATCATTCATATAAATGGGAAGAACCCCAAAAGAACACTAAGGATAGTTAAAACAAAACTGTTTCAAACATTATGAAAAGTATCACTACTGCATTCCTTGGGAAATGAAATAACGTTGCAGATAAGACAAAAAATTAATTTGGAATTTTCCCTTTAGTTGGTTAAGAGAACCTAAACTCCCCCAATTTTGGTTACATAGACTTTACTCCTCTAAGTTATGAGGTTAAGGAATAGAGTAGGTCCTTTTGGTAGATTCACAAATTTTCCACCTGTCAATTTGGGCCAGAGACTTTGAAAAAAAGTACATCTCATTTGTGTAATGCAGTGTCTATGGTACTTCAGTCATGCTGGTTAATTTAGTAAACTACAAAATTATGCATGGCTCTGACAACCCATGTAGATTAGAATTTTACCTTAGTTATTGAAAATTATACAATATTTATCTTTAAGCAGTCTTTGGAAATTTCAAGTAATATATTTTAGAGAGTATATTTCAGGGAATCTGTTTGCTTTATTTTATTCTGACCAGCAATAAGTGTGTAGCAATTTGATAAATCTATTTGTTTTCTCTTGGGCTAATTGTAGAAAGATGCTCCGAGGTTCTATTCTTCTTCTTCTTCTTTTTTTTTTTAACGATTTTATTTGACAGAGAGAGACAGTGAGAGAGGGAACACAAGCAGGGGGAGAGGGAGAAGCAGGCTTCCCTCTGAGCAAGGAGCCCGATGCCGGGCTCGATCCCAGCATCCTGGGATCATGACCTGAGCTGAAGGCAGGGGCTTAATGACTGAGCCATCCAGGTGCCCCAGGTTCTGTTATTCTAATTACGCTTCTCTTAGCTTCAGTAGTGTATTGAATCCATGTTCTATAGCCTCCTTTCAGAATGAATCACTAGTTTCAATGAAACATAACATATTCATAATCCATCTAATTGATTCACTGATAATTCAAGAATTTTGTGTTTCTTTTGCTTTATAACACAATGTAGAAAACATGTTTCACTTATCGTTAGGATATAGTTGATGAATGTCAACTTATTTTTCAAAATAAGTGAATCGGCATTAAAATTTAATCAGAAATTAGTGACTAAATTGTCACTCAGTCTATACATAATCCAGACAATGTACTGCCACTTGCTAAGTAAGTTTTTCAGATTTGTTATTTTCAGTCTTTCTAATTCACATTGATAATCACAGGCGCTCATTTCATAAAGGAGGGCAAACAGCAAAATTTGTTTGGAGGTTTGTGTGTATATAAGAGGGGCAACGGTGGGAGGTGATTTTTGCTAAGTGTCCACTCTGCACTGAGCACACTGGGTAATTACACAGGTCTCATTTTTGTAATGTGCAGTTGTATGTTTGGAAAGCGAATCACACCTTGACTGTTGTGGCTTATGTATAATTTTAGTTTCTCAGCTCTGCCTGCTGGTTTCTTTGTTGTTGCTTATAGTAAAATCAGAGACTCAGAAGCCTTAGGGACTTTCTTAGATCAGTGGAAGGATTTACTTATGGGATCTTAGAGCTGTTAGAAACTTTAGAGCTCATCTAATCTGATCCCCTAATTTTATGGAGGAGGAAACTGGAATTTGGGGAGGTTAAACAACTTTCTCAAGGTCCCGCAGTCACTAAATTGTGGGCTTATTGTACCTCGGGACCATTTCCATGTATTTCAAATCTGTGGTGTGTGAATGGGCTTTCTTAGGACTGAAATTTCTGGATTAGATGGATTCCCTTATCTGGTTTTATTTTATTGTTTATTTTATTGTATATATATTTTTTATTTCATTGTCTACCTTTGCTTTCAGTGACATCTTGTTCCATCTCTTTTGGTGGCATCTGGATCTTTGCAAGTATCTCACTGTTGCTGTGTTGGGCTTGGGGACTCAGAGAAATCAAACCAGAAGTTTGACATTATGAGGCTTGAGTGAAAGTGAAGCTCCGTCACAAAGTTGATGAAAAGACTAAGCCTGAACATACAACTCTTCCCATGTGTTACATGATACATTCTTTGGTGACTGCATTACCTGTTGAAGTTTTATAAGTGTATTTTTTTTTAAAGATTTTATTTATTTGTCAGAGAGAAAGAGAGAGAAAGAGCACAAGCAGGAGAAGTAGCAGGCAGAGGGAGAAGCAGACTCCCCACTGAGCAAGGAGCCCGAGGCAGGACTCCATCCCAGGACCCTGGGATCATGACATGAGCCAAAGGCTGATGCTTAACCACCTGAGCCACCCAGGCGTCTCTATAAGTGATTTTGTTGTTGTTGTTGTTCAAGCCAGTGTTAGAAGAATGAAAAGTTTGTGAAAGGATCAAGCATTTATTCCTCAATTTCCTTGAGCTATAGTATGAATCCCTTGACATTGATGAATCTATTCATAGAAACATGTGTTTGTCAGAGAAAAAGGAGTTACTCAGTATCTAGTCAGTGAAATACTCATTCATTGTGTATGTGCATATGTGTATGTGAGTGTGTATCAGGGTATGATAAATTATTATTTCCAAAAAACCCATATTTTCTTTGGGCTGGCGAGGGGCTCTTACTCAGCAGGCTGCCTTGTGAATTCACTGTGAAAATAATAATTTTCCCTGAACTCTCTAACAACTTTGTTTTGTCATTTTTACTTCACTAACTATAAATGTTGAGGATACCTTAAGATAGCCCGTGAAGATACTAGTTACGATAATTGAAAATAACCTTCCTGGCTTCCAGAAAGCTTTCATCTTCATGAAGTTCTTTTCTCAATGCTAGTCTCAGTCATGTTGGCATCATTGTGAGAAGGGCTGTCCTCTAAAGTGTGTATTGGTATATTTAGAGCTGATTTTGGTTGACACAAATTAATTAGAATTGTAAATTATTACATAACTCTTCCATTCTTCATTGGGAGCTGTAGTTAAAATACTGGCACTGACTAATTAACAGGCTGGATTCTGCCTTGTCAGTGAGGCTAGTCCATAAAGAATTTGATGCTTTCTTTCCTGAAACAAACAAAAATAGCTTTGGAGCTGTCAGGAAATAACAGCAGCTCTTGAAGGCTAATCATTACCAGCTTTTGTCATGTGGTTGTAATTGTTGCATGAATTCTCCTTCAATCAGGGAAAAATATGCTTAAGTGCCAGTAAAAGTTTTTATGCTGCTATGAAATTTTGCAATTTATGGCTTTGTACAGATCAGCCTGTGTTACTAGGCAACACTGTATGTGTCGTTCACTCAAATTATTCCTTAATCCCTGGCATTGCTACAAACTCCAGCTGAAAAAACAAAAACCATAATAAAGTATACAATAGGGTTAAATCTGATGACAGAATTGAAATGGAAGTTATGATGCTGAAAAAGAAGCAGCATTTTTAAAAAATACACTGGAAGGAAAACAATAAGAATATTTAGAACTTAACCGTATTCACCTCGGGAAAAAAAAATAGTAGTTCAAATGGATTCAATGATTATGTAGTTCTCTGATTGGCCATTAAACTGGCCAGGTTTTTGGCACTTAAGCAATCATATTTGTGATGCTGGTTTTAATTAAGAAGTACACTACAGGATATTCAATGACCAGGGAAGTATGGTATTTCTGCTTGCTGGCTGTGCATCCATATGCATTTGAGAGAAGATAAAACCCTGAAAAAGGTATAATGGCTCTTTCTCTCCATCTTTAAATAGACAGTCTGCCTGAGATATTGCTGCACAGACTGAGTCTTAGAATTTACATGAAGTCTAAGCATTGTCATTGTAACAGGCAAGAAATTTCAACTTGTTCCTCAAAGCAATACCACATTACATGACAAGGACAGAGTCGTAGATACTTCAGAGATGTTTAGTGACGAGGAATGAGATTAGAGAAACCCTAGATCAGTGTGGGAGCAGCTGTAGTAACCTTGGTTTGTGGTTTGAAGTGTTTTCTGGTTTGAATGGGTTTAGTGTTTTGAGTTGCTGCTATCATAATTCTCAAGCAGCCTAAATGATACTTCATAGATAGTTACTATGTCGAAAGTAACAAAAGTCAAGTTTTGAGCAGAAGTTCCCCAAGATTCATTTTGGTACAACTCTCTCATATAGGAAATTCTTCCTAGGTGAGAGCAAGTGGCTTACATACCTAGGAAATAGGAGATTTGAGCTCAAACTCTGGCTGAACTCTAACCTCTTGTAGTAACTGGATCCTCACCTTCCAGTTCGAGAAGATAACACTTATAAACCAGGGTTGGATTTCTCCCTGCCACAGGTCCTTTGCTTTGCAGGTTCACTGTCTCAGGAACTGGGAATTCTGACCCCTGGGACATGTGGAAGTTGTGATGATGAAGAAATAACGACGAGCTGCTACTAAGCTGGGTTTGGCTTATATGAGCAGCTTCCTCATGAAACTAGGCTTCTCCTTCCTAATTACCTGCAAACCTAACTTCCTTTTTTCCCCTTCCCCAGATCCCCTTTGGGGGGGGGGGTGACTTGTCACTTCCTCTAATTGCCTTTTCCTATTATCAGGGTTGACCTATGATGTGATTTTAGGAGTCCTAGAAATATGTGCTCCAAAGTTCTCTCCCCTCTGATATTTAAGAGTCGGAATCCCATTTTCAAAAATCCCATTTTTTCGTAAGGCATTGTCCTCTGTTAAAGCAGAAAGCCTCCAAGAGGGCTAGGTTCACCTTTTAGGGCTGCAGTGTCATTGCCCTTGAAATGAGGGGGTTGCAGAAGATCATATCCAACAATATAATCCTTACCTAAAGTTGATAAAATGTGAAACTTTATTAGAGCCTTTTTGATGGAACTGAAACTTCCTTGAGAAGGGACAGGGGAAGAAAAATTTATAAAAGTGTAAGGTATTTGGTAAGTAAGAGATTAGCCCTGAAGGTTATGAAAAGAACATAGAGTTCAAGGGAATGAAAATTAATCTTTAACTTCAATAAAATTAATCGCCTGCCACTAGTATTTTTTAAAATGTGAGGTTGTCTTAACATTGATAATTTTTATGCCCACATATGGTGAATGGCGAATATGATTACTTAGAATGTGTACATTTAGGCATTAGCTACACAATGATTTATATTTTAAAATAAAGATGATGTTGCTAAAATGTTTCACATAACTGTAGAATATGAGAACTTCTAAGAAACTGAGCCCAGTGATATGTTAAATGGCTATAAGGGGAAAAATGTTGAGAAGCTGGTTCCATCTAAACATCCATTGGATGAACCCCATGAGTGTGCCTTCATGAGTAGATGTCCACACAGATCATGAGGGCACTTCCATACACAAAGCAGTAGATAGGGCCTGGCAAGTAGGAATAGCAGGAAGTGACATATCAGATTGGCAGAAAAATACGAAGATTGATGAAGCATGAATCCTGAATAAATACAATTATGAGACCCCTCTATTCGATGAGGAGTTTTTCTGCTTTCCAGTGTATAGGACTAGTACTAACATTGAGCACCATTAGACTCCTCTAAGGGTAGGTAGACAGGGTTGAACAAATCTCTGTCTTAATTATGTGTGCTAGAATTTCTCTAAGGAAATATTCTGACAGTCTGCTTGGGGAGGAGACTGAGTCTCTGCTTCAGGTATGGTTGATATTCAGCAGTGGAGAGCTAGTGAGATGAAATGGCTAGGCTGCTTTATATGAGAAAATAAGAGAAACTGGGTTTGCTTTCTTTTTTTTCTTCTTTAAATTTTTTTATTGTTATGTTAATCACCATACATTACATCATTAGTTCTTGATGTAGTGTTCCATGATTCATTGTTTGTGCATAACACCCAGTGCTCCACACAGAACGTGTCCTATTTAGTACCCATCACGAGGCTAACCCATCCCCCCACCCCCTCCCCTCTAGAACCCTCAGTTTGTTTTTCAGAGTCCATCGTCTCTCATGGTTCGTCTCCCGCTCCGATGTACTCCCCTCCATTCTTCCCTTCCTGCTATCTTCTTCTTCTTTTTTTTTCTTAACATATATTGCATTATTTGTTTCAGAGGTACAGGTCTGTGATTTAACAGTCCTGCACAATTCACAGCACTCACCATAGCACATACCCTCCCCAATGTCTATCACCCAGCCACCCCATCCCTCCCACCCCCCCACCACTCCAGCAACCCTCATTTTGTTTCCTGAGATTAAGAATTCCTCCTATCAGTGAGGTCATATGATACATGTCATTCTCTGATTGACTTATTTCACTCAGCATAACACCATCCAGTTCCAACCACGTCGTTGCAAATGGCAAGATCTCATTCCTTTTGATGGCTGCATAATATTCCATTGTGTATATATACCACTTCTTCTTTATCCATTCATCTGTCGATGGACATCTTGGCTCTTTTCCAAAGTTTGGCTATTGTGGACATTGCTGCTATAAACATTGGGGTGCACGTACCCCTTCGGATTCCTACATTTGTATCTTTGTGGTAAATACCCAGTAGTGCAATTGCTGGATCGTATGGTAGCTCTATTTTCAACTTTTTGAGGAACATCCTTACTGTTTTCCAGAGTGGTTGCACCAGCTTGCATTCCTACCAACAGTGTAGAAGGGTTCCCCTTTCTCCGCATCCCCGCCAACATCTGTCATTTCCTGACTTGTTAATTTTAGCCATTCTGACTGGTGTGAGGTGGTATCTCATTGAGGTTTTGATTTGGATTTCCCTGATGCCAAGCGATGTTGTGCACTTTTTCATGTGTCTGTTGGCCATTTGGAAGTCTTCTTTGAAAAAATGTCTGTTCATGTCTTCTGCCCATTTCTTGATTGGATTATTTGTTCTTTGGGTGTTGAGTTTGATAAGTTCTTTATAGGTTTTGGATACTAGCCCTTTATCTGATATGTCATTTGCAAATATCTTCTCCCATTCTGTCGGTTGTCTTTTGGTTTTGTTGACGGATTCCTTTGCTGTGCGAAAGCTTTTTATCTTGATGAAATCCCAATAGTTCATTTTGCTTCCCTTGCCTTTGGCGATGTTTCTAGGAAGAAGTTGCTGCGGCTGAGGTCAAAGAGGTTGCTGCCTGCGTTCTCCTTTAGGATTTTGTTGGACTCCTGTCTCACATCTAGGTCTTTCAACCATTTGGAGTCTCTTTTTGTGTGTGGTGTAAGGAAATGGTCCAGTTTCATTCTTCTGCATGTGGCTGTCCAATTTTCCCGACACCATTTGTGGAAGAGACTGTCTTTTTTCCAATGGACATTCTTTCCTGCTTTGTCAAAGATTAGTTGACCATAGAGTTGAGGGTCCATTTCTGGGCTCTCTATTCTGTTCCATTGATCGATGTGTCTGTTTTTGTGGCAGTACCTTACTGTCTTGATGATGACAGCTTTGTAATAGTGTTGGAAGTCTGGAATTGTGATGCCGCCAGCTTTGCTTTTCTTTTTCAACATCCCTCTGGCTATTCGGGGTCTCTTCTTTTTCCATACAAATTTTAGAATTATTTGTTCCATTTCTTTGAAAAAAGTGGATGGTATTTTGATAGGGATTGCTTTGAATTTGAGGATTGCTCTAGGTAGCATTGATGTCTTCACAATGTTTGTTCTTCCAATCCATGAGCATGGAACGTTTATCCATTTCTTTGTGTCTTCCTCAATTTCTTCCATGAGTATTTTATAGTTTTCTGAGTACAGATCCTTTGCCTCTTTGGTTAGATTTATTCCTAAGTATTTCATGGTTTTCGGTGCAGTTGTAAATGGGATCGACTCCTTAATTTCTTTCTCTTCTGTCTTGTTGTTGGTGTATAGGAATGCCACTGATTTCTGCACATTGATTTTATATCCTGCCACTTTACTGAATTCCTGTATGAGTTCTAGCAGTTTTGGGGTGGAGTCTTTTGGGTTTTCCACATAAAGTATCATATCTGCAAAGAGTGAGAGTTTGACTTCCTCTTTGCCGATTTGGATGCCTTTGATTTCTTTTTGTTGTCTGATTGCTGTGGCTAGGACTTCTAATACTATGTTGAATAGCAGTGGTGATAGTGGACATCCCTGCCGCGTTCCTGACCTTAGGGGGAAAGTTCTCAGCTTTTCCCCATTGAGAATGATATTCGCTGTAGGTTTTTCATAGATGGCTTTTATGATATTGAGGTATGTACCCTCTATCCCTATACTCTGAAGAGTTTTGATCAAGAAAGGATGCTGTACTTTGTCAAATGCTTTCTCTGCATCTATTGAGAGGATCATATGATTCTTGTTCTTTCTTTTGTTAATATATTGTATCATGTTGATTGACTTGCAGATGTTGAACCAACCTTGCAGCCCAGGGATAAGTCCCACTTGGTCATGGTGAATAATCCTTTTAATGTACTGTTGGATCCTATTGGCTAGTATTTTGGTGAGAATTTTTGCATCCATATTCATCAAGGATATGGGTCTATAATTCTCCTTTTTGATGGAGTCTTTGTCTGGTTTGGGGATCAAGGTAATGGTGGCCTCATAAAATGAGTTTGAAGTTTTCCTTCCATTTCTATTTTTTGGAAGAGTTTCAGGAGAATAGGTATTAATTCTTGAAATGTTTGGTAGAATCCCCCCGGGAAGCCATCTGGCCCTGGGCTTTTGTTTCTTGGGAGATTTTTGATGACTGCTTCAATTTCCTTAGTGGTTACAGGTCTGTTCAGGTTTTCTATTTCTTCCTGGTTCAATTTGGTAGTTGATACATCTCTAGGAATGCATCCATTTCTTCCAGGTTATCTAATTTGCTGGCATAGAGTTGCTCATAATATGTTCTTAGAATTGTTTGTATTTCTTTGGCGTTGGTTGTGATCTCTCCTCTTTCATTCATGATTTTGTTGATTTGGGTCATTTCTCTTTTCTTTTTAAGTCTGGCCAGGGGTTTATCAATCTTGTTAATTCTTTCAAAGAACAAGCTCCTAGTTTCGTTGATCTGTTCTCCTGTTCTTTTGGTTCCTATTTGATTTCTGCTCTGATCTTTATTATTTCTCTTCTCCTGCTGGGTTTAGGCTTTATTTGCTGTTTTTTCTCTAGCTCCTTTAGGTGTAGGGTTAGGTTGTGTATTTGAGACCTTTCTTGTTTCTTGAGAAAGACTTGTATTGCTATATACTTTCCTCTTAGGACTGCCTTTGCTGCATCCCAAAGATTTTGAACAGTTGTGTTTTCATTTTCATTGGTTTCCATGAATTTTTTTAATTCCTCTTTAATTTCCTGGTTGACCCATTCATTCTTTAGTAGGATGCTCTTTAGCCTCCATGTATTTGAGTGCTTTCTGACTTTCCTCTTGTGATTGAGCTCTAGTTTCAAAGCATTGTGGTCTGAAAATATGCAGGGAATAATCCCAGTCTCTTGGTACCGGTTGAGACCTGATTTGTGACCTAGGATGTGATCTATTCTGGAGAATGTTCCATGGGCACTAGAGAAGAATGTGTATTCCGTTGCTTTGGGATGGAATGTTCTGAATATGTCTGTGAAGTCCATTTGGTCCAGTGTGTCATTTAAAGTCTTTATTTCCTTGTTGATCTTTTGCTTAGATGATCTGTCCATTTCAGGAAGGGGGGTGTTAAAGTCCCCCACTATTATTGTATTGTTGTCAATGTGTTTCTTTGTTTTTGTTATTAATTGCCTTGTATAATTGGCTGCTCCCGTGTTAGGGGCATAGATATTTACACTTGTTAGATCTTCTTGTTGGATAGACCCTTTAAGTAGGATATAGTGTCCTTCCTCATCTCTTGTTACAGTCTTTGTTTTAAAATCTAGTTTGTCTGATAGAAGGATTGCCACCCCAGCTTTCTTTTGGTGTCCATTAGCATGGTAAATGGTTTTCCACCCCCTCACTTTCAGTGTGGGGGTGTCTTTGGGTCTAAAATGAGTCTCTTGCAGACAGCATATCGATTGGTCTTGTTTTTTAATCCAATCTGATAGCCTGTCTCTTTTGATTGGGGCATTTAGCCCATTTACATTCAGGCTAACTATTCAAAGATATGAATTTAGTGCCATTGTATTGCCTGTAAGGTGACTGTTACTGTATATTGTCTGTGTTCCTTTCTGGTCTATGCTGCTTTTAGGCTCTCTCTTTGTTTAGAGGACCCCTTTCCATATTTTTTGTAGGGCTGGTTTCGTGTTTGCAAATTCCTTTAGTTTTTGTTTGTCCTGGAAGTTTTTTTTTATCTCTCCTTCTATTTTCGGTGATAGCCTAGATGGATATAGTATTCTTGGCTGCATATTTTTCTCATTTAGTGCTCTGAAGATATCATCCTTTCTGGCCTGCCAGGTCTCTGTGGGTAGGTCTGTTGCCAATCTAATGTTTCTACCATTATAGGTTACATATCTCTTCTCCCGAGCTGCTTTCAAGATTTTCTCTTTGTCTCTGAGACTGGTAAGTTTTACTATTAGATGCCGGGTTGTTGACCTATTTTTATTGATTTGAGAGGGGTTCTCTGTGCCTCCTGGATTTTGATGCCTGTTTCCTTCCCCACATTAGGGAAGTTCTCTGCTATAATTTGCTCCAATATAACTGCTGCCCTTCTCTTCTTCTTCTGGGATTCCAATTATTCTAATGTTGTTTCATCTTATCATATCGCTTATCTCTCAAATTCTGCCCTCGTGATCCAGTAGTTGTTTATCTCTCTTTTTCTCAGCTTCTTTATTTTCCATCATTTGGTCTTCTACATTGCTAATTCTCTCTTCTGCCTCATTTATCCTAGCAGTTAGTGCCCCCATTTTTGATTGCATCTCATTAATAGCCTTTTTGATTTTGACTTGGTTAGATTTTAGTTCTTTTATTTCCCCAGGAAGGGTTTCTCTAATAACTTCCATGCTTTTTTCAAGCCCCACTAGTATCTTTAAAATCATGATTCTGTACTCTAGGTCCAACATCGCACTACTGTCCATATTGAGTAGGTCCCTGGCAGATGGTACTACCTCTTGTTCTTTATGTTGAGGTGATTTTTTTCGACTTGTCATTTTGTCCAGAGGAGAATAGTTGAATGAGAGAACAAAATGCTAACAGGTTAAGAACGTCCCCAGCAAATATACTCTAAACAAATCAGAAAAGATCTGAAACTAGGGGAAAAGAAAGGGAAAGAAAGAAAAAAGAAAGAGGAAAAAAAAAAAGAAAAAGAAAAAGATAAAAACAAACAAAAACAGAACAAAACAAAAAAAACAGAATATGATCAAATATGATCAGGCTAGTGCATAGATCAGTGTCACACACTAGTTTTTGGGTGTATTTTGGTCTTTTAGAAGAAAGTGACTTATATATGAATTTTAAAGAAAAAAAAGACTTATATAAGTACAAAATAAGGGTTGATACAATGAAGAGATGGAATATGGCTATAAAGATGAAAAGTATAAAAATTTTAAAAGAGGAATTGATAAGGTGCTTGAAAAAAGAAAGAAGAGGATTAAAAAAAAGAAAATAAAAGGGGAGAGAATGTGATCAGGCAGGAGAGTAGAACAAAGCCATACACTAGAGATTTAGGGTATATTTTGATATGTTAGAAGAAACTGTATCTCAAAATTTTAAAGAGAGAAGAACTTATATATATATGCCAAAAATAAGGGTAACTACTATGAAGGGATAGAATATGACTCTAAAAATGAAAAATAAAAAAATTTTTTTTAAAAAAAGGGATTGATAAGATGTTGGTTGAAAAAGGGAAAAAGAAATATTCAAAAAAAAAAACAAGTTAAAAAAATTAACTTTGAAAGACTAATGAATCATGGTAAAAAAACCATGAATTCTATGTGCAATATTCCCCTAGCGCTGGAGTTCTGCTGTTCTCATTGATCGGTAAACTTGGTCTTGGGTGGCTGTTCTTGCTGGTCTTCTGGTGGAGGGGCCTGTTGCCGTGGTTCCCAAATGTCTTTGCCGGAGGCGGAATTGCCCCACCCTTGCCGGTCCGGGCTAAGCAATCTGCTTGGGTTTGCTCTCAGGAGCTTTTGTTCCCTGCAACCTTTCCGTACAGCTTTGGAGGACGAGAGTGAAAATGGCGGCCTTCCAATCTCCACCCTGGAGGAGCCGAGAACTTGGGGCCCCACTCCTCAGTGCACTCCCAGAGAAAAGCAGTCAGTCACTCCCGTGTCCCCGTTCTCTGTCCGCACTCCGTGCTCACCTGGCCTGTGACCGAGCGTTTCTCTCTCTGGCACCCGACTCGGTGTGGAGTCTCCAAATCCAGCAGATCCCTTTGGTGCGCTCCCACGCCGCTCTTCCCGGGGGAGGAAGGGGAGTCTCCCTGGCTCTGCCGCTTGTTGGGTCCCTGCTTCCAGAAAGTGGTCGTTTTTCTGTTCAGAGAGTTGTTGCTATTCTTTTCTTCGATCTCCTGTTGAGTTCGTAGGTGTTCAGAATGATTTGATCCCTATTCAGCTGAATTCCTGAGACCACACGAAATCCAGGTCTCCTACTCCTCTGCCATCTTGCTCCGCCTAATCTGGGTTTGCTTTCTTAAGGGAGGTGCTAATATTAGAGGAAAGTGCAGAAAAGAAAGGGATGATGTGTGAGATGGGGTGAAGGTGGGGATTGCATGGGGTCTAGGGAGAAATGTCCAGAAGGATGGAGGACATTTTGCATCAAAGGTATCCTTTAATGCCTGTGAATGTGTGTGTGTGTGTGTGTGTATGCATGTGTGTATGTATGTGTGTGCATGCATGTGCATGTGTGTGTGTATGTTATTGGAGCTGTTTCACATCTGTATCACATGGAATGGGGGCATCCCATAGCCTGTATGGAATAGTGAAATGACCTCTAAACTGAACTTGGGGAAGAAGATGGCTCAAATGAGACCCTGGAAATGTAAACTTCTCAGACTTCTGTAGAAAATTTTGGAGATCTTGGGCTTTCTCAGGGAGTCTGAGTCAATCTTACCTAAGATTTCAGTGGACCCAGAGGTCTCCACTGACATCACAAATCCATCACTACTCCTGTCAAGCACATTGGATGGCTCTCATACTACAGTACTGGGTACCCTCACATCACCACCTTCATTGGATTGGTGGTGTCATGCTCTTGGTCTTTATAAAAACATAAAAAATAACCATATGAAAATCAGGCCTAAAGGAAAAATGATCCATCATATGACTATCTCCATCTACAATCCTATATGAGAAATTTCATCACAGAATCCAGTGTAAAGAAGACTGCTCTTGGGGAACCTGGTCTGCTGTTGCTTTGATAAAAAAAAGCTGAAGGTGTTGTAATGTTCTCTTTTCATCTGACCCGCAAGAAGTTCAGAACCCAGCATTTCTTTTTCAGTCACAGCTACTCTGTTAGCTTGCATCATCAGTCACTTTGTTTTTTCCTTTCTGTGGTTCTTATTTCTGATTTCTATAATATTACCCTGTTTTAATATGCTCTTTATTGGAAGCTGCTAAAATCCTCTGTGGAAATATTTAGAGTAAAAATAAAATATACCTCTGATTTTGTTCAATAAAAATTCTCATTAGAATCACATCAAATGCTAGAAATACTAGAGTGTCCTGGTAGAGCTGCTGGCTGCACCATCATGCCCACGTAGTGTCTTCTCTGAGGATTAGCTGCTCAGTGGGGCCCACACCTTCATTTTGTCTCCCATGGAAGTGGAGGTGTAACCACTGGCTTTATGACATGTTAACAGCTGCTTTTGTTCCCAACATTCATGAGTGAATTTAAAATGTAAGGTTTGCACAAGCCTAATAGATTTGCCTACTTAGCCCCAGAAATGACACTGCATTTTTAAAAAATACTTATTTATTTATTTTAGAGAGAGAGTGAGTAAGGGGTGCAGAGGGAGAGAGAGAATCTCAAGCAGACGCCTCACTGAGTGGGGAGCCTGACTCGGGGCTCAATCCTATGACCTTGAGATCATGACCTAAGCTGAAACCAAGAGTCAGACGCTCACCTGGCTGAGCCACCAAGGCACCCTGACATGGCACTTTTTATTAGTTTTTCCATGAAATAGGTTATTTGGATGAAGTTCACATGCAGTGCTATTTGAGAAGGTGAGTGGAAGCACATAAAAGAGAGAGGGGGAAGAGTGGGGAGGGCCATGTCATAAAAATTGGAGACCAAATACTTTGTCATTTACCACCATGCATGGCTGCTAATACATGCTGCCTGAATGGTGCTCTCCCCTTCCTTCTTGATCCCAAGGGTTCTCAACTTTGACTCTAATGACATTTTGGACTAGATAATTCTTTGTTTGTGGGACTGTCCTGTGCATTATAGGACAATTAGCAGCATCCCTGTCCTCTACCCACTGGGTGCCAGCCAGTAGCATTTTCCTCACTCAAGTTGTGATAACCAAAAATGTTTCCACACATTGCCAAATATGCCCCAGAGCACAAACTCATCCCCATTTGAGAATCACTGATCTACCTCTATGCCCACTTTCCTGTCATGATAGATTTCATCACTTTCTGATTCATCTTGGCTGCTGGAACTTTCATCATGTCATGGTCATTCTCTCAGCTTGTGGCTGAATTGCCTTGTTTTTTAATATTTCATATGTAACCACCGCTTTCTATCTGCCCTGCAGCTAGAAGCAAAAGGTGAGGTGGTGAGCATGCTTTCCCTGATCAGTTGCAACTCTCTTCTTATTTCTCACTGTTTTGACTACCATCCATTTTGAGCTGATTTTCTATGATGCTCCCAGAACTGTCTGCAGGACTCACGGCTGTGATCTTTCATCTTTATCCTCCCATTTTCTGGGCACAGTTGAAATAAATCACACTTTGGTTTTCGTTATTCCAGGTATATTCTTCATCTAAATTTATTGCCAAATCTGAACTGTATACCTTAAAAGGAAATCTATCTCAGAATGTACTATAGTTTCTCCACAATGTTTTTTTTTCTTTTTCTACATTGCTTTTATTTATTTATTTATTTATTTATTTATCTATCTATTTATTTATTTATTTATTTTTGGTTATTTTTGTGTTTATTATATTGAAGTATAGTTGACACACAATGTTACAGTAATTTCAGGTGCTCCACAATGTTTTTTCAAAAGAACATCATCCCATTAGGTTTTAAGAAGGTAAAATTTGACATGAAAATTATTTTAGGAATTTCCTTCCCCCTTCTATTTAGGAAATGCTATCTAAAATCTTGGATACAGAAAGGACCAGAGAGCACTGAACTAATTACTGTGATGGTTAGCAGTCATAGCCTGTTTATTTGCTAGACCCAGTATAAGCTCATCCAAAATCAAATTACAATAAATGTAAAATCCAGTGTTATGTCGTATAAGGTCAATTAGTACTTTCCATTAATGAGCCCAACTTTCAAGGCTGAAGACTATTGAAGTTCTAGCTTGAAACCCAGAAAGTATGAGTTTAAGACAAAGTAAAATATTACTTACACTGATTTTGAATAAGCAGATGTGGGCAATATTTTGGAAGGTACCTATGTGATTCATATTTTGTGATGCCTCCTCCCTCCTTCTTTTGGAGGGAGGCAACATAAGTTAGTAAATAAGAGCACAGATTTTGAAGTCAAAATGCTTAGGTTCAAATTTCAGCTCTAGCGGTTGCCAGTCATATTATCTTGCAATGATTGTACAAAATCTCTAAGCCTCTTTTTGTCTCATTGGATAATAATAGAACTGATAAGACTGGTTGTTGTGAGGATTAAGTAATATAATGCATATAAGCAGAGAACTCTGTGACTGTCCAATGAAAGAATTTGATAAATGGCAGCTATAATTTAGATTTTGCTGAAGATTGGATTTTGGTGGATAATTATTGACAGGAAACCCATTCTTAACTGGCTTAAGAGGAAAGAGAAGTCTGGAGGGTAATGCTAGCTCCTGGCACAGAAAGTCAATTTTAAAACGATGTCATAAGGACTTGGTTTCTCCCCATTTCTTAGTCTAGCCTTTCATATGTTGGCTTCATACATTGGCTTTACTCTTAGGCTTCCTGTGAAAACTTCAGGAAATTCTTGCCTCTCCCTTTGGATTGACCAAATTGTTGCAACCACTCCTCACATCCACTTATGGTCTATATAAAAAAGAAAAAGCATTTTGTCTGAGAGCCCCTTTCAAAATCGGGAGATTCACCTTGATTGGTTCCATTTAGTTTATGTGCCCATCCCATTGCAGTGAGGGGAATATGATGGGCAGATTTGGTTAGATCTCTCACATTCGCATTGGATGTGTTTGCAATGGGAGTAGAGCTCTACCAGACTCTGGACGAAATGTGAGAAGTGGTGGGCACCGAATGGAAATAGGTGGCTGTTTCTGGAAGAAGGTGGAACAGATAGGGGGACTCAAGGAGCAGCCATAAAGGTGATATCATCAGTGAAAAAGTTTCCTTCCTTCCTTCCTTCCTTCCTTCCTTCCTTCCTTCCTTCCTTCCTTCTCCCTCCCTCCTCCCTCCCTCCCTCCCTCCCTCCCTCCCTCCTCTTTCTTTCTTTCTTTCTTTCTTTCTTTCTTTCTTTCTTTCTTTCTTTTCTTTTCTTTTCCTTTCTTTCTTTCTTTCTTTCTTCTTTCTTTCTTTCTTTCTTTCTTTTCTTTCTTTCTTTCTTTCTTTCTTTCTTTCTTTCTTTCTTTCTTTCTTTCTTTCTTTCTTTCTTTCTTTTTCTTTCTTTCTTTCTTTCTTTCTTTCTTTCTTTCTTTTTCTTTCTTTCTTTCTTTTTCTTTCTTTCTTTCTTTCTTTTTCTTTCTTTCTTTCCTACTATCCACTTGTTATGTGAATGAATGAAAATCACATTTACTTATTTGTAAAGGCATCAGATTATATGTTTGGGGACTCTCTTCTCTCTCTTTTTTGTTGTTGGTGCATATCTCCCATGATTGAAACTGATGTACAGCTTTATATTCTCTGGCTAATATACTTTGCTTTGTGTCCATTCAGTATTACTCAGAAACTTGGCTATAACAATAGCCGTCAGGAGAATGCCAGATCAAAGCAAATCCAGATCTGGGGGCTTTTCCATCACAGCACTGGCTGATTCATAGCACCTCTCTTCAGAGGTCTGCCTATATGATGTTCTCCTCTCTGTGGTGAACTCCATGAGGGCTTCATTCTGTTGGCTAACCCCAGCCTGTGTTCTATCTGCTATTTAGCAGAATTGAAGCTTAGTTTGTGAGAATTCTCATTTAGCAACTGTTGTGTTCTGATATGGCATAGCAGAACTTCAACAGGCTTGGAAAGAGTTTCCACGAAATATATCCCAACTCACTGGGAGGGTCAGCCAGGAGTACTATTTTTCATCTTGTTCAGTTTTTTAAAGGAATCTCATTAAGAGCTGGGAAGAATGAAGAAATGGACTCAGGGGCATATGTGGCTCATTACCATTTTGAGATTTGAAGCAAAGTAATTATAATAGCAAACTGGCTTTTTTTTTTATTATGTTATGTTAGTCACCATACAGTACATACAGTTTTTTGATGTAGTCTTTCAGCAAACTGGCTTTTAATAGTTTCAGAATTAAGGGTGCCTGGGTGGCACAGTCAGTTAAGCGTCAGACTCTTGATTTCGGCTCAGGTCATGATCTCAGGGTGGTGAGATAGAGCCCTGCATCGGGCTCTGGGCTCAGCTGGGAGTCTGCTTGAGATTCTTTCTCTCTCTTTCTCCCTCTGCCCCTCCCTCCCACACGTGCTCTCTCTCTCTCTCTCTCTAAAATAAATAAATAAATATTAAAAAAAAAGTTTCAAAATTAACATTTAATCATCAAATTTATATCTCTTGTGCACATATATAACTATTCTGCTATCATACTGCTTGAAGGGTAAATCTCAGGTATGTAAACTCTTAGAGGGTTACTATACAAAGCTTATTTGTGTATTAGTGGATTTAGAATTAAATACTATTAAAGCTAAATTCTTTCATCTTAACTTATTGTCTTTTGAAAAAAAGACCGTAATCTAATTCTTGTTCTTTCTGACTGTGAAAATTTATGTTTTTGGACCTTATTTACCTCATTTCTCAAGTAAGGTAGGTCAACTTGTTGAACGAAGGTCTTGTCCATTGGATTTGGGCAGGGTAGGATGTGGTATTCACAGGGTTGAAGAGATTTAAGAGAATATCCAGGTCACAGAGAGAGAAGGGAATTCAGACAGCATGTGGGCCATGTATTGGAACTCTCAGGTGTTGCAGAGTGCTCATTTCCTCTCTATACTCACCATTTCATGGTTTAGATCATATTTATCATAATTTTGTGGGCAACACAGTGTTTTATAAATGTGCTACCTCAGGGCAAGAGCTCCATTTACAATAATTTATAACAGTAGGTACTGTCAGTAAGTTGCCTTAGTCCCATCCAACTATAAATCCTTCCATACAGCCACACCTCGTCCCCTCTACTGCACATACTACACTGGATGTCCTTGTCCTCACCCTCTCACAAGGAGACATATGAGAGAGGGACAGTCCGTAGAACCCTTTATTAAGTTAGGGACCAAGACATTTTGGGACCTAGACTCATATCATTCCTGCTAGATGGCCAGTGAGTGATGTGCTGGCCACTATTAAAAGGAAAATCTTTTTTTAAAAAAATTAAAAAAAATTAATTTTATTTATTTATTAACTGAAGTATACTTGACACACAATGTGGCATTAGTTTCAAGTGTACAACATAGTGACTCAACAAGTCTATATGTTATGCTATGCCTCACCACAAGTGAAGCTACCATCTGTCCCATTACATCACTATTACAATACTATTGACTATATTCCCTATGCTGTACCTTTTATTACCATGACTCATTCATTCCATAGCTGGAAACCTGTATCTCCCGCTCCCCTTCACCCATTTTGCCCAGCCCCTCACCTACTTCCCCTCTGGCAACCATAGTTTTTTCTCTGTATTTATAGGTCTGTTTTTCCTTTTTGCTTATTTGTTTCCTTTTGTTTATTTGTTTATTTCCTTTTGTTTATCTACTGTTTTTTAGATTCCACATATAAGTGAAATTATATAGTATTTGTCTTTCTCTGTTTGACTTATTTCCCATAACATAATACCCTCTAGGTTCACCCATGTTGTTGCAAATGGCAACATTCATTCTTTTTTTTTTTACAGCTGAGTAATATTCCATTATGTATGTACATGTATATATATGTGTGTGTGTGTATGTGTATACATATATATATATATCACATCTTATTTATCCATTCACTTATCAATAAACACTTGAGTTGCTGCCATATCTTGGCTATTGTAAATAATGCTGCAATAAACATAGGGGTGCATATATCTTTTTGAATTAGTGTTTTTGTTTTCTTTGGATAAATGTCCAGTAGTTGAATTACTGGATCATATGATATTTCTATTTTTAATTTTTTGAGGAATCTTCCTACTGTTTTTATCGGTGGCTGCACCAATTTACATGCCCGCCAATAGTGCATGAGGATTCCTTCTTTTCCACATCCTTGTTAACACTTGTTAATTCTTGTCTTTGATTCTAGCCATTCTGATGGCATAAGGTGATATGTCATTGTGGTTTTGATTTGCATTTCCCTAATGATTACTGATGTTGAGTATGTTTTCATGTGTCTATTGGCCATCAGAGAGGAAATTCTTATTGGTCAAGTGGGAAGGAGCACATGTAGCTATCAAGCTATATATCGCACAAGTAGAATCAAGGACTCAAGCATCTCAGGGCTTTTTGCCTTTTCTGTTAGCTTCACTCTCACTGGGGACATGGCTGCTAATAGATTCCAAGCTTACATTTCACAACTTCCAGCATTGGGAAAGGGCCAATTGTTTTTTTTTTAATAATTTTTTATTGTTATGTTAATCACCATACATTACATCATTAGTTTTTGATGTAGTATTCCATGATTCATTGTTTGTGCACAACACCCAGTGCTCCATGCAGAATGTGCCCTCTTTAATACCCATCACCAGGCTAACCCATCCCCCCACCCCACTCCCCTCTAAGAACCCTCAGTTTGTTTTTCAGAGTCCATCGTCTCTAATGGTTCGTCCCCCCGGGAAAGGGCCAACTGTTCATCAATATCTGTTTGAAAGACCTTTAGGAAAAAGAAAAATCTGTGATTGGTTCACTTCAAGCCTGGACCAATTAATTGTGGCCTAGGGATAGGATTAGGTAGGAAAATGGTTCATTCTGAGGTGGTCCTGTCCTTCGGTGAGGTGGGGAAATTCCTATGATAAGGGGTGAAGGGGCACTGCATAGATAGTTCCACAGGTGTTCACTACACATATATATCAGACGATAGTGGATGTAGTTACAGATGTCATATTTTCACTGATTCAATCAAATTTTTAAATTTGAAAAATCTGACTCTCTGACCATTAGCTCTGATATTCCACCTCTTCCATTTCTTATTCCTGTTATATTTATTTTTCAGTCTCATCAAAGCTTCAATGTGGTTCTAGAACCAAAAAGGTTCTACCTTTTCTCTCCCAACATGCAGGCTGAAATATTTAAAATCATAAAGTTGAATCTTGTCCCATACCATTGTCTACTGTTTATAACTTGCTTCCCTCCTTAATATTTAGGTTCCATCTTCCTGTGGTCCAGTGCATACAACATGGCTCTGGAGACCAAAACATCCATATGCAGCTCTTTTGGGAAGGTTGCACCCTGAGCCTTGAGGCAGTGCGAGTCTGCCTCTAGGCTTTTGTTCACGCCTGTCTCATCTGTTCCTGATTTACTTTCTTCTTTATCCTTGGGGAAATCATCTTTCATACCAGTATCCAAGATTCCCTGGGAGTCATTTTCTTCACTCACTTCACTTTTATGATTTGTCTGAATCTGTTTTCTCTTCTGTGGTTCCCCAGATTGGCATGTTCTCTTGGGAAAAAAAAAAAGGCCCAGTGTACAGAGTTATAAAACTGAGAATCTGTGGTATCAGATCTCTGTGAGCCTTCCCATGGCTTGCCAATCAAGCTACTTCTTACTTGGCTGTCTTTCATACTGCCCACAGCAGCTGATTGAAATATTTACTGTTGGAATGCATATTGGGATGATTTGGCACCTATATCCTTGTGGTATATATTCCTTTCTGCATACATTTTACAAACATTCCAAAAAAATATGGAGTTCACCTAACTTCTGAATGTGTCAATGAAGAGTAAATTGTGGCATCACATCCTAGTATTTTGGTAAGTAGAGTCTCCACTTCAATATTAAGTTGGTCTTACCGAAAAGAGCAATATTAATCATTGAAGTTACCAATGTCCATTTCATCAAATGGAACTGGGAAAAAAATCACAACATAATTTGATTAAATTTAAATGAAAACGAGGCTTGGAACATGTCATTCATGCCAGCTAATAAATACATGAGACAGAGGGTATTCAAATACAATTATCTGCCAGAAATCTTATCAACTGTAACTTACCAAATGGTTTGGCAAATTTGAAGTACTTGTAATCACTTAGATTAAGATGGCTATTGAATAAAAACATGAACAGGTTATACATTTGACTTGTAGGGAATTCAAATAGGATAAGTTTGCACTATAATTTGGGATAAGATAGAATTTATTTTTTAGAGGTGATACTTGGTGAAAATAGTAACAGAACTTTGGAGTTAGTGGCTGGCATTATATTAGTGAAATTAAAAACAATATAAAAGGAAGATAATATGAGACATTTGTAACCACATTTATTCTCAAATAAATTCTCTATCCTTGGGAGTGTGAATGTAATAGGCTGCTTTGTGGAGATTCTGGCCAGCCCACCAAGACCTCTCTGAATGCCGGCTCCTTTGCCTACAGCTTCCATCGACTATCTCATACATCACCCCCATCTTTTGACCACTATTGAGTCAGATGG
Organism: Zalophus californianus; assembly: GCF_009762305.2. NCBI lineage: Eukaryota > Metazoa > Chordata > Mammalia > Carnivora > Otariidae > Zalophus > Zalophus californianus. The sequence continues at coordinate 103,678,723 of NC_045595.1, read as the reverse complement.
TCACATCAGCCTGCTCTGTGTGGACTCCCAAGCCAGGGAGGCCTCTAAGGGAGAAAAATGAGGCAACTGCCTAAGTAGAGCAGAAATGCTACAGTACTTTCTTTAGGGCAGGTGCATCCCTGTTCTTGCATGTAGTACCTGTAGTACAGTAAATTTTCCTTTTTGTTTAAATCTAGTAAACATCCCCTGCTGCTGGGACTGTGGTGAGATACGTTCATACATAGTTGGTAGTATTATGAATTGTTATAAGTTTTCTGGAAAATATTTGGCAATATGTATTAAGAGAATTAAAAATGTTCATATCTGAATACTCAGTTGCACCACTTCTAGAACGGTATTGAGTAATTTATCAGATTTAGTACTTGAACATTTATCACAGTGCAATTTATGATAGCAAAAAATCAGACAAGCTAAATCTTCCAGTTTCAGGACTAGTTAACTATATCAGAATGTGTCTGTATTTTGTAATGTTATTCAATTATTAAAATGTTTTAGAAAAATATTTAATGATGTAGCAAGCTACCATACATTAAATGAAAAATCTGTATACAAAGTACTATATACATTCTGACTCAAATATCACGATTTATATATGTATGTGTGTATAATGAATCCAAAAAAGGTAGAAGAAAATGCACCCACATGTTAAAAATGGTAATTTTTAAGCAGGAGAACTAAATATAACTTATTTTTATGCTTTCCTATATCTTCATTTCCTACAATGATCATGTATGTAATTAGAAAAGTCCTATTATTAAAAAATGATGTGTAAAATAATGTCTGTTTTAGTGTTATAAGAAATTGGTTTTTTTTCTTTGTTGCATAAAAAACTTTGAAAAACTCAAAAGGATGTATTTATTACATGCTGTGCAGTGGAATAAAATGTATTATTTATCTTTTCAATGGCAGGATATAAAATCTATAAGCAATAGTATTAAACTATCTGTTGCATTAAAATTTAAATGGAAATGTGTTCATAGTTACATTTGTCTTGTTTTAAAAATAAAGCAGCATCCATTTTAAGTAATGAAGATTAAATACATTATGATAAAATTATTTTATTTTAAGTTTTGCCAGATTTTAATCAAGTAACAACAGTTTAGAGATATAGATATACATATACAGATAGAACATATACTTTTTATAACTGTAAGGCATACTTTACGATATACGATCTTTTTACCACAAAATATATATACTTCTCAGATATGAAACAAAACTGATATGACTAGGAAGACACTACTACCTGGGACCAGAATAATACCTTTACAAGTAGTTTAGCTTTTATATATGACTTTGGTAGTATCTGTGTACAAATAAGCCAATTAGGTGGCATATTTTGTCAGTGTGAATCTATAAGACATTAGTCGACTTTCACAAAAGTTTCTGAAACTTGATGATTACTGCTTAGCAAGTCTATGTACAAAATGTTCAGTAGCATGTACAAGTGGGCCAGAGTTGCTAATAGCTAAATAGGAACAAAAGCTTTCCTGCCCTTTGGAAATTGGGCAGAGCAATCTTGAGCTCTGATCCCCTGTTGCTCCTCTCAGGGTTTAACATATTCCAAATACCTTTATGTGGAAATCAAAAATAGCAGAACAAGAGCAGACTGGGGAGATGTCATTTCTGCCAGTAAAATTTTCCCAATCAACACATTCCTCCAGTTTCTGACATCATTCTTTGAGTGGCCATCATCTATCTAGTGCAAAATGTGGCGAAATGTGGCTTTGCTTTGTTTTGTTGCACAGGGAAAGAAAAGCTTTTGTTCAGAGCTTTGGAAAGGTTCGTTGAGACCACATAACCTTTTTCTTCTTAAATTCTGAAAAGTAGCTAATGCTCATTTGGTAGTGAAGTGCTGTAGAGGAATGTTTTTCTTGCTCCTTCTTTCACAAGATTACTTCAGCGACAGGTTTTAAGTGTGTCACTCAACTTCAACACATGAGGCAGACTTCTTGGTGGATGCGTTTCCATGATCTGAGGGGCGGTAGGAAAGTGTGCTCATTTTTGTTGATAGGCTTGAGTGGGATTTAGCCTTTGGGGGAATGTATTTCAGAAGCTGGAGAAAATATGTTTTAAATTTTTTCCCCAGAAAGCCATAAAAGAGAGGATTCAGGCAATTGTTAAAATAAGCTATGCAAATAGTGATGGGCATGGCCGTGTCAACAATATCTGCAATTTTACAGTCATGTATCATACCCAGTTGGATCAATACATCCAGAAAAGTGAATATTTGGTGGGGAACCCAGGAAAAGAAAAAGAAAAGCACAATTGCCATAATTATCTTGAAAATATCATCATTTCTTGGCTTGTTCTTCTGAATCTCATAAGCCCTCTTTAAGGTCTTCCAAATAAGAGTATAACTTGTAAGAATGATCAGAAAAGGAAACAAGAAACCCAGTATATTCTTGGTTAGGCCCAGTCCAATGGGGAGGGTTGAATTTTGGGATTCATAATGGAAAGCACAAACCGTGATATTGGTGTTCTCGATGAAAAATACGTTTCGGTGGATTATAGTTGGCAAACTGGCCAAGCCAGCCAGCAGCCAAATAATGATGCAGGTGACTTTGGCCATAAGCATTGTGCGCCGGAGGCGGGACTTCATTGGATGAACAATAGCCAGGTAACGATCAATGCTTAGACATGTAAGTAGAAACACACTGGCATAGAGGTTGAAACTGACACTGGCTGAAGCAATCTTACATAGGTAATTGCCAAAGGGCCAGCGGTATTCCATAGCAGTGTAGACAGCCCACAGTGGCAATGTCAGTAAAAAGCATAAGTCAGCCAGTGCTAAATTCAAAAGAAAAACACTGGCCACAGTCTTCAGTTTCATGTAAAAGTAAATGACAATCACTACCAAGCTGTTTCCAAATATTCCCACCACAAAGATGATACTGTATAAAGTAGGGATCATGACAAATATGTAATTGTGCCTTCCAGCTTTGGGACAGTCATCTTGGATTCTTTTAATACCATCTTCAGTGGAAGAGTTGAGGATCATTTTGAACTCTTGGGTTAATTAATTAGTCTCAGACACTATGCCAGATGCACCTGGAGAAAATAAAAATGAAAAGGTAAAAAAAAATTAACTTTCGGTTATAAGCATATAGTATTATTTTCAATCATAAATACAGTAACTCAACTTTAGTGTTAGGAAAAAATAGATACTTTCTGGAGAAAACCTGAACTTAGAAAGTCTAAGTTTACACATTTGAATTAATTTTTAGAACATATTGCTTTTCTAGGAAGTGATAAATATCCTCCAGACAAATGAAAGTAGGGATCCTATGTGAATACACTTATCTAGGTCCTTTGCATTTTTTCTAGAAGTAAATCCTAGCTTCCAAATTGATTAAAAAAGCCTAATCTAAATGTCAGAAAATAACACTGAATTAGTTATTCAGGAAGACTTGAGTTTTTCCAGAGGTAAGCAAGGCTAATTAATTTGTCTTTAACCTCAGAAGTGTGACACATCTGTATCTTATTCTTCAAACCATTTCTTTCATTTCACAATCTTTACTTAAATATAAACATTATTAGCATCCTCCCTCAAGTCATCACAATAGCTTCCTCTAGGTTACTGAGGAAATTGGTCATTGTGGGAACTGATTTAGGAAGGGATAAGGGGGAGGGCTCAAAACTTTGTGGAACAGATTCTTGCCATGGTTTCCCAGGCCACTACAGGCAATACCTACTTTATTCTTCAACCTCAAACTCAGTCTAGCACAAGAGACTGAATCTCCTAACTTGTGTGCTTGCCAGCGATTTCTGGAGTGAACTCTGAGGTTAACCATTTATATAACAAGAATGTCAAATGAGCAGAATAGGTCAGGATTATCAATAAAACATGTCTTTTGTGGGGGCTTAAGATAGCAGCAGTTCTCTAGGATTTTTGGAAGAATCAGGTGCTCAGGAATGAGCTCCATAAAGACTTCTGCAAATATTTGCTTCAGTATTTTACATAACAAGTAATCAGGCTATTCATTTATGTGATTTAGAAAATCAACATATTCTGCCCTCGCAGAGTCTGTCAGAAAACCCTTGGGAGGGAGGCTGAGGATGCCGTGAGGGTAACATTACAGGATGTGGCACAGGCACACTCTGAGGTGAAAGCTCGGCATCGGGCATAGGTGAGGCTGACTGGGCGGGAAAGGGGTGCTGGGTAAAGGTCCTCTTGCTACACCAGGAGCAGGTCCCTAGAAGAGCATGGCTGTGCATTCCTCTCATAGCAAAGTATCCTAGACAAGAATAAGACACTACTAGTCTGCCCAGGAGAGCTGGACAAACACATACACCTAAGGTAGCATTCATCTTGGTATAAAGTGGTACTGTAAGAGGGATGAGACTCAGGTAGCCAGATTTTGAGAGAGAACACTAGGAAGAAAAAGCTTCTTAAGTGGCCTCTTTGCCTCTCCCAAGAGGTAGTTACTCTCCTTATCCGAGGTTTTGGCTTCCTGTCCCCATCATCTCCTCCTTGTGTACTCAGCCTTATATAATTGAAATGTTTTCCTTCTCTTTTCGTTCATGGGAGCATTAGTATCCACAGACAAGCAGATGTCACATCCTCTGTGGAGCCTTTCTGACTTGTCTGGGCAATTGGCTGTTCCATTTGTTAAGTCACTTTGGCACTTTGGATGCAGAGATTGACACTATATTATAATGGTCTGTTGACCTGTCTTCTCTACTGGTATGTCAGCTTCTTGAGGGTAGGGCCCGTTTCGAATAATCTTGTTTACTGATGGAGGCCCCAGCCTATTCCAGGGGACAGATGATAAATGTTTGATGAATAATGCAGCCAGAGGACAGAAGAAGGAATAAATGCATATAACTTAAAAGCTGTGAGTATAACATATTGAGACTAGTTTCCGTGGGGCCAATGAACTAATTTACATTTTTGTCCCTGAAAGGATCTTATAGAAAATACTCAATGTTAACCTGGGTCTCACTTTGGATAAAAAATCCAAACCAAAAGCAAAACCAAACCAAACAAACAGACAAAAAAATCCTTGGTACTTTTAGAAATATGTGGTTTCTAAAACAGAAGAAGATGAAAAGGAGGAATAAATATAATGGAAACTAGGGCTAGGCTCTCAGGGAGATATGACCTATTTCTTCCTCACGCAGAAGGATTTCCCTACATTTTGCTGGTTTTTCAGTTTATTTTGTTATAGTTACTGAAATTATGTCAGTTTAGAAATATAAATTCCTTTAGGTAAACAACTATTCTCTATTAACAATTAAATGCTTCATAAAAGGTTTATGGGCTAGCAGTCATTTACGCCTTAATGTGTATTAATTTACTTATTTGTTCTTCTAACATCTGGTTGAGATCAGTTGGATTTTGCCTAGGAAAAAAGTGGAAATGTCAAGGTTAAAGAATCTCAAAGATTAAAAAGCAGCCTGCATGAACTCCATTACTGAAAACTAGGGTAGAGGTAAATATTTGCTTCAGCTTGGGCGCAAGGGCACTAACAGGAAGGAAGAAATTTAATGCTTTACAATCCCATGGGGGCCGTGAGCTCGGGTGCTTGAAAGTAGGGACGAAATTCTCCTCTCTTTCTTCTTTTCTCTCTTGACCCTAACTCTAAGAGTACACGTCTCAGGCTGGTTCCATTAATACTGTGTCTGGAGTGAGTAGAATTTTATTGAATAGGCTGGAACTGTAACCATCATTTATTAAAGCATTTCTATGGGAAAAATTTGCATTTGAAAGGACCAGTTTACAAACATAGTTTTGGACTCCAATTCCTTCACAATCTGAGGTCAGTTTCTTCTTCAGTTCGTAGTGATTCATATTGACTAATGTTTAATATTAAAAGTCTGCTCTGAGTAACTAGGGGAACATCACTGGAAATTTTAGTAAGGTATTATTTATTTATTTATTTTTAAAATTTTTATCTATTTATTTGTCAGGGGCAGGGGGAGAGAAAGAGCGCACAAGCAGGGGAAGCTGCAGGCAGAGGGAGAAGTAGCCTTTGCGCTGAGCAAGGAGTCCGATGCATGACTTGATCCCAGAACCCTGGGATCATGACCTGAGTCAAAGGCAGACGCTTAACCGACTGAGCCTCCCAGGCATCCCAGGTATTTATTACTTAAATGAGTATGTCACTTGAGAAACTCTGGACATCACATTGAATATACTAATTAGAAGAACATTTTACATAAATATTTATATAAGTAATGACCAAGACTTCCTGCCAGGTAAGGAAACAAATTTTCTCATATTTGAGGGGAGCAGAAAGGGGAGAGGAATTTTAAGATGATAGAAACAATGGGAGCAAGCACAGGGAAGTATAAATGCAAATAGTGCATTCAGTGGGCAGTCATCCATTTATCATACATTCACTGAACACCTACTATGTGCTGGAGTTAAGGATGCAAGGTGAAAAAGTTCATATTCCTTCTCCTCCTTTTAGGCATTTGAGTCTACTGGGGTGGGGGTGGGGCGGCCTAGAGCTTTAAAGACAGAATTATCTCCAGTGTTGAATATTATACCATAACAGGATCATATGGAATGTTCCGTATTTATCATTGACCCAGCTTGGTGGTGGGAGACTGGGGGAGTGATCAGGGGCATCCCCGAGAGAAGATGGTATTTGGACTTTGGAGGATGTATGGGAAACAAAGTGGTTAGAACTTAAAGGCAACAGTGAGCCAGCCGAGGTAGAGTAGAGATTGTCATCACTTGAACTTTTCCCTCCTTAGAGATGTCTGCAGCATCATCCATGGGAAACTGCTCTTAAAAATTTACAGACATCTCACAACTGCCTGGGCAGTGATGTCGGATCTGAATGTGCGCTGGATGCGAGGGTGACTCGGGCCATAATGGTGTGCAAAGAAATATCGTTCTCCATCGGCACTGTTGCCACTGATAGGCTTTCCTAGAGAAACTGGATTCTTAGGAAAGAGGGAAAATGGAACTCTTGTGATTAGTTGGCACATATGATTGATGATAAATGAGTAGGAAAGAGTGGGGTTCTTTTCTCTTTGAAGCCAAAAGGATGCTGTTTTGATGAGGAGCCAAAGGAAAGAGATGTGATCTATTAGGAACAGCAAACTTATGAATCCCAGAAAGCAGCTACATTTCATTCTATTTCTTCTCCCAGTAGGGTTTTAGGCAGGTAGGATATACTGATAAAAAAAAAAATCAGGAGATCCACCTCTCCCTATTTCTGGGTCTCACCACAGCTTTTACACAGGCTCTGTGCCTTATATGAATTCCATAGCACCGTTTCTTCCTGGGGGAAAAGAGATAGGGTTTGGAGTCAAAATACTTAAAATGGAATCTTCCCTTGCCACTTACAAATCTGTATGGCTCTAGGTAAGTCACTGCATTTCTCTGAACATAAGCCTCAGTTCCCTTATCTGTAAGTAATGGGAACAGTGATTCTTATTGCATATGATTGTTATGGGAATTAAATGAGATAACCCAAAAGCATTAGTCATATCTTTCAAACAGTATGTGTTTAATAAATATTGTTTTTTGAATCTTTACTATTATTTTTATGAATGCAAGCAAATGTTGACTTAGCCAAAGCTCAGAAAAACACGAAAGATTTGTTTTAAAAGGTTTATCATTGGTAAGTTCTTTCTCTTGACATAAAAGGCTAAAAAAACCAGGATGTTGTTCTCTTAAAGTATGAGTAAAAAAATCTTCTTAAACAGCTGAATACATTGGCCATGAGTCAGGTGGGAACTTTCAGTGTGCTGTAAACACAGGTTGGCTCATGGTGGCCACCCTACATTTATCCACTGCTTGCTTTTATAGTAGATACCTTGTGTTCCTTGACAGCTTCTTTTATTCTTTTCTTTTCTTTTATTATGTTATGTTAATCACCATACATTACATCATTAGTTTTTGATGTAGTGTTCCAGGATTCATTGTTTGTGTATGACACCCAGTGCTCCATTCAGTACGTGCCCTCTTTAATACCCATCACCAGGCTAACCCATCCCCCCACCCCCCTCCCCTCTAGAACCCTCAGTTTGTTTCTCAGAGTCCGTAGTCTCTCATGGTTCATCTTCCCCTCCGATTCCCGCCCTTCATTTTTCCCTTCCTACTATCTTCCTTTTTTTTTTTTAACATATAATGTATTTTTTGTTTCAGAGGTACAGGTCTGTGATTCAACAGTCTTGCACAATTCACAGCGCTCACCATAGCACATGCTCTCCCCAATGTCCATCACCCAGCCACCCCATCCCTCCCACCCCCCACCACTCCAGCAACCCTCAGTTTGTTTCCTGAGATTAAGAATTAGCTTCCTTTATTCTTAAAAACAAGCCTAAAAGGAAGATTTTCTCTTTCTTTTCTTTCTTTCTTTCTTTCTTTCCTTTCTTTCTTTTCTTTCTTTCTTTTTCTTTCTTTCTTTCTTTCTTTCTTTCTTTCTTTCTTTCTTTCTTTCTTTCTTTCTTTCTTTCTTTCTCTTTCTTTCTTTCTTTCTTTCTTTCTTTCTTTCTTTCTTTCTTTCTTTCTTTCTCTCTCTCTCTCTCTCTCTCTCTCTCTCTCTCTCTCTCTCTCTCTCTCCCCCTCCCTCCCTCCCTCCCTGCCTCCCTTCTTCCTGTCTTTTTCTCTCTAATTCTAAGAATATTTCCCCAAGACTTTTGATTAGAATATTAATACCTTCTTAAGCTTTTAGGCAAGCCAAAACCAATCTAATTAAATTGTTCATTACAAGCTCCTTTTTTAATGAGTTTGCAATCTAAGGAAAAAAAATACCACATGGTTTCCTATGATAATAAAGAGAGAACTAAAAGACAAAGTAATTATATTTTAGAATAATCTATCAAAGTAGCTTTCTCAAATATCTAAAAGAGTAGACTAGTGTTTGTAAGTCATTTGCTGGGAGTCCTGGGCAGCTCAATAAACCATCCTGTTCGGAAGTCATTCTCTTTATTGCTCTATTTTATAATTTAGACTTTAGAAAGCAACTGTTTCTGCTCCTGTGTGTTTTTTTCCCCTCAGTAATGAATGAGGCATTCTACTGGGAACAACTGTTAGTCAGTATCCATTTGTGAAGTCACTGAATCATAGAAGTAAAATTGGCAGTAAAATTTTTACGGTTTCTACTTGTTTCTTTTTCAAATCCACTTGTTCTTATTTCTTAACCTTCTGTTCTTATTTTATGGGGTCTATTTGTACCCTTATCTCTTTAAACATATCAAACATCTGTATGTTAAGAGCCCCTATCCAATTGCTTTACTATTTGTAGTTCATAGTTCTTCTCATATAAATTCTATTTGTTTCATCTGTGGACACTCTTTCTTGGCATTTGCCTTCATCTTAAATTTTGTAATCTTTGTGAGTTAATCTGTGGGGATTAACTTCTTTAGGAGGCCTGGTGTCTGTATGGTGGTGGCCTGTGAAATTTCTGCTTGGGCATACAATATTCATGTTGTATTTTAATGCCAGTTCTCAGCTTTGTTTCCAATGCCATACTTTTTCTTCAGATAATGCAGATTAGGCCCCCTGCCCATTCTCAAATTTTTGCTGGTCTGCAGAAGTTATCTAGTCTTTGGTCACAATAGGCAGTAATTTTCCAGTTTCTGGCTTTAACCAGAAAAGCTAGTTTCACTTGCCTTTAGTGCACACATCTAATGGTCTTGAATTCCATCCTGATAAACTCACTAAAACTTTATCTTGGTTGTATAACTGGTATTGGTTCTTCTCTGGCCCATTGATCTCATTTTTTTTTTCTTTCTCTCTCTCTTTTTTTTAAAAGATTTTATATATTTGAAAGCAAGAGTTGGGGGGAACATGAGTGGGGGGGTGCAGAGAGGAAGAAGCAGGCTCCCCGCTGAGCAGGTAGCCCTACTGCGCGGGCCTTGATCCCAGGACCCTGTGGTCATCACCTGAGCCAAAGGCAGATGCTTAACTGATGGAGCCACTCAGGTGTCCCATGTGGTCTCAATTCTTATTCAGAGCTTTGATTTGATATTTTATGTGTTTAGAGAAAGAAGGGTAATGTCCATGATTGCTTAGTTTATTGTCTTCATCTTGACTGGAAGCTGCCCTACACATTATTTGGAGATAATGGTTAAGTTGCTTGGACGCAATAAACTTTGGATTATAGTCTTGCCCTTATTCATGCTCACTTCTGCCCCCATTATGCCTTTTAATGAAGCATGCGAGCCCTTCTGGTGGTACTCTTTTCCATCATGGTAAATCCTGGCAGCCATGAAGAAGGGAGCATGGCAGAGAGCTTGGCACCATGGGGCAAGTGACCAGAATTGCTTTTAAGTCAGATGCACGAGAGAATGGCTGGCAATCCTAGACTAACCTCTCTATGTTAAATACTTTTCTGGGAGATGATTTTGTTTACCTCTTCAATTCCTAGGTGAATATTTTTCTTAGAACACACAATATATTTTGATACAATTATTAATGCCATACTGAATAAGTACTCAAGATTCAGTGTCCTTAAGCTTAATGAATGGCTGTATGATATGTCTGAGTGGTAAAAAGTGGTTTCTGGCCCTCTTTCCAAGTCAGTATCATCCACTGTGGCCTGGCCTCACAAGAAATGAAAATAGAACTGCCTTCTTATTTCTGCACATACCAGTTGTAACCAACTGTGGTGATGGTGGTTAAATGTCCTGCCATCCTCAACTAGCCCTCCCCTCTGCTTTCCAAAATAGCCCAAGAATAGAAAGAACTCAGCTTTATGAAAGAAAATTCAGAAGTTCCTTCCAGGTTAGGGTATACACTTCAACGAAGGTAAAATGTGAATCCTAAATTTTTGCTTATTAGAAATTATTCAATACTTTAATATCTAATAATGTAACACTAAATTACAGTTCAATTTCTTTCCACTTCAGATGCTTCTATTTATCATACGTTACAGTTCAAATAACTCACCTGTGATGAATATCCCAAGCCCCCAAACAACTCCCTTTATTCCTATGATATTTCTTCCTACTCTTTTTGTATCTTAAACTCTTGGCTGTTTTTTGTTGTATTTTTAATTTTTTTAATTTCAGAAAGAAAAGAGAAACAGGTAGGAACGAGATATATGTCATTAAGTCTAATCACATGCTAGAAATCATCTTTTGACCTGTTGGAGTTAGTAGAAAATATTCTTATGTTAAAAATAGAGGGTCATGGAAGGCTTTAGTGACCCTCGAAAGAGTTGTGCTGTGCAGACTAGAGAAAAGGAAAATAAATCCAGCTTGGAAGAAGGCTTGTATATAAATAAACTCCTGTTCTCTTATACTCCCAAATTCCTCAAACGTAAGGACTCAGAATTTCCCCAAGGGAATCATAACCACATTTCAAAGGATCAGCATCTCAGCCATTCATCAAAAGGGAGGAAACATCATTTTTAATAATATGGCTCTTGGAGACTGTTCACAAGCTTTTCTTTTTCAACAGATGCAAAAGGCAGCTCCAATGTGGGCATCTCCGTCAACAGCTGTTTTATCCAACTTGTGAGCAAAACCCAAATTTTGTATGTTAAGGCACTTCATATTTGCTTCTCTGAGACTTTAAATCAGCAGCAGAAACTGCCTATCTCATTTCACATTCCACTTTAAAGGGGTATGAGGAAAGTTACTGGGAAAGAAAGGAAGTGTTAATTAATTTGTACTCTTAAGAAATCATGATATTATTATAGAATTTATATGTATTACGAGTTTTATGTTAGAAATTACTGGCCACATGGCAGTTCATTTCAGATTTAAGTTTTTAACATTATAGAAATCACCTAATCATACATTTAATTTAATTTTTTAAATCTTTTTTAAATTTTAAGTTTTGTCTTTTTTTTATTATGTTCAATTAGCTAACATATAGTACATCATTAGTTTTTGATGTAGTGTTCAATGATTCATTAGTTGCATATAACCCAGTGCTCATAATTATACATTTTAAATGAAGCTAGAAGGATCAAATATTACCTGTATTGTACATGTTTCCCCAAATTGCCCAATGTTCTGACTGCAGTAGGAATACTCTTTGAATGATAGTCTACAAATTGGTCCTACACAATGTATAAGGAGACTAGAATTCTAATTTTGGCTTTCTCATTCACTAACTAGGTGACCTTGAACCAGTCACTTAGCTTCTTTAGACCTCTGCATTCTCTGGGAACTGGTACGTGGTTAAAGAAATCTCCTGAAACACTGAAAGTTTATAACCTTTCTTTGAAACAGGTATATATCTTTTGAGGACAAAGGCAATAATGGCTTAACAAATAGAAATGACTTGATAAATCCTTAAATCAGCCAGCATCTAACTATCGATATGGATGTTATTCATGCCACAATGATTTAATAACATTCTGTAGTTAAATACAAGAAGTTTTTTTCTTAAAAACAAAATGAATTTTACCTTTTACTGAAGATAAAGAAACTCTATTTAAGAGTATTATATTATAGTGACATTGGTTTTTCTCCCCATTTTTTAGATTATCTACTCAAAGAAATGTTTTCCCAGCACAGCATTTGGATAGCTCGTAGTGACCCTAGATTATTGAGGTCAAGTGTATAAGTTTGAGCCCTAATCTAGACTAGCTAGATTAGTTTCTAGACTGTGAGCCTCTCAGGCATCCCCTGTATTATTCATTGGCAATTCCAGGTGAAAGGGTAAAGACAGATTGTTTCATAGCTGCAAATCAAAATTACAAGCATGCCCTGCAGTTAGGGAGTCAGGATTACATCATCCTATGAAAAAGGTGGCACAATGTGTTATTGTTAAAATAACTCATACAGAACAAACCTAGTTTCAGATTTCTTTGTTGGGAAGATACAACTTTTTTAAAGTTTAGCAAATAGTTAATGGGATTCAGTTGCCCAGATAAAAACACAGAGGTGAGGGGCGACTGGGTGGCTCAGTCGGTTAAGCGGCTGCCTTCAGCCCAGGTCATGATTCCGGGGTCCTGGGATCAAGTCCCATGTCCGGCTCCCTGCTGAGCGGGGAGCCTGCTTCTCCCTCTCCCTCTACCTGCCGCTCCCCCTGCTTGTACTCTCTCTCTCTAATAAAAAATAAAAAAAAAAATCTTAAAAAAAAACCCACAGAGGTGAGGGCAGAGTATTATAAAAGAACCTCACAGTAATATATTATTTAAAATAATATTTTGAAGTAGTATATTAGAGTGTTTTGAAGGGCTAAATGGACTTTGTCCTAAGAAAATGAATTCTGTAAGGTAATGTTTGATTTTATCATAGAACTGCATTTTTTTTGAAACAAGTTTTCTTGCTACTTTTTTCTTTTTAACATTAAAGTGCTGTGAAAACTGAGAGACAGCAGAATAGTCTCTCAGAGAAAGCACTGGACGAGAGTTCTGTCAGTCTGCTCTGTCACTAACCACTGACACAATCATACACAGGTAATTTAGCCTCTTTGTTATCCCTTCAATATTACAAAATATTTAGAATGGAAATACTGACCCTTGTTCTCACCTCTATTTCATAGATTGCTAAAGGTAAACAGTGAGGTCTTAGGAAGACATAAAAGCACTTTGAAAATATAAATGTTATGATTTCTGTAATGGAAGGATAAGTGAAATTTAAATAAGGAAAGCTCAGAACTTCAAAAACTAATGGATTTTTTTTATTCAGAAATTCAGCAGAAACACTTTTCATTATTTTAATCTAATGCATTTATTTCAAGAATTATAATGAGGCATTTGATTAATGCTGAAAGAAAGGTCAAATGGTAGATACTGTATGGCTTCTACATTTAATACTTGTGGCAGCAAATGTCTTGCGTATAATGTGGGGCCCTCAGACTAAATCTGACCAACAGATTTATTTTCTTTGGCCCCTGAAGCACTTCCAGCTTTTGGGATTTGAATTTTCTGTGGTTTACTAGTCCCCACTGCTGTTTTCCAATTCTTTAGGTCAGTGCTGTTCAAAAGAAATTTTATGTGAACCACATATGTAATTAAAAATTTCCTAGTAGCCACACTAAACAAGTAAAAAGAAATAGGTGAAATTAATTTTGATAATGTTATTTAATCCAATATATCCAAAATATTATCATTTCAACATGTAGTCGATATAAAAATGAAAATATTTTACATTTTTGGGGGTACCAACTCTTAAAAATTAGGAGTACAGTTTTATATTTCCAGCACATCTCAGTTGGAAGTAGCTGAACACTTGAAGAGTTCAGTCATCACTTGGGGCTGACTACCAAATTAGACAATAGATGCTTCCCTCACCTACAGAGCCCTTCTAGCAATGGTTCTGAAAATGTGGTCCTGGGAACAGCAGCATCAGCCTCACCTGGGAATTCCTTAGGAGTGCAAATCTCAGGCCCCACTCCAGACCTACTGAATCAGAAACTCTGTGGGTGGGGTCCAGCAGGCTATGTTTTAATGAGCCCTCCAGGTAGTTCTGATGCACACTAATGTTTAAAAATCATTGCCCTACTGTCATCTTAATTTGCAACTCTGGCTTGCGTGCTGCTAATCGTGATTAATGGGCAAAACCAAATCCAACAAATGAAAAAAGTGCCCTCAACTGAAATGCTTTCATTTGGCTCTTCTGAGGTATCAAAACCTGAAGTAAGTATGACAGACTCCTAAAATACAGCTTGGGAATTATTCATTAGATTGTGTTTTCCTTTCAGACATTCAGGACTAGTGTAGTTAAGGGGTGCCCAATAGGATGTCACCTAAAAAAATACTCCTTGCACTCATTCATAAATGTCTGGAATTTCTTTAAGTGGGATTGGGTTGATAATACCCACTTCCATACCTCCAAGATCTACCTGAGGGAGGAGATAAACTGACTCAGGTGAAAGCCAGACTACCACAGTAGAAGAGCATGGTGATGGGAACCAAAAGATCAGAATCAGTACATGAATTTACCTCTTACGAGCTATGGAGTCTTTAGCTTTTCTCTTGACCTGTGACTCATTTTCTTCATCTGAAAAATGATAATGAAGAAGTAAAAGATACCTGTCCTGTCAGGCTCACAACATTGCTGGGAACCTCATGAGATAATATATGTGGAGGCAGTCATAAGATCCTGTAGATCTGAGACTTTTGTTAGTGTTATTAAATTTACACTATGGTGTAAATGACTAACTCCCCCCCTACAAGCAAATCTGGATAAGGAGAGCTGGGGCACTGCACTGGGTGCTGCAAGCGGAAGAAGCGAATGTACCCGAAAGAGAGGTGCAGAGAGGGAGGCTGATGGCACTGCTGACAAGCTACTTGGATTGGAGGGTTCTGCCAGCTCCAATCATTCTCTTGAATACCTATACAATTTTTAAATATAAATTACAATGATACTACACCACTGATTATAATAAAAAGTTTAGACCACTCTATCTGCTATTATTTCCATTCCATTCATTTCTATGTGGGACTACTTGTGCTTTCTAACTAAACGGCCCGTGATAAGCGGCACAAATGCTGGGCCAATAAAAGGTAACAATACTTTGCCAACTGGAAAATACGATGAGATACTGGTGACTGCCTTCCTGTGAAAACTTCATTAGCAATAAATGGGTTACCAGATGTCACACGTCAGATTTGAAATTAAAATATATTCCCAGTCTTTGTGTGCAGTCTGAGCGGCAGGGAAAAAAGTGAACTCTTTCCCAGAGAGCTGCATAAGTTACTGCACCACTTTTGCCTTCAATTGTCTGTTTCTCCTCTAAATGTAAAATAAAATGTATGCCTTGGTTTGTAAAGTGGAAATATAGCAATTCTGTTTAGAAGGGCTATGTAGTGAAGTGGCACATTACTCATGCAGCAACTCTTTAAGGACAAGGAGAGTATTTTTGAACATTCTCTGCCACGCCAAGACCACCATCTCCTCTTGTTTTTAACTTTGCTGTAGCAATTCGTCCTTTTCTTGCCTTCGCTTTCAGCCAGCAATTTCTGCTTTTATTCCTGACAACAAAACTGTCCAAGTCAGCAACTGTCAACGTCGACTCCACTCTTCCTGAACCTGCTGTAACAACAGCACTTCCCTGTCTTCACAATCGTAAAACTCTTCTTGTTCTTCCAGCTAGCTAAGTCGACTCTGTTCTTGTCCTCAAAGTTACAGGCCTCCAATCCGAAATCAACTGTGGTTAGGGAGGGAACCCCACAGTCGGAAATAGGACAGCAGAACTGCACTGGAGCCAGAAGAAATGTCCAATGCTAAGCCAGTGTGACAGAAATATCTAACATCCTCGAGTTTTTATAAACAAATATTTTTGTCTAAAGAAGGTCCATGTTCCTTTGCAATTTCAAAATCTCCAGTTACTTGGTTCCAGCTGAAGACTATGGATGTTTGAAACTATTTCCCCCCCCCCCCAATTTATTTTGGGTCTAGCTTCTGTAGATAGGTGAAGCTAAAAAACGAATTAGAGGGTGAAAGTGAATTATCACTCTTAAGCCTCCTCTTGGAGAAATATTTGCAGTACTTCTCCCTTATTTGTTGGGATACATTCCAAGACCCCCAGTAGATGCCTGAAACCATGGATATGGAACGCTATATATATATATAGTGTGTTTTTTTCCTCTGCATAAGTACCTATGATAAAGTTAATTTATAAATTAGGCATAATGAGAGATTAAGAATAATAACTAATAATAAAACAGAACAATTGTAACAATATACTGTAATAAAAGTTATGTGAATGTGGTCTCTCTCTCAAAATACCTTGTATTGTACTGACTCTTCTTATAATGATGTGAGATGATCAAATATGTATGTGACCAGATGAACTGAGGTGCATGACATAGGTTGTGACCTAGCATTAGGCTATTATTGACCTTCTGCCAGTATGTCAGGAGGAGGATCATCTGCTTCCAGACCGCAGGTAACTGAAACTGTGGAAAGCGAAACCACATATAAGGGGGTGGGGACTACTGTATATAGAATTTCTTTACACATAGAAATCCCCCAAAGTACTTACAAATTTATTTCTGGAACACTGACTACTCATCAGATGCTGGGGATGCAAGACCTACTGCCCTTTGAACTGCACATACAGGAAGACAGAGCATCGTTGAAGTGATTAGCTCTATCAGTGGGGAAAATGTCAATTTAAACTTTTCAATTAATAACTTCAGCACAGAGTGACACACAAGTGTTCAGATAAATTTATTTAATGTACAGTTGTTTTATACTCTATGATTTTGCTGGTATCTGAGGCACTAAGATGACTTATAAAAGTGGCTGAGTATTAACATTAGTTATATTTATAAGTTATGATTAATTGAATGTTCATTATGCACCAAGCATCGTGATAATTGCTTTCATATTTATAAGAGCCTTGTTTTTGACTGAACTGTGTCCTTTCAAAATCCACAGGTTGAAACCTTAATACTCAATGGAGGTAGGGCCTTTTAAGAAGTAATTATTGGTAAATGAGGTCATGAGGTTGGGACCCTAATCCAATGTGATGGGTGTCCTCATAAGAGGAAGACCACATTAGGAATGTGCTTACATGGAGGAAAAGATATGTGAGAGGTCTATCAGAAGGTGGCCATCTGCAAGTGAAGGATAGAGGTCTCACCAGAAACCAACCCTGCTGACACCTTGATCTTGAACTTCTAGCCTGCAGACCCATGAGAAAGTAAATTTCTGTAGTTGAAGCTACCCAGGCTGTGGTATTTTGTTAAGGTAGTCCTAACAAACTACAACAAGGCCTATGAGAGTAAGCACTATTATTCCCATTCTTCAGATGAGGAAACTGAGGCTGAGAGAGCAGGTCCTTACATTTTTGAGATTCTAAAATTTCAAGGCTCAGTTATTTTTTGGGGGGGGTAAGGTCATCATTTCAAACTCTAGTTCAGTGCTTCTCAGTGAGGGGTAATTTTGCCCTTCCAGGGACATTTGGCAATGTCTGGAGACATTTTTGGTTCTTACAACAGGGGGAGAGGGGGAGAGGCAATGTTACTTGCATCTAGTGGGTAGAGACCAGGGATACTACTAATCATCTTACAAGGCACAGGGCAGGACCCCACAACAAAGAATTATCGAGCCTAAGATGTCAGTTGTGCAGCTCTTGAGAAACCTTATTCTAGTCCCCCCCCCACTTTTTTTCAATTCTTGACATCTGTAGTTCCTGTTTTTTTTTATGGAATAAGTTAACTGTATACTATAGCTTATTAGTAGCTTTTGTTTCAAGTATTATATTCATATCATCCCAGGGAAACTATAGATCAAAAGGTAAAATCCTGCTGAGTAACCTTCAGATGTCCAAGGCCATGTTTAGTACTTAGTAGGAGTTCTGAAATTATACGTTGACTAAATATCTGTTGTGCCAGATCATTCTAGAAATTACCCTCTCTAAGCATTTTCCAGAACTCCAGGATTCTGCATAAGTACACCTGAAAAGAGATGTGAGCTTAGAATTATTATAAGGTCTTTAAGGGATTTGATCGCTGTTGTAGCGGCCCCAAAGTTACCTCTGGAAGGAGGAAGCCACCATGTCCGGAAGTCAAACCCTGCCCTCTGGTGGCATCACTGCCATAGACACTGCTGGGAATCTGACAGGGCCAGAGTCAATCTGCAGTGTTAGGGTCTGAACTGACTTCGCAATATTTAAATGTAAATTCAACTTTATATTCACACGAGGGCTTTGTTCCCCTCTGTGGAATAACACATTAAATGTAATCTGTCATTGAGGCTCTCATTAGAATAAAACCAAGTACACAAAAGTGAGAGAGAGGATGAACATACCATTAGTTACAAACCATACTCTGCAAGTTTGGCAACCCAAGAGTTTCAGTTACTTAGTTTGAGTCTTTCATACTTGCCTCCTCTACCCAACTGATTTTCTGATCCATAAAGGCACTAAGTAATTGTTTTTTATAGCCGAGGAAGAACATTTCTAGAAAAAGGATTTCTAAAGGAGCGATACTAATAGAGTCCCATGACAAGAATATTAATTATGGGTTCATGTGGTACTGTCCCTACAAATTCCTTGTGGACTAGTTCTAGCACCATTGTGTTTGAAATACCAGCTAAACCTGAGCAATTATATTGCCCCTTTTTCCTTTAAGAACTCTATTCTCTCACTAGGAAAACACCACTGTACTTCTTATCACAGAGTACAGCCTTTTCTGTATACTGATGCCAAACGGGTAACATTTTAGTGAGGCATTTGAAGTTGTGATATGCAACTCCATGGGAGACAAACAAGGTCATTTAGAAGGTCTTTTCATTGAGAACATCAGAGCTTTCAAAAGATGCAGGCAGCCTTTCCTGGATAATTGAGGTAAAACATAAATAAGAAAAAAATCCTCATAAAGTACAAAAATAAACAATCAGATGGAAACACTCAGAATTAAGAGTGAAAAGATACAGTGAACGTTGATGTCAAATCTTAATACTATATAAAACCAAAAGTAGTGAGTAAGAAAGCAACATAATTTAAGAAATTGAAGAGTAGAAATCAGTTGACTGAAGTTAGCGGGGTAAAAAAAAAAAAAAAAAAGACTTAGTCCAAACATGAGTCTAGAACTAGGAGTAGGGGTTTTGGGGGTTATTTCTTTGTCTCTCTAGAAATTAAAACCTTAGGCAAATCATGAAACCTTCATTGGACTTTGACCTGACAAATGGGAATGAGACTATAAAGTCTCTACCTTGCCATTGGAAGAATGTTGTAAGATTATATGTTTAACATAATTTCCTTAAAAGACAGTATATTATACCCATTCAGTGTGAATAGATTAGAAACAATAAAAACAAGTTTAACACATGACTGAAGTGGAAAGCTAATGTATATATTAAGAGGTATTTATTCAGCACTTAGAATTTGAAAAGGAAACATTAACTTTAGTAGAGTCTGTTGGCTGTCAGGCGTCACAGGAAATAACCCATAAGCTTTGCAGTCACAGAGGTCAGTTAAGATACCAGCTCCACCTTTGACTTAATCATATAACTGGTTAAATTATTCACCTTCTTTGAGACTTAGTCTCCGCATCTTTAAAATGGGATAAAAATTTACTATATACTGTTAATGTGAGGGTTAAATAAGACATGGAGGAAAAGAGTTCCATATATTAAACAATAAATGTTATCTATTGTTATTATCATTATTTATATTCTCAATATATATTCATACGTTCCCACATAATACTAAGTAAATTGCTCCATAAAATTTTACTTTACATATGTATAGTTTGCCATGTTATTACACATAGCCAAGAACAGACTGGAACAATGTTAGGAGCCCTATCCATACAATACAATATAGTGATATAATTTGTTATTAATCCCATAAAGCAATGTAAAGGATCCAGGAAGGATCCATTTTTTAAAAGAAGTGAAAGTATGAACATATAAGGGCAGATGGTTTTCAGATTACTTTAAGTTGGAGGGGGAAAAAATATCACACTATAGACCTTTGGTTGGTGAATCACACCTCAACTAATTAAATGGCAAAAATTTCCTTCAAAATGCAGAGTTCAGAGAAAAGAATTTCTTTGCCAACAACTCCCCTAGTATTCATATAAGTCTCTCCCTTGAATTATCTGACTTAACATGTGGTAATTGTTGTTCTTTAATATGATTTCACGAGATTCACTTTCGAATAATTATATAACACTGTATTGTTTCTGGTAATAACATTTTTGGCATTACTTTATTACTGTATGAAATAATGGGAAAACAAAATAGGCTAAGTATTTTTGTACTCAGAATAGAGTAGGCAGATTTGTGAAGTTCATTAGAATTTTGTGATTATATACATAATATAATGTACTAATAATTTTGGATTTCTTGATATGAAGAGGTTCTAATTCAAAGAAAGTGTTTAGAAATCAGTATTTCAGTAGGCATGGTTGTATACATGTCAATGATCAGTTAAAAGCCATTCTCTAGATAAATTACATGGTTTATGTTATGCCAACAAATTAAGAGGTTCTCTTTACATAAAATGTCGAATGACTTTTGAATGGTCTTTCACTTTAGGTTTGGAGAGCAGTTTTATCTCAATGCAGATCAGGACGTCACAGAAATCTCTGCTATAGAAGGAAATTTATAGGTCATATTTATTCCTTTTCTTCTTCAGAGAAATATAGGAATATATTTTGTATGCCCTTTGTCCCTGTAAAAATACACAATTACTGTATTCTAAATCGTGTTTTTGTTGTCAGGTTATCCAAGCAAAGTCTCTTTTCACCTATAATGTTGTTGAACTATTATTATCTACAGTCTTTTGCTTTTATTGAAACAACTTAAGTCAGAGATTCATAACATTTTATTGCTGGAATAGTCTCTAGAAATTACATGCTCCAAGGTTCACATATTCAAATACTTACAGGGGCTGGGAATAACAGTTGAGGGAAGCAGTCATGGTGGTGAATGGAAGGCCCTTCCTCTTTCTCAGAGGAGGTGGGGGGTAGGGAGTCTCACTTCTCAGCTATAGCCATTTGTGCCAGTCGTGATGTAGGGAAGCACAGGATGCTTTTTTTAAAAATATAAGCTGGAAATATAAATTTTATTTGAAATATCCTATTTTGAAATGTTTTCAATTAATACAAATAGTAATAATAATAATAATAGCAGCAACACTGTGTAGAACAGAACTCTTCTGAAGATCAAGTTTGGTCCAAGGGCTGCCAATCTAGAATCTAGGATCCAGGCCAACTGCCTAATTTTATAACTGAGAAAACAGACCCTAAGCCCCACAAGATGCTGCAGACCGCCATATTTCAGTGTTTTTATATTACACTAAGTACTTGAAGTACACCTCTTTCAGAAATTCCCCTTCCGTTTCCACATTGAACAACAATCTATGGCGGAGGATTTGGAGGTAGTGGGAAAACAGAGATGTGATGGACTGAGGTTATTGTTCATTCCTGCTGTCATCCGGCCAGTCTGCCCCATCTGGGTGTGCAGGAGGAGAGCCTAGCTCAGAGTATGAGAACTGTTCCAGAATGGCAGCCTAGATGTCACTCCCTCCTTCACTGTTTCCAATAGCAACTTATTTTTCCCTTTTCATTGTTCCATATTGTTAAAGATACTATTAGTCTTTTAGAGCTGTTGCTGCATTTCATCAAAGTCTCCAAATGGGTGAATACAGTATAGAATCTGTTACATTTGGGTATTCTTTCAGATTATTTTGACATTTATTCAAAAAATATCATCTACCAAAAGGAAGATCAATAATGAAAGAGACTGCGGCTATTTCATAGAGCCACACTGCCCTAATGGCCCTGGTTATATAACCGGTAATGAGGTTAAATTTTAAAAATACTTTTAATAAGTTCTGAAAAATACTTATTTTTCAAATAAATATTTATTATTATATTATTTATTCATTGTCAAGTAAAGTGTTTCTAAAGTGAACTGTGATGCTCCAAGCAAGAAATTATTTACTCATTTGTGTTTTTGATACCAATATATTTTCTAAATTAATTCACTGCAGGTTTAAGGAAAACACAGAAGTACATAAGGAGAATATATCTGGTATTGATTAGGTGGATACATTGAGGGAATTATACAGGATTAATAATGAATATGGAGTATTTCTGATGAATGGTAACACTTGGCTAGCCGATACATTTCTTTGGCCTCTAGCCCTAATAAACTTCCTGGACAAGTTGATTTTTCAGTTTTGTTGGAAAAATAGTTTAGTTCTCATGAGCATATTTTGAATTCTGCAAAAGGACAACATGTACATTTTGGTTAATTGCCTGGTTAGCTGGAAGAACACAGATCATGGTTTTACACATGGTACCTTAGATGGGAAGAGTGGGGAGCTGTAGAAGTACTAACTTCTATTTTAATTTTATTTTGTGTGAAAAGATCAAATTTCATGCTTTTTCAAGCTATGGAGGTTTCAAGGTAAGACGGAAAACAAAGACAGAAAATGTTGGTCTGATAATGTAAACTTCCTTATAACTCAGGAGGTGCCATGTTGAGGACCACTAGCCGCTGCTTTACTGAGAAGTCTTTATGCTAGAACGAAGGAGTAGCAGTCTGTGGAAGGTAGTGGAATCTGCTCATTGGGCAGAGAGAGGCACGGGCCAGGGTGGGGGGTGGGGGGGATCAAAGTGAGATGGGAAAGGTCCACATGGCCCAACAGGGCTCCATGGCTTCAGGAACGCCGTTGTCTTTAGCTGGTAACCACCTGCTAGAGGCAACATTTGCCTGGGAGTTGTAGTAATAAGCAAGTATTAAGTATTAGGCTGCTGGGATCAAACTCAGAATCCAGGGAAGAATATTGTGGGTACAGTAGAAGGAACATCTTAGTATCTGAAGTCTCAATGTGCATTTTCATCTGAGATACTGTAGTTTTCATCTCCAGCAATTCAGTTTCAGTCTTTTTTATATCTTACATGTCTCTACTTAATGTTCAAACTTTCCTCTAGCTCCTTGAACATATGGAACACACTTATAATAACCACTTAATATCCTTGTGCATTAATTCTATCATCTGTATCATTACTGAGTCTGTTTCCATTGATTGATTTTTTTTTCTCATTATAGATTGTACTTTCCTGCCTCTTTGCACGCCTGATAATTTTTGAATGGATGCTAAATGCTGCGAATTTTGCCTTGTTGGTTATTGGATGTTTTTGTATTCTTACAAATATTCTCCAGCTTTGTTCTGGGAAGCAGTTAAGTTGCTTGCAAATGGTTTGATCCCTTCAGATCTGGCCTTTACGCTTTGTTAGGTGGGACCAGAGCAGCGTTTAGTCTAGGATGATTTTTTTTTTTTTCTTATTCTGGAGGCAAAAAAATCCTTCTGAGTATACCACCTGATGCCCCATGAATTACAAGGTTTTTTACTCTGTCTGGTGGGAACAGGAATTATTTTTTGGCTTTGGATGTTCTCTGGAGATTGTCCCCTCTAATCCTCTTGGATGATTACTCATACACATGCACTGAAACACAAGGGGGATCCTTTGCAGATTACTGGGCTTTTCTTTTGTAAAACTCTCTGGTACTCAGCCCTGTGAACTCTAGCTCCTTGCCTCTCTGGACTCTTGCCTCCATCTCCTCAACTCAGGGAGACCTGGGAGCTCCTTCTGGGTTCTTCTTTGTGCCATGGCTGGAAACTATCCCCAGGCAGTGAGCTGGGACAACCATAGGGTTCGCTTCATTTATATCCCATCGCTTAGAGATCACTGTCTTTTGTTGTCTCATGTATACTGTCTTGAAAGCATTGCCTCATATATTGTTTCATATATATAAAAATCATTGTTTCATATTTATATGTGTGTGTGTGAGAGAGAGAGAAAGAGAGAGAGAGAGAGATATGTTGTTTAGGTGAGAAGGTAAATAAATCCCTGTTACTCCATCTTGGCTGAACACAGAAGTCTCTGGGTTTTAGTTTTGACCCTACATCTTGTGTGTTATTTGATTTTGGAAGAATTACTGAGCCTTTTCCTCTTGTCTGTTTGTGAAATGGGGATAATAATATAATGATTAATCGATGGAATCATATAGGGGAGAACATGTCATAGTCTATGAGATCAGGCAAAGGAGTATCCATAGGCTGAAAGTGAACTTTAAAAAAACAAAACAAAACACAGCACCTGAGTGGGATGAACTTTCTCCCTAGCAGAAATCACCTGAACGTTTTTCTCTTGCCCAAACAGGGCACTTGCCTTATTTGTTGCCCTCACTCTAAATAATGGCCCTGCCCTTTACCTGTGGACCTACTGGTAAGGGATTATAGGCCAAAAGGCAGCTTGTCTCCTCCAAGAACCCATGGGGCAAAAAACAGGTTTATCTGAAGCATTCTGCCAAAGCTATACCAGCACACGACTATAGTACTATTAACAGAGTCTGTGTAATTTGTGTTTAAAAAATTGATTTTTTTCCTTATTTCACCTTAATTTAAAGTAATCACTTTTACCAAACTCCTGTGAAGTAAAATGCATAATTATAAATTGAGAACATCTGCCCACAATTGTAAATATTGGAACTCATTCAGCTTATAATCAGTACATTGAAATTTGAAAAGAAAGTGATTTTTTTAAAGAAAAGATATCTTTTTTCTGACATATTAAAATTCCAGCTTAGTAATGTGAGAAAATAATAAAATTGTATGGCTTTTTTATTGCATGTTTATTTAGGCCAAACCAGTATGAGGCAGCTAGATTAATTACTTTTTTACTGTTAAGTACTGTACATAGTTAATTATTTCATCTAAGTCGTGTCTGAGCCAAACCTGTGAATTACTGTTCATGCAGGGCAATGATGATAATTTATGTACTCCCTCCATGCTACAGCTTGTTAATATATTATTTTTGATTTGAAACTAGATGTTAAAAGTTTGCAAGAGGCTTTTAAAGACTACTCCGTGACATAAGTTCTAAAATTATGGATTTCAAAATTAAGGTTGACAACATGCTATAATAGGAAATTATTTAGATGATGGAATTGTAATACATTTGCCTGAAAAATATATTTTTCCATTTTCTACTCTGACCTGTTGATTCTTATAGTTTCAGCTTGTGCTTTTTACTCTGCCTGATTTTATGGTGTGGCTGTCACTTTGGGACCTTAGGTAGTTTTTCAACATGCATAAAACCTGATCTCACTCACTGTCCTAGTATGGCTAATCAGATGTTTAACGGTGGCTACCAAGTGCCCGATGGCTGCAAGTGCTTAAAGAAGTGCTCACAACCACCATGAACTCACCAAGCTAAACAGATGACACTGAATCCATTTTTAAAGTGTAGGAGGAGATTATGCTAAGTGAAATAAGTCAAGCAGAGAAAGTCAGTTTATCATAGGGTTTCCACTTATTTGTGGAACATAAGGAAGGTGAGCACGGAGGATGTTAGGAGAAGGAAGGGAAAATGAAGGGGGGGAGATCAGAGAAGAGATGAACCATGAGAGACTATGGACTCTGAGAAACAAACTGAGGGTTCTAGAGGGGAGGGGGTGGGGGATGGGTTAGCCTGGTGATGGGTATTAAGGAGGGCATGTTCTGCATGGAGCACTGGGTGTTATACAAAAACAATGGATCGTGGATCATCACATCAAAAACTAATGATGTATTGTATGGTGACTAACATAACATAATAAAATTTAAAAAATAAAGTGTAGGATCATCTTTACAAACTTTGAGTAACAGGTTCCCAGTGATACTTGTACATAGTCAACTGAAAGAGAACTTAAAAAGTTTTATAAATTCAAAAATTAAATTTTGAGATGCCGTTAAAAAAAGATGAAAAAATCAGTAAAAATAAAAAGTGTAATTAGAAAAATAAAAAGAGATGTTATAAAGTTTCCTTGCTACTCCCAGCCTGTCCTGGATGAGCCGCATTAGCACCACCTGGGAGCTTACTAGTAAAGCAGTCTAAGGGCCCATCCACACCTACGGAGCCAGAATCTGCATTTCAAGATTCTGCAGGTGATTTGCGCATTCATTCAAGGTTAGGAACCTAGTCTAGAGGGACATTCAGTGATCACTTAAGCCTGTGCATGGATCCAGCAGTTTGCCCTCCCCGTAGACTGGAGAGGGCCCCAGTCACTAAGCCCACTCTGGTGGCGGCATGGGGCTGCCCTTGGAGAGACCGGAGGACAGGACAGGTAAGCTTTGGCTGTGTGAGGGGCTCTTGCATTTTCCCGGGGAGCTCTTTCATGGGGAATTTAGAAGAAGAGTCCCAGTGAGGCAAAACCGTGTACCCAGGAAAAGAAATCTATTTCACATAACACAAATATCTATCGGGTCCATTCGTATAACAGATGAACTGGATGTTAATCTTTTGGATGAAAATCAATACAGATCCAGACTTCTTGCCGGGACTTTGGTGGGAAGGTCCTTGCTTATTTTAGGAGAATCAAGGAGCATCATAAAGGATGGCAGGTGTTTCACGTTCCCTTGAAGCACGTGCTTACCTTTTTTTGTTTATGTGAAATATGTGGCTTTTGCAATGTAATTTTAACTAGTAACTGTTTTTTTCTCCCCCCCCTTAAATTGCCTGCACTTGCCTCATAATTTCCTTTCCTTGCAGAGGCTTTCAAACTGTTCAGCCACTAGAGGTCTGTATTACCTATTTAAAAAACCATACCCAGCCAGCTGAGACTTTCAGTTCTCAATTTCAATATCTATTTCTATTTTTTAAGATTTAAAATCTTTTAAAGACATAATACCTGGGAATAAGAAGTCACCACAACTTAGGAAATGAAGGAGAAAAACTTGTTTCCCCTGCTATTTCCACTAGACAGCTGAGCACAGCTTCATACTCAAACTCAAAACTCATCGGCCAGTCACAAATCAGAGAACAAAATTTATTTTCCGAAAAATAGTTGTTTCCCTGATTTATTTTAAGATGTCTGTGTTTTTTAACTTTATATTTTAAAACATTTATTTTTCTCTTTCCACAAAAGTTATTCTCGGTTTTAAGACACTGATTTTACAACTTTTATGAGGGTTTTAAAATAAGATTTTCTTTTATTAGTCATCCAAGATTAGATTAAAAATTAATGTTCTCTCAGGCTTACTTTATAAGGCTCTGCTGTAATGTGATAAACTAATGAAGGAGCCTAGGTTTGCATGGTTAAAGCTGTAATTGAGGTGATGATTGTTAGTGATGCCTACTGTAGATTGGGTCCCTCAAGTTTTCACCGTGTTCCGTGTTTGCACAGGGATTTTTCACTAGAGTAGCGCATTTGGGCCTGCCCTTCGCCAGTAGCATTGCAGGCTCTGAGCCTTCCAGAAATCTAAAAATGAGGTGTGTCCTGTTTACAGAATACCTGATTAATAATGGTAAAAGCTTTTCATAACCTTATAGAACAAGGCTCCCTGAAACACAGCACACTCATAAATTCACATATTTAAATGGAATGGTTGAAAATATTGCAGACATAAAACCTGTGCCTTACTGTGTATTGCACCAGGGGTTTGGGATTCTGATGCTAGATTTTCATAGATTCTAATTATGCCTGCATTTGGAGTAAGTGGCTGCATTTGTTGCCAGGCAAGGTGTAAGGCTAAAAGGCTCCCTTCTTTTAAAAGGCATTATTGCATAATGTTCCTGGCCTGTACAGCTTCCAGAAGCATAAGCAGGTCTAGTGTGGCTTCTCTCTCAGTCTGTCACTTTATTAAGACATAACAATTTGCAAGTGTTATTTAGCAGATCAGCTGGGTTCATTTCAAAGGCTAATATTTAACAGAGAGGGAAATAACCCATCCCTATCCTTTTAAAAAGTGTTTTCTATGTATTCTCAGGCAAATTGCTTAGTGTCTTCCATAGATCTCAAAGCTAGGATTCAAGGATAATTTTAGTAATGTCTTATCCTGCTTGCCTACATAATCCAAATGATCAGTTCTACAGCAGAAGGAAACTAATTCACAGTACACTAATTTGTACCACAGACCGCATTATTTAAAGTAGTTATGTTTTTTTCTTCATTTCCTATTGCATTTTTGTGTCTGGCTGGTGGCATATGAATTAACAATTTTCTCACTGAAATGTGACAGAAAAATATCTGCTTTACCCTATCTTCAAAATTCCTTTCAGAGCTCTGGACTCTCCTACTATTCAAAATAATGCTAGCTTAAACTTGCACTCTGTATCAATATAAGCTAACACTAACAAGGTGTTCACTTATATAGGTATATGTAAAAACAAATGCTGATGATGTAGCAGTTAATGAAAAGCAACAGCAGGAAGATACCAGGCTCTGGAGAATTTGAAGGGTTACATATGGAAAAGAAATGGTCAGAACCAGGGTGTTGAAGTCAGTCCCAAATTCCAGTTCCGGTCCTGACACTGGTTAGCAAAGTGGACCCCTTAGGCTCAGTGTCCGTGAAAAAAATGAAGCCAATAAGATAACCTAGCCTATAGGGTTTGTTTGTTTGCTGCTTTTTGGTGGATTAAGTAAGAAAATGCAGACAAACTGACCAACTCAGTGCCTGATCCAGTAAGTGTCCAGTTAATGGATGTTGTTTGCCGCTTTGTGTCTCCATTTATAAAATAGCAATATAATACAATTGCAACAATCATAGCTACTTCCTAAGTGTTGTGGGAAGTTAAAATTATGTGTATGAAACAGTACTTGGCATGGTTTCTTCCCAAACTGGTCTCCCAAAGTTTTCACCCATAAAACTAAACTCCAAGTTGGGAGAATTTCAAGGATGACTCATTCTTGGATTGAGATTTTTTTTTTATTTTTAGCTTTTTGAGTGAGAAGATTTGCCATTTAGATGCTTTACATCTCACTTGTTTTTTTCTGATCTGAATGATGACTTAAATTTGTGAGTCTACCAGATTAAGAAGATAAAATATTGCATT
Organism: Zalophus californianus; assembly: GCF_009762305.2. Lineage (NCBI taxonomy): Eukaryota > Metazoa > Chordata > Mammalia > Carnivora > Otariidae > Zalophus > Zalophus californianus. Next base: position 103,649,570 of record NC_045595.1, on the reverse strand, counting down.
GAAATAGTAGGTAAGTAGAGACAGAAATTATTTTCAGGGAAGTTGAAAAACTGAAATTAAGAATCTGTTCGACCTCAGGGAATGGAAAGAAAAAATGTGATCATGCTTAAAACACTATTTTCAAACATTTCATTACTCCAGCTCTAGGAATTGAGGAAAGTTTGTTTTCCCTTAAAATGCTGTATAGTAAGTATCTCCTTTCAGGAGAGAAATCTGTGGGAGAGGGATTGGAAGGAAGCTGTGACTAACTAGCTTTTTATTAGGGACCAAATACTGATTAAATTACAGGCATTATTTTAACTCTACTTGTCTTCCCAATACTATTGGGATTTAGAATTAGAATTGCTGTATTTTGCAACGAGCACTGAAGAGAACAAAGACCAGCTACTGACATACAACTAAAAAGGTTTTTCTCAGAGAAGGACTAGACTTGGCAGTTTGGCCTTCATGCAGCAATTTCCAAGGACACGCTGGAGTTACAAAAGAGGTACATGCTTTCTGAAATCAGAGGCACTCACCTGGACAGAAGTCCACATCAGTTCAAACTGACTTTCATGTTTTTGTGTGAGAAAAGGAAAACCTCTCATTTAAAGTTATGTGTTGTATACTCTCAATATGTTCTAGTTCCTTGCTGGGCTGATTTTATGGGATTTCATTGATATGCGGGGTACTGGGAAATAAATTCCTGTATAGTGATCAATAAATAACCATTTGTATTATTAACTAGCCCTAGGACCTGGAAGTATACCAGAAAAAGTTCTTTTGGGGTCATATTTCAGTTTAGAGAGCCAGCCACATATTGGCAGTTAAAGACTAAACCCCTACGTCTTTCTGTCAACTCAGCACAACCCCATTTCCAGGAATCTCCTTATATCACCACCACTTTGGAAATCAGATCATCATTTCCACTTCTGAGTACATACCTTAAAACTCTCCATATGTGCGAAAGAAATGTACAAAAACATTTACCGTAGCATTGTTAACCAGCCATTGGGTATTGCTTTTCTAGAATAAAGGAAGTTGCATTTTTTTTTTTCTCATTCTGTTCATGATCACTTCTCATTTATTACTCTTGGGGAAGTCTCTAATGGAAGCCTATAGGTCAGCTGGCCCATTTGGGGGAAGCATGACATCACAGATGCTTGTCTTTTCCTTGGCCTCATCTGCTAGACATAGTTACTAAGTCCTTTGCCTACGCTGGTAGGAGAGGAGCTGTAGAAAATCAAATTAGCAGGAGAGAAACTATTAGTCTTCATTTTCTTGTTTCCAACCTGCAAATACAGATTGTTAAATACACTTGTTCCCTGATCCTCATTAGGAAATCTTAAAGACTAGCAGGACAGGAAAAAAGCATGGGGATTATGAGAAAACAACACCGCTAAAATATAATGCATTGTCTGAATGAGAATTCAGACTATCCTACATTTGTAGCGTTGGTTGAATTTAAAATATTTCATTAAGTAGTTTTATTCCTTGTTCTATGTGGATGAATGCCGCATTTACAATCCCAAATGTATCTTTTTATTTAGAATTTTCTTTTTGTTGGACTTGGAGATAAAATAATTAAAATGGGATAACTAATATATGAAATCATTTTACATTTGGCGGTATCCCTGGGATTTGTTAACTTCACCAGTATATTTGTCTAAGAAGGCAAAGCTTTCACTAAAAATAATCTAATGGCAATGTTGTGTACTCCCAATTTTTTATTACTTGAGAAGTTTTACTTTCAGGCCCAGAGACGAGGGATTATAGGTCAGTGATAGACAAAGTGTTTTTGGAGTAAACCAAAGGCCCCAAACAAATAAGTTGGGTGTCCGGGAGGAACTGACATCAAATGCACATTTTTAATATTTAGAGTTCAAGTTATAGCCACAGAACCAACTGTTGGGGATTGAATCACAGACCTGACTTCTTTTTAAAATCTTCCATTTTGGAAACTTCACTACATTTCAAAGCATTTTAAGTCTTTAAATCATTTAGGTTTAAAATTCCATTTGTTTCTTCTCTTCTAGCACCCATTCTTAATGTTTCCAGTTTCTACCTATTAGTCCTGCTATTCTTCAATAACTTGATCTCTCTTTTGTTATATATTCTTTTTTTGTAGTTTCTAAGGATATTGGCCTAGGATTTGATGTACCTTGGATTTGCTGGCATAGTATTGCCTAGGGCCTTTGTTTTTGCTTTATGCTTTGCTCTTGCCTAGAGGAATCCTTCCCCAGATGTCCACAGAGTTCCTTCCTTCTTACTAAGGAGGCTTTCTCTAAATACCCTTTTAAAACTGCACCTTCTGGGGCGCCGGGTGGCTCAGTTGGTTAAGTGACTGCCTTCGGCTCGGGTCATGATCCTGGAGTCCCGGGATCGAGTCCCGCATCGGGCTCCCTGCTCAGCGGGGAGTCTGCTTCTCCCTCTGACCCTCTTCCCTCTCGTGCTCTCTATCTCTCATTCTCTCTCTCTCTCTAATAAATAAATAAAATCTTTAAAAAAAATAAAACTGCACCTTCCCCTCTCATTTCTATTGCCATTCTCTATGTCATGTAATGTATTGCATATTTTACTTGATTGTTTTTCTGTCTATATGCACCAGAATATAAGTTCTCTGAGGCCAGGGGTTTTTGTCTATAGCTCACACTGTCCTCAGGACTGAGAATAGTGTCTGGCAGGTAGGTATCTGACAGAAATACTCTGTGGATCACAGCAGAATCTGTTGCAAACTACAACTCTAAGTAGGAATAACTTGTATTTAACATCATTCTCATTCAGAAGGATTCTTACTCTCATGACATTTTATTTGATATTTTTTAGAGTCTGAGGAAGAAACTTTAGGATTAACCAATACCCATTCAATAACCAACTTCTAGATCACAATAGTTTTAAACCAAAATGTCATCAGGATTTGAGCAGTTAAATAAATATGTGAAGCACCTTTGTACGGCATTAGGTAACAGTGGGGTCTGTGATAAGCAGGAGAGTTTATATATTGCCTACTTACAGGCATTCGGATTTGAAAAATTAATTTAAAAGATAGCACTGTCTGAAGAAAATGTGTCTACCTGTGGTTTCAAAGGCCCACTTCAGCTGTCAGTATGTGGCTGACAGGACCATGAAGACATTTTCTAAGTCACATTGTTTTTTTCTACTTCTTTTTAACTATATACTCAGGTCTGGGTATATGCCCGACTCCACATCAGGATAGGAATACTCAACTGATCAAATCTAATTACATTTGCTTCCCAACTAAATTGTATATCACCTTCCCCTCCTGTGAGAGTTATGGCCCCTCTTGGGTCCTCAGCATCTGATTATTGCAAACCTAATTGATTTGCGACATTTCATTAATAAAGTTAACTAAAACTAATTATACATATTGAATAAAGGTTTCCCGTGAAATGAATTATTCTATTTAGCTTAAGGGTTCTTAATTGTTAGAATGAATTGCTGAGGAGGATTGCAGAATTACTTTCTCTTGGGATATATATATATGTATATATACACACACACACATATATATACACACACACTCAACCAATATGAGTTGATGGATAGTGACACCATAGAAACTAAAACAGAAAAAAATTTGATTAAATATGAAAATTAAAGATGTCAAACATCTTCCTAAGAAGATAAAAATCATAAAGTAGGTTACTTAGATCTCTTCATTTTGAGATGTTAAATTAGGTCTGTTAAATTTGTCATATACCTTAAGGAAGCTAAAATAAAAAATTTTAATTTATTGACATTTATTGTTTTATTCATAGTATGAATTTTCTTTCACTTAATTGGTACATATTCTATTTTTCACTCTTTAATTCAGGTAGTAAGTTCTGTCTAATTCATCCATCTAATTAAGTCTAAATTCTAGCAGAAATCCAAGAGGAGCTTACTACTACTTCAGTTGTCCCACCAAGCTGATGTGTTGTGGGCAGTCGTTCTCACAAATAGGTTCATTTCTAAAGTTCCCTATTTGTTCAACTGTGTATAAATATGTTCTATGTAAAATGAAGACAAGCATTCATTAATGGTTTAGAGTCAAATAAAATATGGCTGAGCTATTAGTATTATATATATCACATGAGAAGCTCTTGTCATCAGTGGCTCCAATTTGCATTGCTTTCACACTGCCAAAGGAGTTTGGACTTCCTGCTTTACACTGTTAAAACAATTGTTTTGTCCTCCTGCTCTGTACACTGCCCATACTAGAGGGACCAGAAGCAGTGAAACACCCATTTTGTTCTTCCTCTTTGACTTGGGAACATCACTGAGGAGCCAAAGTTTAGGGTCTAGCCTTTACCCACTGCCTAGTTTTATCTACAGTAGCTCTGTTTGCTTTCTATGGTGACCCATGCTGTGTGTGGAAGTTTTTTGGCCTTGCCTACATGAGAGGAGGAGGAAGGCTGTTCCTGACTGGATTTTGGACTTGCAGTATGACATTCTTCTTGTTGTCCCAGAGCCCCCTAGCATTTAAGTTCTGAAAAGGTGTCCAAGACCTAGTTCCAGATAACCACCTTTCACCAGATCTGTGTTGTGTTATTACCTTTCGAAGATATTTTGCACTTTCTGGAATTTAAAAAAATGCTTCCTACGTGTCTAAATCTTCTTAAAAGTCTTAAAAGGAATGACTAGTTGAAGGCGAAGGATGACAGTATTTTTGGTACTAGTCAAAGGTTCTCTCTGCCAGCAAAACAGAGCCTCCACATTTTGATGCTAATTCTCTGAACTCTTTTAATTATTAAAAATATTAACAGTAACCTAAATTTGTGTCTCCTATATGGTCAGTTATGTGCTAAGCATACCTAGCTCTATTTTTCAAGCCTAGGAACAGTGTTTCTAAGAATATACTGTGGATAATAGGTTATTTGGAGTAAACCTGTTAATCTATAAAGAAAGCTATGTTTTTGTTTATTGTAAGAACCACCCCTCAAATGACTACCTTTTACTTTGCCTTTTTTTCATTGGTAAGACTTGGATTCATACTTGAAAATTCCAAACTGGGTGCAAACTTCTATTATATATGCTTTTATTGAAAAATAATACTATTAAATGTGTAAAGGGAATACAGGTTGTATATTTATATGCTTTTCTCATAGTTATATAGCTATTTCAAATCCTTGATGCTTTGATGACTCAAAGACAAATTTGTTTTTAATTTTTTGCCTTGTGTAACACACAACCATTAGTCCAGAAACCAAATGTAATTGAATACTAGGTATAAGTGACTAGAAAGTAATTGAGACTGACATTTTAATAATGGGATCATATTAGTGGAAAAATGGTGACTAAGAACTTTCAGAATATACTATAACAGGTGGTGATTACATTAATTAAAAACTGAAAACAAACTACTGTTCTCTGTGATACATATAATTTGGAAACAAAAATAGAGACTTCTAATATCTTGTGCATTTCTATAAAAAGAGAAAAAAAGAAATAAGTCATCTAATACTTATTTTGCTTGGCTCTTCAATTTCTGAAAAAAACGTTTAAGTCATCTGTAGTTACGTCAATACAATTGAGACATATCTATCATTGCAGGAAAAAAATCTCACAGAATATAAAGAATAAAAAAATATGTGGGTCTTTAGACATGATCCTACATCTTTTCTAGTTTTGTTTACTTGGAGATGTCAATGATGCAGATAAAAATACCAACAGCTGTATATTAGTTCAATATAATTTCATGTACCTCTTCTCATGATTTTTAAGAAAACAAGAACCTCTAACCTTAGAGTGTACAAAAGATACTTAATACCATGTATTTTACTATGCAAATGAAAAAGAAAAAAGTACTGTGAGAACTATATACTAGATAACGTACCGCTGAGAAAATTAGAATTTAAAAAATACTTTTTGTTTTAAAGATTTTATTTATTTATTTGACGTACAGAGACACAGTGAAGAGAGGGAACACAAGCAGGGGGAGCGGGAGAGGGAGAAGCAGGCTTCCCGCAGAGCAGGGAGCCTGATGCGGGGCTCGATCCCAGGACCCTGAGATCATGACCTGAGCCGAAGGCAGTCGCTTAACCAACTGAGCCACCCAGGCGCCCCTTAAAAAACACTTTAAAATTTCCAAATAAGTTAAAAAGAGTATAAAAATTTCTTACCAAGTAACAATGGAAGTCCATTTCAATTATTAGTAAGTTGTTTATAGCCACAGTATCATAGAAATTTCTATGAAATGTTGTAAATCTGTGCTGGCCAACAGTGTAGCCACTAATTATATGTGTCTATTGGAATACTTGAAATGTGGCTAGCACAACTGAGGAACTGAATTTTTAATTTCGCTTAATGATAATTAATTTACATTTACATTTGAATAGCCACACATGGCACATGACTACCATACTGGACAGTGCATGTCTACAGATTTTAAGCCACTGAATATGGTCTTTATTTATTCTTTGAAATGTCCTGGTTTTCCTCATTTGTCCTAAGTAGATTTCAACTTAAATTCTTTGGGTCCTATAAAACAAGCTCTGAAATGCTGTTTACACATTACTGGTTTAAATCAATAAGAGGTCAGAGTTCTTTAGTTGTAAGTTGGTAAAACGGGCACTGCAACGTTCAGAAGCCCGGAACATACCTTTCGTATTTCAGTAGAGTGCCCATGGATTGGGATGGGGCCCTAGAGATTATTTTACAAGAAACCAAAAGCAAAGTTGCTAGTTAGTGGCAGAATATTGGTGTAGCATCAGTTCTTTAACCAACAAAAAATAACTTCTTTGAATTAAGCATGTTTTGCCTATTCATCCGTAATTTAATGGTTTGAAAAGTTTAAGATTATAGTGTTTTTTTCACTGTTTTGTTATTTGTAAGCAAAACATCATATTATTTTGAAAGTTTTGCTACAAATGTGTGACTGTTAGAAACTGAGAGCTTCCAAAACAGGAGAAGGGAGGCTGTTCACAGAATCATTTTCGTCAGGAACCCCCCTGGATCACTGTCTTGATTCTTCTGTTATAAGGCTGATGGAATATTATGGACAGAGTTCCTTCTGCTCAGGACTCTTTGGATATAAAATAAAGCATCCTATTTAGGACATATATTTCAATGTACTTTTTTAGAGCTGGATTTTTGCTGAAAACATGTACAGCCCAGATTTCTAAGCTTAACTACACCTCGAAAAAGCAAACAAACCCCCCCCAAACCTAAAGATTTCCAGTGACAGAACTCTGTAGAATGTTACTATTTTTGTCTCCAAGATTAAAGCAATCCTAAATAGTTTCCTAATACTACCGTGGAGTGCTTCCAGCAACTGTTTCGCATTTGCCAACGAAACAGAGAAGAATAAAATCACCTCTAACATTTCTCTACGCACCCACCACCTAGCCTATCTATCTTATGCTTTGATAAAATGTAATCACAATATATTGAGAAGGGGACAAGCTATTCTCTTTATTCTCCCTGGAGGGACTAGGGAGTGTCTCCCCTGTTAATTTAGGAGGTTGAGGACTTGTTCCTTGAGCTGAGTTTTTGTGAGGAGAAAAAAAAACTTTTAATCTGGAAAATCCAGGAGTCTTTTAATGAAAAATATCAGGCAGGGCCACATGACAGGAAACAGATGCACAGAGCAGTCTCTGATTACCAATGCTGCCCTCTCAGATTCTGAGTGTAATGCCCAGCTGCATGACTCCATGGGATTCATGCCTACTAGAATGCTAGACTGTAGGTATTAAAGGGTACCTTGTCTCCAATTCCACATTGCCCTTCTGCCTGTATCTTATGGGAGTAAGGGAAACTTTTGTAAGAATGAGACTCAGAGACATCTGGATTTTCTGAAGGTGAGCAGGTCAAGTTTTAAGGTTTATGGTCCTTGGACATATGGTCTTTGGACATGTGCTTCTGGAAGTGAGTGCTTCATAGAGCCCAAATCCCCCATTGGGTGCCTGAGGAGAGAATACAATCATTTCCTTCCTGGTTCTCTGAAAGCCCTACATAGTATGAAGAACAATCCACCACTGGCCACAAGGAGATCCTTGCCAAGGGGCTGCAAATCTCTCACATGGTTTACATTAATAGATGAATATCATGGTAATTCTAACATTGTTTACATTTAAAATTATATAAATATATATGTTCTTAAGCTGCATATAAGGGATGAGATAAGACTGGAATTTCATTCTTTTCTGCTTCCTCTGTTTCTATCTTTAGACAATGGTGTATGTGGCTTCTTGTGCTACCTCCACTGTTGACATATTAGAGAAGAACCACTGACAGATAGAGTGCCATAGCTGTAAGACATGTTACCTGGATGCAGAACTTCTGGGGTGGCTTTCGTGTCTTATTCAGATGAAACCTCGGCCATTTAGACCAATTTATCATGTATTCAATCTGAAAAGAAAAAAAGATTAATGGGATTCACTGAATATGGTCAGATTTTCATTTTTTAACTGGCAGAGTAAGTATTAACACTACATCTTGAATGTGTTTTTGAAGGGAATGAAACCATATCAAGGATGTGTTTGTCCTTATGTAGAGTTAGGCTGTACCAAGTGGCAGTCTGTCAGATTTCATCTTCTTCCTGGGTATAGTCAACATCTTCCCCCATACCCTTGTAGATACACATTACAGGAGAAAAACAATGTTTTTGGGTAAAATAGTACAATCTTATTCTCAGACACTTCTGTAGACATAACTACTAGTATAAGAAATATCATAATAGATTAGATACTCACTTGTGAATCTATAAACTTTGATAAATGATTCCTTTTTAATATAAACCTATATGTGTTATTGCACAAGAATTGGAAAAAAAAATCTTTTTAAGAGATCTTTTTTTTCTGTACGTCTGTTTTTGTTTCTCAGGGTAGTGATACATGCTTGTGGTATAAATGTCAAGTTATAAAAGAGTATAAAAATAAAACTTCATGTCTCCTAGCCTTGTGTAATGGTCTCTCAGTTCCACTTCCTAGAGGTACTTACTACTAACACTTTCATATGTATCCTTTTAGGACTTTTATTTTATTATTTTTTTAAGATTTTATTTATTTGACAGAGAGAGAGAGAGGGATCACAAGTAGGCAGAGTGGCAGGTAGAGGGGGAAGGAGAAGCAGGCTCCTCACTGAGCAGGGAGCCCGATGTGGGGCCTGATTCCAGGACCCTGGGATCATGACCCGAGCTGAAGGCACACGCTTAACCGACTGAGCCACCCAGGCGCCCCCTTTTAGGACTTTTAAAAAAGGACACACATGCATACAAATGTGTATATCCACATTTTTTCATTTTATACATCATACTATTCTGTTCTTTGCTTTTTTGTTAAACTTAATATGGCTAGAACTATCTATACTGTATACATACATCTGCCTCATTTATTTTGATGACTATACAATATTTCATTCATTGCACGGATACATGATGATTTATTCAACCAGGCCCCTATTACTGGGCCTTATGGCCTTCTTTTTTTTCAGTTTCCCTTTTTGGCTGCTTAAGAACATGCCTCAATGATCCTATTTATACATATGCATTTTTTTAAAGCTATATATCAGTAGAAAAGTTTCAAAATGATTGTTAAAGCAAACTGTATAGTCCATGTTTTTGAGAGATACTTAAAAAAATGTCCTCTATAAAGGTTATACTAATATATGATGCTAACAACCTGGCTTTTATCAAATCTCAAATTTTTTTTCTCAGTTTGATAAATGAAAAGTATATATTTGTCTTGATTTGCATTTCTTTAGTTATGAATGAGGTTGAGTTTATTTTTTTATTTTTTGTAGTTATTCTTCTACTAGTTTTCCCAGTAATGGCCTTTGCTCATTTTTCAATTGGGTCGTTGCCTGTTTCTCATTTTAAAGAGCTTATGTTATGTTAGGGAAACTAGCGTTTTATGTGTAATGTGTGGCATATAACTTTCCCAAGTTCCTGTTTATCTTTTGACTTTGTTTATGGTCCTTTTTACTATATGATCATTTTAATTTTTTTATGTAGCCAAATTAACCAGTAATTTCCATTATGGGTTTGGGGGACATATTTAAGTAAGAAATTTTTTAAATCTGAAGAGTTATTCAAAAAGACAACAGGTATAGTATAAGTTACTTTTTAAACCACAATGTATACCAACTTTAATATAACATTCTTATTTGGAATGATTTTGGCATTAGAAGAATCTCTTTTTAGCCCTGCATTTCAGTGGTTTTGTTGTCATAGCAATAAGACATTTCTCACAAGATTATTTCTCTTACAAGAAATACCACCATGGTATAAACCTTGTGAACTCCTGTAAGGCGCTAGGGTATCTTAGGAAAAAAAAAAATCAGAGAAAGCGTCGGATTTGCCAGTATCCTTCCCTACAGAGTTAGTAGCAGTTGTCTAAAGATCTGAAATCTAGAGTTAGTTGGAAGGAAAGTAATAGATGTTCTGAGACAAACAGAAAGTAAGACGTATAAAAGTAATAGAGATTTTGAAAGCACACACCAAAAAATAAGGGAAAGAAAAAAGTCACTTTTGATCTTGGCCTTGATCTTAATAGCTCTCAAAAGCTTTTAGGATTTGTTATATATTTTTCCTAGTCTTATCTGGTTTACAAAGATGCAGACATTTAAAAAATATATCAGTGATTTTAACCACACATCAGTGCTAATATTACTATTTTCATTAGAACACCAATGACCCAAGTAAGTCCATAATGGCAACTTGACAAGAATCTCCCAAACACACACACACACACACACACACACGTTGGATCACACTCCTGATTTTTGTTTTTATATTGCTCTATTTACTTATGATATCTTTCCTTGCCATGAAATATTATTAAATATGTAAAAATGACTATATAATGTCCCATCATATGGCTTAATCTAATAGGAACTTAAAAGAATAGTTTTGTGTTTCTCTTAAAAATTTATTCTATTAACCCAGTAGATCAAATGCCAAAACACATTCAAGAAATCATTACGTAGGAATCACATCCGATTCTTTTCCATTCCTGATAAAGTGGCAGCAATTAACTGTGTGAAGGTTAAGGGCTGGGATCTATCATGGTACAATGTGTTTTATGTGAAGTGACATCATTTGAACAGAAAGATTACTAAAGCTGGGTTAATGGAACATTCTTGTTCTAGTGGCATACTGCACAGATTTAGAAGCATGTAAAATGCATTTGAATTGGATAATGAGAAGAGTTTGGGTCAAAATGTGAAGAAAAGTGTATGTGATGATAAAAGTATAAATGTATGCAGTTTACTGGTAGAAATGCTATGTTTTTCTATTTATTTAGAAGAAAACCTTGTGCAGATTCTGTGCAGCAGCAGTCACAAATATTTGGGCTCAGTGAGACCAGCAGGACTGTAAAGGGTCATAAGAGAATCACTGGTATTTGATCATTTATTAGCTCTAAGAAATTCTGCTGCTATGTGCAGTATGTCTCCTGGGCACTCCCACCGCGCTAGGCCCGTGCAACTTGGCATTATGGCAGCCCTGGGTTGATTGTGTCCTAAGCCATAAGTTACAAATTAGACACTGTACTGTTAGTGCTGCCTAAAGTTCCAGATCTAAGCAGCTGGAGAAGTTCCATCTCCCAAGGATGTCCCTTTATCACTGAGAAAATTGTAGCTGCTCAGTCATGTTGACACACCTCTCCTCTCAAACATGATCACAGGGAACCCAGACTCACCTCTGTCTTTTGACCAACATCAATGAACCCCTGTCAGAACAACAGGCTTTTGGACAGATCCAACTGACAGCTCTTGGAGAATCTACATGCACTAGGAGAAATTGTTCAGAGACTCAATCATCTGGGGAGTCACTGGCTTAAAAGAAGTCACCATTTGCTTGCAGACTGATTGATTAGTAACTATATTCAACTAGTTTTGTGAACCATGGTTGTAGATAAATGTTCATATTAAAGCTGAAAGACTGTTATATAATTTGAGTTGGAAGGCTGAATAATTTGTGTAGGTAGGGAATCATTTGTTCAAGAGAAAACTTTTTTTTTTAATAGCATCAGAACACCAAAAGGTAAAAAGAGTAAATTTTAGGTAAGTTATGAGAAAACACAGAGATATCAAATCTTAAGTTTTAAATAATGAGCTGTTATGGTTTTAGTATTTATTTTCCAACTAAAGAAGGAATTTTTAGAATCCTTCATTATTACACTTAAAGGTAAGATGACAGGCAAATGTTACAACTAAAATGGAATAGATCTTGTTTTTTTTCGATGAAACAGAACTTGATTTCAAATTATAATGTTAAATAAATTCTCAAATAATTAGGTGGCCTTAAAAAGCAGGCAGCCAAATGTAGACAGTGTGGAGTGGCAGCTAAAAGCACAGGAATCAAAATTCCTGTGTTTAAATCTTTACCAGTTACCACATTTGGGTGGGTTACTTATCTCATTATTACTCAGTATCCTAATCTATAAAATGAGGATAAAGCAGTGCCTATTTTATAGGGATGTTGTGAGGATTAAATAAAAACAATATTAAAGGCTGAATGTGTTTGGCATATTATCTGTGCTCAATAAATGTTAGTTTTATGTAAAAATGTTAGTTTATTAAAAAGCCAATAAAATAACCTCTAGGTAATCATTCTATCTTTTAAAAGATTTTATTTATTTGTGAGAGAGAGAGCAAGAGAGCGCACAAGCATGAGTAGGGGGAGGGGCAGAGGGAGAAGCCAACTCCCCCTTGAGCAAGGAGCCCAGTGGGGCTGGATCCCAGGACCCTGGGAAATGACCTGAGCTCAAGGCAGAGGCTTAACTGCTGAACCACCCAGGTGCCCTAGGTAATCATTCTAAACAAGGCCTAGGTGCTGTACACTTGGACTCCTCTAACTTCACTGTGCATTTGAATCACCTGAGGATTTTGTTAAAATGCAGATTCTTGTTCAATGGGTCTGGGTGGAGTTGGAAAGTCTGCATTTCTCACAAGCTCCCACATGATTCCCATGATGCTGATCTTTGCCTTGACACTTGAGGTAATTGTGGATGGTTGCTACTAATTTATAGTACAGTGGTTCTCAGTAGGGACAATGGGAATAAGTAAAGTTTAGACAATATATACGGATTTAAAATGTCTCCCAGGTAATTGTAAAATGCTTGCCCTACCTTTTCCCTAATGCCCGAAGAACCACTGATTTGCCATTTCAACTTTTGTTCTGTTTCTCCTTTTCTTATTCTTTCCTCCACTTTCCCCTTGCCTTTACAGCTTTAGACTAAAAAATAGTATTAGTAGTTAGTTCCCCAATTAGTAAGAGTGAAGCATCAATTTCAAGTCATTTTATTGTGTCTAATAGGATACTATACTCAAGGAGGTTAGGAAAATGGTTTCTCTCTAGTGTATCTCTTCTAAATTATAGGGATTTGAAAAATGTATTTAACATTTTCCATGGCTTTAGCTGAAAACAAATAATAAGCAAGCAAGAAAGTGATTTGTGGAGCATTTAGTAATAGAATACAAGGATGCATTGGATGTGGTGCATATATTATCAAAGGAGGTATACTCCCTTAAGGAAGGGAAAGTTGTGGAAGTGGCTGGAATCAAACAATGTGACCACATTAGACATTTCACCTGGTCTGAAAAGTAGGACGGAAGGAGGCTTGTTTTAAAATGGCCTCCCACCCCAGTGTCACTGAGATGCCTGGAGAGACTCATATCCAAATATGTACTTAGCTTGACCAACATCTCTCTAGGGCAAAGACCATTTTTATACTTCCGTGTTCTTAAGGAGCTAATATCACTCAGATCCATAGTATTCCCTCTGTAAGTATCTTCTATTGTTGATACATTTCATACATATAATTCTTTATTTTCCAAGGTAGATAGAGGAGCTTTGATTAATATTAATTGGTAAATATCTAAAGACATCGTAGAGAGCAAATTAGCAATCATAAACTATTTTTTTAAAAGATTTTTATTTATTTATTGAGAGAGAGAGTAAATGATAGAGAGCATGAGAGGGAGGAGGGTCAGAGGGAGAAGCAGACTCCCTGCTGAACAGGGAGCCCGATGTGGGACTCGATCCCGGGACTCCAGGATCATGACCTGAGCTGAAGGCAGTCGCTTAACCAACTGAGCCACCCAGGCGTCCACATAAACTCTTTTTAATAGTACACAATCATATATGTGTTCTCCAGTATTCTCACTCTGAAGTTAACCATTCAAAGTACTTAAATCCACTGATCTAAATAAGTTTTAACATCATTTGGTGAAGAATAAAACAGCTTATATGTGTATAAAGTGAACAAGAAATCATATAAAACTTGACCCAGACTGAATGATTATTAATTCCATGATTTTAAATTTTAAGGACATTTAGACTTAGGACTTGGAATATGAAGGCACAATGTGATTAGGAAAAACAAAGCATACCCATGTCTTCACCCATTTTCTAAACTATTAAATGTTAGAAAAGTAATTAAATGTGAGACTAGCAACACAATTTAAAATATTCTTAGATATAGGAAGGAAACTCTGGTAATCTCTGGCAAATTCTAGACATTTATTTCTACTTAAGACATTTGGATGATGCACCTATTTAGGAACCAGACAAATAAAATCTTCTAAATTGAGCTATAAGAATAATGTAAAATACAGAAGTCATATGGTATTTACAGCATATAGTGAATTCTGTTAGTAAAATATTTGAAAGATTGATTTTAACACTCAAAGGAATTGTTTTCCCTTGTAACCATCTGCTACAGAGAATAAAAAATCAGATAGCAAAACTTTCAATGTTAATACAACGACTAGTATCAAGATTCACTTGTCATTTCTATGACTATATTTTGTTTTCTATTTCCAATTGTCAAATTTCTCATTAAAATAACCACGGACTAATAAAACATTTGGCAAATGTATAACTCATGTATAGCTCTTTAGTTGTTGATTTTTTTGTTTTTTGTTTTTTTTGGCTGTGATTTATTTTGGATGTATTTTAGAGCTTTAATAGGGTAACAGTAGTCATTTGTCAAATCAGTTGAATATTACCTTAAATCCCTATAGATACTCCTTGATTTAAGATAGCTTTATATATTAAGTCATCGAAAAGTTGAATTTTGGTAGCTAAAATTCATATAATTAATAAAAAAAGTAAAATGACAGCTAAATTTAGGCTGGAAATGGAACAAAACTTACTTTTGTTTATGGGAACTTTGATACACTATTTTAATAAGTAACCACATGGCAAGGAACACAAACCATGCAATCCAGTGACTTTTAGGCAGTTTTGAAAGGGATGGCTTAGAACTATTTTGAAGAAAAATAACAGCACTTTTCAGTGGCGATGAGTTTAAAAGGTGACTTGTCCAGTTTACTAGATAACATGGAAGAAGAGCATTCCTAACCTGGCCTTGACTGCTTTGTCATAGTTTGCTGGTCTGGCTCTACATTTGTTATTTGCCACAGTGTGTCTTTAAGACAGCTTTCTAATCTTTACAACACTTGGATTTACTTCAAACACCTAAATAAAATATCTTAATTTGCTAGCTTACTTGGGAGACTCTCTGGCATAGCCCAGTCATGACTGAGCAGGCAAAGCACTAGGTAAACTAATGAGTGTGGGGCTAAAGGCTGGGAGCCTGCATCAGGCAGCCAAAACACGCAAGTGTTATGGGACTTAGTCTAGGTTCCTGTAACAAATTTGAAAACAAAATACAGCAAATCTGTTATTTGCTTGAAAAGGATGTGGCACAGATAAAACTACAGAAAACATGCGTCATACCTTTAAACTATTAGTTTTAGACTTTTCTCAGCTAAGTATTTTACCAGGGCTTTCGTAAGTAGCAGATTAAATTTTTTTTCACTCTTTTTCATCCTGCATAGGGCAAATAATTAGTGATGGTAGCAACAACAGTAATAAGCAGCTGCAACAAACCAAAAAATGTACACACACACACAGACACACACACACACACACAATTCTTACCTCAAACTAGAAAAAAAAAACCACAGTGTAAGAAACCTGGACAATGCACAGATTATTTCTTTTTTGAACACTGAACCAGGGTTAGAGAGTGACAGGAAAGATTTAGGCTTAGAACTCTTGGGATGGGGAGCACTGGCGAAGCAAAAGTGACCGAAAGGCACTTTATACATCTCAAGGCAGCTAAGTCTTCCTTTGGCATCAGTGGAACCAGTGGAAGAAAACCAGCTTTCTTCTGAGTTGGATGATGGAGCATTTGATTCACTTTAAGGTCAAAGAAGAGCCTTACCAGAAATGGAGGTTTCATGATGGGCACAAATAACAATGAAGTCAGGAAAAAAAAAAAAAAAAAAAGAGAGAGACAGAGGAGATGACAGATTTGACACTAATAACTGTGAAACTTTAACAAATGCTGAGACCTGGCAACTGGCGGTACACTCCCTGAGCTATAAACCAGGTTATGGGAACTGCCAGCCATAATCTGGGGTAGGGGGGAGAGTTGGACTTTTGGAGCCAGCACTGGAAACGTAATGATTTTCAGAATAGATAATTTACCAGGACAGTTTAAGAGTTTTGAGAGTCCCAAACATGGGCTAAATGGGTAATTATTTTAGACTATTATTTTTTTACGCAAATAACTAGGAAACAAAAGGAATCAAGGAATTTTATCACTGGAGGGAACCTCAAGGGCAGGGGCCTGAGGTTCGGAGTTGTGAAATAACTCTCCCAACAGTACACAGCCGTTTAAGTGGGTCTTCCCATTCCCTGCTCCTGGCGCTTCCCTGCCCCTCCACTGTCTGCCTGTGAGGGTGGCAGAATCCACCACAACCTAACTAGAGATTATCTATGTGGGGCCTTTAGAGCTAGGGAAGCACTGCAGGAGACAGAGAAGCAGTTTCTTAGAGAAGACTTACAAAAAAGTTACAGCTTATGCTAAAGGAAATAAACCAGGACACTCAGATGGTATCTACCAAGAGAATCATGTTGGGGATGAGGTACCTTTAGGAGAAACAAGTTGCTCAACAAAGTTATAAAACAGAACAGTCGAGTCCCAGATTTCTTACATCCCTCACTGTTACTTTCTCTTCTTTGAATGACACTAGAAATAAATGTAGCTAAGTCACAAATTCGATCCCAGGAGAAAAGGAGCACCCAAACTCTTCCTGAGAAGAGAGGGCTTTGAGGGCCGGTCATGGACTTCTGATACACCACCAGAAAACAAAGAAAAGGTAAAGAAACCCCAGCTGGGTTTAATGAGCGGGGTCTCTACTAGCTGCGCAATGACAATGGGGCAGGAGACGCTCTGGGAAAGACGTGCTGAGGTCTTGGGGAGAAGTAGCAGGCTGGCAGTGTAGAAAGACTTGGCTGGAGTTAAGAGAATTGAAGAATGGGGTGCTAGAAGGTGGTGTGGAGGAAGGAAGCTAAAAAGAGCTTCTCTTAAAATCCCATCTCAGTTACAAACGTGTACTGGCTAGGGCTGTGGGGATCGGGGTGTGGAGACGCCCCGGCTTCTCCCCCTTGCCAGTCTGATGAATCAAAGGGCACCTGCGAACACCTGAAGGTGGGAGAGTTTGCTCCAGGTGGGGGCGGTGTCCAGTACCAAGGACCCAGCATTATGGTTTACAGGGAGGGGTGAGGGGGAAATGAGCTGTGCTGGGGTGTTGCCTGGGAAGCTGAGGGGGAGGTTGGGGACACTCTAAACTTCACCTTAGAAATAGCACAACTTTTAAATGGACGCCCCGCGGAGTTATACCGGCTTCTCACTCAAGATACACCGAAAGGACAAGAGTTGGTTAAAAGCCTCGGGAAGAAAGTTTACGTGGTTGCATCCCAGTTCTGAAGATATCTTGCTTGTACTCAAGAGTCTGGTCAAATCGGAATGAAATTTTGGGGGCACGCAGCGAACAGTCTCAAATTGTTCCCTGCAACCCAGGCGCCCCTCACCTGATTTGGGGAAGGGCAGCGCGTTCCTGGTGGGCGCCGGCCGGAACTAAGCTCGCTCTCTCCTTCGTCCCCGGGAGCCTACCCGCACAGCAACCGCAGTTAGGACGCCTTGACATGAAACTGATCAGCCCCGCCCCACAGCCCCGAAACCCGGCATGGGAGTCGGTGTCTACTCACCCGCGCCCAGGGCGCTGAGCCCACGTCGGACCGCAAGCTGGCAGCGCTGGTGTGGGGCTTCCGCTCGCCGCTTCCGCGTCCCTGCGGTGCGCCCTCACTCCTGGGGTTCGCTTGGGCTGCTCCCCATCAATCACCGCCCTAGCACGGCACAGCTGCTAGCCGTGCCTGTCGCCACTGCCTGGGGCCCTGGCTGACAAGAGCTGGAATCATCCGCGATGGGGCAGCTCTGAATTTATAGCGAGGGGCGTTGCTCCTCCGTAGGTTCCAGGGACGAGGCACTGTTTTGCATTCTCTCCTCCTCCGCTCCGCCTCTGGAGACCCTCTTGGCCCAACCTCCTCCTCCTCCAGATGCTGACGGAAGCGGGAGGATGCCACAATCATACCCCAGTGTCACCTATCAGATCTGTGCGCACTTGGTTCAGAACTCTGCATTGGGGAGGGTCGCGAAATGGGAGAGAGCTGGGGGTACAGGAGAAACAGTTCACGCCGGAGATAAATGTTTCCCAACTATTTTTTTTTTTTAAACTTGGATAAACTTGGAAAACTTTTTAAGGAGGAATTAGCGAACTTCTCTTTCCTGTAACTCAAACTTTGACAATACTGTTGTGGATCGTAGATACCATATATTAACTTCAGGTTTACAGAGTGAAAGGCTGGACATTTATGTCATCCTATTGGACATGCTATCAGAGTGCATGTTTAAAAGTATAAAAATAGAAAAAGTTAAAGAATAAAATATGACCGAATATTTAAGGAAGAATTAATAGAATTTCTTCACAAGCTATTCCAAAAAACAAAAGAGGATTACTTCCCAACCCTTTAGTATCAGGCCAGTATTGCCCTGATACTAAAACCAGATAAGACATCAGAAGAAAAGACAACTCAGATAAATCTCTCTTATGAATGTAGGTAAAAATCCTCGACAAAATATTAACAAATTGAATCCAGTAACATATAAAAACAATTATACACCATGATCAAGGGAGATTTATCCGAGGAATGCAAGATTAGTTTACTGAAAGTCAATTGATGTAATACAACATATCAGTAGAATAAAGGACAAAAACCACAGGATCATCTTAATAAATCAGAAAAAGCTTTGACAAACCTCAACACCCTTTCATGATAAAAGTACTCAACAAACTAGGACTAGAAAGGAACTTAATCTGTAAAGTCTATCTGTGAAAAACTAACATCATACTTAATGGTGAAAGACTGAATGTTTTTGAATCTAAGATCAAGAATAAGGCAAGAATGTTGGCTCTCCTCACTTCTATTCAACATTGTGCTACAAGTTCTAGCCAGATCAATTGGGCAAGAAAAAGAGATAAAAGTCATCTAGGTTAGAGAGGAAGTAAAAGTATTTTTATGTGCAAATGACATGATCTTGCATTTAGAAAATCCTAAGGAAGCAATTAAAAAACTATTAGAGCTAATAGGCATGTTCAGCAAGGAACAGTCCAGAAATGAAATGAGAAAAAAAATTGCATTTACCATAGATCAAAAAAAATAAAATACTTAGGAATAAACTTAACTAAAAAGGTGTAAAACTGGTATTCTGAAAACCATAAAACATTGAAAGAAATGTTTCAAATATATACATGTTTCAAATATATACATGTCTATGCATAGAAAAATGGATTACTTTCACTAAAATGCATACAGTGGTTGTTTGAAGGTCATACATATGGATACTTTTAGATGATATTTGATTTTTATGCTTGTGTATGTTACCCAAATTTTATTATAACAATTACATCAGTATAGCAGGGTGAACGAGAAGGTAGGGAGCTTAGCACAGGAACTGTTTGGAGAGCAAGAAACGTCCGTGTGGACACATTTTGCTGTCACTAAACTTGAAGGCCTAACTGTTACAACTACATGAGTGTGCCATACCTGTACTCTAGGGCATTCCTATGATTTAGAATATGGAGTTGGTTCTCATATTTATGACAATTCAGTACTTTGCATTTATATGAGGAGAAAGTGTTATACATAAATATTCGCAATGTAAATGAAGGTCCATTCTAGTGACTGTAGAAGTGCTAAGAGAATAGAGCCATGCTTTTCAGATGGATACTATGGCAGACATTAACCTCATCTGCTACTGCATGTACTTTGGCTTATTGTCTCAGAGAACATTGGGTAAGACATCACATCGTATAATCTTATCCTATGTATAGTACTTCTAAGTGAATTCATTATATAGCTACTGGCAATTGTAAATTGGAACTCATGCAAATGGCCATTTACATTACTCAAAAGGGAAGAAAACTAACATTTTCTGTATTTCTCTTATTCTAAAATTTTTCTCAAAGAGTATATCATTAAGCCTCATGAAGTTTAAACTTACAGAAAGAACTTCATTTTGATTCCAATTTCTCTCTCTCCAGCTTTTAAAATTTTTACCTCTATTCCTAGATTTTCAGATGTGCCTTTCGTATCTCTTCAGGTTTTTTTATTTCCATCGTTTTGCCCATATTGATGCATTTCTAGACTACCTTCCAGCCTTTGCCATTTGAAAACTTGGTTATCCTCAAAGACTCAGATCACATACCAGTTTTTAATTTTCCCACTCACATCCACCAGAAGTTACCACTTTTTCCTTTGAACTTTATGCAACTGTTTTTGAATATATAAAGTAGCATGATTTTATTGAAAGAGATGTTTAGAGACCTGGAGTCCGTTTTCCATTTTCTTAAGAGCCATCAGTGAAGGTTGGCCAAACCAGTGGACATCTAGATCTTTCCTTAAAATAAGGTTTTCCAATATTCTGTTTACAAGTTATGTGAACTTGAGCAAGTTATTTAAACTTTTTATGGTTGAGTTTAATCATTAGTAAAATGTGAGTACTATTAGTATCTCACTCATTGTGAATGAGGATTAAATGAAATAATACATGTAAAGCAAATAGAATAGTGTCTGTTCTATAGTTAGTACTTAAACAAATGTTAGCTTTTAAAAAAAGTTAACCCCATTAATTCTAAGCATGTATGTTGTCCAATTATTCAAATATAGCCACTCTTCTAAGAAATCTTTTTGATAAGATAGGGGTCTGTCTTAATGTACTTTACCAAAATTTATATCCCTGCTTTAAATAATTTTACAGGCATATAGAGAAAGAGATGACTATGACAATAAAAGAGTGTTGTTGAATGTCCTTGACTGGAGCATGTAGATAGATAGCCTTATTAAGTATAAATGAGTTTTACAATGCTATGTATCGTAATGAGGATCAATGTCTCAGGAAATTTATTTAAATTTTCCATATAGTATACTCTCAGAAACTAATATGTAGAGTGAGTAAACAACTGTTTTCCCCCTTCTATTTTATACCTTTTTACAGATGTTACCTCTTAAAAAACAGAGTTATAAACTTCATATATCATTAACTAGACAGCCTTTCTACTATTATTACCTTCATTTATAAAGATAGAGAATGAATATTTGTAAGGTTCTGTAACTCACCAGAGCATAAGGATAGCCCACTAAATGTTATCCAGTAAGCTGGCAAATGTGAAATAATAATTTGTAGAGGCTTGGGTGAATCTAAAAGAGTAAAATATGTTATTCTATCTGACCTTATGATTAAACATTAAAAAATTATTTAAATGTTCATGAGGAATGAGGGAAAAACTAATAGGAATAAAGCTATTCTTAACTTTAGAGATTAAGTCGGATATAATAAATGAGATGGATCAATTTAGTATTGAATTAATTTTACTTTCTAAAAAAAAGCAAGGTTAGTATACTAACCAATAAAAATGTTGATAGATGATAAGAAAGAGTGAAAAAATACTACACAAATAAAATTCCTAACAAGAGAGTTGTAATATGTGAGTGTTTTAAATCTATGAACATCATTATTTTTTTAAAGATTTGTTTATTTGAGAAAGGGAGAGAGAGAGAGAGAGAGAGAGAGAGAGAGAGAGAGAGCGCTGGGGGAGGGGCAGAGGGAAAAAGGGAGAGAGAGAATCTCAGGCAGATTCCTCGCTGAGGGCAGAGCCCAGCACAAGGCTGGATCTGAGAACCCTAAGAGGTTCTGAGCCACTTCGGTGCCCCTATGAACATTTTTATTAATAATCATTGAATAGATACATCATACTCTGGATAGAGGAACTGACATACATAAGAGTTGTATAAATTTATTAAATATTTAATTTAAAAGAAGGGAGTTTTATATAATTGCTAAAAGATGGAGGTGCTGAGAAATGAAGTATTTAGGAAGAACAGGGTAGGTATTTAGGGTGGCAAGCAGGATATATTTTGACCCATATAAAGAATTCAACAGACTTTCAGATTAAAAATTCTAGCAAAATGAGTGACGTTTGTAAAATAGCGTTTGAATTTAACTGGTTGAGGAAAGATAAGGAGATTAGGCTATCTCAATTTTAGTTAAGTTCCCATTGTCTTTAGAACAGTACAACCTAAATATTTTCCACCACCTTTCTTGTTTTGGTTCAACTTTGGTGGGTGGCTCTTTGTTGACTGTCAGATGGTTCATTCACACAATCATGCTGGCTGTCCTTTACTCACTACAGAGGTCATGATATCAGGCTGCCCACTTGGCTGATGCTTCTTTGGCATCTGGCCATCTTGAGAACACCCATGCTGGCCTAGGATACACTCTTGCCCTGCTGATTGAGCTGCAGGATTCCTGGTCCAAGCAGAAGGCTCCTCCCTAATCAGTGAAAGGCATGTCTTTGACAGGGGAGATGTTTATGGCTGATCTGAGCTCCACTGGGTTGGAGATAATTCCTAATGAATGAAGCTTCCTCTGGCCCATTTAGAATCTTTAACTTGACCATGCAACCCCAAAATACTTCCCTACACATAAGCAAGTTATCTTTAAAAAAGAAAAACTTGATGCACTCACCTGCTGCCCCTGTGTTGCTAAGAGCTGTCATCTAGTCAGGATTTCATCTACACTAGTTTCATGCTGGAGGCATTTCACAAAGACAGCCTCTATAAACAGTCCACATTTGGATGGCTTGAAAACCACTTATTAGCAAAGTTTGAGCAACTGTTTGTTGGGAGATGGAGTAAGAGTATTGAAGTAATACCATCAGCACTCATATGTACCACTTTGAATCCAGTGGTGGAAGCATGGTTGGGTTGAAGGTTTCTTCTGTCTAGGAAGTTTTTTTTTAAATGAAGTCCTGTCTTTTCTAGTATGTCAGCCAAAAGTTAATTTTATATTTATCCTTATAGGATTATTTTAAGACACCTTTTCGATGGCTATTATATAATTTTAAATAGACATTCAGTTTCCTTTGGCTGACTCTGCTTGTACTCACACTTTCTGTCTGGTTAATATTCCACAGTCTTTCTACATGAACTCATGCTGCTAGTTGTTCATTAAATTGTTCTTGCCTAAGTACTTCTTGATCAATTCTATTATTATTTGTTCTTATTCTTTCCTAGTATTGATGTTAACTGCTTGGTAATTTCCTGGATCTCCCCTTTGGCACATCTTAAAGATTAGAATAGTTATTATTATAATTATTTTCTTGAATCTTTCTGCAGCTCATCCATCATTATCTGTTTTCCGCATTGTTTATGACTTGAAGATCTACAGGATGTAAATATATTATTCATATAAAACAAATATCTTGCTGTGAGGATAATATTCTCAAATATTTCTTAGCAAAGAGATTTATATTATACTAAAATATACTTTGAACATACTAAAATAAGAAATAAAATTACTGGATAAAAATTAAGCATTGACAGCTAAAATATACTTTATATTGGCAAATCATTTGGCCTTTCCTGAATGAACAAAATGTAAAGTAAACATTTTTAAATTAATTACTTAAAAATGCAAATAAAGTACTATTTTATTCATATCATTTATCCATGAACAACATATGTTGTCTCTTTAAATATTTTCTTACTATTTGATTTTTGTCAAATATTGTTTATTCTTACAGTATAGACATAAGCCACTTTTGGGCCTTTAGTCACAGAAGAGATACTATTGATTAATCAAAGCACCTATAATAACTACTGGATTAGACATGAGGGCATCAATAAGACACAGCCTCTGAATATAAGATGCTCACAATTCAGGGAGGAAAAATTAGCATGGCTGTATAACAACACTACATTTAAACATTAGAGATATGTTCAGAGAATGCAAAGAAGGCCAGAATTAACTCTGATAGCCAAGCTGGAGAAAGTTATCATAGGGTATTCTAGACAGAGGTCACTACATGTGCAGATGACACTATGACAGTGTGTCTTTCCCAATATGGGTAGAAGGGAAATGGTTCTTTGTTTAATCTTGACCTCTTCTGCTGGATTGGAATCCCCCAGCAAGTAAAGATCTTGGTGGCCTTATTCACTCTGTACCCATAGTCTGGCATAGCAGTTGGCCCATAGTACATCCTCAATAAATATTTGTTGAAGGGATGAATGGATGAGGTGAGGGTAAGATTTTGAAAGGCCAGGTTCAAGTATTTGACTTATCCTGTGGGTAATGAGAGTCATGGGGATCATTGAGCAGGGAGTCCTATGATCTCATTTGTTATGTAAGAAGGTGAAAAGTAATTCTGGTGGAAATGTAAAGGATATATCCAAATGGGACCAAATTGTGGGCCCACTGAGTGAGAAATTCCAAGAGATGAATTAAAAATATCAGAAGGAAAATGAAGAGGACTTAAACTAAAGTGCTGGCTCTATGGATGGCGGGACAAGCTTCTGAAATGCAGTGGAAAGGATTCATCAACTGACTAGTTGGATCTGAAGGGTGAGAGAGAGGCACAAAGGAAAAGATGAGGTTTCTGGGTTGGGAGGCTGGGTGGATGGCAGTGCTCTTAACTGAGTTTGGGAATACCAAAAGGGAACATATTTTAGAGAAAGGATGAATTTAATTTTGGATGTGCTCAGCTTGGTTTCTTGAAGGGCATCCAAGTAAAGCAGGTTCTGGGCTGGGATATGTAGTTTTGGGACTCATGAGTGTAGAAATGATGCTTGAGATTATGGGAGAAAATGAGGTTTACATAAGACAGTGAAGAGAAAATGGAGGGAAAAAATGAAGATGAAATCTTGGGAAACGCATATCTTAAGTGATAGACGGAGTGGGAAGAGTCAGCAGACAAGAGAGCTAACATTGTTTAGAACACAAACTGTGAGACAGATGCTGTCTTAGTTACTTTGCATATGTTGTCTAGTTTAATCTTCACAACAGCTCTGGGAGATCTTATCAGAGAAGTAGGAGCTTTTCCAGGCATCCTGAAAACTTGGCTCGAGTGAATTTTAAGTAGGCATTGGCAAACTTTCTCTGCAAAGGGCCAGATAGTAAATATTTTAGGCTTTTGAGACAACCTTACAACTCTGCCTTTGAGGTGAGAAAACAGCCATAGATAAGCAAGTAGTTGTGTCTGTGTTCCAATAAAACTTTATTTATGGACACTGGCATTCAAATTTCATATATTTTTCATATGTCAAAATATTATTCTTTTGGTTTTTTTTTAAACCATTTTAAATTGTGAAAACTATTCTAGGCTCATGGGCTCTATAAAAGCAGGGAGGAGGCTGCAGTTTGCTAAACCTTGGTTTAAAGTAAAAGAGGATATTAAGCATCAGATGCAAACATGTGAGCCCCCCAAAAACCACTGAATCTTGCAAATAGGATGTAGTTGATGACCCAGCAAAAGTGGTTTCAGTAGAATGGAGAGGCAAAACCCCATTGTCACAGGTTGGGGGATAACTAGGTTGACAGAATAAGCATAGACTTATCAAGTTTGTCGGGAAGGAAAAGACAGAATTAAGGTGATACCTTAAGGGAAATGATATCTAGAGAGTATTCTTGTGGTGTTTTTTTCATTTTAGGATTTGGTTTCCAGGGAAAGTAATTTAAAAGAAAAAAAAAAGAAAAAATTAGCAAATATAAAAACATAATTGATGTAGAAACATTTCAGGTCATGAGAAAAATATGTTAGGAAAAGGAGTTTTGTATTAGTAAAAATATGATAAAAGTTGGGACTACATCAAAATAAAAAGCTTCTGCACAGCAAAAGAAAGAATCAACAAAACTAGGCAGCCTACCGAATGGGAGAAGATATTTGCAAATTACATATATGATAAAAGGTTAGTATACAAAATATATAAAAAAGGAATAAAACTCAACCCCCCAAAAGCAAATAGTCTAATTAAAAATGGGCAGAAGACATGAACAGACATTTCTCCAAAGAAGACATCCAGATGGCCAAGAAACACATGAAAAGATGCTCAACATCACTGATAGTCATGGAAATACAGACCCAAACTACAATGCCATATTACCTCACACCTGGCAGAATGGCTAAAATAAAAAACACAAGAAACAACAAGCGTTGAAGATGTGGAGAAAAAGGAATCATCTTACACTGTTGGTAGGAATGCAAACTGGTGCAGCCACTGTGGAAAATAGTTTGGAGTTTATTCAAAAAGTTAAAAATAGAACGACCTGATGATCCAGTAATCACACTACTGGGTATTTATCCCCAAAATACAAAAACACTAATTCAAAGGGATGCATGCACCCCTATGTTTATTGCAACATTATTTATAGTAGCCAAATTATGGAAGCAGCCCAAAAGTCCATTGATAGATGAGTGGATAAAGAAGGTGTGGTGTGTATATATAAAATGGAATATTATCCAGCCACAAAAAGGAATGAAATCTTGCCATTTGCAGCAGCAAGGATGGAGCTAGAGACTAAATGCTAAGCCATATGAGTCAGTCAGAGAAAGACAAATGTCATCTGAGTTCACTCCTATGTGGAATTTAAGAAACAAAACATAGAGCAAAGGAAAAAAGAGAGAGAGAGGGAGAGAGGGAGAGAGAGTTCTCTCTTAGCTATAGAGAACAAACTAATGGTTACCAGAGGGGTGGTGGTGGGGGGATGGGGGAAACAGGTGATGGGGATTAAGGAATGTACTTGTGATGACCACTGGGTATCGTATGGAAGTGTTGAATCACTATACCGTACACCTGAAACTAACAGTACACTGTATGTTAACTACACTGGAATTAAAAAACTTAATAAAAAATAAAAAAATATTAAAAAGTTAAAGAAAATTGGCAGTAAAGGTCGATACTCAAGCCCCCTAAATTATTATTTCAGTATTTCTTATTACCTCTGATAAATGCTTGCATATGAAAGGAAAATAATGTCAAGGTGAAATGGAACTTGTCTAAATTTCAAGGAATAGAAATCAAATATGTCACATTAAGGCTAGATTATTCTTTGAATAAATATTTCACCACTCTAATTAGGACTCTATTTTAAGTTACATTTAATTTCAGAAGGCCTTTTCCTCCTGCCTTAGAGTTGCTTTCTCTCTACTTCTCTGTCCCTGAGGACATCACTCTCTCATCAGTAAGCTTGACCCTTACTTTGATGAATGCCAGTCCAAAGTCACCAGAATCAAATTTTATATATTTTTTGTCACACTGGTATTATTTTAATTATTATTTATGCTGTTTCCATACTATAATTCTTCCCTTCTGAGATCAAACAATGCAGTTATATTTTCTATGCTCTATCTCCTAAAAAGCAGATGCTTGGTACACGTGTTCTGGGACAAATAGTCTTCATCAATAGAGATACAGTTATGATGCCTTTCCCAAAGACGTTGCAGAAACAAAATGTTTTAGATTTTTCCTTCTAATTTGTTATATCTGGTGAGTGCTATAATTAAGGATTAGGAACCAAAGGAAATTATTTCAAAGCATAAAATTTCCTGGAAAGGAATTATCTGTCTAATTATCAAGAAACCTCTTCATTGTAAAACTCAATATATTCAAGTAAAAGGAACTCAGGTAATAATTTAAAAAACATTTTTTTTTGTTGTGAAATGTTACACACATATAGAAGAATACATAAAATAAGCAGTGAATAATTATAAAGCAAACATCCATGTAAGGACCATCTGTTCTGCATTGAATTTTGTCCTTCCAAAATTCATATGTTGAACCTCTTACTCCAGTATGACAGTATTTGGAGATAGAGACAATAATAAAAGTTAATTGAGGTCATAAGGGTGGGGCCTTGATCCAGTAGGACTGTTGTCCTTACAAGAAGGTGGGAAGACACAAGAGAGCTCTCCCCGCTCCATGAATACACAGAGGAAAGGCCATGTGAGGACACAATGAGAAGGCAGCCCTGTAAAAGCCAGGTAGAGAGGCCTTAATCAATACTGACAGCACCTTGATCTTGGACTTCCAGCCTCCAGAATTATGAGAAAATAAATGTCTACTATTTAAGCCACCTAGTCTGTGATATTTTGTTAAGGCATCTCTAGCTAACTAATATACTGTGCAAGTAAAAAAATAATAGAACATTGCCAGAATGTCAGAAGCCCCCAGTGTGTCTCTTTTCTATCACATTTCCCTTAGAGGTCACCAGCATGCTGACCTGTATGGTAACCATGTCCTTGTTTTTCTTTATACTTTTTCCACGTATGAATGTATTTTTAAACAATATAGATTTTAAACTTCATATAGATAGACCTATACTGTTTAATGTATTTGTCTCCATTTTGCTACTTTTGCCTTACATCAGGTTGGTCCCAACTTTCCATGTTGCTATGTATAGTGTTTGTATGTTCATTTTTATTATGATAGAGTATTTAAATGTATGAATATGCCTACTACATGCTATTTGGGCTGACATTTTGGCTAATATGAGTATTGTTGGAATGAACATCCCTGTATATGGTTCCACTTGTATATATATTTCTCAAGGGTATATACCTGGAATGGAGTCCCTGGCTCACAGGGTCTGTTAAAATAAAATTTTCAAGGACAAGTTATTTTAGAAATGTGACTTCATATTTCCGTTCTTCACTCCAGAAGACAGGATCATATTTTTTTTGCAGAGAAAAAGCCCAGGGGGTAGGAGCATTGGTTTTAGATTCGCCATTTTGTGATAGCTGTGTAATAACCACTCTCTTAGGGAATACATTTGAATGCTTTTTCTTTTCATGCTGTTGTCACTTGGTGAACTCCAAAAAGGACCCTGTTAATGTTTCCAATTCCTATTTTAAATCAAACGGGTACTTAGCTGGGGCTCCTGGGTGGCTCAGTAGGTTGAACTTCTGACTCTTGGTTTTGGCTCAGGTTATAATCTCCAGGCCATGAGATGGAGCCCCCAGTTGGGCTCTGCACTCAGCATGGAGCCTGCTTGTCCCTTTCCTTTCCCCTTTGTCCCCCATCCCCTACCCCACTTGCACCATCTCTCTCTCTCAAATAAATAAAATCTTAAAAAAAGTAAAGTGCACTTAGCTATTCTGGTGTGATGATCAATCTCCATTTGCACCTCTATACCACACAAATCCATTCTGTGTCCTCTATCCTGCTCTTTTCCTGGGGAGGTTGACTGCTATTGAAGACATCCTCTGGTCTTTTTGCTGGTTGGCCTTTGGTTAAAATTGGTCAATGAGAGACTGGGTTTGGCTTCTGGTTCTGGCATCTTGTTGGATTTGGTTAAGAGGAGGCACAGGCAAGAGGTCTGAGGGGCAGGAGGTTGGTATATTTCTTCTCAGCTCCCTCCCTGCTTTGGTATAGAGTCTCTGGCAGTAGGTCACCCTCCAAGTGTCTAGTTCATTCTGGGAAGCTCATTCTTTATGGCTCCAGTTTTCACTTGGTTCCAGGACCACCATTTCCTCTCTTCATCCCTTTAGTTCTAGGGGTCATAATGGTTTCCCACTATTGCTTGTCTTTAAGTACAATATTGTACTTTATTTATTCCCTTATCTCTATCCACACTTCCATAAGGATTTTGAAAGTCTTCAATGATCCTTCTAGGATAAATTCTCTTTCTTACTGGGACTCTGCCTGATAGCTGGATTTTAAATTTCTATTAAATAGAAATTGTGTTTCTTCAAACACAATGCCTATTCAAATTTCCTGAATAGTTGTCACATTTTATTTTAAGTTTAAGTAGAAAGTGTTGCTAAAAATGAAAACACGCATCCCAATATAAAAAGAGGTATCAACGACTGATTAGTATAATTAAGTACTAGGTGATATGCATAAAAGTGAATTGAAATATGCCATATATGAATTAATCTAGAATCATAAATCAGAGCCCATATGCCTTGTCTGCAAGTTGGTGACTAGTCAAATTATTCATGGCTTTCTAAATCTCTAATACTCAAAGGTTTATTATTTGCCCTTTTATAAGTGTGTTTAAGAGACTCTTCTTTAAAATCAACTAAATTATTCCCCTGCATTTTGTCTAACTTCCTGTTGTTCTGGTCTTTGCTGAGAGTACATCAGTCATACTTGTAAGTGTGGTAACAAAGCTAAATTTCTGAAAGAGTCAGAATTTTCAACATTTCACTGGTCATAGATTCTATCTCTGTTTTCTAGTACTTAAGTTTGGAAGAGGAAAATATGCACAGCCTTTCCAGAATTCCTGATCTGTTGAGCTCAGAATATCATATAATCCTAGCTTAGCTTTCATGGGCATTGCTGGTGTTGATAACTCTAAGCTTGGTATGAATTCCTAAGTCTACATTGAGGAAACACATGTGTTTGCTAATCTATTTTTGTCTTGGGTATTTTGATTTTATAAAATTTTAGGTCAAATGATTAAGGGAATTAATTTTTAAAAGCCAGTTACCATTTAATTTGAACATAATTTGAAAAACTGTCTTTTCCTAACACTATTTGTGTTCAAACACCCAAAGGTGTTCGACCTATAGAGAAAGAAAAACCAAAAATAAGGGTCAACATATTCAGTTGACCCCAGAGATACTGTTTTACTCTTGGGTAGATAGAGGTAGTGAAGGTTTTATTTGTTGAAATATTTTAGTTGACTCCCTTTGAATATTCGAGCTGAAATAATGGAAGAAATCTTGGTCTTGGTATGTAATTGCTAAGGAAAAGGTTGGTATAATATTGCCTATGATATTCCTGTTGCTCAGAGTAGTGACCGGCACATATTAGGTGCTCAACAAAGACCATATGTTGCTGTTGAGAAAGCCAAATGTCATCCATTCATTGAAAAGATCCATTCTGATCCTTCATACCTGCCAGATATTTAACATACAAGCCTCATTTGCTATTCCAACAGTTCTGTTGCTTATAGCTTTAGTGTTTTGCGTGCAGTATGAAACAGATTGTAAAGGCGAACTCCTATGGAATATGCTGTGATTGAGGCTAATTCCCAGCCACCAAGATGTTATTTGTATTGTTAATAGCCTCTGAAATCAGTATGAGACTAATGTACAGTTAATAAATTTACAACTGTCGTCTCCTAACACAAAACATAAGGCTTTTAAATGAAGAGAACAAGCTTAAATATAATTTCATCAACACCTTATAGTAACATTTGTACCTAGGGAAAAGAAAAAAAAAGTAATGGTTTTAATGCATATTGTAGTATGAGTAGATGCTCAGCATTACTTTGATATTACAGTATCTTTACAGTTTTCAAAATTAATTATTTTTTCCTTTTCTATTAACTTTTAATTGCTTAAAGTTCACAAATAAGTGAAATTTCTGAGGATTTAGAATGAATCTATTGTTTTATATATGTGTTTCTATATGTGTGTGTACACACACACACACACACATATTTTAATGCTACATTAATTACTGACTCTGGCTTCTGATCCTTGACTATATTTTAATTGAATGTGTTCAGGACTCTGAAAAATACAAGATGAAGCCAGTTATCATCATAGGAAAAATCAGTACTAAGATAAGATGCCAAATTGAAAGTAGAGCATAATTAACATTGGCAATAGAAGGAGCAGATTTGGCAGTACCCAATCAACATTTCCAGGTGAATTGATTAAAATTCTTGGGGTGATTTTGAACTGTGTAACAAGAGAGTATGCACATGAAAACATTTAGTATGGTAGCTGAAGTATAGAAAGAGGTCAATGCATTCTTTAAAACTTCCCTGTTGAATAAATTTGTACAGATTTTGCTGTTTACTTGCCACAAACTTAGTAAAGCTCATGGAAAGTGTCCTGTAAAGACATACTGATTTTTCATAATTCTTAGAGCTGTAGAGAGCTTTAAAGAACTTAGAGCATCCTTCATTGTATAGATGAGGAAATTGAAGCCTAGGGCAGTTAAGTGACCGTCCAGTTTCACTTGTTATTGATGAAACCAGGACTAGAAGTCGAGTCTTCTAACTCCCTATCTAGTGTTCTATTATTTAGCACATGTCAAATGATGACTTAAATTGATAAAGAATTATAATTGATCAGAAAAAAACACTGTTCTTATAATATGGGTTTTAATTCCCAAACTGATCCTTATATGCATTATTAGAATATGAATGTCTTTCATGCATGCAAAAAAATGTAATGATTAAATTCCGGATATTTTAAAGGAAACAGTGTGATTTGACAAGAAAACAAGAATTTTTACTATTGCCATGCATTATATAGATTGATAATTTTAACCTCTTTTATAGGAAGCGGAGTATAGGAAAAGGAGTACAGATTAGGAGAAAACTGGATTTCTTGTCCTCAATTTATCACATTTCAGCTGTTAGACTTTGGAAAGATTACTTAACTTTTCTGAGTCTCAGCAACTTCAGTTTGAAAATAGATATATTTACCTCTTGGTTTTGGCAAGAAGATTATGTGATAGCATTTTGTAAAACACAAAGCATCACATAATGCAAGGTGTTATTACATGGTAGAACCTAGTAGTTGAGAATGACCCTTGAGCTACAACATCTGTTTTGTAGCAGTGTTTTTGTCACTTATTGACCAGTAACTTCCCTAGGCCCCAGCTTCCTCATCTGTAAAATGGATATAATAATAACACTTACCTCAGATTTTGTGTAGATTAAATTGGTTAATTTACATGAAATTAACATAGTACGACAGTATTTTATTTTTTAACATAATTTTATATATCAGCTCTATGTGTAATAGCCAAAACAACTTGGTACAACCGAAATGTCTTTCAGTAGGTATATAAATAAATTGTGGTATATCCATACAGTAGAATGTTTGGCGCTGGGTCTGGATCCTGCTTAAGATTCTTTCTCTCCCTCTCTCTCTGCCCCTCCCTGCCACGTTTCTCTCTCTTTCTCTCACCCCTTCTCTAAAACAAAGCAAAAAACCCCCAAACAACCTCTTTTTCCCCAGTTTATTGAGAAATAATTAACATATGTCACTGTATAAACTTGAGTTGTAGAGCATAAAGTTTGGATTTATAGATATTGTAATGATGACTACAATAGGTTTAATTAAATTCTATCATCTCATATAGATACAATAAAAACAAAAAATAAATTCTCCTTGTGATGAGAACTCTTCGGATCTACTCTTTTAACAATTTTCCTATTTACCATATAGCAGTGTTAACTATAGTTGTCATGTACTTCATCTTACAACTGGAAGTTTATATCTTTGACCACCTTCCTCCAATTCTCCCTCCTCCCACCCAATGCCACTATATTTTCAACACTATTGGTAATGACCTCAAAATGTTTTTATGTTATAAAATCAATATTTTTAATTGACTAATAATATGATATCATAAGGGTAGTTATTAATAAAGGAAAATATTAAATATTCTAAAATGGCTAATCTATTAAAATATATTGATAAAAATTAAGCAAAGAGGAATTTCCTTGAATAAATTAATATGGAGTGACTTGAGGATGAACATGAATATTTAAAAATCAGACTAGTAACTATCCTTAGAATTCTTCTCATTTCTTGGCTTAAGTGACTGTTATAACCTTATTTGTCTTAATGATAATTCCTCATTTTATTCTTAGCTCTTCACTATGTCCCAGAATTACAGAGGAAAAAAATTTGACAGATTTTGGACTGAGTCCAGTGTTCAGAGAGAGCAATTAAACATGTGAAGATCGGTAAAGTAGTTTGTACTTTGCATCTGAAAAAGAAGGAAATGAGAATCAATAAGCAACAGGTAAATAGGATTTAGACCAGTAAGATTTTTACAGGGTGAATCCCTCTCCTAGAGCCTTCAGAGAGAGCGTATAGCTCTGACACCTTGATTTTAAACTTCTAGCCTTCAGAAGAGTGAGAGAATACATTTCTATTCTTTTAAGCCACCTAAGTTGTCTTAATTTGCTATGGCAGCCCTAGGAAATTAATACAGCTCCCATGCTACTCTTCCTTCCCTCCAATTTTACCCTTGGAGTTGGTGAGAATCTGCATTACCTAAAATGGGACTTTCCAAAATACAAATCTTTTCCTGGGACTCTTCTACTTCAACATTTGGTTGGAGACTTCAGAGTACACTATAATATCCTTAGCATGGCATGGAAGGAACGTCATAATTTTAATCATGCAAACCTTCCAGTTGCAACACTTTCCACTCCCATGCAAACATCCTAAAGCCTAGCCATTCCTAAAGTTATTAGCAATTTATCACATACTCTCAACTCCTATAACATGTTTTATGTGTTCTGCTTGAAACTAATTCATATCATTTTACTCACCTCATGTGCTATGTATCTGTAAATTAGATAAGTAACATTTTTTTAGAAATAAGATGTCACTGTAAACAAGTTATCAGTAAAACTGAGCACCTACAATGCAAGTAATTCACTTAATTTGTTCATAAAATGCATAAGGTCTTTAAGTTTATGTGTAAAGTATCAGAGACTTGAGAGATGGAGAATTCCCCATGATATGTATCATTTCTTGTCCTATAGTAATAAAGCCCTACCTTGGTCAGACAAAATAAATGGTAGAAATTCCAGGAATAAAATCACTTATCAAAAATTTTTCTCTGATTGACTTATTTCACTCAGCATAACACCCTCCAGTTCCATCCACGTCATTGCAAATGGCAAGATCTCATTCCTTTTGATGGCTGCATAATATTCCATTGTGTATATATGCCACATCTTCTTTATCCATTTATCTGTCAATGGACATCTTGGCTCTTTCCACAGTTTGGCTATTGTGGACATTGCTGCTATAAACATCGGGGTGCACGTACCCCTTCGGATCCCTACATTTGTATCTTTGGGGTAAATACCCAGTAGTGCAATTGCTGGATCGTATGGTAGCTCTATTTTCAACTTTTTGAGGAACCTCCATACTATTTTCTGAGTGGTTGCACCAGCTTGCATTCCCACCAACAGTGTAGGAGGGTTCCCCTTTCTCCACATCCCCGCTAACATCTGTCATTTCCTGACTTGTTAATTTTAGCCATTCTGACTGGTGTGAGGTGGTATCTCATTGAGGTTTTGATTTGGATTTCCCTGATGCCGAGCGATGTGGAGCACTTTTTCATGTGTCTGTTGGCCATTTGGATGTCTTCTTTGGAAAAATGTCTGTTCATGAACCATGAGAGACAATGGACTCTGAAAAACAAACTGAGGGTTCTAGAGGGGAGGGGGGTGAGGGGATGGGTTAGCCTGGTGATGGGTATTAAAGAGGGCACGTACTGCATGGAGCACTGGGTGTTATGCACAAACAATGAATCATGGAACACTACATCAAAAACTAATGATGTAATGTATGGTGATTAACATAACCATAAAAAATTTAAAGAAAAAAAATTTTTTCCCTTGTTGCTTCTTTAGGATTCTCTCCTCCAATATCATCACTCCAGTCATGTAGATCATATATCACTTTTTTCAAGGCAGAGTGACTGGAGATAGTCAAAGATTATATTTTGCTTTATCCATCCACCCATCCACCCATCCATCCATCCATCCATCCATCCATCCATCCATCCATCCACCCATCCATCCATCTTCCTTGCTTATTAGTTAACCGCTGATATTAATTAGGTACGTGCTATATGCAGGCACTGTACTAGGGGCTTCACTACCTTTATCTCATTTAATCTTTAAAAAAAGTCAGTACCCATCCATTTTACAGATGAGGAAACTGAGGTACAGAGTGGTCAAGTAATTTGTGTAAGGTCCTAGTCTGTAAGCACTTGAGGTGGGATCAAATTCAGGTATGTCTTGCCATTTGCAATGACGTGGATGGAACTGGAGGGTGTTATGCTGAGCGAAATAAGTCAATCGAGAAAGACATGTATCATATGACCTCACTGATATGAGGAATTCTTAATCTCAGGAAACAAACCGAGGGTTGCTGGAGTGGTGGGGGGTGGGAGGGATGGGGTGGCTGGGTAATAGACATTGGGGAGGGTATGTGCTATGGTGAGCGCTGTGAATTGTGCAAGACTGTTGAATCACAGATCTGTACCTCTGAAACAAATAATACAATATATATTAAAAAAAGAAAAAGAAGAAGAAGATAGCAGGAGGGGAAGAATGAAGGGGGGGAGGAAATCGGAGGGGAAGACGAACCATGAGAGACAATGGACTCTGAAAAACAAACTGAGGGTTCTAGAGGGGAGGGGGGTGGGGGGATGGGTTAGCCTGGTGATGGGTATTAAAGAGGGCACGCTCTGCATGGAGCACTGGGTGTTATACACAAGCAATGAATCATGGAACACTGCATCAAAAACTAATGATGTAATGTGATTAACATAACAATAAAAAATTAAAAAAAAATTCAGGTATGTCTGACTGCAGACACCACACATAAGGAAGGCGATCAGTAGTGGTTTGATTGGATCAACTTGTCTCAAGTTTTGAGTTGGAGGTTCAGCATTGGAGGGGATGGGGAAAAGGTCATTTACATTATGACTTTATATTAATTAGAAAAAAGCACTTCTTCCTCCAAGCCAGAGCATACAGGTCAGAGAGTAGAGCATGTACTTTCAATTCTAACCCCTATTTACTCCCTTACTAGGTGCTCTTTTGCAGGGAGCAACCCGTGCAACTATTGTTGGTGGCCCTAATTAGAAGCATTTACCATGGAGGGTTGACAGGGGTGTATATAGGGAGACACAGCAGAAGACTTCCCTTGCAACTGACTCCTACCCAGTCATTGTACTCTCACCTCCAACTCCTTGGTTTCATTTATAGACAGAGATAAATTGTAGTTAAAAATTAGCTAATTTTCCCCCTGAGGCAAGCAAGGAAACTGCATTGTTCAGAATTCTTGGCTAGGCTTGCAGTCAGGCTGCAAACCATCTTACTTAACTATATTTTCAGCATGTATTCTGCTCTGCATGGCATTTTTCAAGTACATGGTGCTTTACACCAAACAGCTAAGAAAATTCTAAGAAATGGTAAATGGAAAAATGATCTAAAAATTAGAGTATAATAAGACAGAGCAGATCAAAAAATAACATGTAAGATAAATATACCATGTTGTATCCCAAGTTAAACATTGGAATAAAACAGTAAAAATAAAGTTGATTTTTTTTTTTTTTTTTTTGCCACATGGGGGCTATGGGGAGATCATGTTCAAGGGAGTTGAGAATATTGGCAAGTGATTGTTGAGGAACTGAAATATTGAGGCTCACCTTGAGAGGAAAATGATGAAGTGAGGAGGGGTTGGTTGCTTGGAATGAAGTGGAAGGGTGGTGGGACTGGAGGGCTCAGAAAGTTAAAGGAATAGGAGTAACTATAGTGAGTAGCTGGCAGGAGCGAAGGTTGTGGTGTCAAAGCAGGATGCTTTAATTTAGTTCTTGGAAGTGCCTATTTAGAGTCCAAGGAGGCTGTGAGTGAACTGGATATGCGGGCCCCCAGCAATGAGAAGACTAAGGAAAGAGGTGAAGGTGTTGGGTAGTTCATGTGCACATTAATATTCCCCAGAATGATATCAGATCTTGAGGTGGAAAAATGTAACAAGATAGGTGCTAATGTTTTCCAAGAGTGATGGCAATGTGGAGGGTATTGCCAGAGGGGGAAAGCCTCAAAGAGGCAGATATTTGCTACACACATTGGAAAGAGGAATAAAGGTCAGGGAGTAGCATTGGGAAGTAAGGTGACACTGTCCCTTATTGTGAAGCCACAGGGAATGTGGTGTCTGATGAGAAAAGGCAGTTTCAGTATGGGGAGGCAGGAGATGAAATGTTCAGTCAAGAAACTGAGGACGTAGGACACTCTATTTACAGCTGTCTCTAGTTTCTGATGAGAGGAGAGAAGGATCAGGTCTCTCTGGAGGGGTCAGCTGCTCCTGAGGTGAACCACTTGTCCTGGGAACACTTGGTGCAGATAATCAAACTGGTCCTGGGACCTTTGTTGTAATTAAAGTGTTTTGAGTTTTGCACAAAGGATTTGTGCTTCTTACTGGAAGGTGTCCTGGGAGATAAAGCAAAGTGTATGCAAACAAAGAAGCTAATTCCAGGCCCCTTGACTTAAAAGACTGAATGTGTAGTATTTGGAAAGGAGAGTTCACTCTTCAGGTTAATCTTGGACTAGAGATAAACCCCATGAATGGGAAATGACACATGGACATTCAGAGGGCAGTAATTCCTTTATGTGGGCACTTCTATCCCCAGGGGCAGAAGAACATGTGTGAGTGAGAGATGATGTAAGAGGGTCAGAGTGGAGAGCTGGATGAAGTTTAAGGAGGAGAGAATGAGTACTGGCTGTGAGAGGAATAAGTGTAAGTGGATAAGTGAGAGTGTTAGCCTTGGAGTTTCTTCCTGAGTTGTCTGAATTGAGGATGACTTGGGGAGGGGTTGTGCAGCCAGTCCTGTTGATCAGATGTAGACCAAGTGGGAATAAAAGCTGTTCTGAAACACCAGTATCTTACCCACAGATAGCTTTTGTAGCTTGAGACCATAGGAGATGAGAGATGTGGGCACTTAGTCATGAATTCACCAAATGAGTCCTGGTTCACCAGGTAGAGTAAGGGGGCACGGGCCCTGTATCAGCAGGGTATGTACAGTACCACTTAGGAATGAAATTTCATGGGATGCCTGGGAATATTGAGAAAGAAAAACAGAAGTCACACTGGGAATATAAATCAAGTAAAGTAGTTGACAGCCAGATTGTGAGGCTAGTCTAGGGGTCTGAACTTCATGACTATGCTTTATAAAGAAGACACCAGGTGTCATAACAGTGTAGTTGCTTATATATGAATGGAGTTGGCAGGACTCTGGGGCACTGGAAACAGAAGCAGGGCGCAGAACACCTTCCCAATATTCTCAAGCAATGATTTTGTCAGTTGTATGTCCAAAAAACCCAGAGAGCTTCTTATACAAATTGCCTCTGATGAAATCCCTGGACATCCCTACAGTCTCGAGCCACTTTCGCTGTCAAGAGAAAGAGCAGTGTTGTTATGGACATTTGAGAATCTGTCAAGGTTTTTTCTGGGTAGTTTAGCAATTCAACAGGGAGGGATAAATAAAACATTGCCATCTCAGGGCAAGGAAGAGATTATGGATAATATAAAACTTTTACAAAACAGATTTGAAAAGAAAGATTATATCAGAAAATAATTTTAACTCTTTACTAAGCAAAGTATGGAGACAATTTTAGAAGAATAGAAATGAGAACACTTTTAGAAGTTAGGAATGTGAAAATTTCTCCTTGAAAATTTGAAGAAAGACCCAATATATTCAAATATTCTCCTTAACACTGATTACAAAATGTTTAAATAGATGGACTGTGTCTTAATGATTTCTGCAGCAACCAAGAGCAGTTTTCATTAATCAGTATTTACTAGTTGAACCTAATTGAATTAGAAAAAAAGCATAGTGGCAAATTCAGCTGGATAAAGCGAACACATACTGTTGTGCCTAGTATTATAGAGATACCAAACACATAAGACACAGTCTGAAAGAAATCCATTATTCAGTTCCTATGCTAAAATTGTATTTCTTTGTTCTTACGTGTTTGTGATGTTACTACATACTCCTAGGGCTTGCCAAAAGAGAAGAACTCAGGCTGAAATGCTTTTGGTAGCTTTGATATTGATTATAAGGTTTTCACATTATTCATGGTAAAAGGTGGGGGTGGGGAATGGCCAGGGGGAGATGGGAGCCAAGCAGACAGAAGAAAAGGTAGGACCAAGTTGAAGTAATAAATTTAGCATTATTTTACAAATTTTCTATTTAGAATACGAGAAAGAAGGATGGTCCAGACCCATAAAAACCAACTGGGATTTTACCTTTCTTAATCTTTTCAAGTCTTACTTCAAGGGAAGTAAAAGAATACTCAGATAAGACATGTTAAGGAAAGGACAATTTGATCCTTGAGTACATTTACATAGTATGAGATGAGAAGTTGCGGGGTGCCTGGGTGGCTCAGTTGGTTGAGCATCGGGCTCTTGGTTTCGGCTCAGGTCATGATCTCACAGTCATGAGATCGAGCCCCACATGGGGCTCTGTGGTCAGCGGAGAGTCTGCTTGTGATTCTCTCGCTTCCTCCCCCTCTGCTCTTAACCCTGCTCGTGTTCTCGCTCTCTCTCAAATAAATAAATAAACCTTAAAAAAGGAATTTGCTTAAAAGAATTATCTAACTACCTGTTTGTTTGTTTATTTTTGAATTTCAGGTGTGCGGTGCCTAATTAATCAGAGTCCTCAACTCTTATGTCATAGTATCTACATCGGTCTGTGCCAGTCCTCTGTTTTATTTTGTTTATTTATTTGTTCTCTTTTATGCTGATTCCCCACTGAGGCAATGTTTCTAATTTGTTTGATGTACTTCCTTTTATTTATGTGTGTTCTTGCAAATTTGCATTGTGTGTTGATATGCATGTATATTTAATTTATATAAATAGTGTCTTACGTTGGGATCTCTGGAAGCAGCACCTGAGACAGGAATTCTTGTTCAAGTAATTTACTGAGGGAACAATCTCAGAAGAAGGGGAGCAAGGGAAGTGGGATGGGTCAGGGGAAAGAGCTAAGCGTGGATGTGGCCTCATAGACTAGCTTCATTCTGATTCCACAAGGAAGCTCTGGAGTACACATTGCCGTACTGAGGTGATCCACCATGAAATGAGGGTGGTGGCCTTTTGTGTGCACTGCCAGTCAGTCACTGGCTGAGGTCCTCCCATTCCTGGCTATGTGGGGGAAGTACTAGTTTCCAGGATGAGGAGGCTCCCAGAAGGGGGCAGCTGTGAGCCATTAGCAGCCAACACTCAACCTCTAGGAGAGGGGTGTACCAGCCGGAAAGGGAGTCTAGGCTAGGCATCAGTAGTGTTCATTACAGATTTGCCCTTGCACAATGCGGAAACACTTTCTTTTCACCTTAATTTTACTCTATCCAGACACAGCTTCTGCAGGATTCTTGCTTGGTTAAAATTTCTGAAAACTAACAGGAGGAATGTTCCTGGGACAACAGCCCTGATGCTGTAGTGGATCCCAGGCTGTAAGTGGTCCTCCTCATTTTCCCCCTCCAGCACTAATTCTAGATCCCCTCCACTTTGGTTAGCACTTCTACTGGGCTAGCTTTAAGTTTAAGATTCCCTGACTACGAATCAAGACCTCCAATCCTCTAGTGCCCAAAACTTCAGGGACAGGAAGCACAAATTGCCCAAGTGGGTCACTGGGAGTGATGGTGACCAGTGACAGTCCTACTTCTACCATGTGGTTTCCAGATCCAGGTATTTTACCATTTGAGGACACAGTACCATGTAATGGCTTTGGTTTAATGTGTATATCCTCGGAGGATGTCATATCCAAGCTGGATAGCTGTTCTGTGCCTTTAGGAGGCCATTTTCTTTAGAAAACCAGGCAGGTGCTGGGGGGCCACGTGGGACCAGGGGCCAGTGTACCCAGGGTGGGAGTGGCAGGAGGGGTCCACCCAGGTGTGTTGTTTGTAGGGAATTCAGAACGTAATAAAACAGATTAAAAGTCAATCTAAAAAGAAAAAAAAAGAGAGGCCATTTTCTTATTTGGTCATTCTGGCACCTTCTGAATTGTGTGCTATGTGATAGGACTATTATATCACACACTTACCTCCTCATAACAGCACCTCCTTTGCTTTAGAGTAGAGCTCTTGGTTTAAGATACTGTTATGTGGGATTCCATGAAGGTAGAGCAGATATTTTGTGATACCTTAGATAGTCGTGCTGGCCAATGCACCACAGGCAGAAAAGTCAACCTAATACCTAAAATACATGTTCTCTTGGTCAACAGGAAACCAGGGTGCAAGGGGCTCACTGTAATCAACTAGCCACCAAATGGCTGGATATTGCCAGTGAGGGATGGTACTCAGATAGGGAACTCAACATTAGTCTCTGTGGCTGGCAAGTCAATAGCATCAGTAGCTAAGTCAACTTTGGTGAGAGTGAGCCTAAGCTGTTGGGACCAGGCGGTGCCTCTAGCTCTGCCACCATGGCTACTCTGTTCATGATAATTGTGCAAATGCCGGGATAGCCAGGGAGAGAGGTTGGCTGGCATTTTGGACTGAGTCCATTTGGCTTGTTTAGTGCCTCTTTTGCAGTATGCTCTTTGGTGAGCAGTAATTGCAATAAAAATATCTTGCAATAAAAATATCTTCATAGTTTGTGGTTGCTCTCACAGGTCTAGTCCTCTTCCTTTGGTATCTCTTTTTCCAGTATTGTTTCTCTAGGCCTTTGACCAACTACCCAAGCCATTCTGCATTGTCCATGAATCTGTGTGGATCCTTACTTTGGGCTACTTCTCTCTTTACACAAACTGAAAGACCAGATATGCTGCCCACTGGGAGGACTTACTCTCATTATTGTCTTTTAGGACCATTCTGTATGG
The DNA here is from genome assembly GCF_009762305.2 of Zalophus californianus. Lineage (NCBI taxonomy): Eukaryota > Metazoa > Chordata > Mammalia > Carnivora > Otariidae > Zalophus > Zalophus californianus. The sequence continues at coordinate 103,607,080 of NC_045595.1, read as the reverse complement.
AGCTGTGGTGTGGCACTAGTCTACTTTTGTGCTATAATCATTTACTAAGCCAGTCCATTTATGAACCAAGCTCAGGTTTCTAACCTTCATTCACTGGTCATAAATGTGAGCTTCTGAAGAAGTGATGTCAGTCCTACAGTAGTAGGTGACATGAAGTATGGGACACCTGGTCTTCAGCTGACTTTTCCCTCTGAACTTAATCCCAAGCCAGCCTATTTGGGTCACTATAACAAAATACCATAGACTGGGTAGCTTATAAACAACAGAAATTTATTTATTATAGTCTGGGTGCTGGGAAGTCCAGGATCATGGACTAAGCAGATTCGGTGTTTGGTGAGGGCCCGATATCTGGATCATAGACAGAGACTTCTCACTGTGTTCTCACAAGATGGAAGGGGCAAGAGAGCTCTGCAGGTAGGGTTTCTTTTATAAGAACACTAATCCTATTCATGGAGGTTCTCCCCACATGACCTAAGAACCTCCCAAATGCCCCAATTTCTAATACCATCATCTTTGGGGGTTAAGATTTCAACATGTGAATTTTGGGGGACATATTCAGACCATAGCACCAGAGGTGTCATTTCCATTTAATAATGGATTGCTAGTTCTCTCCTAAGTTTATGAATTTATTGGTTTGATAGAAAGCAGGCTCTATGGTCACTTGATGTCCAACGGTCATATGCTCAGTTTCTATCAGGGCCCAGTAGCAGGCTAGGACTGATGATAGATTCTTAAATTATATATTTTTCTCTGCTACAGATGACCTGACCTTGCTCTAATACCCTAGAGGTCTTTACTACAGCTCTTCTAACATGCCAAAGACTTCCTATGATGTTTCCTTTGCCACTGCCTGGATCTGTTACAAAGCTCTAATCTTCTTGGGGCACCATTCAAATCAACCAGTCTTCTGTATGACCCAATAGAGGAGTCATTGTGCTTTTTTTTTTCTTAGTGGTAGGATGTAATTTTTACTTTAAAAAGGATATTCCAGTATGCCTCAGACCACCAGATGCCTATACTGAAGGTCTTTGATCGTCACAGCATTTTTATTCCACCCTCTAAAGCTTATGTGTCTTATGAAGGCATCCAGAGTGCTTGCTATTTCTTGCCTATCAGGTCTATGAATATGATTCATCAACACAATGGACCAAAGTTATATTCTGTATGATGATCAAATCGTACAGGTTCCTTTGGACAATATTATAATAGAACGGGAGAATTAACATAGATCTAGGGCAACATTGTGAATATGTACTGCTGTACATTCCAAATGCACTCAAACTGTTTCTGATCCTTTTTTTCTAATAGGTATGGAAAAAATTCATTTGTCATATCAGCAGCTGAATATAATGTACCCGAGACTGTGTTAATCTCTTCCAGTAAAGATACCATACTCGACATAGCAGTTGTAACTGGAGCTGTGATTTGGTTAAGTTTTTGGTAGTCCACGGTCATCCGCCACGATATATCTAGTTTCTGTGAAGACCAGATTGGTGAATTAAATAGTAATATTAGAGAGCCTTCAACTCCTACATCTTTAGATCCTTGAAGGTGCCATTCCTATTCCCCAGGGTTGCAGCATTGTTTTTGATCTACTGTCTTGGTGGTGTGGAAGGGTAGTCTCAGGGGCTTCTATTTGGTGCTTCTTACTATAATAACTCTTAATTCTGTAGGTCAGAGGATCAATCTGAGGATTCTACCAGTGCTTAGTATACCCACTCCAAATATTTATTTGAGAAATGACCACAAGCTGGATCCTTGGACTCTCTGTGAGATGGAACTGTGCCAGGACTCTAGTTATTACCTGATACTCATATGTCCCTGCTTGAGCCATATGGTGCTTTAGATGCCAAGTCAGCATAACTTGGACCCTGTATCCAAAAAGTATTCCCTTCCCTCAGTATATCAATACCTGAATAAGTGGCTGTGGGTCCCTTTGGGAGAGAACTTGAGGAATCACTGCTATACTCAACACTGACACTGTGTCAGTGACAACACCAAATGCTGGTGAGCATGTGGAGCAACAAGAACTCTCATTCATTGCTGGTGGAAATGCAAAATGGTACAGTCACTTTAGATGACACTTTGGTGGTTTCTTATAAACTAAACATACTCTTACCGTAAGATCCTAGCAATGATGTTAATTGGTATTTACCCAAAGGTGCTGAAGACTTATGTCTATGCAAAAACCTGCACATGGCTGTTTATTGCAGTTTTGTTCATAATTGCTCAAAGTTGCAAGCAACCAAGATGTCCCTCAGTAGGTGAATGGATAAATAAACTGTGGTACATCCAGACAATGGGATATTATGCAGTGCTGAGAAAGAAATGTGCTATCAAGCCATGAAAAGACATGGAGGAACCTTAAATGTGTATTGGAAAGTGAAAGAAGCTTTCACTTGAAAGAAGCTAATCTTTCAAGGCCATATACTGTATGATTCCAACTATATAACACTCTGTAAAAGGCTTAAAACTATGGAGACAGTAAAAAGATCAGTGGTTGCCAGTGTTTGTGAATGGAGAAGGGAGAGATGAAGAGGTGAACACAGAGGATTTCTAGGGCAGTGAAAATACTCCGTGTGATACTGTGATGGTGGATACATGTCACTGTACATTTGTCCAAACCTATCAAATATATTAATGCCAAGAGTGAACCCTACTGTAAAGTATGAACTTTGGGTGATATGATCTGTTAAGGTAGGCTCATCAATTTTAATAAATGTACCATTTCTACTGGGGGATGTCAGTAATGAGGGAGGCTGTGCATGTGTGGGGGCAGGGAATATATGGGAAACCTCTTTACCGTCTCGATTTTGCTGTGAAACTTAAACTGCTCTAAAAAGATCAAGTCTTAATAAAAAAAAATTAGATAGTAACCAGCATTTGTTGACTAACATGAAAATTGGAAATACAGATTCTTTGAGAGGAAAAGTCAGTTTTTGAGATGGTACACAGCACAGTAATTCCTACCTTTAAGGAGTTCACAATCCAATTATGGAATCAATATCTGTACATATGGAAAGGTTACTGTAGTCTATTAACAAGATTGCCTATTATAGTTTATCGTAAAAGAAATTTTCTGAATATTTTCGAGTCCACCGAACATTGCTGTGGTCAGAGAAATGAGATTTTCAAAATCTGCTTTTGCAAGATTAATGCTGGTCCTAGCACTATGTTCCACCTATAAAACAAGAATCTTCTGCAGACTCATCTCCTCTGACAAAATGTAAATTATTTTCTCCTTCAATTTAGGAAGCTTTAATTAGAAAAGCCACATATAATCACTTGCTAGGAATTGGAATAAATTCAAATGCACATAACTCCTGAAATTGAGTGGATTAAAAATGAGGAACTAAGAAGTGAACCTCCCCTTTTAACAAGTAAATTTTATACTATCAGCATGGAAAACCCCATGGAAATACAAACTACATTTTCTTTGTAGTAGGGATATGCTTCCCCAATATTAGTTATATCTCTTTTGATTCCCAGGCGATGCTATTTCCAGGGAAATATCTAAAGGAATCTATAGGAGGTAATTTTCATTTGGCTCAAATGATGCACCAGGGATTTCTTAAATCTAAGCTTAAATAGATTAAATTTACTTTTATTTACAGTCTCTTCAAATAACTTTCTTTAAAGTCATCATTCTTTTAAATAAAGAGTCTTCACTCACCCCAAGCTCTCCCTTAATTACCAAAGCCATATAAAATGCTTCTAAGTAAAAAGAAAAAAAAAGTTTTCTTAGTTTTGATGATCTTTTTTTAAAAAAGGGAACCTTAGTATTTTCAAGGTGCTTCTTTTTCTTTCCACAGCTTTCACAATTGATCAGATGCCTCAGAGTCATGTGTATGCACAAGTAGTAAATGCAAATATAACAGGTATTAGATTTCCTTTTTTTAATTGCTTTTTAAAAATTTAGAGAGAGCGAGAGACAAGCAGGGGGAGCGGCAGGCAGAGGGAGAAGCAGGCTCCTTGCTGAGCAAGGAGCCCGATGTGGGGTTCAGTCCCAGGACCCCGGGATCATGACCTGAGCCGAAGGCAGATGCTTAACCGATTGAGCCACCCAGGGGGCCTTAGATTTCCTTTTGTACAATAGACATTAGAGAGAGTTTTCCATGTTCCCATCTTCAACATTATGTGTACATAAAACCATGGTTTAACTATATAAACCTCCAGCGGAGGAACTAGTAGTGAAAAAGGTATAATTCCTCGAAACAATGCCCTTAAATGCCATCAGGAAAAGGAAGCGAAAACATATTCTAGTGACATAGAAATAGTTGTAATGTCCCTCGCGTGTGTTGCCGTGTCACACCTGGCAAACTCGGTTCCTATTTTACTCTATGACCGAATTCCTTTTTTCCACTTCCCTCTTTGTCTGCTGCTTCCTATGTATCCTCACAGTCTTTAAATCCAGTTCCTTTGCCACATCATCCAAGAAAGGCCCCCTGAAGCCCACACTGGGCCGATCGCCCCCCTTTTGTATCCCAGGCACGTTCATGTGGCCTTTTCCGTCAGACCCTGAGCTCTGGACCCTCTGCTTCCTGGAGTTCTGCCAACAAGAGGGGAATTTTTCAATTTGTTGCATATTGTCTAATGAAATTGATTGTTTTAATAGTTCTAAGGATTTTCCCAAAGGTAAGCAAATACTGTTTATCATACGGTAGAAGTCATTTGGAATATAAACATGATTTAAAAATATAGAAGGCACCAACCCCATAAAGGATATGGAAGCTGAAGAAAACACCACTAGCTTCGCCACGATTTGTTTTTCCCCCTTGAGAATTATTCTCTGTGAAATGTAGCAAGTCGGGAAAACTGTTTGTTTTTCCCTAAGCTGTGTTTATGAAATGCTGTGTTTAACACAGATATTTTTCTGAGTTAGATAAATTCCGTTCAAGTTCATCCATTTAAGCACAAAACACTTGACCCTCATTTCATTTCAGTCTCCTTCTAATCAATTTAAATGTACCACTGGCCTCACTCTCACATATTTCAAAATTCATTCCACTCTAACCACCCCTTCCCCTCAAATAACCCTCAGAGGAAGAGCAATTATTTGAGAAAATAAAATCAAGTAAATATGCTCTATTAAAAGGGAAACCAAGTAGCCAACCATATTAAAGATATGCCGGGTTTCTGTGTCTGGGTGAAACAACAATAAATATTTATTGTGATGCTTTTTTATGAGCATTTCAGGGCCCATCTGTGGTATTAATGGCTTCTCAAGCAAACCTATGCATTAAGAGAAACTGTTTTCATTTAGATAAATGAAAGCAGAGGCAAAGGAAAATGATGCAAGGTTCACTTTGTAAAAGTCACAAATTAGATACAAAGCATTGCCACAGGCAAATTTGAATTCAATAGAATAAAGCTGGCAGCCATGAACATAAGGTAATAGGCTTATCAAATGAGGTTTTTAATTTTTTTATAATGTACATTTTATTGGGACCAGTGTAAACTAGTGACCAAAATAAAATATAATTTAAAAAGAAAAATTCAATGAGAGGTTCTCTTTCTAAATTGAAAAACAACATGTCTCATATTTGCACCAAATAAAGGGCACAGAAAAGTTTCTAAATATGCTTCCTCACTCCTAATGCCTTATGACTATCCACAGGGTCTCATATTCTCCTTCCATGTATCATCTTCTAACCCTGTGTCGAGAAAGGATTAAGAGAATGAAAAATCTAGGTCAACACTTAGGATGTAAAACCACATGGATTTGGCTTAAAAAATAGTTATTGTTTTGGTCATTGACATTATTATTTTTTTAAGATTTTATTTACTTATTTGTCAGAGAGAGAGAGAGAGAGAGAGAGAGAGAGAGAGAGCGTTCAGAAGCACGGGGAGTGGCAGCCAGAGGAGAGGGAGAAGCTGATGTGGACTATCCCAGGACCCTGGGATCATAACCTGAGCCGAAGGCAGATGCTTAACTGACTGAGCCACCCAGGCGTCCCTCACTGACATTATTCTAAAGTACATTTACCCAACATTTATTGAATATTCATTTTGTTCTAGACCCTATTCTAGGTGCTTTTACATGTATTATCTCATTTAATCCTCACAAAAATGCCAGCAAAAAATGGGATTATGTCTTTTAAAATAAAATCCATTTATATGAAAATACAAACATTGCATGCCATAAACATCTTATGTTGAACCACTTGACTTTATAAAAATCAGGCCTTGCCCCATATCAGGATTTGTGTTTCCCTTGAACTTCTGCCAAATTTAGAATTCTGTAGAAGTGCACATGTTCTCTTGTTTTTTTACTTGCAAGTTTGTATTGCTATTACTCATTCAGTGACTAATTAGCAGCATACAACAGGATTCCTTTCCTTTATTGCTGTCCTCATATTCCAGTGGTTAATAGATTCTGTTTCTGATCCTCCATGGATCAGATTAATTTAATATAAACAAAGTCCTAATTAGATAGGGAGACCTACCATAAATTTCTTATGTATCACCCCTCTGCTAGGGGCCTTGGAGTATGGAAACATGACAAATGTGTATGTTGTTAAGATTGGCATATTTATAGATGGAGACTCCTAAAATATTGTGACATGTGCAAAAGTGGAATTACGTACAAACTAGGGAAGTACATGGCAGGAATGGAGCCCACTGGCAGAGTAATTCTTCACAGAAGATTAGGAGCTAGATTTTTAAGGATTAATACAAGTTGGTCAAAGACAAAGGGCTGGACAGGAGAAAGAATAGGTAGAGAAAATTAGGGATTATAAGCAGAAGCATCAGCATGTATAAACACATGGGAGCATGAAACTGCATGGTTGATCTGGGAAATTGTACATAGATTGTTATTGCTGAAGCATAAAGTGCAAAAGGTGGGGGAGTGTACTTACTATTATAATTCCTGCTGCTTAAATAAATGAATCTCAAAATTTCAGTGGCTTAACAGAACACAGATTTACTTCTTATTCATATAAGGGGCAGTGAGGGCATTCCTGATTGGAAGTGCTTTTCTTCTATCTCCATACAGTGATTCAAGGGTCTAGGCTCCTTCCACCTTGTGGTTTTGCCATCCCTCAAGACTTTGTCTGTGTGTCCAGCTGTCAAAAATGGAAAGAGGCAGTGAGGAGAAGGTACATCTACTTCTTCAAATGTTTTAGCCCAGAAGTGACACATCTAACTTCTGTGGACATCCCATTGGCAAGAACTAGTCACATTGGCCCCCACCTAGATGCAAGGAGAGCTGGGAAATGTAGTCCTTGACTGGGCAACCACTTTTTCAACAGCAGCTTATGTTATGGAAGGGAGGAGCACCAAGTATGGTGGACAGCTAGCCATCTCAGCCATGAGGAACTATCTGTCCCTTTAGCCACAATGACTTGTCACTGATTAGTTTGATTAAATCTAAATTAGAATTGAAGAGGTATGGTAGCTTGTAGAGGGAGCATAGATGGGAGAAGGGTGGTTGTCTTTTCCACCCTTCCAGAAGCCCCTTGCTTTTTTTCAGAGCAAGTGTGGATCCACTGAAGGGAAGATCGATTTTAGTTATTGAGGGAAGAAGATTATAACCTTCGATTACATTGAATCCTCATTGGAGATATCAAAGAATTAATATACTCACTTTACTAATTCACTGTTGGAGATCTCAGATAGTTTTGTTTAGAAGCTGTGTTTGTTGTGAAATCACCTGTCCCACAATGATTTCAAGAATTTTAGACTGTAAGTCCAAATGTTAAAATTTTCAGTTTATGTGGAAAGCTTGCATTTTATCCATAAATTGATTCACTCATTTATTTAACATTTTCTGTGTACTTATTATATATGAGGCCTGGTGCTTCAAGAGGAGAGGTATAAGTATATTTCTGAATGGGTAGTATTTAGAAGAGTAGTCCTCAACTTTTTCTATACCAGCACAACTAAGGGATACCACATAGTCACAGTCAACAACAGTAGCTCATTGTGGCACTGATTTTCAGCCTGTAGGATGTGCTGTTCTCCCCCATTCCCACCTGCCAGGGGAAGCAATGCCACATCTCCAGTGATGGATGTCTATTGTGTGCAGCTTGATAAAGTACTATAGATGATTCTGATATGACACTCTTTGGCAGGTCATGACTCTTTCCGGTGTCCCACCAATAATTACTGACTCTGAAATTAAGTTATCACCTCAATAAAAATAAATGGATTCCACATGAGTAAGCCAGAGATCTCCATAGTTAGAATCCAGGGGCTCTAGAGAGGAGAAAAGGCAATAGGCAACTATGTCCCAAGAAAGAATTGTTTTAAAAGTATTACATACCAACACTAGCTAAACCATCCAACTGTGCAATAGCTACCTAATTACTAAAAACAGCTTTTTGACAGATACTATCTATGTGGGTATTTTTGCACCTGAAACAAAAAGAAAAAAATCCTAATATGCAAATTTAAGACAAAAAATACAAGGAGAAAGTTTCAGAACTTGATGTTCTTATACAGTTTGATGATGCCAATGTGCTTGAGTACTGTTGAATAAAAAGGCCCACTTACAATGGGTATTGAAAATGTTCAATGAAATAAGTCCCTGGTGAGTCTTAGGTCCTTTGAAGCATGCATTATGCAACCACTAAGTACTATTTGCACAAAATCAAGCAACTAGTCTACTTATACTTTGCTACATAAAACTTTCTCACATTATTTAGATGAATGAATCACCACTATAGTATCTAGTTTCATAAAAGGCAGAGACTCTATCTTGAATTTTTATGGAAGGAAACAATTTGCTACTATTGTGGATAGATATCAATTGTCAACTAAGGTTCTACAGGCCTGGAATAGTTTTTTACCTTCTGTCACTTTGGGGTCAGTTTCTTATTATGAATGAGAAGTTGCCTTTGCCCTTCAAGAAAATGAAATAAAACTAGAATAACCTTCCTGCTTCCACTGCCTGCCTTCCCAGCCTAGTATTTCAGCATCTGAAGAGTTTATTTTTGGATGTCATTAAATACAGCTAGTGATCCTTTAAATGAAATGGATTAAATGCCAAATGGCTTACTATCTTCTACCCCTCAGTTTAGTCACCTGAAAAAATTCACAATTCAAAATATGATTTATAAAATAACCCTAGCTCATCTCTATTTCTCTTATTTCTTGGGGGAAAAATTTTCATTGGTGATAATGCTTCAGTGTATGCTGATGTGAATATCTTTCATCAATGTCTTATGGTAGAAAAGAGACCACCCTTAGTGGTCTCGCTTGAGGTTTGGAAATTGCTGTAGCTTCCAAGACTTTATTGGAGAAGGAGACATGTAATTTCTCCTAAGATATATTTTGCCAGTGGAAAGCTTCCTGTCTTCAGGAATTTTCATAAATATGTGATATTTTGAACTATTTTTGTTAATTCTAACAATTTCTTACAAATAGCCCTGTCTGCATAAACCTAAGAATATACTGTAGCTGTGACTATGATTTAAGTGATAATATATATGTATATGTATACACACACACACACACACATATAGTTGTATGTGGTGTAAGTGTATGTAAAAATATATGTGTGTATATATATACTGTGAACTGTAAAGTCTTTTTATTTTATTTGTAAACTCTTATTGAATAAATTTGATATATAACATTGTGTAAATTTAAGGTGTACAGCATGTTACTTTGATACATTTTTATGTTGTAATATGATTCCTATTGTAGCAATATTCATTGCATAATTGTTATAGTACAATATTGTCTGTGTTTATTATACTGTGCATTAGATCTTTTTGGTTTATTTAGTACTCGTTGCAAGTTCATACTCTTTTTTAAACATTTTTTGAGTTTATTTATTTATTTAAGTACTCTCTACACCCAATGTAGGGCTCGAACTCACAATCCCCAGATCAAGAGTCACACGTCCTTCCTACTGAGCCAGTCAGGCGCCCCTGCAAGTTTGTACTCTTAAACAACTAAAGTCTTTTTAAAACTGAAGAACTTTATCTCACACAGGTTTTCTTTTTTTATTTCAAAACTGAAGTCTTTTCTTTAATAATGAGACTTAGAATTGATTGGACACATGAGCAAAAATGGACCTAAATGTCTTTAAGGAAAACTTGGGTAAAATACCAGGAAAAGTTTTTCTTTTAAAAAACTAATTAGTTTAATTGTGAAATCCATTGGATTTAATGAATATGTATTGAATATCATCTGTGCATGTAGAAGGTGAGTATGGGAGGGGTGTGTATGGAATGGAACACAAAGGAAATCTCCAAGTTCTCAGTCCCTCAAAAAGTGACAGTCTAGGATGGGGCTTAACTGTGGGGTTTCCCATAATTTGTATAAAAATAAATCAGAATCTAATGGTTGCAGTCATTTCCCTCATTGTTTTCTCTCCCATTCTCAGAACTATTTTAATGGCCTGGAATGTGAAAAAATTGACATGACTCATATAATTAGTAACTCTTCCCTCAAAAGGCAGTAACATGTAAACTGGATTTCTCACATAAAGTAAACCCACAATCTGATTTAGGTTAAAGGATTAAAAGGCAAAATATTCATAGCTTATCCTTCTTAAGTTTCCTCAGTTACATGAGAAGGTTAACAGAATAGAAGTACAGCCAGGGAATCTGTGGCAAAGTGTAGTTTTTTACAATTATTAATAAAAATAAATAGACAAAATTCCGCATCTAACAATGTTTTAGAAACTATCTTTTTTTTAATTTCAAGTTTTTATTTAAATTCCATATGGTGTAATATTAGTTTCAGGTGTAGAATTTGGTGATTCATCACTATGTACAACAGCCAGTGCTCATCACAACAAGTGCCCTTCTTGATACCCATCATCAATTTAGTCCAGCCCCTGCCCACCTCCCCACTAGCAACACTCAGTTTGTTCTCTATAGTTAAGAGTCTGTTTTATGCTTTGCTTTTCTCTCCTCCCCACCATGTTGATCAGTTTTTTTTTCTTAAATTCTACATATGAGTGAAATCATATGGTATTTGTCTTTCTCTGACTGACTTACTTCGTTTGGCATTAGCCTCTCTAGCTCCATCCACATTGTTGCAAATGGCAAGATTTCATTCCTTTTTTAATGGCTGAGTAATATTCCATTTGTGTGTGTGTGTGTGTGTGTGTGCGTGTGTGTGTGTGTGTGTGTGTGTGTGTGTACCACATCTTCTTTATCCGTTCATCAGTCAGTGGACATTTGGACTCTTTCCATAATTTGCCTATTTTGATAATGCTGCTATAGACTTTGGGGTGCTTGTGTTCCTTTGAATTAGTATTTTTGTATCCTTTGGGTATATACCTAGTAGTGTAATTGCTGGATTGTAAGGAAGTTCTATTTTTAACGTTTTCAGGAACCTCCAAACTGTCTTCCAGAGTGGCTGCACCAGTTTGCATTCCCACCAACAGTGTAAGAGGGTTCCCCTTTCTCTGCAACCTCGCCAACGCCTGGTGTTTCCTGTGTTGTTAATTTTAGCCATTCTGACAGGTGTGAGGTAATATCTTATTGTAATTTTGATTGCATTTCCCTGATGATGAGTGATGTTGAGCATTTTTTCATCTGTTGACCATCTGGATGTCTTCTTTGGAAAAATATCTATTCATATCTTCTGCCCATTTCTTAATTGGATTATTAGTTTTTTGGGTGTTGAATTTGATAAGTTCTTTATAGATTTTGGATACTAACCCTTATCAGATATCATCTGATAAAATATCTTCTTCCATTCCGTATGTTGCCTTTTAGTTTTGTTGATTGTTTTCATTCGCTGTGCAGAAGCTTTTAATCGTGATGAAGTTCCAATAGTTCATTTTTGCTTTTGCTTCCCTTGCCTCCAGAGACATATCTAGTAATAAGTTGCTATGGCCATTGTTAAAGAAGTTGCTGCCTGTGTTCTCCTCTAGGATTTTGATGGGTTCTTGTCTTTCATCCATTTTGAATTTATTTTTTTGTGTATGCTGTGAGAAAGTGGTCCAGTTTCATTCTTCTGCATGTTGCTGTCCAGTTTTCCCAACACTTGTTCAAGAGATTGTCTTTTTTTCCTCAATAGATATTCTTTCCTGCTTTTTTGAAAATTAGTTGACCATATAGTTGTGGGTCCACTTCTGGGTTTTCTATTCTGTTTCATTGATCTATGTGTCTGTTTTTATGCCAGTACCATACTGTCTTCATGATTACACCTTTGTAATATAGCTTAAAGTCTGGCATTGCGATACATCCAACTTTGCTTTTCTTTTTCAAGATTGTTTTGGCTATTCAGGGTCTTTCACAATTCCATACAAATTTTGGGATCATTTGTCTGGCTCTGTGAAAAATGCTGGTGATATTAGAAACTCTCACCTAATAGGAGAAGCAGGCAAACTGTGAGAGAAATACTGGTTTATGCAAGTATGGGATAGCCCATTTCTGTCTCACCCTTGCTATAATATCACTTTGCTTATCTTTTCCAGATCAGTAAAACATAAGTAGACTATCATGACCCACATGGACAGAAGAAAGGAGGGATAGTGGGTGGAAGTGGATGCTCACAGGATCTGATGGTAGGTGTGTACAATTGTAAAACTTTCTGAGGAGTAATTTGGTGATAGGAATCAAGACTTAAAGGTACTCTTTGGCCCAGCAATTCCACGACTAGGAACTTATCTTAAGGGAAAAAATCAGAAGACTGTACAAAGATAAATGTATAAAAATGGTTACTCATCATAAGGCTATGGACTAATGAAAAATCCTTCCAAACAGAGAATTATTAAATCAGAGGCACTAAGCCAAGTAAAAGGTAACTGAAATTAGTGAAGTAGATTAGGGTATGGGACAATAGGGAGTAGTGGCAATTCGGGAGCACTGCAGAGCATGTAGGCAGCTCTAGTGGGTGGTTACCATGGGTGGGTGTTGGATCAGCGTTGCTAGAGCTTTTGATTTATACAAATAACCTGGAAATCTTTATTTTTTGTAAGACATTTTCTAAGTTTTTGTGCAGGAAAAACCAAATGTAGTTGTGGGCCTTAAGTCATGGGATGCCACTATCCAACATTTTAATGAATACATTAATTGAAAACAAAACAAAAACCCCGCAAAGTAAATTGTATAAAAATCTATAGTAGAACAGAATGCTATTTTACTAAAAATGATGCTATAGTTGTATCTTTGTCAACATATAAAGATAGTCCGGATGTTGCAAAATGGTATATGTAATATGGTCCCGAGTTTTGCAAATACATGTGATATATATTTGTTGCATTTTGTATGTAGACGGAAAAAGACTTGCATTATGTTCACTAAAATCAGCATGGCTATCTCTGGGTGAGGAATTCAGGGACAGTTTGATTTTTTATTTTCTATTTTTTCTACTTTGAGTATATATTATATAATAAAATTTAATTAAAAATAGCAAAATGTGTTTGATTCTACAATGGAAAAGGCGATACAAAATGCACCAGAACAGAATGAGAAGAACCTGAAGATGGCAGAGAATTTAATAGGAAATTAAGAATGCACTCAAACTGTTGGAGTCAAAAACTAATGCATTCAAAAGCCAATTTGACAAATATGTTTTATATTAGTAGCAGGGTTATTTTCCAAAAGGGTACCAGAGTTACAAAGATAAATAAGATAGAGACTCTTCCCTCTAGGAGTCCACAGTCTAATGAGGATCTCCCAGTGTTACCTTTTAATTGTGTAACTTAGAAATGTAATCACAGAATAAAATAAGGGCATAAGGACAAAGGAACTTAGAAATTGGAAAAACCGTACTTTTGTTTTTGTGGCCTGATTTAGAATGTCAGGATGATAAAAGTCACAGAAATCAATATCATTATGGAATTATACTTGATTTTCACTGGGAAAATGTCATGACATAATTTAGAGGTATTTTAAAATACAGGGGAATAATTGAATACCAATAATTTTATAAGAAAATTCTACACAGAAAAGTTACAACTGATATATGTAATTTGTTTTCTTGGGATTCCAAATATAATTAGATAAATGCCATGTTCCAAATATAATGGCTGCTCCCTTTTTCTACTGTCAAAATCTATATAAGGCAGGTGTATCTTGGACAAAAATACAAAGAAATTTAGTTTCTAGTAAGGTTCCTCATCATGAAAAGTTGTTAAAAAAAGGCACATACCTCAAAGATGATCCTTTTAGGACACTTTGCTGTAGTTTTTATTATGATAAAAAAAACGGAAGAATTAAAACAATGAAAATTTCAGCTAGTTAAAATTTTAATTTGTGCTTTGTAAAAGCATCTTGTAGAACTTCATAGGAAGCAGTAAAGACAAAATATATACATTGAGCAATCGCTTGCAAAATGAAGCATGAATTGACATGATGAAATGTGCAAATGACAAAATTGTGGGTGGGGGATCATAAGCATAAAGGACACAATGAAACTGAGGGAACTGGCTGACTAGAAAGAGCATATGTAAATAAATGGTATCTGTAATTCACTATATAGAGATGTAAGGTATGATCCTAGACACTAAATTCAAAAGAAATGTGCTGTCAGTAGCCATATGCTCCAAAACATTTAAGAGGAAAAGAAACTCTGGGTATTGGTAGAAAAGCACAATAAATGTTCCTGCATAGGTTTTCAGACCAATAACCCCCTGCACAGTTCCAAGAGGCACTAATAAATACACCAGGTTTAAGTAGAGGGAATTATGAAAGGATTTTTAAAAGTGTTGCTGGGATCATGTATAGAAAACCCCATGCACTTTCTTTTACTTTAAAAGTAGGGAAATGATAAAGCTTAGAAAAACAACAGTGTAATACCAAAAGGATAAAAATCTAAGATTTACTGAAAATAGAAAAAGAGATACATGAAAGAGCACCAGTCATAATCAAGGCTCAAAGAAAAAGTGTAGGTCACAATTCTGTACTTTTCTAGGGATCTCTCTTTTTACAAATCACATTTTCAAACTTGTGTTACTTTTATAAAAACCCCTTTTCAGTGTTTTTGTTAGACTGATCTGAACATTGCACTCCTTTCAAACAAAACTGGATTGGTCCTGAATAAAGAAATTCTTAAACCTTTATCCTTAAAGACTATACCTGGTGGCACTGAACTTATATGTTTATCATCCTGATGCACACTTTTCCCATTAACTTCCTCATCAGACTCAGGTTTCCAGGTACACTGGACTTGCAGGAGTGAGATTGTGGCCACAGCTCCAGCATACTCTGGGCAGAGGCCAGGATGAGAACACTTGCTGGACCAGATCAGGTTTTAGGGTCCAAACCTTTTTCTTCTCTTTGATCTTTGCTATCACTTCCTCTACCTGCTCCTTCAGAACCAACTTTTTCCCCAATGTGAAGTCCGATGTGTAACCCCCATTTCACAGCCATTCTGTGGGGAAGAAGATCAGGGTAACTTGCTCTGGGAAGACTCCTGGAACTGATCACATTTTATACAAATTTGAGTTAGGATCATTTGAAATATTATGACTTAAAATATTAATGAAATTTTACTGCCACATCCTACTGGAGATTAAGTGACTTGCTGTGGTAACTTTTCTTACAAGTATTTTTGAAAACCCAAAAGTTCAAGAGAAACCTTAGGCTCTGCTTGCATGTTCTGCATTTATGCTAAAAATCAAGGTCAAGAGAGTTTGTCCCATGTTCCAAATTAAAAACAAAAACAAAAGCAACAAAATCAAGACTTGCATACTTTCAATGACTGACAGGCCCAGTAATTTGCAGACTAGTCTATTTTTATAGCTGGTAAACAGAAATGACAGCTAACCATGTCACAGTCTCACAGGGACTAGCACTTCTTGGGGGGAGGGGTTTGGTCAATATATTACTCCTCTCTTGACCTCCATGGTTATCATACTTTGAAATCTGAAAAACTCTCCTCTAACAATATCATGAACATTCACTAAGAGGTGGAGATAAAGCTAGTGCTAGGTAACTCACCTGAAAGTTAGCAATTCTGGAACCAAAGCTAGATGTCAAGAAACATCACAAAGAAGGCCAAATATTGCCATGCTAATTTAGGAGAGAGCACTCTGCAAAATGTCAGCGATAATATTGAGACAATAAAAAAAAAAAAACAACAAACAGCCTTAAGCAAAACTACATTCTAAAGATTATAGATATATGCAGGCAGGATATATCCCCAATACTTTCCATTTATTCCATTGGGAGAAATAATCTTGAATAATGCCAGTTTTGAATTATGGGGGGACCTTTAGGAATGCATGCCTCCATTGCATAAAACTCAACTACCCTGTAACTCTGAGATTGCCTTGAGAGGTAACCTTAACTGCATCCTTCCTCCACCCGCTACTGCACCCTGAGTCTTCTGAAGCCTGGGGCTTCAACTTGCTTGAAATTTTTGAGCTCTGATGACCCAGACAACACAAACTCCAGAAGACCAGCAGTACCTGAAAATCTGCCTGCAGCTTCACTTGTCTCACTGTTGAGCAGTGTCATGCCAGCAAACTTTGTTCAATTTGTTCAATGAAATAGACGATCAACCAATATACTTGTGTACTTTTGAAGACTTATTTTGTTTTAGGTGGAATTATCTGTGTAGATTTTTTGGGGGGGTGTTTATATAGAACACTGCTGAAAAGCCTGGATATATGTCTCTGGTACAAATTCTGAGTTTTTCTATTATATTAGCATCCACAGTTTCTTAGATTGTACCTGATTGGTACTTGATAAACACATAACAAAATGAAGGTAAGTATGAAATAAATTTTGTGGTCTTGCCTAGCTGCCTGAACAGTATTCCTAATATTTCATCCACAGTAAAATACATTCTGAGCTGAGGTGCTGTTGGAACTTCTACTGCCGATTTAAATTAAGGCTGGTTTGTAAACAGTAAGTTGAGAACCATTGCTGCAAATAGATTATTTGTGTCCACAATTAACGCTGCAGAAAGCAGATTATGCCATATCTCTTAGGCAGCAGAATCCTTCTCTAGTCAACCTATGATGACTGTGCCTTAACTTCCTATCTCCAAGAAATGCATCCATTCTTTTCAGCTGTAATGATCTTGGCTCAGAAGACCCAGGCATTTTTTTTTTCTTCTGCAGAGTCTCAATGATTCATCATAAGAAACAGAAACTGGCCAAAATAAATTGTCAAAGATTCCTCAGGGAAAAGAGCTACATAAGTGTGGATTCAATTTTGCAGTCAGTATTCTTTCTGTAAGTTAATTGTGTCCATTTAAGGTCATCAAAATAAAGCAAAACACAACAAACAAACAAAATACATTTCACTTAGGACATTTTGTTCATGATAGTTTTGTATCTTCAATAAAGATGCACATGTATTCCCGTCAATAGTGGGCTAATAATGCCAAGTTTATGAAATTGCAGCCTCTGAAAAGACATATGCATCTCTGTCATGCTGTTTCTTGACCTCACATTGGTTCAGAAAGATAAATACATCTAATGATTATCGTACCGCTTAATGGCCTACTAGATCTGTAAGAGATTTCATAGACCAGTTTCAAAGAACTGTGGAAAGCAAAATTATTTGAACATGAAATCAAAATCTTTCGGTTTTAGTGAAAGAAAACTAAAGATGGAGGGCAGCTTACAAAGTGGTGAATGTTTGTGGCTTATCATGTTTCCTTTTTGTTTTTTTGCATAGAAAATCTAAATAGAACTTAAAAAATTTACAAAAGGAACTCATATATAGCAAGAGTATACGCTAACATGGAAGATGTTAATAGTGCCATTAGCCAGTGTGATTTCTATCATTATCAGCCATTATTCTAAGAATGGTAAGTGGCAGATAAAGAGCTCAGCTGAAATTTCCATCTTTTTTGTAGTCAGCGTGTAAAATGCATATACTATCTCTAAATTGTCACCCTTTTGTCACAAATTGCTCATTATATTTGCTTAGACTTGTGAAATGGAAAATATTTTATTTAAAGGAAATAAAGGCAGGAAACATTGAGTAAAAGACCTGTGACTGTTTTAGAATGTGTATTTTAAAATCTTTAGTAGTGGTCCAAGACTATGGATGAGTCAATAGAAGCTAGGAAATCTGGCAACTAAAAAAAAAAAAAAAAAAAAAAAAAAAAGGAAGGAAAATAAAAGAAATGGGAAAAAAGAAAAAAAAAAGCTGAACTATGACTAATGTGACCTGGAGAGAAGCTCTAGATTTTTTTTTTTAATTAAAAGTAATTTTGAAAGCCTCATTTGAAAAGGGCTTCAATGAAGCAGTTCAGGAAGCTCTTGAAATCACCTGTAAGTGACTTATTTCAATCAGGAGTTATGTTGGTTAATATTTAGTGATTAAATGTGCATATATAAGTGAATATAATGCCACACATGAAAAGTTGTTAAAACTTATGTGTCACATTCAAGGATTAAAAGGCAGATAGGATATACAAGAATTTTGGTCTGATCTAAAGACCAAAAGACAGAAAAGGAAGTAAGGGGAAGAAAGGATAGTTTATATTGTTCTCTTTAGGAAAGAATGTGGCAATATTTTTTCCAAGATAACATAATCTCTGACATTTAGTTGCTATTCTACTTTTGGGGCTGTTTCTTACTTGCTTAATGTTGAAACAGTAACTCGACATCCTAAAGCCAGGAGATACCATGTTGCAGAATTTGAATTTATGTTAAACTTTTCTTTATGCAGAATTTAAACAGTTTGTCTTTATAAATGCCCAGTAGATAGAATTTAAATTCATGTAGTGTGCAATGAGGATGGCTGTACATAGCAATAACCCATAGAATACCAGACCTTCAAATGATTTTTGAACCATCATCATAGAAAAATTAAATTTCGTTCCTGGGTAGCTTCAGTGCAAAACTGGATTTGAATTCTGTAAGAATTTTGAATATGTATATAACACGTATGAAAGCTCTCAGCTTATAAAAAACAAATTAACTATCTCCTGCCTTTCTGAATGCGTTAGAATTGACTGCATCATATTATGGTCTCTAAAAAATGCTATTTAAAAGGAAAATGTTCCATGAATGGGTAAGCCTTTATAATATAGAGGGCATTATTATAAACATTAAAATATATTTATTAAAAATAAGCATTTCTTTTTAGGGTATTTGAATAACTCTTTGACATCCACCATTTTAAGCTAGTGCACTAAAACGTTGCATCAATAGTGTGTGCAGTCTCTAATATATGCTTTTTAATCATTCTTCTTGCTTCTTCAAGCAAAAACAACAGCTTACACTCATTGGCATTAAATGACAGAAATCACAGTTAGTAATTCTGGTTGAAGTCTTTTGTTAATACCTCATATTTATCAAAAAATTCCCTGTTCTAGGTTATAATGTATACTGCAATTGAAAAAACACAAATGGTACCAGAGAGCATACAGTTTTTTAATTTCCTTAAAAATAAAAAGCTAGGGAATTAAATGCCTGCTAATGAAGTGTTACATTTCTTAGTTTTCTGCAACTCATTTTAATTGAAAAAAATCCCTTAAAGTGTCTCCCATTTTCCAATTCTCAGAAGAGAAATAAGAATGATATATAAAAGAACATGCAGTTCAATGACTAAAAAACTGAAGCAAAAGGAGCCTTTCTTTTAAAAATTTGCATTCTTTACATATACGTGAGAAGAGGTATAGAGTTCAGATGTCCAGATTCATTTTTAGCAGATTTTTCAAACATTTGGATAGATATTTCTGTAGAATAATCTTAGTTTATGGGAGTGACAAATGAACATTTTAGGCTCACCTGACCCCTGGCAACACTGAACTAAATTACCTGTTCTTCAAACAGAGCCCTCTATACATCTCTTTCTTCCTCAATATGCCGATTAAAACAGCAAGAGGCTGATGAAAAATATGTTGTGTTGACACAGGCATAAAGCAATAATGGAAATGTGAGAAATCATAGTGTGACTGTGGGACCAGGTACAATTTGGATTGTAAGATATGAGTAGACTTCCTGAGGCTCGGTGCCATCCTCAGAGAAGGGCAATAGTCTGCGGGCTGGGGACAAGTTGAGGTGCTTAGCCCAAGGGCAGCAGAGTGAGCTTGTGTCTGTAAGGGAGCCTGAATGACCTGGGACACCTAATTTCTCCTCTATGCTCTGCCTTTTAACCAAGGAAATAATTGTGCTGTTCATGAAGAACTATGTTCCAATATTAACCTTAGTTTTGAGAAACTTTGTTATTAGCCATGAAATGAATGTAAGAAGCCCAGGGAAGTGTTCCCACATATTCAGGACATTGTCTCTATAGCCTTGTCAGAAGCTAAAGAGGGAGAAAAGGTGATGAGGAATATGGAAGAAAGAGGAGGAAGAGTTATGCCTGAAGGGAAAACAGGGTGAGAGGAAGAAGAAGGAGAAAGAGAAAGTGGAAGAGAAGGTGGAGAAAGAAAAGAAATAGAGTGAGAGAAGGCTAATGTCTGTTTTTTCAAGTGACCCATGCTCACCTAAAATCATATGTGTGAAAGTGCCTTTTAAGTGGTCAAATACTATGTGCGTGTGCACCTGTGTGTACACAAGAGGACACCTGAGCCTCTGTGCAAGTGCCTGTGCAGTGCTCACTCAGGCATCCTCCAAGAATGCCAAGTGGGCACTTGGTGTCAGGGTGGCAGGGACCTCAATGGTACAATGGACAGAGCTCTGTGTCTCTGAGAGTACTGCGGACTGGGCTGCCAGGCCTGTGGGGCTTTGCCACATATCCACGCTGAATGTTTGTTTGTTTTTACACTTCCTTAATCTTCTCTGCTATTTGGCTGTCCAGTTTCCAAAATTCTGAGAGGCCTATGACTTTGTTCTGAAGGAATTTCAGTACACGAGATGTCTTGGTATTCAACAATGCAACAGAGCTGTTTTATTTATCTAGACCCTGTCTTTTTCTGGAAGGATGTCATATCTCATAACCAGAAGAGGGAAAATGACAGTATCTGCTTCAAAAGCATGAAAAGCAATGGGGACTATATCTGAATGAATTTACCTTTTTGATAGGTATGTACTCTTCTAGAAAATATGAGACATTTACAGTGTGCAACTTTTACATGTTTCCCCAGAGTACACATATTTCTTTTACTCATTTATATACCTATTTTGCCACTTAGGATTCAGAGCAGCAATAGAGACCATATACACAAGGCTGCCATTTTTTAATATATTTTTTAAAGATTTTTATTTATTTATTTGAAAGAGAGAATGAGAGAGAGAGAAAGAGAGAGCACATGAGAGGGGGGAGGGTCCGAGGGAGAAGCAGACTCCCTGCTGAGCAGGGAGCCCAATGCAGGACTCGATCCCAGGACTCCAGGATCATGACCTGAGCCGAAGGCAGTCGCTTAACCAACTGAGCCACCCAGGTGCCCAAGGCTGCCATTTTAAAAAAATGGATCATGAGACTAGTTGAGTGGGAAACAAAGTAGGGGTGAAAAATCCTATAATAAAGTAATTATTCCCTTTATAAATCAGTTCATCAAGGAATTCTTTAAAGTCAAGCTGATTGCATGCAATAATCATTGATTTACTTGACACAGATGAAGGAGAGGATGACATTTCAAGCTAAAATTTAGGTACCACTAGTGGATGAAGATCAATTACAATAAGGGTGAAGGAAGGGAAAAGATGACCAATTGCCAGAGTTTTAATTCACATACATTCTCCCCTTTCAACCTCCAGAGCTAAATTCTGAGACCTTTTTGATTAGATAAGTTCACCAGAGGCCTTTTGCTTGGGAGCTGAGGATTCTCCTTGGGAAGCACTTACCCTGAAGAAAAAGGCACCTGGACCAAGACACTGAATGAGTGAGAAAGGCTTTTTGAGTAGAACGCAGTAATTGACCCTCAGCTTTATCATCTGTCTTAAGTGTCCTTAGCCCTGACTCATGGGTGAGGCCAGTGCAGATTAAAGCATGTACCAGAGAGACCTGTTGACCTGAAAGCTTTGCAAGTCAGTGGAACACAAATAGCGCAGCTTTAGAGATGTCTCTAGACATCGGGAAGCAGGAAGGGGAACAGACACATTGTGAGCCCTTGAGGGATGACTCTTCCTTGAACAGTAGGAACATCAGTTGGCAAGTTCTGTTCCCGGGGAACAGCTGCTGTGGGAATCACCTTGGGGATCACCACAAATATTTGATGGGGATTTTGTATGGCGCTGAAGGTTTTGAATTTTCTGTCAAAGTCCAGAGCCAGTGAGATGTGAATTACAATTTTTGCTGTGATCCTATTATTTCATAAAGTCTAGGAATATTGAGTTCAAACAGAAATTTATTTTTTGGGTAAGACGAGCTGGAATTTTGGCCTGGTTTGACATTTCAGTGTGCTTACAACAAACAATGTTATTGGCTTGCAGGCATTTTGAATGACCCTTGTGGTGGGGAAGAGACTTCTGTCTTTAACCTCAGAAACTGTCAGAGTGATTTAGCACTTTAGAGGAATCTGGATGGAGGGTTATGTTCTTGCCAATAGAAACTGGAATATAAAACAACTCTAGAGGGATGCCTGGGTGGCTCAGTTGGTTAAGTGTCTGCCTTCTGCTCAGGTCATGATGCCAGGGTCCTGGGACTGAGTCCTCATTCCATCTGACTCCTTGCTCCGCAGGGAGCCTGCTTCCTCTGCCTGCCACTCCCCCTGCTTGTGCTTTCTCTCTCTCTCTCTCTGACAAATAAATAAAATCTTAAAAAAAAAAAAATAACTCTAGGCTCACAGTTCAACAAGCTCAAACCATGGCCAGTATTCTAGGAGCTTTCCTGGAATGTGTCTGGAAGGTGTTTCTGCCTGAGCCGGTCACCACAACAGCTCCACTCTCCTGGCAGCAGAGCAATGCGGCATCGTTGGTGAAACCCCTTGTTAGTTTACACAATTCATACACAGTAATGTCCTACTTGGCTAGAGGTCAGACTCCCAGCACCCTCTGTTCCCTGTAATGCAAACTTACAAGTAAGCAAAAAAAGTCCTTGTGTACCCAAAATAGGCTATGTCCCCAGACTAAAGCCATGGACTTCCCTTCTTAAAGGCTTATGTGCTGTCACTTAGAGATTGTTTATTCTTACTTCACTGGGGTCATAATAATTGTGGGTTTTCTGGTTTCCCAGCTCAAAGTAGATTAGAAGTAACAAATTAGAAAGGGGTAAGGGAACATTAGAAGCAAACAAACTGGCAGTGGCGAAGTGACATTTATTGGGTAAGGAAGGGGGAAGCAAAAAATTAAGAACACAAGCACAGAACTGTGTGTGTTTTACAGAATTATGCAGTGATAACGATTCATAACGATGGCACAGTTATCAAAAAGGCCAATTTATGTTCAGCAGTTGCTATTTTAAAAAGGCAGAGAAGAATTTAATATAGTTTTCAAAAATTTACATAAAATGATATAAAAAATAGGTTTGAGCATCCAAAGGGGTAAGTTTGAGCTATCTAGATGAAATGCATGGTCTGCCTCCTTCCCAAAGATGATTACTATATTTGAATTCTTAGAGCACTCTATTTGTACCTTTCTAATGGCACTTGCTGTTTTCATCATTGTATTACAGTCATTTGAGTTCATGCTAAATGCCATTTAACTCACTTAGAGGCATGGAGGAAGCTGGATTTAGTCTCTATCATGGCATGATGTATGTGACTTTGATGAGTCAGTCTCTCTGTGCTTTAGCTTTTTTATTTATTAGACATGGAATTTGGAACAAATGAATTTGAAGTCCTTCCAGTTTGTAAATTGTATTCCTTTATTTAGTAAATTATAAGAATTTTATAGTGACGTGCCAAAGTATAGATGGGTCCCAATTTTACACATTAAGGACATCTGTAGTCACAACCAAACCAATTACGTGAGCCTATTGCCTGATAAATTCTCATCCCTTGCAACATAAATAAAGGCAATTTTTTTTCCAGTTGTATTTGGCTTCTGTTGTTCTTTATTGCTTGGCAACCATTTTCTCTTCTGATATTACTTTGGAAAAAATGCCTTTGCTATTATCTCAGTCTCTGTGGTCCTAGTGAAGTGACCTCATCCATTGGCTCTAGAATGGTCAAATGACCCAGGCCCTACCAATCAGCATAAGCCGTCCTTTAGAGCAGAATGATTGGTTCAGTGATGGACATGTGACCCACGCTGATCCAGTAGAAGTCACTTCCAGGACATTTTTTGGAGATATTCACACATTAAGGAAATGTGTAGAAGTTGTACCTTGTTAATGTTTTATATATATATATTTTAAAGATTTTATTTATTTATTTTAGAGACAGAGAGAGAGAACAAGGGGAGGTAGGAGAGGGAGAAGCAGACTCCCCACTGAGCTGGGAGCCGGCCGCGGGGCTTCATCCCAGGACCATGGGATCATGACCTGAGCTGAAGGCAGACGCTTAAGGACTGAGCCACCCAGGTGCCCCAATGTTTTGTATTTTCTGAAAGAGTACATTCCTATAAAAATACAAGTACATTGAGATATAGCTCCTGTTACTATATAAATCAACATATATCAGCACATATATTTCTTTCATTTTCTGAGTAAATTAAATTACTTACTGTAATTTGTAACACATGTTGGCTAGTAACACAAATTGTTCATAAATCATAGTAATGAGTTCCAAAATTTTGTTGATTTTAGATATTATTGATGTGATTTTTTTGCATGCATCTGTCCATTGCTAAATAATGTTCCACCCAGGCGCAGATTTGAAGTGGGAAATGACATTGACCCCTTTCAATGACGTTCCCACCCTCACAATCTAATTTTAGAACATTTCCATCATCCCCCAGAGAAACCCCACGTCTATTTGTTGTCCTGCCTCATTCCTCCCCCGCCTATCACCACCCGCCTCACCCCTGCCCTGCACCTTGCTGACTGTAAGCAACCACTAATTTACTTTCTGTGTCTATCAGTTTGCCTATTTTAGATATTTTATACAGATGGAATCATACAACATGAGGTATTTTTGAATGACTTCTTTTACTTAACATAATGTTTTTAAAGTTCATCAGTGTTGTAGTACGCATAAGTACTTCTTTCCTTTTTTTTCTCAATAATATTATGTTGTATGGATATGCTACATTTTGTTTAACCATTTATCAGTGAATGGAAATTTGGTTGTTTCCATCGTCAGAATACTGTGAATAATAATACTATGAATAATAATTTAGTTTTTGTGTGGACAAATGTTTTCATTTCGCTTGGGTTTATACCTAGGAGGGGGATTGCTGGGTCATGTGGACTTGGAGATCTTAAACTCCGGTCTGTCTATGAGTCCTGTTCTATTCTCTTCCAGTTACTCAAGGCTGCTTTTTCATCTTCTATATAACTTATTAGAAGGATATACTGCTGAGATTTTAACTTCAGCTTTGTTCTTGGTTCTATGGGAAGTTGAATGAATAGTAGTAATTTTCTTCTCTATGTCCCTGACATTACCCAACACACCACCTTCAGAAAATAGTCTTGCCAATTTGTTCTGGGATCTCTTGTCCCAAGGGAAATTAAAGCTATTTCATGTTTCAAAGGCAATAAACAAGCCCTATGTAGGCCATTTGGGGAAGGGATGGGAGGGTGGAGGGTTTGGATTTTGTAAATTTCTAAGAGATATTTAGGATATGTTTTCTAAATGGAGGGAATAGTTGTGTGTATTTATTGGAAGAAATCTGGGGAGCAGTGTGTGAAATGCCCCTATGGCTATGGATAGCTATCAAAGGCACCTCTCTGACCTATCTGGAGATACAGTGAAGGACCAGAAGGTAACAATAATAAACGAAATTGCAGTAAAGGTGGTGACCACCAAAGTTCAGGTTCCCTGGTCTCCTGGAGCCACATAAATTCCCAGGGTCCATGCATAATCTTGAAGGTGCCAGACTCAATACTGACCAGGCCTGGACTGATTCTGCCAAATCTGGTGGATGTAGCCATATTGATTTAGGGAAAAAAAGTTATTTAGGTGCTAAAAAGGGACTAGCTACCTCTGTTTTAAGTTTATAAAAGATGCCGAGTTATATACCAGTCCTTTCAGATATATAAACAATCATGTTTTTAAATACCGAAAGTAACACAGACTGCATAACGTCCTTTATTTCAAATAAACAATAACTGATAGGGTAATTTCATAGAGATTACTGAACCATAGAGAATAAACAATAACTGATAGGGTAATTTCAAATAAACAATAACTGATAGGGTAATTTCGTAGAGATTACTGAACCATAGAGAAAACAATTACCAATATAAGGACCATCTAACATTCCATGATGTCCAGATGTGAAAATTGGCAGCCATAGTCATTACTTTTTGTTTCATGCCGTTGGAAAGCCATTTTAAAAACAGGAAATGGTTATGAAACCTGTTTAGCAGGAAACATTTAACAACTTATATTTAAATGAGCACAACTTTCAATGACTTTTTTCCTCTTTTTGAAAGTGTATTTTAGCTTCAGTATTTTTGTTGAGAAAACAATAATAGTTGATCATTTATGGATTGCCTACTAGTTCTCGATATTTACTGGATGCTTGACATAAATTTTCTCTTCTAACTTTTACAAAAGTGAGAGTTTTTGGTGGATGTGATTTTCATTCTTTTATTAATGAAAAACAGGGGCTCAGAAGATCAAGGAAGTTGCCCAAAGTCATACATATAGTAAATGGTTGAGTTAGCTTTTGATCTTGGTCTTTCCACCATGCTTTGTTCTGAGAATTATTAATTATGGTAATAGTTCACATTATATTATTGTATGCCTACTATGTGCCAGGCCCTTGGGTTAGAGTATCAGGGATGGACCAATTGTAGCTAAGATCTCCCATATTGTCACTTAAATTTTAACTGTCTTCGACATTTCCCTCTCATCTCCCTAACTACTTGATTCTTCCTTCTCATCTCCCTTCCTATTTATATCCTGTCAGCACCACCACCTTTTTTTTTTTTTTAGATTTTATTTATTTATTTGACAGAGAGAGAGACAACGAGAGAGGGAACACAAGCAGGGGAAGTGGGAGAGGGAGAAGCAGGCTTCCTGCTGAGCAGAGAGCCCGATGCGGGGCTCGATCCCAGGACTCTGGGACCATGACCTGAGCCGAAGGCAGGAGCTTAACGACTGAGCCGCCCAGGCGCTCCAACACCACCACCTTTTTAATAGTGTCCTGTCAGTGCACTTCCTGCTCAAGTTGTTCTAGTAAAACAAGTTATATGTGACATAAAGCAAGGAAAGAAAAACATCAATGAGGCATTGCATTCACCAGGCTTCCTGAGAACAGCTGAGTGTGAACATTGACAACAGGTTTAGGTTTAAGGAGGTTTAAAGAGAAAAGTAATTTATAATGTCAAGTACTATATGGACACACGTACATTTTATGCCACCATCAACCCAAACATATCAATAAGACCTTTGAAGCAAAGTCTTAATGTAATAACATGTAGTTTCAGAAATGCAGAGTAACACTGAAGATAGATTTAGCAATTCTAAAAGTGCCGGAATCATTTAAGGAATTAGCCCCAAACTCCATCTACTCTAAATCAAATGAATTCATCCTCTTTCTTCTAAATATGGGAACTGGGAAGTAACTTGTTATTTGATTAGATTTTGACCAAACACATAAAGAACCAGGAGAAATCACCAAAAATATGAAAGTGGGGTACCAGTTCTCAGAACTTTCTTTCTAAACCTTATACATGCATACATACATTCATACATACATATATACATAAATACAGGGCAAAACAAAAACCTCAAATGCCAAAAATAAACAAAAGTGAAATAGCATGTGATGTATTTCCTCCTTCTACCCTAAGTGTTTCTGTAGGGTAAATCAGCTTGAAGGAATTCAAGGTCTGTTTTGATTCTTTCACCACTTATATTGCCTGCCCCAGGGATTTATGCCTTGTCTGACTGAGCACCAAAATCCTGAAATAGAGTGAGCATTTGGCCTGTGTACCCTCACTTGAAGAGTATTGGAAGTATTAAACTCTGGACGGAGACCAAATGCTCTGACTGGGTCTGCAGATAAAGGATGACTGTCTGAACTTGTTTATTTTTGCAGTGGGGGTAATTAAATTTTATTTCATGTGTTATTGTATACCAAGAATGAATTAGTATTATTTAAAAGAAAATACCTACAATGTTCATTTTTGAATTGTTTTGTTTTCAGTAATCCCCATAGTCTTGTCTTTTTTTTCATGTTCCTTTTTCATTAGTGGGGACATTTTATATAATAATAGAACTGTAAAAGCACTGCGTTTTCATTTTGCATTGGTTTAATCCCTTATCTAAATGTTCAGCTGTTCTTCATTGTTTTGTTACATACACACATTTTCCTTCATTACTGCTTCCTTGAGTAAAAGAGGAATGCATTGAAATAATCCAAGTCAATCTATGGACTTTGTAATATGTGAGTTTCTCTGCCTGTGTAGAGAGTGTCACATTCATTTCAGCAGATTAATATTGGGATTTAGTCCCTCAAAGTTGGCTCTTTTTATTTTTTATTTTTTTAGATTTTATTATTTGACAGAGAGAGAGAGTGAGAGAGATCACAAGTAGGCATAACAGCGGGCAGGAAGGAGAGGGAGAAGTAGGCTTCCTGCTGAGCAGAGAGCCTGATGTGGGACTCTACCCCAGGACCCTGGGATCATGACCTGAGCCGAAGGCAGACGCTTAATTGACTGAGCCACCCAGGTGCCCCTCATAGTTGGCTCTTGAGGGACTTTTCTTTCTTTCTTTCTTTCTTTTTTCCTTCTCTCTACTCTTTATTCCTACAAACTGTTGGTTTCCTGTCAAGGGGGAACTTTTGTATAATATGTATTAGTATAATGAATCCCAGAGGTTTAATGCAATAAAATTTTGTTTTTCACACATGCAAAGTGGGTAGTGGGGAAAGGAAGGGAGATCTTCTGTATCTGTCTCCCTTCACACCTTCAGCTCAGGTGATGAGCTCTCTGACTCTCATGTGCCTCTACAACCTCAACATTTTTCACATCTAACAATATGGAGAGTAAAGAGAGTGTGTGAAAGGTTTCAGGGGCGTTTAATGGGTATGTAATGGTGAGGACTAGAATTGGTATTCTTTACTGACTCCATCTTAGATACATAGTCCCACTTAGATATAAGTGTGTGGGAGCTGGGAATGGGAGTTTTCTTATATGCACAGGAAGAAAATGAGATGGTTTGACAAACATTATTTCCATTGCATCATATGCTTCTTCCCGGGTGCTGGGATAGTTGCTTTCTACCTGAACCAGTAATACCACAATGGTTATGGGGAAAGAGACCATCTAATTAAGAAGGCAAAATACACCAAAAGATATTTCAAAAATATTACTCCCATTACCTTTCTAAAGCCCATGTTGTGGAGCTCTGTTGTTCTTGTTGATCTGTAGATATTTCAGGTCTGAATTTTGATTAATAAAGGCTGGTTTATTTTTGTTCTCAGTCTCCTAATTTGTAGAATGGTACCCTTAAAATAACTGACCTGCTAGGCATGTAATTGGGGGTAGTAAAGTGATTGCTAAGCCTTGAGAAAAGTAGTTTGAAGACATTACTTTAATATATTTGAGTTTCCAAATACAACACCTTTGTTGGCCAAAGCTGAACAAATGTTGAACAAATGTGAATGTTAATTCACAAAACACTTTCAAAAGCAAGGTGTGTACAGCTGGAAATATTTACATTATTTTATATATACATTAAGAATTATAATTGTAGGGGTGCCTGGTGGCTCAGTTGGTTAAACGGTCAGCTTTTGATTTTGGCTCAGGTCATGATCTTGGGGTCCTGGGATTGAGCTCTGCATTGGGCTCCATGCTCAGTGGGGAATCTGCTTCAGGATTCTCTCTCTCCCTCTGCCCTTCCCCTGCTTGCCTTCTCTCTCTCTGTCTAAAAAAATAAATTGTAAAAAAAGTAAAAGAATTATATTTGTAAGTGGCTATTTCCTTTGCTTGAATCCTGCTGTAGGCTTGAAACTCAACATGTAATAACTACTAAATAATCAACAACATGCAATAAGTTGAAATATCAACATATAAGAACTATGAAATTCAAAAACCACTGGGGAAATGGTTCCAGAATAGCATAAACATGTCTAGGATTATCTTAGAGTACAAAAATAACTTGAAATTATAATTATATAATTGTAATGCCACCTAATTTATCTTGAAACATTTTAAATTTATAGTTGATGTTTCTTTTCTCCTCCAAAAAATATAGGTTAACTTGCACCATTAAATGATTGACCTTTAATTTTTCATTATTAGAATTTTATCAGAGGATTAATGTGTACTTTTAAATGCTTTTGCATCTTATCATCACAAAAATATCAAGCAGAGGATGAATAATGGGAAAATTGATGTTAATGTCTTCTGGCTCAGGATATAAGTTATTATTTGACAGCTATGTCCAAAGTAATGGAAACCGGTGCTCTCTTGCATGGTGACTTAATTTTTATGCCTGATTTCATGTCACATAAAATATTTCCTGTAAATATTTCCTAATTTGAGGTTGTGCATTAAAAAATTCACTGGCCAGGGACTGTAACAATAAATGTAATTGAATATAAGTTTTAATGGCTTAAAAGCTATGGTTAGTGTTCTTAGTTTTTTCTTCTTTGGAAATGGCTAATTTCATTCATCTCACATGTTTGTTTCTGGAGTATTTTAATGATTATTTCTTAGAATCCTGTTAATGCTTCATGAAAGGTTGAGACACATTAGCAATTATCATTGGTGACAGAGGTATTACAGTTCTAGAAAGCAACATATGGTCCCGTTATGTCAGAAATAGAAAAGAAATTAAGACAAGGATGAATTTTTTTCCTATACAATAAACTTTTTATTTTATACATGGAAGTAATTTCTGCACTTCTGCTATTTTGTGACTAGGAAAACATATACATTTAAAAGTCAGAGCCTCTTTGACATAATTTCCTGACTCATATTTAATGTACATTAATTTTAATGGCTCTTACAATACAGAACATTTTAGAATGGTCTTGAAAATAGGAAAACTATACACATAATCTCAAATGAAATGTTTGGGTTCATTGTAAAACGAAATGCTTTAAGGAAGCCAGTTCAAGATGGCAATGTTTGAAGACTCAACTCATCTCCTCCATGGAACAAACCAAACTATACCTATTAATAGAACAATTCTTCCTGAAGAAGAATTGAGGGCTGACTGAATAGCTATTGAACAACCAAGACAGAGGGAATAGCAAGAGAACAGCAAGAGAGATGGAGACATGATAACAAAGGGACCCCCCCCCAATGCTGTGAATGACATTGGAGAGAGATAGCATTGGGGGAACAGGAACAGATCCCTCTGTCCTTGGGCACAGAAAAACAAAAACAAAAACAAAAAAACCTTGCCTGAATCCTGCTGTAGGCTTGAAATAGCATATAAAAGAGACAACACTAGAACTCTGCCAAACAGTGGAGGAGCTGTGGGAAAGCTCTCCAGGTCAAAGGGACTGGAGAACAACACAGTTTACAATCCCATCCCACCTTAAAAGCCGACTGGAGCAGAGTCCGGATGCCATAACAGGTGGGTCCAGTTGTCTCAGTGAGCTTGGTGACTTTTATGAGCCTAGGGTCCACAAACCCACACCAGCCCTAGCTGCACTGGGACACAGAAAAAAAAAAGTGACAGTTCAAAAGGGCAGAGGAACAGTGGGAACACTATTTCCCCCTCCACCTTAGAAGCCCAGACTGGAGCAGGACCTGGTTGGCATAAGGGGTAGGTTCAGATGCCATAATTGGAGGATCCCCATACTATAGTGGGCAGTCTCAGTGCCATAAAGTCAGGTCTGGTCATCAGAGCTTTCGACTTCAGTGTGCCCAGGGTCCCCAAGCTGACACCAGCTGCCCCGTGGTCCTAGGGCATGGAAACAGCCACAGTTGTGTGTGTGTGTGTGTGTGTGTGTGTGTGTGTGTGTAACTGATTTATTTTATTTTACTTTAAAATATTTATCTTTTTAAAAATTTATCTTTTTGTTTTTTTCTTGTTCTCTTTTTTCTTTTACTCTTTTGCATTTTTCTTTTTCTCCTTTTTTCTTTTCTTTTTTCCTTCTTTTATTATTTTCATTTCATTATTATTATTATTCCTTTTTTCCTTTATTCTCTCTGTAAAAAGGTATGGTTTAAAAGAATGACTAGCATATACAGCTATAGCTTCAGCCAGCCAGCAAAAGTTACCAAGCACACTGAGTCTGTATAGGGTTCACCATACAGAAGACTACTCCTTCAGCTTTAGAAGTAGTCATTTTGCCTAACCCATAGAAACAAACACAGAAAGTCAAGCAAAATAAAGAGACAGAGGAATAGGCTCCAAAAGAAAGAAAAGAAAAAAACCTTAGTAAGTAAAAGAATTAAATGAAACAGAGATAAGCAATATGCCTGATAAAGAATTCAAAGTAATGATTGTAAAGATACTCATTGGGCTGGAGAAGAGAATGGGGGAACTCAGTGAGACTTAATAAAGAAATAGAAAATATTAAGAAGAACCAATCAGAACTGAAGAATATAATACCTGAATTTAAAAAAAAACAAACTAGAGGGAATCAACAGTAGATTAGAGAATGCAGAATAATGTATCACTGGTCTGGAAGAGAGGGTAATGGAAAACACACAAGCTAAATAGCAAAAAGAGAAGAAATGAAGATAGATTGAGAGCTCTTGGACAATATCAAGTGAACAAACATTTGCATTATAGTGGTCCCAGGAAAGGAGAGAGAGAGCAAGGTGTAGAAAACTTATTTAAAGAAATAATAACTAAAAAATTCCCTAACCTAAGGAGGGAAATTGGTATCCAAGTCCAAAAAGCACCAAGAGTTCCAAACAAGAAGAACCCAAGGAAGTCCACACTATGGCACATAATAATTAAAGTGTCAAAAGATCAAGATAAAGGATCCTAAATCAGCAAGAGAGAAACAAAAAGTTACTTACATGGGAAAACCTGTAAGAATATCAGCTGATTTTTCAGCAGAAATTTTGCAAGCCAGAAAAGAGGAGTGTGATATATCCAAAGAGCTGAAATGGAAAAACCTACAACCAAGAATACTCTACCCAGCAAGGTTATCATTCAAATTTGAAGGAGAAATAAAGAGTTTCCCAGAAAAGTAAAAGTAAAAGATAAAGGATTTATCACCCCTAAACAAGAAATGTTAAAGGGACTTCTTTAAGTGGAAAAGAAATGGCTATAATTAGATATAAGAAAAATATGAATAAAATGATGTAAAATATGACAACATATACATAAAATATGGAGAAGGGAGTAAAAAGGAAAGAGAAGAAAAAGAAAAAAGATTTTTCTTTATCTGTTTTTTTCTTTCTTTTCTTTTTTTTAAGAATATGATTGAATTTAAATGATCATCAAATTAATATGGACTACTATTTACTTAGGATGTTATATACAAAGTATATAGTAACCACAAATCCAAAACCTATGATAGATACACAAAAAATAGAGAGAAAGAAAGTCAAACAAAGCACTACGCTCATTGACCACAAAGAAAGGGAGCAAGAGAAAAAGAAAAGAACAAGAAAGAACCTCAAAAACAACCAAAAACCAAATTTTAAAAATGGCAATAAGTACATACCTATGAATAATTACTTTAAATGTAAATCGTCTAAATGCTGCAATCAAAAGACATAGAATGGTGGAATGAATAAAAAAACAAGACCCAACTATATGCTGCCTACAACAGACTCACCTCAGACCTAAAGACACATACAGACTGAAAGTGAAGGGATAGAAAAACATTCACCATGCAAATGGAAGTGAAAAAAAGCCGAGGTAGCAATACTTACATCAGACAAAATAGACTTTTACAAAGACTGTAACAAGAGACAAAAAAGCACATTACATAATGATAGAGAGATCAATCCAGAAGAGGATATAACAATTGTAAATATCTACGAACCCAACACTGGAGCACCTAAATACATAAAGCAAATATTAACAGACATAAAGAGAAAAAATGATGGTAATATAATAATAGCGGGGATTTTAACACTCCATTTACATCAATGGATAAATCATCTAGAGAGAAAATCAATAAGGAAACAATGTCTTTGAATGACATATTGAACCAGATGGACTTAACAGATATATATAGAATATTTCATCCCCAAGCAACAAAATACACATTCTTTTCAAGTGTGCATGGAACATTCTCCAGACTAGATCACATATTAAGCCATAAAACAAGCCTCAATAAATTTAAGAAGATTGAAATCATACCATGAATCTTTCTTTTGTTAAGATTTTATTTATTTATTTGTCAGAGAGAGAGAGAGAGCACAAGCAGGGGGAGCAGCAGGCAGAGGGAGGGGGAGAAGCAGACTCCCCGCTGAGCAGGGAGCCCAATGCGGGGCTTGATCCCAGGACTCTGGGATCATGACCTGAGCCGAAGGCAGACGCTTAACTGACTGAGCCACCCAGACATCCCACCATGAATATTTTTGACCACAATGGTATGAACTAGAAATAAATCACACACATACAAACTGGTAAAAACACAAACATGGGAGACTAAACAACATGACGCTAAACAACCAATAGTAAATTAAGCAATTAAAGAAGAAATTAAAAAAATACATGGAGACAAAATAGGATGAAAACAGTGGTCCAAAATCTCTGGGACACAGCGTAAACAGTTCTAAGAGGGAATTATATAGAAATATTGGCCTACCAAAAGAGGCAAGAAAAACTCAGTCTAAATTTATACCTAAAAGCACTAGAAAAAGAACAAATAAAGCCCAAGGTGAGTAGAAGAAAGGAAATAATAAAGATCAGAGAAGAAATAAATGATGTAGAGACTAAAAAACTTGTCAAATCACTAAGTTGTACACCTGAAATTACTGTAACATCGGGTGTCAACAACATCATATTAAAAGAAATAATAAAATGCTTAATACTTTTCCTACTTTACACATATTCAAGTTCTGCTAGTTATAAATTCTGCCCATTTTTCTCATTCTTGATTTGGATGGGATCCAATGACACAGCATTTCTTAGAATGTGGCTAGTTCTTTGCAGTAGAGAAGTAGTCCTAGGAATTTTTTCCTAAAAATTGTTTTATGGTATACTGATAATAAACAACTGACAATAAAATTTATCATTAATAATTACCTAGTTTAAAAATAATTAATACTCTAATCATTAATGTTATTTATAATTTTACCCACTAACTACTGTAGATATTTTCATCAGTCTATTGACATTCCTATCTTATCTAGAATGTCATCATTCTAATTTTTGAAGAGGAATATCACAGGGAATATGTTTGGCTATTAAATAATTTGAGTATTATTATCAGTTCTGTTTTAACTATCTGATGACCTAGAGTAAGGCATTTAACCTCGAGATTTTTTTTTAAGATTTTAATTATTTATTTGTCAGAGAGAGAGAGAGAGAGAGAGAGAGAGAGACAGCACAAGCAGGCGGCAGAGGAAGGCAGAGGAAGAAGCAGGCTCCCTGCTGAGCAAGGAGTCCTATGCAGGGCTTGATCCCAAGACCCTGGGATCATGACCTGAGCCAAAGACAGCTGTTTAACCAACTGAGCCACCCAGGCATCCCTTAACCTCTTGAGATCTTAAGGCTTAGTTTTCCTCAGTTGTGAAAAAGAGGATTAAACTAAAGCACTTGTTTGGTCCTTCTACTTCTAAAGTTCTATCAGTCTATGAAATTTTCTAGTATGGCATGCAGTTTCAGAGTTCTAATATTAGCTAGAAGGGAAATGACTGAAATGGATGGTTGTTGAATGTCTCCCTGGCATCCATTCCTCCATTCCTTTAGCTTAAATGGTTCTGATTTTGTTCTGGTAGCCTCTCATCCCCCTTCCACTACACACACACACACACACACACACACACACACACACACACACACACTATACAGGTCCACAGTTCGCTCTGATTGGTTAATACAAATACAAAAATACAAAGCTGTCATGCCCCTTGGGCTGTGAATGATTCAGGAATAGACATGTAATATGATTTGGGACAATGAGGTGTCTCAATGAGGGATTTCTGGGAAACTTTTTCCTTCATCGTCTGAAAGAACTTTTGAGGAAGAGACTCTTTTCAACTGGACATGTAAGAGAAAGGCTGTAACTCCAGTTCTATTTTTGGCAGTGGTCCTCTGAGAAAAGCAGTTATGATGAAGTTAACTCTGGAAAGTAGAGCAGAGAAACAGGATTCTTGATGACATCGTTAGGTTTCCGGAGTAGTCAACGTTGGAAAATCTTAATATTTTTAGAAACTTTGGATTTTATTATTGTTTGGCCAGTTTGAATTAGATTTTCTTATTAATGACAGTTGAAATATCCATACACAATGCATTGTATTTCATTAGAAAATACACGTGAAAGTGCCCCCAGGAAATAAGAAGTGTTATAGAAACTCAAGGGCTTAATTGTTTGATGGAACTACTTCTCTGCAATTAATGTACTTACTTGATTTGCTTATGTAAATCTATTTGTCCTCTAAATATTTATTGAGAGCTTGTGTTGTGCTGGGCACTACATCAGGAAATTAGCTTTAGGACACAACCCAATTGACTGAATTCCTCAAGGCCGCATGGGAGAATGAAGCAGAGATAGACAAAAGACCAGGAATCTTGATTTTTAATATAACTAAAGGACTTTATTATAGGCCTTTTTTGTACCCTGATACAAATTTTTCGCTTCTGGGAAAGAGACGTTTGAAGTTAGAACATGCTACTCATAAGACAAATGTCTTAGGACATTCCCACCTAAAAACAAGCTATTTTACAATTCTCTGACACTGTTCTAGGTGATAGAATGAGTGAACTATTTCACATCCATCATTGCTGTAGGAAAATTCAGATACTTGGGCAAATACTGTCTGTTGCCTTTTAGTATGTCCTGTCTGAAACTAACACATGATTAATGAATATCTCATTTGTTTTCATTACCATTTTCTCTAGTGTGGACCCTTTTAACCTAATGATTTGGTTAATGTCAAACTTTCTCCATTCATTCAACAAATAATAAGTTCCTACTCTATGCTGGGCATTATCTGAAAGTCCTTCTCACTTCATATCCTTTATACCTCCCAAGAATTTCTAATAAATTGGCAAAAATCTTTACTTGCCTCTCAAGATGTTTGTATTCTAATTATCTTTTGACCTTATCTTCTGCTACTCCATTTTAGGATTTTTTTTCTGATGTAAATAGATCTTTTTTAGTCCTCAAATGTGTTTGCAATCAACCACTTAGTATTTTTACTTTCAGAATACTTTTATTCTTGCTTTTTTTGGTTAATTTTTTTAATTGTTCCAAATATAGCTCGTCTTTTCTGTTTTGAGGAAAATTATTATAAAATTGGCTTTTGCACCTAAAATATTAGGTGTGAGAGCAACATAAAAAACAGTTTTGGAAAACATGGACTCAGGAAATTTACCTACACAGTCCTTTCCTAAAATCATTGCTTGAGGGTATAATTTGGTAAAACAAAGAAGAAATAGAAGAAATAGGACAACATGAAAAACAACAAAGTATATGTTAATAAATTCCCTTAATCCCAAAAATAGAGTGTAGTTTAATTCTTCAGATAGGATTGAATACTTAATAATATGTTAACAGTGGTCAATTTTTTGTGCGTGTGTGGTGAGATTAGAATGTTTTTAATTGTTTTCAAGGAATTTTTCTGCATTTTCTAAATTTTCTACTATGAACAGGGCATTATTTTGAATTTTCGAAGATAAAAAGTCATATCATTTCAAAATATATTACTGTTTCTTTATAATGGAAAGAAAGGAAGCTTTTATTTGAAGAAAGGTATAATGATACAATCAGAAAGATATTTACTAGAGTCGTAGTAGTCAATTAAGATATTGCTTTCATGAAACGCTTTGTTTCTATTCAAATATCCAAAATATCTGACCATAGGATCCTGCTGATATTAATTTGATATATCCATATAATAAACCACAGTACTAAAAAGTGCTGACATAAAAGCATGTGTATTGACATGGAAGTATGTTAGTGATACGTTCAATGAAAAGTGTAATTTTATTTGTATAAGAAAAATATGGGAAAAATACACATAAAAATGGTAGCAGTAAGTTTCCCGGGGTGACTGAATTTCATGGGTAATTTTTAATTTCTGCTCTCTACTTTTTATATTTTATACAATGAATATATATTTCCTACATAATAAAGTGCTTTTTAATAGGTACTGGCCAGGTTCTTGTAGTATCAGAGGAATTACTCGAGTTGATAAAAATCAGCTGCAATTAGACTTGGCATTCGAGAGCCAGGAACCTGCACAGCAGCCTTCTCACTGGGTCCCAGGTCTTCCATAACAAAGGTGTAGCGTAGGCTTCAAAAGGTCAGTCAGCCTAAAGACACCAGCCAAGTTTGAGGAACCAGTCTTTCCTCTGTTGCCTTGACAGTGAAATTACCGAAGATAGGTCTTGAGTGGTGAAGCTTGTCCTAACAAGATGTACTGCTATCTGGCAAGATGTCCTTAGAGGCACAAGCCAGCTTTATGCTTGCTTTCAACTAATGCGTCCAAGTGCATCCAAATTAATTAATCAAATGTGAGGATTTTTTACCCTAATTCTCAGAAAGCAAGAATTCCTCAAGAGAATAACACTGACTGAATTGTAATGGTTCGTATAAGTGAGGTGGTTGCTACATATGTAGCTTCCACTTGAGACTTCAGGGTCTTATGCAGCCCCTCTGTATTCCATTCAACAATGCTTCATTCACAGAGCCAAGAATGTTGATTGAGCAAGTTGACTGTGCCAGGGACTGTGCTAGATACAGTGAAGAGTTAACACAAACAGGTTACCAGTCCTTACCTAGAAAAATTTCTTTTATTATTATAGTGTATATACTTCTGGTTTTTGACTCTGTATTTGTATTTATATTTGCATCTCCATCCATATCTATATCTATAATTTCCTCTCAAAACTTTGAAGCCACTGTTCCATTTTATTTAGGTGCTTGGTCCATTTCATTAGAAGTCTGATGTAAATCTGATCCTTCTTTCTTTGTTGATACCCAGTTTTAACATTTTGGAAGCTTTCAGGGTTCTTTCTTTGTTCATTGAATTTAGTAAATGTTGAGATGTGTATCTTCTTCTCATTGTTTCTGCTTATGGCTGAATAGGCCCTTCCAGTCTAAACACTTGTATCTTTCTTGAGTTTGGAAAGTTTTCTTCTACTTTCTTCAATTATTATTTTCTTAGTTTTTTGTCTCTTTTTCTATTAGAGTTCACTTTTTTCTTATATTTTCAATTTCTGTGTTTTGGTTTTTGTCCTAGGGGATTTATTCTGCCTTAACTTCCATGTCACAAACTCTTTCTTCAGTAATGTTCATTCTGTGATTCAGCCTGTCTGAAATTTTTATTAGTAACTTTATGACCTACTTTCCAAGAACATTTTCTTTTTCCTTGATTGCTTCTTTTTTATAGCAGTATATTCTAGTTTTATGGATGCAGGTGTTATCTAATTCCTCTGACAGTAATTTAGAATTATTTCAATTTTCTCTTCTGCCTGTCATTGGATTAGGGGTTGTGTTTATTTATCATGATTCTTCTCTCTAATATTGTTCATTTTTCCCAGATGCTTGTTGACTCTAGGTTGTCCTTTCATATTTATGAATGAAGGACTAGTATGATAATTCTAGGCACCTAATACTGTGATTCTTTGGCAGTTTTGTAGGCCAGTTTATACAGAAGGCCTCTCCCTGGAACAGGGAGGCTAAGGGCTTCCCTTTAGAGTGTGTGGGAAATAAATAAACAGGTGAGCTCAGACCCCCATGACTGATGAAGTTAGGAGTCCAGGGTTATATCAGGCTCTGTTGTGTTTACCTCTGGCCCTCACACCCCTGCTGGGACAGCTTGCCAGGATAGTCTTTCACTTTATTTAGAAATATCCATGCTGGTCTGGAGCTTGTGTGCTCAAATCATTCCTTGCCCTTGCTCTGCTCTGTATCAGAAAAGCTGACTCTGGCAGGTTGTTTCCTACGTATCATCTAAGATGGTTCTGGATGGATTTGTCCAAAAGGACACAGAGGTGGCAGGTTAGGACACGGAGGAGGAAAATGAAAAGGCTTCACTCCCTGCTTCCTTTCTGTCTGTTTGTCTCAGGCAGTGCTTCCAGAAGTTTCTTATGCTTTCCCTGGACAGGCTGCCTCTAGGCCTCTGTTGAGTGACCTGACCCTTTGCCTTCAGGAATGCCATGTCCACCCTCCTTCCTCCTTTTGCCCTCTATCCCCTGTGTGGCTTCTTAGCACCACCATCCCCTGTGTAGTTGGCTCCCTGCATTAAATTCCCTCTGGTGTAAATACTTCCTGTTTCCCTGGTGGGACCCTGACTGATATAGTAGCCTGCTTTAGAGTGAGGACAAATTTTGCAGCTTCACTGTGTTTTCTGGGAGAGAGAATGGCTCATTAGTGTAGCTGTATTATAGACATTTCTTTTTTTTTTTTAAAGATTTTATTTATTTATTCATGAGAGACAGACAGAGAGAGAGAGAGGCAGAGGGAGAAGCAGGCTCCCAAGGAGCAGGGACCCCGATGCGGGACTCGATCCCAGGACCCTGGGATCATGACCTGAGCCGAAGGCAGATGCTTAACCATCTGAGCCACCCAGGCGCCCTATAGACATTTCTTAAACTAAATATCCTGATGGTCAACAGATGAATGGATAAAGAAGACGTGGTGTATATATATATATATATATATATATATATATATACACACACACACACACACACACACACACACACACACACACACACACACAAATGGAATATTATGCAGCCATCAAAAGGAATGAAATCTTGCCATTTACAACAATGTGGATGGAACTAGAGGGTGTTATGCTGAGCGAAATAAGTCAATCAGAGAAAGATATGTATCATATGACCTCACTGATAGGAGGAATTCTTAATCTCAGGAAACAAACTGAGGGTTGCTGGAGTGGTGGGGGGTGGGAGGGTTGGGGTGGCTGGGTGATGGACATTGGGGAGGGTATGTGCTATGGTGAGCACTGTGAATTGTGTAGGACTGTTGAATCACAGATCTGTACCTCTGAAACAAATAATGCAACATATGTTAAGAAAAAAAAAAGAAGAAGAAGAAGAAGATAGCAGGAGGGGAAGAATGAAGGGGGGGGATCGGAGGGGGAGACGAACCATGAGAGACGATGGACTCTGAAAAACAAACTGAGGGTTCTAGAGGGGAGGGGGGTGGGGGGATGGGTTAGCCTTCTGATGGATATTAAAGAGGGCACACTCTGCATGGAGCACTGCATGTTATACGCAAACAATGAATCATGGAACACTACATCAAAAACCAATGATGTAATGTATGGTGATTAACATAACAATAAAAATTAAAAAAAAATCCTGATGGTGATTATTCCATAGGATGCCACTATTCTTATGATTGTACTCCTTCCATCAAACTGCTTTCTGTCTTCCAGAAATTTTTCAAAAATTTTGGTCTACTGAAAGAACCATTTCTTATTTTTATCACTCTTACTGATTTTTTTTCTCTTTCTCCTCCTCCTCCTTACTCATCATCTTCTCTCTTCTGGCAGTGTAGCATCGGTGCCCCCTTCATGGGCTCTGAATTAAAATCTTGGCTTTAGCAAATGCTGGTTTTGTGACTTGACACACATTTCTTAGCTTTTTGGTGCCTCTGTTTGTTCATCTGTAAAATGGAAATTCCTGAGGATTAAATGATATACATGCAGAAGAGTGCCTGGCACATAACAGGTGCTCAATAGAAATTAGCTACTGTTATTCTAGCTACTGCTATTAATATTTTTCAAATTTTAATCAGATTTTGGGATGGAAGGTTCCTGGGCTCAGTCCACAATTTGAACTGGAAGCACACAGCCTGATATTGAACTATCAGGGTATTAATTGGCATATGATGAAACACTCATACAGAAAGAAAAGTGAAAAAAAAACATGGATAAATTTGCTTTTGATAAAGACAAAAAGACAGGCACCAATTAAAAAAGCAGAGTAATAGCACACATTCACAAGTGAACACCATATCAAATAGCATTTCAGGGTAGCATGGTCTCTTAAGATTTGTTATCCATCCCTCCCTTTTTTTACCAGCTGTATTTCTGTTTTGAAGCTTTTCACTTCTAGGATGAAGTAAGTAAGGTTTCTTTTTCCAAATACAGTTTTAAATGGTTGGAATAATTTATATTGGCATTATCCCTTCCTTATAATTTTCTTTGTATTCTAGCAGCATAAGTCTTCTTTTCAACAAGAGATAAATGACATAAAACAAAATGTTCTGTCTTTTATAAGCCCTGAAAAACTATTTTCTCATATTTGTAAAAAAACAGCATTGTAAAACCCTATGATAACATAAGTTGAGCCAGTTTCAATCCTTTGGGGTTTTCTTTCATTTTAACCAATAATTCAACTTGCTTTTGGTTTTAATTTAATTATAAGATTTAAGAGGGAAAGTTTCTTGGAAGCTATCTGGATGTCAGGTTGATTACATTACATTTCTTTCTAGAAAACTTGTTTTTCCATGTATACAGGCCTCAAAATCTTGGCTGATACATAGTCTCAAGTTTTTATTTAATTTCTTGATGGCAAGAGTCTTCTTGGAGAAAAAGTGACAGACTTTGATAGGATTCAAATATGTTTAATCTTTTAATGACTTTATTATGAA
Organism: Zalophus californianus; assembly: GCF_009762305.2. NCBI lineage: Eukaryota > Metazoa > Chordata > Mammalia > Carnivora > Otariidae > Zalophus > Zalophus californianus. The sequence goes on along the minus strand of NC_045595.1, from coordinate 103,564,596 downwards.
ATTTCTTTTATGCTAAAGAAAAGTACTTTCTTATTCAGCATTTCATCAATTACTACAAAAGCTATATTTCTTTGTTCCTTAAAATATTATGAATTTTAAGTTGAAAAACTAGTTGAAAACCAAAAGTAAGTTGTGATAGATATATAAGGGAAGATTGTATTTTAAAATAAATGTAAAGTTCAACATTGGATATTATAAAAGAAAAAAAGGATTTAAAGAAATTTTTTCTTTAATAGAGATTATTTTAAGAAGCTGTATTTTTTTAAGATTTTATTTATTTATTTGAGAGAGAGCCAGCGAGAAAGAGAGAGAGTGAATGCACAAGCAGGGGGTAGGGAGCAGAGGGAGAGGGAGAAGCAAACTCTCTGCTGAGTAGGGACCTCGATGCAGGACTGGATCCCAGGACCCTGAGATCATGACCTGAGCTGAAGGCAGATGCTTAACTGACTGAGTCACCCAGGCACCCAAGAAGCTATATTTTTAAAATAGTTTTTAAAAGTTATATTTTACACATAACCATTTTCTAAATGATGTGCTTTTGCCAGATATCAGTTGTCATGTAAGTAAAAAAATGTATATCTAGAGATAATATGCAAAAAAAATCTCTTGAACTTCATGTTTTTTGTTGATGCTGTTGTTGTTCTTGCTGAGTGTTTAAAAATATCTATATGATTGGGAACAAGTGATTCCTGATCCCAGGGTATCATAGCTGTAGGACTCCAAACATAGATTCAATATCAAAGCAAATTTTTATGCTTAAGAAATGTCTTACAAAATGCCCTTTGTGCTAGAGAATCAAAGATTTGAGCATGGGAATAAACTTGATCAACTTCTTTTTTTTTTTTTTAAAAAAAAGATTTTATTTATTTAATAGAGAGAGAGAGAGACAGTGTGAGAGGGAACACAAGCAGGGTGAGTGGGGGAGGGAGAAGCAGGCTTCTGGCCGAGCAGGGAGCCCGATGCGGGGCTCGATCCCAGAACCCTGGGATCATGACCTGAGCTGAATGCAGTCGCTTAACCAACTGAGCCACCCAGGCGCCCCATTGACCAACTTCTTTTTGTCTTTAAAAAATTCAGTACTTGCCAAAGTGTCCATCTGTTTACAGTGATTACTAATCTGTTTCTTAGAGTTTTCAGCATCCCTTTGGGTTTATGCACATGTAGCAAAAGTCTTTTTTTAATGAGAATGAGTGAAATCTTAATCTCAATAATCCAAAAACAACCCTAAAAGTTGTCTATTTATTTATGTTCAAAAGCCACAGCACTTTCAGCTCCAATTCAAGAATTCAAGGAAGGAAAAGAACATTCTGTGCCTTAGCAACTATCTGTGACACCTTAAGGTTTAATGACCTATGGGGAGGATTTCCAGTGAAGTAGGTAGTAATAATTGCTGGGAGACACAGTGGAATGGCAGAAAGTGAAAAAGTGGCAAAGTGATAACCCTTAAGTAATCACATCCTTCTATTACAGTTTTCAATGCTGTAAAAGAAATGTTTGACAATAGTGAAATGAAAAATGAATTATTCTAAATAGGTATAAACGCTTCATCTTTCTCTGTTTACATAGTTGTTTTATGTGAAATTAACAAATAATATAATTTGCACATGACTGCATAAGAGAAATATAAATAATTGCAGCAAAATAAAATTTTTAACCATTAATCTTGGTTGAATAAGACTAATGACGTTTAATGAAGGCTCTTCTATTCCTATATACAAAATGCCAATTACCTCTATTCTTTCTGAAGAACAAGATCTCCAAACACTTTTAGATCAATAAAATGAGCTTATTAAGCCTAGGTTCTAAATAGAAGATAATTCAGAGAGAGACAGAAATACTTGAGGACATAATGTTCAGAAAACAATGTATTAGACATTTAATTGAAGGAAATAACTGATATTTCAGAAGGAACTTTCAGGATTAAAGACAATTGTAAAAATCATAAAAATATGATGCACATAAATATCAAGTTTTGAAAAATATTATTATAGCAATATTGAGAGCCAATGTTACCACATATATGTATTTTGAACACAATATACATGTATGTACTTAACACAATGGAAATGTGACAATAATATAGTCTTTTCACCACGTGGAAATGGGGAGTAAAAGAAAGTTCAGAACCCCAACTGCCCTATGCACACACATGCAGCCCAGACACAGACATCAATATATGAGTGAATCCTACCTTTTGGACTAAGTCCTGTTATAAATAGTTATGATATTTTTTTTCTCTTGCAGTGTTCTCAGAATTTCTTTCTCTTGTATTCCCATTCTCAGGTTTCCATTGTATTCATGTATGGCCTCTACTATTATTTGCCTAAAACTTTTACTTAAAATAACTTACTTTTAAAACTTGTTAATCAAGAGAAATTTCACTATCACTACTATGCAGTCAGTAACATTTGCCATACATGGACGACAAAAACAGAATTGTAAATTCTATCTGGATGTTGTTGCCCACCAAATGTTCTGAGCATGATGCCTGCTTTCTCTGCATTGAAGCCTTTTGGGTGTGAAAGCCTAGCCCCAAACAGAATTTTTTCCCCTCATAGAATTAAAGAATTGAAGGAAAACATGAAAGGAAATAACTTTCTTATTATGATTTTTAATATCATTTTCCTGGTTAGAGTATTCCCCTGATACCGATAGTCTTGCATACTAACTAGAGTCCTCTCAAATACAACCGGATTCCACACTTTGGGGGGCATTGTTATTTCTGAGTAGCTATTCTTATTTTAGTTTCTGTTTCTCCTGTTTTAGATGGGAGAATAAAAGTGAGGTGCCTCACTAATATGTGTTTTTCTACTTTCTTCAGGAGGTAGGAAATACAAATAATGGGAAGAGTAAGGTGGTTAATCCAACGGAGATGGAAAGAGTTCATTAAACAGCCTATATCATCCGTGTAAGATTGGTAACTCCATGTACGAGATGTCACCAGTAATAGAGCGTCTCCTTTCTTTACTGCCCAATAATGCCTCAGAACTGAAAGACAAACATGAACTTGGGATTGGAAGCTAATAAATGGGACACTTTTTCTAGGAGGCTGAGGGTAGCAGGGTTAATGAATTACAGGTGAGATTGTTTACATGAGTGAGTGCTGTTTGCTTTTCCTGCCATCAGTTTTATCCCTTCCAGTAAGAAGAGTAAGTTCACTTACAATAGAAATGGGGGAGGGAAACTAATACAGCTCTAAAACAAAGTTTAATTTTTAAAAAACTGTGTACCTCTAAAAGAATGTTTTTGCTGCCTGTTTCTAATACTGTTGAAAGATTAATTTCTAGTTGACTATTAAGTCTTACAAGCCTTGGTGCCTTATAGAAAATGTTTCTGAAACAAGAAGTTCTAGTTCAGGGACAAAGCTGGTGTGGGCTTATGTGCGAGGATGGTGGTGGTGGTGGTGTGTGTTCTTTGCTCATTTTAAATCTGAGAGACCTTGTAGAAGTTATCTCATGATCTGGATAGTTTGGGGCATAAATATTAGGAGAACAGGACTCTGCCTCATACTGTTAGAACTGGCATGAACCAAAAAGAGGCAAACACTGAGCTATGAAAAACTGTGGTGGAAGGGAATCCCCAGAATGGGCAGAACTTCAAGTGATCCTTGTGATCGAACACCTCTTCTGGAAGTAAAGATGGCCTGAGTATGCATGTACTTGATTCATGAACGGTGGCTAATGGAATGATGGGCTAGTCATGGATTTAAAATGAACACATTTAGAAAATTACTGACGAAAGACATCTAGGGAACATGTATACAGATGGTCTCTTATAATGGGCACTGAGTGATTTGTGACTGACATAAATGCTTATAGAAGGCTTCATCTGTGAAGGAGGCTCTTAATGATAACATAGACAACTTGACCCATCATGGATGTCAGTCAGCTTTATATCCCAGACATGCCTGTTCCATGGGTTCACTACAAAGTGGTCATGGCCATCAAGAGTGGAGGTTATGCATAAGCACAACAACATGGACCTCCTGTCACCAAGGCTGATCTGGCTTCTAGATCCTCCACTGGGTATCCAACCTGACCATAGCAATGGACAATATCACTTACTAAGGGAACAGTTTGCAGCCTGCTTGTCAAGGAGGAGGTAGTACTTGTTAGGGACGGACTTATTTAGGAACATATTTGCCTTCCCTGCCTTCAGGGTTTCTGCCAATATCTTGGTTCATAGATTACAGATTGCTTATCCGTGGCATATAAAACATCACTTCTGACCAGGGGACTTATTTTACAGCAAAATAAGTGTGGCTTTGGACTTCTGCCGATGGAATTCACTCTGATCTTACTTTGTGTCCCATCCTCCCCAAACCATTATTTTGATAGAACCGTGCGATGGCATGAGGAAGGCTAAGTTACTGTGCCAACTAGGAAAAAAAATATTTTGTGAGGTTCAGTGCTATTCTATAGGATGCAGCTAATACCTCTTAAGCCAGCAGCTAATATTTGGTTCCATCCACATAGAATATGTTTAGGAACCAAGGGACAGAGATGAGATTGGTCTTTCTCACTATTTTTCCTAATAACCTACTGGTAGAATTTTTGTCTTTTGTCCCTGTGACCCTGGGCTTTATGAATTTTAAGGTTCTAGAGAGGATGGCTTCTACCAGGGAACACAGGGTTTTGATAAATTAGTTGCTTCCTGCCTATTTTGATTTCTAAATTATTCTAAACCATTCATCTGTCTCTGTGCTTCTGGTTGGGTTCAGGAAATGAAGAGCCTAGTGGGAGAGTGGAGAGAGGAAAAAAAGTGAGGTCAGGGTATTTATTTTCGCAGTCCCCTTCTTACGGTTAGCAAATTGGGGCCACTTGGTCTTTGCTTCTCATCTTATATGTGAAAAACCTGAACTGAGAGGTGATGTGATTTACCCAGAGGAATAATTTTAAAAGATTGTATTGATCAAACCCCAGAGGGAGTCTGGGTGGACCAGAGGTTATAAGTCAGACAACCTCCTGTACCATCAGGTGTCAAATAGGTGGGGAAGGTGTCAAAATTTTATAAAATATAACATATATTGGATTTTTAAGAACATGATAATGGTAATCTATATGTGTATTCTATTTTGTTTTATTGCTTGGTTAGGTCACATACTCATTTTTCACTGGGGACCATGCTGCTGAGCTGCATCTGCATATTGGGTGCCCCTTCAAGAGTACTTACACATTGGGCTTTCATGGCAGTGCAGTATGAATATGCTGCTTTAGGCAATATGTTGTGGGATAGGCAAGAGCATACATATTTTTGAAAATTCAACTATTCCTTAATTAGGCTGATCAAGAATTACTAATTGCTTCTTTTTAGAAAGCCCACTCACCCCCTTGCCTTTTCCCCAAATTAAACAAAAGTTGTGATTGCTTACCTTCATTTTTACTTGTTGAGAGATATTTAAAAAAATAAGATTGCGGTTTTGGGGTGGAGTCTTTTGGGTTTTCCACATAAAGTATCATATCATCTGCAAAGAGTGAGAATTTCACTTCTTCTTTGCCGATTCGGATGCCTTTTATTTCTTTTTGTTCTCTGATTGCTGTGGCTAGGACTTCTAGTACTATGTTGAATAGCAGTTGTGATAGTGGACAACCCTGCCGTGTTCCTGACCTCAGGGGGAAACTCCCAGTTTTTCCCCGATGAGAATGATATTCACTATGGGTTTTTCATAGATGGCTTTTATGATATTGAGGTATGTACCCTCTATCCCTGCACTCTGAAGAGTTTTAATCAAGAATGGATGCTGTACTTTGTCAAATGCTTTTTCTGCATCTATTGAGAGGATCATATCATTCTTGTTCTTTCTTTTGCTAATGTATTGTATCACATTGATTGATTTGCAGATGTTGAACCAACCCTGCAGCCCAGGGATAAATCCCACTTGGTCATGGTGAATAATCCTTTTAATGTACTGTTGGATCCTACTGGCTAGTATTTTGGTGAGAATTTTTGCATCCATGTTCATCAAGGATATTGGTCTGTAATTCTCCTTTTTGGTGGGGTCTTTGTCTGGTTTTGGGATCAAGGTAATTGTGGCCTCATAAAACGAGTTTGGCAGTTTTCCTTCCATTTCTATTTTTTGGAACTGTTTCAGAAAAATAGGTATTAATTCTTCTTTAAATGTTTGGTAGAATTCCCCTGGAAAGCCAATGGCCCTGGGCTTTTGTTTGTTGGGAGATTTGTGATGACTGCTTCAATTTCCTTAGTGGTTATAGGTCTGTTCAGGTTTTCTATTTCTTCCTGGTTCAGTTTTGGTAGTTGATACATCTCTAGGAATGCATCCATTTCTTCCAGATTATCTAATTTGCTGGCATAGAGTTGCTCATAATATGTTCTTATAATTGTTTGTATTTCTTTGGTGTTGGTTGTGGTCTCTCCTCTTTCATTCATGATTTTATTTATTTGGGTCATTTCTCTTTTCTTTTTGATAAGTCTGGCCAGGGGTTTATCAATCTTGTTAATTCTTTCAAAGAACCAGCTCCTAGTTTCATTATCTGTTTTACTATTCTTTTGGTTTCTAGTTCATTGATTTCTGCTCTGATCTTTATTATTTCTCTTCTCCTGCTGGGTTTAGTCTTTATTTGCTGTTCTTTCTCCAGCTCCTTTAGGTGTAGGGTTAGGTTGTGTATTTGAGACATTTCTTGTTTCTTGAGAAAGGCTTATATTGCTCTATACTTTCCTCATAGGACCACTTTTTCTGCATCCCAAAGATTTTGAACAGCTGTGTTGTTATTTTCCATTTGTTTCCATGAATTTTTTTAATTCTTCTTTAATTTCCTGGTTGACCCATTCAACTGCTAGAACTCATACAGGAATTCAGTAAAGTGGCAGGATATAAAATCAATGCACAGAAATCAGTTGCAATCAGATCCTATTTATATACACCAACAATAAGACAGAAGAAAGAGAAATTAAGGAGTTGATCCCATTTACAATTGCACCCAAAACCATAAGATACCTAGGAATAGATCTAACCAAAGAGGCAAAGAATCTGTACTCAGAAAACTATAAAATACTCATGAAAGAAATTGAGGAAGACACGAAGAAATGGAAAAACGTTCCATGCTCATGGATAGGAAGAACAAATATTGTGAAGATGTCAATGCTTCCTCGAGCAATCTACACATTCAAAGCAATCCCTATCAAAATACCATCCACTTTTTTTGAAGAAATGGAACAAATAATCCTAAAATTTGTATGGAACCAGAAAAGACCCCGAATAGCCAGAGGAATGTTGAAGAAGAAAAGCAAAGCTGGTGGCATCACAATTCCGGACTTCCAGGTCTATTACAAAGCTGTCATCATCAAGACAGTATGGTACTGGCACAAAAATAGACAAAGAGATCAATGGAAGAGAATAGAGAGCCCAGAAAGGGACCCTCAACTCTATGGTCAACTAATCTTTGACAAAGCAGAAAAGAATGTCCAGTGGAAAAAAGACAATCTCTTCAACAAATGGTGTTGGGAAAATTGGACAGCCACATGCAGAAGAATGAAACTGGACCATGTCCTTACAACACACACAAAAATAGACTCAGTATGGATGAAAGACCTAAATGTGAGACAGGAGTCCATCAAAATCCTAGAGGAAAACACAGGCAACAACCTCCTTGACCTCAGCTGCAGCAACTTCTTCCTAGAAACATCACCGAATGCAAGGGAAGCAAGGGCAAAAATGAACTATTGGGACTTCATCAAGATAAAAAGCTTTTGCACAGCAAAGGAATCAGTCAACAAAACCAAAGGACAACCGATAGAATGGGAGAAGATACTTGCAAATGACATATCAGATCAAGGGCTAGTATCCAAAACCTATAAAGAACTTATCAAACTCAACACCCAAAGAACAAGTAATCTGATCAAGAAATGGGCAGAAGACGGGCGCCTGAGTGGCTCAGTTGGTTGAGCGACAGCCTTTGGCTCGGGTCATGGTCCTGGAGTCCTGGGATCGAGTCCCATACCGGGCTCCCTGCTCAGCGGGGAGTCTGCTTCTCCCTCTGACCCTCCCCCCTCTCATGTGCTCTCTCTCTCAAATAAGTAAATAAAATTAAAAAAAAAAAAGAAATGGGCAGAGGACATGAATAGACATTTTTCCAAAGAAGACATCCAAATGGCCAACAGATGCATGAAAAAGTGCTCAACATCGCTCGGCATCAGGGAAATCCAAATCAAAACCTCAATGAGATACCACCTCACACCAGTCAGAATGGCTAAAATTAACAAGTCAGGAAATGACAGATGTTGGCGGGGATGCGGAGAAAGGGGAACCCTCCTTCACTGTTGGTGGGAATGCAAGCTGGTGCAGCCACTCTGGAAAACAGTATGGAGGTTCCTCAAAAAGTTGAAAATAGAGCTACCATATGACCCAGCAATTGCACTACTAGGTATTTACCCCAAAGATACAAATGTAGTGATCCGAAGGTGTATGTGCACCCCAATGTTTATAGCAGCAATGTCCACAATAGCCAAATTATGGAAAAGCCAAGATGTCCATCAACAGATTAATGGATAAAGGAGATGTGATACACACACACACACACACACACACACACACACACACACACACACTAGAATATTATGCAGCCATAAAAAACCCGAAATCTTGCTATTTGTAATGACGTGAATGGAACTAGAGGGTATTATGCTAAGCGAAATAAGTCAATCAGAGAAAGACATGTATCATATGATCTCACTGATATGAGGAATTCTTAATCTCAGGAGACAAACTGAGGGTTGCTCGAGTGGTGGGGGGTGGGAGGGATGGGGTGGCTGGGTGATAGACACTGGGGAGGGTATGTGCTATGGTGAGTGCTGTGAATTGTGTAAGACTGTTGAATCACAGACCTGTACCTCTGAAACAAATAATACATTATATGTTAACAACAACAAAAAAAGAAGATAGTAGGAAGGGAAAAATGAAGGGGGGGAAATCGGAGGGGGAGACGAACCATGAGAGACTATGGACTCTGAGAAACAAACTGAGGGTTCTAGAGGGGAGGGGGTGGGGGGATAGGGGGTTAGTCTGGTGATGGGTGTTAAAGAGGGCACGTTCTGCATGGAGCACTGGGTGTTATACGCGAACAATGAATCATGGAACACTACATCAAAAACTAATGATGTAATGTATGGTGATTAACATAACATAATAAAAAAAACTAATGATGTAATGTATGGTGATTAACATAACATAATAAAAAAACTAATGATGTAATGTATGGTGATTAACATAACACAATAAAAAAACTAATGATGTAATGTATGGTGATTAACATAACATAATAAAATAAAATAAAATAAAATAAGATTGCGTGTGTGTGTGTGTGTGTGTAAACACTCTCATTTGGCTTGGGGTATCGTACTGATGTAGGAAAACAGGTGGTGATAAGGCAAGGATTCTAAATTGGAACAATGGTAGTGGTATTTGTAGATTAAGTGGAAAGGACATTCTTAGCATTTACACAAGCCATTGTTGAATTGGCTTGAATTTCAAGGAAGCCCTTCCCTTTGTTTGCTTGGGCCATTGAGTCAATTCTACAACACAGGGAGAGTTGTCAGTTCCTGAGAACAATTTTTCATTACCAGTGCCATCCTTATCCCCAGGTCTGTTTTGCATTGGCGATGTCAAGCAGTAATAAACATGTCTTAAAATAACATCATGCCTTTCAATACAAAAGGTTCTTAATGTGCCCTTTGTCACACACTTAAATAAATCCTGTAGGAGCACTCACTCCATAATGTGCCGAAAGGCAGCCGTTTCTGTGAAAGAGAAAAACCCATTAACTGTTTACAGACTCAAAGTAATAGCAATGAGTAGAAAATGTATCTCTTGTGACCCTTCCTAGTTTCGGGCTTCCCTTTCTTCATTAATGCCTATTGTCTGCAGCTCTCTCTCTCTCTGTCACACACACACACACACACACACACACACACACACACACACACGCACGCACGCACACACGGTGTGCATATGCCCAAAGCTTGAGTAAATTGGAGCAGTAGGAGGTAACATAAACCTACCATGCCCACTCTCAATGAACTCCCCTCATATCTATCCCTAGAATATAAGAAAAGCCATTATAATTAGTTCAAAACTTTATTCTGTTTAGTATTTCCCCTCTGACAGAGACAGTCCAGTTTACTTTCTGACAGTTTAATATTACAACATATAAGGCAAATTTTCAAACATCTCATAGTGCTTGAATGACTTGCCATGGACTATCAACACTAAATTACTAAGCTTTTCTTACATCTACTTTGTAATTAATTAACACACAAATTTTCAAATAGATTATATCATATAAAATCCAAAATGTATACAATTATATGCCTTTCTTCTGTAGGCATTCAGTTATCTTCTCTGGAGGCAATCCCTGTTCTTATTTTGTGTGTAATTTTCCAGAGATTATAAAGAGAAACTTATACATACACATTTATGGAAAAATGAATATGTATGTATGCTTTTTTACATAATACTTTACTCAAACTATATTAATAGAATTGTTTTAACAACACACATATGGATAGCATCTGCATAGTATTTTTGTATGTGGATATATCTTAATTGATTTAGCTAGTCCATATTTTATGAACTATAGTTTACCTTTTTAGCTATTATAAGTATTGATGAAATAAGTACTCATGTGCCAAAAATAAGTTTGAAATGTGTGAAAAAAATACAAATTTCTAAAAATGTAATTATTGTTTTAAATGGTATATGCATTTTCAGTTATGATGGATATACCAAATTGCCATCCATAGATGTTGCATCAATTAATGTGTCCACCAAAAATGTATGGGAGTGCTTTTCTCCTCATGTATTTGTAAAACAGGGTATGTGCTTTCTGATCATTCTAATTTGCATGTCTCTTATTTTACAAATGATATTAAGCATATTTTCAAATGTTTAAGAGTTATTCAAATTTCTGTTCTTGGAATAGTTTGTCCATTGTTCCTTTTGCTGTTGGGTTGCTGATTTATTTGTAGGAATTTCTATTTTAGTAAATTACTTCTTTTCTTAATGTGTGTTGCCAACATTTCCCCTGTTTTTTCATATGTATTTTACTATTGACAGCAGTGTTTTTGCCCTGCAGATATGTCTGACTTTAATAGTTGAAATTTTCAATCTTTTCTTTTATGGCTATTGGGTTTTGTATCATACTTAGGTGTTCAGCACTCCAACTTTATAAATAAATTCTCTCATGTTTTAAACTTTTAATGGTTACACTTTTCATGTTTAAAAACTTAATCTACCTGAACTTTATTTTATTGTATGAAGTGAGTAGGGATCAAATACTATATTATTCCGGATAGTTATCAGTGGTCTCGCATCATTTTTGACCAATCCATTATTTCCTCTTTGATACATAATGCTACCTTTACATATACTTACATACAATAAATTTATTTGGAATTTAGATTTATTCTGGGTGTCTCCTTTCTGTTCCACTTAGTCTTCTTTTATTTCACTTATTGTTCAGATTTTTAATTACTATTTATCTTTCCATATGAATGGAGAATAAGTTTTTCTAAAAATTAGAATTGATAGTATAGTTATTGAGATCATTAAACTTGTAGGTTAATAGAGAGAGAATTGGCATCTTTATGATGTTCAGAGGCAGAATGACTTCTGATGGGTATATAGCACCTGACTACCAGACTACTTGTTCTTAAGTCCGGACTTTACCACTTAATATCTTTGTGACCTTTGGTAAGTAACTTTCCCTGTCTCTGCCTGGATGATAAAAAAAAGGAAGAAGAAGGAGGAGGAGGAGGAGGAAGAGGAGGAGGAGGAGAAGGAGGAGAAGGAGGAGAAGGAGAAGGAGGAGAAGAAGAAGGAGGAGGAGGAGGAGGAGAAGAAGAAGGAGGAGAGGAGGAGGAGAAGGAGAAGAAGAAGGAGAAGGAGAAGGAGGAGGAGGAGGAGAAGAGAAGGAAGAAGGAAGAAGAAAGAAGAAGGAGCGATGAGAGGGAGAGGGAGAAGAATAATCGTAGTACTGTCATAGGACACTTTTGAAGATTAAGAGTGTATATGCATAAAAGGCTTAGAACAGCTCACCATGCTCACTGTATAAGAAGTTTTACCTAATAATGAATCTTTCTTTTTTAAAGATTTTATTTATTTATTTGACAGAGAGAGACACAGTGAGGGAGGGAACACAAGCAGGGGGCGTGGGAGAGGGAGAAGCAGGCTTCCCGTGGAGCAGGGAGCCCGATGTGGGGCTCCATCCCAGGACCCTGACGACTGAGCCACCCAGGCGCCCCTTAATGAATCTTCCTATCCAAGAGAATGAGATGACTTTCCATGTATTAAAGTCTCATTTTGTGTTCTTTATAACATCTTAAGCTCATATATATATTCATATTTCATATTCATATATATCTTTCTTCATGTAAATCTCTCACACAATTCTTGTATTTATTCTTGGTTAATTGTTTTCTTTTTTGTGTCTGTTGTAAATGGAATTTCTTGTTTTTAATTTTTTATTGTGATATATAATGTATGCAATTATCTTTTTGCACCAATTTAAAGGGTACAATTTGGTGCATTGTAACAAATGCATTTTGCCATATAACAACCATCAAAATTATAATATAGGTTATTTCTGTCACCCCAAAAAGTTCCCATGTGCCTCTTTTCAGTTAGTCTTCTTCCCTTCCCCAATCCCTTACCTCTGGCAATCACGTAATGGCTTTCTACCTTTACAGTTTTACCCTTTCTAGAATTTTATATTAATGGAATTATGTAGTACATAGTCTTTTGTGGCTGACTTCTTTCATTTAGCATATTGTTTTTAAGATTCATCCATGATGTTGTACAGTAGTTATTTACTTTTTGTTGCTGAGTAGTGTCCCATTTTATGGATAAATACCCCATATTTTGTTTGTTCATTTACCAGTTGATGGATAACTGGGTTGCTTCAGTTTTATGCTATTATGGCTTAAACTGCTCTGCTGTGAACATTCAAGTAGAATTCTTTGTGTGGACATAGGGTTTTATTTTTTCTGGGTAAAAACCTAGAATTGATACTGTTGGCTTATATGATAAATGTACTTTGAAAGACATTGCTAAAATGTTTTCCAAATATGGCTATATTATTTTGCATTTCTACCAGCAATATAGGAGTGCTCCACTTTTTCTACATTCTCACCAACACTTGGTATTTTCAGCCTTTTAAATTTCAGTCAGTTTAGTGAGTGTGTAGTGGTATTTCACTGTGGTTCTAAGTTGTATTTCCCTAATTACTAATGATGATGAGCATTTTTCATGTGCTTATTGTTTACTTCTTTAGTTAGTTTATTATTATTGAGTTATAAGAGTTTACATATTCTGGATATAGTTCTTTATCAGATATATTTTTTCCTAGTCTCTGGCATTCCTTTTCATTTTTTTTTAACAGTATCTTTTGAAGAGCAGAAGTTTCTAATTTTGAGGAATTCCAAACTAAGAAATATTTACTTAACCTAATATCACAGAGATTTTCTTACATGTTTCCTTCTAGAAGTTTTAGTTTTAACTTTTATGTTTACATTTATTCTTTTTTTAGTTCACTTCTTTGCAGCTGATGTGAAGTAAGAGTCAGATTTTGTTGTTGTTTTTCCTTCGGGCATATGGACATCCAATTGTTCCAGCATTATTTTTGAAAACATTATCTTTTTTCATTGAATTACTTGGCGCTTTTGCTTAAAATTAATGTGAGTCTATGTCTGGGCTCTTAATTATATCCCATTGATCTTTTTTACCCTTACCTCAATACCAAATTATTTTGAGTATTGTTCCTTTGTAATAATTTTTGAAATCACTTAGTGTGGGTTCTCCAAATTTGTTTAATTTTTTGAAATTATTTTGGCTATTCTAGTTCCTCTGCTTATGAATTTTAGAATCAGCTTGTTAATGTCTTCAGAAAAAAACAGCATCTGTATTTTTACTGGGGATATATCTATGGATCAATTTGATTTGGAACGCATCAAGAGATCAATTTAGGAAGAATTGACATCTTAAAATATTGGGTCCCCTTATTTATAAACATGTCATATCTCTCCATTTTTCAGGTCTTCTTTAATTTCTCCTAGCAAGGTTTTATAGTTTTCAGTATACAAGTGTTGCACATTTATTAAATTTAACCTTAAATATTTCATATTTGTAGGTGTTATTAAAATGGAATTTTCAATCTAATATAGCTTGTTGCTGATGTTAAGAAACACAACTGATATTTTTAAGTTGTACTTGTGTCTTGTGACTCCACTAAACTCACTTTTTTTGTTCTAGTAACTTTTTTGTAGATTCCTTATGATTTTCTACATAGAAAGTTATGTCATATGTGAATAGTTTACCTCTTCTTTTCCAATAGATATGTCTTTAATTTTTATCTTACCTTATTGCGCTTGGCTGGACCTAGAATACAATGGTGAATACAATGGCCCAGCAGTGTGATTTTTTTGGCCAATAGAGGTTAGAAGAGGGTTGAATGGGATGTCCTCATTTCCACTTTTTGCCATTGCTATAAGAAAATGCTAGGCTAGCCTTATGGAGGATCAGAGATGTGGACTAAGCCCACCTATAGAAGGTAAATAAGCCAAACTGAGTCAAGTTAAGTCCAATCTAGAGCACCAGGTTAACCTAGCCAGCAAATCCCAGGTGAATAAGTGAGTGATTTATGTAGATCAGCAGAGCTGCCTAATGACCACCTCAGATGTATGAGCAATAAGTACTTGCTTTATGTCACTGAAGTTTCCCTGTTGCTATGTAGTATTATTGTGGTGATAGATAAAGGATATGCCCATTAAATGAAAAAATCTTATTTGAATTCTTTCATTATTTCACCACACATTTATAGACTTTTTAAGTGGATGGAGGAAGCTTTAAGTCTAAAAGTCTGCTTCTTGATATATCTCATCCTGTCTTGATCTTCCTACTCCATGCCCCATGCTGGTGAATTTTCAGGAAAATCATCACTTCCACCTGTCAAACTTTTAAATTTGTATATTTTAAACCTGTATTAAATTTTAATAGTTTATGAAAGATTCTCTTTGGAGCTCTTGAATCAACAATGATCTTCATTGTCCTATCTTTTTAAAACAAGTGTTATCAGTTAAAATGAAATTACATCTTGTTTAAACATTTTAATCTAGTCCATGAAAGTTAATAAATTGCCTTAAAATTATTCAAGTAAGTTACTTTATAACTGAAATTGATATCAAATAGATATATACACATGCAAACACAAACCACATGCATATTTATGTAGATAATTAAATGTTCAGCTGACTTTATACTTTTGCCTTCAAAAAATTATGGCTTTTGCCACTTATGTAGTATGAATCCTTCAACCAATAAAGGCTTTTCTAAGAGAATTTAACCTTGCATTTTCTCTTTCCTGCTTTAATTTCAAATATGCAATCTCAACATTATATTAATACATATTTTTGCATTTAATATGTAATAAAGTGAGTTGGTAAACATTAAGTTGTAATAGTGATAAGCTTTTAATGTAGTTAAATATGGCAAAACAAATCAGTACTGGTTCTTAATTGATTTTGATTGTATTGTGTAGACAATGTCATTGGATTATGTGTTCATTATGGAAAAGAAAGCAAAATCCAAACAAGTAAACCAGCCATCTAGCATTTTCAGCCCTTGTGTCTATCCACATGCACTCTCCAATGTGAATATTAAAGCGAATTAATTTTGAGCCACTGACAGTAGTAGATGTCATTTCCTTAAGAATCTGTTCAGTTACCCTGAATGTAGAAATAATCTGAAAATATTCTGATGCAGACCAACTAATTGCAAAAGGAGATGCCCTGGTGTTTTCAAAATTATAATTCAAAAGGCATGATTCAGTATACCAAGACAATATTGAAACACATTCGAATGTTGAATAGTTTAACATATAGCCATATATATTTTCCCCTCTGTGTATATTTGTATTATCTGAAAGTAAGCATCAAGCAAGAATGGAAATTCCAAGATATCAGTTCAAAATAACGTAACTTTGTTGGCTGTAAGGGGATTTAAAGAAGATATATTTTCATTCTGAAAAACTGGGAATGACATCAATGAATACTGTCTAATTTGAGCTCAGTGATTCTCAAATGTACATATAACTTCACTGGAGCAAAGGTAAAAGTTCAAAAAAAAATAGGAATTACCTGAATCGTTTTATAGTTCATGATTTTTTATGCTAAAATATCAAGTTGATTGTTATGAGGTCAGTTTCCCTAGACCAGAACCTAAGTTAGAGATTCCTGTGCAAATGACTTTTTTTTTTTTTTTTTTTTGAGGGCATGCTCTCAGGAGAAACTGTAAGGAAGTGACAGAAGCCAAACAGAATAGATGAAGAAGCTGAAAATGAATGAGATTTTAGCAGAAGGTTAGGCTCAGCCTGATCTCACATGGAGCTCTAGAGATGAATGGCACCCTGAAGTTCTCCCATTGAGATAAATTTGATTTTGAACCCCTGTTATCAGTTATTGGCTATGGGCCAGGCTCCTCCCTGGGATGGGTGGAAGCTTCCATAACCACAAAGACATTGCTGGGAGAAGTATCTCCCCTTGCCGCAGGACAATTCTTATCTGGAGAAGGGAGCAGCTGTGAGCCCTTGTAGCCAAAACTTAGAGTAGCTGGGAGAGGGGTACACTTGGCAAGTAAGGAGGTCTAGGAAGGGAATTAACAGTGTCTACGACAGTTGCTGTGTAGGTTCAAACACTTGGTCAGATAAATTATTTTTACATTTCTGATGCTCTTTTAGCCCTCTATTTCTCATACTTCTTACTGCTTAAGATATTTCCCTATTTATTGTTTCAAACTAGTTCTAATCTAAGGAGGGCACGTGATGTAATGAGCACTGGGTATTATATGACTGATGAATTACCGAACTCTACCTCTGAAACTAAAATAATTGAATTTAAATTAAAAAATAGATTTCACATACATATTACTTTTGAAACTAACATTAATTATATGATGTTAACAAGTGAATTATTGTTATCCCATTTGCTGGGTGAATAAACTGAGGAATAAAGAAAAAAAGATGTCTACATTTTGAGAAAATTATACCATGTTTCTGAATATTCAATTTAGCACAACATCTATCAATTTATTAATTACCTACCGTTGCTTAATGAAAAGTGAATTTTTCTACAAATGACATTTATTAATTCATCAAAGACGTATGGTGAAAAAAAATCCTTAAATGTAAATGTTTCTTTTTTTAAAGACTATTTGAGAGAGAGGGAGAGTGAGAACAAGCAGGGGGAGGGGCAAAGGGAGAGGGGGAGGGAGAAGGGGAGGGAGAGGGGGAGGGAGAAGCAGACTCCCCGCTGAGCGCAGAGCTAGATATGCGGGGCTGGACCCCAGGACCCTGAGCTCATGACCTGAGCTGAAGTCAGGCACTTAACCTATTGAGCCACCCAGGTGCCCTTCCTTAACTGTTTCTAAGAAAAGTTTTCTAAATGGAGCTTTATCTGTGAGGTATGAAGTTCCCCTAGGGTGCCTGGGTGGCTCAGATGGTTAAGCGTCTGCCTTCAGCTCAGGTCATGATCCCAGGGTCCTGGGATTGAGTCCCACGTTGGGCTCCCTGCTCCTTGGGAGCCTGCTTCTCCCTCTGCCTCTCTCTCTCTCTCTCTCCCTCTGTCTTTCATGAATAAATAAATAAAATCTTAAAAAAAAAAAGTTCCCCTAAAATAGAACTTTGGAATAAGAACAGGGATAATCTTTTTCACAGAGGATGCACAAAATAGGCTATATTTGCTAGGAAAACTGGCGTATTGTGTGACATATTCTTTTTTATTTCCTTATATTTAGTAAACTAATCATTTAAAAACTACTGTGAACTGATGGTCACATTGAATTTTTATGGAAACAAGCATTTTGGTTTTTATAAAAACTGTTTTCCTTCTTTTTCTGTTGTGATTTATGTTTATTCTAGAAGATTTAGGGGGAAAGGTCTAGTTTTATTTCCTTATTTATTCTTTATACTCAGGGAATATCAGCAAAAGTGACCTTAATTTGGGCAGCTTTATTGATCAATTTCCTTTCTCTGGAGATATTTGGAAACCTGAAAATATCAAGGTGAAATTAAACTCTTTTACTTTTAAAGATCTTATTTATCTATTTATTTGACACACACAGAGAGAGAGAGCACAAGCAGGGGGAGCAGCAGAGGGAAAGGGAGAAGCAGACTCCCCACTGAGCAGGGAACCTGATGTGGGGCTCCATCCCAGGACCCGAGCCAAAGGCAGCCGCTTAACCGACTGTGCCACCCAGGCTTCCGGAAATTAAACTCTTTATACTTAAAGGGTTGCATGAAGTTATACATTGGCCTGATGACTTCCAAATTCACATTGTCAACGCTGGGAGTCAAGCCCAGTGAACTTTTCCTGACAAAAGTTCAGAATAAGATTATGAGTGTTCCATCTTCTTTTAATAGTCAGGTTTCTCCCTACATTTTTCTCTTTATTTCTTTGTAAGAAAAAGAAACCTTCGCCAAAAGTGAGGGGGAAAGTAGTGCATTTTAATAGACTGTAATACCATTCCTTGATGAATTCAAATTATAAAATAAGTCATATACCTTATGAATAAATATATTACATTACCAAATTAAATATTTCCAGGTTGTTGTATATCATGGTAACCCAAATCCTTCGCATTGAATTATGCCATAATTTCCAAGGAAAGCATCACTGTGCTGCTGCTCTATAGCCGACATGCACTCCAGACCTCACTCTGGGACCTTAGCCTCAGGTGCAGGGACAGGGGACAGTGTTCCTACCCTGCCTGGTTGATTGATGGAATGGGAGGAAGGGCCTCATTGAGGCTGTAAGGATGGGCTTCTTGGCATTTAGATGCGTTTCTTTTTCTCATAGATAGGAATATCCTTGCTCTTGAAGGTAATAGGGTGTCATTATCATAGCGTACACATATTTTACTGCCAAGCAACCATTATGAATTTGAAGCCCATGTTCTGCTACATTTATTTTGCTCATTGTGCATATATTCTCCCCTCTAAGTATTATGGAGAAACTTTGTCTAATCACATTTCATTTACGGTGAAAGAAGTTTTGCATTAGAAGTGACAAAGGGAGGAACCGGCATTGGCAATGCAGCAGTTCACCATGTAAAGCTTTTGTCATCTGACAATTACAGATAAACTTTGTTGGTACATGATAACGGAATGCATGAAGTTTCTGAAACTCTTTGGCAAAGCAGCACACTATTTGTACCCCATTACTTAGGAGTTCCTTATTTTCTACTGTCAATTTAACAAACTAAAAACATTTCAAGATAGGAGCCTGGCCCTTTATTTCTATGTCTCTGCTACAGTATATAGTCTGTTGTTAGCTATGTTCACACCAGCTTTTGGGAGAACTGAATTGATTTTGTGAGAAATGTGCCTATTGCTCTATGATAGTGTTTGCATGACCAGAGTGTTGGGTTAAGTTAGTTGACATGTATTGTGTTTGAAGTTGGAAGAGAAAAGTTTAAAAAATCCAAACACTCTTGTAAAGCTGATGGAAAGAAACCCTCTGATTTCAAATGCACCCTCTACCACAGTGGCTTCTGGTGGTGGACTGAGACCGTGTCGCTGTGTAGCAAGTGACTTTTTATTAATATATCAATTAATATTAGCCATGGTGTGTCCTTTCCCAAGCTCATAATTTATACTTATGTCTGAAGGTGGCATATTTTCTTTAACAGTATGCTTGAATATGAATGCAGAAATGTCTACTGGTAAGTAAACAGCAACACCTAAACTTTAAAAAGCATTGAGTTAAAACACTTCAAAGAAACTTTGTAAACTGATGTGGATTAGAATTAGTACCTCTTATAGTAGGAAGGGAAAAATGAAGGGGGTGAAATCAGAGGGGGAGAGGAACCATGAGAGACTATGGACTCTGAGAAACAAACTGAGGGTTCTAGAGGGGAGGGGTGTGGGCGGGATGGGTTAGCCGGGTGATGGGTATTAAGGAGGGCACGTATTGCATGGAGCACTGGGTGTTATATGCAAACAATGAATCATGGAACACTACATCAAAAACTAATGATGTAATGTATGGTGACTAACATAACATAATAAAATAAAATTAATTTTAAAAAGTTAAAAAAATTGGTACTTCTTTCAAAAGCAAAGCTTCCTTAAAATTGCAGAAGACTGATTAGTTTCATACCAGTCAAAGAATAAGACACAATGGATGAATTTAATTTTGTCCTCTTGAGGTTAACACCATCATTTTGTTGAACAGCTCCTGACACTCTGGCATTTCTACACTCCTTTGGTAGAGAGAAAAGGAAAGAGCTTATGGTTTAATTCATAAATGTCACTATTTTAGACAAAATGGATCTTTAATGCATTTTTTTTCCAAAGGCATGCCCTAGCCAGTTACTTCTGTGGAGTGAGAGAATACACTCTATCTCAGGAAATAATGCTGAAATCAGTGGTTTACCAGTCTGAGAATCCAGGCTTATATTAATGTAAACTGACTGGCCTGGGAATATTTTCAGAATTATTACTTGTTTTATTTAAATTACTTTAAAGTTGGTTTTCAACATTTCATCATTTTTATATAATTAGTTTTTAACGACTTAAGTTATGATAGTAATGGCCCTTTTGAATGATGAACTTTGAAGGATACTAGACTTTTTGATTTAAGAGCATTTGCTATTCTGATTATGTCAAATGGTGACATCAGAGTTTGACCTGGAAACTATGAATGCATAATTGTGTGATCAGGTCAGTGCAAAATTGGCCAAAGGCTTTTGAAATTAGAGAAAATTGCCTCCAGTAGACTTGGATGATAGCTGACAAAGGAACTGAACCAAGTAACCAATCACATGCTTATGTCCAGTTATGAGTTTATTCAGTCACTCCATGTGGTGCTTCATATGTCAATGGTGTTTTGCTCAGTAACATGATCCATTTATCAGCTGCTCATAAACTTGGAGGTATTTTTTTCTTCAGGTGTGTATTTGTATAGTCTTTATGTTGAGAGCATATATTGGGCTTAGTTATATATATCTTTTAACTTTTTATTTTGAAATAATTATAGATTTACAGGAAGTGGCAAAAATGTATGGGGAGATACCATATACCTTTCACCCAGTTTCCCCCAATGGATACATCATTTGTAACTATAGTATAATATCAAAACCAGGAAATTAACATTGATACAATCCACAGAACTTATTTAGATTTCATCAGTTTGACACACACTTTGTGTATGTGTGTGTGTGTGTGTGAGTGTGTGTAGTTCTATGCAATTTTATCACTTCTGCAGATTTGTGTAATTATCCTGACAGCCAAGATACAAAAGTATTCTATCACCAAAAGGCTTGTTCATGCTACCATGTATGGGCACATCTATCCCTCTCCTTCCCATGCCTAAAGCATGGCAGGCACTAATCCATTCTACCTGTCTATGCTATTTCAGGACTATAAATGGAATTATACAGTATATGACCTTGTGAAATGGGCTTTTTCATCCTGTGTAATTCCCTTGAGATCAATCCATGTTTTGGTGTTCAATGATGAGTTCTTTTCTACTGTTAAGTAGCAATCCATGATATGGAAGTACCACAGTTTGTTTAGTCATTAACCCATTGAAGAACATCTGGGTTGTTTCCCATTTTTGGCTGTTACAAATAAAGCCACTTCCAACATTCGTGTACATATTTTTGTGTGAACTTAAATTTCCATTTTTACAGGATAAATGTCCAAGAGCACAATTGCTAGATTGAACTCTAAGTGCATGTTTAGTTTGAGAAAAAAACTTCCAAATTATTTTTCAGAGTAGCTGTACCATCATTTTTATTTTAGCCATTCTAATAGCTATGTCATGGTATCTCATTGTGGCTTAAATTTGCATTTCCCCAATGACTAATAGAAAATCTTTTCATGTGCTCTTTTGCCACCTCTATATCCTCTTTGGTGAAATGTGTCTTTGTCTTTCCCCATTTTCTAATTGATTTTTTTTTTTACTGTTGAATTTTGAGAGTTATTTATATATTCTAGATACACATCCTTTGTCAGATAGATTTTCTCCCAATCTGTAGCTTCTTTATGTATTTTCTTAACAGGGTCTTTTGAGGAGCACAGTTTTTAATTTTGAAGTTCAATATATAAATTTTTCCATTTTTGATTGTGTTTTTGGTGTCAAGTCTAAGAACTCTTCGCATAACCTCTAAATTCCAAAGATTTTCTTTTTGTGGTTTCCTAAAAGTTTCATAGTTGTATTTTTTTTACACTTAAGTTTATGATCCATTTTCAGTTAATTTTCATATAGGTGTAAGATTTAGGACAAGGTTCTTTTTTTTTTTTTCCTGTGATGGATGCTTAATTGGTTCAGCACCATTTGTTGAAAAGGCTATATACTTCCTTCACTGAACTGGTTTTTCATCTTTGTTGAAATCATTGGGACATGTTTATGGGGGACTATTTCTAGGTTCTCTATTTTATTCCATTGATCTGTTCTGCCAATACTACATGATCTTGAGTACCAGAGTTCTATAGTCAGCATTAACATTGGGTAAAGTAATTCCTTTTACTTTATTCTTCCTTTTAAAAATTGTTTTAGCAATTCCTTTGCTTTTTGAAATATTTTTTTAGAATAAGATTATCTATGTACACAAGAGAAACTTGCTAGGTTTGAATTGAATTAAACCTATAGATCAATTTCAAGAGAATTGACACCTTTACTGTGTTGCATCTTTGAATTCATGAACACAGTATATGTCTTTATTATTTATTTAATCTCTTTCATCAACATTTTATATTAAGTATATAGGTCCTATACAGGTTTTGTTAGTTTCATACCAAAGTATTTCATTTTCTTTAGAGTAAATGTAATACTTGTATTTGATATTGTAAATATTGTAAATGATATTATATTTTAAATTTTGAGTTCCATATGTGTATTGTTAGCATATAGAAATGGGAGTGATTTTTTTTGTGTTGATCTTGTAACCTTGCAACCTTGTTGAATTAACTTCATAAGTCAAGAAGTTTTTGTATAGTCTTTGGGATGTTCTATGCAGAAAATCATGTCATCTACAAATAGAATAGTCTTAATTTCGGAGCTTATATACCTGTACTACTAAAGTTACAGCAAATACTTGTGTGTTTTTGAAATTTTTCTCCATATATGTTATTTCCTATAACTCTAAGCATATCAGTGATTTTCTGAAATAACTCTTAGGTCAACGTTCTTTTTTACAATTTATTTATTTATCTTAGAGAGAGAGAGAGAAAATGCACAGCAGGAGGAGGGGCAGAGGAAGAGGAAGAGAGAGAAAGAATTCTCTGAGCTAAGCAGGGAGCCCTTCGCAGGGCTTGATCCTAGGACACTGAGATCATGACCTGAGACAAATCAAGAGCTGGCCACTTAACTGACTGAGCCACCCAAGCACCCCTTAGGTTAATGGTTCTTAAAGGGTGGTTACGCACTCCCAGGAATCCTTTGAAACACTTTCATTGAATCCACAGGGTCAAAACTTTGTTCAAAATTATGCTAAGATATTATTGCCATTTTCACTTTTATTCTTTCATGAGCATGCAGTGGAATTTTCTAGAAGCTACATGACACATGACATCACAACAGATTTAGGAATCTAGCAGTCTTCTATTATGTCACATATTGAAGAGATTTGCAAAAGTGCAAAATAATGTCACTCACTAATTTTTTTGTTTTGAAAAATAGTTATTTTTCATAAAAATAGTTTATGTATATTAACATGCAATACATTTATTACTTTACAAATGAATTATTAAATAAATATTTAAAATTTCCTCAAAAATTAAAATAATTTTTCATATAAAAAGAATTGATCAATATAACCCCCATAAAAAAAGCTCTTTCAAGTCTTTTCTTTTTTTTTTAAGTAGGCTCCATGCCTAGTGTAGAGCCCAGTCTGGTCCTCAAACCCACAACTCTGAGATCAAAAGCTGAGCCAAAATCAAGAGTTAGACACGCAACCAACTGAGCCACCTAGGTGCCCCAAGCTCTTTAAGATCTTTAAGAATTTTTAAAGGTTTAAAGGGGTTCTGAAATGAAAGTTTAAGAATTTCTAATTTAGGCCAATCCTATTTAAATGAATTCTCTGAGTTACCAATTTATCATCCAGCACATTGCCTGGTGTTAAATAAATATAGGTTAATTTTAGGAAAATATCTTTTTATCTTGCTAGTTTATGGCAGAGGAGAAGATTTCTGTCATCTTTACAACTCCTTTAAATGAAATCTTCTGTGAAAGTCCAATATTTAAAAGTAAGAATTACAGGGATAGGCTTGGAGTTTATGCTGTTTGAATTTCTATTTTCACACCATGGGGTCAAAATAGGACAAATCTTAGGGATCCTTTGAGTGTAATATGAAAATAATGATTATAGAGAATTAATTGTATAGCTACGTAAATAAGGCATGGTTGCTATGTGTTATCAACACTGGACATTTAAATCCAGAAACTTGTTTAGTGGCTGATGCAGGATATGGACATGACTTCAGATCATTTTTGAAAGCGTAGTCATTGACGTAAACTTTATCAACAGAAAAAAAAAGCTTTATTTCCATGGGACCGTACTCACTTCATGTATTTCATATCTAAGTGTATTCAAACAAATACCTGAATTCCACATAATGGATAATGAATATATAAGAATATTTAGTTAAGCAAGAAATCACTGACAATTCTGTGTTTCTGAGGAAAAGAAGAATGTATGAAAGGTAAGAGGAAGGCTGCTTTAATTGCAGAAAGTAAGGAAAGTGACCAGTTAGGAGCAATGTTTAACAACATTCTTTTCATTGCTTTGAATTATGCCAAATTATTATCACTTTAAATATTCTCACCCACATAATTAAGCACTTGCAGGTACTTAGTGATTATGTTTGCCGAGTTAAGGAAGTGTTATAAACTTATAAGACTCATCCACCAGACTAGATCATCACTGGAAGAAACAACATGTGTTTTTCCTGAGGCTATTCCAGAAATGAAAAAGAAAAAGATGATTATATTAACAAATGCACAACAACAACAACAAAAGCACAACAACTTGATGGGCTATTTTAAGACAATTGCTTATTAAGCCAAGAAGCCTTCTGCACAGTCTGACTTGCCACATTGTGTATTCTTGTGGGATTCCATGTGCTGTGACATTGGCCCTGGTTGGCTGCGGCAGGAGTGATTTCCAGCTTTTTTCTTATCTCAAGGCAAGGCAGAAGGCAAACAATGAAAGCCAGCATGTCACCTAGGACCCTGTTTCTCACAGTCAGCAGGAAACACATTCTTCATAAGATTGCTATTTTTATTTACCAAAAAATGTGGGGCTGTTTGTTGTATCATCATTAAAGCCATCAGAGGATAAGAAAAAGTTGATGGATAACTTCCTGATGTAAATGAGTATCTTTTTTTTTTTTTAACTCCCCTAAGTGTAGAGGTCAGTAAAACACCCTAGTGTGGTGATACGTATTTTAGTACTTATAAGAAGAAACCTGGACAATAATGTTCCAAGCTTGGTGAAGAACAAGGCAAAGCAAAGGAAGATGGATTGAGGAAAAGTGAAGTGAAGTACTTTCATCTAGTGATGAACTACATGTTCTTATTAATATTTGTACCTTATCAGTTGAAGTTTTTTTTATGTTGGCAGTAATTCCAGAAGAGGTTTTCTTATGCCAGGACTTCTTAGCCCGGGAGCAAGAGAGGCCCCCATGCGCTATAGATTTCCATGCCTCCTTGTCCTACCAAATACATGGTATATTATTACCTGCTTATTTTCCTCTTCCTGAAACCTCTGAGAAGTCAAGGTCAATGAAAGCAAAGATTTCTGTTTTTTTTTTACTACTATAAATCCAGTGCACAAAATAGACAGTCACTGTTTTTTTTTTTTAAGATTTTATTTATTTATCTGACAGAGAGATACAGTGAGAGAAGGAACACAAGCAGGGGGAGTGGGAGAGGGAGAAGAAGGCTTCACGCTGAGCAGGGAGCCCGATGCGGGACTCCATCCCAGGACCCTGAGATCATGACCTGAGCCAAAGGGAGATGCTTAACAACTGAACCACCCAGGCACGCCAACATTCACTATTTGTTTGTTGTATGTGTAACTATGTAAAGTTTCCAAAAATAAATGTTTATTTTTGGTTGTTTTGCTCTTTATTAGCTGAAAGAGGTGGTTCCTAGTCAACAACACAGACTTTCAAGGAAAAGTCAACAAGAAGCATACAAAAAATTCCCTGTAACTGTCTTATAGACACACTTACAGAAATTATGTCTCTAGTAACATTCCTACATGCAGGACAAATACCAGAAATTAAACATCAACTCTAGTAAAATTTAAAGACTTCTGCCAACCTATAGCAACAGTTCTCAAACTTTTTAGTCTCAGGACTACTTTGCACTTTTAAAATTTATTGAGGATCCCCAAAGAATTTTTTGCTTATGTGTGGTGTATCTATAGATATTTACCATATCAGATATTAATACTGATAAAATGTAAAACATTTCTTTAATAATTCATTAAAAAATAACATTGAATGTTTTTCTAGGCAATTACTATAGTTCCCAAAACAGAAAGTGAAAGAGTAGCTTTTTTTTTTTTTTACAATTTGGCAAATTCCTTTAATGTCTATCTTAATAGAAGGCAGCTAGATTCTCATACCTGCTCCTATATTCAATCTGTTGCAATATCTCATATCATGAGATTAAAAAAGACAAATTCTTCTTGTTTAAATAAGAAGATCCACAAAATACCTATACTTAACATTATACTTAATGATTAAACACTGAATACTTTCCCCTTAAGATTAGGAACAAGGAAAACTCAGCTCATACCTTTCTTATTCAACATAGTACTGGAAGTGCTAGCCAGCACTATAAAGAAAGAAAAAGCAATAAAAGGCATACAGATTGGAAAGCAAAAAATAAAACTGTTCATATTTGCAATGGCATAATTATCTACATAGAAAATCCCAAGGAATCTACAAGCCAAAGCCAAAACCAAAACCAACCAACCAACCAAATAAACAAAACCCTTCAAAATTGTTAGAACAAATAAGTGAGTTCAACAAGGTCATAGGATGCAAAACTTACACTTTAACACACTATATTTCTATGTTTTAGCAATAAAAATGTGGACATAAAAATTAAAAATACAATATGATTTATAGTCACAAAAAATGAAATACTTGGGTGTAAATCTAACAAAACGTATTAATACAGAACTTGTGGGCTTAAAATTAAAATGTAATGAAAGAAAGAAAATGACATAGATAAGTGTTCGTGAATTGGAAGACTCAACATAATAAAGTTATCAATTCTCCCCAAATTTATGTAACACAATTCCTACCAAGATACCAGCAAGATTTTTTTCCAGATATAGACAAAATTATTCCAAAATTCATATGGAACTGAAAAAGACTTACAATAGCTAAAAATTTTGAAACAGAAGAAAAAGGTGAGAAGAATCTTACTATATAGGTTCAGTAATCAAGATTGTGTGGTATTGGCAGAAGGAGAGATTATTGGAACAGAATAGAGAACCTAGAGATAGGCCCACACAAATATGCCCAAGTGACGTTGGACAAAGGTGCAAAAGCAATTCAATGAAGAAAGGATAGCTTTTTTGACAAATGTGCTAGACATCCAAAGGCAAAAAAAAAAAAAAAATTGAACCTCAGTCTGAACCTTACACCCTATACATCAACTAAGTTAAATTGAATCATGAAGTTAAATGTCAAATTATAAAATTTTTAGGGAAACATAAGAGACAATCTTCAAGGTTTAGGGCTAGGCCAATAGTTCTTAGACTTAACATCAAAAACATAACCCATAAAAGAAATAATAATAAACTCAACTTCATCAAAATAAAAACTTTTGCTCTCTGAAAGAACCTGTTAAGAGGATGAAAAGGCAAACTACATAGTTGGAGGAAATATTTGCAAGTGACATATCTAATAAAAGACCCTGTCTAGATTTCATGAAGAATGCTCAAAGCTCAGCAGTAAAAAAAAAAGAAACAATTCAGTTAGAAAATGTGCAAAAGATATGAAGAGACACACTTCACCAAAGAGGATACACAAGTGGCAAATAAGCACAGCAAAAGTTGATTCAATCTCATTATCTATCAGGGAAATGCAAATTTAAGCTGTGATGACCCATCGCTATACAGTTATCAGAGTGGCTAAGATAAAAAATAGTGACACAACCAAATTCTGGCAAAGATGTGGAGAAACTGGTTCACTTACTTGCATATTGTTGGTAGGAATGCATAATGGTCTGGTCACTGGTAGACAGTTTAATAGTTTCTTAAAAACTAAACATGTGGCTACCATATGACTGAACAATGGCACTCTTGGACATTTATCTCAGCTCAATGAAGGCAAGTTCACACAAAAGCTTGCATACAAATGTTTATAGTAACTTTGTTCATAATAGCCAAAAACCGAGTCAGCTCTGATGTTCTTCAACAAGTGAATGGCTATACATGCTGTGGTGCATCCATATCATGGAATATCAGGACAAACCAATAATTTCTGTGGATATCCAAATACCAAAAGATTATATATTGTATGATTCAATTTGTACAGCATACTTTAAATGTCAAAATTATAGAAACAGAGAACTGATTATTGGTTGCCAGTTAAAGACAGCAGACAAATTAGAAGAGGGAAGTCATTACTGCTATTAAAGAGTAACAGGAAGAATCCTCCTTGTGACAGAATTGTTCTGTATCTTGACTGTATCAGTGTCAGTATCCTTGTGATATTGAAGTACAGTTTTGAAGATGTTACTTTTGGGTAAAGGGTACATGAGATCTCTGTATTATTTCTTTTAACTGCGTTTGAAGCTATAATTATCTCTCAAAATAAAATAAAATAAAAACCATATATATATGTATATATATATATTGCTATAGTATATCAAAGCTTTTTTTGCAAATTGGAGGTAATTTCACTGGCTTTGGAGGGGTGGTATCTATAATGGCATCAAACTATTTAAAATTACTTTAACTTTTAATTTTTTAAAAAAATCTGAAGGCATTATGACTAGTACTGTTCTAAGAGTTTAAATAAACACTTTTCATAATGATAGAAGGAAGAGTATTTCCTGGGAGCTTTCAGAATTTTCTTCTAAATATGATTTAACTAGGATAATTTAAGCAATGTATTCTTACTATTCTGAAGATATAACAGTGAATTCTTCAAAACTTTGCATAGCTCATGAACACTAAAAATTTGTTGCTAAGAGAAGCTGCTCACTTTCAACTGTGTTTTCATTGTCTTGAAAGACTTATTTAAGAGTTCTTGTTTTCATTGATAGTGGAAGGGAATGTAAAGGAATAAATAATCTAAATGAATGTACTGAGAAATGGTGTTTTGATATCTATAACCTAATTTTCTTTCAAATGATCAGAGTTTTATATCTTAAATGGGATCAACATCAAGAAAGTTTTATGCTCATGTCTCTCCCTTACCCCCAAATTCATATGTTGAAATCCTAACTTGCAATGTATTGGTAAATATGATGAAACCTGGTGACGGTACTTAGGTCATAAGGGTGGAGCCCTCATGAATGGAATTCCATGAATGGAATTAGTGACCTTCGGCATGGGAAAGATGATTTCAGCTCTTTGCCAAGTGAGGATACAATGAAAAGACAGCTGCCTACAAATCCAGAAGAGTGTTTTCACTGGACACTAGATATCCTGGCACCTTGATCTTGGATTTCCCAGACTTCAGAACTATAAAAAATAAATGTTTATTATTTAAGCCATCCAGTTTATGGTATTTTGTCACAGCAGCTGAAGCAGACTAAAACAAGTGTTAGTATAATACTTTAAGAATTTATAAGGATGAATATATGAAAGGGTGAAAAATTAGAGATACCATAGAAACCCATTTTGCAGAGCCCAGGTCCACTTGGCATGTTGCTACACAGCAACAACACCTTGGGCTGAGAGGACCTGTCTACTGCATGTCTTCCCAAACAACATGACATGAAATGATTACCTTTACCATCTCAGTATCTGCTGTGGGAGTTTGGAAGGTAGTTAAGAGGGTAAAAGGACTGATTAGTTTCCAAAGGGCCTTGAGATTGGGAGGAAAAAAATATAGATTTTTCAGGGGGTCCTTTAGTTAAGCTGTTAAATCTGTAAACCTTTTGAGCATGGGAAAACATGATGCTTGTTCTTATCTGCCTCTGTAGATGCCCCGATTAGAGTTAATAGGAATGACATTGTTTTCATAAAAATACTAAGAGCCATGTATCAGTTTTAATCAAATATAAAAAGTTATTTATGCCAAGAACAATATAGACATTAGCATATTATAAAAATAATACTTCCTCAGCAATCACAGAGTTTAATCTCCCCATTTTGTCCATGGAGGAAATGAAGGTTCTGTAAACTAAATGGATTTATTCAAGTCCAAAAACTAATTAGTGGCAGAGCAAGCTCTAGACTTCTAGGTCTTTGACTTGAGGTCTTTGACTTGAAGTTCATTGGTTGTTAATTGTGCTACTTTATTAACAAAGAGGATATATTCTAGTTGCAAATCGTTTTTGTCCCTCCCTTCCAAAAAACAGCCAAACGATATAAAATGCATAGTTCAATATTTTACAATGTTCATGGCAGATATTTAGAATGGTCTAACTTTTGTATATTCCAGGTCCTGTCTAGTATTCTTCCTGTTTTCAAGAGGCTGGAAAGCAAAACATTTCATTTCCAAGATTCCCTTGTGGGTACATTTCTGGATGTGTTTAGGTTCTGCCAATCACATGTATTCTGGTAAGCCTTGGATTTGGGTCTGAGTTGTGAAGAGAGGAAAGCGAGGGCCAAGGCGCCCATTTCCTGGCACAGTGGTGGGGGGGGCGGGCAGCTGGTTTCCGCAGTTGTAGCTTTGTGCTGCGCCATCCTGGGCCTCTTTCCTATTCACAGCAGCGCAGCCAATTATACATAATTAGAAACAAAAGTGTCAAAATGCAAATGCTGATTGAGTTGATGTGCAAAACTCATCAATAGTAAAGGGTAATTGGGTAATTAAATTAGAGTTAATGATAATTTCAGGACCCTTATTGTTTTAGTGATGGAACTGATTAACATTTCTAGGGGACCTACTATGAACCTGGCACGGGGTCTCATGTTTTTATGCACTCTATTTCATTTGGTGTCTCTACACCTCTAGTTCTATACACTATTTTTATTCCCATTTTCCAGGTATAGAGACTGAGATTCAGAGAGATTAGAATACTTGCCCTGAGTCATGAACACAAGGCCTGGGACAGATGCTTCTCCCATCTCGTAATTTTGAATTGGGTCTCGTATATTTACATTTACATGGTTAGGGATAAATTGAAACTGTTGTTCAGATACAGTTTTCTCATGGGAAGGAAGGCAGGAAGTCCTGTTTTCCATGATTTATGGCTTTTTTCCCTTTTGGATGGCTAACTTTTTTATAAAGGGTTTATTTATTTGGCCCAGAGGATTCATTAATAATAACCAACAAATAACAACAACCGGCATCTGTATCAGTTTACAGTGTATTTTCTTGCAGTGCATTTTCTTATATGTTATTTGTCTTATCTTCACAACTACCCAGCAGAGATAGGTACCATTCCTTTCTAATTTTAAGATCTAAATTGAGTCACAAAAGTGAAGTTATCGGCTCAAATCATGCAGTAAGTGGAAATTTTGGATCCCAAATGCCAGAATTTAGTCCCCAAACTTCACTAGAATCTATTATTGCTTATAAGAGATGAACACTGACCTGCAGATCCTCAGAGACATCCTGCGCCACACAAAGGACCAAGATTACAGGAAAAGAAAATGGTTCTGTTTAACACTTTATCCATTTCATTCCCATTAGCCATGTATATTATTGATTATAGTAGGCATTAACTGTTCATGTTTATCTTCTCAATATTCTGTACAAAGTGGACTATGAAGGCTAGCATTTCATCTTATTCACTTTAATATTTCCAGCACTTATCACAATGCCTTGCATAAAGTAGGCATTCAGTATATGTTGATGAATGAGTGCAATAGATTATCTTTCAAAACAGAATAAAAACAATGAATTTTTCACTCCATTGTTTTAGCTGATTTTTTTTCCTTTATCACCATAATAGATTTGGTGTATGCTGACCAGCATGATGTATAAGAAATATTGGTACTGAAATAGTGTATTTTAGAAACATCCCATAATTACTACCAGCTATATCTGGCCAAATATTTTACCAAATATCTTACTACTAATTAAAAAATCTTGATACAGAAGCACCATATCTAGAAGAGTACACTATTGTGATTTTGCCCTTCACACATCAAAATAAAACAAATCACGTTGGATTATTAATTTCTTTTTTGTGCCGAAACGAAATGGCAGCTGTACCTGCCTTTGTAATCGTGATAAATGAAGTTTCCCCAAAGTGAAATTCAATCCAGGCCTTGAGTCATATTATCAAGCTCTGGTCAATGAAAACAACCACTAAGAGAAAGAGTCCTGATTTATTCCTTCAATTTTCTCATGCAGACAGAGCATTTGTGGTCAGATGGCACTTAAATTGAACAAAAACATTCCGATTTTAAGTCTTTATGTTTCTGACCTTTGTATATGATGGAAGACTATAGCAAATCTGCTCTGGAAATCTCCCAGGTTTGAGTGAATGTTTGCATTGCAGAATGTCCTAGCTTTTGTTGTGTGCCCTTAAGGTGGTAGCTACTGTATGAAGTTTTTTTTTTTTTTTTTTTAACTGCAGGAAACATCTAGTTCTATTGAAAATGTCCATCTAGTTTTCAGGTCATTTTGCAGCCCCTGGATACATAAATTCCTCAGAGTTGTTGACTCTGAGATACAGGTGTGGCCTATAGGATTTACAATGTGTGAAAAGCAGAAAGAAATAGAGAAGTCTGATGACCCCAAACCATTCTAAATCACCTTGCTGACAGGAAATTTGGTTTTCTTATCAATTGTCGTTGATCATACCAAATAATATTAGCCTCTATTTGGAGATATTTAATTCAATGAATTCTGAATTAATTTGCATACATTGGATTTATTTAGGAATCAATAACTAGTAGTTACAGAGATAATGACCTCTGAAGTATCAGAAGAATTACATAGGATAAGAATATGAAATGAAAGTAGATTCATAATGGGTTAAGTCAGTGAACTTTCTATTTCATTTTAGCACTATTCACATTGTATTAAAGTTAACCATTTCTTTGATTTATCCCCTAGATACTATCTCACTAATGTTAGAGGCTGAATTTTATTTACCTTTGTAAAATCAGAATGTTACCTGTGTAACCTCACACCATTATCAAGCCAGTGCATCATACATAACAAATATTCAGTAAATAGTTAACTCCTCAAATATTCTCTCTATATGTTATATAAATACTTCCCTTTAGTTGTATTCTATGATGAACACATATATTTGAAGTAGTTCTTTTGAGATTAATGCTACTAAAATTTTGAATGTTTTCTTGTCGTGTTCAGAGAGTTAGAACTTCGAGTAAATTATGCAAATAACATAATTTTGTGCATTATAATTTTTTACAACTTGCACAGAAATGTAATGTATGTTTTTTGCTCCTCCAAACAATACTGTGAAGTAGAAACATTAGGCATATTGTTATTACTATTATTATTTTTTAAAAATTAACTACACTTTATAAAAGAGACAGGCAAATTTTATAAAAGTCAAGTGATTTAACTTTTTTACCTAATAGGTATTGAACAAAGTGTTGGAACACAGATTTTTTAAATTTCCAACATTCTGATTTTTTCCCCCTGTATGCTATTTTTAATTTTAATCTGTATTGTTTGAAGTTAAAATGTGTTCACTTGAAGTAGTTGGTAGTTAAACTTAGAAAATTAGGTGTTCTTTCTGGTTTATTCCATAAATTTCAAACTATATTTGAAAGAGGTATGGTGAAAAGTAAGTGGATGTGAAGTCAGTTTGAATCTTAGCTGTGTCACATAGATGTGACTTTAATTACAAATTTCTATAGAATTCTTCAGCAGAATACAAATAAATAAAATGAATAAGAAAGGACAAATGAGACCAGAAAAATCTGTGGGAATTTGAAACATTACTTAGCCATTTGGTAACAGAGTTTTCTCCTCTGTAAAATAGAAATTATTATATTTATAGCATAGGGTTGGATAGAGGATAAGGTGAAAAGCACCCACCACTTGAATGTGGATATTATATTGACTATAATAATAATACAACTGTGGTTAAATCCTGCCATAAATGCAGATGATTCATTTGGCCTCTTGTATTTTATCTGAATATACCTATGTTTAAAAACATACTATCATTTCAAAATAAATGATAAATTTTCTCATTTATATTGCCATCCTTCCTAAAAATACATATTTGTAATCTCTGTGTTGTTACTTTTCTAGTTCTATATTCCAGATGGATTTTGGGATAATGTAGTATCAAATAACTTTGTAAAATCTTAGGCCTGTTGATTGAAATATTATACTGCCAAAAATAAATAAATTAAAAAAAAAAAATATACTACCATTCTTGCTATTGGTATTTGGATAGGATTTTAAAAATTCTTTCCCATTCAAAAAAGTTTATGAAAAATATGACTAACATGATATACCTCATTCTTCAAAGTCCATCAGAATGTTCTTTCTCACTTAATTCATAAATAAGACTAATGTGTGCGGAGAAGTTATCTTTCATTGGGTCATGTATTTAGACAAATTTCAGTATAAATAACATTTTCTTACTCAGTGTTTGAACTTTGCCCTCTCTCTGGAAGTTGTAACTAAACATTTCAAAAAAGGAGTCTTTTATGTATAATATGTTTGACATTAATTAGTTTCCATTCTTGGATACTGGTATGAAGATCATAAATTCATTTTTTGGACTCAGGAGACCACACTTAATAAATGGGTGAATTTATTCCATTTTCTAAATATTTAGAAACAAAACAAAATAGCATTGCATGTAAAATGCATCTAAATAAGGTCCTATGATAAGAGAAAAAAAAATAGAAAGCAACCTTTCCTATGTAACAGATATATAGAATAAAGATTTAGAGAGTGTCAAGTGATCTTATATTAGTAACATTCTTCCCATTTTTTGTCATTTTACTTTAATGTCTTTATTATGTATATTTTAAATACTAATCACATATATTTATGACCACATATGTAACCATCAAGAATGAATGACAACCACCTCTTAAAATTCACATTATTAATTAAAATGGAAAATGTTGGGGCACCTGGGTGGCTCAGTTGGTTAAGCATCTAACTTTTGTTTTCTTGAGGTCATGATCTCAGGGTTGTGGAATCCAGCCCCGCTTCGGGCTCCACAGTCAGCATGGAGTCTGCTCCAGATTCTCTGTCTCCCTCTGCCCCGTCCCCTGCTCTCTCTCTCTCTCTCATATAAATAAAATCTTAAAAAATGGAAAATGTTAATGCCTGGTAGGACACCCTTTTATATTTAGAAGATGCTTCACCTTTGGTAATGATGCTAAAACAGTTCCATAAACAGTTACTTCCTCTTTTTTTTTAGAGATTTTATTTTTTCATTTAAGAGAGAGGGAGAGAGCACAAGCAGGGGGAGCACAGACAGAAGGAGAGGGAGGAGCAGGCTCCCCGCTGAGCAGGGAGCCTGATGCAGAACTCAATCCCAGGACCCTGGGATCATGACCTGAGCCAAAGGCAGACACTGAACTGACTGAGCCACCCAGGTGCCCCCTACCTCTTCTTGTATATTACATTTGTTTTTAAGTTTTTCAACATCCCTAAAAGATTTATCTTGCTCAGTGGCCCGCTCCCTCAGTAGAATGCAGGTGTGACACTTCTCAAGAATTCCAATATCATGGCAACTTGTAAAGAATAGTGAATAATAACACAGAGACTGGGGCCAAGGGACTCAATTAGTGGCAGCCAATGATCACACCACAGCTCTGGGAAATCATTGTGAGACTAAAAGATTTTGCCAGCCATGAGTGGAAAAAAAAAAAAAGAATTGTCTTTTTTTTTTTTTTAAGAGGTTGTGCCCTTCCAAATTCTGACAGTTTATGGTCAGTAAGTTTGAAAATTTGGGAGGTGGTAGATGGCAGTTATTTTTTTTAAGGTGATTATTTGGCAATGTAAGAGTAACCCTTGCCCATCTATCCTTCTAATTAAAAAAAAAATAGTTTGTGAAATCCTGAAGTCGAGAAATCTACTAAGTTAAGCTGCGTTAAGAGGTTCAGTCATACACACTAGCCTCCTGAGTGGGTTGTTACATTTGTGGTTCAGCAAAGCAAAACAGAGCAAAGCATGACAAAAACACTTGTCATGGCCTTTAAAGATCTCTTGCAATTGTCAAGAAATATGTGAAGCCAAAGTGTCTACTGTTTTTACATAAAAAATGGTTGCTTTTTTCAGGTTTGTCTATTAAAACACTATCATATTTTAGCTTTATTTGGTTTCTTTTAAAGACAGTTGTTTAGGTGACATGGTGTCTGCAGAAGACACGCTTTACATTTAAAGACAAATATATAGAAAGTAAAATAATGAAAAAAAGATATTACGTAAACGGTACCAATAAAAAAATCTAGCATGGCTATAGTAATATCAGATGAAAAATACTTTAAAACAAATATAATGAGATAAAGAATGACAGTTCATAATGACAAAAGGGTTAATCTATCAGGAACATGTACCATTTATAAACATATATGTACCTCACATATATGTACCTCACCCCAAAATACTTGAAGCAAAACTGGCTGAATTGAAGGGAGAAATAGATGAGTCAACAATAAGAGCTGGGAGATTTCAGCACCTTACTTTCAATAATGGACAACACAACTGGGCAAAAGACTGGGAAATATATGACTTGGACAACACTAAACCAACTAGACCTAACAGATATTGAAAGAACATTCACCCCAAATCAAAGATACATAGTCTTTTTGAATACACATGGGAAATTCCCTAGGATAGACCATATGCTAGGCCATAAACAATCCTCAATAAATTTCAGAAGACTGAAATCATACTGAGTATGTTTTATATTCATAAAGGAATGAAATTAGAAATTAATAACAGGGATATTGGGAAATTAACAAATATGTGGAAATTGAAGAACACATCCTTAAGTAAACAATGGGTTAAGAATAAGTTAGAAAGGATATCAGAAAATACTTTTACATAAATGAAAGGAAGACAGAACATATTGAAACTCAAGGAATGCAATGAAAGGAGTTTTTAGAGAGGACACATAGAGCTGTAAACACTCATTAAAAAGAAGAAGGCTCTCAAATTAGGGGCACCTGTGTGGCTCAGTTGTTAGGCATCTGCCTTCAGCTCAGGTCATGATCCCAGGGTCCTGGGATTGAGCCCTGTGTCGGACTCCTTGCTGGGTGGGAAGGTGCTTCTCCCTCTCCCCCTGCTTGTGTTCCCTCTCTAACTGTGTGTCCTCTCTGTCAGATAAATGAATAAAATCTTTAAAAAAAAATCTCAAATTAAAAATCTGTTTACCTTAAGAAACTGGGAAAAGAGCAAACTAAACCTAATAGAGTGGAAGCAAAGAAATAGTAAAGATTAGAGTAGAGAAATCATGAAATAGAGACTAGAAAAACAATAGTGAAAATAAAAGCAAAAGTTGATTCTTTGTAAAGATCAGCAAAACTGACAAACTTTTAGCTAAACTGATGAAGGAAAAAAAAGTAGAGAAGACTCAAATTACCAAAATCAGGAATGAAAGTTGGGAACATTACTTTAAACCTTACAATACAAAATAATTAAGTAAAATTACTATAAATAACTGTATGCCAACAATTAGATAACTTAGATTATATGGGACAAATTCCTAGAAAGACACAAACTACTGAAACTGACTCAAGAAGAAATAGAATACCTGAGTAGACTTATAACACGTAAAGAAATTGAATTGGCAAATTAAACTTCCCCAAAACAAAAGCCCAGAATCAGATAACTTCATTGGTAAATTCTACCAAATATTTGGTAGAAGTTATCTAATGTTTCTGTGTATATAATACATATACACAATATATTTCTACCAAATAATATTGATAACTAAATTCTCACAAACTCTTCCAAAAATACAAAAGGAGAGAACATTTCCTGACTCATTCTATGAGGTCAAGTTTACCCTCATACCAAACCAAAGAAAATCCAAAATAAGAAATGACAGACCATTATGTTTTATGAATATAGACACAAAAATCTGCAGAAAAATACTAGCAAACAGAATCCAGACCATATGAAAAGGATTATATACTATGATCAAGTAGGATTTATTCAAGAAATGCAAGGTTGGTTCACCATATGAAGTCAACCAATGTAATACATTATATCAATAGAATATCTTTTTTTTAAAGATTTTGTTTATTTATTTGACCGAGAGAGACACAGCGAGAGAGAGAGAACACAAGCAGAGGGCGTGGGAGAGGGAGAAGCAGGCTTCCTGCAGAGGAGGGAGCCCAATGCAGGGCTCAATCCCAGGACTCTGGGATCATGACCTGAGCCGAAGGCAGATGCTTAACGACCGAGCCACCCAGGCACCACCTCAATAGAATATCTTATGGCCAATTGATTTTCAACAATGATCCAAAGACAATTCAAGAAGAGAAAAAAATAGTCATTTCAACAAATGGGGCTGGGACAATTGGACATCCACATGCAAAAGAATGATGTTGTACCCATCCTTACATAATACAGAAAAACTAACTTGTACACAAAAACTTATCTCTTGGAAGAAAATATAGGTGGGACTCATGGGTGGCTCAGTCAGTTGAGCATTGGACTCTTGATTTTGGCTCAGGTCATGATCTCAGGGTCTTGATTTTGGTGTGGAGCCCACTTAGCAGGGAGTCTGCTTGAATATTCTCGCTCTCCCTCTTCCTTTGCCCCTCCTCCATTTGTGCTCTCTCTCTCTCTCTCTCAAATAAATCAAATAAGTCTTTGTTTTTAAAACAAGAAGAAAATACAGGAATAAGTCTTCATCATCTTGGGTTAGGCAAAGCTTTATTAGATAGGAAACCAAAATCACAAGCAGTGAAAGAAAAAATAGATAAAAAAATCAGACACCATCAAAATTAAAAATTTCTATACTTCAAAGGATACCATCAAATGAAAAGACAACCCACAGACTCAGAGAAAATATTGTATATCTGATAAAAGACTTGAATGTAGAATGTATAAAAAACTCTTGCAGCCAAAAAATATGAACAATCCAATTTAAAAATAAGCAAAAGAATTGAATAACATTTCTCCAAAAATAGCCTCTAAGCACATTAAAAGATGCTTGACATTAGTCATCATGGAAATGCAAATCAAAACTATAATGCATTGCAACTTCACAACCACTAGGATAACTATAATAAAAAGAAATGAGGACAGATTAATGGTTCCTTGGTGTTAAGGATGTAGGGGTGGGGTGGGTATGGTCACCAAGGGGAACAAGAGGGTTCTTTGTGGTGATGATATTGTTCTGTATTTTAACTGACTGTGTCAATGTCAAAATTCTGGATATTTCCTTGTACTATAGTTTTTGCAAGATGTCACTAAGTGAGGCAAATGGGGTGTTAAAGATACATGGGCTTTCTAAATTATTTCTTATAACTGCTTATGAATATATAATTATCTCAAAATAAGAGTTTTATTTCAATATAAAATAATTTAAAAAAATTATAAGGGACCTTTTCTTACTTCATTGACAACTTGAAAGGCTGACATGACTTAGCAAAATAATACCCTTTAGTGTTGGCTGCCTTGAATGTCAGAGACCCTACTTTTAACAAGTTGTGGCACAGTAGAAAATAATTCTGAGATGACTCAGCTCCAGCTCCATCTGGATGCCCTAAAGGCTGAGGATATAATAATATTGGGGCACCTCGATCCCACATTTGGCACACCAACCTGCTGTGGTGCCCCAGTTAGGAAGTTCTATCTTGGAAACTTAACATGGCTTTGAGAGGATTCCTAAATCCACCATCTGAGTATAGCATAGAGTAAATATATTTATCATACTTTGCTTCAACCAGTATTACTTGGTTGACTGAGTAACTTCATGTTGAATTGGGTGGAAAAAGAACATAAATGTCAAATGCCATGATAAACATTTATTTATTAATCATTGTCAACCTATGAGTACTTCCTTCCCTCAACAAGGAATCACAGGAAGGAGTCCTTTGTATTTACCATCATAAATAGTTGAAAATTGTGCATCATGAAAAAGTTACCTGTATTGTTCAAATATCCAATATTTTCTTCAGACTGTTGTCACCCTGCTAATCCTAACAATCATTGAGCTCTTCTAATTGTTATTATAAGCTCAAATCACCCTGTTCTTTGATCTGTCATATGTTGTCCCCCAGGCACTTATTGCCATTTCATGATTTGTGTTGGGAATTAACTTACATACTTAGATAGTCCAGTGATGGCCTAGTGGACAAAGAATATGAAATTCTGTGCACATGAGACAATGAACATAGGATTCCTCACAAAGAATATCAGTTTTGAACAACTAATAGCTACCATATATAAATATGAATTCAACAGTTTAAATGTTTCTTAAAGAAGATAACAAAACTGGTGCCTGAAAATTGTCTTATAAAAGCTCCTTTTATATAGCAAAAAATAAATATTACCTTTTTGTGTAGATGTGAAAATAAACCATTTATTTCTTAAATTTATGTTCTA
This sequence comes from Zalophus californianus, assembly GCF_009762305.2. NCBI lineage: Eukaryota > Metazoa > Chordata > Mammalia > Carnivora > Otariidae > Zalophus > Zalophus californianus. The sequence continues at coordinate 103,523,926 of NC_045595.1, read as the reverse complement.
GTTCCCTCAATATGCTATTTTATAAATAATTTATCTTTGTAATGTATTATATATTAATATTTAATTTTCTTCCAGTTCCAATATTATCATATTCAGGGACTAGAAAAATATATGTGCACATATATTTTTATGGAACTTACTGAAATCTTCAGAAGTCTACTCAAGTTTATGTAGGTACTTCATATGTAATATGAAGGTTATTTGCACCTTTACCCATTTCCTTCCAATTTTCATTATCCCCAATATTAGATTTATGGATTCAATTATCAATTACTTTTGAAAAAGGTATGCCTAAAATATTATCATTAATTCATACAATGGAGATTCTAAATTCCTCAAGTAAATAATCACCAAACACTCAAATATTAAGCCATTTCTTTGTGACTAGAAGAAGACAACTATTTAATCTGTAAGATATTTGGTAAGCCACTTTTTAAAAAAAAATAAGGAAATGGACAAAGCTATATTTCTAAATCTCAAAATGTAACAATTTTGAAACACCATTTAAGGTATGCTATGAAACACAACTTTATTTCCTTCCAACTTAAAACATTTTACATAAGCTTATTATAAAGATTAACCTACTTCACAGGCCCAAATAACACAATTATAGCAACAGAAGCTCTCCTTGAATTATCCCCCCAAAACAAAAATAAAGCAACATAATCCTACCTCAGGATATTCACACGTTTAACAAAGTGGTCATCTTTGAAGACTAATTTGCTTTTGAAGAGTTTATAGATACGAAAATGTTAAATGCTGCTAACCACTAGAAAAACATTTAATGGACAGTAAGATACAGCAACAAAAATGTTAAAACTTGTTCCTCTTTCTTAAATGTGTAAGCTTTTGATCTGTTGGCTGTATTCCCTCATCCTTGAAACTAGGATAAAGAAGGCCTAGATGCCTTGCAGTTTCTCATGAAGTTCAAGCTGTTTTCTAAGCCAGTTGCCCAGCTGTCCCAGGTCGCTAATCCATTAACATGAAAGCCACCTTGAGTCTTCAACAATCTTATGACTTTTCCTTAAAAATAAATAATAATAGTACTTATTTGATATTGCTCTGGGGATAAAGTGAGTTAATTCATTTGAAGTGCCTAGAACAGTGCCTGGAACATGGTAAAAACTAAAAAAAAAAAAAAAAAGAGAGAGAGAGAGAGAGAGAGAGAGATGTTAGTTGCTCTGATCATTATTGCCCTGCCAAGCTTGAAAATTAAGGGATACACATGCAATTAAGCAGTATTTGCCTAAAAGCACATAATCCAAAATATTACCCAGGCAAAAATTTGTTAACTGGCCTCTGTCTCATCTTGATTCTAATCTCAAAATAGATTACTATTTATAAACTATTTGCTTTCATTTTGGTTTCCAGGAAAGACTTTGAATCAGAACAATCTGTTTTGAATCTTGTTACTTCTATTTACTAGTTACATGACCCTAGTAAAGTTAATCTTTCTAAGCTTCCCTTCATTCAGCTGTAAAGATAATACCCTTGGGATTTTTGGTAAAATCAAAGAAAATAGTGTGTGTAAATATCTAATATATAACTTGGCCCACAATAGTACTTAGTAACTATTCTTTTCCATTCCTATTTCATAGTTTTCAAAGTTATGATCTGAAAATAATAATTTTGATGCATAAAACCAATTTTAGCTCAATACAACAGGCTAATTGTAATCTATTCTCCATTGCTTAAACCAAGGAAAATCTTATAGTTAAGAGTCAATTTCTCTGATTTTTCTATTAGCTCAGAGAGAATTAGACATGGAATTATAAATGTAAGGAAAAACTGTTACCTTTTTACTAAATTTCTTCTCTAATACATACATGACAAACTTGTCCTAATCCTTTTCAAAAAGTTTACAATAAAAAACCTTGTCTCATCATTTCCCTGTGTATCTCTTATTGATCATCTTTATCTAGGTCAGGGAAGTATCATATATAAAATAACAACAAACATTTAGATTTGTCCAGGAGATCATTCTTCAGTTTAACTTTTTTTTTTTGTTATCAAAAAAATGAATACTTATGTGAGTATGATTGGGAAATTTAGAAAAATGTAGTGACAGAAAAAGATCACCCATAAACCCACACTCAAAAAGAACCATTGTCAGGCACCTGGATGGCTCAGATGGTTAAGCATCTGCCTTCAGCTCAGGTCATGATCCCAGGGTCCTGGGATTGAGTCCCACATCAGGGTCCCTGCTCAGCAGGGAGCCTGTTTTTCCCTCTCCCACCCCCCCGCTTGTGCGCTCTCTCTCTCTCTCTCTCTCTCTGTCAAATAAATAAATAAATAAAATATTTAAAAAAAAAAAGAACCATTGTCAATGCGCACCTGGGTGACTCGGTTAAGTCTCTGACTCTTGATTTTGGCTCAGGTCATGATTTCAAGGTCATGAGATTGAGCCCCACCTCAGACTCCTCCCTCAGTGGAGGGCTGCTTAAGGATTCTCTCCCTCTCCCTCTGCCCCTCCCCTGCTTGTGCATGTTCTCTCTCTCTCTCAAATAAATAAATCTTATTTTATTTTATTTTTTTAAAAGATTTTATTTGTTTATTTTAGAGAGGGAGAGTGAGAGGGAGAAGCAGGGAGCCCGATGTGGGGCTTGATCCCAGGACTCTGGGATCATGACCTGAGCTGAAGGCAGATGCTTGACCGACTGAGCCACCTGGTGCCCAATAATTTTTTTTTTAAGAGCTATTGTCTAACATTTTTTTCATTCTGTTTTTCTTTTTTTGGGGGGGAGGAAATCCAATATATTTTCAAATATTTCACAAACTTATCTTGCATTGGAATGACAATGGAAAAATTCACAAGGTTAATATTTTGGGAGTGAGCCAGTACAAGTAGAACAGGTCTTTTGAAGGAGGGACTGGGGTAGGCTCCTCAGAGCTATCTCAGGCAGTAGAGCCACTTGGAGTCCTCAGTGTGCTGGACAGGAAGGAAATGAAAGTATATGGAGGAGCCCATCACTTCCTTGGGTGGAAGTCTCCTGGGTGCAAGGGAAGATCACATGTAGTTAGAGTTAGCATTGAACATGCCTTCGATTGTAGTGAGATCTCACTAACACGGGTAGGACTGAGTAGAATAGATCCTTGCTTTCCATCTTCCTTCTCATACCAACAGCAGGTACCTACTCTTTGAGAGGAAAAGCAGGTAAAACCTCTGAGTTATGCTTTAAATCATTCTCACTCCATGATTCTTCCTCCCTCCTTTGTGTAGACGACAGAGTTGAATCCTGAGAAGTTAAATGTTCATATGAAATACCGTTATTACTTTGCACTTATTTTTCTTAGAGCTTTAAGCATATTGAGTATGTGTAAGGGAGTATAAATTTAGAATTAAGGCAGACTCTATGGTTATATTACTAATATATATAATATGCATATTATATATATTACTATATATTGTGTATTATTACTTGATTATATATGATCATATATTAATTCTAGAAATTCTTCTTCCAACCTTTCATTGGCAGACCATTTAGAAAAATACATTCAAGTCCTCTATTTGTTGGGCTTCTTCTATTGTAAGGACTTCCATAGTTACCATGAGTTTAGGAGATGATGCTGGATCACCTAAACAATGGGCTTTTCAACACTCAGCACAAGTGAGAGTCCCAGAGGGAAGGTATAAAACAGACTGGGAATTGAAAATCCACAGGTGGCCTTAAAATCTTACCAGTTCTAGAGTGCTACTATAGATACAGAAAGGTTGGAGGTACTTCTGCAGGTACTGCAGGACGACTCGAAATTCTTCCCACACTTTTCTAGTAGGCAAGAGACCTGGTGGACCAGAGAGAGGTGTTCTGAATATGATGTTCTGAGAGGTGTTCTGAATACCATTTGCCTGGGTGGCTTAGAAAGAAACATCTTCATTAAATCTAGAAGCACTGTGCAGTAAAATTCAGGGTGGGAAAGGAACATAACAAGGCCAAGGGGTTATTTCATGTGGCATAAGATCAAGATTATCAGTAATAAAAAAAAATACAAGTTTAATGTTAAGACTAAAGATGCTCTTTGGAGGCAATTAATCCCCTGGTGCCAAGCTGTGTCTGATTTCAGACACTATTATAACAAAATCAGCCACAGTGTGGAGTGAAAGCATCCCACCATATTTCTCCTCCCCTGTCCCCCAGCTCAGTCTTCTCCTACAAGAGAAGTAAAGAACTACAGAGATCTGGAAAACATATTTGTAAAATCCAGGTCAGCACTGGGGGACGGATGTTCACTCTCCTGTGGGAAATGGTGGTGTATCAGGAGATGGAAAGAGCCAGGAAGGGCTTCAGGGGTAGAAATTTGGAGGTGGGGGAAATAAAGAAATTATGGAACCAGGGAGAACACATGGGCTGAGCAAGTGTTGATCAAGGCCTTGATCCTTATGGAGCTCAAAGGAGTTTATTGGCTAAACTAGGGGTGTGTTCTTCCCTCCATCAAACTCTATGATTCTTGCTGAAATATTTTAGTTAAGAATCTCTTAAATCTCTCTTGGGGTCCAAAGTGTTATGATCTAGATAAGGAGCAGTATAGCAGACTTTGGGACAGAGAAAGGGTATTTTGTCCTGATTTGTCCTTCCACTAAGATAGGTAGGGAAAGGAAGGGGGGTAGGTTCCTGTCCGCTAGATCATAGAAGAAAGGAACAAGGCCAGCTGTAAACCTGGGTTAGGCATTGTAACATCAGAAAAATATCTCTGCTTTTATTTCCCTGATGACATGTAGAAGACAGCAAGATGAATATTATTATTTTTTAGCTTTAGTGAGGTATAATTGACAAATAAAATTGTAGTGTACAACACGATTATTTGATATACGTATACATTGTGAAAGTATTCTCGCAGTCAGTTTAATCCATCACCTCACATATTTACTTTTTTTTTCAGTGAGAACACCTAAGACCTACTCTCTTAGCAAATTTCAATTGTACAATACAGTATTATCAACTATAGCCACCATGCTATGTATTAGATCCTCAGACCTTACTCATCCTGTAATTGAAAATTTGTACCCTCTTCCCATTTCTCCTACCCCCTGACAACTATTAATTGCTGAACAGATGATCAGGTGATAAAAAAGTTATTTTTGAGAGAGAAGAGAAGAGGGAGCTGAAGTATATTTAACAATAAAAAAAAATCCTATCTTTATAAATGTGTTATGCATGTGACATAGACTAAGGTTCCAGAACTTCAGGGACAAAGGCCAGATACTGAAATGTAAACACACTTAAAAGGTAGAGAGTTTGGTAGAGAGCTTAATGTGGTCAGTAGAGATTTGCCTTCTTAACTGCAACTCCTATAGAAGACAGAGTGTATGTCGATCTTATTGGAAATATTTTTATTTTAAGCATAAGAAATAAAAGGTTGTATTCCTGCTGGCTCAAGCTAATTTAATGTTAATTTTCAGATTAGAAGTTTTAGCAAGATAAATACCAGGCAGAGATGTTTGCTGTTGCATGGGGAGGAGGTACTGTGTAGCAAAGGATACCAACAAGTTCCTTATTTGGAGCAAAAGCAGATTCCAGTTTGTGTGTGTGTCTGTGTGTGAACTCTTCTTTGGAAAATAGCCACTTGTAATTCCTTTTGAGCAAACTCTTAGCTCTTTTAAGATACACCCGAGACAGTTCAGTAATAAGCCTAAGATTCAAAGTGGTTTTTGTTCCATTAGGTGATGATTTCAAGCTGCACTGGTGCTTTCTAATGGGCACCAAAAGAACCCATTTTGAGTTCTGATTGAGTTTGGTTTTAATACTGGTGCAAATAGAGTCATCAAAGCCAGCTGCCTCCACAGACAGGGGTGGTAAACAGGGCCACATGTTCCACCACTTATGAAGAGTGTCTCAAATTCTCATGTATGGAGTTTAAACATCTATGAAAAATGTTGTCCTGGCCTAGAAGTGTAAATTTACTATGAAGAATCAGATACCCTAGCTCATTTGTTGAGAGTGTAGTTGGACCTTTGCTTACATTTATTTCAAGATTTTGAGAGAACAAATTCCAAGACCGATGTCATCTTTGTGCACCTAAGAGAAACTCTGATGCATTTCTAAATACCAACATATTCTAGCATAGTAGAAGGCATATGTTACAAACTGAATAGTGACTCTTGATAATATAGCTCGGGAGGCTCAGTGTAATACAACCCAAATTTGGTACTAAATATGTATGGATTTTTTTTTACTGTATGCAGTCCTCATTCACTATTTGGACTGGTAAAATGGAGGCAAAATGGGTAAATACCTGTGTACTTAACAATAATACTTATATCGGTGCTTGCTTTTGTTTCTTTTGTTTTGTTTCTGCAGCTGCCACAATGGCCTCTGCTGGTACATATAGTGCAAATTAGAAAAGACATCCCTTTAGGGTTGACATATTGTAAAAGGACAGCCTATTTATCATACTCTACTCCCCTTTGATCTTTGACACAGCATTTTCAAGCTGGCTCTACAAATGTGCTTGCTTACTTCTGTTCCTTTGAGTCAGCAGTGTTTTCTTCATTTTACCAATGGGGAAACTGAAGCTCAGTGAGTAACTTACTCAAGGATGCACCTTTGTAGTTGGTGTACCAGGGACTAGACAACAAGCTTGCTTCACATCAGTCTGAGCTAGGCAATACTGCCTTTTAGGAAGGTGAGACATGAATTTAATGCAATTTTATGCCTGCAACTGAGATAACTGAAACATTAATATTCACTCTCATTTTCATAATGGCCCCCAAATCATTATCTCTTGTGACAGTGAGTGGAAGTTTTCCCCTGGGACCTCACTGGAAAGGCTAATGGGATTCACTCAAATTCAGGTTCAATAAACATTTGTTGAATGCTAAATATAGCAAGTGCTAGTTGATATGAGAGACAAAGAGGCAACATAGCCAAACAAGGCTCCTCCATCAAGCAAGTTCCACTCACGCAGCCAGTGGAGACAGACATGAAAGACTGAGTCCATTTTGGCAGATTTCATTTCCCAAAGATGTCCACACCATATCTTCTGTTGCACATGCTCTTTTACAATGTAAGCTTGCCACTCCTGCATCAAAGGCAGAGTCTTATTTCCCTTCCCTTGAGTCTGGGTGGGCTTTGAATGTGCTCAGACTGATAGAATACAGAAGTGATGCTATGTGATTTCTGAGGTTGTGTTGTAAAAGACTAAGCAGTTTTCACTTGGCTTGCTGGAACATTATCTCTTGGAGCTATGAGCACTAGATAAGAGATCCAGTGACAGTAAAGTGGCCATGTGATGAGGAAACGAAGCCACATGGAGAGACTGCATATAAGCACTCTTGTTGACAGTTATAGTCTATAAGTCATCCCAGCTCAGGCGCCAGCCATGTTGAGACAAGAAACCTCTAGATGATTTCAGTCTTCAGCCATCCTGAGTCCCTAGACTTGAATTCTCAAAGCCCTGGATATGGAGAAGAGATAAGTCATTCCTGATGTGCCTTGCCCCATTCCCACAAAATCCATGAGCAGATAAACTGGCTGTTACTTTATACCATGAAATTTGGCATCAATTTGTTATGTAGCAATAGTAACAGAAACATCATTCTCCCAAGATAAGGTTGCAATTGTGTGAGGCAGGGGAACACTCTCAGGGTCTGCATATAGATGTACATTTTTTTCCCCTCTAGCTTTATCTAGCACTTTTTATAAGGGGGAAACAAAAAGACATTGGAAGATAAGTAAACTAATCTATCTCCTAAGTGATTTCTTTTTTTTTTTAAGATTTTATTTATTTATTTATTTAGAGAACATGAGCGGCGGGTCGGGGGGAGGGGCAGAGGGACAGGGAGAGAGAGAATCCCAGGCAGACTCAGTGCTGAGCTCAGAGCCCAATGTAGGGCTCAATCTCATGACCCTGAAATCATGACCTGAGCCGAAATCAAGAGTCTGACACCTAATGGACTGAGTCACCCAGGTCCCCCTCCTAAGTGATTTCTAACTTTAGAAACACTATAATGACACTTTCTCAAATTAAACAAAAATATACATAAAATGTTCTAAAGGAAGGAGTACAATATATTTCAAGACAAATGAACACTAAAAAAATTCCCAAGACATTGTCTCCTTGATGCTGTTTCAAACACTAACAGGAGATGAGGAAGTACTGTCATTACTTTTATTATATATTATTTGGTGCCTGAGTTATATTTTATCCAGAATAGAGAAATCTCTATTTCTGCCTTCTGGGTATACAATTTAAATCAGAGGGACGTTATAAGTGTCTCTGACAGAACACAGAGTGTTCTGGTTTCTTTATGCTGATTTGGAAGTTTTCAAACAACCTAATCACCAGAATGTAAAGATATCAAGTGAAATGGAAAGCAATGACAGAACACTCTTTAGAGTTTCAAGTCTTTATTTCAACAGAATAACTCTCTATTTTCACTTCTTCATAAAAGAAGCCAATTGCATGCTCCATAATAGTTATAAGAATTATAAGATGCTGAGTTCAGTGATGTGCAAAGAATAGTTTAAATGAATGTTAAAAAAGAAAAGACCCATCTTTGGAATTTGGCTGTACATATGTTAAAAAAATAATAAAAACAATGAAATCTACTAATTAGATCCAAAGACTCTCTGAATTAGTAATAAGTCTGAATCACACATTAGGATAAGGAAATGTGATTTTATTACCTTACAATGAAATAAAATAACTTCTGCAGTTAGAAAGCTCTTTCTCAGTACAAGTTCTGCATGACTGTTTTTTTACTAAATGGATAATTTATAACCTGCATCATTGATCAACTGACCCTCCCTCCCCAGCCTCGCATTTGCTGAGAACCTGTGTTTTCTTAGAACTCAACAAACATGCAGCAAATCTCAACCTTGCCTAGTATTGGTCTACAGGATGTGGAGAGTTCTAGTAAAGAGCGAGATATTGTCCTTGCTCTCCACAAGCTTAAATTTTGATTGGGAAGTTACTTATAAGAAAAAATTAGCCAATAATACAAAATGATTTATAATTCTATTTTGTAATATAGGCATTTTTTAGAGCATTCAGATCCAAGGAATTGTTAAAGTCTTCTTGGGCAACATTGCCTTGACTACAGTAGATCAGAAATTATTTAAATTTGAGGACATGGAACTCTATTTGGACAATAAGACATGCAAATCTTATTTAAATTTACCTTCTATATTATAGTTTGGTTAAGGAACACTTTCTTTTCAGGTATTTCTTTCTTCCCAGGTAAATCTGGGTCCAGATTGGCATCTAGATATTAGATGATTTAATTGAAGCTACCTGAATTAATGAAATTTAAGAACTTTCAACTTTTAAAATAATCACACACACACACACTCAATACAATATGAATGGCTAAAGTATCAGTGATAAGTATCATTGGTTATTGGTTATGGGAGTGACTTGAATTATTATTGAATTTGGTGGCATTCTCTGAGACATGATAGTGGAGAGAATAACAGGGTCAGACTCAGAAGACATCCATTTGTATCCTAATGCTATTCTCTACCAGTTTTGTGGTTGAGGAAGCCATTTAAACCTCTGTAAATCAACTTGAGTTTATGATGAATCTTGATCACACGTGAAGATAGGGAAAGACATTTTTTAAACAATAACTTAAGCCATTAGAAAATGATTTTCAAGTACAAGTTGGAAGACCACTAAAATAACGTTTTCTCATCGACTTAACAAATCCGATAATACCCACCCCATGGAGTTTTTGCGAGGATTAAATGAGATGGAGTGAATAAAAAAATTTTGAGAAAAAAATTGGTACACAAATTATAAGATATTGTAATGACCCTTTAATTTTGTTTTCCAGGGGCCTTTAGAAAAAACAAACAACTTTATTCTGGAAATGGTATCAAACCAATAGAGATTTATTGATCATCTGCAATGCTGTCCTCTTTTCCTGTTTTGGAGAGCTCTGTGAGGACAACAGCATATCTCAATTCATGATGATAAAAAATAATTCAACAATTTTGAGCAGTTGACTTAAATGGAACATTAATTCAGAATAAAATGTAGAGTAATTGTCTGATTATCTAACAAGATTCCTAAACATCTAATTTAGCAGTCCTTTTCTCAAAGAAGTACTAAAAAGTTTGGTTTCCACACAGGTTGCTAGTATGTGTATGGAAAGGGAAAAAAGCAAAGAACAAACTTAATGCTTAAAGAAAAAATCAATCACCTTCTTAGGAGCATTTGCAGAAGTAAAGTGACTTAAGTTTCCTCCAGGGCCATCAGGCCCACTGGAGTTAAATAGTTTACTTTGGTCTCTGTCATCATAATTGGCTTGTAACTCCCTCTGTACTTGCCTTGCTTCCCTCTGTGCTCCCCAAGAGGGGACACAGCCCGCTCTGGGGGCTGTCTTGTTTTTCTAAGTTGCTAAGAGGCCAACTCTGTGCAAAAACTAAGAAATTTCCAACCCACGTTCCAACCCTGGGCTTCCTTACTGATATTCACATCAGGATTTTACCCAGGATATTCCAAAAATTACAAGTTTTCAGGTTCTTCCTTAGATCTTACCTCACACAGATCCTCTACGGTCTTGAAGAGTGAATGTCATGTTCTTATTTAGATATCTTTCCAATGCATATAGGAGAAAGTTCAGTCTCCTTTATAACCTGGGTGCACTCTAACTTTTACTCTTCACTCTTGCCACTCTCCCATACCCACTCAACAATTTCCCTACACTGAGTTATCTGTTTCATTTACTTTTGCCATATTCTTGCTTTTATGCCTTCATGGTTGGCTCAGATAATGAGGTACAATGAGGTCCATTCAGGTAAAAGGCCTGGAATGCCTTTTTTTCCCTCACTTTTCTGCAGAACAAATGTCTGTCCATCCTCTCTGTTCTAAAGCTGCCTTCCACTCACACTCATAAAGTCTTCTTCACCTACCATAAGGCAAGATTCGTTATACGCATGCAATAGACCATTGTATAAGTTTCTATTAGAGTAATTATCATAATATCTATTAGTTTGTTTCATAAATTCTCATCTCTTTTCCTTTAAGGACTGGCTTGGCACCAGTTATGTGCTAAATATTTCCCAAATATTAGATGGGGATGTTTTAAAATTTATACTGAATTTGTCAAAAAGAGAAAATATACTATCTCTTTACTAGTAAAATGACAAAGGCACTATACTTCCCCTGTATTCCATATGGGATCAAGTGTATGAACAGATTTTGAAAATCACAAGGCACCAGGTGTTTTGGTTGTCTTTATCCATTCATTCATGTAGAGGCAGTAGAGCTTAGGGGTTAAGAGCATGGAACTCTCCTCTGCTGACTGCCTGGGATGGAATCCTAGCTGTACCACTTACTAGCTCTGTACCCTTGGGCAAGACAGTTAAAATTTCTATACCTCAGTTTTCTTGACTATAAAATGGGATTAATTTCATTGCTAGTTGCTAGTGTGGATGTAGAGAAAAAAAAGGACAACAAACCTTAATGTTTGAAGTACAACTTTGTCTCATAGAGTTCTTATGAAGATTTAAATGGGTTAATACATGCAAACAAAACAAAATAGGACTTATGTGGTATGGAGACGATTAGAGCAGAGAAGGGGGAGAGAAAGGCAAGGATCTGTATTTTAAACAGAATGGTCAAGGAAAGCTTCTATGGAAAATAACAAGCGTAGATGAGGAAAGATTGTTCTAGGTGGGGGAATAGCAAGTGCACAGGCCCCAGGCGGGAATGTGGGTGGAGTACTTGAGGAAAGGTTATGGCCAGTGTGGCTGGGTGGGATTGAGCCAGGAGGGGAGTAATCGAGGATTAGGTAACAGAGGGCCAGAGGCTGGATCCTGAAGGGTGGGCTTGACTTTGCCTTTTATGCTGGTAGGTTCTGAATAGAGGAGTATGTGATCTCTTAAATTTTAAAAGGCTCACAATAGACCAAGAACAGGTGGTTATTGGCTTTGGAAGACTAGATTGGAGGCTATTGTAACAATCCAGACTCTGGTGCTAATAATTATTTTCTGCTGATTTAAAACAAAAATGTCTAATGAATAAACATTGTGCATTTATTAGTGTTTGTTAACATTTTTCCACTATTTTCTCACTTGAGACAATATATCAGAATCTAATTTAGTTATTAAAATCCTCACTGATCTTGTTTCTATTCTTAAGGGTTAAGACTTGTTCAGTGGTCTTACTTTCATGTTTTCTGATATTTTACCTTAATATTCTACATGAAATGTAAAGACAAGAAAAAAAAGGAAATGTAAACAAGAAACCAAATGCTGTTAACAGTTATTATCTTTTAGTGTAATCACCCCACCCTCCATGCTTACCTCAGCCATCAGTCATCAAATACTAGGAATGTTCTGAATGGCTTAGGGTGACTTCAGATCACTGCAAATTTAGTTTGAAATAGAACTGTGTTTTTATATCATTTATATTCCTTGTACCTTTTCCATTTTGTATGTCCTTTGCTAAGGTAGCTCATTTCTACTTCTACAATAAAGCTACTGCCTTTTAGTATCTTTTATTCACCTTTCTCTCTCATTCATTCTCTTGCTACCTGTTTCACTGTCTTTTCTTTCCTTTTTTCTCCCTCCCCCTGAACATAAATATTGATTACTATTTCAATTTTTCTTTGATGTTTTTCATAAATTTCCACATTAACATGTTTTCATTCTTTATATTCATTTTTAATTTTTATATTTCCTTAAAGTAGCTTCGATGTCAAATGCCAAGATAATTTCTTTTTTTTTTTTAAAGATTTTATTTATTTATTCATGAGAGACAGAGAGAGAGAGAAGCAGAGGGAGAAGCAGGCTCCTCGCAGGGAGCCCGATGTGGGACTCGATCCCAGGAACCTGGGACCATGACCTGAGCCGAAGGCAGATGCTGAACTATCTGAGCCACCCAGGCGCCCTGCCAAGATAATTTCTTGATAGGCCTTATATAAATATCCACAAATAGGTTTTTTTAAAGATTTTATTTATTTATTTGACAGAGAGCGAGAAAGAGAGAGCACAAGCAGGGGGAGACAGAGGCAGAGGGAGAAGCAGGCTCCCCCCGAGCAAGGAGCCCGATGCTGGACTCGATCCCAGGACCCTGGGATCATGACCTGAGCCGAAGGCAGGCGCTTAACCGACTGAGCCACCCAGGTGTCCCTCCACAAATAGGTTTTTATGTCCTCCTCAGTGCATATTGTTCAGTAACCACAAATATAAATGACAATCACACTGCTGAAGTGTTGACCTTCCAAATGATTGTTAACAAATAACTCTCAATGAACTTTGTACATCACTGTTTATTTGGACTGTGAATTCTAGTTTAATCATGAGAGATGTTTATTTTCCCACCACATATTGTTATGCTAAAATACTTCATTACTATTTAAAAAAAAAACAACCTGACCTGCTGGTTAGAGAAAAAAAAAATGGGAAAAGAGATGTACAATTGTTATAAAGCCTCTGGAAAGTAACATGGAGATAAAGATTTTTTTTTTTAAAGGCACCTCCACATGTGTTAACCCAATTTTATGACACTTGAGACTGAGAGGTCACAGATGGCTAATTTTGAAGACATATATTTATAAAACCCAGCTGGGGTTGGATTAAATGTCTAAGCGGAATGCAAGAGGGATACCCAGAACATTTTACCGACTTCATCCCCTGTTGCCACAGACAGCAGCATCTCAAGTAGCTGTATGGAATGGGGCTGGTTTCAGATGCCTACAGTTCTGATTAGCAATTACAACTGAAATAAAGCCAAGTGCCATCATAGAATGGTCTCCTTGATTACACAGAGAATCCTGTAAGAACCAGTTATGTACATGATGTTTGGTGAGGGAGATGAAAGAAGAAAATAGAAGAATGAGCAGGCTAACATAGAACCACTCATTCAAGGTTGTCAAGATGTACTCAGGTCATCTGCATTTCCAAATAGATGAACACTTGTTTACTTGCTTTTATACCATAGTTCCTTGAGAAAATCTTGTTTCATATACAATCTATCCTTCTTCCAACTGAGGGAAGATTACTTTGATTTCTAATTTTCTAATTCAAAAAAACTGTTCTAAAGTGAGGGACTTGACAAAGGTGCTTCAATTACAAATGATTTTGTGGATTTCAAGATGTTTGAGGAGAGGTTATTAAAATATTAGGCAGAGAGTTGGGACATCTGAAACCACTTGGGTTAATATTGGTTGTATTTGTTTTTACAGCACAGATAGAAAACTCCAATGGTTCAGTTATGCTCTAGTGCTATTTCTGGTTCTCATCATTTTAGATAAAGAAGCAGTCCAATTTCAGTAAGGTTATTGGGTGACTTCGGGCAAGCACTTTTCATTAAAATATTCCGTTTCAGCGTGTTTGGAAATGGATAGGTAGGTGGGTGGGCAGTGGTCGAGTCTGCTAAAACCCAAACCAAACAAACACCCCCCCCGACCCCTGCCTAAAGCAATAAAACCCCAAAGGATTGACATTTCCTTGTGAGCAATGTGGAACATTTTCCCTGAACAAGAAAGGCAGGCATTTTTACTTTATACCAGAGAATCTCATCTTTTCTTACATCCAAAATTACTGATCTGGGACCTTGAAGCAATTACTGAACATTTACACATATATACCCTTAGCTAAGACTTCTTTTCCTTTACTCCAGAGGCTTATTTCCACCTTCCCTGGAAATCCCGAGGGTTTGATATCAAGAGGGAAAATAAACTCCAGAGAGATGAGAACAAACTGATTCTGGGAATATCCTGGGTATAGAGGCTAATCTCTTCAAAAAGAGGCTTAGAGCAGGAATGAGGCCTCAAATCCACTCAATGCAGAGATTTGGAGCAAAACTCAGTCAAACCTAGGACCATCCATGAGCCATAGACTCAATGAAAACTAAAAATGAATGAATGAAAGAAAGAAAGAGAGAAAGAAAGAAAGAAAGAGGAGGGAAAGAGGAAGGAAGGAAGGGAGAGGGGGAAGAAAAGAAAAAAGAAAGGAAAGGAAGAAAAAAAAAGATGAGAGAAAGAGAGATGAGGAGGTAGCTTGTTTCTCTCAACCTAGGCTCCAGGGTCTGAACAAAGGTTCCCTAAAGAATTCATAAGCATAGGCCAATCAAATTCAGGTTTAGGTAAAGGAATATACAAATCTGTGGAAAAAGTTACACAAGCATGACTGATAACAATAAGCTCTAATAAGCTCATCACAAGAAAAAAATTGTAACAATGGGTGGTGATGGATGCTAATTAAACTTGTGGTGACCATTTTGCAATACATACATATATCAAATCATTTGTTGTGCATTTGCGACAAATATAATGTTAAATGTCAATTATATCGCAATAAAAATTTAGATGAATGGACAGTTTTCTAGAAAGATACAATTTAACATTTATACTCCATATGGTGTTTAAAAAACTAAATCAGTAATTAAAAACCTCCCCCAAAGAAAACTTTATGCCTAGATTTACAGGTAAGTTCTGCCAGATATTGAAGGAATAGATAATCCCAGTTCTATCAACTAATTCCAGTTAAGTGAAATATAGAAAATATTCTTCAATCATTTTACAAAGCTGCTATTTTGATACCAAACTACGTAACTATAGGATGAAAAAGGAATAGACCAATCTCACTAATTAACAAGGATGCAAGTATCCTAGATCCAATATTAGTAAATGAAATCCAGCTAAGAATATAGACAATAATACATGATAACCCAAGTAGGTTCATCACGGAAACAGAAAGATGCGATTATCATTTAAAAAGCGATTAATAAATAGAGCTATCATACGATCCAGCAATTGCACTACTGGGTATTTACCCCAAAGATACAAAGGTAGGGATCCAAAGGGGTACGTGCACCCTGATGTTTATAGCAGCAATGTCCACAATAGCCAAACCGTGGAAAGAGCCATGATGTCCATCGACAAATGAATGGATAAAGAAGATGTGGTATAGATATACAATGGAATATTATGCAGCCCTCAAAAGGAATGAAATCTTGCCATTTGCAATGACATGGATGGAACTGGAGGGTGTTATGCTGAGCGAAATAAGTCAATCAGAGAAAGACATGTATCATATGACCTCACTGATATGAGGAATTCTCAATCTCAGGAAACAAACTGAGGGTTGCTGGAGTGGTGGGGAGTGGGAGGGATGGGGTGGCTGGGTGATAGACATTGGGGAGGGTATGTGCTATGGTGAGCGCTGTGAATTGTGTAAGACTGTTGAGTCACAGATCTGTACTTCTGAAACAAATAATACATTATATGTTAAAAAAAAAAGAAGAAGGTAGCAGGAGGGGAAGAATGAAGGGGGGGAAATTGGAGGTGGAGACGAACCATGAAAGACTATGGACTCTGAAAAACAAACTGAGGGTTCTAGAGGGGAGGGGGGTGGGGGATGGGTTAGCCTGGTGATGGGTATTAAAGAGGGTATGTTCTGCTTGGAGCACTGAGTGTTATACGCAAACAATGAATCATGGAACACTACATCAAAAACTAATGATGTAATGTATGGTGATTAACATAACATAATAATAAAAAAATAAAATAAAAAAGTGATTAATAGAATTCATCACATTAATAGGTGATGGAAAAAATGATAATTTCAATGGATTTAGAAAAAACATTTAATAAAACTCAGCACCAATACATCAGGTTTAATAATTTGCAAGCAAGAATTAAAACGGCAACTACCCAAAAATCTATAGCAAAACGTATGCTTGATGATGAAATGATGAAACATTCTCTTTAAAGAAGAGATGATATGAGTGTGAATCAAAGATGCTAAATATTCTGGCCTGGGTGAGTGGTAGAACCATGATTGAGAGAGCGAATAAAGTAGGAGAATCTGATTTGCGGCATGAAAGAGAGGTTCCATTTTTGTCAGACTGAGTTTGAAATGCTTGTGGGATACACAAGGGAAGAAGTTATAATCTTTTTTTCCTCTTCCCCCTCCTCCTCCTTTCTTCTTCATAACTACAAATCAGTCCTCTAAATAGGTTAGGGATGACTTGAAGATGCAAAAATATTTGACAAGTATGTGTAACCCTGTGCTTTTGATTTGCTGTTTAGTTAAAGAAAATTAATTGAGACAGGTAACTTTATTATTATTTTGAAATTGCCCTTGACTGAAGAGGTATATGTACCAGCTCACTGTCTCCACTAAAGCTTTATGATTTAAAGTGTGCAAAGATAATGTATTTCAAAATTGATTTTGCCTGTTTTTCTCACTCCTTCTTTCTCTTTAATTTCCAGTGCCTAACGCAGTTACTGGTAAGGAATTGGTGTTAATTTTGCTGAAGTAATGCATAAATAAATACTCACCTAATATAAATACATAAACTCACATAAGGAAGGAAGGAAGGAAGGAAGGAAGGAAGGAAGGAAGGAAGGAAGGAAGGAAGGAAGGAAGGAAGGGAAGGAGGGAGGGAGGGAGGGGATGAATTATTTTTTTTGTTTTCTAAATATTAAAGTGGTAAATTGTTTATAAACAAATCATTCTAAATCACTCATGTTGTAGTTTGAATATAATAATGCTTAAAACATTGCATCTAATGTGAATCAAATCTCAGATATTTTGATATCTCAAACTTCAGAATTTTATTTCCTTTATTTTCTCATTTTTAAACTTCAGACCTACATAGGAATTTTCACTGACTTAGCGCTGATTAAAATAGTAAAGTAGAAGAAATAACTCACTGTGAGTTGGACTGATTCACTTTGTTAACTCACATCCTTTAACAGAATATTGTATTTCAAGTAATTTAAATATATATCAGAAATTGTCTTGTACAGGTGGGTAATCAATAAATGTTTGTTGAGTTTGATCATTCAAAGAGATAAATGTGACAAAGTAATTATTCTGATTGTACCCAAAGAGGGATATATATGTTGTAAAAACACATTTTAGAGAAACTATGCTAAAGTTAAGACGGAATTCTCAAAGAAAGCAGTTTAAGAATATTTAAATTTAATTCCTACTCCTAATGCTTTGTATTAAAAATGCAAATATTTCAGAAAAGTAAATGTTTTTTTTCTACAGCAATATTTATTTCAGCTATTTCAGTATAATTATTACTAATTGTAAGAGTTATTTACAAAACAAAGATGCGAAACTTATTTTTTGGAAAAAGATTTTATTTATTTATTTGAGAGAGAGAGAGAGAGAGACAGCATGAGAGGGGAGAGGGCCAGAGGGAGAAGCAGGCTCCCCACTGAGCCGGGACCCCAATGTGGGACTCGATCCCAGGATTGGGGGATCATGACCTGAGCCGAAGGCAGTCGCTTAACCAACTGAGCCACCCAGGCGCCCGATGTGAAACTTCTTAATACTTAAAATGGAACAAGAAGCAAATGTTGTAACAGGATATGTATGTCAAATGTAATTAGAATAAGTGCAGTTTAAATCAAAATTCCAACGTGAAATATAGTTCGAAGCCTCTACTTCATGTCCCTCTTTAAAAATGCCTTCATAGTATCTAATGTGGAAGTCATTGTCAATTGCCCTCATGAAACATAACCTCATTTTTTAAACATCATTTGTTTGTTTATTTGCCTTTGATATAACATGAAACCAGTTGTTTTTGAGCCAAAAAGAAAAAAAAAAAAAACCCAAAACCCAATCCTAACCACATTAAGTACTTCAACACACAACTTTGCCATCCACAAAACTCTCTTCTATAGAGAAGAGATTCTCCATCATCATTAAAATCACCTCATTAAAATCACCTGAAGGACTTAAAAATACCAGTTCCACAGCCCCACCCTGGTCCAATTAAATTGACTTTTATTCTTATAAACATTCTGTTGATAATGTACACTGAGTTGGCACAACTGTTTATAACAATAAGTGTCTGAAAGAAAATGAAGTGAAACATGTAACCTAAGTCAAATGTGTCTACTGTAGCCATGCTAGTTCTGAGCATGATGCCTGATGCAGGTAGGGGCAATTCACCCACATAGAATAAATAAACGTGAAATTACAAGGTCCTTATTTACAGTTTTAGTGGGAGTTCGGGAAGCAGGCTGTGCTTGGGCCAGTTTACGTCCTGGTATTTTTAAAATAGCAATTTGTTATCGAAGTATTTTGATTTATCAATTGTTCTTGTCCCCTTATCCCACATTTTGATTAAAAAGGGAACGTATTGATATATAAGGTTTCCACACTGTGGTAGCCAGTGGACCATAAGTGGATTTGTTAAAGATGTTAGAAGGTTTAGGATTTGTTTTTCCTTTTTATGAGGAGAGAGAAGTTTTTTGACTAAAAATAGGAAGGCACAAGAAGATATTCTAAATAAGGTACTGTCTCATCCCGATAGATAAAAGAGACAAAGAGAAAAGGTTGTAATATAGTGAACATTTTCGACACAGGAAGAAATTAATATTTAAGGTGAAATATATAATGAAAGAACAAGATTTTATAAAAATAAAATAGAGGAAATTACTCAGCACTTAACATTTTGTTCTTTCTCCATTTGAAAGTATATTGCTCACATTATTGGGTTGTTCCTGGATAGGACCACTCAAGTTCTGGGAAATAATAGGCACATTAAAGTATGTCTAGTCATTGTATTTGCCTTCTGCAAAATTTCCTAACTTTTTCCCCGAGAAAATCCTCATATTGTAATATTTATGATGGACCTGAGAGATAGACTTAGGAGAACTTCTGTTTTTCCATTTTCCCCTGAGCTTAATGTGATGAAAAAAGCATAAAACATAGACTCCCTCTCCTGCGAATATGGACCAGCAAGTCAATTTCTTGGTAATAACTCAATACATACTTCACCAAGATTGATTTTCCATCTAAGATCTTGCAAAAATGTGTGCATCTATGTTCTTGGCTTCCTTTTATCTCAAAAAAAAAAGAAAAAATATGGACTGTGATCATATATGTAAAGGCAGCATGATACTATTTTCACTAAATATTAAAAAATGATTTGTTATATTGTTAAGGAGGTTGATAGCTTTAAACAGAATTTTTCATTGAAACCCCACTTGGGAAATTGTAGTTTACAGAAAAATCCATTACCTACCATCTCACTGTACATTACTATCTAGTAGTTGCTTCTTCATATTACAGGTATTGTCTTAAATACGGAAGGCTTATTTCACTGATTCCATTGCTTCTAGAGATGGCAAAAATTACTATCTTCATGGTCTGGAGCAAGACCACCTGAGGGCCATTTTCTCCTTCTTGGTAACTGGTAACTGACTCCAAAGGTCAAAGTATGAGTTGTCTATGTGTGAATCTTCATACTGGAATGGACTTTCAAGTTAGGTGAGGAGTCAGGAATTTTTTTTTTTCTAGCAACACTGTACTAGCTATCCAGATGTCTAAGCCATAGTTCCCAAAGAGCTCACAGTCCAGTGGTTGAACCGGTGAAAGGTACTGATAAATCAATGTGCTATAATGTGAATGCAGAGGAAGCAGCCTCAGTTCAGGACTATGAGGAAGACATCCCAAAGGAGGTGATATTAAAACTCTATCTTAAGGTCTGAGTTTTTCAGATGGTTAAGGGAGTAAAGAACATTCCTTGCAAAAGTGAGAGTCTGGGTTATCCTGCAATAATGGGAGGTTGCAATCCAGGAATCGTAGAGCAGGAGGGATGATTTAGCCGGAAATAAGGCATGAAAAAAGGAGTCTGGATTATTTTTTTCATGGAGATATGGTTAGGGTAATACCATCCCATTTTGCCATTAAAAAATTAGCTCTCCATTTAAAGAAGAATTAATACCTATTCTTCTGAAACTGTTCCAAAAAATAGAAATGGAAGGAAAACTTCCAAACTTGTTTTATGAGGCCACCATTACCTTGATCCCAAAACCAAAGTCCCCATCAAAAAGGAGAATTACAGACCAATATCTTTGATGAACATGGATGCAAAAATTCTCACCAAAATACTAGCCAATAGGATCCAACAGTACATTAAAAGGATTATTCACCATGACCAAGTGGGATTTATCCCTGGGCTGCAAGTTTGGTTCAACATCCGCAAATCAATCAATGTGATACAATACATCAATAAAAGAAAGAACAAGAACCATATGATCCTCTCAATAGATGCCGAAAAAGCATTTGACGAAGTACAGCATCCTTTCTTGATAAAAACTCTTCAGAGTATAGGGATAGAGGGTACATACCTCAACATCAGAAAAACCATCTATGAAAAACCCACAGCGAATATCATTCTCAAAGGGGAAAAACTGAGAGCTTTCCCCCTAAGGTCAGGAACACGGCAGGGAAGTCCACTATCACCACTGCTATTCAACGTAGTATTAGAAGTCCTAGCCACAGCAATCAGACAACAAAAAGAAATCAAAGGCATCCAAATCAACAAAGAAGTCAAACTCTCACTCTTTGCAGATGATATGATACTTTATGTGGAAAATCCAAGAGACTCCATCCCAAAACTGCTAGAACTCATACAGGAATTCAGTAAAGTGGCAGGATATAAAATTAATGCACGGAAATCAGTGGCATTCCTATACACCAACAACAAGACAGAAGAAAGAGAAATTAAGGAGATCCCATTTACAATTGCACCCAAAACCATGAGATACCTAGGAATAGATCTAACCAAAGAGGCAAAGAATCTGTACTCAGAAAACTATAAAATACTCATGAAAAAAATTGAGGAAGACACAAAGAAATGGAAAAGCATTCCATGCTCATGGATTGGAAGAACAAATATTGTGAAGATGTCAATGCTACCTAGAGCGATCTACACATTCAAAGCAATCCCTATCAAAATACCATCCACTTTTTTCGAAGAAAGGGAACAAATAATCCTAAAATTTGTGTGGAACCAGAAAAGACCCCGAACAGCCAGAGGAATGTCGAAAAAGAAAGGCAAAGCTGGCGGCATCACAATTCCGGACTTCCAGCTTTATTACAAAGCTGTCATCATCAAGACAGTATGGTACTGGCACAAAAATAGACACAAAGATCAATGGAACAGAATAGAGAGCCCAGAAATGGACCCTCAACTCTACGGTCAACTAATCTTTGACAAAGCAGAAAAGAATGTCCAATGGAAAAGACAGTCTCTTCAACAAATGGTATTGGGGAAAATTGGGCAGCCACATGCGGAAGACTGAAAGTGGATCATTTCCTTACACCACACACGAAATAGACTCCAAATGGTTGAAAGACCTAAATGTGAGACAGGAGTCCATCAAAATCCTAGAGGAGAACACAGGCAGCAACCTCTTTGACCTCAGCCGCAGCAACTTCTTAGAAACATCGCCAAAGGCAAGGGAAGCAAGGGCAAAAATGAATTATTGGGACTTCATCAAGATAAAAAGCTTTTGCACAGAAAAGGAAACAGTCAACAAAAGCAAAGGACAACCGACAGAATGGGAGAAGATATTTGCAAATGACATATCAGATCAAGGGCTAGTATCCAAAATCTATAAAGAACTTACCAAACTCAACACCCGAAGAACAAGTAATCCGATCAAGAAATGGGCAGAAGACATGAATAGACATTTTTCCAAAGAAGACATCCAAATGGCCAACAGACACATGAAAAAGTGCTCAACATCACTCGGCATCAGGGAAATCCAAATCAAAACCTCAATGAGATACCACCTCACACCAGTCAGAATGGCTAAAATTAACAAGTCAGGAAATGACAGATGTTGGCTGGCATGTGGAGAAGGGGGAACCCTCCTACACTGTTGGTGGGAATGCAAGCTGGTGCAGCCACTCTGGAAAACAGTATGGAGGTTCCTCAAAAAGTTGAAAATAGGTGGGGTGCCTGGGTGGCTCAGTCGTTAAGCGTCTGCCTTCAGCTCAGGTCATGGTCCCAGGGTCCTGGGATCCAGCCCCACATCGGGCTCCCTGCTTGGCAGGAAGCCTGCTTCTCCGTCTCCCATTCCCCCTGCTTGTGTTCCCTCTCTTGCTGTGTCTCTCTCTGTCAAATAAATAAAATCTTAAAAAAAAAAAAGTTAAAAGTAGAGCTACCATATGACCCAGCAATTGCACTACTAGGTATTTACCTCAGAGATACAAATGTAGGGATCTGGAGGGGAATGTGCACCCCGATGTTTATAGCAGCAATGTCCACAATAGCCAAACTATGGAAAGAGCCAAGATGTTCATCGACAGATGAATGAATAAAGAAGATGTGGTGTATATACACAATGGAATATTATGCAGTCATCAAAAGGAATGAGATCTTGCCATTTGCAACAACGTGGTTGGAACTGGAGGGTATTATGCTGAGCGATAGAAGTCAATCAGAGAAAGACATGTACCATATGACCTCACTGATATGAGGAATTCTCAATCTCAGGAAACAAACTGAGGGTTGCTGGAGTGGTAGGGCGTGGGAGGGATGGGGTGGCTGGGTAATGGACATTGGGGAGGGTGTGTGCTATGGTGAGCGCTGTGAATTGTGTAAGACTGTTGAATCACAGACCTGTACCTCTGAAACAAATAATACATTATATGTTAACAACAACAAAAAAAGAAGATAGTAGGAAGGGAAAAATGAAGGGGGGGAAATCGGAGGGGGAGACGAACCATGAGAGACTATGGACTCTGAGAAACAAACTGAGGGTTCTAGAGGGGAGGGGGTGGGGGGATAGGGGGTTAGTCTGGTGATGGGTATTAAAGAGGGCACGTACTGCACGGAGCACTGGGTGTTATATGCAAACAATGAATCATGGAACACTACATCAAAAACTAATGATGCAATGTACGGTGATTAATATAAATAATAAAAAAATTAAAAAAATCAGCTCTCATAGGCTCTAAAGTATGGACTGATGCTGTGAAAGAATAGTTAGGCAGCCATTGCTATAATCCTAGATACAGATGATAAGGATGTAATCTGAAGCAGCTATCATGAGAATATCAGAGAAGATGGGACTCTGGAGACACTGGTGAACAATGATATATGGGCTGTAGTAGTACAAAAGGAAACTCAAGTATGATGTTTGGTTTAGGTAAATCAATAGTGATTTCCTGATTAAAATAGAGACTATGTGAGCAGGAGCAGATTTGGATCAAGCAGTAAGGTTTTTGTTTGTTTGTTTTGGGTTTTTTTGTTTTTTGTTTTTTTTGGATTTGATGAAGGCAACTTCTTCTTATCTTTCTAAGTGAAAGAGAATGGGCTCTGAACTCAGGGCCTCTTCCAAGACCTCGTTTTCAAGAAAATTACTTCATTTTAGCATGAGACAAGAAATAAAAGTGATATTTAAAAAGACGTATAAAGACATAAAAAAGAAAAGAGATGTTCAATTTATTCCATCTTACTCCAAGGATCCAGGTTTGGCAGTTAAGGGTGGTACAGATGTCTCATAAGAGAAGAGTTTTCAATAAAAGTCCAGAAGTGTAAGTAAAAATGTTTTCTCTGGGATCCTGTGTTCCTTTTAAATCCCTAGTGTAGTCTTAATCACATTGTTATAGTTATGGATATTGAGGACATGGCCTGAGTTTCTAAATCTTTGTATTTCTAGGACCTAATTATAGAGTTATACACCTATTATGTAATTAGAATGTAATTGGGTTGCCAAAATGTTTTGTGAACTGAAGTACCCATCAAGTAATTGCTGTATTAATTACAAATTATTTAATCAGTTCTTTAAGGGAGATCTTTATTTCTCAATTTAAAAAATATTGCATTGTCACGTTATAAAATATTGAGCTCACACTTGAAATAAAATAGCATATATATTTTGAACATTTAAAAACTGTTCAGATGGAACTTTCAAACATGTAACCACTGCACATTACTGAGTTACTGTGTCACATCATGCTATTTCATTTATAATGCTTTTTGTAACCTAATTATTTTATTATTTCTTTGTTTATATATATTTTATCATTAAAAGGTAAGCTACACCAGAAAAAGGAGCCCACCTGTCTAATTTACCTCTGCATCCTCAGTGTGCAGGATAGCATGTGGCTCATAATTAGTGCTCAGTATATTTGTCTTGAATTAAAGAGTTAATGGATTTTAAAAATCAAATTATATAGTCTTGTTAGGAAGAAATAAGGAAGTCTTATTTGTAAGTATAATAGATAAATAGATACATTGTAAAATTGTAGTAAATAAAGCTTTATCTATTTCCTACCTATAGCAGTAATAGTAGTATTCAGAATACTATGGTTGCCAGACACTGTATTAGATCTTTTAGTTCCATTTAATTCTTGCACTTATGCAATAGTTTCTAAAGTTAGCATTATTTTATAGGTGAAGAACCTCAGGCTCAGAATGTTTGCATAACTCGCCCAAAGTCACACAGTTAAATCAGGATTTGAATTCAAATCTGTAAAATGCCAAACCTTTGCCTTTTCCATTAAACCAAAAAAGATATTCAATTAAATTTAGTTTTTTTCCAGATCTAAAGTATCACAAAATTCAAAGGCTTTTTAAGAATAAATATAAATAGGGGCACCTGGGTGGCTCAGTCGGTTAAGCGTCTGCCTTTGGCTCAGGACATGATCCTGGGGTCCTGGGATAGAGCCCCACATCTGGGTCCCTGCTCAGCAAGGAGCCTGCTTCTCTCTCTCTCTCTCTCTCTCCCCCTCTGCCGCTCCCTCCCCAGCTTGTGCTCTGTCACTCTAGCTCTC
The DNA here is from genome assembly GCF_009762305.2 of Zalophus californianus. NCBI lineage: Eukaryota > Metazoa > Chordata > Mammalia > Carnivora > Otariidae > Zalophus > Zalophus californianus. Next base: position 103,498,433 of record NC_045595.1, on the reverse strand, counting down.
TCTCTCAAATAAATAAATAAATAAATAAATAAATAAATAAAATCTTTTAAAAAATTTAAAAAAGAAATATATATAATCTTAATGAAAATTAGAAATGAAGATATTCTTACTTGCCCTCAGAACAGATGTGTCAAATGATAAGATTTCCTTTGTACAGGTATTTGGTCAAGTATTTCAGGCTGAAATATATCTTTTCGTTTTTTAATTTTTTATTGTTATGTTAATCACCATACATTACATCATTAGTTTTTGATATAGTGTTCCATGATTCATTGTTTGTGCATAACACCCAGTGCTCCACGCAGAATGTGCCCTCTTTAATACCCATCACCAGGCTAACCCATCCCCCCACCCCCTCCCCTCTAGAACCCTCAGTTTGCTGAAATATATCTTAAATGTATATCACTACACCTTATAGTAAACTATGCCAGACCGCAGCAAGAAAGGATATAAGATAATGTATGTCAATTAGGAAAATAAGGAAAAATACATTTTTCTCCACTATATCCCAAAACATTGTGAAAGATTTTTCTTTTGAGATTCAAAGAGAGTAATAAAACTAAATCTTTTCCTTTTTGTTTTCTATGGAAACTTAACCTTCTTGTTCCTATGTGTACACAGAGGAATAAATGTCACATTGACAGAATTATTCCAAAGATTTATAATGTACTTCATACTTCAAATAGTCATCTCCCTCTGGGCCAGTTTGTATGAGTTTTTCCAGTGAGCATAAGAAAAAGACAAGTAAAACTAAAATCAAAATTACCTTTTTGAGAAATGTATATACTAAAAATGCTCTTTCTCTATAAATCCTAAGAAATGTTAAGACTTTTTCCTAAATAAATAAAATGATTCTTGAATTTCGCATAGAATAATAAAGTCATCAATAGCCAAGAAACTTGGAAAAGACAATGAACAATATCTACCACATCTTTATCCATTCATCTATTGATGGACACTTGGGTTGCTTCCATATCTTGGCTATTGTGATTAATGCTGTAATAAACATAGGGGTGCATATATCTTTTCAAATTAGTGTTTTCATTTTCTTTGGGTAAATACCCCATAGTGGAATTATTGGATCATATATTTCTATTTTTACTTTTTTGAGGAATGAATAAGTCATGGAATAAAAGACACAGCATAGGGAATATAGTCAATAATACTGTAATAGTGTTGTATGGTGACAGATGGTAGCTACATGTATGGTGAGCATGGCATAACATATAGAGATGTTGAATTACTATGTTGTACACCCGAAATAATGTAATGAACATTGCGTGTCAACTATACTCAAATAAAATGTATAGATGAAGAATAAGGGGAGCCCCCATTCTTTATAGATCCAGAACATATTATTAAGCCATTATAATCAAATGAGTGGTAGCCCATGGGAATAAACAAATAGACCAGTGGAATGAAATAAAGAATCCAGAAATAGATCCAGACATAAATGAAAATTCAAATCTGACAAAAGTAGACTTTCCACTGAATGGGATAGCACAAGCACAAATGATGTGGCAAAAGTGGCTTCCAAATGAAAAAAAAAATAAGTAAAATTTTGTCTATTTCACATTACTGCCAAAAACACACTCCAAATGGATTTGCACTTAAATATACAAATTAAACAATAAATATCTTAGAAAAAAATCTAGGAAGCTATATATACAACTTGAAGTTAGAGAGATCTTCTTAACCAAGACTAGAAACCCAGAAGTCATTTAAAAAGACATAGAAAAGATTGACAACATTAAAAAAACTTGAAAGATGAAATGTCAGCAAAGTCAATAGATAAATGGTATTTTGGGGGAGAAAAGTTTGCAAAACAGAAGACAGTCAAAGGATTAAAATTTATACAACATGATGTTAAGAATTCTATAAGAAAAGTTACAAACCAATAGGAAATTTGTCAAATAGGAAGAGGCAATTCGGAGAAGAGCATATCTAAGTGGACACCAAACATGAAAAGATGGTTCACTTCACTAGTAGTTCAGGAAGTACAAATTAAATTGATAATGAGATCTAATGCTTAGACTGGAAAAAATTTTAAAGCTGGAATACCTAGTGTTCACAATAATAGTAAAAGAAGTCAAATTGTGAGTTTGCAGGTTTGGGGGGAAAGAAATTTGGCTATATATATATATATATATATATATAAAATGAAAAATATACTTTGATGTATTTTATTATACATTTTATTATATGTATATTATACAAAATAAATGCATATTTATTATTTTGTGTATTTAAAAATACACAAAAATAACTCTTTGACCGAGCAGTCTTAATCCTGGGAGTCTATCCTACAGAGATAGAAGCAGCAAACATAAGAATATATATGTTCAAAGATGGGTGCTTTAGCTTTGTTAATAGTGGCAAAATCTAGAAAATGAAGTCAATTCTTAAAACAAAGCAAGAAACAAAATTCTGTATAAAAATTAGGACATTTATATCTATCTCTATGTGATGATGTTTGTGTATATTCATATGAATGCAAATTTGTACATACATATGTGTATACATATTTATATGAACACAGATAAAAGTAAAAACAAAAAGGAACATATACACAATATCAACATGTATTAACTTGGATGGGATTGGTCGTGTTTGAGGAAAGGGGGAAGTGAAAAGGAGGAGGCAAAAGCCAAAACAATGTATTTAAAGTTTTTCATTTAGAATGCCTCAATCTATTTGATATGATCCAATTCAGGTAAAATTAGATGTGTACAAAGAGTCATTTTTATCCCTCAGAATCCACAAAACAAAACAAAAGCCTCTCCTATTTCAGGTATATAGAACTTTTTTATAGCTACTCTTTGTGTCACCTTGCTTAAATGAATTTCACTTGGACAGATACCTAAGAAAGATCCTTCCAAAGTAGATAAGACATGTCTTGAACAGAAAAGAAAGGAGAGGCAACTCATCTATGATTATAGCAAGACTTTGTTCAGATGCTAATATTGGTGGCAGAATTTTATTATAGGAATAATGCCCTATTTACCTTTTTTCTTGAGTCATGTTTTAAAAATGGTGACTTCTGGCTTTTTGCAAAATCAGTGAAACTTTTAGACTTGGAAGATTAATGAAATATTATCAGAATCAAATGAGGTTGGATTCTGGTCAGTGTAGCAGAAGCATCTCAGTCTTTAAAATAATCAGCCCAGGGGCACCTGGGTCAGTCACTCACTTCAGCGTCTGACTCTTGGTTTCAGCTCAGGTCATGATCTCAGGGTAGTGGGACTGAGCCCTAGATCTGGCTCATGCTCAGCAGGGAGTCTTGTTCCCCTCTCCTTATCCCTCTGCCTCACCTCTCCCTCTCTCTTTAAAATAAATAAATAAATCTTTAAAAAAATAAAATCATCAGCCTAAGTTCTGCTAACACTTAAGAAACTATACAATTTTGAACTACAATGTGTAATTTTGATGCCTAATTTTATTTTGAACCCTGATCCTGACTCGTGAAATTGTTGCATAACATGGAAAGAATTGACCAAGTGCCCGTAAAAGCTGCCTGATTTTCCATAACTTGTTTCTTCCTTTTTAAACAGATATTCCCGAGGTAATAATTTTTGTAAATTGTGAAATCCCATGGGTAAGACCATAATCTTGTTCACCTCAACAGTGAATTTAAGTAGTCCTTAAAAGCCATTCATCAAGATATTATTTTCTCATAAAGAAAGAGAAGAAAATAAATGTAAGTTTCTAACACTGGGAATTATCTTCAATGGACTTCCTCAAAGGAAATGCCACCGATATCCAGAAAAATAAATTTCCAAAGGAAATTTCTGAAAGTTTCTTCTGCCTGATTAACCTGTAACTCTGAGCAAAGTAGTAGAATTGTGGAATGTAAGAAAGAAAGGTCCCTGACGTTGTTTAATTCAGTACACCTCTTTAACAATGCCAGTGCTGAGATCAAGAGAAGCTGAGAGGTTGCTAAACCAGGAACTGAGCAGCACCTAGAGCAAGGACTTAATTCCCATGGAAAGGATTTCTAGATGATACCATGTTCCTTTCTTTGAAAAATATCAGTAAAATATTGTTCAACTGAAAGTATTCCAGAGAATTATTTTTCTTGTTCACTTTGTTTCAGCCAGCACAAATATGTATAATTGTTCAGAAGTTGGAAGAATCTTATATTCTTGTTTTTACTTTAGCATCTTCTAAAATGTTCATATGTAAAAAAGAATAATATTAAAGTTTTATCACACATGATTTGCAAAAATCTTGGATGAAAATCTTTAAAAACTAGAGTAAATTTCAAGGGTGGAGGGGAATTTCTTATAAGACACTAACTCTAGAAGTGACAGCACAAAACATAAAAATTTTGGACAACGTAAAAAATATATGAGTAAAGATCAAAGTCAATATTTAAATAATAAGTCTGGCAATTTGTTATCCTATCAATTGTTGATATCGTATCTGGTCCAATCAGGACCTGATACGGTTTACATCTCTGGCAAGATGTTTCCCTTCTTGGGCTTCCTTTCAGCAGGCGGGGAGCTAGAAACCCCAGGCTGGTCCAGCGCAGTCACTGGCAGCCTCACAGTCTATTTACCCCAAGATGTAAAAATATACATTTACTCCTAAGTCTGTTTATCTCGTGATGACATACAAATGAGTGTCATGAAGTGAAAAACATTGGGAATTCCTAATTTTTAATATAGAAAGAATTCTTGTGAACTATTATGAAAGGCCAAACAGCCCAATAGGAAAATGGATAGGAAAGATAGTCCACAGAATTGCATATCCAAATTGCTAATGTAAAAAGACTCTGCATTTCTTTAGTAACCATGAAGATACAAATTGAAGTAAAAGCTAGATATCTCTTTATATCTGTAAGGATAGCAAAAATTAAAAAGTACAGTGAAATCTACTGGTGCTAGGGATGTAAAGAGAATATTCTCATTCACTGCTGGTGGTCAGGTAAAAAATTTCAGCCCTTTTGGAAAAAGGATCTGGCAATGTCTGTTAAGCTTTAAAGTATACATATTTTTATATTAAAATATACATATATATTTATGTATTAAAGTATATATATAGAGAGAGGGGGGGTGTTGGAGAGGCAGAGGGAAAGGGAAAGAATACTAAGCAGGCTCCATGCTAAGACTGAGGATGTGGGGCTCAATCTCATGATGCTGAGATGTCCTGAGCCTAAATCAAGAGTCACTTAACCTACTGAGCCACACAGGTGCCCCTAAATTATACATATTTTTGACATAATAATTCCACCCTTGGAAATACATTCTATAAAATAGTCACCTGCATTGATTTGTACACCCACACACATACACATTCAGGGATGTTTATTGCATTACTATGTATTATTTTTCATAGTAGTAAAAATCAGGAACCAATATAAACAAGTAAACAAATATTAATAGATAAAAGTTATATTCAGTGTAATGATAACCTGAAATATAGTAAGTCTTTTTGTAAGAGATAAATAGCTAAGAAAAGACTCTTCTAGAATGAGGAATCAGAGCTTTTATAAGTTGCTAGCTATAAATTATGGTAATATTGATTTTCTTGTGTCTAATAATGATTGTTTGTATTTATATATTTTTATTTATATTTATATAAATGATATATAATATTTATATATAATGTATATTTATAAATATATACTTATATTTATATATTTTTTGTATTTCAGATGTAATATTTAATTTTGAGTCATAACATATTCATCTAGATAATTATATTTTGGGAGATGGCTTAATCTGTCTTCTTTTTCATCTAAAGATAGTGTATTTTTATCTTTATCCAGGTCGCCTGGCTGAAGCTAGAACCATGATGGACCTATCTGTGGAGCCTTGGCCCTGAAGGGAAAGCAACAGCTGTGGAAGATGCCACTCAAGACAGAGAGAGGTGGGGATGAAGCTTTAATCACTCCCTCCAGTCTCCTTTTGATGTCTCTCACATGCTAACCCCAGCTGGAAACACAATTTAAAGGAATCTTTCCCTTCAATATAAAGCAGACCAGAGTTTAGGGCAAACAATGGATCTGAGGGAAAGTTGGCCCAGCACTGGCATAACTTTCCTTTGGATAAGATGATATATTTGAAAGTTTTCCTCATCTCTTCTCTCATCATCTCCAAGATTTTTTCGGATGATCTCTAGATTTAAATTTGTATTTTATAAACTTTCTTTTCTTTATAGAATTTTTTTGGGGAAAATTTTGTTTTGTTACTATTCTAAGAGGTATCTTAAACCTATGTGAAGTTTCATTTAGTTTTATTACTCACCACAACTTTTCATACCACTTCTTTGCCATTCTCAAGCACTCTTATTACAGTTCTTTTTTTTTTTTTTCCTTTTCTCACTTACAAGTCATCCCTTAGGTAGGTGGCACATTCTTAAGACATTGCTCTATTCTTTCCTAGCATTTTGTCTTTAATGTAAGGAAGAGAATTCCAATGACAAATAGATTCTTTGCTTTTAAGGCCTGCTTTTTCTCCTTGGAAGTGTGTAGATTTTATTTTTTAAAATATTTTATTTATTTATTTGACAGATAGAGAGAGAGAGAGCATAAGCAGGGGGAGCGGCAGGCAGAGGGAGAGGGAGAAGCAGGCTCCCCACTGAGCAGTGAGCCCGATGCGGGGCTCGATCCCAGGACCCCGGGATCATGACCTGAGCCGAAGGCAGATGCTTAATGACTGAGCCACCCAGGTGTCCCAAGATTTTATTTTTAAATATGGTATTGAAATTAAAAACAAAGGAAAACTTTCGCCTGTCTCTTGAAGAACTTTTTTGATTTGAGGCTTCAATTCTGTCTTTGGTTTAGGGATTTTTTTCTTTTTTGATTATTCCTTCTTCTTCACCTTGATTCCTTTTATGACTATATTAAATATCCTATTTATTCACATATTCTCAACCACAGATGAATTAACAACTACCTTAATCAGGACTTGCCTGAAATATTTTTAACAGAAAGTCCCTGAAATTGTTGGCATGTATATGGCTCCATTTTGCTTGTTTCTAGGATTTATATAGACTTCTAGATAATTTTGTGTTTGGCATTTCAGTGGATACTTGGAAAAGGAAGGAGTTAAACATCGGCACTCAAATTACCATTACAAACAAGAAGTATGTCTTAAAAAAATGTAAGCATTAATCAACATACCACTCTTTCCAAATATTACCCGAGCACATGGCTATTTGAATAAATGAGAAACTACCCTTTTACCTCAAGGAATTTCCAAGTTGAAGAAGAGGGGTAAAAGACCTTTCAAAAATTGAGGGAACTGAGAATTCTGATTCATCTTTAATGCTCTTTGATATCACAGGTTTTGCAGGCTATGTTATTGATGTGAACCATCCTAATCCATCTACTCATCCTAATTGCAGTGTTCCATTGGTGTGATGTCAGGTTGAAAGAACATGACACGGTGCAATAGCTTTGGAGACTGACAGGTTCCTGACTCTTTAACCAAGCATAACCAAGCACTCTGATTCCCAGTTTACTCATATCTGGAATGATAATAATCCTACTTATGTACATTATTAATTTATTTAAGACACTTTTATTTAGTGGTTACAATGTGCTGTAGATCATGTATTAAGATTGTGGGTTTGTTAAGATGAATGATATCCAGTGTCTACCTTCAAGGATTACATAGCTAAAAAGACTGTGAGGATTATGGGAAACTAATGTCTTCATTTATTTAATAAATATTTGTAGAGAGCATAATTTTTGCTAGGAACTCCTCTAGGCACTGAGATACTGAGATGAATATTGAGATGAACAAAACAATCTTATTAGCCAGTGGTGACGACATTTTAGTAGAGGCCAAAGGTAGATGATTAAAAGTTATAATATCAAAAATAATGTCACATAGATAAATTCTGTGAAGACAAATCAAGATTGGGAATAGAGAATATATGAGTTTGAAGAGTAGGAGACGGAGCTACTTTAGGTAGGATAGTCTGGGTGGCCTTTCTTAGGAAATGTCTTTGAGAAGGAGGAACAGATTTGGAGTGTTTGAGAAACAGGAACAAGGCAAGAATGGCTACACTTTGGTGATTTAGGAGGAGAGTGGCAGAACTGAGAATGTAGTAAGATCTAGGCCTTGTTGTCATGGTAGGGAATGCAGATTTTATTCTAAGTGTTATAATAGGAAATCATTGAGGAATTTACATGGAGAAGGAGATGATTTGATTTGTGCTTTGCAAAGGTAAGTCTTGCTTTTGACTGGGGATAGCTTTTAGAGAGTCTGGAGTAGAAGCAAGAGAAGGGAGTGGTCGGGTGGAGGTGAGGAAGAGGTTAACAATGGGTTGCAAGAGACAAAGCTTTGGCTTTGACTTGGAGGTGGTGATGGAGTGAATGAAACATCATCAGATAATATGTTATTTGGTGGGGGCAGATTTTTAATAAATAACTATTATTATCATCAAGTCTGTATTAAGCAGCAAAAAGAAGCCATATGTTCAGTCATGAGTCGAGAAGGATAAAAACTAAAAACAACTTTTCTCCTAAATCTTGTAAGATAAAATTAGATGGTTTTAAAAATAGCTATGTAAAAGTCTTCACGAAGAGACCATAGAAGAACTTCTATAAAAAAAAAACAACAACCCAATAGAAAATACAGAATAGGAACTAAAAGGAAGAATGTATGACTAATAAACATGAAAATATACTCAACTCTATTGTGTAATCAGGAAAATTCAAATTAAAATACAAGGAGATAATATCACACTCCCCTTTTTGGAAGAAATTACACACTAACAGGTATTGACAAAGATGGAGAAATCAAAACATTTATACAAACTGCTGGTAAAAGTTTATATTGATATAAACATGTTGGAATGCAACATTGCAGTATATAATACATTTGAAATTGATGTTTCCCTATGACTCAGCAATGCTCCTCCTAGCTATATACTCTAGAGCAGATGTTCTCAAAGTTCCTTCTTGGACATGTAGCATCCATGTCACCTTGGGACTTCCTAGAAATGCACAATCTTGGGCCCTCTGATGGTTAATTTTGTATATCAACCTAACTGGGCTTAAGAGATGCCCAGATAGTTGGTAAAACATTATTCGTGAGGGTGTTTCTGGAGGAGATTAGTATTTGAGGTATCAGGTATCAGAGCAGGGAAGCCGGCTGCAGAGACGGAGCAAAGGCTCTCAGCTCAGGGTTGCCACTAAGCTGTGATCTGCGGCACAGTCGGGCCACTCCTCCTCCAGCAGGGACCCAACAAGCGGCAGATCTGGGGAGACTCCCCTTCCTCCCCCAGGAGGAGCAGTGTGGGAGTGCACCGCAGGGATCTGCTGGGTTTGGAGACTCCACATGGGGTCGGGTGCCAGAGATAGAAACGCTCGGTCACAGGCCGGGAGAGCACGGAATGCGGCTGGAGACCGGGGAGACGGGAGTGACTGACTGCTTTTCTCTGGGGGTGCACTGAGGAGGGGGGCCCCGAGTTCTCGGTTCCTCCGGGCCGGAGATTGGGAGGCCGCCACTTTCACTCTTGTCCTCCAAAGCTGTACAGAAAGCTTGCAGGGAACAAAAGCTCCTGAGAGCAAACCCGAGCAGATTACTTAGCCCAGTCCTGGTAAGGGTGGGGCAATTCCGCCTCCAGCAAAGACATCTGGGAACCACGGCAACAGGCCCCTCCCCCAGAAGGTCAGCAAGAACAGCCAGCCAAGACCAAGTTTACGACCAATGAGAACGGCAGAACTCCAGCGCTAGGGGAATACTGCACATAGAATTAATGGCTTTTTCCCCATGATTCTTTAGTCTTTCAAAGTTAATTTTTTTAATTTTCTTTTTTTTTTAATTTTTCTTTTGCCCTTTTTCAACCAACATCTTATCAATCCCTTTTTTAAAAAAATCTTTTTTATTTTTCATTTTTAGAGTCATATTCTATCCCTTCATAGGAGTTAACCTTATTTTTGGTGTATATATATATATACACCAAATATATATATATATATAGTTTTTCTCTCTTTAAAATTTTGGGATACAGTTTCTTCTAACGGACCAAAATGTACCCCAAATCTCTAGGGTATAGCTTTGTTCAGTCTCCTGCCTGATCACATTCTCTCCTGTTTTTTTTTTTTTTAAACCTCTTCTTTCTTTTTTCAACCAACTTCTTAACAATTCCTTTTATAAAATCTTTTATAATTTTCATCTTTACAGTCATATTCCATCCCTTCATCACACTTACCCTTATTTTTGTACATATATAAGTTTTTCTTTCTTTAAAATTTTGGGAGGCACTTTCTTCTAACAGACCAAAATACACCCAAAATCTAGTGTGTGGCACTGACCTATGCACCAGCCTGATCATATTCTGTTTTTTTGTTTGTTTGTTTATCTTTATCTTTTTCTTTTTCTTTTTTTTTTTCTTTTTTCTTCCTTTCCTTTTCTTTTCCCCCGGTTTCAGGTCTCTTCTGATTTGTTTAGTGTATATTTTTCTGGGATCATTGTTACCCTGTTAGCATTTTGTTCTCTCATTCATCTATTCTCCTCTGGACAAAATGAAAAGATGGAAAAAATCACCTGAAAAAAAAGAACAAGAGGCAGTACTGACTGCCAGGGACCTAGTCAATACAGACATTAGTAAGATGTCGGAACTAGAGTTTAGAATGACAATTTTAAAGATACTAGCGGGGCTTGGAAAAAGCATGGAAGATATTAGAGAAACCCTTTCTGGAGAAATAAAAGAACTAAAATCTAACCAAGTCGAAATCAAAAAGGCTATTCATGAGGTGAAATAAAAAATGGAGGCTCTAACTGCTAGGATAAATGCGGCAGAAGAGAGAATTAGTGATATAGAAGAACAAATGATGGAAAATAAAGAAGCTGAGAAAAAGAGAGATAAACAACTACTGGATCATGAGGGCAGAATTCGAGAGATAAGTGATACCATAAAACAAAACAATATTAGAATAATTGGGATCCCAGAAGAAGAAGAAAGAGAGAGGGAGGGGCAGAAGGTATATTGGAACAAATTATAGCAGAGAACTTCCCTAATTTGGGGAAGGAAACAGGCATCAAAATCCAGGAGGCACAGAGAACCCCCCTCAAAATCAATTAAAAGAGGGCAACACCACGACATCTAATAGTAAAACTTACGAGTCTCAGAGTCAAAGAGAAAATCCTGAAAGCAGCTCGGGATAAGAGATCTATAACCTACAATGGTAGAAACATTAGATTGGCGACAGACCTATCCATAGAGACCTGCACTGGCATGATATACTCAGAGCACTAAATGAGAAAAATATGCAGCCAAGAATACTATATCCAACTAGGCTGTCATTGAAAATAGAAGGAGAGATAAAAAGCTTCCGGGACAAACAAAAGCTAAAGGAATTTGCAGACATGAAACCAGCCCTACAAGAAATATTGAAAGGGGTCCTCTAAGCAAAGAGAGAGACTAAAAGTAACATAGACCAGAAAGGAACACAGACAATATACAGTAACAGTAACCTTACAAGCAATACAATGGCACTAAATTCATATCTTTCAATAGTTACCCTGAATGTAAATGGGCTAAATGCCCCAATCAAAAGACACGGGGTATCAGATTGGATAAAAAAACAAGACCCATTGATCTGCTGTCTGCAAGAGACTCATTTTTAGATCCAAAGACACCCCCAGATTGAAAGTGAGGGGGTGGAAAACGATTTACCATGCTAATGAACACCAAAAGAAAGCTGGGGTGGCAATCCTTATATCAGACAAATTAGATTTTAAACCAAAGACTATAATAAGAGATGAGGAAGGACACTGTATCCTACTTAAAGGGTCTATCCAACAAGAAGATCTAACAATAGTAAATATCTATGCCCCTAACATGAGAGCAGCCAATTATATAAGGCAATTAATAACAAAAGCAAAGAAACACATTGACAACAATACAACAATAGTGGGGGACTTTAACACCCCCCTCCCTGAAATGGACAGATCATCTAAGCAAAAGATCAACAAGGAAATAAGGACTTTAAATGACACACTGGACCAAATGGACTTCACAGATATATTCAGAACATTCCATCCCAAAGCAACGGAATACACATTCTTCTCTAGTGCCCATGGAACATTCTCCAGAATAGATCACATCCTAGGTCACAAATCAGGTCTCAACTGGTACCAAAAGATGGGGATTATTCCCTGCATATTTTCAGACCACAATGCTTTGAAACTAGAACTCAATCACAAGAGGAAAGTCAGAAAGAACTCAAAATACATGGAGGCTAAAGAGCATCCTACCAAAGAATGATTGGGTCAACCAGGAAATTAAAGAAGAATTAAAAAAATGTATGGAAACCAATGAAAATGAAAACACAACTGTTCAAAATCTTTGGGATGCAGCAAAGGCAGTCCTAAGAGGAAAGTATGTAGCAATACAAGCCTTTCTCAAGAAACAAGAAAGGTCTCAAATACACAACCTAACCCTACATCTAAAGGAGCTGGAGAAAGAACAGCAAATAAAGCCTAAACCCAGCAGGAAAAGAGAAATAATAAAGATCAGAGCAGATATCAATGAAATAAAAACCAAAAGAACAGGAGAACAGATCAACGAAACTAGGAGCTAGTTCTTTGAAAGATTAACAAGATTGATTAACCCCTGGCCAGATTTATCAAAAAGAAGAGAGAAATGACCCAAATAAATAAAATCATGAATGAAAGAGGAGGGACCACAACCAACACTGAAGAAATACAAACAATTATAAGAACATATTATGAGCAACTCTATGCCAGCAAATTAGATAATTTGGAAGAAATCGATGCATTCCTAAAGATGTATAAACTACCAAACTGAACCAGGAAGAAATAGAAAACCTGAACAGACCTATAACCACTAAGGAAATTGAAGGAGTCATCAAAAATCTTGCAACAAACAAAAGCTCAGGGCCAGATGGCTTCCCAGGGGAATTCTATCAGACATTTAAAGAATTAATACCTATTCTTCTGACACTATCCCAAAAAATAGAAACGGAAGGAAAACTTCCAAATTCGTTTTATGAGGCCACCATTACCTTGATCCCCAAACCAGACAAAGACCCCACCAAAAAGGAGAATTACAGACCAATATCCTTGATGAACATGGATGCAAACATTCTCACCAAAATACTAGCCAATAGGATCCAACAGTACATTAAAAGGATTATTCACTACGACCAAGTGGGATTTATCCCTGGGCTGCAAGTTTGGTTCAACATCCACAAATCAATCAATGTGATACAATACATTAACAAAAGAAAGAACAAGAATCATATGATCCTCTCAATAGATGCAGAAAAAGCATTTGACGAAGTACAGCATCCTTTCTTGATCAAAACTCTTCAGAGTATAGGGATAGAGGGTATATACCTCAGCATCAGAAAAACCATCTATGAAAAACCCACAGCGAATATCATTCTCATTGGGAAAAACTGAGAGCTTTCCCCCTGAGGTCAGGGACATGGCAGGGATGTCTACTATCACCACTGCTATTCAACATAGTATTAGAAGTCCTAGCCACAGCAATCAGACAACAAAAAGAGATAAAAGGCATCTGAATCAGCAAAGAAGAAGTCAAACTCTCACTCTTTGCAGATGATATGATACTTTATGTGGAAAAAACAAAAGACTCCACCCAAAAACTGCTAGAACTCATACAGGAATTCAGTAAAGTGGCAGGATATAAAATCAATGCACAGAAATCAGTGGCATTCCTATACACCAACAACAAGACAGAAGAGAGAGAAATTAAGGATTCGATCCCATTTACAATTCCACCCAAAACCATAAGATACCTAGGAATAGATCTAACCAAAGAGGCAAAGAATCTGTACTCAGAAAACTATAAAATACTCATGAAAGAAATTGAGGAAGACACAAAGAAATGGAAAAGAGTTCCATGCTCATGGATTGGAAGAACAAATATTGTGAAGATGTCAATGCTACCTAGAGCGATCCACACATTCAAAGCAATCCCTATCAAAATACCATCCACTTTTTTTGAGGAAATGGAACAAATAATCCTAAAATTTGTGTGGAACCAGAAAAGACCCCGAACAGCCAGAGGAATGTCGAAAAAGAAAGGCAAAGCTGGCGGCATCACAATTCCGGACTTCCAGCTTTATTACAAAGCTGTCATCATCAAGACAGTGTGGTACTGGCACAAAAATAGACACAAAGATCAATGGAACAGAATAGAGAGCCCAGAAATGGACCCTCAACTCTATGGTCAACTAATCTCTGACAAAGCAGGAAAGAATGTCCAATGGAAAAGACAGTCCCTTCAACAAATGGTATTGGGAAAATTGGGCAGCCACATGCAGAAGAATGAAACTGGACCATTTCCTTACACCACACACAATATAGACTCCAAATGGTTGAAAGACCTAAATGTGAGACAGGAGTCCATCAAAATCCTAGAGGAGAACACAGGCAGCAACCTCTTTGACCTCAGCCGTAGGAACTTCTTAGAAACATCGCCAAAGGCAAGGGAAGCAAGGGCAAAAATGAATTATTGGGACTTCATCAAGATAAAAAGCTTTTGCACAGAAAAGGAAACAGTCAACAAAAGCAAAGGACAACCGACAGAATGGGAGAAGATATTTGCAAATGACATATCAGATCAAGGGCTAGTATCCAAAATCTATAAAGAACTTATCAAACTCAACACCCGAAGAACAAGTAATCCGATGAAGAAATGGGCAGAAGACATGAACAGACATTTTTCTAAAGAAGACATTCAAATGGCCAACAGACACATGAAAAAGTGCTCAACATCACTTGGCCTCAGGGAAATCCAAATCAAAACCTCAATGAGATACCACCTCACACCAGTCAGAATGGCTAAAATTAACAAGTCCGGAAACGACAGACGTTGGCGGGGATGTGGAGAAGGGGGAACCCTCCTACACTGTTGGTGGGAATGCAAGCTGGTGCAGCCACTCTGGAAAACAGTATGGAGGTTCCTCAATAAGTTGAAAATAGAGCTACCATACGATCCAGCAATTGCACTACTGGGTATTTACCCCAAAGATACAAACGTAGGGACCCGAAGGGGTACATGCACTCCAATGTTTATAGCAGCAATGTCCACAATAGCCAAACTGTGGAAGGAGCCAAGATGTCCATCGACAGATGAATGGATAAAGAAGAAGTGGTATATAGACACAATGGAATATTATGCAGCCTTAAAAAGGAATGAGATCTTGCCATTTACAACTACGTGGATGGAACTGGAGGGTGTTATGCTGAGTGAAATAAGTCAATCAGAGAAAGACATATATCATATAACCTCACTGATATGAGGAATTCTTAATCTCAGGAAACAAACTGAGGGTTGCTGGAGTAGGGGTGAGGTGGGAGGGATGGGGTGGCTTGGTGATAGACATTGGGGAGGGTATGTGCTATGGTGAGCTCTGTGAATTGTGCAAGACTGTTGAATCACAGATTTGTACCTCCGAAACAAATAATGCAATATATGTTAAGAAAAAAAAGAAGAAGATAGCAGGAGGGGAAGAATGAAGGGGGGTAAATCGGAGGGGGAGACGAACCATGAGAGATGATGGACTCTGAAAAACAAACTGAGGGTGCTAGAGGGGAGGGGCGTGGGGGATGGGTTAACCTGGTGATGGGTATTAAAGAGGGCACGTTCTGCGTGGAGCACTGGGTGTTATGCACAAACAATAAATCATGGAACACTATATCAAAGACTAATGATGTAATGTATGGTGATTAACATAACAATAAAAAATAAAAAAAAATAGAGCTACCAGATGACCCAGCAATTGCATTACTAGGTATTTAACCCAAAGATACAAATGTATGGATCTGGAGGGATACTTGCACCCCGATGTTTATAGCAGCAATGTCCACAATAGCCAAACTGTGGAAAGAGCCAAGATGTCCATCAACAGATGAATGGTTAAAGAAGATGTGGTGTATATATACAATGGAATATTATGCAGTCATCAAAAGGAATGAGATCTTGGCATTTGCAACAACATGGATGGAACTGGAGGGTATTATGCTGAGTGAAATAAGCAGTCAGAGAAAGACATGTGTCATATGATCTCACTGATATGAGGAATTCTTAATCTCAAGAAACAAACTGAGGGTTGCTAGAGTGGTGGGGGGTAGGCGGGATGGGGTGGCTGGGTGATAGACATTGGGGAGGGTATGTGCTATGGTGAACGCTGTGAGTTGTGTAAGACTGTTGAATCACAGACCTGTACCTCTGAAACAAATAATACATTATATGTTAAAAAAAAATAAAGAAGATAGTAGGAAGGGAAAAATGAAGGGGGGGAATCAGAGGGGGAGATGAACCACGAGAAACTATGGACTCTGAGAAACAAACTGAGGGTTCTAGAGGGGAGGGGGGTGGGGGGATGGGTTAGCCTGGTGATGGGTATTAAAGAGGGCACATACTGAATGGAGCACTGGGTGTTATACGCAAACAATGAAACATGGAACACTACATCAAAAACTAATGATGTCATGTATGGTGATTAACATAACATAATAAAATAAAAAATATTTTATACGTATTTGTTTTTATTTACTCAATATTTGGTAACAATAGTAATAATAAATAGAGTACTATTAATGGAAATACAGCAAATGAACACAAAGAGACCATGGATAAAAAAATGGACCACTTTCCCCAAGGTATCCACCCTGTTAGGAAACATATGAAAAAAGTTCAAGAATAAAACAATATTTGTTTTCACATCCCTCCTCCTTTTCTCCTCATCTTTCCTTTTCCTCCATCCATAAGTTCGGTAATGAAAGTTAATACTTATTTTAAGCTCAAAGCCAAACTGTTTTTTTAAAAGTGGATTAGATAGGAAAATGCACAAATAACTAAGAAAAATAAGCCTGGAAATGCAGAAAATAAGTCATAAAAATTTTAAGTCCAAGTATTCTGATTCAATCAAAAATGGTAAGCTCCAGTGAGTGACTGAAAATTACATCAGCATGTTCCCTGAGTTTTAATGAGGCAAGAAAGAGCTGTAATCCTTGCAAGAAGGGCAAGTGACAGAGGATGTTATGTGAACAACATGTTCTCTACTCGGTCACGCTAAAGAAATCGTGCCTTCTTGTCATCGACTCTCAATTGCTATTTAGGATTAATAGGATTAAGTTGCTTGCTGGCCATCCACACTGCACATGTAAATTCACTTCAATTAAGATGACTAATTATTACAATAAAATATTCTGTATATAAGCAGAGGAAATTCCTTTTCTTTCATGGTTACATTTAGGCACTTAAGGATGGCAAATTTCAATTATAAAAGGAAGAGTTAACCATTTCTGTCCCACTTGGAAGCATGCTATCATCTGAGGAGCATTTTATTTTGGCAACTAAACAAATGAAGGCAGGTTCATGTGCATGGAGACAAAGAGATTTTATGTGTAATATTTCAAAGAGTACTTTTGAGATGGGAGTTGTGCTAACTGCATAATGTGTTGTTTTGCCACAGAATAAGATAGTTATCTTCCCTACAGGATGCCAGTTAGGGACAATAGTAACTTTACATTGCTTTGAATTATGTGTTGAAAAATGGTTGTTGTTTTTTTAAATAATAAGTAGGTATAACCCAAATGAATAAAAAATATTATAAATAAACGTATAAATAATGGTGTTTCAGTTTCAACACTGCTGGAGTAGAATAGTTGTTTCTGATATGATTTCTGTTGGTTTTTGCAGTTGGAAGCATAGCCCATAAAAGTTTTCATTTAAACTGTTTAAATTTTTTCATGAGTTTAATCAAACAACTGAAATGCAACAGGAGCTTAAGAATCTGGGCTCTTTGGGATGTTTCACTAAGGGCAGTCAGTGAACTTTTGAGCAAATTCTAGAAAGGGCATTGAAATCGTGCCTTACAGAAGCAGTCTATTATCAAATGACTGGGCTCTTTATCAAAGCTTTGCTTAAATATGAAGTAGTTTCTCAGGCCAAGTGAGCAATAGCCCTGATATCTAACTATGTTTTATTACCAAATTAGCAAATATTAAATATAAACCCAAATGTTTTAAAACAATTTTCTAAAGAAGCCATCGTCTATTAGTGAAACACAAGAACAAGACAAGACACTGACATCTAACTGATTTCAATAGCAATTTAACAGTTAATAAAAATAATTTGGGGGAGAGGATGATCAACACTGGTACTCTCATTTGTTGCTGGAAGTGACATAAACAATACAAAATTTATCAGGTCAATTTAATAACAGAAAATAAGAGACTTAGAATATTTCTACCCTGACTTGTCTGGCATGCACTGGGGAGACCAAGCACATGACTTTTTTAGTGATGTAGCAGCCAAGGAGGAGAAAAGGATGAGGCGCTGCCGCTTTGTTGACAGGCAGCCTGCGTAGAAGTTACACGTTAAAGTGCTACAGGGGCACTGCTGGGAAGATGGCTGAGTAGGAAGATTCTACGCTCATCTTGTCCTAAGGACACATCAAGATAACAGCCACATCCATGCAACTAACTCAGAAGATGACCTGAACAGACTTTCCACAGCTAATGTGACTATAATGGCCCGTGAAACTGGATTTGGGAACCAAACCCCCTGTGAGACCAACCACAAGCAGGAAGAACATCACAAGCATGGAAAGCTAGAGAATCAGACCCCAGGCACAGGGGACCTGCACTGGGAAGACGAGTCCCCATAACATTTGTCTTTGAAAACCAATGGGGCTTAACTTCACCAGGTAAGTGGGCGAAACTCTGGGTACTTTAAAAATCAGTGAGCTTAGCTCTGGGAGAGCCAGAGGGTAATAGGAAAGTTAAGCCCTGTCCTTAAAGAGCCCCAGCGTAACAATTAATCTAGCTGAGATATAGCATAGAAGCAGCAGTTTGAAAGACATCTGGGGTATACATGAAGGAGATTTATTTACTAATCTCAAATTTATTGACTTATCTCAGGACATATGCTGGAGGGTCAGGGATCTTTAGGAGAATTCTCCAAGAATAAATTGCTGACAGGCAACATCTCCCCCAATTCCCCCCAGCCTAGATAGTTGGACACTTGGCAGGAACCAGTGTGAATATTCTCCTTCTATCTTGCTAGCACTGTGTGCCCAGCCCCCACATTCTCCTGTGGATCTGGCCCATCCAACTTGCCCCACTTGGTAGGTGTCTTTCCAAAGTGGTTCCTTTCCTGATACATCCTGCAAACAGCCCTGGCAGAGAGACTTGCACTCTCCAAAATGACTCCTATCCTGGAAGAGGGGAATATAACCACACACACCAGTGTGCCCATAGTCCCATAAGCCAGACCTTATAGCTGGCCATACAGAAGGAGTACCCTGTGAATCTGTGCTCCTGAAGCCCCAGCAGACAGACTGGGGTCAGGCATTGGGTCTGACTGCTGGCCGCACTCATCAACAGAAACCTCCCAGAGAATAACACAGGTTGAAAGTCCTGCAATTTGGTGCAACTGCAGCCCTGGCAGGTGGGCTGAGGGCAGGCATCTGTTCTGATGGCCCACAGTGGTCCCAGACTGGCCCCTTAGGAGCACAGGGACCAAACCCTGGCCAGTGTGCCCACAAAAGGCAAAGTGGGCCATTGCAGCTGACTGAAACTGAAGGCAAATGTGGCTCAGCTCCAGCAGTAGGGCACACACAACCCACTTAGGAGACACCTCTGATGTGCCAGTTTCTAGTGAACAGCAGGTATTGTACTATAGGACACCACAGGACCTCTTTTCATAAGACCACTACTTTCAAGGTCAGGAGACATAGCTGACTTTACTAATACATAAAAACTAACATGGAGGGTTAGACAAAATGAGGAAACAAAAGAATAGGTCTGAAATGAAAGAATAGGACAAAACCACCACAAAAGACCTAAATTAAAAGAAGATAAGACTTTAGAATGGGTTCAAATTTAAGCGACCATCAACTTGATATAGACTACTCTATGCATAAGGGGTTATAGACAAACCTAATGATAACCAGAAAGGAAAAACCTTTTTATGTAATAAATACATAAAAAATTAAGAGAATGGAATCTAAGCATATTACAAAAGAAAACCATCAAATTACAGTGGAAGAAAGCAAGAGAAGAAGGAAGGAAAGAACCACAAAACAAGTAAAATGGCAAAAAGTACATACCTATTAATAATTACTTTAAATGTAAATTGACTAAATATTCCAATCAAAAGACATAGGGTGACAGAATGGATAAAAAAGCAAGACCCATCTATATACTGCCTAGAAGAGACTTACTACAGACCTAAAGATGCAGCATGGAAGTGAAGGGGTGGAAAACATTTACTATGCAAATGGAAGCAAAAAGAAAGTTGGGGTAGTAATGCTCATATTTGATAAATTAAACTTTAAAACAAAAACTATAACAAGAGGAAAAGAAGGACACCACATAATGATAAAGGAAACAATCCAACAAGAGGGTATAACAATGGTCCCCAAAAATAATAAATAGGAAGGAATATCAATAAAAATTAACATAATAATAATTGACTCTAGACAAAGTATATATGATTAGTTTTTAACTTTTCTATATTTTTTAAATTGTCTATAATGAGACTGTACTGCTTATATAACAGAACAAATCTATTAAACTTTATTTTAGAAAGAAAAATCCAAATCAAAACTATGTTAAAATGGCATAGAAATTTTCCAAATTTTTTGATGTTGTATTGGGTATAATATGGTCTTAAAATGATGAACCACTGAGTATATTGAAGAGACAATATTTATTTTCTATATTTTGATGTTTCTATATTTTGATGCTGTTTTTCCCTTATGGATATCAAACTATTTTTTTTTCTGTCACCAGTTAGTATGCATTTGTCAGAAATGCAAAAATGGTTAATGTATACAAACCATCCAGTTGATTCAGAGTATACTAGAAACTTAAGAGCAACATTATTTGAGAATATGTCAACTTACTACTGATTAGTCTTTTAAGTTCTGGTTGTATTTTATAAAGTAGATTTTTGCTTTTGTGTTCACAAAATGTTCTGGGATAAGTTTCAGATATTAGATTTTCCTTACAGGTGTAAGTGGCAATTCAGTTCAAAGTTAAGAAATTGTTCTTTTATATGTTCCAAATGACACTAAATATCATTCTGAGTGAACATGGTGACCTAATTGTATCTGTACTTCTTGAAAGCTACACATCGTTTTTCGTATTCCAATATGTCCTGTTTAAGCTGGCAAGTGCCATCTTATTTGATAAGTTGTCTTTAAACTCTTTGATGGAGAAACAGGAAGAACAAGAAATAGTTGTTTATGGAGGAAGGAGAAGTATCTTTGTAAGTACATTGTAGTAAATATAGGATCACTTTCAAATTGTATGTAAGTGGAACACATTTCTCCTTAGCCTTTTGGAAGCAAGGGCAGGTAAACTCAATTTTAGATTAAATAATAATGTTAATATTAAGTGGCAATGTATTTGAAGAAGGAACAATAAGATTCATTCGAACCAAATTAAATTTGACTCTGGAATGGACTAAGGAAATATATACTGTTTTTGGAAACAAATAGTTTTGTGAGTTAACCATAGGTGTGGCACCACAATTACAAATATTAACAGTATTTAAAGTTAATATTAAGATGAGCTTCAAAATCATGAGAACCTATCAGAATAACCAGTGGTGGAAGGAGGCAGGTTAAGAATTACAGAATAATAGAGAAATCCATTTGTGATTATAAATTTGAAGGCAACTGACAATTGGAGGGTATCTTTTCCAAGAGTGATCCTAGATAGAGTGCTGTTGGCACCAGTAAGGAGCTCCCTAGGTTTCTACTTACCATGTTTAAGTCTGAACCTATGATAATGTATTGGGATGTATTTTTTTTAGTCTTCTCTTTCTTTTATCATTCAACGGCATCCTACTTTCTAAGCTCTGTTTCACCCAAATGTGTCCCTAAAATGCAATTTTTATATAACCTCCTACTGGATGGATTGGTCGAAGTTCCATTTGAAAGGCTTCTAAACTCTCCTACATTGGCCACCTGAAATTTTCCAGTTTGTAATGGCACTTTGCTTGAAAGTGTGTCAAAATAATTTTAGTTAGATAAACCTTTCTTAACAGGTAGATAGAGTTGAATATTAACACTCGCTTGTAGTTTAGAATTTGTTAAATCAGATGATTTCCAGTTTTCTAAACTTTTAAAATAGGAGTTTAATAAATATATATTAAAATTCAAGGATCTTAAATGTATAGTTTGATGATCTTTTTCAAAATGCATGCGTGCATTTTTTAAGGCTATCTATTTCCCTTGAAGTACTGCTTTGGCTGCTTTCCATATATTTTGATTTTTTGTGTTCTCATTATTTATTTTAAAGTATTTTCTAGTCCTCACTACCATTTCTTTTTTGACCCAAGGTTATATGTGTGTTGTTTAATTTTCAAACATTTTGAGAATATTTTAGTTCTCTTTTTCTTGTTTATTTCTACCTCAGTTCTACTGTAGCCAGAGAATATACTGCATGTGATTTCAATCTTTTGAAATTTGCTGAGACTTCATAGTCCAGAAAATTGTTTCTTTTTAGTGAATGTTTCATGTGTATTGAAAAGAATGTGTATTTCCCAGTTTTGTTAATCATGTTAAAACATATATTCCTACTAATTTTCTGTTCCCTCTTTGTGACAATGACTTTGTAACATCATTTTCCACTGTGGTAATATAAAGGTAATTTCGTGTTTCCTTTAACATGGTTGATTTATAAACCTTCTTCATTCAGTAGTACAGAGATTTAAAATACTTATATTTAAAAAATAAAGCAAAACACATCTGACTGGGGATAAACAGATTAATATCTTATTACATCCACATCTACATCTTTAAACATTTTTTAGCCTATCTGGAATGCATACTTCTGGAGGATGCAAAGTGTTTTCTTATTAAATACAAAATGAGTAGCACATGCTGTTGAAATCCTGCCCTCATCTCCCCAGCATCTTACCATTATAGTATATTTCATTCTGACTTCTAACTGCCTGCTGGTTTTCACTGGCTTCTGGAGACTCCTCTATTCATATGCAAATAAGGAAGAATTTCTGGGAATTAATGACTCCCAGAAAAAACTTTTAACTGATTACTGGTGGGAATTCTATAAATATTCTGTTTTTGTTTGTTTGTTTGCTTTTGCCCTGAGATAACTCAGAGCTCCTTGCTCCAGGTTGGATCTAAGAGTCTTCCAGGATTCTAGTAACTCCCTTAGAGGTAAGTGACTTTGTAACAGACGCTTTATTTGTTGCCCTCCCTGTCTTAGTCTGCCTGTACTTGCTAGTGTTTCCTAGAGTCAATTCCAAAATAAACCCCTTACATTAGGTTGGGGTACAGGAGAAGGGAAATACATTGGCTTGTGTAGTATCCTTAGCGGTTGAGTGACATGGGACAATGTGATTAAGGACTATGGAGTGAATTAATTGTTAAATGCCATCAGTGTCTTGGAGGAAGAAAATGACAAGCTCAGATCAGCCAATTAACTGAGGGTCTGGTATCTCCCACAGCTGAAGAGTAGACTATGCTGAATATTAGTGATTGTCACAGTGGTGGAATGACAAAGAAAGGTTGACTTCGCAGCCCCACTAATAGCCTATGTAAAATCAGAGAACATTAAGTAGAACTGGTACCCCATGGCCTGAGATGGGGTCATTAGTAGATGAGCTTGAGATAGCCTCTGTAGCTTGGCAATAAGGGGTCTAGCAGCCACAGAAACTTCTCCTTCTAGAGGATAACAGCTTTCTCTTGCTTCAACACCATGCCATACTCAAGGTTGATACACTGCAAAGTGATGCTGTAAGCAGCAAATGAGAAACTGAGGGCTGCCAGCAACCATGTGAGTGAGCTTGGAAATGAATCCTTTGAACCCATTTGAGCTCCCAGATATCTGAATCTCTGGCCCATGTCTTATCTGTAACATCATGAAACACGCTGAGCTACCCAGAACTACCCATCATGATGTTGCAGATAAGACATGGGCCAGAGATTCAGAAACAAGCTACTCTTATATTCCTGACCCACAGTAACTGTGAGATAACAAATATTTGTTCTTTTAAACCACCATTTTGTGGGTAATTTGTTACATAGCAATAGATAACTAATGTAGTGCATGAGTAAAATGCTGTAACAGAAAAATTATAATCCATTGCACAATTTTCAGATCTGAGCCCAGGGCCAAGGAAAGGGAAGGTCAGTACCCCATGTAAAGATACACCAAGGCTCCTCAGTTATTCTATAAAGATATTTATGGACATTTACCAGAGCAGCTGTTCACTGTGGAAAGAGAAATATCTAAATTTTTTTTTTAATTTTTTTATTGTTATGTTAATCACCATATATTACATCATTAGTTTTTGGTGCAGTGTTCCATGATTCATTGTTTGTTCATAACACCCAGTGCTCCATGCAGAACGTGCCCTCCTCAATACCCATCACCAGGCTAACCCATCCCCCCACCCCCCTCCCCTCCAGAACCCTCAGTTTGTTTTTCAGAGTCCATCGTCTCTCATCACATTCACATTTAAAGAACAGCATTGCATATTCCTGATCTTGCCTCAGCTCTGTGTTAATTGTCCTGCTCTCTATCACAGTATAGTCTGAACGGATCTTGATCATCTGAACATCCTATATAATATTATACTGGTACAATATATTGATGACAACATATTAACCAGACCTGCTGACTAGGAAATTATAAGTAATCTGGATCTGTGTCAGAACATGGGAGAAAAACCCAATAAAGTTTCAGGGGATTGCCCATTTGAGTAAGGCTTTAGGGTTCTTCTAAACCTAAAGCTATAACCACTGCTCACCCATTTTATTTTATTTTTTTAAGATTTTATTTATTTATTAGAGAAAGAGAGAGAGCACACAAATGGGGGGAGGGGGCAGAGGGAGAGGGAGAAGCAGACTCCCCGCTGAGCAGGGAGCCTGATGTGGGGTTTGACCTGAGCGGAAGGCAGACTTTTAATCGATTGAGCCACCCACGTGCCCCAGCTGCTCAGTCATTTTAGAGTTATCATTGCCGGTAGATAAGTAGGCAAAGAGTAAGTTACTTTTCTATTATAATCATATAATAACTGGTGTATGCATACCGGGAAGTACTGTGGCTACATATTGCATAACGTGAACATGGAGGAGTATGTCTAGAGATGCACTCGGTCCCATTTTAGTGCCTGCATGATCCCTGATAACTGTAAATGAGCGATTATAGCCACTAGAAGCTGTACTAGGATACCTGCAGCTCAGACCCCTCTGTCTGAATTATCCCAATGGACAAGGAGTTTAGATTGGCAGAAGTATTGGTTGAAAGTGAAAGGAAACCAGAATGGGTAACAAAGGAGGACTATGATGAATATCAGTTGTGGTCTCAAGGCTAACTACAGCAGCTGGCACTAGAACTTATCCACAATCAGAAGTCTTTTTTTTTTTTTTTTCTCTTCAAAATTGTACCTGATTACCATTTTGAAAATACTTTCCCAGGATGGAGTGAACCTGACAGGGGGCATAGATAGGTCTGAACAAGGAGTTGACTGCTCCTCTCATATCCCCTCAAGGCCTTGTTATTGCAGCCCTGTGGCTTCTGACTGCTGAGGACTGTCTCTCAGAACCTGCTCTGCTTGTCAGGCTGAAGTCCTAGTGAATTAAAGTCTAGTTAGATAAAATGGTAAAATGGTTTAATAACACTCCTTTCATTAGCTGTTCACCCTTCCTTTATTTCAACTTCCCGTAACCCTACTGGCCTTTCCTTAGCTCATCTCCCTAATAAATAAATAAATCTTCCACTGGAATCCTCAACTCAGAGCTTGCTTCTGGGAAACACAAAATAGCATGAATTGCCCCTCTTAGCTTTGAGCTTTATTTACCTCATCAGTGCAAACACAATCAGAAATCAGATTGGCAGTCTCAAGGTTCTGGGACCAATTTCCAATGTGGGTATTTTTCTCACACCATCAAGCAATTCTCAGACACTAGCAGGGCATCCTACAGTATAACTCAATTCTGACACAATCTACCTAGAGCTAGCATCAGAGTTCACAAATTAAGGGCTCAGTCCTATAAGACTAGCCCCCTCCATACACACATACACTCCAGGTTGTCACCTGTGCTTCTGACCAATGGGGCTATAAATCAGAGGTTCCCGCAGCCTCCTCCCCAGGTTCAATTAATTTGCTAGAGTGGCTCACAGAACGAAGGGAAACATTTTACTCACTAGATTACCAGTTTATTATGAAAGGGTATGTAAGTCAGGAAGAGCCAGGTAGAAGGGACGTAGAGCGCTAGGTATATGGAGAGGTCATGGAGTTTCATGCCCTCTCCAGGGGTGCCACTCTCCCCAAATCTCCACATGTTCACCAACCAGAAAGTTCTCCAAACCCTGTGCGTTTGGAGTTTTGTGGAGGCTCCGTTAGTCATGATTATAAAATCACTGGCCTTTGGCAACTGACTCCACCTCTAACTCCTTCCTCTCCCTGGAGGTCAGGTAGGGGGTGGGACTCTAATCATAAGGTGCGCTCTTCTGGCAGATCCCCATCCTTAGGTTAGGTCCCCAAATGACTTCATTAACATAACAAAAGACACTTTTATTGCTCTCAACACTTTGGAAATTCCAAGAGTTTCAGGAGGTCTGTGCCAGAAATATATATTTCTTACTATAAATCACAATATTACACATTCTTTCTTTCACAAGAATTTTGCAGTTTCCAAAAGCCACAATGGAATCAAGTGATCACATGAAGCAGTGGGAAGATCAGCACTCCTTTCCTGAGGTTAATGGATGACCTTTGGATTACTGGAACAAACAGAGATACTTGCCTCTAATTCTGAGACTCAGGCATTCTATAACTAATACCATAGTGAGGACTCAATATGCTCTGGGCACTGTTCCAAGTGCTTTACATATGTTAGTCCATTTAACCTTCAGCAGTCCTATAAGGTGATATAAAGTATGTATGGGGTAAAATGAGGATACTGAGGCCCAGAGAGATTAAGTTTATTGACCAAAGTCACAGAGTTGGGAAGTGGGAAAAAGTTTTTAATTATTCTTTTCAGTTTCTGTTTCCTATCTCAATGTCAAGTCCTTTTCTTGAGGCTGAATCCATGACCATACCCCTTATCTTCTCTTTTTCTACTCTTTTTACCCTTTCTAATATACTGAGTCTGAGGGACTGGGTGATTATGCTTATTAGAACTCTGTATAAAAGTACATATGTGATCAGCAGGTAGTCACTCAACTTTGTAACATCTGTTTAGGTTCTTCAGATGCTTTCTCGAATGTGTTTTTATAGTTGAGGCTGCTGGCTAAGTTGATTCATAAAAAAGTGAAGTCGAATATGCTTCCAGAGTGAAGTCTCATTTGAACCAGAACCCCTATTGAATGCAAAGTTGCTTCTTCCTATTTCTGTTTTTATGTTTTTCCCCATATTAAAGCCAATTTCAATTCTTTCAAATTTGTGAGAGTTATATCATCAATTTAAATCAAATGCTTTGGATATATGTGGATAAATACACATTTGAATTTATTTAAAATGTTTTTATTATTGCTCTGTTGCAAAAATTAGGATAACCGGCAGAATTTGAAACTGTAAACCAAATTATTAATAGTGACTTACTTGTTTAAAACAGTAAATGTTTTAGAAGCATACATTTGAAGCCATTAACCAGAACTTTAAATAATGTATTATATTTTAAATATAAAACACTACTTTGAAATGTGGTTTTGCAAGAAAAGAAAAAGAAACATGATTAAGAAGATAATAATTGTACCCCTAGAACCAGACCCTTTCTCACTGAAGTAAGGATGACTTGTAGATATACTTGTCAATTGAATTTCATATAAGTTATGAGAATATACTTTTCTTTCTTGTCGTTGTGGCCTTTCCACTTTTTTCTTTTTAGTTTCATATTTCACATACTATATTTGCTATTTGATATATAGTGCCATGAATATGTGTCAGCTGACTGTTTACTTCACTTAAGTGTAATAGAATTAAGATGATTCATTGAGAAAGATGCTGTTTAGAAGGGAATATATTAAACATTTAGTATATTTAGCTGGATAACTACATCATTAGCTTTATATTCTTGTACATTCTTCTGTATTCCTTCTGAAGAGAGTCAGTAGCTTGAGACTTGACCCAACAGCTACTAACAAGGGAATTTTCTGCAAGGATAAAAGCTTTGAAAATCGCTTCAAATAAAGCATCTTGTTTTCCATTAAGTTACATTCAAATATCCATGTACTGTACCCTGTAATTAAGTCAAATATCAATTTTAATCACTGCATCCTTAGTACATAATTTCTGTAATGCAATTGCAGCAGTATAATATCAAGCAGCTAAAATGCCCTAGTTAAATGGAATTTTAACTGCTGCAAATTGAGACACAGAGAAAATCACCATACCTGCACTCAAGCAGTTAAGCTGAGAGATTTATGTTTGGGAAAGTAAGGGAAGCAAGACTGGTTTAATCCACATATTTAACAAATATGTTGTTAGGCCAATCTACAATGTCCTTATTAGTCTATGCCTATGGTTTTGAAATAACGCTACTGGGTATGCCTCGATTTCAGAGTCAATAAAAAAAAAAATCCTTAAAGACAGGATTCCCACTCCATTTGTAAAAAACTGAGCCTAAAATTATGTTTTGAAGGCTGTTATCCCAGAAGATAGCATAGGTTAATTTGGAGGGAAAATAAGTGTCTTCACTTTGCTAGCTTTCCAAGAAAGGAGTTTGTGCATGGAAAAGCTTTATTATTTAAACTACAACTTGCAGCTCTTCAATTAGAAGCAATTTCAAATGTCATATTTAAAGTCTATACAACGTCTCACATAAATGTAGCAATTGCCTTGTATTTCACTTGGCAACAGCTTAACTCTGTTTAAGTCTGTAGAAAAATATTTTGAGTAGAAATAGAAACTGCAAAATAACTACTAATGTCACCATGTTTCCTTTACATTGATACATCCACATATTAGAAAAAAAATGTCTGGTCATATCTTGGATGTTGCTAGGATTAAAAACTCTTGCTCCTTTCTTAACGGAGCTGGCCCAACATTCACCCTGTCATTGTTCAAGAAATGGAAATCATCTATGAGATGTCAGGTAGCTGATGGTTCTAGAGCCTTGATGGAAAATTTACAATTAAAAAAAGGAAAGTTTTGGAAATCATGAATAATTCATCTGACCATTTAGCATGAAATGTTCAGGTGAAATATCTCAATGTTCTATATACAAGCATATGATAAAGCTGCTCCTTTTTCTCTCTGAGGGAAGGGCGCTAGTTGTCTGGTCACACCTTTTTTGCTAATGATATGAATCCTTTCAGCATCCAACCTTGAAACTCCCATTTGGATTAGGTTCATGTTCATAGTTTTTAAATTATTGATTAGTTGAAGGCCAAGCCATCCCAATCTGTGTCACAGATGCATAATTTATCATGATATTTAAAAGCATGTGTACCTGAAAGGCTTCTGGAACTTTAGTCTGATGCTTAATGACAACACATTTTGAGCTTTTTTTTTTTTTTTTTTAATGCTTTCAAAGTCTTGGCAGAAAGACAGGGCTTTCTGGTACAGTGGCCTCACGTGAAAGCTCGGTATCTTTTAACGTTCCCTTTCTCTCTTTGAATTTTATACTTTTCCTTTCCTTTTTGATTGGGTTCTTTTTTTTTCTTTTCCCAGAGTCCTTCATGACGCTAATTCTTTCTTTGGTCGTCTTTGTATTTTTTTTAAGACTCTGTTTCACAAGCCCCTCCATGGTGCCTCGCATTTATTCTTTGTATCTCTCTTCTTTATGTTCTTCTTTTGTGCATTCTGCCTTCTTGGATTTCTAATGCTTGAGAAAACCCTTTCAGTCATTTATTTCCTATTTATTGTCTTATTTTTCTTTGTAGTGAAAGCCTAGTTAATTTATTACTGGTCTGAATTTTGTCTCTGATCCTTCTAATATTTGCTGCACCACAGCGGAGAAAAAGAGTGGATAATGACAAACTTCCTTTAACTGCTGTTGTTGGAATGATAAAGTTGAGTGGGGTGATTTCAAAGCCAGGGATGATTCAAGCCTTCCATTTTCCCAGAGGTCAAGTCAGCCAACATTACAATGAGGCTGCCACCTTCCCACTTCCTTGCTTATAACCCTGACAATGGCAACTCCACACTTAAGTTGCCAACTGACAGAAAATTCCAACTCAGCAGAGGGTCAGAAAAGAAAAAAGGGTCAAGAATTGCTGGTGAGATGGAAGGAGATATGTAAGCTCCTTCAAGGCTTGAAGGGCAGCCCCGTGCTTAAATGAAAACTTGGAAAAAAACCACCCCATTCTTCCATTTGAAATGCCTTTTAGTTTTTGTCTCAATTGTTTTGAACTCTTCTTTCAAAGCATGGCTTGAGTAATCTTTCCTAGAATGTGTTCTTTCTTACCTTTTGGTCCCTGGATTATGTAAATTTATCATGAAGAGTTACTGTTTTATGTGTGTGATACAAATCAGAATCCACATTTAGCTTTCCCTACTGTTTTTCAGGAACACGACTGCTGGCTAGAATAAGATTTTCATAAAAGGACAGTATTCACAATACATGTGATGGCAAATTTAGGCTTTTATGATAATTTTTTTAGATAGGATTAAATACATTTATTGTGAGGACACATTAGTAGATATATTTAGAAATAAAATTTACAATGTGACTCAGCATTCCCGAATACTTTATGTAACCTGCCTGGGAAAGGACCCTAAGGTTGGTGAGGGTCACTTGATATGCTAGCAGTATTATGCCTTTTACTAAAATTTCTATATGTAGCTGTTTCATTTCAGAAGACGGAATTCAACCCTTGGTGTATAAAAATCCATCTAATGCCAGTCTTCACTTCTCAAAACAGGGGAAAGTTGTCTATAGGCAGGGTATTCCATTTCATTACCCCATAAAGTGGCTTCTAGGCTTCCAGAGGTTGTCTCTTTAGATAATCTGATATTGACTTCATACACTGTTCTTCATGTACCAAGCCAAGGGGTAGTTTTTTCTCCACATTAATGCAAAGGTTCTTTAAGATCCATGCACCAAAGCTACATTTCACACTTTGAGCTAAGATGCCTAGGATCCCTTTCAATTCCCAGTATAGAAAACTGGTTGAACTCCCAGCACCTCTATTATTAAGAGGGCTCAAATGTGAACTTTTCCATGAGGCCTTTCTCTGCAAACTTCTAACCAGGCAAAATTAGCCACTCATTTGTTTGGTTCTTTCTGTATTCTGTTCATTTCTCAGTCACAGACCCCAGAACATGTTATAACACAGGAGGCTGCACTTGATACAAAATAAACATTTAGTATTTGCTGACTGACTGACAGGAGTGGACCATGTCTTGATGGGTTACTTGATCACTTGGAGTTCCCTCATCAGGCTAGCATGATGGTTAGTTAATTCACCCCTCTGTGTTTTCGCTGATGCATCACTTCTGAATCGTCAGTGCTTTGACTAGCTAAATAAAGTTAGAAGATGAAGAGGAGGAAAGGAAAAAAAATAGGCAACATTTTTAAGGGCCAGCTGAGCCAGGCACTGTTCTAAGCACTTTACATTTATTAATTCATTTAACCTCGCAATTACCCTGTGAGGCAGGTACTCTTATTATCCCATTTGACAGCATAGGAAACTAAGACTCTGAGAGATTAATGAACCCTCTGTGGTTATAGAACTAGTGACTAGTGTGGAAATTGATTCAGTCCCTGTCCATTTGACTGAAGATGTCAAGCTTATCACCTTTACCATCCTGCCTTATTTAAATAGTGAATGCAAACTTATTTTTCAAAATCTTTATGTTGTTAAGAGATAAACTGAAGCATATCAAAAACATTTTAAGAGAGTTTATTTGAATAAAAAATTGATTTGAATCTGGCAGTGCCAAACTGGACGTGTTAGGAGCACTCTACCAATGGGAGCCAGGGGAAAGATTTACACACAGAAAGTACAGAAGCAAAGAAAATACAATATTTGATTAGCTAGAGCTTAAAGCCTCACTGGCTATTTGTGCTTAGTTGTCCCTCTTAAGTTTCAGTTGTATAACCTTGAACCATTTACAGGCCTCGATTTTGGTTTGCTTACATATGCACCACAGCATTAGATGGACCTTTAATTAATGGCCTCTTTGTTCAATTAATTTAAACAGTTGCTAAATTATTTGGAGCATTCCCTGCCATCGTAGATATTTCGGCCTTTTCCCCTTTGAATAGAGTTAGATGAAATTATCACACTTTTTTTGTGTGACTATTTAGGAATGTGTTTCTCCTGTTCCTTGAAAGCCTGGATGATACGTATCATCAAGATGCCTCTTGGTCTCTTTCCTAGCCTTGCCTCTAAAGATGTTTAAAATCATCAGTTGAATGAAAGGAAGAATAAGTAAGTGAAGGTGTGAATACATGCAAGTGACTGCAGTGTGAAAGATTTGTTCCTAAGTTGTACTTGTCAAGCTCTCCAAAATGTATTTGTCCTTGTCTGTCTGAAAAATTCCAACTCAGATTTCGAGACTCAAAATATGCATCTTTCATCAGAACTCCCTGCCGCTGGCATCTGCATCCAGGTGCTGTCCCAGTCTGTTGGAGGAAAAAGGCTCCTGGCTCCAGCCTCAACAGCCAGACTTTATCTCTATGAT
Organism: Zalophus californianus; assembly: GCF_009762305.2. Classification (NCBI taxonomy): domain Eukaryota; kingdom Metazoa; phylum Chordata; class Mammalia; order Carnivora; family Otariidae; genus Zalophus; species Zalophus californianus. The sequence goes on along the minus strand of NC_045595.1, from coordinate 103,465,856 downwards.
AGCATTTCTTATGTTGTCATACCCTTGTTTATTGGTAAGTCTGGGTCTCCCAGTAGACTAAGACCTCAAGACCGGTATCTTATTTAACTGTATGTCCTTAATGTATAGCATATTTCTTAGCATGTAGTTAATAGTTGATGGCTATTTATTGAGCAAATGGGTTATTCTGTTTATTAATAAATGGGGGGGTCCTAAAATGAATATAGAGAGGGGAAAGTAGAAGTTATTCTTTTTTTTTTCTCTCAGTTTGTGTGACTTGGGTAGGGAGATAGCAGTTACAAGTAAACTCCTCTACTTTGGAAATAGTCACTTAGTGCTGTTTAAAAATACAGAATAAAAATCATTTTAGGCCAATTGTTGTAAAAATGCAACCCAGGGCTTCCAAAGCTTTCAACAATAATATTCTTAAATTCCAGCAGATGGTGGTATTGTTATGAAAAACTAAAATCCTTAGTTAGGTAAAATAAAACACTTCTCACTTATCACAAAAATGATTTTGTTTCTTTCTCCTTGGAAAGAGGGTGTCCATAACTCTTCTCTCTGGAAGATTTAGGTAAAAATTAAACACTTCTTTTAAAAAAATTAGTTGATGTTGATCCATGGTAGAAGGGTTATAAGGATTTTTACTTCTTTATAATGGGGGATTTTATATACATTATATATTATGTTATGTGTATATATATATATTTTTTTTTTCTCTATTGCTATTCAGAATTGGAGCAACAGTCTTCCTCCCCACATCTGCACCTGTCAAGACTCCCCTATATGGTTTAAAAAGGACTCCAGTTATATTTAAATAAATTAATATATGTTTCTGGGGGTTGAGTGTCCATGTTTGTCTAAAATATCAAATTCTGACAGAATATGGAACATTTCCCCCTTCCCTTAATTTGACCTATTATTTCCTAGTCCTAAATTGAAATGTGTATTATTTCCTGAGCAGGCAGTGAAATGGGTACAAGTCAAAGACTGCAGAATGTCTGAGTATTGTGCAAGTAAGCAAGTTTTTGGCTTGGATCATTTATTAATGCTTCCTAAAGCTGAGCAGTTTCCTATAAAACTATGGAATGATTTATTGAAATGATATATATATTTCTGTGGTTGTAGGAAAGGGAGATAATTCATTTTCTTCTTCTTTTTAAAAAGATTTATTTATTTATTTGAGAGAGAAAGAGACATGCATGGAGGGGCAGAGGGAGAGGGAGAGGTAAAAGGAGAGAAGCAGACGCCCCACTGAGCTCAGAGCCTGATGAGGGGCTCCACCTCAGGACCCTGAGATCATGACCCGAGGCAAAATCAAAAGTTGGACACATGACCGACTGAGCCATCCAGGCTCCCTGCATTTTCTTCTTAAATCTTTTTATTCTTTTCATGCTCATTTCCAGTTGGAATACAAAGAGAGAGGGACAAAAATTCATGTATAAGCAAGATTCTAGGGATATAAGGATTTTAATATGAGTTTAAAAAAAAGAAGGATTCACTCAAACAATTCATTTGCTTTAGTACTATATTTTGTTAAGGAAAAAAGATTCAAAAACATTGACCATGTTTTTAAAATTTAGTGTTTTATTTTTAGAGTGTTAATTTTACGTAGGCCACATGAATATTAGACTTCTGTATATGTAACTTTTAACATATCTTGGGGGCATGTTTATATGTATGTAAATATATGTATATATTTTCATAATCTACACAGCTCTGAAATTAATTTTGAAATGTATGGGAAAACAGGATTTGTTTCCTATGCTCCTTCTTAAGTCTTTGAATAGCTATATACAATATATTTTATTGTGGAAAATGATTGGATGTTATTATTATACAGAATTATTTTCTAACTGGTGAGGTGAAGGGTAATTTTTTTTCAAAGAATTCCCTTACTATATTAGAATGTCTTTTTAAAATAATGATAATTTTAATATAAAATTAATATCCAAAGACTTTTAAGAACACAGCAAGTTTTAGAAAAATAGTTTGTGAAACCTGGTTCAGAATATATTGACTAAAATAAAATTTATTCTTATTAATTTAGGTCATAACTGCCTTTGAACATCATGAAACATATGAATGACTTTATTCCAAGTGAAGATCATTCAGTAGAATCAAACTATAGTGCTTTCCAAAGGAATTTCCTTTTAATGGCTTGCAGATGTTGTTGTGCTCAATGCCAGTGAAAAAATGAATTCGGCTTTAAGACATAAAACTTTGCATGAAATTAATCCCCTGCGTGGATTAAATGTTTTCACTATCATGGAAAGAAATTTGGAAAAGAGTAATAACAGATATGTTTTTAAATGTATTACTGAAAATGTTTGCTAAATATTTTAATGATGTTCCTAAAGCAAACCTTTAGATTGAAAAGCCAAAAAATTATTAATTTTATTTCAGAGAGAGAAAATGTTTTTAGGATAGAGAAAGAAAATTTTAACATTTCAATATCCTGTATTTCCTTCTTTCAACCAGCATTTTAAAACTTCAAATGGAAATATATGAAAAACAATTAAAATTTCTAAAAAATAAACATTCTTTTAAAGGCATAAAATATCTGTATCCTATTTCAAATGGGTAAACCAGTGCTTCTCAGAAGTAGTCTTGTAAGTATCAGCATCATTACCGGCTTGAGGATTCTTATTAAAATGATGTGGGTGGAATTGGAGGATGTATGACCCAAGATGTCTTGTCATGGAAACTTTAGGGACCACAGTGGCTAAAAGACCGTCTAGGATCTCATTCCCGCCTCTCCTTGGATCTACTCACCCAAGGTCCAGAAAGCCACGTAGTGAGGGTAAAGGCAGTTAACTGAAAGAACTGAATTTTGTGGCTCAAAAAGAGCTTGTTAAAAATAGACTCTCAAATCTTAACTGTTAGAATCGGCTTTAGAAAATGAAGATGCCTAGACCCCATCACAGCTTCTATATTAGAATGTGACTTGATCCCACCTGATTCTAGAGCCTCCCATACTCACCCAGTGTGTTTGGTGCTCTGAATTTCAGGTAGGCTAAATTTTCAGCTCTTCCAGGGTATCAGTCAGTCTCTTGCTTCTAGACCTCTATACATCATGTCCTTTCTACCTAAAATACTCTTCGCTGTCTCTCCACTATCCTTGTGCCTCTTTCATCTGGTTGGTTCATCAGGACTCTTTCTGCAGACAAGGTGCCTGGATGTGTGCTTCCATAGAACTTTGTTTTTCCCTCTCATAGTAGTTGCAACTTCCTCTTTGTTTATCTTCCCTGCTGAGTTGAGTTGTGAGCTTCCTAAGGTCAGGAAGCATGCCTCTTCATCTCACTACTCTATTTCAGTGCCCAGCACACAAATATCCTCAAGAAATATTTATCAAAAGATCTATTCTTTTATTTCTCATTTTCTAAGGGTGCTAGAATTCTGGTAAATTCCTCAGAAATAGAAGCATCCCAATATTAGCATTGCCTTAGTCATCTATCAAGTTTTTTTTCCCCTAAAATTAGGGCATATAGATGAAGTCTTGGGGATCCATTTTTTTTATACTTATTATACCAGGTTGCCCTACGTATTTTAAAAGTGCTATTAGCTTTAGAATTAAGACATGATCTCAATGAAGTGCTAGGAACTGGTCCAAAATTCAAACAGGAAGGAAAGAAAGGAGTTGAGGATGAAGCTAATAGTAGTCTGGACTCTCCTCTATCTCAAGCACCCTTTCCTTACACCCATTCCAACTATGGGGTCAGTTCTGCTCTAGCATCTGGGACCCGTTCTAACATCAATACGGGAGAGTTTAAATATTTGTAACTGAGCTCTCAGAGAGACTCACCAGTGCATCTATTTTCCTCTGGTTTTACTCTGACCTTTTGTTTCATTTCTAGAAAATTCAATGCCTGTCTTGTTAAGAGATCACTTCCTCCACTTATACTGCTCTTGTGGAACTAGGGTGCAGAACAGCATCTCAGCAGTTTCTCCCGATCCATGGGGGCTTACTAGTTTGATGCTAACCAGCCATTCCTATTCATGTTCAAACAATCAAAAACACAACCAGCCCTTGAGAAATGTGAGCACATGCTACTCACTCTCCTCAAAACTCTCCCTCAGAAATAAAACATACCCCTGGTAACTCTTTCTCCCTCCTCACTTTCGTCAGATGCCAATTGCGGAATTCCTTAGTTCTTTTATTACCAACATGAATTCCAAAAGGTGTGTTACTCTCTCTCCAGAACATGAAGCACTCGTATCTACTTTGCTTGTAACTTATACTTCATTTCCACGTGGTCCAAGATGAAAACTATAAGCTGTAGACCTGTACATAAGGGCATTTCAGTCATATGACTCCTGATATTTTCCCTAAAGTTAGGAGTTGATTCAATTTGCAACGATTGCTGTGTATGTCATTATTCCCATGTAACACAATATTTTAAGAGTACATTAACTGGTGCCTTATGAGATGAAGTTTGCCATACCTATACAAATGGCAGCAGCTTGGATGATCAAGAGTTCAAAAAGGAATGGTACTATCTTTGAATCATGACTGTGTCTGAGATCCATATGCCATGTATTGTCAGGCTCATGTCTGTGGGTGCCTGCACTCTGTGTTATATTTACTCTTTGTATACCAGCTAACAGAAAAAAGCCAAACAAGTGTAAAGTTAAGAGTTCAGATCCCTTTCAGAAAAAATGTGGTGTGTATAGTAAAATTGTTCATGCTAAGAAAAAGATTCTACCAGTTTATAATAAAAACAAGGCTTTAATTAGTTTATAAGCAGCTATTTTATAAATCCTCTTTGGCCTTTGTGACCTTCATAAAATAGCCCTGATTATCAAGGCAGAAACAAATCAGATGTGTGAATCACATTTTCCCCTGCCATAAACACTGGTGTTTTTGTGTTAAAATAAATTCCGTAGGATTTATGGGTAAATGATACTCCAGTGCCAGTAGTGTTGCCTCTCTGATCAACTTGCTAAAAGGTTGAATTTTTTTTTTTTTGGCAATAGACTCTTCCTTGCTGTGATACAGGTTGCATTTTAATTTTGCAAATGTTTATTAATTGGCTGTTATGTCTTTGACATTGTACAAGTTACCAGGCGCTCAGGGATTGAACCTGGCTACGAAGGAATCACAAGTGTTTTATTTGCAGCCAATTGATGTTCTCCCTTAACTCTGGTTCTTGTCTGAAACTAAATCTGCATTAGGAGCAATAGAAAAGAAGAAGAAATGAGAAAAGCATTTTTCATGAAGAACCATTCTGCAAAGCATACATTATTTTTTCTTTAGTCTTTTTTGTCCCAAATCTAATCTATTTGTCTGAGGTTGGCATTTATTCTTAGCCAAATATTTATTCTTTGCTATTGATTTATTCTTTGCCAAATGTTACTGTTTTGTTGACTTTATCATTTATTTAACCCATTTTTTATTTACTGTAATCTATGTATGCACTGAAGCAAGACAGATTGGAGTTGAGACCCACAGAGTATGGTTTTCAGCTCCTAAGAAAAATTTCCTTCACTTCTCTCCTCTGCCCACTACTCTGAAGATTGAGTCAGTATCATGAGGCAGATGAGGGTTAGGTAAACCCATCTCTGCAGGCCTATTAGATTTTTATGATTGATACATGTCATATTTTATACATAAACTATAGCTAATATCTTACAAATTTTTCATAGTTAGAACATACTAAAAATGATTATTGTAGTTGGAAGAAGGAACTACAGGGTCAAAGTCTTCAGACAAACATTTGTCACTTTATAGCCAAATTGGAAAAACATTCTCTTATAAGAGATTAAAATGAAGTTGTCTTTATGTGTCTATTATTAATACTAATATTTTTATATGTGAAAAGGGATTTGTTATTTCAACTTATTATGAAAACGCAACTTTTTTCACTTCATATAAAGAATCCAGGCTCCCTAGATGTTTTGCAAGATTACTTTTAAATATGTGTGTGTGTGTGTGTGTGTGTGTGTGCATATATATGCTTAATCAAACAGATGAATAGCTTTTTAAATAGAAGTATACAAGGACAATTAATGACTCTCTTAATTTCTTAATTGTTCTTTCCTCCTGTGGACTTTGGGTAGTGCTTTTTTTATTTTAGATAACAGGTAATTCAGTTAAATGAATTGGTTATTTTCAGCCAACAGATCCTTCTTGGCCTCCCACTGTGTCTGAGGCACTGAGTCAGGGGTTGGGATTAATCACTGGGTCAGGGAAAATTCCAAACAATCATTAGTGTCTGGAATTGCTTGATACATTTCCTCATGATAACATCATAAGATTGAAAAGGAAGAATTGCCTTCCTGAATTATAAACTGCAGGAATTAAAAAGTAGCATCTATTACAAATTTATTCATTTCCTATGGAATCTAAAACTTTATCATTTCATAGAGAAACAGTCCATACTGTTATTATATGTGCCACTTACACAGCTTAACACAAACAAACAAACAAAAACCCAGGAAGATTTACTGACAAGGATGCTAAACTTCTGCTTTTAGAAATTATCTCAATTATACCATGGACAAATTTCTACTTGACTATAAAGCCATTACCACCAATAAATCAATTGATTGGGGGTAAAGATTTCAACCATCAACTTTCTCTGTGATGATTTTATATTTTTTATTATGTTATGAGATTATGCTGTAGCCCAGGCCAGAAGCCTATTGCTGTGAGCTAGAAAGATGAGAATTTAATGGTGTATAAAACATATACACAAATTGCAACGTCAATGATGATGTCTTAATAGCTTAAGAGGCCTGCATAACTACATTATGAACTGGGACATAAAAAGATACAGCATGTTGATATCAAGCTTGTAAATCAGCAACCCAAGGGCCTAAGAGCTTCACAACCTAGAGCAGAGGCAATTTGCTTCAGTTTTCTTAAAGCAGAATGTACAACATCCATAGAGAACTATTTTCTTATTCTAAAAGTAAGTCTTACTTGAAAAGTAAGGCTGGATTTATTTCTTTGTTGAAATAAAGCAACATAAGTCTTAGAGAAAGAATGAAGTTACTTTTGTTAAATCATTTTTTCCTCTGAAAGTCAGATGACAGAACAAGAAGCCATTTTATCTTTGTTATAACAAAAGCTGAAGCAAGAGGAAAGACAAAATGGGTGTGGAATGGGAAGATGATCCTTTTCAAGTACCGGGATCCCCACCAATCTAGTTAGTCTCTGCTTTGTCAATTTATTAAAGAGATCTCTGAAAAATAACCCAGCCAGATTCATTTGTTTTACAACTCAAAGAATTTCTGGGACTATCTTCCTAAACCCTTAGTTCTGGAAGTCAGTTCTATTTCCTTTCTTTCCTTACTTTCCTAGATCTGAAAACAGCAACTACAGCAACAGCTTGCTGAATATCATGGACAGCGGCTGATACAGCAGGGCTCCCTCCACAGCCTTGTCAGAGGGCTGGCAATTTTTCTAGATTTTTATTCCCAAATTGGGGGGAAAAAGTCTATTGTATTATGAAGGATACCAATTTAATGATGGTTGTATTTTAGTAATATATTTAGAATAAAGATAAAAAATGAAGGAGCAGTATAGCATGGAGGTAAAAATCCAGTTGTATTTTGTTTTTTATTAGCCAGGTTTCATAGGTTCCGTTTCCAGATCTGCTAATTAATAACTTAATGAAGGTGTAATCTTGGGTAAATTCTTTATTTTCACTATATTTCCATCTCCACATCTGTAAAATGGGAATTGTAATGATGATAAAAATATTAATAGCTACCTTGAGGATGCTTTTTTACTTAGAACAAAACCTCGTGCACAGTAACACTATATAGAATTAAATGCTGGACAGCTCCGTCCTTTGCTTGAAGACTTCCCTAATTAATCAGGGACACTGGCATACCTTTGTTGCTGTAATTTCATATGGATTCAAAACATCTTTATAATTATTTTTGAAGCTTGACACTTTCATACAGATTAAGGAAAATCTAGAGAAAAACTTGCTTTGAAGGCAAAATGTTAATACCTAAATTAATGGTATTCCTCTTAGAATGTGTTTTCTGTTGAAAACTTCCCCTTTTGTTAAAAGGGAAGCGCATTCTCAGGGTTTACAGCTGAGTTAAAACTGAAAAACATTTGACTGTCAAAAGTTTTATTACATGTCAAAACTAGAATTTTTATTAGAATATGATGGGAAAAGTTTCTAGTTTATTTTTTATCACTTAAATGGGCAGAAATTTTGTATTTTAATTAATTTTGGTAATTGTCTCTATCTTTTACTATTCGGGAAAAAAACCCCAGATTTTTCTATGTATGCAAATAGAACTAAATAAAGTTTAATTGAAAAATCCAAATATGCATTCCAGTATTTTCCAAAGTTGTCTGATTTTAAGTATCACCCGGGGTCCTTTTTGATAATTCAGATTTCCAGGGCTCATTCCAGAGCTATCAAGTCAGAAGCTCTAAGAGAGTTTGTAATAACACTCTAGGTGATTCTTCTGATCAGATAAGTATGTAAAGAACTAACTTAAATGTTTCTCTGAATTAAACCTGTCTTTTGAGACATTTAAGTAAAAGGCAACATGGACTTTCTCAGAGAGAGGCTTCTAATAATAAAAATAATGAAAGTTTGAAGAGTAATAAAGTTTATATTTTATAAACAACACTAATTCATTATCTTAATTCCTTTTAATCATCTCACACTATTCAAATTAGTTATATTTAAATTTGTGATTTCCTTAGATTCATAAAATGTCTCGGCTCTCTGACAGTCAAAAATAAGTGCAGACCAAACTTAAGAAGATTTTTAAGTATAGACCTATTGTTGCTGGTTTAATTTGTGAAGGGATTTTAAATATTGATTTTTTGTTCCTCAACAAATGATTTAAACTATCTGCATGTCGGTGCCTGCCAAGGTATTGTGTGAAATTTTACCAGCTGGGAATTATTCCCTCGTTCTCTGGTGTGATTAACACTTCCAGCTGTAGAATAATTAAAATGTCAATCAGTTCTGAAACAGAGCCAAACAGTTTCTCATTTGATCCATCAGTTGGAAGGCTAAATGGGGGACACATCAGGTGTCTAGCCCGCAACCGCAACCGGAGTTCACATCCCGCCCCTCTGTTCTGCCGCCCTCCCCTTCTTCTGCCTTCCTGTACACAAACATACGCTCTGGAGGCTGAGTGCAGGTTCCGCTCAAATTTGGTTTTTCAATATGCCATTGATTTTTGAAAATGTGTTTTGTTGATTATCTTTAAGGAAAATTGAAGGAAAATCAGGTCAGGATGTTAAGTGACAGTTGAATATATGGGTTTTCTGCATGTACAGATGTCTTGGACCGTGTTAACATACACTCCATTAATTTTTCCCCGTGAGATAGAATTGACATGCAAAATTGTGTAAGTTTAAGGTGCACAACATGCTGATTTGATACACTTATATATTGCAAAATGATTACCACCATAGTCTTAGCTAATACCTTCACCACCTCACATAGTTACTATTTGTGTGTGTGTGTGTGTGTGTGTGTGTGTGTGTGTGTGTGTGTGTGTTGAAAGCATTTAAGACCTACTCGCTTGGCAACTTTCAAGAATACGATACAGCATTACTACCCATAATCACCATACTGTACATTAGATCCCCAGAACGTTTTTTATTTTTACTTTTTGAGCGAGAGAGTGAGCGAGCATGTGTGAGTGGGGGTGGGGTGGGGGGCTGAGGGAGAGAATCCCAAGCAGACTCTGCGCTAAGCTCAGAGCCCATCTGGGGCTCCATCTCATGACCCTGAGATCATGGCCTGAGCCAAAATCAAGAGTCGGTCGCTCAACCGACTGAACCACCCAGCTGCCCCTAGATCCCCAGAATTTAATCATCTTATAACTGGAAGTTCGTTTAAACTTTTTTAAACTTAAAAAAGTTTAAACAAACTTTTCCTTCCTGACCTGTGGGCACTGACCTGATATATCTACCATATATAATCTTCCATAATGATCAAGCTTCCAGGCCTAGAAGAAAAAAAGTGATGGGAAACTATATTCACAGCATGTTGTTGAATGATCAATGTTTCATAATGTTCTAGAGTCTTTAGTCTTGCACCAGTGCAGGGGCTGGAAAATGCACGGTGGAAGCAGAAATTTAGATTCATACATCTCTGAATGTTCCAGCCCCATCTTTGCTTCTTAGATATTCTTTTATAGGTCTTAATGCCTGGAGTCAGCAGTGGCTGTGTGGTTTTTATGTTTTCCTGTTAGAGTTCTTTTTAACTTAGTTAGGCTTTAATAGGAGTTTTATTTCCCTTAGAGGGTTATTGTGAAATTTAAAGTGGCCTCAGAAATAAGTACCCAAAATACCTGTTCCATCAAATATCTTTTTCAACTTCCTATTTTACTCAGAGGAATATTGCTAATCAGGTATATGAACTCTTTTGGATGAATCTGATACTCAGTCTAGGTAACAGTCTATAAGACTTCTATAGTGATTATTTCGGTGGGGTTTTTTGTTTTTTGGTTTTTTTTTGAAGTATTTTAAGAGGTGGTAGCAACATGTGAGTTTCCGAAAGGGGTGCCAAGCTGAAGAAGTTGGGTTTCTGAGAAAGGTCCTCTCATTTGGAGGAACCCTGAGGATCTCTTTAGCAAGTGACTACTTTGCTGACAGGCTGAACCCGAGATAACATGGTAATGCTCCTGTGACTTATATGTTGACACTTACACTGCCCAAGAGCACATTTAACCCATTAAAGCCCTTTCCTTACCATTTTTCTCCTTCTAAAATAGTTGTGTACCATATGGTATTTATTGAATATTGGGACTTCCAAAAAATTTACTCTAAACTATATTTTTTCCTCTTTCTTGAACACCAAACATCTTTGTTCCAAAAGAGGCGTTAAGACAGCCGTAATTCTGATTTACTTTTATGGGCAACAGAATTATTTTACTGATTCCTGGAGTCATTATTCCTATACACTGAAGGCAATCTTTTCCTGATGACTGTGCTTTTATTGTGAGACCAAGATTATACCAGCAAGCACTAAATCCACTGATCTCTTAAGATTCATACTTGAAAAGGAAATTTGGGATCCAATAAGGCAGATGAGACTATGGTTCAACTAAAGAAATTGCCTTTTAAAAAGGACAATGAAATTCCTTCAAGTCTAAGATGTGTGCTTTGAGTTGTTAAAAACTGTAGTTATTAGTTAGAATTTTACTCTGGGTAGCAGATATTTTAATGTTGATGAGTCCCAAGTGCAATACTCTCGGCTATTTTTGAAGGCTGTAGTGCATTAGGAAGCAAAAAATATAAAGTTACCCCCAAAATGTCAACACTGCATCTGAATGGGTTCAGAGCAAAATCAGTCCATGCCCTGATGCCTTGTGCTTTCTCTGAGAACACAATAACTACAAATGATGCCAGAGGGAAAAGGGAAAGGGCTTCTGTTGACTTCAAATAAAGGCGATATCTGACAAAAGGGAAGCAAATGGTACCTGGATACGCTATTAACAAAAGCCTTGTGTATCTACAGCTGCACTCTATGAGCACTTTGGAAATTAAAGAATTGCCAGCTTTTCCACTTTGGGACAAAAAACATTTGTGCTAAACAGCCGGTAAGTAAGTGCAGTAAACATATTTTTACAGTGAATAGAATTGTTTTATATTTTGGGGACTGATTGTGAATTTCTACTGCTTCTTGATTAGCAAACATTTGGCAGTTCTCGAGTCTTTAGACATTAAAATGCCAAAACAGATTTTTATTCTCAGACTGAGCTCCTATATTTTTTTTCATCCCTCTAACAATTATCCTCAGAACATTTGAAAGCACTAAAATAAAATGTGTTCTGAAAACACATTCAGAAATGTTTTACCTGTGTGTCTTTAATAAGCATGTAAATAAGAGTACTGGGTTACCGTTGAACTTCCTTAGGGCAGAGATGAGAACACAGTACATGCGTAATGACTGTTTAAACTGTTGGTGGGCACTTCCTAAGGTCTTGCCTTGGGACAACTGAGAGTTTTATTGCTGTACAAGAAGGCTAGTAAAAACAGATGTTTGGGTGAAGCTTCTTTCTTGGGTTTCTCTCTTTGTAGTGACATTCCTGCTCATTTTTTGAAATCAATAAATTTCTAAGAGATTTGAAAGTTTTCAACAATGATTTTTATCCACTTTGGCTTTTAAGAGTCATAGCCTTATGAATTTTTTTTGTTATTATATTGTAATTACCCCCTTTGGAAGATCCTCTTTAAATAATGAGCTTGAGTACCTTACATTTTTACCTTAGCAATTCCTTTAAGATCAGCAGATTGACTATATTTGTTTTGCAACCATACTCTCAATATTAGTTTTCATTATAGTTAGATTAACTAATTAAATAGAAGGCACATTTTTAATGTACCAACTTTATATAAAACTTGAAAATTTGGGGTGCCTGGGTAGCTCAGTCGGTTAAACATCGGACTCTTGGTTTCTGTTCAAGTCATAATCTCCGGGTCTTGAGATCAAGCCCTGCATTGGGCTCTATGCTTAGTGGGGAGTCTGCTGGTCCCTCTCTGTCTCTGCTCCTCCCCGCAACTTGCTCTCTCTCTAAAATAAATAAATAAATAAATAAATATAAATAAATAAAATCTTAAAAAAAAAAAACTTGAAAATTCAAAGAAAACCAGTAAGTAAAATAGTTTAATTTTGCACTGTTGTACATGTTGGTTCCGGTGCAGGATTTTGTAAATCTGTGATTGTATGTGTGTGTTGTATTTGTATCTGTGCGTGTGTGTGTGTGTGTGTGTGTGTGTGTACAAGAGGTAATCATGGTTTTATCATTATAATTAAACATTTTAATTAAAACATAATGGTGGTGTATTCATTTTCTATCGCTCTGGAACAAATTACCATATGGTGGCTTAAGACAATACACATTTATTGTCTTTCAGCCCAGGAGGTGAGCAGTCTGAAATGGGTTTCACTGGGTTAAAATCTGTCAGCAGGATTACCTCCTCTGAAGGCTCTCAGGGAGAATCTTTTTTTTTCTTTCCTTTTCTATTTTCTAGAGGCCACTTGCATTCCTTGGTTCGTGGTTCCCTCCTCCATTTTCAAAGCCAGCAATGGCAACACTCTGTTCTCTTTCCATCAGCAGTACTCCTTTTCTGACTTTGATTCTCCTACCTCCCTATTATAGGGACCTTTGGGATTATATTGGTCCCACCTAGATGATCCAGGATGAGTTCCTCATCTCTGTCTCAGAATCCTTAATTTAACCAAGGCAGCAGTCACTTTTGCCAGGTAAGGTAGTATATTTATAGGTTCCGGGTACGAGGACGCAGACATCTTTGGTGGGGGGCATCATTCTGCCTATTATAGGCCATTTAGTGGCACAAAATTCTCTACCAATAAAATTCTTTCCACTCACCTCTCCCTTTGACAACATTTCCCATGATTTCTTACCTCTCCTGAACTCCAGCATTTTTATCATCCATGTAGTTCACCTATTATCTCAGGTAATCATCCTTAAGTGTGTATGAAATTAATGCTGATACAACTTGCCCAGCCTCCCCCCACCACACACCTACTTCATAAACCCTGGGCTTTTCCTTACCTCTCTCTCATGTGAGGTAGAAACGTTACTTCTAGCACAGAGTTCTTCAACCTGCATGTCTTTTCTAAGTGCTGCTTCAGTTCCCTGAAACTGAAGCACGCCTCTCTTTTGGAGGTGCCATTTCTATCAGATCTTACACTGGAAGTAAATTCTTTTTCTACTTCTCATACTCAAGGTGCAAGGAGAGGCATCCTGCTCCTTATTTCTTGAAGGCTCCTCCAGATCATTATCCCACCACCATCATTTCACAATCCCTCCTTCATTGAAGGGGATGACATCAAATGGTTACTTTTCTTTCCCCATTATTTTGTTTTTAAGATTTTATCCATTTATTTGACACACAGAGAGAGTTAGTGAGAGCAGGAACACAAGCAGGGGAGTGGGAGAGGGAGAAGCAGGCTTCCCGTGGAGCAGGGAGCTGGATGCGGGGCTCAATCCCAGGACCCTGGGATCATGACCTGAGCCGAAGGCAGACGCTTAATGACTAAGCCACCCAGGTGCCTCTTCTTTCCCCATTCTTGACATGATCTGTTTGCTTTAGGGACCACATATTCATATTCTTCATTTTCTTTATCATTTTGTTATCATGACTTGGAAGTATCGTTTCTCTCAGAGGCTTTATTGTCCATGTTGCTGATGTGAGACACACTAGTTTCACCTTCAACACCAGTGGCCTCCATCATCATGACCCCATAGCCTCCCTTAAGTGTGAGAACACCTTGAACGTTGAAATTCCTTGGAATTTACTAGGTGGAAGATGATGAACTCCATGCTCCCACTTTGTGACTCTACCCTTCATCCCTTCCAACTTTTCCTGTTCCTTTATTCTTTCCTGAGCCTGTTTTTCGTTTTCATTTGACTCTCTGTCTCTCACTCTCTCTATTCTCTTCATATTTCAGCCTCTCCTGTGTATCTTTATTAATGCTCTAGAGCAGTGTTTTTCAAACTGTGAGGTAAAAGACCAGTTTTTATTTCCCAACTAATACCTTAGTAAAATACAATAAATATGGATTAAAAATAAAAATAAAATGAGTTTAAAATATGAATTAAAAATAAATATGAATTAAAAATAAAAATAAAAAGCCAAGATATTACTAAATACAAAGCAAAATTTTAATATAAGATTCAACATAAAATTATATTCCAATAAATATAATCAAAACAAAATAGGATAAAATGACAAGAATTATAAAAATCAAACATAATACATTGAAAGTATAGCCATAATACTAATATCAGTGTAGTATTATGCAATCATAACTAAACAGAAACAAAAAGTTTTAAGTGAAATAACAACTCCCCGTATTATCCCCTATATATTCATTCTGAATAACACATAAATGCAAATTTGTCTTTGATGTGAAAAATAAGCTTGCTTATTGCTTAATTCATCTAATCTAGAGTGTATGATAACTACGTACTTGTAGAAGATAATTCATGCCTAAAATGTTTTTATATTATCCTTTCATAGTACCTAGAAGTACCTTTGGCTCACAAAGGAATGTTGACAGGAATGTGAGAGAGATGTAATTTCAGCAAGCTTAGGGTATTTGTTCTTAACTTTAATCCAAAATAAAATAAGTGATGCTCTGTTTTCAAAATTTATGTTCAATCTTTCATCAGTAGCTGATTTTTTTTTTAAAGATTTTATTTATTTGAAAGAGAGAGACACAGTGAGAGAGGGAACACAAGCAGGGGGAGTGGGAGAGGGAGAAGCAGGCTTCCCTCTGAGCAGGGAGCCCGATGTGGGGCTTGATCTTGGGACCCTGGGACCATGAACTGAGCAGAAGGCAGATGCTTGATGACTGAGCCACCCAGGCACCCTCATCAGTAGCTGATTTTTAGTAATCCATCCTATAAAGTGGCAGTTAAATTTAAATTAGATGAAAAGAAATAGATTCTAAAACCATGAAGTTCCCATGTATGAAAATTTCTATGGTATTCTTCTTTTGATGAAAGAGTAAATTCACAGTATTCTATCAAATGCATGAGGTATTTGGTGGTAACTTTCTAAAGGTAAGGACTATCAAGACAATTGCACTTTCAGCAATTTTTACTGTTCAAGCATGGAACTTATCATAACAAGCTGTAGAAATTCTGTTCTTCTGTGCTTTTAGATTTCATTTTGTTTAATTTATCTGCTATCAAAAAATATGTCCCATTCCTTCCTTGCATGGAAGTATTAAGATAATTAAAAAATACCAAAGGTATCAGTCAAGTAAGCAAGCCTGGCTGTAAAATCACATCTTCAGAAAATTGAGGCCAAACTGGAAATGGACTGAGTTTATTACCTAGTTTCAACATTTTCTTTTGTTTTTGTTTTTAAAGACTTTATTTATTTATTTGAGAGAGAGTGAGAGAGAGCACAAGGTGGGGGGGGCAAGCAGAGGGAGAAGCAGGCTACCCGCTGAGAAGGGAGCCCCATACGCGGCTAGATCCCAAGACCCTGGGATCATGACCTGAGCAGAAAGCAGATGCTTAACTGACTGAGTCACCCAGGTGCCCCTGGTTTAAGCATTTTTAATTAAACCTTTGCCTTAACAAATATGCCTCATTTATGCAACAATTTTTTAAATATAAATATGGAATTTTGTGAAATAGGGAATAATCTCAAAGTTAATGCGTTAGCCTTTACATAACCACAGTTTTCATTATGACACCACGACTTCTGTTTAGTTCCACTGAAAACATTTTTATAGGAAGAGACTCTCTTGATGAAGGAAGCTCCATGTTGATTTATACTTTTTACTCAAGCTCTGAAATCTGGGCAACAACACAGAATGTTTCCCTGTTCTTGCACCTGTGAAATGTGCTGTCAGAGAATACTTCTACACAAAACATGCACTCCAAGCCACATTTTCTGACTACTTTTATACATTTCAGGGCTAGTTGTGTTTGTTGGCAAAGAGACAAAAAAGGAAGGAAGGAAGGAGGGAAGGAAGGAAAGAAGGAAGGAAGGAAGGAAGGAAGGAAGGAAGGAAGGAAGGAAGGAAGCTTCATGTTTGAATTGCAGTTATACTAAAAGAAATGCCAAAGTAGCAATGTCTGAGCATTCAACAAATTGCAAGTAAAAATGAGTCACTAGCTTTACTGACTCTATGTTTCTGTCCTTATCGTTAGCCAGTTCCTAATTTTTGAGCTCTGCTGTCACTGGAAAGTGGTACTTGAGCTACTCACCTTGCCACAGATACACCAAAGTATTCTTCAAACAAGTATTTTTGACATCATTTTTTACTTATATCTTGAGAATTAATATTTAAATTTTCATTCATAATAAACCAAACTGCTACTCTACAAGAAATCTTCAAAGTATAGTGTTTAAGTGAGAATTATTCAATGTTTACCAGCTTTTGAATTCAAAACTCTTTTAAAAAATTGTTTTGATTTTGTTACTTATGTTCTTTATGTTATATTTCTTTTAATATTTTAAAAGAATTTTAATCCAAAATAATATTTCCAAAATAATATACCTTGGTTTTAGCACTTTCCCATCAATTCTTTTTTTTAAAGATTTTATTTATTTATTTTGAGCGAGAGAATGAGAGAGAGAGAGAGAGCACATGAGGGGGGGAGGGTCAGAGGGAGAAGCAGACTCCCCGCTGCGCATGGAGTCCAATGCGGGACTCGATCCTGGGACTCCAGGATCATGACCTGAGCCGAAGGCAGTCGCTTAACCAACTGAGCCACCCAAGCGTCCCACTTTCCCATCAATTCTGACTAAAAAATAACATACCTTGGTTTTAGCACTTCCCCATCAATTCTGACTAAAATATCATAATAGTATACCTTGGTTTCCAAATAATATACCTTGGTTTTAGCACTTCCCTATAAATTCTGACTAAAAAATCAAATTCAATGTATAAGGGATTGTATATAATTTATGGTAAAGCCATTATGTATTCTACTGATCTTCATTTTTTTGGAGATACTTCCACTATTATCATTTGGTTTGTTATTATGGCTCGCATATAGAAGAGCTATGTCTTTCTTGGCAAAAAGGTCTAGTGAAACTCATTTCACCTTTTGTAAATTAGGGTTAAAAATAAATACAAATTTTATTTTCCTAATTAATAATGGTAGACTACACATTTTAAAACAAGCTTGATTAAAAATTACAATTATTTTAAAATAACAAGATGTAAATATATAAATGAGTATTTTTCTCATATTTTTATATGTTTTTGGATTATGTTTAATGAACTCATCTTAAAATGTCACACACTATAATGCTGTGCCACATGTGAGTTTTTTTTCATGGTTAATCCAAAGGTGTCCTAAGTTGGTCATCACAGCAAACATGTGAGTTTTATAACCCCAGATTTGGTGTATATACTGCTAATGAGATGAGATCACTGATTCTGCACTTGGATGTCACAGCAGTATTGAATTGTTATAAACATTTCTAAACATTTATTTTCAATTTCTGTACTTATCTCTCCCTTTCCAGATGAGTAACAAGGATCTGTGCCAGTTCAGTTACCACAATTTGGCCTCAAAATTATAGGGCATAAAAATATCTTGTGAAATTTATTAAAATGCAGATTCAGAGTCAATAGGTCTAAAGTAGAGTCCAAGAATCTGAATTTTTCAAAACCCCTTTGATGTCTCTTACAGGGAGTATTTAGACTACAGCTTTGATGCACTCTCTAAGAAAAGCTGTATCCTTTTCCTTTTATGCTGATCTTATTTCACTAATCCTTGGAACAAAGTTTCTGAAAATGTTGATTAGGAATCACCTGGAGTGCTTGTCAACAAATAGACTAATAGTTCTCACTGCAGAGATCTCTAAGAGTGGGGCCTGGGAATCTGAATCTGCATCTTTAAGATGCTTTCCCAGGCTCCTTCTGTACATTTAAGTCTAAAACTCACTGGCCTGCATGCTATGTGTCATCGGCTTTCTTCCATTTTCTCCTATATTTCTAGCCATTTTTATTCAAATACAGCATGACATTTATTCTACTTTTAGATTTCTAATTGTTTTCCTCTTTACTTTACTGGCTTCTACCAAGTTTTTCTTTTCTTTATTCTGTTCTTTAATAAGGTAACCCAATCTCATGACTAGTAACATCTGTGGATAAATCAATATTTCTAATTTGGACTTCCATCTTTTGTTCCATCTTATATTTTCAATTCCTCTGGGCAACTCTTCCTATATTTTTGGTATTTCAATAAAAGTATGAACAAAACTGAAATTATCTGCTTTCCCAAAATCTTTTATATGTTGATTTTGGGGGGGTACCATTTTATGAGTGCCATCATTTTCCCAGTCCCTAGGATCAAGTCTTTAGAGTTGTGCTTATTTCTTTCTATGATAGGCAGGATTCTAAAGTGGCTCCTGTGATTTGTACTCCCTGAAATACATACTTTTTTGTAATCCTCTCCTTTTTAGTGCGGGCAGAACTGTGATTCACTTCTAACTAGTAGAATATGGCAAAGATGAAAGAATTGCCTAGATGTAACTAAGGTCACTAACCATTTAACTTTGAGTTAATCAGATCGGAGATTATCCTGAGTAGACCTGTCTTAATAATGTAAGTCCTTTGTAAGAGGAAATAGGAGTCACTCTATTCCATGCTAGCTTTGAAGAAATAAGCTGCCATGAATTCTATAGCAGCGAGGAAATGAATCCTGCCAACAACTTGAAGAAATTTGGAAGTCAATCCTTCCCTAGTCAAGCCTCCGGATGAAATGCAGCCCCACTACCATTTTGATTTCAGCTTTGTGAATCTTGAGCAGAGTACCCAGTGAAGCCATGCCCAAACTTCTGACCTAAAGAAACTAGAGATAATAAATGTGTGTTTAAGCCACTAGGTTTGGAGTAATTTGTTATGTAGCAATAGAAGAAGACTAATACACTTCTTTTCCTCCAATTTCTACATTTGCTCTTCAAATGAGCTCTTAAAATAAGGCAGAATTTACTCTTCTGCCTATACAGTATTTCTTACTCCCGTCACACTTCACCTTCTCATAGCTACCACTTTGGTTCAGAATCTCATTTATTCTCTTTTTTACTGAAATGTTCTTTTAAATGCTCTTCTGTCATCTATATATATCTCATCCTAAGAACCACTACAGGCACTGATCATGCCTCATTAGCTGGAAGAGAAGAGGGTCACTGTGGTTATAAAGTAGAGTGTTTGGTGGTTTTGCTGTAGAGCAGTTAGAAGACAATAATATCCAGGGCAGGGCTACTGGAACAGGGGGCTGAGATGGAGACAGAAGAACCCTAGAGATAGGTTCAGAAACTCAGAAATCACTATGTTCTATATGCTGTCCAGGTGGACATTGAAAGCATAAAATATGCTAGTTATTTTAATATTGTAATATTAATATAATTAACTAACTATAAATGAAATGACCCATTTTATATTGTTTCTCATGCCTATCTTCATAGAAATTTATCTTCATAGGAATAGTGCCCCTTGACTTTTTGAGAAGAAATATAAAAGATATGCATTTTTATCTAACTCTTTACACCTAAGAAAAGTCATGTATTTCAAAGTCCAGACAAAAAAATGTGATGCCACATAGGTAAAAAACCTTGTGATTGTCAAACCTGCTAACAAAAGGTGACTCACTTAAGCTCCTTCATACAGTGGCTGCTTTCCACTAGGAAAAACAAATGCCAGTGCTAATCAAACCAGCATGGAAGTTAATTAGAACCCCAAGAACAAGCAGATGGGCTTTGCACCTTGGACACACGAGTACCCTATTTCTAAAGATGACCTCAAAAGATTGCATAACAATCAAGCCTGGCACAAGTCAAAAATAACTAATTAACTTTTCATTTTTCCCATAGTAATTTAGTCTTGCTCCTTGAAAATATTTTTAAACTGAAAAATCCCCATTAATTTCTGTATATTGGTTGTTCAAAGGAGGGTAATGACCCTTTACTTGATTGTATATACCAGTCATTTAATTTATTTTTTATGTGTTCCTTAAAAACAACTCTCAAACATGAAGCATCTTTAGTTAATGACCTCATTAAATCTGAACGGAGAGACAGGAATTCAGAGATTGGAAAACTTTTGAACACTTCATGGAAAATAATTTCTTATCTACCTAGGAATTAAGAGAGAGATGACCATAACCTGTCCCACAGACACTACTGGAGGGACTGCTTCACCATCCCAGACCCCTGGAGGCTTGGAGTGGAAATATTAGGAAGATAGTGCTAAGGGAGGCTTTCTTCTTCACAGTTCCTTTGATGTTTTAGATGCTGCTCTCACCTTTCTCAGGGGTGGAATCTGCCCACTCATTGGTAGCCCAGACCCAACACTGTTAAGAGAGAGGTCAGAGGTCACCTCAGATGTCCCTGGGACAGGTTTTGTTTTGCTATGTTAGTTTTTTTCCCCTATAATCAATCTACTGAGGCCCCACAATTATATTAACTGACCTGAACAAGCTTAATTTCATCTTTCTCTTTCACTTTTGTATAGGCTCCTGACAACTGGCTGAAATTTTTTCTAACTGATGGCCTCCATGCTTCTAAGTTGCTTGTGACCTTTGGATACTCCCCTTGGTTTGGGGGAGCACCTTCCTTTTCTTACCTTAAAGTAGAATTCATGCCAAGATTGACACCCCCAGATGGGAACTGCTTCACAAATGTCCCATTTGTGAATTGTGATTTCAACTGTTTAACACTTATCATGTTAACCCATTACATCCTTCCATTTGCTCATAAGCAAAAAAGCAATAATAACAAAATAAGTATTTATTGCAATGTGTAAACTATTGGAATACCGAAATAAACAGGGTGTCTGCACTTGAGTGACTGCTAAAGGAAACAAATATGAGGAAAAAAAGAAAGGAATTAAGGTTCTTGCCACTGGAGAACAAGATCATGCAGTGCAGATGAATGCTGTAGGCCCTATGAAGCAGGAAGACAGCCCAGGTGCAGCAAGATATCACCTCATATGTTTGTAGGCCCTTGTAGGGGATGTGGCCTAATGGCAAAAGGCAATGAATCCTGGCCTTGGGATGCTCTGGCTGGACTGGCACTCTCTTCCACTGTGTAGCTGACCAGACTCTGGACACCCTCCATGAAGGACTAGAGACGTCCTAGGTAGCTATGTTCCCTTTCCCATTGCATTAATTCTTTGCATTGTTGGCTTATGAGTTTCCTCAAAACAAACCAAATGCAAATAAAGTCAAGTCCAAGTCATCTTGCTTGTCAATGTTGGAGACCTGATCAGACTTTGTGGTGTGTCCACCTGCCCACCTGCCCCCTCATTACTGACAAAAAAGTCACTGGGGCTTGCCCAGGACCACTGGGATCAGCAGAGGGAAGTCAGAGAGGCTCAAGACCATGCAGCCTGAGCTGCCATGCAAGCTTCTAAGCAATTCCTGCTCCCCTCTCCTCCTCTGCTCACTCCTCTGAGCTCTAGATAAACAAACCAATGGAGAAAGGCTCTAGGGAGAGAGCAGAACTGGAGCAAAGGTTCCCTGAGGGGCAGTGCTACCTGTTGAGGATCAACAAATGGGACAGAAGAGAGAGGATCAAGTCCGGAATGTGGATCCTAAGCCACTGCCCTGGGCTGCAATCCTCCCATGTAACCAAACAAGGAACAGCACATGCTGCTCTCCCCTATCCACATTACCAGCTAAGATACCAGACACCCCCAGGGGAAGACGTACTCACTGCCAAAAGAAGCCAGACATTTGAAGGACAGATAAAGGAGACTAAATAAATACAGGAGAGTAAAGAAAATGAGCAATTTGATCTGCCTAGAAGCAATAGGCAGATCAAAAACTTAAAATAAAATAATATCCTCTAATATGTGGTAAAATAAAGAAAAAGCAAGCCATTATAAAAAAAAGCACACATAGTGGAAAAATTGACTATAAGAAGATAATAATTAGAATTAAATAATAGATGGGATAAAAACTGGACTGATTACTACTGAAAATGAATAAACTAGAAGATCAGGTCAAGACATTCTCATAGAAAGAATTAGGAAGATAAAGAGGGAGAAATTATAAAAGAAAAGTTAAGATATGTGAAATTTAGTAGACATATAAAAATTTAAATATTAAGAGACTAAGGAGAAGAAAAAAATTGGATGGAGAGGAAATTATTGAGGAATAATCATGCACAGTTTCTCAGAACTAAAGCAAGGTTAAATAAATCATGATGAAAGATTCTTAGGATGTCAAATGGGATAAATAAAGATAAATTCACCCGTAGATACATTATGGTGAAATTTGAGAACATCAACAATAGCAAGAAAATACCAAAAGTTTTCATAAGGGAAAAAAAAACTGAATTGAAAGTCAGACTTCTCTCTAGTGACACTCGAAGCAAGAATGAGATCACAAACTCTAAGGAAAATAATTTGAATATGGAATTGTATTCTATTTATTATTATATTAAATATTTGTGACATACAAAAAAGAAATAATAAAATAATTACCATAAATTTATTATCCAGGTTAAGGAATAATGAATTAGTACATTTCTCATGTAAGTATTTTGCTTGGCCACACCAAATCAGATTCCTTCCCACTATACTGAATTTGGTGAGCATCATTACATGCATGTCTTCATGTTTTTAGTACTCTTGGACACATTTGTAGACAGTATGTTATTTTGTTTTGTACTTTTTATTTTAATAAAGAAGCCAAATGTTTTACTATCATTATTAAACACTCATTTATATTGGTGCAGCAATGTTTCTTCATTTGTATAAAGTAACAGGAGCCAAAGAGATATATGGAAAAATTAAGATAATATTCAATATCTTCTGATGCATGCAGCTAAACAAATTTTATTTCCACTCTAGTTATTTCCAGAGGCACTTCCTTAATATCCTGACAGGAACTCAGTGATAAATATATAGAGTAGTTACATCATTCAGGGCCTTTTTACAGAAAATAATGTCAGCCTTAAAACGTACGTTCATAGAACTACTTTTTACCAGATACTATGAGAAACTGCACATTTTAGCTAGAGTCTAGTTTGAAAATCACCAATGGATTATACAAAAGGTATGAATTATGTTTATTTATAATCATTGATAAGTTCATGGAATTTTTCTTCTAATATCATAGTTATAAAAACAGTATCTATTTTGCCATGGATAGTGCTAAAATTTTCTATTTCATACCTTCTCTTCATCACTAACCTAAGACATATAGTGCTGAGACTCACTTGTTTTATAATGTTATAGTTGGGGATTCCATTTTCACTCCTTATGTAGTTTTGATATATTTCCTCTATTCAGTCATCTTGTTTAACTAATTGGTTCATAACATAATGCGCTGACAGGTCCTGTATATTCAGCAAGAGGTTGTTAACTTCTGCTACTTTTCCTGATAGAAAAGAGTTCACTAGAAGCTTTCTCACCTTCCAAAGCATGAAATTATCAATTTTGTCCCTACTTCTAGAAGCCCGGAGTAAATGGCATCCCACAAAGCTGTCCAAGATTGATTTCCAATGTTTGGCTACAATTTTTCTATGCTATTCATTCATTTTAAACATTTTTAAAATTTTTTGAAATAATCATAGATTTACAGGAGACTGTAAACAAATGTGCAGGAAAATCCCATGCACCCTTCCCCCAGGCTTACCCTGGGGTATGCTATAATAGCCAAACCAAGAAATTGACATTGGTACAACTCACTGAGTTTATTTAAACTTCATAATGTATACAGGTACTCATTTGTGCTTGTGTGTATAGCTCTGTGCAATTTTATCACGTGTACATTTTGCATAACCAACATGACAGTCAAGATACTCACTCAACTGTGCTGTCACCACAAAATTCACTCAGGCTTGCTTTTTATAGCTATACCCATGTTCTGCCCCCAACCCCCCCTGCTGGCAACCACTAGTCTGTTCTCCAGTTTTGCGTTATTTTTATGAATATTACATAAGTGGAATCATGCAGTATGTATCCTTTGAAAATTGTCTCTTTTCACTCAGCATAACTTTTTTGAAGTTCATCCAAGTTGTTGCCTGTATCAATATTTTCCCTTTTTGTTGCTGAGTAGTAGTCCATACTATGGATGTACCAGAGTTGGTTTTACCATTCACCTGCTAAAGAACATCTGAGTTGTTTCTAGTTGTTTTCAAAGCTATTACAAATAACATTGCTGTGCAAACTTATGGACAGACTTTTGTGTAGACATAATTTTCATTTCCCTCAGATAAGTTATTGCCGAAGAGTGCAATAATTAGGTAGTATAGTATGTCCATTTTAGTTTTCAAAGGAACTGCTAAAGTATTTTTCAGAATAGTTGTATTATTTTACACTCCCACCAGCATTTTTTCACCAAATTTAGGAAGTTTTCAACCACTATTATATTTTTTAAAATATTCTTTCAGTCTTTCCTTCTCCTCTGTTTTTGGGACTCTGATGATATGAATATTAAATCTTCTGATGTTGTGTTCCACTGATCCCTGAGTTTCTGCTCATTTTTTTTTTGGTCTATTTTTTCTGTTTTTCAGATTGAGTAAATTCTATTGATCTGTTGATCTTTCTTTAAAGATTTTATCATCTGTGATCTCCATCTTACTACTGAGACCCTTCAGAGTTTTTCATTTTGTTTACTGTATTTTTCAGTTATGTAATTTTCATTTGTTTTTTTATCACTTGTATTTATTTGCTGAGATGTTCTAGTTTTTGCTTTTAAAAATTGTAATTGATTCTTGAGGCGTTTTTATGATAGCTAAAATCCTTGTCAAATATTTCTAACATCTAATTCATCTCAGTATTGGCTCAAGTTGATTTTCTTTTCTCATTCTAGTTGTGACTTTTCTGGTTTTGGGTTTTTTTTTTTTTTTTTTTTTTGGCATGACAAGTGGTTTTCAACCGTACCATAGACATTATTGTTATGATTTTTGGAGACCCCTGATCTTATCTAATCCTTCCATTTGGTGAGTTTAGGTTTAATGTCTAGGTTCTGGTCTCCTTGGTTGGCTTTAGTTCCCATGACAGTTTAGTTTTCAGAGCCCTTGCAAATGTTATTTCAGTGTGCTTCATTCTTTGGGTACTCCTGGGGGTTCCCTTCAGTCCCTGCTGGTGGCATCTCTGGGGTGAATGGTGCTGGTTGTCACTTGGCCAACTTTTGCTGTGCATGAGAGACACCTGAGCCTAGGTCTCTTTACATCACTGGGAGATTTGGGAGATGTTTACCCTGGCCTTGAGGGCAGCTCTGTCCACCCACCAATGTCCAGTGGTGAACCCAAGAGTAGGAGTGCCTGAGACTTCACTGTTGCCACTGCTGCCAGTGGAGAAGCTGTAGGTGGGACCTGTGTTGTAAAGTGGGGGTTTGGCTTCACTGCATGCCTGTCCTGGGCTCTCCACTGGTCCTTTGGTCAGAGAGCTCAGACTTCCTGGGTGGTGTCTGTGTGTGAGTATTTCTGTGTATGTACGCATGTTGGGGATTCCTGGTTATAGGTTTTCTGGCATCCTTTCCTCCAGCATATGGTTGATTAAAAGAAAACCCAGAATCTCAACATGTTTTTATTCCTCAAGACCTGAAGTTCCTGGTGAGTCTTTCTTCTTTCCAGCTTTCAGAGTCCTGTTATCATTGTCTGATGGGTATTTTTCAAGGCATTTAACTGTATTTAGAAATGAGAAGGTGAAAAGGGAAAATTGAGTCTATATTTCATTCTGGAACCAGAGCTATTTATTCAATTTTTGTTGTAAATGTATGAACCTGGTGTGGTGGTGGTGACCATAGAAGAGAGAGGGAGGTGATTACCTGCAGACTGGAAGCTCTCACTCAGTGATTTTGCATGTTTTTAAACTTATGTAAATGAGATCATACTTTATACATCTTTTTTAAATCAAGGTTTCTGTTCAACTCTATTTATGAGATTCATCACTACATATGTTTGTAGTTTAAATTCACTCATTTCACTACTATCTAGTATATCTCAAGTTATTCACTCATTTATGTTGGTGAATATTTAGGTTGTTTTTAATTCTATCTTTTATTTTTTTAATACCACATAGTAACTTATTTTATACCTGTATCCCTATATGTTACTCTATATCTGATAGTAAATGAGTAATGAAACATACTTAACTCTCAAGACAAAGCTAAATCTATGTAGATATCAATAAAATAAAAAAGAGATAACGGGATAGTTAGCAAAACCAAGCTTTTCTTTGAAAATATTAATAGGCTAGAAAACCTTCTAGTTAAAGATGATCAATTAAAAGAGAATATGCAATTAAGCAAAATGCAGAAGGAAATACAGGAAGAAACTATTGACACAAATGAGATAATTATCATCAATAACTATATGTTCATTAGCTTAATAATTTGAAGAGGATTTACTTATCTATGTAAATAGACAAAAATGTAAAAGGCCAAAATTAGGGTAAGAAAAATAACTGAAAATTTAAATAAATGTCCAGTGGTGAACCCAAGAGTAGGAGTGCCTGAGACTGAAACCATATTCAAAGAACTTCCTCCTTCAAAAAGTCCTGACACATTTGGGCTTAATAAGTACATTTTATCAAACTTTAAAGGAATAGATATCCCAGCTTTTATGTTGCCCCAGAAAATAATAAATGTGGGAGAGCTACCCAACAAATTGTGTGAAGTTACTCTAATCTAGATTCCAAAACTAGGTAAGAGAATAAGATAAAATTATGAATTCATTTAACTTTTGAACAGTTACAGAATACTGAAGAAATTAGCTAATCAAATTAAATCATATTTAAAAATATATAATAAGGGTGCCTGAGTGGCTGAGTCAGTTAAGCAGCTGACTCTTGATTTTGGCTCAGGTCCTGATCTCAGGGTCATGAGATCAAGCCCCGAATCACGCTCTGCACTGAGCATGGAGTCTGCTTGAGATTCTCTCTACCTCTCCCTCTGCCCTTCTCTCCACAGTCTCTCTCTCTCTCTCTCAAAAAAAAGTAATTAATTAAAAAAAAGTATGTATATGTATACATGACAATCAAATAGGGTTTGATATGGAGTCAAGATGGTTCAAAATCAGAAAATTCTGGCAATATAATTTATCACATTAATGGACCAAATTTAAAAAAAAGCATTAAATAGCATTACGTAATGCTATTATGTAATAGCATTACATAATGTTCAACAATTCTTTATTAAAAAATAAGCGGAAGGGACACCTGGGTGGCTCAGTTGGTTAAGCGTCTGCCTTCGGCTCAGGTCATGGTCCTAGGATCGAGTCCCGCATTGGGCTCCTTGCTCAGTGGGGAGCCTGCTTCTCCCTCTGCTTGCCGCTCCCCCTGCTTTTGTTTGCTCTCTCTCTCTGACAAATAAATAAATAAAATCTTTAAAAAAAGTAAGCAGAAAACTGGGTTTTGAAGTTAACTCATTAGCCTGAAGATATATGTGAAAAAATTATTAAAAACACAACCTTTAATGGAGAAAACTATTAATATTCCCATCAAGACAAAGAATAAGAGTAGACACCAATGTTTACTCCTACTTATTTAATATTACTAGAACTCCTGGACAGTGTTACAAGGCCAAAAAAAAAGATAACTGTTAAGGATTTTAATAAATGAAAGGAAAGTATCATTATTGGTGGGTGATAATCCTCTAAATAAAAAATCCATTGTGAAAAACTGAAAGGACTGATAAGAATCTAGGGAAGTAGCAGGTTAAAAAATCAACTTAAGGATTTCTGGCTTTCAGTTTGTATATAAGGAGCTTGGAAATTGTCACTCTGTCCTAACAAGTAAAAAGCTGAACAGACTGAAAAATTAACAACTCTTCTTGGATCCATAAGAGAAGTGAGGACACAGGGCAAACCACTCCTCCATGATTAGAGAAACAGACAACCAGCTGAATAAGGAGTCACGGCCTACCAGAGCAGAGACTCACAAGCAGAAACCATGGGAACTCTCACCAGAGTAGGAAAACGTGAACTAATTGATAAATTGGTAGATGCTCAGTTTGGACAACTTAGAGAATTAAAAAAAAAAAAAAAAAATCCAGGGACACCCAATCATAGGGGAGCCTGCCCAGTTTTGTGAGATTTACCTCCAGGAGCTCAAGTAGGCTCTCACAGTAAATACTGGAGAAAAATTGCGTTGAGCTACTGGAAGGAGGAAAGGGAAAAGAACCATACTAAAATACACCAAAGCATAAGGCTTTTTCGAGGGAAACTAGTTAACCAGAGCCTAACCTGTTGGAGTATTATTAGAGCCCTAACTGACTTGGGGAAAGAGAAATATCCAATTCCAGCCCACTTTAGGGATTCTCTTCCATCTAAGATTCAAAAAGGTCCATCAGATGGGCAATCTGCCATAATCTTTGCAAGAGAAGCAACTATGATGGGTAGAGTCTGGATTTCAGTGGGATAAATTAAATGGTGGAAGATGGGGCGATGTCAATAGCAAGTTTGGACCACAGCCAAGATGTTTAAGAGAGAATGAAAAAGAGAGAGTAGTAATAGGAAAGTATGAGATCAAGAAAACAAGTTTCTCCCTTCCTCTTCATCACTCTCCCTCTCTTACCCCAATTCCGGTACAGTTGTGAATTACGTAAAATTGTAATCTAGCCAACATTTCTATCTTTATGTAAGAAAACTTTTTTCTCAAATTTGTTAGATGAGAAAGACTTGAGTGTATTAGTAGGCTTTAGGGAGAGATCAAGCAAAAAAGGAGAGGCAGAAGACAGGAGAAAGAGGGAGAAAACTGGTTTAGTGAGGTTCTAATTCATTAGGGAAGGAATGGAGGGAGAATTAAGAATAAAGAGTAGACCTGCCAAGAACAGGATTATTATCAACTTCAAGTGTAATAAAGAGGATAAATTGGGAGAGGGAGAAGAATGGAACATTTGTGTGTGGTAGGGATAGAAATTGAGGGAATTCATAGGGTGGAATTGCCTTTATTTCTCTGTGAATCCAAAAGCAGAATTATCTGCTGAAGGTAAGGTGTCATATGAGGACCAGGCAGAAATAAAAGTCTGAAATTGAAAAAAAAATGGCATTTCCTCTTTATTCGAATGGAACCAGCTTCAGGACGCTTAGCAAATGGCCACATCTCTTAACTACCTGAACTGCCTTCTCTGTTGTAAATTTTTTCTTACAAGTAGAAAGCCATGGCAAGCAACCTGTCACAGAGTTCCAACTGAGTGCTAAATGCATGTTTTTCTTTAAAACGTCCTCAACGATCACTAAACAGATGGCCTTCCACAGTTAACTTCACCAGAACATCTTGTCAGGCCAAGCCTGTTTAGCTTTGAAGATGGCGTAAGTTTTCACTGGCCTGACTGTATTTCACTGCAGGGCTGTTCACCTACTAATTATTTACACAAGCCTCATAGTTTTTATAAAAGCTAAGTTCAGGACAAGATGTGACTGTCATTTCCTTTTCTTCTTTTCTTTTTTCTAATTTATTGCTTTACTAAAAAGTTTCATTCTAAAACGTGTCTGATTACTTCATTCCCTTGCTTAAAATGTGTCATAAGGCCCCATATCCTAAGTTAGGGTAAGACTATTATTTTCAGCTGTGGCTCTCAAGTGTGACTCCATGACTTGGACCCTTCAGCGTCATCACTTGTCTACTCCATAGCCCTATCCTACGGTGGAGAGTCTTATTCTCAAAATCAACATTCCTGGTTTTCTCTCTGAGCCTTCACACAGGGTCTTCTCTATATCTGCATCACGCACCTCCTTATGCTTCATCATGCTAATTTTATACTCAGGCTTCATGTCTCAGCTTAGATATCACTCCTTCTGAGAATCTTCCCTAACCTTCCACGGGTTAAATACTCCTCCCTGTGCTCCTCTGTGTCTGCTTTACAATTACCTCGTTATCTGTTCCTCTCCCTCTGTATTTTTAGCCTAATAAGGTCAGATACCATAGGTGAAGGGACACTTTTGTTTTTACAGTACCTTGTATATAGATCCTGACACATAGTGGGAACTCAGAAAATATTTGTTAAATTAAACCATGGTTTTGCTATTTTATGAGTTTCAGAAGAGAATGTATAAAACTAGCAAGATCGGAGTTTGGAGAAATGATTCAGTTCCTGGTGCCACCTTTTACTAGCTATATGACCTTGTAAAATTATTTAAACTTATTCAATCATTATTTTTCTTAATTGTAAAATGGAGTTAAGTCTACCTACCTATCTCCTTGGTGTAAGAAGCAATAAAACCATGTATAATTAGCACAATGAATAGCACAAAAATAGGGTAATATCAAGAATGGATTCTATCTCATGAAATTTTTTTCCACTTAAAACACCAATGCCAACATTTTCTAATTGTTTCCCTCCTTTTCTCTTCCTTCTACTCATTCTACCAAGATGGCAGCAGGAAGTACATTTGAAAAGAGCTATTTATACAGTAGTTGAGACATCAATAGCAGCTGAAAATAGCTAACATTTATTAAGCAATTACTCTGTGTCTGATATTGTGCTAACTAGTTTATATGTACAATATTCCTAGCCCTTATTTTTATCATTTTATTCATGACATTCGGTGTTATGGAGGATGAATTCACTTGCTTTTCCTGCAGTCTGGGGTGACAGAGAAAGACAAGACAGAATCTCCTCAGTTATCTTGATATTTCAGGTGGGCACAGTGTATGCCTAATACTTTTGTATTCTCTCACCTTTTCATAGTGGTAGTGCACAGTACGAAGAGAGGGGCTACATGAGGAGAAGTTGACTCTGAGTTGCTCCTCTCCTGCAGTTTCTGCCCACAAAATATGCCTGTCCAAAGCTACACAGATATGTCCCTTTCTTCTCAAATGTGTCACTGATTTCTTGGCCATCCTCTTCTTTGAACTCCAATAAATATCCTGTATATTTAATGTCACTGAGACCTCACATTGTCGGTGATGTTTGTGGTGGTTGTGTGTGTTTTATATAATTGCCTTCTTATTGTCATATTCTTCTGTTTTCCCAGTGGGTTTTTAACTTCTTAAAGGCAGGAACTTGTTCTTACTTGCCTTAAAAACCCCAGAACCTGATATCTGCCACATGGTAAGCTCCCCTAAATTCTTGTTGAGTGAATACATTTCAAATAAATCAGCCCCCCTTGACTTGGCACATGTACACACACACACACACACGCACACACACACGAATATTTGCTAGATGATATGGCTGTCACAATTGTGTTAAGATGTGTATTTTAAGGGTATTTGTATCTTGCAAAGATTCATTTGGGCTAAGTAAAAGATACTGCATGAGAAGCGTTGGCCCCTATGGAAAGTTGGAGCTCTGAGAACAGTCAGGAGAAAAGGGGTTTTCAAAATGAATAGGTTATGCTTCTCTGTTAAAAGTAGGAGTGATGAAAAAAGAAAGCAGAGCTAAGTGTGCTAACATGACCTTGGACATTGTTCTGGACTCTGAGCTAACCTTATTCTGCCACCTCAGTCAAAATAATTTTCTCAATTAAGGTCTGTGTTCTCATCTGTCAAATAAATGTGCTAAAAATGACCTTCACAGGACAGTCCTCAGGAAAAGCTAATAAATGATTGCAAAAATCTGAGAGAAGGAAAAGCACCAGGTAAATCTTGAATAATAAATCAGGACTTTTCTGTACGAAGTCAAACTAGGAGGCATTTAATTTGGAAACTTCCAGTGTTTGGCTATCTGCTGAAGGAAAAAGGATCACAAGAAATGTATATATAAAAGAAGAGCTGACAGTTGAAAAACTAAAATGAAAAGTAACGACATAAACAATGTTAGGAGATGCCTTCAAGGAGACGAGTTCTCAGAAAGTTGAGATCTCAATTTAGAACATTTCTTTCTCTCTAATTGTTGTTCTGTGTGCTGCTACAATATGATGAAATGGCCATAAACTTAGTGTGATAGGCTTCCAGAATAATTTAATTATAATTTAACATTTACTTTTATGCCATGCAATTACTTACACTGCTTTTTGCTGAAGACAATACATTTAAGCAGCTGCACACAATGAAAAAATAGCTGACAGGGTCAATTCTAAAGTTATACTAAGGTTTAGTTACATTCCTTTTTCACCCAGTGGACTTAACAAATTAGGTGGCATGAGACTGGTTGAAAGAAAATCAGACAAGTAATCAGGAATCCTTGATTCTCCTCTTTTTCAAGATCTAGCTCTATGAATTTTACAGATTTCTTAATCTTTAGTAGGTAAGTGACCATTTTCTTATGATAAACATTGTCGCTGCATGGTCAATATTTCTTTCATTCACTAACATTTTGTGAAAATGGTACTAGTGTTGTTTACAGAATCAAAGAAAGGCTGTGTGTCATTTATGAGATTAAATTCATCCCCAAAACCAAAGTCATTGATATACGTTGGGTGTCTAGCTATAGTATTGTGCAAGACTGAATCATGATGTTAGGCTTTCATTCTCTACTCTAGATTTCTTTTATATTTTTCCCCTTCCTGAAAGTTTGCATCATAAGTAATTTTCACATGAGCAGTTCTAATGCAAAATATTTGTTGCCTGGATTTCATAAAGTGACTTTATGAACATATCACTTAAAATATTTTTGTGTTAAGTACATTTCCCATTCTGTCTTTGTGACTTGAATATTAAACAATTTATGTTAATTTTTAAATTAACAGGGATATCTTCTACTAACAACACATCAAGTTTGACTTCTATAATTTAGAATTTGAGGTGATTCTGACAGTAAACAGGCTCTGTTAGAATTAGAAGTCCCAAGTAAAGGGCATAACTTATAAAGGGCTTATAGTTTTTAAAGTTTGCAGAAGACATAGAAATTATTTAGTGTATATGTATATATATATATATACACACACACATATATATTCTATATCTACATCTATATTCTATCATATATTATTTTAATTATTTAGTCTATTTATGTTTATATATTTTAGTCTATATATTAAAAACAGATATGTACTTAAACAGTTTCATTGAGATAAAATCAATATAGAAAATTCACCCATTTAAAATATACAATTCAGGGGCACCTGGGTGGCTCAGTCGTTAAGCGTCTGCCTTCGGCTCAGGTCATGATCCCAGGGTCGTGGGATCGAGCCCCGCATCGGGCTCCCTGCTCCGCGGGAAGCCTGCTTCTCCCTCTCCCACTCCCCCTGCTTGTGTTCCCTCTCTAGCTGTGTCTCTCTGTCAAACAAATAAATAAAATATTAAAAAAAATAAATTGTACAATTCAATGTTTTAAAATATATTCACAAGCTTGCTCAGCAGTCACTACAATCTGATTTTAGAACATTTTTACCCCTCCTAAAAGAAAGAAACCTCGTATCATCAATCCTAAGCAATCAATCCCTATCTCCCTTACCCCTTCTACCTCCACTTCTAAGCAACCATTAATTTACTTGCCACCTCTATAGATTTAATTATTCTGGATATTTCAAGGAAATCAAATCACACAATATGTGTATTTTGTTATTTGATTCTTTTCCTTAGCAAAATACCTTCAAGGGTCACCAGCCGGTAGCATGTGTCAGTACTTCATTTCTTTTTATTTCCAAATATACATTATTTGGATATATCACCTTTTATTTATATGTTCATCAGTTGGTTCAACATTTTGGTTGCTATCTTTTTTTTTTTTTTTACTGCTAGGAAATGCTGCTAGGAACATTTGTTTGCAACTTTTTGTAGGAACATGTGTTTTCATTTCTCTTGGATATATATCTGAGAGCATAATCATTGTATCATATGCTAACTCTATGTTTAGCATTTTGAGTAAGAGTCAACTGTTTTTCAAAAATGCTGCACAATTTTACATTCCCACCAACAGTGCATGAGGGTTTGAATTTCTCCACACTTTCACCAACACTTGTTATTATATTTTTGATATAGACATTCAGTGGGTATGAGGTGATATCTCTTTGTGGCTTTAATTTGCATTTCCCTAGTGACTAATGATGTTGAGCATCTTTTCATGTGCTCATTGGCCATTAGTATATCTTTTTTAAGAGAAATGTCTATTCAAGTCTTTTGCCAATTTTTGGGTTAGGTTGTTTGGTTTTTTTATTGTTGAGTTAGGAGTTCTTTATATATTCTACCTATCAAATCCCTATCAGATATATGGTTTATAAAAAAGTTTCTTTCAGTTTGTAGGCTGTATTTTCACTTAATAATGCTCTTTGATGAACAAGACTTTTTAATTTTAATGAAATCCAACTTATCTATTTTGTCTTTTGTTGCTTGTGCTTTTAGTGTCATATAGCTAAGAATTCCTGTCAAATCCAAGTTCATGAAGATTTATTCTAAGAGTTTTAGAATAAATGATAAGTAGATAGATAGATGATAGAATAACACGATTTATTCTAAGAGTTTTATGGTTTTAGTTTTTATATTTAGGTCATTGGTCCATTTTGAGTTAATTTTTGTATGTAGTGTGGGGAAGGGGTCCAAAATCATTCTTTTACATGGAGAAATCCAGTTGTTTCAGTACTACCTGTTGAAGAGATCATTCTTTTCCTATTGAATGCCTAGTGTTCTTGTCAAAAATCAATTAGCCATAGATGTTTGGTTTTATTTCTGGACTCATGATTTTATTCCGTTGGTCTACATGTTTATCTGTATGCCAGTACTAGCCTCTTTTGAATACTGTATCTTTTGTAGTTTGGACCACTTGCATTTCATGTGAATTTTAGGGTCAGTTTTTCTATTTTTTCAAAAACGTCTGTTGGAATTTTAATAGGAAGTGCATTGAATCTGTTGATTGTTTTGTGTCGTATTGAAATCTTAACAATATTAAATGTTCCTATCTATGAACTTGGGATATTTTTCCATTTATTTAATTTCTTTCAGCAATATTTTGTGGCTTTTGGTGTACAAAATTTTTTCCTCCTCCTAGGTATTTTATTCTTTTAGATATTTTTGTGAATGGAATTGCTTTCTTAATTTACTTTTCAAATTGTTCAGTGATTGTGTATAGGAATGCAACTGATTTCTATGTGTTGACTCTATGTCCTGGACTTTGAAGAATTCATTTATCACTTCTGGTAGCTTTTTTATGGAGCCTCTGGGATTTTCCACACATAGGATCATTTCATCTGTGAATAGGAGTAATTTTACTTATTGTCTAATTGCTCTGGCTAGAACTTCCAGTACAATGTTGAATAACTGTGGTAAAAGTAGGCATTCTTTTTTTTTTTAAAAAATTAAGGATTTTTATTTATTTATTTGAGAGAGAGAGAGGACACACAGTCAGGGAGACACAGAG
Organism: Zalophus californianus; assembly: GCF_009762305.2. NCBI lineage: Eukaryota > Metazoa > Chordata > Mammalia > Carnivora > Otariidae > Zalophus > Zalophus californianus. The sequence goes on along the minus strand of NC_045595.1, from coordinate 103,430,240 downwards.
GGACAAACAGACTCCCGATGTAGAGTTCCATCCCAGGACCCCTTATCTTGTTCTTGATCTTAAGGTGGGAGTTTTCAGTCTTTTCACCACTGAGTATGATGTTAGCTGTGGGTTTTTCATACAAGCTCTTTATCATGTTGAAGAACTTCCCTTCTATTTCTAGTAATGTTATAATATTTGCTTTCAACAATCACATATTTTAAAGAACTTAGGGAAGAAAAATTGCCTATTATATTACACAGATATTTACCATTTCTGTTGTTCTTTCATTTCTGAATTACCACTTTCCCTCTATTATTATGTCTCTTGTGTCTGAAGAATTTCCTTCAGCATTTCCTTTAGAACAGTTTTGCTGGTAATAAATTCTCTTAGGTTCCTTCACATGAGAATAAGCTTATCTAACTTTCATTCCAGAATGATATTTTTTCTGTATATTGAATTCTGGTTTGACAGTTCTTCCCTCTCAGCACTTTAAAAATGTTGTTCCAGTACCAATGGTTTCTGATGAGGAATCAATTCCATTATCATTGAGACCGTGATCTTCTGAAGATAATACATCATTCATTTCTCTGTTTGCTTTTAAGATTTTTTTATCTGTAAATTTTCAGAAATTCAACTATGATAATTCAAAGCATGGATTTCTTTGTGTTTATTCTAATTGGGATTAGCTGAGCTTCTTGAATCTGGATGCTTATGTATTTAACCAATTTGTTAAGTTTCCAGTCATTATTTCTTCAAAAATTTTTTCTGGCACACTGTTTTATCCTTTGCTCTGGAGCCTTGGCCACACAAATATTAGACCTGTTGATGCTGTCTGACAGATCCATAAAGCTCTGTTTAATTTTGTCAGTCTTTTCTTCTTCTTGTTCTGATTGGATAATTACTATTGAACTATCTTCAATTTACTGACTCTCTCCTCTGTCTTCTCTATTTGACTATTGAGTCCTTCCAGGGAATTTTTGTTTGTTTTATTTATTGTACATTTTCATTTTAAAATTTTTATTTTGTTCCTTTTATATCATTTATTTCATTATCTATTTCCATTCTTTTCAAAAATGTTCACTTGTACTTTTTGACACTTGATTATAATAGCTGCTTTAAAGTCTTTGTCAGGTAATTCAATATCTGCATAATCTCAGAATTGACATCTGTTGCTTTTCTGTTCTTTTTAGGTTATTGATTTTTTCCTGGTTTTTCATATCCTGACTAATTTTGGATTGTATCCTGGACATTTGGTACATTGTGTCATGAAATTCTGGGTCCTATTTAATTCTTAGAGGTCAATTGTGTGTTTTGTGTGTGTGTGTGGGGGGGTATAGTATGCTTTATCAGTTAATAAACCTGTTTTATCATTTAATAGACCTGACTAGGTTTAGGCCGAAAGTTCGAAACTACCTTCTGTGAGTTATGGTTCTAAGTTGGTTCATTTTTAAAGGAGTTTGCAGTGTTAACTGGCTCTGCCCATCTGTATGCCATCCAGAGGCCAGTGTGAGACCTTCAGGGTGGTCTACCAATGACAGTTCATTTTCAGAGACTTTGGTGTGCTGTTAGGGTCACATTCATGCATCTGTAGCTCAGGTTATACACAATTTTATGGGATCACTTTCTTGAATTTCTTCATCTTTGCAGTCTCGACTCTCTGGCTGCCAGAAGCTTCCATTCTTCTCTTCTTACTAGAAAGCTAGGGTTTTCATTTCCCCACCTGGTTGTGTACCTCCCACCAATGTGTCTGCCTTTGCGTTCCGGCAGCAGCAGGACAATTGAGAAAGAAAAAAGAATTATCGATCCTTCTTCACATTCACAGGACCACAGTTTATCTCATTAGAGAAAAGGGTTCTTTTCCCTCAAAGTTGGAGTGCCTGCTCAGCTGCCACTGCTTAGCCTGCCACCACTCCCATAGGTTTGCCTGGGACTAGAATGGAGAAAATGGGGGGAAAAAGTGAATTTTCCCACTCTCTGACCCTGGGGATCTCTTCCCTGTTTTTCAGACCAGAAATAAAGGTCTTCTCGTGGAACTCTTTTAGCCTACAACCAGAGTGTAATTTTGGCCTTCGCACTGCTTTTCCATTGAGTCTGGGAGATTCTGGAGGGAAAGATAAAAGAAATTCGCCTTTATATTGGTCTGACTTTGAGTTCTGGTTTCCTTTATCATTCTATCTGTTACCAGTTAACTTTTCAGAGTCTTTAGGTAGCTGCTCAATGCACCTGTCTAAGTTTTTAGTTGTATTCAGTAGGAGAGACAGGATGAAGTATGTTTGCTTTTATCTGAACTGGCACCAGAACCTTAAATGCATATTGAAAAGATTATATTAAAATAGATTATTCCTTATTTCTGTCTATCTCATTTATTTGTTTTCCCTTTAGGTTTGTATTTTCTAAACCACTCTAAGCAAATGGCACAAATTCTTTTTGAAAAAACCTATAGAACAATATTCTAGACCTCCCATTGGTATTTAGAGCTGTGTTTTTATTACCTTATCACCAAGAATTATGTCTTTATATTATCCCACTAATTTTAAATTCACTTTCTATAGTTGTACCTGTGGTACATCATATCATTTTCTATGTAAGAAGATGTTAGATAAATACTTAGAGGAATTTGGAATTTTAATTAAATATATCTATTTAAATAAAAGTTCTTATAGGTATGTATGCATATTTAAGAACAGTGAAAGGAAAGAAAGGAAAATTTCAGTAAGTCTCCCTCCCATTGCAGGAACAGAGTAAATCTCACCTGTCGGATATACATACACAATTCAGAGAGTTTGCTGAATATTTGCTTCAAAATAAATACAGATATAGAATGCTGATTTTTAGGCGAATTGAAGTATAACCTAGAAGATTTTCTCTCTAATCTTATGGTCATCACAGCTCATTATATATTTTTTACTGAATAATTACAGATGTACTAAATATTTGGTAGTGTTTCATAAGAAGAAGAATCTAAGGAAGTACATATTTAAGCTGTTGAGTAAGATCACTGGAGTGGGAATAGAAGTGCAGGACATGACCTTAGCATTGAAAAGAATTCTATGTGCCTGACCTTGTGTGAATTTAAGAAACAAAATTGATTTATAACTAAGCTAGTTAGGGTGGAGGTAGGATTTTTCAGAATCTATAATGAAAAAAACAAAAAACAAAAAATGGTTATGTTTCCCTAAGGTGGATCTTTTTGTGGTAGACTATAACAAAGCAATAAAGGAATCGGCAATACTTGCATACCCAGTGGACTATTTAAATATTGTGACTGAGAACAAAAGACTTCAAAATTTCCCTAGCTCGCTTGTTTAAATCTATATGGGAATACAGATTTAGAGCTAAATGGAGCACAATCACACAGGGAGCCTCTGGAGGCTACAAGGACTATGAATATTGATGGCAATTCACTTCTGTGTTGTGCTCTGAACAAATGACAACAGGGTAGTAAACAACTATTTCCTTGGAGATGCAAATAGATTCTATAGGCTGTGAACTGAGACTCTTTCCCACTCAGATCTTATTCAAAGCAGTATATTTAGAAGGGTACACATACCCTAACAATTACACTGGGCATGGCAAACTAGAAACAAAGAAACAGAATTAGTTCCAACTCATTATAACTGTAAACAAGACTTTCTCTCTCTTTCTTGCCAAGTAGACTGGAGATGGCATTATTTTTGTTTCACACACACTTTTAGAAATAAATGAATTCATTCTAGGAAAGTTGCCTTTAAGTATATAACAAGATTTTGCTGGATATGAATTCTGCAAGTGCTACCTTTCAGAGGTACAGTATTTTCTGGAAAATTGTTGCTACTATCATTTTTACTCATTGGAAAGCTCTATTTTCCAAACAGGAAAATTTTTCTCTTGAGTCTACAGAGGTTCATAAGGGACAAAATGCCATCAGGACCTAAGGGGAAGGTAAAACATTAGAATAGCTGATAGAAAAATCTGAAAATGATATTCTGAAGAGAAAAATAGAATCCTTTCTCTTGGAGGAGAAAAGCAGCTAGCACTGCTGGATTGAAATTTAGAGAAGGAAAAATATGTTCAACCCGAAGACAGATGAGCAAGTAGTCAGAAATAGTCGGCTTGAATAGTAAAACTGTCCACATAGAATTTAGCATGATGTCTATAAGTAGGTATTTTAAAGCATTAGCATTAAGAACAACATTTTTCCAAAGCAGGCAAATTTAGATTATTTACAAAACAAACAAAAGAAGTAAATTTGTGTATTGCTTTTTATTTCTATAAGGAAAAAGTTGCGAAGTCTATTTTGGAATCCCGGTAATTTTTCTGAGAACAAGGGCTATGTATTATTCTTCTTTGTGTTTCTAGGACCTGAGTTGAACTCTAAATACAGATATCAACCAAAAATCTTTCTACATAGCACCAATCTATAGGGATGCTCAGATATCACTGGAAATGCAGTAGGATGGGGTGGGGGGAGTATTTTCCTGGCTTCCTCTTAGGAAGACCATTGCATTCTGTTAGAAAGGATTCTTTGATATGTCCTTACATTTGGCAAGTTAGACCTTAATGAGTATGTTCCAGCAATAATAGATGACTAGTAAATTGCCTTCTAAGGAGCATGGATTTTTTTTTTTTTTTTTTTTTTTTTTTTGATTGTAGGACTTTAAGAGTTCTCCAGTGGAAAGTACAAGCTCTTCAAAGAGCCTAGTGACAGAAGAGCAAGAAGCAAGATAAAAGAGGAGTTTGAGCTCTGCCACCAGTAGTTGTCCTTTGGTCTTTCTGAAATGAGATACTCAGTGTCCTCTGTATATAAATATTTGAAATTTACACCACAATTGTTAAAAGAGGCAGCAAGTTGTTAGTCTTGGGGCACCCGCATGATTGTGTCTGGATCTGCTTATACTTCTCACCATCAGAGGTTCTGCATTCACGTTGAATGTTATTTGTTTGCTTTCCTGTTAGAGGACATTTCTGTTAACAGGAGGTAGGACAAGTCAGTTTGAGAGTTAGGGACTAGATTTTGCAGAATCTGTTAGAGGCTCTCAATCATGTCAACTTTTCTTGAAACATTGCTCTCTACCTTTGTGTCATAAACTGGGCAGTCTCTTCCTCATTCCTGTACTGCTAGTAGATTTTCCATGCAGAGCTGTTGTCAAATATGCACGCACTCTCACATCTCACATTCTAAGGGTCTTTTCAAGATGCAGCTGTGTCCTGATGAGCTGAGGTATAGGTCAGTTCTTATCTTGACACACTTGCAGCAAGCTGATCCAACCATGGCCTTATTTTCTCCAACCATCATTAAAGAGGTTAAGCCCCTTAGATCATGCATTTTCTCTTTCATTTTCTCAGCCCACTACTGTTCTCTCTGGGCAACTCCCAAAATATCAGGTGTGCTGAGAAACTTCTGTTCTTTGATGATTAGACTCTTATTCATCCTTAATCACCTCACTGATCCATCCTGATAATGCCTGTCCTTAAGTGAGCACTGGCTCTTCCTTGAGGAAATCATCTTCCTTGTAGCTTTCCTCAGCTTGCAGTGGAAGGAAGGCTTTCATTCTCCAAAACCCTGTTTGTATTTTGGTCTGGGTTTGAATCCATGGCCAGAGGCTGCCGGTTGTCCCTGGTTATTCATTCTACTTTCTTTTATTGTAATGGAAATTCCAATTTATAGCTAAGTCATAGTTGGCTTGAATAAGGATATTTCCCAGAATCCCTTACAGTTGGGTGGCATGTGACTAAGTTCTGGTTAATGGGATATCAGCCAGAGTAGTGGATAAACTTCCTCAAATGACTTTAAAGGGTGAGGGCATTTGCCTAAACCATTTTCCACCACTGCCATCTCTTGACCTCACTCACTCCCTCTTCCATCGAAGACCTCAGCAGCTACTCTCATGGATTGTTTCCATCCCAAGTTCTGGCAGAGTGACTTCACTCTCCCTGTCTAGAAAACATAGTCACCACACTGGCATCTTAGGTTCTTGTCCTTCTCAATTCCTTTGACTTTTCCCATTTGTATCAATCGGGATAGGATAAGTTATGTGACAGTAACAAACAACTCCCAAATCTCAATAGTTTATAGTAACAAAGGTTTATTTCTTGCTCGTGTTACAAGTCCATTGTGTGTCATCTTCACTCTAGTACCCATGCTGGCTTCTAATTCAGACATTGCCACTTTTATGGGAGAGGTAAAAAGACATGGTAAGCCTTGTGCTGGCTCTTAAAGCTTCTGCTCAAAAGTGCCACACATTAATTATACTCAAAGGTCATTGGCTGAAGTAATTCACATGGCCAAATGTAGTATTCATAGGGTGAAAAGCGGACAATTTTTGTGAAAAATTAACATTCCGCACTAATGCCTATTGCTAAGGATGTAACATATACAAGTATTTATAGACAGATTGAAATATAAAATCATTTTTTTCATTGAAAATATGATATAATTTTTATTTTGAAGAAATAGAGGTCATCTAATTCAATCTTTTATCCAATTCTGAAACAATTTTGTTTCATCCAGACAAGGGTTTGGTATTCTTTCTTTAAAAACTGCTTAACAAGGAGCTTAGTACCTCACAACAGAATTCATTGATATTTAGTTTTACATAGATATGGTTATTTCAATGACGCCTTGAAAGGATCAAGGTAAACATGTGGGATCAAATCCCATTGAACCTTAAGTCCTATATATTTTGGATCTCTGTTGTTAATACTTCTTTGTAACAAATTGAGATTTGTCTCCTCATAATGTCTGTCTTTTGGCTCTTACCTGAGTTTGGAGATTTAGAATATGGCACTAGTAAAGAGAATTTGTCTGGCAAATTGAACAACACATATCCTCTCTAAAGGAGGAAATTTTTCCTCAGCTCCAAACTGTATAATCCAGGAAGTTGCTCTTTTACCTTGCCCATAGGCTTATTTACCCTCAATTGGAGAAATGGGTTTCAATTGAGATCAAAGCAAATTAACACTAATAGGCAAACCACATATATATCTGCATGCTATATCTGGCCTTAGGGTCTGCAGAATGTGACCACTATGTAAGACTGACGACATAGCTTATGAATAAAACCCCTCCCATCTGGACCTTTTTTGTACTGGCAGCTCAGCTATGCCTTGTAGTTGAAAAAGGATACAAAGTTTTGAAAACAGGAAAGCCAGGGACTAGGTAGTACCCTAAATGTCTCATTGGTGCCTCTTGATCTATGAGTTTCATAACACCATGGCCAGAGACAGTGAAATTGTATGTATGACATGGAGGATTCCACACCAATAGGGCTGGGTCTGATAAGAAAGGTAATTGGGTCTCTCATGTACATGGTTTCTATCTTTGTATGGCTTTAATCGTCAATAAAGCTTTTTTAAAAAGGCAGAGAATCAGAAGCAGCATCAGTAGTGTGCAAGCATGTGAGAACTTCCTCCTGATAAGAACAATGATGAATCCTGTCTGTTTTTTATCATTCAAACACCCGTGAGTCACCATTACTTCTATTACCCTGCCTCGGGTTTCTTATATTTATAAAGATATCTTGAGATAGTATCACTTTTTTTTAACTAAAATTCAATTATATGATATTTCTTCTGTTTGCTTCAAGTGTTTAGCTTCCTTTAGAGAACACAATTTCCTGAAGAGTTCACAGCCTTGTATTCTATGCTTCACTCTGTGATTATGCAGTGAATCAATCTCCAAATTGCTAGTCTGTAATTTCTGGAATCTATCCTTTTATTCTCATGTTAAAAATTAGAATATTTCTTTATTCTATGTTTCTGGGATTTGTCATATTTGTTACAATTCTTCGATAATCACTAACAGTTGGTTCTGTGATCATATCTGTAGATTTTGTTTCCTGGGATATGATTAGTCAGAACCCAGGATCTGGAAGTCATCTAAACAGCTCCATGGTCTTGTGTTATTTTGATTTTTGTTTGTTTGTTCACCAAGCATTTATTTAAGCCCAACATGATTGGGTTAGGAGTTGGGGATGGAGCTATAGTAACTAGAAACAGATTTTGCTCTCTAAGACTTCAGGTATCATCATAGTAAGAGTTAAAGAGATTGAGTGTTGCCTGTGTAGAAGGACTACCTATCAGATATTTGCTCCCTAATGCTCATTTTTTCCTCACAGTATTATGGGACTGATACCATTCATTTTATAGAAGAAGAAGCTGCTGAACAGAGGGTTCCAATGAGTTATTGAAGAGCTCACAACTCATAAGTTGTGAGTATCAGTATCAGTATTTAAGCCTAAAATTTATATTATATATAAATATATATATATTATATCAAGTTATATCAAGTTACAACTCTGGCTCTACTCAACTTGAAATTCTGTCTCTCATTAATGCAGTTGGCCGTGGTAGGTTTGGTTTTAAGGCCATTCTTCTTAATGGAGAAATAAGATTCAGGTTAATGCTTATTTCCTCTCTCCCACAGATGTTTCCTAATTCCATCAGTGGACATAGATGACTGTGCAAAACTAATAGAGGCATAATATTACAATACGGGAGAATGTCCTTTTCTTCCTCCTTTGTCTAGCTTTAACCATACTGGTAAATACCCTTTACATTGTTGTTTGTCCTAAAACTTGTTCACAACTGTCCTTTCTATACATTTCAACATCTCTATCATGGGTTTTTTTCTCTCTCCTTTTTATGTGTTCCTTCTTACACTTATCCATATGTCCTTTACCTGGAATCATCAAAGACATCCCTGGGAGCTGTATTTTAAATGACATTATCCTATTGATATAAGCCAGAAACAGAAAGAAAAAAAAAAAACTTCACGATCTCACTAACATGTGAAATGTAAAAAAGTCAAATATATAGAGACAGAGAATAGAATGGTGGTTATCACGGATGCGGAAGTGGGGGAAATGGAGAAATGTTGGCCAAAGTGTACAAAGATGTAGTCATGTAAGATGAGTAAGTCTAGATATCTAACGTACAGCGTAAGTGCTATAGTTAATAATCCTCTATCAAATACTGAAAATTTGCTAAGAGAGTAGATTTCAGGTGTTCTCATCACACACAAAGGAAAGGTAACTATGTGAGGAGATGATATGTTAAATAGCTTGGCTATAGTAATCATTTTACTATGTGTATGTATATCAAATCATCATTTGCACAGCTCAAATATATACAATTTTTATTTAAAAATTAATTAAAAAATAAGTGCCTTCTTCCCCCATGGTTTATTCTTCTTAGGATCATGCACAGATATTACATATTCTCTTTAACTGAAATATCTTGCCTCTGAGTATATTTGATAATAGCAGTAATCCTTTCCATCCCCCAAATTTCTAGAAATCAATTTTTATTAAATCTTTTTCTGTGATAGCATATCCAAAAGTAAAGTGCATCCTCTTTTATAACATTCAATTCAGTATTTACAAACACAGTGATGCAAGATGTACTCTGCACAAAAGGTGCCCTGCTAAGGAAATGTAATTGGGGGCTGTAATCAGCCTGAGTTTAGCCCTCCAAGTCATGGGACTGTGGCACGAAGCTTAAACCCCTCTTCCCACAACAACATCCCCCCCCATAGGATGGGATGCATGTGAGACCAGGCCTAGAGTTCCCTTCCTTTGCGAATATGACATGATCGTTTTCTTCTAAGATTCCTTCCATTTTCATTTCATCAATAAATTATTTTTGGTAATACTTAAGTCTAGCAGTAATCTTTGTTATTTCTACTCATCTTTGGACATGAAAAATCAGCAGGATAACTTAATAGAAATTGCTTTGCTTTGATCAGTGTGAGTTCTAAATAGGTGAAATTGCCCAATTCTTGGTAGGCATCTTTGCTAAGAAAAAAAACTGTATTAGAAAACATATTTAATTTGCTCAGTCTGATCAGTGGTCAGTAGCAGCCAAAAATATTCTTTTTTTTCCTACTTCATCTTTATTCACATAGCAACCCACATCCCATAACTATTATTAACAAAAACGATAAAAGGATTTTGATATTTGTTTTTTAGATGAATAGTTCAAATCCTTGTTTTTCTCAGAATTTTTAAAATTTATTTATTTTTATTTAAATTCCATTATTATATAATGTATTATTGGTTTCAGAGGTAGAGGTCAGTGATTCATCAGTCTTTTATAATACCCAGTGCTCATTACATCAATGCCCTCCTTAATGTTCATCACCCAGTTACCCCATTCCCTGACCCCTCTCCCCTCCAGCAACCCTCAGGTTGTTTCCTATGCTTAAGAGTCTCTTATTGTTTGTCTCTCTCTCTGATTTCATCTTGTTTTATTTTTTTCTTTCTTCCCCTATGATCCTCTGTTTTGTTTCTTTTTATAAAAAAAGATTTTATTTATTTATTTGACAGATAGAGACATAGCAAGAGAAGGAACACAAGTAGGGGGGTGGGAGAGAGAGAAGCAGGCTTCCCACATAGCAGGGAGCCTGATGCGGGGCTCGATCCCAGGACCCTGGGACCTTGACCTGAGCTGAAGGCAGATTTTATTTATTTATCTGACAGAGCACAGCGGGGGGAGTGGCAGGCAGAGGAAGAGGGAGAAACAGGCTCCTCACCAAGAAGGGAGCCAGATGTGGGGCTCAATCCCAGGATCCAGGGATCATGACCTGAGCTGAAGGCAGCTACTTAACTGACTGAGCCACCCAGGTACCCCTCTCTGTTTTGTTTGTTAAATTCCACGTATCAGCAAGATCATATAATTGTCTTTCTCTGATTGACTTATTTCTCTTAGCATAACACCCTCTAGTTCCATCCAAGTCATTGCAAATGGCAAGATTTCATTTTTTTGATGGATGAGTAGTATTCCATTGTGTGTGTATATATACATATGCATATACACCTTCCTTATCCATTCATCTGTTGATGGGCATCTTGGTTCTTTCCATTGTTTGGCTATTGTGGACATTGCTGCTATAAACCATTACAGGGCACGTACCCCTTTGAATCACTATTTTTGTATCCCTTGGATAAATACCTCGTAGTGTAATTGCTGGGTCATAGGGTAGTTCTATTTTTAACTTCTTGAGGAAACTCCATACTGTTTTTCAGAGTGGCTGCACCAGTTTGCATTCCCACCAGCAATGTAAGAGGGTTCCCCCCTTTCTCTGCATCCTCTCCAACATCTGTTGATTCCTGAGTTGTTAATTTTAGCCATTCTGCCTGATGTGATGTAGTATCTCATTGTGGTTTTGATTTGTATTTCCCTGATAATAAGTAATATTGAGCATTTTTTCAAGGGTCTGTTAGCCATTTGTATGTCTTCTTTGGAGAAATGTCTGTTCATGTCCTCTGCCCATATCTTGACTGGATTTTTTGTTTTTTAGGTGTTGAGTTTGACAAGTGCTTTATAGATTTTTGGATACTAGCCCTTTATGTGATATGTCATTTACAAATATCTTCTACCATTCTATAGTTTGTCTTTTAGTTTTATTGATTGTTTCCTTTGCTGTGCAAAAGATGTTTATCTTGATGACGTCCCAATAGTTCATTTTCGCCTTTGTTTCCCTTACCTTTGGAGATGTGTCTAGCAAGAAGTTGTGGCAGCCAAGGTCACACAGGTTGCTGCCTGTGTTCTCCTCTAGGATTTTGATGGATTCCTGTCTCACATTTAGGTCTTTCATCCATTTTGAGTCTATTTTTGTGTATGGTGTAAGAAAATGGTCCAGTTTTATTTTTCTGCATGTGGCTGTCCAGTTTTCCCAGCACCATTTGTTGAAAAGACTGTCTTTTTTTCCATTGGATATTCTTTCTTGCTTTATTGAAGATTAGTTGACCATAGAGTTGAGGGACCATTTCTGGGTTCTCTGTTTGAAGTCCAGGTTGTGATACCAATAGCTTTGGTTTTCTTTTTCAACATTCCTTTGGCTACTCAGGGTCTTTTCTGGTTCCATACAAATTTTAGGATTATTTGTTCCAGCTCTGTGAAAGAAGTTGATGGTACTTGATAGGGATTGCAATGTATAGATTGCTTTGGGTAGCATGGACATTTTAACAATATTTGTTCTTCCAATCCATGAGCATGGAACATTTTTCCATTTCTTTGTGTCTTTCTCAATTTCTTTCATGAGTGTTCTATAGTTTTCTGAGTATAAATCCTTTGCCTCTTTGGTTAGGTTTATTCCTAGGTATCCTATGGTTTTTGGTGCAATTGTAAATGGGATTGACTCCTTAATTTCTCTTTCTTCTGTCTCATTGTTACTGTATACAAATGCAACTGGTTTCTGTGCATTGATTTTATATCCTACCACTTTACTGAATTCCTGTTATCAGTTCTAGCAATTTTGGGGTGCAGTCTTTGGGTTTTCCCAAAGACTTTTTTGGTTTTGCAGAGTATCATGTCATCTGCAAAGAGTGAGAGTTTGACTTCTTCTTTGCCTATTTGGATGTCTTTTATTTCTTTTTGTTTTCTGATTGCTGAGGCTAGGACTTCCAGTGCTCTATTGAATAGTGCTGGTGATAGTGGACATCCCTGCTGTGTTCCTGATCTTAGGGGAAAAACTCTGTTTTTCTCCATTGAGAATAACATTTGCTGTGGGCTTTCCATATATGGCTTTTACGATATTGAGGTATGTTCCCTCTATCCCTACACTGTGAAGTTTTAATCAAGAAAGGATTCTGTACTTTGTCAAATGATTTTTCTGCATCTATTGAAAGAATCATATGGTTCTTGTCCTTTCTCTTATTAATGTAGTGTATTACATTCATTGATTTGCAGATGTTAAACCATCCTTGCACCCAGGAACAAATCCCACTTGGTCGTGGTGAATAATCATTTTAATGTACTGTTGGATTTTATTGGCTAGTATTTTGGTGAGAATTTTTGCATCCATATTCATCAGGGATATTGGTCTATAATTATCCCTTTTGGTGGGGTCAAGGTAATGCTGGCTTCATAGAAAGAGTTTGGAAGTTTTCCTTCCATTTATATATTTTTAAAACAGCTTCAGGAGAATAGGTATTAATTCTTCTTTAAATGTTTGGTAGGATTCCCCTGGGAGCCATCTGGCCCTGGACTCTTGTTTGTTGGGAGATTTTTGATTACTGCTTCAATTTCCTTGCTGGTTATAGGTCTGTTCAGGTTTTCTATTTCTTCCTGTTTCAGGTTTGGTAGTTGATACCTCTTTAGGAATGCATCCATTTCTTCCAGATTGCCTAATTTTTTGGCATATTGTTGCTCATAATATGTTCTTATAAATTGTTTCTATTTCTTTGGTATTTGTTGTGATCTCTCCTCTTTCATTCATGATTTTATTAATTTGGGTCCTTCCTCTTTTCTTTTTGATAAGGCCGACCAGGGTTTTCTCAATTATTAATTCTTTTGAAGACCCAGCTTCTAGTTTGTTGATCTGTTCTACTGTTCTTATGATTTATATTTCATTGATTTCTGCTCTAATCTTTGTTATTTCTTTTCTTCTGCTGGATTTAGGCTTTTATTTGCTGTTCTTTCTCCAGCTTTTTTAGGGGTAGGGTTAAGTTGTATTTTTGAGACCCTTATTGTTTCTTGAGAAAGGCTTGAATTGCTATATACGTCCCTGTTAGGACTGCCTTTATTGCATTCCAAAGGTTTTGAACAGTTGTGCTTTCATTTTCGTTTCCATGAATTTTTAAAATTCTTTAATTTCCTGGTTGACCCATTCATTCTCTAGTAAGATGTTCTTTAGCCTCCATCTCTTTGAGCTCTTTCTAAATTTCCTCTTGTGATTGAGTTCCAGCTTTAAAGCATTGTGGTCTGAAAATATGCAGGGAATGATCCCAATCTTTTCCAGCCAAAAATATTCTTGATGAAATAGATATTCTTAATTTAGAGTTAGAAGACCAATGTCCAAGTCTTGGTATCAGTTTCCTCTTACTAACACCATCATCTTTTTTTTTAAGATTTTATTTATTTATTTGAGAGAGAGAGAATGAGAGAGAGAGAAAGCACATGGTGGGGGGAGAGGATCAAAGGGAGAAGCAGACTCCCTGCCGAGCAGGGAGCCCGATGCAGGACTCGATCCAGGGACTCCAGGATCATGACCTGAGCCGAAGGCAGTCACTTAACCAACTGAGCCACCTAAGCGCCCAACACCATCATCTTTTAAAAGTAACTAGTCTCTGCATCTTTTTACCTTCTGTAAAATGAGATCAAATGGAATATGTGAGTGAAGTTTTTTAACACTCTAGAAATTAGTGTAATAACATAATCTCTTTTGTTTTTCACCTCTTGTATCCTCACCTAAATGAATATCTACCAAACTATAATCAGATGGACCTTAGGTGGTCATTTGTTTTGTTTGTTTTTTGTCTCTGTGTTAAAAGCTAACTTTAATGACTACTGCAGAACTTTGTTATTTTACCAAAAGTCAGAGTCAGAATATGTCGGTGTATACTTTTAACTGTTACAATTTAGCATGACACAGTATTTTACTAGTGAAAGATTACTTAATGTCTTAATTGTTATGACAAATCCATTCCCTTAGGACTCAATCATACATACAGAATCTGTAGTTCTATAAAAGTTTTTCAAATATTTACATAAAAAGATGATTTATAATCACATAATTTAAAATCTCAGACTAATCTGTGTTTGGACTCTGAAAAATACTGGCTATATGATCTTAGGAAAGAAGTAAATTTAATTCTCTAAGGCTCAGTTAATTCATCTGAAAAATAGTGATAATCTTGCTAACTGTGAAGAATAAATGAGACATTGTAAGATACTGTGTATGAAAAGCACATTATCACCTGTAAATTGATGTAGTTACCCTTTTAAAAAATGCCATTTTACACCATTATAAAATTAAGAGTCCATCTAAGGTTACATAACAGTGTTCCACAATTCTAGGGGGTGCCATTTCCAGAGCATTCCATGTAAATGGCATGCCTTGCAGTTGCTCAGAGTCTTAGCTTTGAACTCAAGTAGTTTACTCCATGGTCTCTGGATTCTACTAACTCAACAAACATATAGTCAGTGTCTAGTAGGAGGCTGGCAGTGTGCTAGATGACAAAGACAAATAGGATACTGTTCCTTTTTAATAGAGTATAAAACTTAATAAAAATTTTAGATGGAGAATTACTCTCGAGAAAAAAAAGTAGCAAAGGCTTTGCTTTCACATACTTAAGCACACGTTAGGAAATGGTACCTTTTCTGGGCGGAAAAGTTAGAAAAAGCTGTTCCTTGTAGGGGGTATGCCCGGGAGTGCAAGCTTCATGCCACAGACCCATGACTTGGAGAGCGAAACTCAGGCTGATTTCAGCCCCCAATCATATTTCTTAACAGGGAATCTTTGTGCAGAGCACAGCGTGCACAACTGTGCTTGGATACCCGGAAGTGAAGGTTATAAAAGAGGATGCACTTTACTTTTGGGTATGCTATCACAGAAGATCCAGTGACATTAGTGAATCTCAAAATTTTGTATGATTTGTATAAAGCCAAGTTACTATGTCTTAGCTCATTGTTGCATTCGATGAAATATGAATCTGGCATTTATAATAATTGAACAGCAATTTAAATTTTTACTGTAGTGCTTAGAGAAAATGCCAAAAGGGATTGCATTCACAAAAACTTAATTTTTTTTTCTTTGTATCTTTCTCTTTCAATATCTCATACTCATGGGTGGGTGGGAGTGGAGGAAATATGTTTCTTCTTGTCCCACTGGTTTAAAAGTCATCAGATTTTTATAGGAATTGGCCTTATTTACAGGCAGAATAAAGATGAGAAATGTTGTAATACAGTGTGATATTTTAGAAAAAAATCATTTCAGACATCATTAAAGTCCATAGAGTTGGCTAGCTAAGCCAGAATTTTTTTTTTTTTATTCAGTACCAGCTAAAGTTAGTGGTGGTAAGTTACAAATTACTTGTCTCCCAAAAGTTTTATAAAATATACCACAAAGTAAAGTTTAAATGAAACAAACTGCTGCACTTCCTTTTGATTCCTAACCCTAAAAGCTCATGAAAAATATATACACTTTGGGATAGGGAACAGATAATTAATGGTTGCCTATAATTCTGAAGCTGAGCATGTTCAATCTGGGTAATTACACCAAATCAGGCAGAAACACTATTATCAACTGTTAAATGCTATTGTACCACTAGGGTTTTTACCTTTGTTTTTCCACTTGAGATGAGACATGACACCTTAATTGAATATATCCTCAAGTTGATGACAAATTTTTAAAATATACAAAAGTACTTTCCCCCTACTGAGTACTCAAGAACAGTTCTAAAAGTAGCTTGAGACCAAGCTCACAAGGCTACAGATAACAATGTATTTTACCTGATCATTCTGAAGTCTCTTTTGGAGGGATACCAAATACCTCTATATTTGTAATTCATGTTTTAAGCTTTAAATATATGCTTTTCAAATCAATTTTTAATTTTATTGTTATTCATTCACTGCTCTATTTGAATGAGGCCAGAACAAGAACAAGATTGAGAAGCATATCATCCTAGAATTTCTAAGTACATGAGGTGTTGTTTTGGTTAGTACCCTAGTATGCAGATGGCAACAATGAAATTCATGGAATTTAGTACTTGTTCAAAAAGTCATCAAATTCACTTATAGCCTATCAAGAACTAATACCTGATTCCCATTGAGTAGCATGCTTTCAACTCTGAAATGCTCCCAGGAGTTTTGGTGTTTAGAGCTGAAACTGATGTCAGCACTTGGACAAGAACTGAGACAGTGAACACTACTCCAACTATATTTTATAAATTTATGTCCATCACTTAAGCGTCAATGTTGTTCAATCTAGTCAGAGAGAGAGAGAAAGATAAAGATAGATACAAAATATCAGTATCTTCCAAAAGCATTTTTCAACTAATATGTATTTTCCCTTATAGTTGATTTTCGATGTAGATATGGAAGAGAAAATACAAACTGATTTAATATTTTTAAAACACTTATCTTTTAAGAATTTTTGACTGAGATTAGATCAGGTCTGTCTTCAACATTCTTCATTCAAAAGATTTGGAAATAATTATTTAGAATAAAGCACAACATAAAAAATAATGTATTCGTTGTTTCAGGCACTGGTGTTCATTTTAAGAAAACAGGGACTGGGTTGTGGAAGGAAGAGGGAGAAGCTACAGAGGGATTGCAGAACCATATAGGACATTCCAGATACAATGCTGTTTGGGGAAAAATTTATTGTTTCAGATTTTACACCTATTTAACTTGCAGTGATGCTGAGACATCTAATTGAAATGGACTAATGGGCAAGGGAGCGATCTGGCTCATCTCATAAATTCGAGTGAGTCATTTAGATTGTGCAAGTTTCCCAAGGGACAGTTAAGCAAAAGAGGGACAAAGGGTCAAGAACTAGACAGTGGATTCTCATGTTTTTAAATGAGATTTAAAAACTGAGAAATCAGAAAAAAGAAGTCAAAACAAGAAGCAGAAAAATTGAAAGGGAAGATGGAAATCAAGGCAATTTAACATTCCAAAAGCCAATGCTGAAAATCAGTCATGGAAAGGCCTAAAATACTGGTGATGGGTAGGTTGCAATGGAGCCAGTTCATCCAGGGTATCTGAGTGTCAACTGAACCTCCACAATGTCTTTCTCTCCCACCTCCCTGTGACACTTAATAAATGTAATCTGCTCTCTGGTCTGAACCCTGTCTTCAAAGTTCTGTCGTTATTCAGGGTTGAAATAAAAGATCACAAATATTTCCTTAAAAGTGGTTTATCCTGAATGGCTATAGACAGTTATACCAGAATAAATATTGAACGTTAAAATATGTGTAAAATATGTACATATTTTATCGTTAGTGCTTACTTCTCCTCTTGACTCATCATTTTCTTGATTGATATGCTGCCTTTTCCAATCGATTTCTTCTTTCATGGTCTACTACTGCAGTGCCATGAAGACTGTGTGCAGACTTTTATCGTAGCTTTTTAGAAATCTGGTAGCTCGTGCATCATCTCATTTAGCCTCATTTCATGGGAAAGAAGCAGATACAGAACAGGCTTAAGTGCTTTGCCAAAAAATACAACTAACTGGCTTCAGAAACTGGTCTAAAGTTTCCAGATTGACATTCTGAGTTAGTTGTGATTTCTCTTATTTTTAGTACATGTTTATAATACATCAAGGGCAGAGATGTTTTAATAGAAGATAATAATGGCTTGATCTCAGCTTTACTGTTGCTATGTGACCTTAGATAAATTACTTCACTTTTCAGCACCTCATTTTTCTCACATTTAAAATAAGCATAGCAATGGTACTTTTTTCATAGCATTGTTGTGAAGACTAGATGGGCAAGCAAATACATGTAAATCTTCAGAACAGTGTCTCCCAAGTAGCAAGCAATTAATGTATGCTAGCTATGTTGTTGTTATTCCTGCTGTTATTATTGTTATTCCTTGGTAGGTACAAATTGTAGGATTCTTCTCAAGGAATTCATACTATTGTATAGAATTAATTTAATAAAATTAAATTACGTTCCTGAGACATTTAGGTACTTGGGAGATTTCAGTTTGCTTCTAACTCTATTATCTGGGTACATTTGGGATAGTCATTTAAACTATATGAACCTCAGTTTCTTCTTTTGCAAAAGAGGGCAGTAATGATTCTTGACTCCTGGGGTTACTGTGAAGATCTAACAAATAATGACTATGAAAGAATTGTGTAAGTTATAAAATGCTGTATAAATGCAAGACACTATTTTTTTTCCTTTGGCCCTTCATGGGACACTAAGTTCAATGGAATCCTGTCCTATGAAATTATGCTTCAATATAATATGAAAGCAGGTTTATGACACCATTTCTTTTCTCTTGTTCATGCATATCTGACTTCCTTCTTTTCTCCTCCATCCCCTCTGTTCCCCTGCCCTTCCCTCCTTTCCTTCCCCTCCTTCCTTCTGTCTTTCTTTTATACAATTATATTTTAATGCTACTACGTGCCAGGGCCTGTACTAAATATTGCAAATAACAAAATCAACTTTTCCCTCAAGGAATCTCATTGGGATACACACCCACAAGAAATAAATTGTGTGATATGATAAGCTCAACAGTAAATATATGAACTGGATAGGGAGGTTTAATTATACAATTGTTGAATTGGGTCTTTGGGAATTCATCTTCCTCCATTGTTATTCTGTTTGTAGTACAAAATCTTTAAAATCTTTAAACCCAGAAAACAAATTTGACTCTTAAACATGGAGTCATAAGTATCTTGGCAGAGCTAATATATGCAGGATACTCAAGAATTATTTGTCAACTAATTACTTTGCAAATAAATAAATACACATTTTAAGTATTTAGGTGAGAAATGTTTGATTAGGAGTCTAATAATTTTATAAAATGACTGAAATTTTCTGAAATCTTAAGTTGATGTTCTGTATATAATTGTTATTGTTATGAACAATGAAAGGCAATCTCTCAAATATGCAGAGATTTTTTTAATCAATATCCAAATTCCAAATAACTTCTCTTTATCTTTGAATCCAACTTAGATAACACACATTGATGAAAAAATTCTGATCCATATTTGAAGTATTGTCTCTTAATGACAAGCAACAACACTTTAAATTCACATCAGCATGGAGAAATACTGAAGTAGAAGATACAATTTTAGTCCTTTATAAGCTATAATCCAATGAAAAAGAAACAAAAAATATATTTATATATATTTGTACTGAAATACATGAACACAAAGTGAGGAATTGTCAGATCAATTGAGATAATTATAGTTGGGTGACTTAGTCTGAGGAGGACTGCAAAAGGAATTCCAGCAAAGATCCCAATGAGCCTGTAATCTCTCCTTTTGCATTTTCTTCTCACAGTTATTATTTCTTTGGTTATTTGTGGTAATTGGGTCATATCATAACCTTTTCCCCCTTCTTAGCTGCGTCATCATTGAACATCTTTCTGTGTGCCCCGGTCTTTTCATCCACCCATCTGTCTAACCGCTCCATTCACCTCCTGCCGGGTCTCATGCCAGTCGGCTCCTAGCTCAGCTTTGCTTCCACCCACCTCTTCCTTTTATGCTCCAATGCACAGTGAGCTCAAAATGGCATCAAACTGATCTCCCTCTACTTGAAGGATCACAACACCATTGCTGCAAAATACAGGAAGTTTCTAAGTTAACTCAGCTTTCTTGTCTTTCTGTCTGCTAGTTAAATGCCATTTTAAAAAGAATTCAAATTACTTAATTCAAGTTATATCAAATCGGGCACTTGTGGCACTTAAAAATTTGTTTCCAGTTCTGACTGAAATGTTATGTTATGTTGTTATGTTATACAAGCTTATTATTAAGGAGGTTTACTTAAAGCTTATTTTCATGTATAATCTCATGATGAATTTGCAAAATACATATTACCATAAACTGAAAATATTTGTAGCACATATAATCAGAATTACATTTAAAACCTTTAAAAGTATATCTTTCTCTATAAAACTCCTTACCCCAACAAAATAGCTATTAATTTATTTATTGTATATGACCATATTGACTAAATTCTAGGGAAAATGAGGAGAACAATAACAAAGAATTGGCTAATGTAAGCTTACCTGGGTCATGGAAATATGTTGTCCATAATGGTAGCTAACATAATGGAGCCCTATGTTCATGTACTGTTTTATTTATTTTTTTTAAAGATTTTATTCATTCATTTGACAGAAAGCGTGAGAGAGCACAAGCAGGGGGAACAGTAGAGGGAGAGGGAGAAGTAGGCTCCCTGCCAAGCAGGGAACCCAATGCGGGGCTCTATCCCAGGACCCTGGGATCATGACCCAAGCAGAAGGCAGACGCCCAACCATCTGAGCCACCCAGGCACCCTGCCATGCACTGTTTTAAATGCTTTACACGTACCTGTACTCTGAGGTATGCATCCTCATTATCACCCATCTTACAGATGAGAAAACTGAGGCCATAGATTATAAGTAACATGTCCAAAGTGACCTAGCCAGTATGAGGCTGCCCTAGGCTTTGAACTGTCATCCGGGTTTCCAGAGCCCACTCACTTAACCTGTTTACTCAGTAATAATTTCAAGCCTCCCATTTACCTTAAATATATTTTACATAGAACCTAGTAGATGAACTCAGCCAGAGGCAATCAATATATGTCATGTCTGAAATATGTTATTTTATAAAAAACTCACAAATATCAGGCTAAAGTTCAATAGACTTGGCTGATGAGCTAGGATGACCTTAACCTTTCTGAGTAGGCTCTATAAACTTTTTGAACCTCCATTGTCTCAAGTGTGTAATGAGGGAACTAATAGTCCTATCTTGTTGGGTTATTTTGTGAATTACATGAAATACTAACAGTGGGCACAGAGGAAGGGCCCAGTAAATGGTAAGTACCTGTTGTTTTTAGTGCTATTATCTAATGCTAAATGCATCCATTTTAAAGGGCAGTCTTTTGAATTCATCTATTCTATTTTGAAATTCCAATGTGATTTAGTTGCTTGCAGTGAAGATATGGCATGGAAAAAGTCCAACTTTCAAGAACAGTTCTTCCTGAAAATGTCTGTTTCCAAATTTGCAAATGTGGAAATGTTTGTAGAGGTTCCAGCTTTTTCAAATCCTTTGTCAAAAGTCATGTGTTTCCTGTGCATTTTCTCATATAACGGTTTAATTACTTTTTCATTTCCTTTTAACTAACACTTCTATCTTTCTTCATGGACTTTTTTCTCAAAGGACAAAATATTTTACTCCATGAGTGTTAATGTTACAAGATGAGTACAAAACCCACAAAATTACATTGAGATGTGGATAACAGGGATTTGTTTCCTGACTTACATTTATGCCTTAGCAAGCTAATATCGCCATGACTTTTTGGATTAGTGGGAAAAAGTAGACGTTCAAGAGTGTTAAATCTTCAAATGCCACAAACCTAGAGAATTCCCTATAAATTTAGTACTATAAAAATAATGGGTAATCCTAGTATATGATTGTAGTTCTGGCACAGCACTATTATTTGGGGTAAATAACATTGTTTTTAAGTATAGATGATAAATGTGATCTATTTCTAAAACTTTCTTTCAGAGTGTGATGTGTAACAGAACTCGAAAGACATTTTGCAAGTATTTTCTTTTATTATAAAAGACAATTTCTCCTTTTAGAAGAAATAAAATACATATGTTTATAATTAATTAATGCATGACTCCTGAAAAAGTTACTATGGTACTAACTACCTGATGTTTAAGAAGTCCTTTGGCTTTTTAGTTTTCTTCTTAAACAGGAAGTCGTATTTTTATAAGGATAAACAAGTACAATTCCCCAAAGACTTAAAGCCAGCTCAAAAAGGTCAGATGGGTTCTAATATTGGCAAAATCACATTTTCCAGATGCAGTTTAACAAATTAAAGGGTTGCCTTTTTCTTTTTTTTTCTTGTAGAAATCCCTTAGCCCATCAGTATCCAAATAAGTGATATTGTAGTACTCAATTTAAATATCTAGTTTTAATTGTATAGCATTAATCCCATTATAAAAATGCTAAGCATGGAGCCATCTCAGTGATCTGTTTGGAAAGCTTAAGCTAAAAAAAAAAAAAAAAAAAAAAAAAGGAAAAATCCAGGTTTGTCTTAAATTCTCCAAATTGCTTGTACAAACTTTCTGAAATTCTTTGGTGATATATTAGATCTTTATTTCTATTTTTCCTTAATAGTTTTAGTAACTGGTGTTTTGCTCTGTAACTCTAAGACATGAAATGAATAAGAAATAAATGTGTGAAAGCTTTAGATTATGAAGTGCAGTTTTATATTATTCCTCAAATTTTGCATTATATATTCTGCATTATCTAGCTTTAAAATATAAACTTTCATCTGTTTGATCTACCTATGTTTAATATAATTTTTATGAATGCACCACAAACAATGGTCTACAACATTCTAATTAAGATTTTTGCCATGCTTTTATCAGGAGAATAGTTATTTTGCATGTACACTCAGGAGATTTATTTTGGGGCAAGGAGAAAATTATCAGCATTGCACCAATTGTTGTGTTGAGTATTTAGATTTTCCTTTACTTGTTTAGCTCCTGTTTAGTCCTTAACCTCTTGAAACGTGGCCACTTCCCTTTTCCACCACAGCTGCTTTTACTGTGATCACCTGTGATGTCCTATTTGTCACAGTCCGTAGTCTTCACCCTCCCCTACATCCTGCCAGTAATTGCTGTTACTGATTCCTCTTTCTTTTCTGAAACTCTTTCATTCTTTGGAGTCTGTGACACCATATCCTCCTGTTTTTCATCCTATCTTGTTGCTTCCCAATTTGATCCATTGGAGAGTCTTCCTTTGCACCCCACTGAACACCTGTTTTACATAGAATTTTTCTTTAGCCCAATTTTTTGGGGGGTATCTTTTTTCACCTTACGTAAACTCACCTTTTTCTAGGGTATCAGTGACCACACACATTCCCATGATTCCCCAATTTTTTTTTAGGAGGGGAGGGAGAAGTGGGGGAGGGGCAGAGAGAGAGGGAGAGAATCGCAGGTGGGCTCCACACTGACCATGGAGCCCAACTAGGGGCTCAATCTCACGACCTGAAATCATGACCTGAGCTGAAATCAGGAGTCGGATGGAAGCTTAACCAACTGAGTCACCCAGGTGCCCCTATGACTCCCAGTTTTTATCTCTGTCTTACACTTTTATATCTAACTCTAAATATATTTACCAAACTATTAATTGGAATTCACTTACTAGAATGTGTTTCAAGTTCAATGAATCTAAAATAAATTTAGCACCATTCTTTCCCAAACCTAACAGTTCTCCCTTACTTGCAATCTCAGTCAATAACCCCACCCAGTTGCTTAAGTGAGAAACTGGAAATCATACTAGACTCATCTTCCCCACTGATTATATCCGGTCATTCACCAGGGGTTATTGATCCTACCTATATTTTCTTGCAGATAACTGCTCCCCTGCTGGCCCTCTGTCACCATCTTCATTTAGAAATGCATCACCAATTGTCCAGACCATTACAATACCTTGTCTGTGGGCTTTCTCACTCTAGTCTTTCCCTTTTTCCCTTGGCTTTCTTTAAAGATCTTCTTCATCTGGTCCTCACCTCTTTGACATCAATTCCTTCCTATTTCTACTTTGAACTCTCAAAATATTAAATTTCATGTATACTTCCAAAGGGGCCATGCTCTCTCAACCACCTTTGCATTGGCAGAAGCTCTTTTTTTTCCCCTTCCTGTTCTATTTCCAGTACCTACTCTCTATCACCTACCTAGCTAACTCCTGAAATGGAGCCACTTCACTTCTTCTTCAAGTTGCCCTTATCTTAGGTCTTTCTATTGATCTGTCAAACAACCTATCTAATCTATCTGCTTATTATGTATTCTGTCTAAATTTGTCTTATACACTCATTAGCATTTTATTTAATAAATGCTTATTTGGTGCCTACTGTGTGTCTGACAATGTGCTAGATATTGTTAATAGAGGTAAATGAATAGGTAGGATCTTGGCCTCAAAAGCTCAGTCTTGCAGGTAAATCTTAACTTGTGCATTATTCACTTATTCTCTGAAAGTTTTTCTGCCCTCTTCCTCCCTAACAGGGCACACTTAGGCAATTGTCATTATGCTCTCAATGTATCATGCATCAGCATCTTTGTAGAAATTATATTATTCTATTATAACTGCATAATATCTCTGCATTAGATTGTAGGTCACTTAGGTTCAGGGACTCTGTCTTTCATCTCTCCATTCCTGGATTATAGGAGCAACTCAACAGGTAATTTTTCTTAATGAACGAATTAGTGCAAAACTCTAGAAACATCTACAGAACTTTCTGAGCCATTTAAATTGTATTATATCAAGATATTAGCTTTTGATTATGCATACCTTTGTTTTCCTATTTGACATTTTTTCTTTTAAAGATGCCAATTTAAAATGTACCTAAATATAATTAGAATTTATTTTCTTTGAAATTACTCATTTATTTATTAGAAATGAGCATGTAATACAGGCACAGTGGAAGACATGGCTATTGTTCTTTAGAAGCTCATATTCTAATAAGGAAAACAGGACAAATCTTTGTATTATGAATCCATTAAAATTTCATTTAATAACTTTTGAGGAGTGCCTACTATATGTTAGACACTGTGTTAGAAATTAAGGATTTTTAAAGAGTAAGAAGGGGTTCCAGACTTTAAGAACTCTGTTTTACAAATAAAGAACTAATGTTGCTTATATCCACAACAAAGGAAAAAACCAATTAACAGAATCATTAATTGTGCTTTGTGAACACCTCTACTATAATACATTTATTTTAATTAAGGCCTTCTACCTAGACCAAAGGTGTTAACATGGCTTCCTGGTGTGAAATGTAAGAGCTGTGAAATACTAAACCATTTGCCTTTACCCAAGTCCTGTAATTAGAGGAGGACTTCTTACTTAAACAAAAAGTAACTTTGATAATGGAAGTGTAAAAACAAATACTGTGGGCACTAGCAATGATATAATCTTTAATTACTTGTATAGTCAAAACAAATAAAATTTAAAACAAATTATTAGCTATAATTATAGAGGGACTTATGTATGTATGTATATTAAGTAAAATGGCAGATAGGCAGAGTA
Source organism: Zalophus californianus (assembly GCF_009762305.2). Classification (NCBI taxonomy): domain Eukaryota; kingdom Metazoa; phylum Chordata; class Mammalia; order Carnivora; family Otariidae; genus Zalophus; species Zalophus californianus. The sequence goes on along the minus strand of NC_045595.1, from coordinate 103,404,799 downwards.
ATGGCTGAGTAGACAGAAAAACTAGAACATTTAGTGAGTAGAGTTAAAAAATTCCAGACTGAGAAGATTTCAACTAACTGATGGAATGTTCAGAAAACATTAATCAAGGGGTGCCTGGGTGGCTCAGTCCGTTAAGTACCTGACTTTGGCTCGAGTCATGATCTCTAGTCCTGGGATTGAGGAACCCCGTCCTCCCACAAGGGGCTTTGCACTCAGCAGGGAGCCTGCTTCTCCCTCTCCCTCCGCCCCTACCCCCTGCTCCTGTGCCTGTGTATGCTCTCTCTCAAATCAATAAATAAAATCTTAAAAAAAAAAGAAAACATTAATCAAGAGAAAAGAAGAGTGGGGGAAGCGGGTGGGGAAAAGGGTTAAATAGGTGATGGGGATTAAGAAGTGCACTTGTGATGAGCACAGGAAGATGTGTGGAATTGTTGAATCACTCACTATATTGTACACCTGAAACTAATAAAATACTGTATTAGCTAACTGAATTAAAATAAAAACTTAAAAAAGAGAGAAGAGTGTTTACCAAGTAGGAAAGCAATATGAATATAGATACATTTAGAAGTATGGAAATATAGCAAGTACAATTTTGATTGGAGAAATAAATTACTTAGTATATATTCTTGAGTCTTGCTATTTTATAAGATATATAGCTATAAATGAAGGTTTATATTAAATATGTTGGTGCTCATTTGCTTTTAGGTTGGAAAGCAAAGCAAAAAGCCTTAATTTCAGAGAAAATTTATGTTATGATATGGCACATATGGCTACCAAACCCATTTCAATTTTGTGCCGAAGTATTTTTTGTTTATAATTGCAGATATATTAGGAAAAATGCAATGTGTGCCACACACTTCAATATCTGTCATTGAAAAAGAGAGAGCCATTCAAGTAGCGAAATAATTGTGTGTGTGTGTGTGTGTGTATAAGATGAATAGAATATGAAAATTGAAAAAATAAAAAGGTCAATATTTAAAATAACTGTGTAATATTCTTGTAAATTTGATGTTCCTTGAAAAACCACTTCTTTAAAAGGGGAGGTTTTGTTTAAATAGATGAAAATACCTTTTAAAAAATAAACAGGTAAAGGCCAAAGTAACTCATCTTATGAGGAAATATTACAAAAGCCAAATTCTCTATTTTTTATTTCTGCTATTAAAAACACAGGAAGTGTGGCAGTGGTTATTGTTCTATTTCTACGGTTCCAAAACTAGTGTAATTTGGAGTACCTCTAGCTAACTGATGAAGTTAGAGTGATATTCAATATTTCCTATGGATTCATGTCAATTTGTCGTTTTAATTTGTTACCATTCACAGCAGAACAATTTCCTCACCAGGTTTCCTCATTGAAAACAATCTTCAATTTGCCAGAGCTCCTACCACACAATCTTTAGAAGTAGAGAGGCAGGATTGATTTTCAATATAAGAAGCAGATTACCTCCCTGTACAATGTCCATTATCTCTAAAAAATCTTTAGTTTATGATAATATAGGTTCTAATTATCTCATTGCTTTTAGTTGCAATTATTTACCATGAAGTACCTGATGTTTCCTCTTCTCCAAGAGAAAAGAGAGCTCATCTCATAGTTGCTTTCCTGACCACAGTTTCCTAGAAACTGACTCTTACATAACCAAAATGGTGACCAAAACCATTGATATGAAAAATTAAATGAAACTTTTTAAAAAGATGGAACCAAAGATATTGTCTTATAACTTCCTTTACCAACTTCTGGAATCTGTTCAAATTATTAAAAAAGAAGGAATTGGGGGAGTTAAAATATCAGCAATGAAATAAGAAATAGTAGCAACAATTCCACTGGTTGCTATTATTTCCTATTAAACTTCAAAGCATTTTTTTCAAATATTTATATCAAATATAAAGATGACTTTGGGAACTGACAACCTCTTTTCTTAATATATCAGTATATTATTATGAGATAAAATTAGTAGATAAAATTCCATCAAATATCAATATATGCTCTGATTAGGAGATCTTATAGGAAAAATAGAAACTCTTTCTTCCACTGCAGATCAATAGCATTCCTTATCTAGTAGGACTAGACTTAGCCATGGATCTGACCATGTCTCATTATTTTCTTTAAGTTATTATTATTTTTTGATCACCTGCCCTTGTGGAAGGCAAACAAACAAATAAATCAGTAATGCTTTTTGCCAGACACTGCCTTTGTTTAGATTGCTATATATCAAGTTTCTTAAATTTATTGTGTGTTTTAAACATACAGTTTAAAGTAAAGTCACAGTTGTGTATCTATGCCTTCCACACTATCTGTAGAGCTCTCAGATTTAATTAGCTCCGTAGAAAATTGTGCACAATAATCATTGGCCATTTGGTTCACTATCTTCCCTTCAGAGCTGCTCCTGGAGTGGCTGAATCACTTTGGAAGAGCGGAGAGAGTGAATGGGGACCAACAGTTGAACTACCCTACTGTCTGTTAGGCTTCTAGCTATAATCTCTCGAGAGTTGTCTTTTTGTACTTGTAGTCAGTTGTATTTTATAGCAGAAAAGATTGGATTTGGGTAATTCTTACAGAGGGACTAAGTGTTTAAACAGGTTTACTTAGCAGAGGAAACATTTGTGCCCACTTGACACACACTCACATGCACACACACATACACACACACTATATATATGTATGTATATACATAATATTTTTTTTTCTGTAAACCATATACCTTTTCCTAGCCCCAGAGAGTGACAAATTAAAGCTCTTTTAGGGATTCTTCTAGCAACCTACATATTCCAGCGACCAGTTCAAAGATGTAACAACCTTATCTGTAATTGTAAAATGATGTTCAGCAAGATATTGTTCAGAAATTAGCAGTTACCAGTCTTGCTGTGCTACTTATGCTAAAATTGTTTATACTCTGGCTCAGGGTTTCAAGACATGGTTTGAGGAAAAATTCCATATTTTGTCTTGTTTGTATCGTGCAAACTTTGTGGAAGAGGATGATCAGTAGATACCTGGTATTATGTGCATGTTGAGTATCAGTTTTTCAGAAAGGAGGTATTCCAAGATCCCACCAAATTCGCTATGACTGGGGAATAATGTAGAAGATATGAAAACAATCCATTTGAAGCTACTTTTTACAGCAGTGAACTAATAACAGACAAATGGAGAATCATCACAGAAAACCTTAGACTGAAAATCTTATATTCTATCAAATGTATTGCCAAAATGGCAATACAGGAGAGCAATCTAAAATTGGAATGTATTTTCCAACAGTCATGAAATCCTCCTTTCTCTATTTAGGCTGGGTGGGATCCCTGTGAAAAGTTTCAATAAATATAAGGCAAACAGAGACAAAAATTCCTTAACTCTCACAACCACAATGACCTCCTACAAATTTCTTAATTAATGTTATTAGTAATATGAATCTATATCATGCTTAAAATTGGTAGTCCTCCCCCAAAAGCATCAAACTTAATGCTAAACAAAACAAAAGAAAGCAGGCAAACAAATGAACAAAAAACACTGGACATGACCTATTAAGGTAGGTAGAGCAAGATAGAAGATATTTTTCTCACTATTATAATTTTAAAATGATAAAGAGCTATGTAATTACAAAACAGGACGTGAGTTGAAAAAACATTACATTAGACTTATTTATACATGTGGTTACATACCAAGAAAACCAAACTACTAGAATTAAAATGTGAGTTCAATAAATAAACTGATACAAAATAAATATACTAAACCCCCCTAGTAACTCCCTTGAAAGCTAACAATAATGTTTTAAAATTCAGTTAAATAAAGATTTAATTCAAAACACATACACTTACCAAGAAATGTGCAGAACATACATGAAAAGAAAATTCTACTGAGGAATATAAAAAGAAAACAAGTAAATAGAAAAGTATTACATGGTCTTGGAATATTTGTGAATTTTCTCCAAATTAAGCTGTGTATTTCGTGCAATAACAATCAAAATTACAAAGATTTTTCTTGAAAATTTTGTAAAATATATTTAGAAAGATAAGTGGATAAAAATATCCAGTAAAATTCTGAAAAAGATAGGTAATGAAGGCACTAACCTTGTCAAATATGAAACTGTAATTTAAGTTACATTGATTGAAAGTGTGGTGAGACTCCAAGAATAGACTAATCAATGAAACAGAACAAAGTCTCCATAAATTGACAGCAAAATTAATATCTGACAAAAGTAGCTTTATGAATCATTGAACAAAGTTTTGGTTACTAAAAAAAAGAAAGGAAGAAAGAAGAGGAAGCAAAAAGCAATTGGATATCTATTTGAGAACCAAAATAAATAAAATAAATAGAGCTCTAAGTCATACCTCAGATCAACATGAATTTCAAATGTATTAAAGATATAGTATAAGTACTAGAAGAAATATTAGTTAAATATTTGAACAATTTTGGCATTACAAAGCCCTCTAAACACACATCAATGGTAGACTACATAAAGTATATATTCACATATTCAATTAAATAAAAATTAAAACATAGTATTTTACAAATACACTGTGAAAAGTTAGAAAACATGGTTGGAGATATATATTTATAAAACATCAATACTTTAATGTTCTTAGTTACAAACAACAGAAGATGACTGATTGACGTAGAGAGAAAAGTAATTTTGGGAGTTGCTCATAGAACTAATAGGAAGATTTGAGAGGTAGGTTTGAATCAGTGAGCAAGGCAGAGCAGGTATAGCCAAGGTCCTATACAGGAATAGCATCTTATCACCAGGTAGTCATTGTGAAACTTCTAGACCCTTTACTCTACCACTGCCATCTCATATTATCTTTAATAGACTCTGTCTCCACATCACCTCTAGATTCAACATTTCCGGCAAAAGTATCTGATTGGCCATCCGTAGATCATGTGACTCTGTTTTACTTGCCAGAAGATGGAGAGAGAAAATGTTATTTCCCATTTAGCTTCCAGAGTGCAAAGCGGAATGGAATTCTCTCAAAATAAAAAGGGAATTTGTTTGCTGGGCAGCCCAATTATTTTCTACTAAAGCATGAAACCCTTTGCATTTAAAGACTGGATACTCCAACAGATACTCCAACAACAACAAAAATGAGCACATGACATTAAAAAGCAGTGTAGAAGTAGAAATACTTCTCAATCAAATAATGAAAATCATTAAAACAATTAAAATATGCAAAGAAATTATCAACTAAAATTATAAAAGTTTGGAAATATCCAGTGCTGGTGAGAATGTGAGGTAATGGACACTTTGATATGGTGTTACTGGGAATATAAATTAATGTAACTTTCTTTTTTTTTTTAAAGATTTTATTTACTTTTGAGAGAGAGAGAGAGAGGGAGCGTGAGAGGGGGTGGGGGGAAGGAGAGACTCCCTGCTGAGCAGGGAGGCCCGTGCGGGACTGGATCCCAGGACCCTGGGATCACGACCTGAGCTGAAGGCAGACCTTAATGGATTGAGCCACCCAGACACCCTTTAATGTAACTTTCTATAGAATATTCTCAACTACATCTCCACCAGAATGTAAGCTCCATGAGTGATGCCATTCTCTTCTGTTTTGCTTATTGCTATGTTCACAAGTCCTAGAAGAGCACTTTGCATGTTGTAATTCCTATAAATTGGTTCTATAAATGCTGTTCAATAAATTAATATCAACATTTAACTCTTATATAGTCTTTTGCTATACAATTTCACCTCTAAGTATTTACCCTAAGGATGTAAAGATCTGCATGTTCAATAATTCAGTTTTTGGTTAAATAATCTATAGTCTTTACATACAATGGAATATTATATAGTTTTGAAAATATAGATGTGTATGTATTAACAAGAAATAATGTTCATGACTAGGGCACCTGAGTGGTACAGTCGGTTAAGCATCAAAGTCTTGGTTTGGGATCAGGGAGTATTCTCAGGATTGTGAGATGAGCTCTGTGCCCTACTCAGTGCTCAGTGCGGAGTCTGCTTAGGACTCTCTCTCCTTCTCCCTCCCTTGCCCCTTCCCCCTCCATCTCCCCTCCTCCCCACCCCCATGCTTGCTCTCTCTCTCTCAAATAAATAAATCTTTAAAAGAAAGAAAGTTCATGACCCACTAATAAATGCAAGAAAAGCAGTTTGCAAAATGATATCTTATTTGATTGAATTTTTATTTTTATTTTTTCAAAAAGAAGGGACATATCTATAGGTGATACCTACATAGACAAAAGCCTGCTAATTATATATATCGAAATGGTAACAGTGGCTCGTCCTTTATCCCTTCCCTTCTCTTCTCTTTCTGAATAATTCAGTCCCAAAGCCCTTGGGTAGGGAGGGGCTGCTGTGGACTGTGTCATTTTCAGTAGTTGCATCCTCCACAATCTGAGTTTCGGTACTTCTTACTTTTCCAGGGTCATTCACGCTAGTTCCCTGATCCTAAAAATTCTTTGTGATGTACAATACAATTATTGTTTTCCTTGTTACTGCTTGATACTTCCATCTCCTCCAAATATTATTAGTTCCTTCCATATCAGCCTAAATTCCATGGTCAATTATTTAATCACTCCCATATCTTCGGGTTGCTCCTGTCATCTTCTCTTGGAACTCATCCTCTTGTTGGGGAGACTAGTAAAAAACAAAGAAAATAAATAAACCATATTATGTGAGGTAATGTTAACAACTAAAGGACAAAAGAGGAATAGAGTGTGGTTCTAATTTCATATGGAGGGGTGTGTGTGCCTAACATGTTCAAGGGACATGGAGGACAGCAGTGTAGCTCTATCAGAGTTATGGGAGGGGTGATAGCAAAAGATGACCTTAGCAAGATACAAGTAACCAGATATGTAGGGCCTAAATTTATCATCTAAAATCTTAGCCACTTATAATTTTTTGGCATATTTTCTTCAAGTTTTTTTCCTTTGTAAATTATCTTACATAGTTGAGATTATGCCACATATTTTAATTTTTCGCATTAAGCCTTTTTAATATTTCCCCTTTAGCAATAACATTTTCCAGTGACATGACATTTCCAACATTTTAAGTCACTGAATAATATACTATTATATATATACAGATACAATGTCATTTACTACATATTGGTCAGAACATTCTGACTATTCACATAGAAAGCAGATAAGGAAGCACAGGTTAATGATTCTGCAACTCGGCATTGGTTTTCTCTCACAACTCTGTGGGACAGTTCTTGCCTCATTTCCATGACAGCACCTCTTCTCTGTTCCATTCATTTTACCTAGCCCATGCCAGAATCCATATTTTATAAGGTTCCTCTTTTCCTGTTTCAGGGGCCTGAAACCTCTGGAGTTCTCAGCTGTGGGATCTTAAAAAAATAAAAAGAAAGAAAAAAAATCACTCCACTATCTTCAGACCTATTTCTTTTTTTTTTAAAGGAGCCATATACTTCACAAATCTATGATAAATAGTACCTCAGCACATAGCTAAGTTTTTTTTTTAAGAGAGAGAGAGAAAAAAACGTGCACATGTGGGGGGCAGAGGGGCAGAGGGAAAGAGAGAGAGAGAATTTCAGGCAGGCTCCACGCTGACCAAGGAGCCCAATGTGGGGCTCAATCTCACGACCCTGAGATCAGGACCTGAGCTGAAATCAAGAGTCAGATGCTTAACCGCCTGAGCCACCCAGATGCCCCCAGCACATAGCCGACTTTTAATTTCCCAATTACAGAATGCCAATATTTTTGGAGCAAAACAGAAAAATGTATGGCTTCTATTACTGTGTTTGACACATAATTTACAAATAATTTAACTCACCTAAACAGGGAGACATAAGTCATATTGAAGTCCTTATTAGTTCATTATGCCTCGAGTATCTTGGAAGGAATGTATGACATCCTCTGGCCCACGCAGCAACAGTATGGCTGGAAGCTCTTTGAAGAGTGGGGAACCCAGAAAGAGAAACATAAAATAAAGATTAATAGGAAATACATTAAGCAGATGTTTTATCTCCTTTAGGGAGAATTCTAGAGATTATCCCAATGTGGGCCATGGGAGGTGGACAGAGAGAAAGTAATTGGGATCATCCTGGAATAGATGTGAAATTCCCATGTTTTTAGCACAGGGCTCTGTTAAGAACATCAAATACTAGCTTTCTAGCATGAAGCCCCTTTTAGGCCAGCATTTTCCACACATTGTTTTATTGAATTAGGATTTAAGGACATGACCGGGATACTCATCCCAAAAGTGATCAAAAGATCTGCATATTCAAATCAGCCTTTATTAAGTATTAGTTGCATATCTGATGTAATGCTGAAAAACATCTCTCCAGTTCCTAAGAACTTCTCTCCTAATGAAATAGCACAGTTACCACTACTTGATTTAAAATAGCCATGGATATTAGTGCAATATGTGTCATTATTTAAATAGCATAACAAAGACAGTTGAATTTGTTACCTGCTCCCTGTTATCTTTATTATTGTGGTTATATATGTAGTGTGTGTGTGTGTGTGTGTGTGTGTGTGTGTGTGTGTGTGTGTGTATTGGTTGAAAAGCAAAATACCATGAATGTAGTAATCTTTGTTCACTACAAATTTCTGTTCAGAAAATGAAATCTCAAGAAGAAACATTTTTTATACTGAAACCCAGTTAAATTACCCTTTTGTCTTTCAAGCTCATAGAAGTTTCCTCCCTAAATCTTCTCCAGCACATCCAGATTATGGCTTCCGGTGGAGCCACCTAATCACACAGTGGGAAAGATACATTAATGGAAGTCAGAAGTATGGCATTGAATAGACTAATGGAAGCTTTTTAAGAATTCCAAGTACTCTTCATATTAGAAACTTTGTCATACAGGTGACAATATTAACAATAATAATCCTCTCTAACAAAAGACTAATATCAGTTCTGACTCAGTAAGAGCCACTGGTTCCACTCTGCTCTGTCCATGGATGCCCTGATTTCCATTTCTAGCCCTGAGTACATATTGTTCAATTCAATAACCTAAATTTTCACTGGTTAAACAGAACGTCAAAATGAATTCAGTAATTAGCTTCCCCATTAGGGGGCTCATTTAATTTCAAAGCTAATGCTATCCACATTTCCGTTTCTAATTAATCCAAATATAGAAATGCTATAGTAACCTGACCGTATGTTCTTCGAAGAGCTGAACCCATGACATTGTCATGGCGTCGACAAATGTTCATTAGAGATGTGACTGTAGAACACCATTCCAAACAAGTGAAACTTTTTCCTTATCTTTTTTTTGAATTTATTTGTTTTGCAATTTTAAAACATTTGAGAAATATGCAACTTCTCCCAATCTGATTTCTTGAGAAAATTTTTAACCAATTTCTTAAACAGGATACATGTTTTTATAAGATTCAGAATAGAAGAATATGGGTTGACATTATTTTGAGATCAAATCCCAGGAATTTAAAGCAGCTATAGAAGGTTTCCTTGAGGAATATTTTTAAAAATACATGCCTACCTGGTGGGGTAGCATAACAGATTCCATTCCATGAACAGGTTTGGCGTACGTGAAATTATTCAGTGTTATAATCATTACTTTAGACCTCTCTGGGGATATGTATCTGTATTCCACACTTCATAATAGTCCAGTGGCTATGGAAGCAGGAAAAGGAAAAAAGGAAAACACTGAGATTTAAAACAATATCTAATTATTCTCCAGTAGGGAAAAAAAAAAAAAAAACTGTTAAATGGAATATGGCTTTCTTTCTCTCCAGCAGTAAGGAAGACTATTTAAATGTGGAACTCTGCCTAAGTCACATTTTCAAATAATGCTGTCAGCTTTTCCCCAGAGGAAGGTGGAGGTTAGAGATTTGTCATTGGGTAAATATAAAAATATACAATCATGTGACTATTACATATGGAAGCAGAATAAAAGAAATGATTAATTTATTGATTGCTTGAAGGAGAGTCAAAGTCATTCCAACCATTTGGGGGTCAACCTGGAAGACTTCATCTAGAAATAGTCTGATCAATTCATAGAAACAGTAGGCTTGGCACAACCCAAAGAAAAGTGTAAGAACTATCTACCAAAATGAATCACAAACAGAGAAAAAATGAAAAGAAGCAATCAGTCGCCTGCCATCAAAATGAGTACTATTGAGTACAATGAGATAAATTGGATCCTCCTGGAGTGGTTGAAGTTATGATTAAGAAAACTTTCTAAGAATGATCCTTTGAATGGCTACAATGAGGTTTTCAAGTAAGAATTATACATTGACCGTTTTTTTAAATCTTCCAAAACACTGGTCAAGCAATAAGGATGTTTGACCTCTGCTTCCTTGGAACCAAATCAAAGACAGGCTGTTTCATAAGAACAGAGCACCACCTTGTGTTGGTAAGTTATTACACCTTCCTGGGACACCTATGGGAGGCCCTTGCCATTGTAGTAAGTGAGAGCTCAGTCAGTAATGAAGGCTGTTGAGTGAAATAGGCATGCATAACAGCTTCTCAGTCATTTTAAACTCTTATCCTTATGTATTTAGCTGTGTTTATGTTCTGAGAAAGATAAAGAAAATAAAATAAGGAAATAGCTAGTCAGACAAAACAAAAAGCATTTTTGTACCTTTTAATATAAATGTTTTATTTCAGGAAAGAATTTTGTAAGTTAAATTCATAGCTCTGATCCTAAGTTGATTTTGCATTTGACACATTATACTCATTTTTTTAAACTTGAGCTAGGCTTAATATCAAATCTCAATAAAACGATTTTTTGAGTTTGAAATGACTCAGAAATGCATTATTTCCCAAGTATTCAACAAATAAGAGTTATTTAGAAATCATCAAATATTAACTATGTTAAGTTGAAAACAAATTCACCCTATTTCTAGTAAAACCATAAGAAAATTTATCAAGTAAGAAAAAACATTAGCCAAATAGCATTACACACCTTCACTTTCCTAACTGCATTGCTCTAAGGTTTTAATTTTTTATATAAAGTGAGAAATTTTAAGATTTGCAACTGATACAAATGTAGTTATGCTCATTCTTCAAAATTAAACTCAAATCTTAACATAAATTTTTCTGTGGTCACCCCATCCTCAGTATTCCTAGGGTACTTGGTTTTTTAAAACTAAAATTTTTGGTATTAAAGGGATTTTTCTCATGTCTCATCTCATTCAGCATTGTCTTCTATTCTTGGGCTACAGCCTCCTGGTCTCAACTCATTTCAGTGTCCCCCAACTGTCTAGAAGGGTGTTCATGCTCTAGGACTTTCTGCAGTGGTTAGAAATGGTTTTTGCACTATCCAATATAATATCCACCAGTCACATGTGGCTCTTGAGCAATTGGAATGTGGCTAGTGTGACTAAGAAACTAAATTTGAAATTGTGTTTAATTTGATTCAATATAAACTTAAATTTAAATAGTGCCATGTGTCTAGTGGCTACTGTACGAACAGGGTGGGTCTATAGAAATGCCTTAAGAGAAAAACAATTGTTGAGTGAATAAATGACAAGTTATTCGAACATGATGCATTAAATGATTTCTACTTTTTTAGTGTAGGAAATACTTAAAATCCTCATCTTCACATTTTATGTCTTTTCTTGAGAACTCAACTCAATCCATGTGAGAATTTTTTATGATCTAAACTACTGGGGTAATTTTGTTTCCTTCCTACATTCACTTCATGCCCTTCATTCTCGTATAGGTAAAAAAAAAGCGTTTTGTTTTCTTCATCCTGGATGAATTCTGAAAGCAATAAATTTAATTATTTGTTTCATTAGAACAATATAGGAGAGTTTTTATACATCTACATAAGTAGATTTGAAATTTAGATGAGTAAGACGTCAAATTCAGTACAATCTTGTCCAAATTTCCAAAATAAAGTTATAGTAAGCCCCTTATCTCATTAGTTCTTTCTCTGCCTCCATCCTGACCAAATATGTAAAATAATAGGGCATCCTGAAAAGCTTTTTTTGGATGAAACCCTGAAGTGTATAGGCATACCTTAATATTTTGCATTCAGTCATTCAATTCCCCTTTTTATTTGCATTTATTTGACAAATATTTATTAATTCTCTATTATATGTCAGGTACTCTACCAGACACTTGGACAGTTATAAAGATCAACTCTATTCGTATCCTTATGGTTTATAGTTTTAGGGTCAGAAAGTAGCTAATTTTAACAGTTAAAAATATGTATTGAGTAATTCTTTCAACAGCTCTGCGAAGTACTGTTATTAACCTCATTTTACAAGGGATAAAAATAAAGTTTGAAGATGTTAAGTAACTTCTTTAAAGTAATTTAAATTGGCAAATGAAAAAGTCAGGATTTGAACTAATATCCTCTTACTTGCAAAGCTAGAAACTGATAAAAGCCATGTTATATAGAATTTTCTATAAATAATTATTTTAAACAAAACATTGTAAGTGCCGTGAGAGTTTTGGGGAAATGCTATGAGATCTCAGATGAGGAAGTCACTAAAAATAGGACATTTCTCACGAACTCAAGTCTACTGAATATATACTTCTTTGATGTATAGAGAAGTGTATTTTAGCATAAATGAGGCAGAATTTTATCTCAGAATGAGATAATATTTGTCAAGCAATATCTAATTTGAGCTAGAGACAAAACAGATCCCCTGATTACATGGACTAGTATTTGATGCTGTGCAGGAATCCCAGATCATGCTTTTTTAATTTATATACAGGCTTCTCAGACTCGTTATTTGAATAAAATATCTCAAAACATCATCAGTCTTTTGTGTTTAATTGCTAAACATGAAATGAGAGACACATTTGGATTATTCCAGGAGAATGGGAGTGAGTCATCTCACACTGATTTTATATGGGAAGGTGGATGTTTTTATACTTTATTTAACATGAAACACGTATTCCTTACTTTTTAGAAACTGGAGAAGCCTACATTTTTAAAAAATATACTTTTTTCTTTGTTTAATTTATTCTCTAAATGTGTAAACAGAGAGCCTTGATATCTAGTTTTTGAGTCGTGATTGTAGAGTTGATAACCACCCTTCGTAGGAAAACCGTATTATTTTCAAGCAACTGTAATCTGTATACCTGTAGTTAAATGTGAGAATTCAATATTGGATTAGTATAGCTTCAAGTCAAGAGAGCTAATGTTCATTAAGTTAGTGTTTATTGAACCTATTTCTTCTTATGCTTTTTTCTATGAATACTTTCCTTCTTCCTGAATGTCTGGGTGTTCAATTTTAGGGAATATTAACATTTCTTTTTTTGGAGAGGGGTCATTACGTGGACTGAACATGAGTTATCTCAATGACTGTCCCTGGGACCAAGTTAGGTATGAAGAGAATTAATGTTCTAGGAAAAACATCCAAGCTGTGACCTTTAACAGATTTCTTTGGAGGACGTTACTAACTCCCTCAGAGTCTTTTGACATCTCAAGAAAGCTCCTCCCCCCACACCTCAGCAAATGACTGAGACTGGATTTCCATCCCACCGTAACAGCTTGTAAGTGAGTCATATTCTCTCTCATTTCCCAAATTAAAAAAAAAAAAAGATATAATGTCCTATACTTTGAATGTTGTAAAGCAAAAATCACACTGACCTCCTAGTGAATTAAGCAGTCATCTTTTTGTTGTTTGTTTTGAAATATATTTGACATATAACATTGTATTAGTTTAGGGTGTAAAACAATGATTTGATATATGTATATATTATGGAATGATTACCACAATAAGTTTACTTAATATCCATCACTGCATGTAGGTATGATTTTTTTCTTGTGATGAGAACTTTGAAGACCCACTCTCCTAGCAACTTTCAAATATACACTATATTGTTATTGTTAACTATAGTCATGCTGTACATTATATTGCCAGTTTATTTCTTTTATAACTGGAAATTTGTACCTTTTGACTACCTTTACTCATTTTGCGCCCCTCCTCTCCCATCCCTTGTCTCTGGCAATCACCAATCTGTTTTCTGTAGCTGAGAGTTTGTTTTTGTTTTTGCTTAAATTTCTGGTAAAATATTCTGTTTTGTTTAAATTACTTTATTTCTCTTAGCTTTTATGTTTTGTCATATCTGGATTTCATGACTAACCAGTTATGCTTATGATGAAGCAGTTTTATACTCTATCCAAAACATCTAAATTAGTTCTTCAGCATCTTTATTTATTTGTAGTCATCTGTGTACTTAATCAATTTATAAATTTATACCTTTTGAGCACTTACAGTGTGTCCAGCACTGCAGCAGGAAACACAAAAGAGGTGAGAAACATCGCTTATGTCTCACAGGATTTCCAAGCTTTCTTGGATGCCAGAATTAACAAATAACATCAATATTATCAGATAAAATAAAGATAAATGTAGCGTTGTCAATAAATGCAAGAGGAATTAGAAGAAATGAAAGATTTGTGTGGGCTCAGTATTCTTTTCGTAATATCCTTGTGAGGTAGGAATTAATTTCATTCCATTTTATAGATGAAGAAAGTGAATATCAGGGAAGCAAAGTGACTTTTGGGAATTTGACTCCAGAGCTTGTGTTCTTTCTGCTGTGTCACCATGTTAGGGAAAGCCAGAGGTGGTACTCAAGCTGAATTTCCAAAAATGTGCTGGGCTGAAATAAACAAGAGGGCAGGAGGTCAGCAATAGAAGCCTGGATGGGAATGAACATGGCAGATGTGAAGGCTTGCCTGATGAACCAGAGGTTTGTGTTGTATAATAAAATGAGTAGGACTTTGAGCCAGAAACAGAAGGTCTTGGAAGCCATGCAGACTAAGGAGCTGATTCTTTTGTGATAGATTACAGAGCAGGGCAATTGCATTGAGCTCCTGGAATAAGTGGTATATATTCATCGTCTATATTTACGCACCCCTGTTTTCTTCTCAGTTAACTCAATGTGGCTTCCATTACCACCATTTCCAGTTATTTTGCTCAGCAGTAGAATAATTTGCAAGGGAACACCTATTTACTTGTTTATTTTAAGTCTTCTCCATCAGTATATAAGTTGCCATGAACCAAGAAAATTTATCTTGTTCATCTCCAGTATTCCTAGAACTTTGGATATATCCCGACACATAGTAGGTGCTCTAGAAGTGTGCTTTTTAATTTTTACATCACTGGCTTTTGTTTAAATCATTATAATATCTTTCAGACTTAATGTGTGGACGTATTTGCATGGCAGGATTGGAAATATGTATTATGCAATGCTTAGCAAACTTGCTCATGGGAGAATCGCATGCTGGAGTGTAACTAAGTTTAAAATGATGGTGGCCTAATTCCAATTACTCAGAAGCTGATTAGTTTGCGAATCATCCACAGGCCCCCTGCTTCTCTTCTTTCTAACTGCTGCCAACTTTTGGCTAATTTTGTGCTCATTAGCACTTCCTCTGGAGCTTGGGCAAGTCAAAGGTATGACCTTTAAGTCTGTCCATTTTACTACTTATTAACAATTTTAGGGAGGATATGGGTGAGATAGAGATTGGAACTATTGGCAAACATGAATAAATATTTTATATTGTTTTGTATAGATTTTATTTATTCATGTTATTATTCCTACCTTATACATGACTTATTTGAAAGGTAAATGTGTAATATGAATATAATATACACAATGGTCTCTACGGTCATGCACATTTGTTGCCACATCCATACATATGGATTATAAATGGGAATAGATCTTTGATTCCAAAGGTTAAATTCACAACAGTTGCATGCCAAAGCTATCCAGTGCGCTAGGGCGTATCTCTCATGTTTCTTCATGTTCAAGGACTCAGACATCCTAGGTAACTTCACAAATTTTTTGTTTTAATTAAGAAGACCCACACATATTTTAAGAGCTGCATATTATATTTTAATGACTTACTTTGACCACAAACCCATATACCATATACCATATGGTGATGAAAACACCAAGTTCTGTGCTGGATTATAATGAATTGCAAAATAATGTGGAATTAGAAATATCAATAGAATTAGATATTATAGTAGTAAGCATGAAGAAACAACATAAAAAATAAATTATAACCATAAATTCAAATTCATTCAGATAAAGTTGAAATATCAATGAAGGACAGTAATATTAGTAATATAGGTAATTTGCTGCAGGACTCAGGGACTTAAAATAGTTGCATTTTTCTAAAGAAATGTGGTAAAAATACTCAACTATATAGACCTACCAAATTGTTTGATGAAATCTCTTCTTCATATGGTACAAATTATTGTTCCGTGATTCTGGAGTTAGTTGGAATTTGGAACATAAAGAAGTCCATTATTTTAATTAGTGCAAGTGTTTGTGTTTTTGTGGTGAATAAAAAGGTCAAGGAGTATGTAGGTACATAGATCAAACTGTAATCTTTCACTTTTATCTTTGGGGAAAACACAGATGGAAGTAAAAACATAGGGAATGATATTATTTACCCTTTTTGAAAAATTAAATTCAAAATGGGTTTAATCTCAAAATTTTGTTAGATATTTGCTAGATGTACAGCAAAATAATGTAAATGAAAATAAAGGGCATAGCACGATGGACTATTTGTAAAGATATTTTATTGACTTTGCCAGAAACTTCATTTGAATTAATTTTAAATGGGCACTAACAAGTAAAATTAGATCATTTATCAATGTATTACTTAACAGAATGTATTTCCCAGTATAATGCAAATATACTTGTCTCAAGCTATACTGTGTTTTACTCATAATGTTTTCAAGAATTATTAAGTGCAGTCAGTGAAGTTCTTATTAATCAGATTCTATAGTCTCTAAAATTTATGTAAAAGAAGGTGAGATATAAATAAATATATATATACAAATAGTTTAGCAATACAAAAATCCCAAATTTTAAATGCATCAATACTGCTGTATTTCTCTCAGGTGCTGCCAATGTATTATCATCATAAATTCTATTTGTATTAGAAATTCTGGGGGAAGAAACAAGTAATTCAGCACAATACATTATTTTTTGCAATGTCTTTTGGCTACTTAAGAACCTACCAGAGAAGCATGTATATGCCAGTCACTGATTGATGCACATTTCTATTTCTTATTTTTGTACTTATTATTCACAGATAGTTGTAAATAGGACTGTATTTGAATGCTACCCGTCAGTACTAGTTGTTTATGGATGGCATCTGTTCTGAAAGGCCCATGCCAAAGTCATACTAGTTGTTAAAGATTTTGAATATCATCCTAGTTGTCACTACAATTTTACTGGCTTCTGTGCATGAAAACAGGAATTTTGTTAGCTGATTACTAGCCTTAGAAAACAAACAATTTTGAGGTGTCTGGGTGGCTCAGTCAGGTGAGCGTCTAACTCTTGTTTCAGCTCAGGTCATGATCTCAGGGTTGTGGGATCAGCCCCACTTTGGCTCCATACTCACCACAGAGTCTGCTTGTCCCCCTCCACCCCCTCTTCCCCTCCCCCCTACTTGGGCTCCACACATGTGCTCTCTCTCTCTCTCTAAAGTAAATAAGTAAATCTTTAAATTGAAAAAAAAAAAGAAAAACTATTTTTAAAAAAATTAATCACTATATGTTGAGCTTACTTAGAAAGTAAGCCATATTGTTTATATTTTTTGAAGCTCACATCATAAATGCAATATTGTCACAAGAAGGAGTATTGTGATTGACAGAAGGACACCAACAGATGCATTCCAAAGACATACAATTCTTTAGTAATACAAGATGAAGATACTCTTGCAGAGATTAAGTAGAGCAGGCATTAACACAGCATGCTCTCAGAGAGAAGAGCTGCTTTGCAGACCCTCAGAGATCCCACAGGAAGTCAGCTTTTCAGGAAACTACCTGTGTGGGGTGAGGCAGTGGGCAGGTGCTAGAAGCTCTCCCTGCTTCACTGTTTCAGAGATTTTATATCCTCCTGAGAACTACTCCTGACTGCAAGGGACTCTGGCAAAATGCCTGCCCGCCACCCAGTATAAGAGCAAAACAACCTTGGCACCTTCCTCAGTCATTGCTAGGGCCATATATAAAATGAGGTCATTTCTTCTGGAGCAGAGGTGGCCCAAGCTCTAGGCCTGTGGACTCCTCTTGGATTAATATAATTTTTACTAGTCAGCCTGAATTTTATATTTTGATAATGTAAATAGTGGAATAAGTAATTCACCTACTACTCAATTCTCTGCTTTTCTCAGCTTCTGACAATTGGAAGCTACCAAATCCTCCTTGATTCTTTGCTCTGCACCCAAGAAGATGACAGATATTTACCCTCCCTAGGGCAATAGCTCCACTCTCCACATATAGAAGACAACTTTATTTGTGTATAACACACTCTTTAGTTCAGTTTTGTATAGCTATTTATTTAGGATTAGACAGACTATTTTTATTTGTGATATGAAGTATGGGTGAAGACAGATTCTCATTGCCTCAAGGGCTCTGTAGATCACACATTGTCTATTCTGGAGTCTTACAGGATGGGAGACTTAACCATGTTAACCAACCTAGGAAAAACACACAAGAAAACACACACACACACACACACACACACACACACACACACACACACACACTCACTTACTCACTCATTTACATATCTCTAAGCATAATAGCATCCATAGAAATTACCTTCTAGTTGTGAGGCCTTCTCCTTCCTGATCATTTATTTTCTTTAGAACATAATACCCCGTACATGGCCATTAACTTCTGTCTGCCTTTTGCTTATCATCAAGTGGGGAAGAAATAAGAAAGCATCAGCAACCTTTCTCAGAGTACTAACACAAAACAAAGGCAAAATAAGCCCAGGCTATATATATAATGGGTACATTATACATAGGATATTCAGTAATCCAATTTAAGAACATACATTATTAACTCAATGTGTCAAAATATTTGCTTCCCCTTCACTCTTAAGAGCACAAATGTTGTTTGCACATACAATTAGAAGTCAGACTGGTTGTTTTCAGCTGCATTCATCTTTACCAAGCACATGGAGGAAAAGATAGTTGCAAGGCAGAAATACTTTGATTTTTTTCCCAAATATTAAGCTGGGATGAGAAGAATCTGTGCAAAAGCTAGAAAAAATACAGCATATTAAGTAAACTTGCTTTTAAAATGGAAATCAAGGTACTCTATCTCTTTTTTGAGTTTTTGTTTTTTTGTGTTTAATTACAAAGCATGCAGGCTTAGAGAAATAAGAGTTAAAAGAAAAACATCACTAATCCTCCCAGTCTGTCCCTGTTAGCCCCCACATCCCACCCCTCAAATGTAACTAACTTTAAAGTGATCCCTCCACATCATTGTCTAAGCTAGTACAAACCTTATTCAGATATATCTACAGTTTTTCTTTCTCCTTTTCTTTTGTTAAACAGATATAAGATCCTACTAGAGAAATTACGATGAAACTACCTTTTTATTTAATATAATGTGGATACCCTTGCAAGTCATAATACAGAGCTCTGACTTTCTTTCAAATAACTATATAATATTCCATGGTGTGGATGTTCTGGAAGCTATTCAACCATTCTCCTATAAATGGACATAATGGCTTTTGTTGTTATTTTCCAGTATTTATGACGCTCAAGCAAAATTGCAGTAAACACCTCTCTGTTTATCCTTGGGCATGGCAACATGACAGTTTCTAGCATAGATTCCCACAAATGCAACTACTGGGTCAATGAATGTATATATATGTCTGTTTTTGTTTATAATGCTATATTATTTTATAAAAACATTTTATGAACTCACACTCCTACCAGTAATACTCACTCATTCTGGATATTATAGTTCTTGAATTTTCATTAATTCAATAGGTGAAAAAAAGGGTACTTTGTGTTGTCTATGCTTATTGCCCCAATGTGCATTTCTTCTTCTGTGAATCTTTTCCTTATCGATCTATAAGCACTTGTGTAACTTTATAGCTATTAACCTTTTGTTATATGTGTTTCAGATATTTTTATCTATGGCTTTATGATTTGTACTTTTTAATTCTTATGTAGTCATATATATTCTTCCCTACTATTATTTTTGAGTCTCATTATTTGCTTTAAGCTTTTCTTTATCCTAAGAAAAAAATACCTCCTAATATTTTTCTTATGTTTTAACTAAAGTTTAGAACTTTATTCTATTTGGAAGATTTTTTTTTTAATGGTTTGAGCAGGGACTCTGATTTTTTTATTCTATATGGATAAATAATTATAACACTTCTGAAATAAAATGCCATCTATAGTATTTACTGTTTTCCTAGATATCATTTTGTGTTTGGGGATTCTTTATTTGGCTCCAGGGACTCATTTTGCTATTTAGGTGCTCGCAACTAGTATTTTATTATGATAGACTTATGGTATGCTTTGGTATCTGTTAAGGTGCTTCCAACCCCTACCCTCTCAGATTCTTTTCTTTTTTCTTAATTTTTATTTTTATTTGTTTTTCTAAGTGATCTCTACACCAGTGTGGAGCTCGAACTCATGACCCTGAGATCAAAAGCCACACTCTCCACCGACTAACCTAGCCAGGAGCCCCCAGATTCTATTTTTTCAGAAACTATTTGTCTATATTTTTATTTTTCTGCCTGGAGTTTAGTGTAATTCTGTCAACTTCAATATAATTTTGTTTGGAATTTTTGTATATATATATATATACATATATATATGTGTATATATATATATATATATATTTATATATAGACAGCTTTTTTCTCTCATAGGTCCTATACCTTGTTTTTATGAAACTTTCCCTGAAGTTTTTGGTATTTTTGTTTGCTTATATAAATAGATTTTTCTTCCCATTTCCAAGATTTGATGTTTTTCTTTTAAGTTGGAGGCACTTAATCTCATTACCATTATCATCATAAAATTATCAATATTTTTTAAAGATTTTTTAATCTATTTATTTGACAGAGAGAGAGAGAGAGAGCACAAGTAGGCAGAGTAGCAGGGAGAGTGAGAAGCAGGCCCCCCGCTGAGCAAGGAGCCTGATGCAGGGTTTCATCCTAGGACCTCATGACCCAAGCTGAAGGCAGTCGCTTTAACAACTGAGCTACCCAGGTGCCCTGAATTATCAATATTTTATGTAAGAATATATAATTTTCTTCTGTCTTGAAAAGTGTTGAATGGTTCAAGGTTAAATTTAAGAAAAGATAAGAACAAAGAAACACGCTAGGTCAAGTATATATATATATACCCTGGCCTAAAGAGAAGTGTTCTTTTTCTGAATGGAGTGGCCCATCAACCAACTGCCAAGTGTTGTAGATGACACACAAAAGATATGGAAGGGAAGAAGGAGCAACTTCTAGCCAATCAGTTCATTGGAATAAATACTGGAAGCCAACGAGAAGACAAGTGTCACCCTCAGAAAATTTTCAATCCATTCAAGATACTGAGTAACCTTCCATAAAGATGAGATCTGTGTCCAGTCCATCCTCTTGCATCTGGGTCCTGAGACTGCTTAGCAGTGGAGCTTAGTGGAAGTCATGCTGGGCCAGTTTCCAGGCCCTGACCTCAGGACACTGGTACTTCTCCTGCCTGTCTCTTTGGGCACTCAGCTTTGGAGCCCTGAGGCATACTGTATGGAGCCTGAAGCTGCCTGCTGGGAAGAAGTGACCACAAAGGGAAGTGTGGGTGTCTCAGCCAAACTCACAGCGTCAACAGACAGACATGTGAACAAAGGAGACTTTGAAATGATTCCAGCTCCTTCAAGTCTTTCCAACTGAGGCCCCAGACATGGTGGAGTATCTGTGTGTCTACTCCTCTATGGTGTGCTTTTTCCAGATTCCTGAAGTACAACTTCAGTAAGTCTATGAGTGGTTGTTTTAAGCTTCAAAGTTATGGTGCCATATTAGCACCCAGGGATAGTAACTGGAACAAGTGTGCCTAAAACATAGTCTCTTCAGTATCTATGTCTCTTAAGGACTCAATGACAGTCATTACATTTCAGTTGGGGCTGGGCTAGGTGGGGTGTAGTTTGAAAATAACCTCAGGAATTTAGATATGCCGCCTGGCCCAGAAGTATATTTGTACTTAGGCCCCAAAGTTGCAAATTAATCTATTAATAATATTGTTGTCCTTCTGAGTTCATAGGTTTAGCTTTTTGTGAAATCTGTTTGCGTGTGGTGCTGTATGGGTTATTTCCACCAGGCCCGATATTGGCCTGAGCTGTTTCATAAGAGACATCCTTTCATGTAGCTGATTCTTGGCCAATGCATGAAACAGGCCTGCCTCCGAGACAAGTTTCAGGGCAGTTTGTACCAGCTTGTGAGTCAGTTTATTGATAACAGCAATATCGGTGGTTTGCACCTGGTTTGGGTGCAATGCCTGTGAGCTCTACTATTGGCTGGTCACATAGTGATGAGGTGCCTACCTGACCAGTGGACTGAGTATAAGACCCAGCTGAGATTCCATTTTGAGCTCCTGATCTCAAGGTGTTCCATGCACGTGTTGGAGGTCCTTGATCCAAGAAAGAATGCATACCCAGGATGGCCCTGTGGAGGGAAGACCATTGGAGTCCTCCCTGGACCTCTCTGGACAGCTTGCTGTGAGGCAGCCTTTGGCTCTGATGCATATCCTTAAATAGTGATACTACATTTTTATGTTTCTCCTGCAATAAAGTGGAGATGTGTAAACATTGTGGTTGAGTTCTATGAGTCTTCTTAGTGTCTTTTTTAGTTTTCTTCAAGAAGTGTCTGATTGCCACTGTTATTGTGGATACCTTAAGCAGATCTTTGTGCTGGTTTGAGAATACACTTCACATACACGTGGCACATCACTAGCTTCTTTTTTAGTTAAGTTACTTCTTTTCTTACTACATTGTATGGTGGCTTCTGATCTTTCATAGTTTTGAAATACACTATGGTTTTGACTAGGACCAAGGGTTGAAAAAGCTGCTGCCAAGATGAAATTTTAAAGTACATTTCTGAAGTTGGGAAGATACATTTGCATTTCGTATACTGCAACACTGTGCGATAATAGGATAATACCACTAGCCCATTTTGAGAAATGGCTTTTATAGTGATAAGGTCAAAGAAAATATTTGGTGTTCTACCAACCTTTCCTCCACCCCTTACCAGGCAGTTCTCCAGTGAAGTTCTCCATAAACAAAGCCTTCTGGCAATGGTCATTAAACCAGTGCCAAAGTGCTAACACAGATGAGGCTGTTCACTAATATTTTGGTTATTTTCTTTCTGAGTACCATTCCGCATCACTTTGAACTTAGGCGATTTGTTTTCTCCAATGAAATATTGTCTTAAATGCTATGTCACTTATGCATAAATAATAGGACATAATTTTCCAAGTTCCTTCTGGAGATAATACAAACACATGACTAGATGGAATCTCTCTAGGCCTGGGTTCCTGAGTCATTGTAGTAAACAGTAGTCCTTAAGTGACTGTTCTGGGCATGAAATGGAAGCAGGAAATAAACTTTTGTGTGGTAAGCTACTGATGGGTGTTTGTTACTACAGCGTGACCTGGCCTATCCTGCTACTATAGGGTATTCCTCTCTTACATCTTGCCTTTTGGTACATACTGAACTTCCAGGGTATTCTGCCTTATATAAATTCTAGGAGAGATTATTTTTTTTAAAGATTTTATTTATTTATTTGAGAGAGAGAATGAGAGAGAGAGAGAGAGAGAGAGCATGAGAGGGGGGAGGGTCAGAGGGAGAAGCAGACTCCCCGCTGAGCAGGGAGTCCGATGTGGGACTCGATCCCGGGACTCCAGGATCATGACCTGAGCCGAAGGCAGTCGCTTAACCAACTGAGCCACCCAGGCGCCCCTAGGAGAGATTATTTTTTGAATGATTCTTCTATAAAAACTCCTCTTCTAATTCCCTTTTACCATTTCTTTTTTTATTCTTGAATTTGAAACATCATTGCAAATTATGTTTTAGCTGTTTTTTATATTGTGTAACTAGAAAAGGTTCCTCTCTAAAACCTGTGTGTTGTATTCTAACATTAAGGTGGGATATATATTCCTTTAAGGAGCCATTTATTTCTTGATTTTTCTGCAATGATGTGGTAACTCTGTTTTCAATCAATGCCCTACTTCAGTGGTTACTGGTTACACCCATTTTTGCACGATTACAAGAGGAACACAAGTAACAATAATTTTGAAATTCATTACAATGCCAGGGTTTATATGCTCTCATTAAGCATTAATTGGTAGTTGATGGCTATTGCTATTTTTAACACCATTAGTTCATAGCAATATAATTAGTAACGCTAAGTACAGGAACCACATTAATAGCATTACTAATTGTAAATCTGGAGATAGAAACACAACATGACTGGTTAATTTCCAGGCAATATCTCATGATAATTAGCTGTAGGACATTTGTGCTGAACTAGAAAGGTAAATAATTTAAATTTTTTTTACATTTTTTTGTGGTTTGCAATACTAATACCACCCTTTAATGCATGTATCTCATTCTGCCTTCTGATGTTAACGTTTTTTTCCTTTTGAGCTCCCTTTTGATGTAGGCTAAGTAGTGATTCATTTGTGTCTCACAAAAAAAATGTACTGTCATTTGTTGAGCAAATTTTATTGTTCTATACCCAAGTTGTAAAAAGGAAACGTATTAAATGACTTGCTACTTCTATTACATTATAGTTGGCTAATAAAATTTAGTGCAAAACTTCTTACTGGTCTTTGATAAGTACCCTTTCTTCCCTCATTTCTCTAGCAACAAACTGGTCAACTTCATTAGTCTACTATTAAGTTTCAGTGATAGTAGAATTAAGGGGCAAATGTTCTCAAGCTACAATAAGGGATTTTTTAAAAACCCACTAGAGAGTCTATATTTACATTTATGCTGTTTAATACGTACCGATTCTTTCTGTAGTCACACTATATGGGCTTTAACAGTCTACAGTACCTGTAACACCAGAGAACATAGTCTTTAAGTGCCCTTCGTGTGCTTGCTAAAGGACAGGGTTTTGAAAGGCATTCTCTATTATTTTTTTTTTTCTTTTCCTAATCTTTGCAGAATTCTGGTGGGATATGTGTGAGGAGATTGGGAACAATGAGACACTCTGCTATAGTCAAAAATATTTGAATCATAGTGTAAGAAATCATAAAGTTGACTATTTAATTTTGCATTAATCCTTCCAAAATTATTTTTCCATTTAGCTCTGAAGCCCTTCAGAGAAAATATTGGTAACACGCCATCTCAGGCATGTCTTTGCATTTTGTTTTGGCTTTTTGAAAGGACTAGATAACATTTGAAAACACTGGTTTTCCTCTTTTGACTTGGTTTTCCTTATTCTTTTCACATCTGAGAGTCACCATGTGTATCTTGCTGCTTCATTGGTAGCAGGGGAAACAGCCAAAATGATGATTTCAGTATGTTGAAGCTGTGAATGTCAGTAGATTCTATGATTTATGACTGGGTAAAGTTGGTAAAAATGAGTTGATTGCTTAGTGAATTAGTTTGGAATGTTAATACAAATTCAAATGCTCTTTATACAATGAGAAGCAAGAGGGAAAAAGAAAGACACATGGTTGGTGAAAACCCTGGAAGAGTTTATTTCCCATATTGACGTTTAAGGATTTTGTGAGAGGCGTAGCTTTATTATTCTCTTTCTTGAGCTTTCAACTCTTAACAAAATGTGCGTTAACCTGTCACAATGTGCAATGCTATTATTTAGTTGTAATTAGTTAATGATTATGTCGTTTCTTTTGGCAGGGAATGCCTTAACTGATGAAACAATCTTCTATTCACTTTAAAAATATACATATATAAACAATAGAGCAAAAGAAGCACTGGGAAGGCACATGACGATTCATTATTTTCCATCACATTAGCACATTAATGTGCGGTGAGTTTAAAGAAGTGGCATGAATAAGCTGCTACACTGTACTGTTGGTAATATTGACTTTTATGGGCAATTTAATTTTAAGTCTACAGTATATGATTTAAAGCAGTTGTGCTTTTCCAAAGATGGAGTATGAAGGTGATCCTTGTTCAGGGGAACACCAAAAGAAAATAAACTATTTCATCCTCTGGTCATGGTTAGTGTTAGTAGAAATAGTACTACTAGTTGCTTTACTTTCACCGGGTAATCATTTTTAAAGTGAAAGGGGATAACTAATTAGCTGCAGCTAATTATTACAGGGAAACCTGGTAGCTGAGTGGAAAAGGACCATTCCCAGCTTAACGATCAAATTAAGATGCTTCCTCCCCTCTCATGAAAAAATTAGAGGCCTGAATTTTAAGATGTTTTTAACAACATCAAATTTATTTTACTTTTGTTTTTGCAACTTGGGAGCTGACAGAGAGTGGCTTTTTTCCCCTCTTGCATGCTTCAGATGAGCACTCTGGAAACGCGGCAGGTAACAGAGCAGGTGGTGGCTTATTTCGGGGGGCCGGGGGCGGGTAGTGTGCTCACTCCCAGTGTTGCAACTTCCATGCCATCTGCCCAGAGCGCCTGAGCTTCCAGAAAGCCTGAAGTTTTCAGGATAATATATGGTCAGTCTGGAAAAAAAAATTAAATACATGTGTGAATCTGTTGTGGGAACAAGACACATGTGTAACAAAGGCAGGTTTTATGTGTCCTGAGAATGATTGGACCGTGAAATGATAGAATATTGAGAATTTTAACAGCCATGCACTATCTGAAGCAGATGCATAGGAGGAAAGCTGCAGCCTGAGAGTGATGCCCTGGCAAACCCCGAGGAGAGGACAGTGTTTTATTGTTCCAGACCTTTATTTATCCACCAGCAGATGTCCCTATAAGGCAATAATATCTTACAGCTAGAACAGCTGATTATGAAGATCAGAAACTGAACCACTCATCATATTTCCAAAGATTAATGGGATTAAACCCACCATGTACTTCGAGATAGATAAAATGCAACGCAGCGCAAAAGTAATTCAGTTTATTTCAGAAAACCGCATGGAACAAAATTCCTATTTATTTATTTATTTTTATTCGAGGAGTTCCTGACCTTTATCAGCACTAAAACCACTTCTAAAATAAAATAGAATAAAATAAAATAAAGTAAAGTAAAATAAAATAAAATAAAATAAAATAAAATTCTTGGTTGTGTCTGTGTTATCAGTATACTTTAAGTATCCATTGAACAAGGAAAATACCCAAGGTCCAAAAACTACTCTAAATTCAGTAAAATGTTTCACTTAATTTGTATTTATTACTGAGTATAGTATCTTCATACATTTGAAAAATAACATAAAGCATGTTATTTTATGTTTCCATGAGACATGTTACTTAGCTTGTAGACCATTTTAGATGCACATACAGATTTAAGGAATCTGGTAACAATGCAGGCTGCCCAGCAGATGTGTACGCGTAGCTCCAAATGGTGAAGCAATAGTTTATTCCATTATACTTTTTCATTCTTTAGTGATACACTACTTCTTGATGGACAGAAAACAGTGTAGAGAAAAATTATTGCAAAGAAGTAACAGCTGGCTTACAAAGTGATTCCTTCGGTGATAAAACATGCTAAAATCCAAAATTAATACCAACACTGATAAGCATTTCTATTTTTAGAGGTAATAGGCCCATTTGTTTTTCTCCCCTCGTGAGAGGCAAATGTTAAGGCCAAAGTGCCAACCTAGGTGTAATAAAAATACAGATTTTGAAACTAAACAAACTCAGACTTCTAACTCTCTTTGCCACTTTCTAGCAGTGTGAGTCAGGGCCAGTTATTCAACATCTAGTTTATATTTTCTCGATTGAGAATAACAGTAAAAATCTCATGGAATTGGTGCAAGCATTAAGATAATTTATAAACATGCTGGTGTGTTATGGGAATTTAATAAGTGACAGTTCCCTTACTTCATTTCCTCCGTTACTTTACATTTTATGATTTCAGTGAATATTAATTCATTTACTTTTCAGAAGGTGAAATTACTGCCCGTTGTGAGAATTAGAGAGTGGGTCATGGTCATGGAAAGGCATAAAAGGGTGGGCAAAAGTAAGATGAAGTCAGAAGTAAAGTGAATATAGAAAATGCGTACCACAAAGTTCTGTACCTGTTATATAAATCAACTAAAAATTTTATCCTGAGCTTTCTGGGAGGCAATGCAAAGAAGGATACATTCATCTCTTGTCCATTTACTCATTCAGCAAATATCGGAGCACCTCCTGTGTGCCAAGCACCTATTCTAGGAGCTGGAGATAGATCAATGTACAAAACATCATATGCTCCCGTTCAATGGGAAGAGACAGGCAATGGACAATAGAAGTAAACTACAGAATATTCTAGATTTGGAAAGTGTTTTGAGGGAGAGTAAAGCAAGGAAGAGAGACTGCGGGTTGTGCTGAGGGAGGGCATCCTCACTGAGAAAGTGGCAGTTGAGGTGGCATCAACGAGATGAGGGTTTCAACCCAGCAGATCTCTGAAGGAACACAAAGGCAGGCAGCAGAGTTCGTTAAGTGGGAATGTGCCTGGTAAATCATGGTAGTAAAACAAAAAGGAATTTCTGAAGCTGAAGGAGGTGTGACTCAGTGGACACACCCCTCAAATATATCTCTTCTCTGGTGTCATTCTTAAGATGTTCCCACTATGCCTAGTAGGCTTAACATTAGGAGGTGGCTCAGTAAGATCAGTTCTAGAGTTGTTCAGGGACAATGATTTCTAACTGGCTGTCTTAATCCAAGATGTAATGTAGCTCACCTGGAAGTGTCTAACCTTGTGTCAGGGAATCCACATACTCAGATTTATGTATGTGGGCAATCGTGTGCATTTTTCTGAAGAATTCTTTCTAGTTTTCAGCAGATTCTCAAAGGGGTCCATGGCTGCAAAAGGATTAATAATCATGGGTTGAGAATTAAGGAACAGTCCTTCAGACATCTTTCAGAAAAAGCCCACAGCCCACTCTGGGACCCTTTTCATAGCTTTCAACCTCTTTCCTGCCCTCACCTTTTTCCCATCCTCACCAGGCCAAAGAGATGGGAATGAATAAATCACCTCTGTAGAAGAATTGTTCTTTTCCTTTTTAATCACTGCTGAATTTCTGAGAAGAGGATAGCAGGCTATGTCCTGCAGCTGAGTAAGGACAGAGTTATGGCTTAATAATCACCCCAGAAAGGTTCAAGGAGAGGGAGTAAAAGGTAATAACAAGTGAAAATGAAAATGAAAAGCATGAGAAAAACACAAAACGTGAAGTTCCCTATGTTGGCTAGAGAGCATGGAGGGCGTGGTAGGCAGAGGTTAGTTCCGTAAAAGCAAGAGAATGTGGGAGGCCAGTGGGTGTAGGATACACAGAGGATAACCGGACAAAGTCCATTCTCTTAGGAAGACTTTCTCATTTGCTTTTCATCTGTTCAATTTACATGAAAAATTTTGTAATAGCAGGTAGAACTCTAATATTAGACATTTCTAGGAAGAAGCCAACGAGACACCTACTTTAATTTCTAAATTCACCAAAAACATATGCTAAAGACTCTAAAATGGATATTATCTTCCTATTAACACTGAAAGTAACACTGTAAATGAGAAATAAGAAGATCAGTGAAAAGGGAGAAAGCTAAAATGAAGTTTGTGTAAAACAGAAAGAATGGAAATAAAACATTTCTCAAAGTCTGTGTATCTGATAACTTCCACTCATATTTTGCACTATGTCTTTAGAAATTAAACTGGTCTTTACAAGTGGCTTATCATCAATAGCACAAAAGGAATGGATTATAAACTCTGAGCTATTTAGGTGACAGGAGAGAAACAAATTCTGGAGACTGGTCAGTAGATACTGGGACAGCCTGATAGGAAGGCTGTGGGTCTTCTAGTAAGATGGACATTTGAAAGACGACAAAGCCCACAGCCCACTCTGGGACCGTTTTCATAGCTTTCCACCTCTTTCCAGCCCTCACCTCTTTCCCATCCTCACTAAGCCAAAGAGATGGGAATGAATAAATCACCTCTGTAACCTCCTTCCACCTTGAGATTTTAAGATTCCTTGTTCCCATCCACCCTCCAAAGGGATAGATATTGACTCAACACTCTTCTTTTTTTTTTTTCTTTTTCAGGGACTCCTCTGCCTTTCAGGCATTACCAAACGTAATTAAAGAATGCTTTAAAGCTTGAGCAGGCTCAGTTTTTAACACACACCTCTTCCATTTGAAATGCAAAATGGAAATGCTAATGAGAGTTTCCTTGTCTATCACCATTCCCCAAACTGAGAAATGCTAGATCTCAAATATCTTCGGATTATCTCTTGGAATAGGTAATGAAAAACACTGAATGTTCAATCCATAAGGTAATTGTACTCATTAATTAAAGGCCCCAAATTTTCACAATGAAGATAGATTGATTAATTTTACAGTGAGGTGGTGATTACTGAGCAAATGCCAAGCCTCAGTTATAGGAGAGAAGGAATGATCCAAATCTGTTCTCTGAGGATTTTTCCCCTGACCTCTACAAATGCTCCTAACATGTCACCTGAGCCTTGCCTCTAGGAGTGAAGTTTTCTTAGAAGGATGATCAGAGAGCAGGAAAGAGCAACCACGTGCCATAGAATGGGTCCTTGAAAGCAGCAGCAAATGTCCTGAGAAGGTAAATTGTTTTGTGATTTCATTTCTAACTGCTTGTTCAACATGTCCACCCAGATGCCCACAGGAACCTCAAAGTCTGTATGTCCCATAGGTAAAGTATTTACCTTTTCTATTTTCTCTTGTATCCCCCTTTTCCTAGTTACTCAGGATCAGAATCTCAATATATCTCAGGTTTCCTTTCTCACTTTCCCCCCATTTCTAATCAGGCTTCTTTCTCTTCCACAGTATTTTATAGATGTATGTTTCACCAGTGTCTCTGCTTTTGTTCAGGTCCTCATCTCTTCAGGCTTTACATTTTCTAACTCATTTCTCAGCCAACAGTCCCTTCCCCCTTCAGTATATCTTGGTGTTTCAATTTTCTGGAAGCAATGCTTTGCTCAAAAACCTTTACTGATACTCCTCCAGCCATGAGGTAGAGCTTAATCTATTCCCCCTATCACACACGCGCACACAACCACCCAACTCTTGACTCATTTCTAAAGAACAGGGTATAGAAATGAAAAAATACGAACTTTACAATGGAGTGATCTGGCAGACACTGCCGTAACCATGTGGTCAAAGTTACACATCACCAGGGATAAGTCATGTTGCTATCATGTGCCTCTGTATGATGTGATGAAAAGGGCACTTCACTTCTGTGGTCTCCTTCTCCAAAACCTGTAACCCCAGTCTAAATCGAAGGAAGACATCACAAAAGTCTGTATTGAGAGGACAGTTAACAAAGTAGCTGACCAGCATTCTTCACAGTTCTCAAAGTCATGAATAATAAGGAAAAACTGAGAACTGCCATAGACAAGAAGGCTAAGGAGACATGATGATTAAAGCATTATGATATCCTGAATGGGATTCTAGAATTTTTTTTTTAAAGGACATTAGTGGGAAAAGTGGTGAAAACTGAACGAAGTCTGTAGATTAATAGAATAGTACTTTACCAATGTTAATTTCTTGGTTTTGAGAAATGTACCATGGTTATTATATAAGATGTTACCATTACTGGAAACAATGAAGGGCGTGTAGGAACTTTGTACTATTTTTGCAACTTTTTTGTCAATCCCAAATTATTCCAAAAATTGAAAAGTGTATTAAAAAATAGCTTCATTGGTTCTCAATTCTCAAATACAGTTTTACATAAGAACTACTACAAAACCTCTTTCTAAATATATATTTCAGGGCCACATCCTTGGAGATACTGATTCTGTAGGTCTGAGTGGGGTTCAGAAGCTGTATTTTTTTTTTCTAAAGATTTTATTTATTTATTTGACAGAGAGAGACAGCCAGAGAGAGAACACAAGCAGGGGGAGTGGGAGAGGGAGAAGCAGGCTTCCCGCGGAGCAAGGAGCCCGATGTGGGGCTCGATCCCAGGACCCTGGGATCATGACCTGAGCCGAAGGCAGACGCTTAAAGACTGAGCCACCCAGGTGCCCCAAGAAGCTGTATTTTTAAGAAGTTCTTGCAAAGGTTCTGGTATGTTGCAGGTTTGAGAATGACTGGCCTACAGAACTAAACCGTAGATTGCATACAAGCCCCAGAACTGGGCCAACTTGAGCCATTAAATGTTTACATTCTTCCCTCACAACCAGAAAATAATTTCATCTTTGCTTAGCTCACCTGGCTTTCCAGGACCCTCAGATTTGCTTCAGGTTTGTTGATTCTCTCTCTCTCTCTCCCCCCACCTTCCCCCTACCTCTCTTCTTTCCCTTCTCATCTCTCCTCTCTCTTTGTCCAAGGAAACAGATTACAATGTAAAGATCCCTAGTGGTGTAGTGTGAGTCTAATTCTAAGCTTCTCTCTTCCCTAATGAGAAATGAGTATGTATAATGGCAGCCTAGGTTAAACAGAGTAGTTCTTTACAAATTAAAGAAAAAAATATATATTTTTTTACTTCCTAGATTATGGATTAATCAGTACCATACCATTGATAAGTATTGTCCATCTGACTGCTCTAATGAATAGAGAAGAACCAAAGTTAGCTGCTGTTTTTTTTTAAAGATTTTATTTTTAAATAATTTCTACACCCAACGTGGGCCTCGAATTTACAACCCTGAATTCAAGAGTTGCATGCTCTACTTCCTAAACCAGCCAGGTGCCCCCAAATTTAGCTGCTCTTTAATTGGCATTTAGCAAATATAAGATGCTTCAGATTTAAGACAGTTTGTCATCCCTCCATAGATTATATAGTGTCTAGTTAAAAAATAAATAAAATAGCAAAAGCTCGCTGCGTATCTTTTTCACATTTAATTCTCAGAATAATCTTGTGAAGTAGATGGTTGTTAACTCTGTCTCACAGATGAGATGATTTAGGCATACAGAGCTTAAGTAATTTTCCCAAGATCATCTAGCCAAGAGCAGAGGGACCAGGTTTATAACCTGGGACCTCTGTCACTCAGTACGATGTACTACTGACCTACAGAAATATGCTTGACGAAACTATAGTGAATTAGAATTTGTTATCTGCATTGAGTCCAGATGACGTGTGAGGCCAAAAAGGTAAAATTAGTGTACATGGGCATATACCATGTATATAATATTTAGCTTAGATGCATATTATATTCTTCGCTAGCTTGTAATGTTTCATAAAGGAGGACGAATGTTTTGTGTGTATGTGTGCATATGTGATTTTTCGGTCCAGCTTTTAGCATGCTACATTTTGATTCTTACTCACTAGGCAAATTTCTTAGATCTGAGAAATTCTCCAAGGATAGAAAAATCTGGGATCCAAAGCAGTCTGCTTTGACAGCATAGATGTGCGGTAGGAGAACATCATGAGACAAGGGCAGAAACTTTCTTTTATTTATTTTTTAATTTTTTTTAAAGATTTTATTTATTTTTTTGACAGAAAGAGACACAGCGAGAGAGGGAACACAAGCAGGGGGAGTGGGAGAGGGAGAAGCAGGCTCCCCGCTGAGTAGGGAGCCTGATGTGGGGCTCAATCCCAGGACCCTGGGATTATGACCTGAGCCGAAGGCAGTCGCTTAACGACTGAGCCACCCAGGTGCCCCAGAAACTTTCTTTTAAAGCACGAAGAAGGTTAGGTAGAAAACATTCCATTTGGACATCATCTAATCCCAGGTCTCTACAAAATGACTGAATATGTTTGCCTATAATGTGTTCTCAGGAAATTTCCCTGAACAAGTAAATGAAACAAGCCTGTGTTGTCATTCCTGAAAATCTCCAGTCTATTACAATGAGGAGAGCACCTGTTTTAAAATAGTCTGGGTGATAAATCACAGAAGGTTGCATTAATCAAGGCAGCCTAAAGCTGATAAGTGCAATTATGGGTTTGTCACCCTAGGGAAATATCTTGATCAAGGCTTCTCGAACCCAGTATAAACCCTCAAATTTTTGCCCCAAGACTGCTGTACCTAATGTGGGGACTTAGCACATCTTTTCCTTAGGGTATTGAAGGCCTTCTGGCAGGGCCTTATCCAATATCCACAGTAATGAAACCTTGTTCTGGTGAGATCTATTAATGGTGTGATGATGGAATACCTCTACTACCAATTGGCAGCAGTCGTCACACATCACAAGTAAAAAGAAACGAAAACAAAAACCAAACTGAGGCTTGTTCTCTCCTATGGAAACGTTGTAGCTAACCATTCAGAGAGATGCCTTTACTTGCTTAGGTTGATTTTTTTTTAATGTTATAAAATAGATGTTTAAGGCAAAATTATCATAATTCAAAAAAAGTATGAACAAAAAGATTTAGGACCAAAATGTAAATAATCAAGCCATCGTTGTTGAATATTATTTTTAAAAATATGCATTTATTGATAGTTGATATCAATTATTAGCCATGATCTTATTATCAAAAATATTTTATTTTTCCTATATCAACAAAATGAGAGAAATCTGTTTGGATGCTAAAATACCCAGAGCTCCTAAATTCTGATATTAATCATCTAATTTCATTTCAAGAGCTATGCCAGTCCCCCTTGCTCCAAAGTTTACTCTTCATATTATGCTCTGCACCATGTTCACTCCTTCTGGTATGAGACCATATATCACCAATTGCTTCTCCCACATTTTTGTCTCGTCATCATAGATTACACCTAGTATTGTTGAGTAACACTATGTATGCATACAAAATGCATACAATTAGCCTCTAATAGCTAAGTCTCTATGGGACAGTCGTTATCACACTTTTTTGTATTTTCATAGTTCTTTCTTATTCCATGTTACACTTAATTTATGTTTGATAAATGACAAAGCCTGAAATAAAATTGATACCAGTTGTGTTTTTGAGATACTATTGGATCCTAAATTGTAAGATTCCATAAAGAGATGCCAGTGTATTTATGAATTTAGTGTACAACAAAAGTTAAAACTTCAATTTGGCAGGAAAGAATGATTTATTTAATAAACAATGCCAGCAACTTACTATCCAACTAGAAAACAAGTAAAATTTGTTCCCTATGATATACAATTTTTTAAAATTCTAGATTAAGTTTAAGGTCTATATGTGAAAAATAAAGCAACAATAATCTTAAAATACTATCTAGATGATAAAACTGACAACATAGGAGCGGAGAAAACTTTTTAACCCAAGTTGGAAGACACAGAAACTTTAAAAAGGAAAGACAGACTTATTTGACTAAATTAAATTTTGAATTTCTGCCAGGCTCCACAAAAATAGTAGATAAATGATAAACTTTTGTAAAAAAACAAAATAAAGACATATCTTTATTGAACAAAGGGTTGATCTCCGGAATATACAAAAATCCTTATAGAACAAGATGAAGAACAATTTCATAGAAAATGAGCAAAGACTAAATCCATGTGGCCAAAAATTTGTGAAAAGATGTCCAGATACACTCATAGCAAGGAACATGCTAATTAAGGTAACACTTAATCACTTTACTCCCATCTACTTGGCAAAACTTAAGAACTATTGCTACCAGGAATGCAGAGGAAAGGGTACTTTCATACATTGTAGCTGATTCTGTGAAGGCTACAGGCTTCTTGGAAAACCATCTGACAATATCTATTAAAATTACTACTACACAGACTGTATCTTAGCAATTCAATTCCTGGAATCACTTTCATAGAAATAAAAACACCAGCAAATAAAAATGCACATACATAGATGGTTGTTACTGCTTTGGTAAATATGAAACCAACAAAAATAATGAATCAGAGAGTAAGCTAGTTAACTTGGAGAGGTTTACCTTAGGAACTGTTGAATGAGAAAAGCAAGACGGAGAAAAGGTAGGCATAATATGATCTTTTTTTGTAAAAGAAGGACATGCCTTCTTTTATTTATAGGTATTATATAATGGTAGGTATGAATATTCATGCATGTGTATATTTCATAAAATTAAATGAACATGGACAAAGGTGTAGAAGGATATTTACCACATTGTTAATATGGGACATTGTTCCCTGGGGAGAGGATGAGAAGGAAGACAGGGAGAGAGGAATATCAAAAGCGTGTACTTCAAAAAGCCAACCACCAGAGGCGCCTGGGTGGCTCAGTCCTTGAGCGTCTGCCTTCAGCTCAGGTCCTGATCCCAGGGTCCTGGGATAGAGCCCCGCATCGGGCTCCCTGCTCGGCGGGAAGCCCGTTTCTCCCTCTCCCTCCCCCACTCTCCCTGCTTGTGTTCCCTCTCTCGCTGTGTCTCTCTGTCAAATAAATAAAATCTAAAAAAAAAAAAAAAGCCAACCACCTATTCCCAGTGCTGGAGAGTGAACATGGAGTTAGTTGGTGAAGAGAGGTGACTTGTGGTGTCTCAATGAGGAGGATTTCATATGTAAAATTACACATACATGCATATTTGTAGAAATTTTTTTTAATGTGATGAAATAGAATGAATTTTGTCATTATGTAGAGTATCTCAGTGTCTTCTTTGAATGAACAATGGTTTCATTAACTGCTCACATTAGGGTGATTAGTCCATCTATTTCCTGACTAAGAATAAAGAAAAGCTAGGACTTCAGCCTGATAACTGATTTTTTTTTTTTAATACGTAAAAGGAAAGGTGTCTTGAACAGAAACTCCCTGGAGACAGCATGATACAGTGGAAATACACTAGCCTTTGAAGTCAGATTTCCTGAGGCTCTAAATAAACCCTGCCTAGTCATGAATTAGTTGTGTGACCTTGGACCATTGCTGTATGTTTCTTGCCCTCAGTTTATTCAGCTATAAAATGGGAGAAGGTGTAACCTGTGTGGATGGTCTGTGCTAGAGACTGAGTTATATAATGTATGTGAGTGTGCCTAGCAAAGTGCTTGACACATTGCAGGACTCAGTTGGTTACATGGAAAATAAATCAACATAAACCAAAGGCTTGAATACACTGGGAGCCAGAAAAATCATGTAGTGCTGACTTGAATGGATATTTTTGATGTGGAAGCCATTTGAAAAATGATTATGCACAATTAGTCACCTTCATTTCCTGTAACACCAAGGTGCAATAAATAATCTTGGAATTGTCTGCGCGGGATTCGGGTTTGCACAGTGGGATCTCTGCTTGCCTTGGCTGGTTTGCACGGCCTGTTCCAAGTTGTTTTTATATATTGTACAGATGGATCATGCTTTCAGATACACCAAGTTGTCCTCTACAAAGGAAGAATTTATGAAGTCCTGTGGTTTTCATTTCATGAAAAGTGGATGTAATTTTTTTTAGATCATTCAGCTAAGATTATAGGTACTTTTCCCTAATAGAATTTTCTTCTTATGTATTGGCCTCCTTTTTAAGAAAATAGGTTTACTTGTACACTAAATCCATCCAAACTGGAGGTCTGGCTAGGTAGGAACCAGATAAATAAGATAGCACTGAATTTTGTAGACATTTTTGATATAGCAAGCTCTATGGAATGTGATTATGCACAATTTACTTTTGAAAGAAAACTTTCACATTGAATTAAGCTGCAAAATATGAAAACTGACATTTGTGGGCATTTAAAAATATTGTGAAGTTTTCCGAACACTGGAAGAAATTTGGTGGAGTTCTACGTATGTAGCTTATTTGATTTTATTTTTTTCTAATATATTTAAAGATCTTGCTATAATTCATAATCCAGAAATCTTTCTGATGTTTAGTTTTTCCATTTACAAAATACAACCCTCTTGTGAATCTTTTAAAG
Source organism: Zalophus californianus (assembly GCF_009762305.2). Classification (NCBI taxonomy): domain Eukaryota; kingdom Metazoa; phylum Chordata; class Mammalia; order Carnivora; family Otariidae; genus Zalophus; species Zalophus californianus. The sequence goes on along the minus strand of NC_045595.1, from coordinate 103,367,384 downwards.
GAACTTTAACAGTGATCCTCTAGCGTCTTTTAAATTAGTCCATTTTAAATCATCAGTTAATCCAGTATCTTTGGTTTTTCCACTAGTTTTTCCCTCCTCTGTCAGAATGTCCCATCTGGAAAAGCTCCTTTTTCATATTTTTCTAATAAATTACATTCTTTTAAAAATCTTTACACACCTCCTCTAGAGCAATATTTACTGAACTAGTACTTTATGAGGCAAGATCTAAAACAAATATCTTTTATCCAAACTACCCTGGCAATTCATGAACTTTGCTCTTTAGTTATTTTTCTCTGGTCATTATACCATTTCTAGTTAAAAAAAAAAAAGAAAGTCTACTCTGAATGGCCAAATGGCCCTATGTGGACAACACAGGCTGATTAGCTTAGGTGAAGATTATATTGCTTGCTATAAACAAAAGAGCCCATATTTACTCCTGTACCATATATACTTGTTTTTGCACATCAAGCTCTTGACAGGTGTTTTGGTTCTATTAATTGGCTCCCATATTTGCTTTAAAAAAGCAGCACTAAAATTCTGACTTTAAGAATAGGATTCAAGTGTTGCTATATCTTTTTTCATTTGTGTGAATTGCTTCATATGTTCTTCAACTTAAAACAGAAATACTTCCTTATTGTAACTGTTGAAACAATATGCAACAAAGATGTGATAAAAATGCCAGTTATCACACATTCTTTTCATTCCTATTCTCATAAATTGCTAATTTTGCTTTTCTATTTGTTCACACAAATGAATACAAGTACATAAATGCAAAAAAAAAGTAGTTTTGGTTGGTTGATTGTTTTATTATCAGAATAGTAGCATAATCTATGCATTTCCTTTTAGCTTGCTTTTGCTTTTGTTCACTTTAATATATCGTCGGTAACCTTATACATGAGTAGGTATTCATCTATGTTTTTTTCTACCTTGATACACATAAATTTGTACAGAAACAAGAATAAATAACACAAGCTGGCTTGATTTTTTTTATAGTAACATTTTCTTCTTTTTGTGTTTAGATGTATGTCCCTTACCTTGTAAATCAACCTAACAGATTCTTCTCCCTTGATCTTTAAGCAGATTCTGCCTCTAGATTTTTTTGATCCCCTTCTGGGACTGATGGGCACACCTCACATTTGAGCGGTCATAACAAAGATTCCTTACCAATTTTAACAATTCTTCATTGCCTGAATTCAGACAGTAATTAAATCACCCAAGAAATGAAACCATCTCCTTCAGATTTTAATATGACCAACCTGTTATTCTTCAGAGTATGTAGGTGCTTGATGAAAATCTCAAAGGTGAAACCTGAGTGAGCTATTAAGATAGCAAGAAGGTTTGATAGCTTAAATCCCCATATACTTCTCAGGCTGCTTGACATGGAGGCCATGGTCTATGAGTTTTCCCCAAGGAATGTCATGCTTGTGAATTATACATAGGGTCAGCTCAGATCAGTGAAAGGTTAACCTATGGGAATACCAACCCTAAGAAAATGGTTTACCTCACGAAATATTTATATTCTCTTTGAGTATTCTAAACATTTTTTCTTAGGTCTTGTCTCTCATCTTCACCTATGCTAAATCTAGGCATCTGTAATTGTGATGATACTGTGATGTGCTGCTCAAAAGCCCCTTCAGAAAAGAGGGACTTGTCACCCAGCTGCTAGGAGTCCTGCCAGCAGTCAGCCCTCTTCAGGAATTGTCTCAGCCAAGACAGCAACCTTGCCCCATGGTCACACCTCTTATAGATTTAAAGGCCCATCTTTCTAGCCTTGACTCAGGATAGTTCTGAGGAGAACATCCATTCTTTAGAACGTCCCATGGGTCAGCTGGAGCTTCCAGTGAGACTACTTTGCACCTCAAACTCTCCAGATGCCCAATCTTGCTTCCTCCCTCAACTACCACCTGAAAAATACTTACATATAAAACTGACTTCATCTTGTTCCTCAAACTGCCTCTTCCTTGATCTTTTAAGAGAAACACCATTTTCTTTAAACTTGAAATCTCTTGATCACCTTCAAGATTGGCCCTTCCTCCACGCTCGGTTAACATGTCATTCTTGTATCTTCCTTCACAGGGTCTCTCATGGTTGTTCTTCCTTTCTTTTCCTCAGTTTAGATTTTCATTGCTATACCTACGCAATTTTGATAATCAGCTTCCCTATCTCCAGCTCTGTCTTTTCCATCTGTTTTGCACTCCACAACCAAGTACTCTTCCTAAACTAATTTCTAATTATGTAACATAATGTACTTGAGCAAAGCCATCAGGCTGGTTATTAGTGCTCTTCACCAGTATTTCCGATACTCCAGACAGTAGGATTGCCCTTCTCAACTTTTGTGAAATTAGACCTGACTATATAACCAATGAAATGATGGTAGAATAGATGTCACTTCTAAGGGGAAGCTGTAGAGGCTATGTGTGTGTGCATAGCTTTTTTCTTGTCCCCCTTCCATGTGACATTTTAGATGGCAGAGACCTTTCAGATGGTTATCACTTATCCCTGGGTGAGGAAACACAAAGGCAACCCCTCACCAACTCGAGGTGAACATGTAACAGGAACCAGAGTTCAACTTTTTTTTAAGCAATTAAGATTTTTGTTTTCAACCTCAGCATAATTTAGTCTACCTTGTGTCATTCAGGTTTCTAAATGGCAATCAGCATAAAATCAAATTTCTTGAGCCTTTCCTTCAAAACGCTCCTCTACCCCGTCCTAACCCAACTTCACAAGCCTGACTCCCACTCTTTTCTTCAACAAACCTCCAGCTCCGTCTAATCTGATCTCCTTGTTGTTTCTCTCTATAACTTATTCCAGAGTTAATTTTGATCATTTATTCTACTGCTTGGAAGTCCCAATCCATTTTCCTCTCCTATTCACATTATTTGCTGCCTCCAAACCAAACTTTATCCTGCCTTCTCCATGAAGCTTTCCCCACCCCCATCCCGACCACCCCCAACTACCCCAAGGTCATGCGGCCTTTTGAAGTCATATGACATTGTGTGAACTATTCATGTTATTAAATGCCTATCTCTAAGTGGAGGACAGAACATTTTGATTCACCTTCCCCTTGCCCTCAAAAAACACTACAACATTATTCTGAAATACAGTTTTTGAAGTATCTGAATCATTTTATCACATTCACTAGGAAATGATCTATCTCAGAGTGTCTCATGAGAGACAATAAATGACCACCACGTAAAAGTATCAGATCAATAAAGCCAGCTAAATGATGTGTAATTACTGTGATATATGTGGTACATTTTTAACATTTACTTTAGGTAGCAAATTATTTCTTCGGAATAACGAGTTTGCTTCTTACTACTTTTCATTTCCATTAAAAGTTTTTCTAATCTATGCCATTTAATAATTTTTCTATCCCATCTGTGTAGGCAGTCATATTGATTTTTATTTTCTGTGTGTAGGCAAAACCTTAGGTAACCTCACAGATTTTGAATTTAAAAAAACTTACATATCTGATTCCAATCAACTTTATTTTAAACAGGGAGGGCATCATGGATATGTTCTAATAAAATATAAAGTTTGTCAAATAATTTTAAAATCATTATATATGAGGAATGCCTTTATATATTAAATAATAATCTTTGAATTAGTTATATATATATGTGTGTATGTGTGAGAGAGAAAGAGAGAGAGAGAGAGAGAGAAGGAGGAAGCAGTCATTTCTGTTTTCTGCTCCAAGTATTTTCCTTGTTTGATACACTTGGAATAAATTCTTATGGTCATTAATTTTAATTGAAAATAATGCACATAGAGTTTTTATTCTCAGATATTGACATTGTTTTGTTTTTAACTTTCCTTAAATTGTTAAAAGTGCTTTGTTTTAGACCATTCTAATATTCATTCAACAAACATTTATTGAGCACTAATTAAGTGCCACTTACTGGGCAAATCACTAGATATGTAATGATGAACAAAACAGTCTTTGGCTTCAAACTGCTCAAAAGCTAATGCGATCATTAGTGACTACAGTAACTATACCCTTTACTCCAATCATCACATGATTTCAGGAGTACTTTCCAAGCTTAGAAAATTTCCTGTAATTCTATGAAGGACAACTCTACCTTTGCCCCTTTAGACAACTGTGGCATAATACAAGCAGTACTGAACTTGGAATAAAGAGATTTAAATTTGGATTCTGGTTTTTAGCTACTCCTTAATCTGCCACCTTCACAAAGCAATTAAACTTTCAGAGTAATTTTCACTCCTAAAATCAATGTGATATCTATCTCATAGGCTATACAGAAGATTAGAAGTTAAGAGTTATGAAGTAATGTATGTGTACAATTTTGAAGTTTCTGATAATCTCCATGCTAAGTGGCTTCTTTCTCTCTTGGGTTCTATAGAGGAATAATCACACTAGGTCAATTTCACTGCCTGAATTTTGTAGCTGAAATTTATCACCTTTATCATCTTCATTACCATCATCATCCTAGTTAAAATTTTGGCATGACTTCTTTTTTTTTTTAATTTTATTTTAATACCATGCAGTGGGCTAGACTGTATATTTAGTGTGTCTCAACCTTAACTGCACATTAGAATCACATGGGTAGCTTTAAAAAAAAAAAGTGCAGGTTCTATTCCAGACCAATTACATCAGAATCTCTGGGGGAGGGACTCAGGCACCAGTACTTGCTAAAGCTCTCCAGGTGATTCCAATTAGGTTGAGAGCAACTACTTTGATTAATTATCTCATTAAATCTTTATGAAAACCCTAAAAGTAGAGATGTTCATTTCCATTTTTTTTTACAGAGGAAACTTAGGCTCGGCAAAATCAAAGATTTTATTCATTGCACATACCCAGTCAGTGGCAGATTTTGGATTCAAACCCAGATCTGTTTGGTTTCAGAGTCCATGTTCTTTTTCCTAAGTTCTTAATTACATAATGTCACTTCTATTTTGCCCATACATCAGAATGGAAGATCAAAGATAAGAGGATTCTGAGCTCAGTTTTGTTCCACTTTTTTAGGATTTCCACTTCCCACTCTTTTCTATAGATAGGGATTAACAATTTAACCTAATTGAGGTGTTAGGAAAATTTAGGAATGAATATATTCCTATTCTAGCTAACAAAGCAGGGAGCCTTATTCTTTGGTATAAATAATGCATATGATAATTAAATGCAGTGTGTGGGCAGAGGTAAGAAGGAATGGAGTGAAAGCTTAATAATTGTTTTTAGAAAGCAAGTAAAAATGCTGCAATATATTTTCCTGCAATATATTTTTTTCCCATTTCTTTTACCTTTAAACTTTATATGTTATTTTGTGTTTGGTTTGAATCCTGTAAATAGAAATGGCATAAAGTTGAATTTCCTATCTGTGAGTCTTTGACTTTTTTTTTTTTGAGTCTTAGTCTTTTAATAGGTAAATTTAACCCAGTCACATTTATTGTGCTTACTAATATATTTGGGTGTATTTCTGACATATTATTTTGTTCTAATTATTGTTCCCCATCTTTTTATTGTTGTTGTTGTTGTTTTCTATCTTCTTTTGTATTTTTCAAGTTTTATTTCTTCCGTATTTTTTTTTTTTACAGTTTTGGAAATTACACGAGTTATGGTTCTTATATGCAAACAACAGAAACAAATTCTACTTGATATGAGCAGAAAATGCATTGAATAAAAAAATACTGAGTATCTAATGAATTTAGCTGACAGGATTATATACAGTGGAGTAAACTGTTGAAGTAGTTTCTTTCTAATGGCCTGTAAACTTGAAGTAATTGACAATACATATAATGAAATCCATTCTAATGAATTGTCTGTAAAAGAGTTGCTGGGGCTCGTCAGTGGCTCAGTCAGTTGACAGCCCATTGTTGTTTTCTGCTCAGGTCATGATCGCAGGGTTGTTCAGCTGGGAGTCTTCTTGAGATTCTCTTCTTCTCCCTCAGCCCCTCCCCCTGCTAGTACATGAGCTCTCTCTCTCTCTCTCTCTCTCTCAAATAAATAAATAAATAAATAAATAAATAAATCTTTAAAAAAAGAAGAGTGCCATGTGTTTCTGTTTATGACTGTTAACCCAGATTAATTAGTGATAGTGCCTCAATTTATTACATCAATTTTAAAAAATAATGAATAGGCTTCAGCATGGTTGTTACCTGGTTTGAGGTGATAGGTTGGTGGTAAAGGGAACTGTAAAGTTAGATATAGCTTATGTAGGTCATAGCTTTTGTTTTGGAGTGGTGGGTTTCCAGGTGGTTATTACATTACCAAAAATGAATAAATAGACAAAAGGAAAAAAATAGGACACGTTATAGGTTGGTATGAATCAAGGATCATGAGTAATCCAGTTTTTTTTACTTGTAGTTTAAGAAGAAAATTAAAGTTAAACCAAAAAGAAACTAGTATCTCTGGACTATATGAGAAACAAAGATTATGAGTAATTTATTATCTAAATCAGATTAAATTTACTTTCTTTTGTCAGTGATTAGGTAATTCATATTTTTTGAGAAAATCAGACTTCAGCAGTTCACCCCATTGTACATAGTCAATCTTGTCAAATAATTTATCCCTCTGTTTTTGGATCAGAAAATATGTCCATTGTAACTACATTTAACAATAGCTTAGTTTAGCACTGAGTTTCAACATTTATGCCATTATAGAGTTTTCTAAAGTTGAACACTGCCTGGGTCCTGACATGGCTATCGCCTCACCAGGCCTCCTGAGCTGCATATAATTCCTGTGATTTTCTGACTGGATTTCACTCCAAAGTCTGACTGACACTCTATATTTCTACTCTCTCACATTTGCCCTACTAAGTCCTTTGTATCCTGTCATTTTCAACTTAGACGTCTCCTGGGAAACCTTTCCTGACCTCCCTACCATCCCCTCTGCTTAGGCTAAATTTATCTCCCTGTGCTCCAATATCGCTATGTTGTAGAATCTGCAGGATTAAATGTTTGAGGGAGCTTCCTCCATTGGACTATAAGCTCTGGAAGGGCAAAAAACTATGCTTTATTCACTTTGTTATCTCCATAATTTGACTCCATAGAAGATATCTATGTTTTCTTTATTTATAAATGCATTTTTGTGTGTGCATCTTATGAGTCAAATAGAAAGAACACCCTGCTTCTTTATAGTTTTCTGCAACTACATTTTACAATTTAAAAAATATTCATATTCAATTATATTTATTGGTTGATTGTTAAGTAAATGCTGTAAATCACTTATGTTTCAGCAGCTGACTGCTAAACCCACCTTAATCAGAGTTACACATGCTATAGCTATGGCTAATAATGTTTTATCTGACAGCAAGACTACTCATCTTACTGGAAAGGAGCTCATTTTCCAATCACACATGATGAACACTTAAGGAAGTGCTACACTTGAAAGAAAACATTGCTCCACGGAGTTTATGTCAACACACTGACCATATGTATATATTCACATAGACACTTTCTGCCTCTGTCGTCAATGAGTGGGCTTTTGCTTAATATTTCCAGAGCTACACTTTAGAATTGCTTTAAGATATTAGTTAGCAACAAAGCACACCCTGTTGTTAATTTAGCATATAATTAGTTTAAAATGACCAAAACTCCCAGAGAGAGCAGCTGTACCATGAGAAGTGATTGGTGATGGCATTCATCTCTCTTCTGCATTAGCACTGAAGATGAATGATGATAGTGTAAGAAATCCAGCAAATCAAAGACACCGGTAAAGAAATTCTTGAGCCAGGATGCCTGAGTGACTCAGTTGGTTAAGTGTCCAACTCCTGATTTCACCTCAGGTCATGGTCTCAGGGTCCTGGGATCAACAACCCCCCCCCCCCCCACTGCCCTGGGGGCAGGCTCTCTGCTCAGTAGGGAATCCACTTGAGATTCTCTCTCTCTTTCTGCCCCTCCCTTGCTGCATGTGCTTGCACTCTCTCTCCCTCTCTAAAATAAATAAAAAATAAATCTTTTTTTTAAAAAAAGAAAAAATCTTGAACCCATTTCTCCTATTTTCTCAAACATAGTTTATTCTCTGTTAATAAATATACCTTGGAAAGATGTGTAGTTAGTGGAAGGGAAATGGGATTTAAATTAAATGAGGAAAGTTTAAATTCTGGCTTCAGCTTCTCATTTGATCAAATTACTTAACTTTTATGAACCTCAGATTTCCTATCTGTAAAATGGAGAAAATGAAAATACACTGAAGATTATTGTGAAGGCTACAAAATAATGCACTTGATCAAGCACTGGGCATAGAATTAATGCTCAAAGATTAGTTGCCATTTGACACAATAGGAAGAGAAAACCAATTACCTAAATATTTGCATTTTTCTCTTTTCCTTTCTTCATTGTATGAGTTTTGGTTTTGGAACTTGATTATATACATCTCATTTCACAATGAGTACTTGTGAGTATTCATGAAACTCTTCGTAGACCATCACTCTCAAATAGCGAAAATAGCCTTTGTGTGACATCGGTGTTTTCTGATTTCCTCTAACAGCTGGGGTTTATAACTGTTCTGATTGTAAGCAGTCTGCTCATTTTATGCAGAAGATTACACAACCAGTAAAAACAAGGTGATCTGAGAGTAAAGACGTTCTTTAATACCTTGAGTATACAGGTTGTCAAGTGAAAGAAATCCTCCTTCTTTATTCATAACTGGGCCCATCAAAACACGGTACACAATAAACAATTCTAGAATCAATCTACATTGTTTGCACTGCTTTAGATATACATCTTTATTTCTGAGGCTAGTGGTGAAACTTCTGATCTGTGCTCACTGTGCATATGATAGAGGCAGTGATGGGGAACAGACTGGCTGCTGGTGTGTGCCCTACCCTGGTCCAGGAGATGTGTTTGTTTCTTTATGCAGATCTGTACTTTTTCCCCAAGGCTAGAATTTCCAACCAAAAATAATCCTTTAGGTTTTGTTTAGCTCCGACCTAATTACTTCAAATATGTGGGTTTTTTTTTTTTAAACTTTCTTCCTGATCCTGAATGAGGATTTAGTTAAATGCCTGTTTAAGAATTGATGAGTAATTTAAAGGATTTAGGAGAACATTCTGTGCTATTATATGCAAATACATGCCAGGCATGGCTCCCTATGTCATTAACCTGGCAGTCATTTCATGCATGACTCCCCATCTTATTAAGCTAGCAGTATGGAATATTTGATTTACTAAACTGGTATGAACTACTTAGTGTGCTAATATAGGAATATAACTTTTAAATTTCTTTGGAATAACTATCTTTGAAACAGATTCTTGAAGACGATAACATTATTTTGACAGCTGTGCTCAGTTTCTAAAAGTCTATTTTAGGAAGCTTCTTATAACTGTTAGAAATGTACCTGTGTGATTTGAATGAACCATACAATAATTGAAAATGAAAACCATCATAGCAATAAGAGCCCTTAGAATTCTGTAGCAAGTGATTCGACAACACAGGTAAATAAATTTGGTAGAAGCATTTGCTTCTAGACAGGATGTTTAACAATGTATGGTTGCCTGAGAGTCTGCCACTAGGCTCCCAGTTACCATGATGCTCTAAAAACTCTTTCTATAGCCAAGGCCCCCCTGGTTTTCCTGGCTTTCGTTGCCATAGCAGCATTCATTGGCCATGGGATTTACAGGAAAAAAAAAGAGGGGGGAGGGGGATTGCATATTTGTAAAGTTGGTGCAGTGCCAAATGTAGCAGGAATTATAAATGCAGGATGCTGGATTCTTCCTTTAGTGTCCATTTCAGCTGGCGCCTAATGTCACCCACATAATCACAAACCACTCTGTCATCATTCAGACCAGCTGCATGAAATGAGACAAAGGGAAATTTAGCAGCAACGGAGGGAATGGTAATTTAAAAGGCTTTTAAATGATGTTTTCTATGTTCCTCAATCAACAATATTTTAAAGCCTTTAATTTTTCTCCCTACAATAGATTTCCTTGTTGTTGCTGGCTTGACTGATGACATATTAGTACTAAGTTGGCCAAAAAAATGTCAAGAGACTAGAAAGGAGGTCAAATAGATAAATCCAAAAAGGAGTAGAAAGGAAATATTTATAGTAACCTTTATTGCTGCTAGATTTTTTTACATTTAAATTATACAGGTAAATTTGCCTTTACCCTCTGCTTAAGATATAATTTTTGAACAACAAACGTTCAGTGTTTATCAGACATGCTTTTCAATAAACACTTTCAGATTTGTAATATGTTGATCGTTTCTTCAGTCATGACACGTATTTCAGAGTTCACAGGCAACAGGAAAAAAAAAATGTTCATGGGGGAAGAAAAGCAAGTGAATAATCCAGGGAAGTTGGTGAACTGTGACATGTGCAGGGCTCATGTGAGCCATGAATATGGAAGGGGAACTGGCTAGGCTGGTGGGGGGGCAGGGGGGTGGGGAGAGAATGTTGGGTGGGGAATTTGTCCAAGAGAGAGGGAATATACAATGTGTTTGCTTGCAGCAATTCCAGGATTCTGGCAAGCGCACTAGGACACACAAATGGATGAAGTGATCTCTTAAAATGGGAGTAGTTTATTGGTAGAAGGTTGGAAATAAACTATGAGAGGACCATTAATGTTTGGCTGAGACTTTTCTTGGTTAAAAATATTTCTTTTTTATGAACTTTTCATCCCAAACTGTAAATAGCACCTGCATATAAGGATAAATGATTTCATAAATCGAAGAGAATAGAGATCTCAGTCATCGACTCCCCATTATCTGGGAAATTGGTAAACCACAAAGATGGCATTACAAATCAATGGGGGAAAGGAAAGACTGTCCAATGATCAGTTTGGGGACAATACAGTTATCTATATGGGAAAAAAATTAAAAGAAGATTCATATATCAGATCATAGGAAAGAAATAGAAGTGACTAAAGATGGAAATTTGAGTAAAAGAATCTAAAATTTTTAAGAAAAACATAGGAGACTACTTTTATAATTTTAAGGGAGGTAATGGTTATTTAAACAAGCCATGAAAGTACAAATTTTAAGGGTGAAATAACATAGTTTGACAAAAAAATAATATAAGCACAGTGAGAAGACAAGTTAAAGTCTAGGAGAAGATATTTTCAATTCAATAGCTGACCAAGGATTGTTTTGCAGAATAAAGAAAGCACTGCAATAAGTTAATCAAGAAAAATATTTTTAAAAAAAGCTCAATAGGCAAAAGCAGCTAAATAATATGAAGAGGTCATTCACAGAAGAACCCTGACCTGGCAACGAACCTATCAAGGTGATCAAATTCATCAGTAAGAGAATGCAAAGGAAATGAAAAAGTAATAAAGCACTTTGTAGATATCCGATCAGCAAAAATGTAAAGTCTGTCAATGCCAAGTACTGGTGTAGGTTTGGGAGAACAGTGCTCAGTACTGGTGGGAGCTTAAACTTTTATCAGGGCTTTGGAAAACAATTTTGCAAGTTATGGTGATGTCTGAAACATGCTTCCTGTAGGACTGAGCAATTCTATATCTAGGTGAACACATGTGCACACCAAATAATACAGCATTAACTAAATTGGAAACAAATATATGATGGCATATTTATATTTTGGGATACTAAATGCCTATTAAAATGAATGAAATAAAAGTTTCAATAGATGATGAAGAAAAGTAGAGTGGGAAAAGTAAGTTTCTGTATCAGACATAAAATATGGTACCATTTATGATACCATAAATATGCTGTTATGGTAATATAAAATAAGCTATTTATGGATACATGTCTATATAGCAAAAGCATAAAAACCTGAGTAGAAGGTATATAGTCCCAATAAAGGAAAAATGGGTAAGGAATTAAGCAGAGGCAGAAAGAACAGATGAAGTGCTGGCTGATAGAAGAACACTTCACTACAGTTGGAGTGGTGTTGCCAAACAAAAATTCAGACCAGAATCTGATGAAGTCCTGAGATTCAACAACAAATTTATAGGAAATACAGAGGACAGAGGAACATTTCAGACCTCAGAATGATGCAATCAGTGAAATTCACACTACGGGTCATTCTATAGATAACTCACTCTGTTTCTTCGACGATAACAACAACAACAAATTGCAAACCAAATTTGTAAGCCAAATAGAAGATATTTAGAAAGATACAAGGGAAAGTTGGAAGAGAGACGTAAAATTCCTATCAAGCAATGTCAGTCTAAGGGCCTCATTTGGAACCCGATTCAAACACACTGTAAAGTTACATTTATGAGACAATTGGAAATGCACATAGTGGCTGAATATTAATGTTATTTTAGGTGTGGTATTGGTAAAACAATCTATTTAGGACTATATAGTAAATAATTAAAGAAAACAGTGCAGAGGTAAGCAGGGCAGTCCTAGTTCTTATTTTACTACAAATTAAGAGTAGGGGACAATCAGCTCTGAACACATCTCTGGAGTGGTCGGAAAAGGCTCGTTCACGTCTTCGTTCATTTAACAAATATGTAGAGAAGCTGTCATATATCAGATAAGATACTCTAATGCACTGAAGATGTTAGTGAACTAAATAGAAGAATATTTCCACCCTCATAGAGTTTACACCCTATGAAGTTAAAAACGGATAGTAAACAAATAAACATGCAAGTAAATATATCATTGGTAATAACTAGTAGATAGAAAAATAAAGCAGGCAAGGGATGACAGAAGGGAGGGTTATTATTTTATACTTGTCAGGGAAAGCCTCACTAATAAGACGCTATTTAAACTGAAAGATCTGAAGGAAGTATCGACATGCCAAGAGCTGGGCGGTGGGCTGGGAGTGGAGCCTTCTAGGCAGAGGAGACCACAAATGTGAAGGATGAGAGATAAGAATCTAGCTGAGGATGATCTGGAAAGAGTCAGTCAAGTGCAGCTGGAGTGCAGCAAGGGATGTGAAGAGTCAGGGATCACAGGGCGAGGTCACGTGGAGCCCTGCAGGCCGAAAGTAAAAACTGCATTTTGCTCTGAATGAGGTGGAGACCTAGTGGGGATTTTCAGAGGAGGTGTGAACACTCTGACTTAAATTTATAAGATTTACTCTTTTGTCAAAACGTGTGACATTAGACCTTAAGGCAAGTGCAGAAGCACGAAAACCAGTCAGTCAATTACAACAATCCATTTGCCCGTTTCACGTCAGTCTCACAATCTCATAACCAAACTTCTGATTTTCTCCCCAGATTTCCAACTCCTGGAGTCTTCCCATTTATTTTACTGGACCAAACCCAAACTTCTTTTTCTTTCATACCCACATAAAATCCTTCAGATTTGGGGGGCTACCTTCAAAGTATATTCAAAATGCAACTTGTTCCTTTCTATGATTATGGTAAAAATACATAATATAAAATTTACCATTTAACCATTTTTAAGTGCATTTTCTATGGCATTAAGTGCATTCATGTTCATCAAGCCATCACCACCATCCATCCCCAAAATGTTTTCATCCTCTCCAACTGAAAGTTGGAAATACTAAATGCTAACTCCTCATTCCCTCTCCCTGCTCAACCCTTGGCAATTGCTATGGTACTTTCTGTTTCTATGAATTTGGCCACTCTAGGTACTTAATGTGAGTGGAATCATACAATAATTGTCCTTTATGACTGGCTTATTTCACTTAGCATGTGTCCTCAATGTTCACCCATATCATAGCATGTGTCAGATTATCCCAGCTTTTCAAAGCTGAATAATATTCCATTTTCTGCATATACCATATTTTGTTTATCCATTCATCATCGATGGACACTTGGTTTGCTTTCACCTTTTGGCTATTGTAAATAATGTTGCTCTGAACATGGATGTACAAATATCTGTGGGAATCTCTGCTTTCAGTTCTTTGGGGTATATCTTGAGAAATGGAGTTACTTAGTAATTATATGCCATGAAAATGCAAAGGGATAGATTATTGGAAGAGAACCAAGAAAGAGTATTGTCCTAGGAGTGAAGTGAAGAAATGCTTCAAGAAATAGAGAGTGATAAACAGTACTACTAAAAGATCAGCTAGAGTAAGAGCCAAGTCTTGCTCATTGGATTTATTGATGTGGGTGTCATTTGTGACTTTGACAAGGGATGTCTTGGGGGAGGAGTAGGAGTAAAATCCTGATTGGCATGGCTTCAAGTCACCATGAAGTACAGATTGGTGACAATAGGACCAGACAACTTATTTTAAAGGGAAACAGAGATACGGGGATGACCAAGATCTTGATTGTGGAATAGGAGTTTTTAAGTGGTAATTGTTCAGGCAGGGGGGAGGGCAGGAGTGGACACAAGTCTGTGATGAGCTGGAGTCTCAAGCATGTGTGGGAGGGTGCTTAGAGAAGGAATGGAAATAGAGGAGAAGAGATACTCTAAACCTGTTGCTTCTGTGCCAAGGACTTTACCTGTTTTAACTCATTTAACCCTCAAAAAAACAAAAAAAAACCCTCCTCAAGGTAGTATTATTATTCTAATTCCTAATTTGCGAGTGAATAAACTGAGGGTAAAACGTTTAGATGATTTGCCCAAAGTCTTTGTTAATAAATGGGAGGGTAGAATTTAAACCAAGGCGGTCTAAACTTCAGAGACTGAATGCATAATCTCTATGCTGGCCGGCTCCACAGTTAAATGAATGCTAGACTAAGGGTATGCTAGGCAACTCTTCCATTTATTCACTCATTGAAGCAGTATTATTGAGCCCTGTTATGGGTCAGACATTGTTCTAGGTGCTGGAGAGACAGCATTAAACAAACCAATCTCTGCTTTCATAGATTATAGTCTAAAAGATGACTGACAGTAAACAAATCAAGATATAACACGTTGAGTTATGTTAAGGGCTATAAAGAAAAAGAAATGGGGGATGGAGGGAGGAGGGGGGGAGGAGAGTCTGATAAGAGTGTCTGAGCAGAGTTGAATGGAGGGAAAGATGAGTACAGTGAAGATTTAGGAGAACATTTAGCTAAGAGCAAGCTGCAGGTGTGAAGGTGGGCAAGGAGTAGTCAGTGTGTCTGGAGTAGAGTGGGTACAGAGAGACCTGAATAAAGTGAGTTCACAGAGCTGAGATGGGGAGAGGCAGGATACGACTGCAACATCGAGTAGATGGCTCAGGACTGACTATATAGTCACACAATGTACATGATTATATATATATATATTTGCATATATATATTTATATGTATATATATTACGACATGTAACACATCATTGTATATCATCACAATAATAACGAGCTTAAGAAAAATTATTCTCGTGCTCTGTGTAGTTAGAATTTAAGCAAAAATATTTTGGAGGAGGTAGGTATAGTACTCAAGGGAAAAGTGGTCGGAGCCTTACTAGGATAATGACTAGAATGGAGAAAGGAAATAGATTTCACCCCAGTTTTCCTCCCCCAGATCTCTGTGTCCCAATTACAGAGCTGTCTTTCAAGTTCTTGGCAGGTCCTGCTGCTTTCCTGCCTTGGACAATGCCTCATTCCATGCTATTCCCTCTCCTTCATTTTTCCCTCTTCACTTCCTCTAAAGCTGCCTTCTGGATTCCCAAGACTAAGTGGGGCATCGCCAATTATAGTATTATATGGTGTGGGGCACCCTTAATTCCTTCTCAGTTGCACTCATCATGATTATAATTAATTATCTAATAATATTTCTCCCAACTGGACTGTGAGATCTTTAAGGGGGCGGGACTAGGTAAGTCTTGTTACCCCTCAGGCCCCAAACTTATTACATGTATAAAACTTTTTTAAAAAGTAGAATTAGATTTCTTCTTTATTTCCCAATACATATATTATTGTAGTTGAAGGGAAGAAATGATTGTTCCATTTGGGGCTCTAAGTAGTTATCAAAATTTAAAATTGTTTTAAAAGACAAATACTTTATACTGTGTTCATTTAGCAAGTTGATGATAATTCTACATGAAGCCTCAACAGTCATTAGGTTGACTAATACAAGAACGTAGATTATCTCATATTTTACAATAAAAATAAAACGTCTCTACAAATATGTTTTTCAAGGAAAACAAGGTCAATGCACTGAAGTGTTGCTTTATTTTTTAAGATTCCAAACTTGTGAAAAATCTGTATTCCTAAAATTAGTAACATACATAATTAACTTAGTGGCACTCTGTGTTTTCATAAAGATTGGTGTGTTACTAAATTATACTGCATTATGTTTGGTTTCTTCAATCTCAGTATTGAAAATGTTAAAAAAATTCTAATCGCTTTTGTCAAAACAAATTCACATCTTTACTATTCTGCATATAGGAGCTAACTGGAAACATTCATTAATCTAGCACTTTGGGATTTTAATTTCCAGATGGAATGATTAGCATTTCTGAGCTTTTTATATTCAAACCACAAAAATAAACCCTTCTCAGGGGTCACTAGAGACAAATAATTTAGACCTAATATTTTGCTAAGTTAACACACTGTACTGTATCATTTAACTCATTTAGAATATTCACCCTGACTCCATATTAGTATTTTTCAGATTTTGCTTATAATACAAACCAACTTATTTGGACTAATGGTATCAATATGATGCATACTAGAGAGTTCCTTTGTATATTTTAATTTTTTATGTATATGACTCCTGTGTTTTTCTGTTTATTAAAAAATTATTTTGTAAATTAATTATATGAAAATACTGGACACTACTGTGTGAAATGGAGTTCATTGCTGCAGTTATAATTCAGATAATTATATTTCTTTGTTAGTTATTTTATTCCCTTCTTTCCAGAAAGTAGTTTGAGGAAACACAAAATCAGATACACTCTCACTAATTAAAGAAATATTTAATATATTTTAAAAGTATTGGTGGAAAAAAGCAGAAAGCAGTAAGGATGTCTTTGATACAAGAATACCCTCATTTCGTTCAGGGGATGCATTCATCGAAATGTGAGGAGTTATTGATTCAATTGTTCATGGGTTCTTGAACCACAGTCCTTATGGAAGCTTCCTACAAGCTCCTTTTCATTACGTCTCCCTTTCTCCCACTTACATGGAACTAGTTTTAATTTTGTATACATCATTCATTTGCTTTGCTTTTTTTTTTAGTGATGTAACCTTATATAAATGTATTCCTAAAGTTGCTACTGTTTAGCTTTTCCTTTTCAAAAAAAAAAGATTTATTTACTTAATTGAGAGAGGGCTGTGGAGGGAAGGAGCAGAGAGAGCGAGAATCTCCAAGCAGACGCCTGGCTGAGCATGGAGACTGACGTGGGGCTCGATCTCATGACCCTGAGATCAAGGCCCTGAGATCACAATCTGAACTGAAACCAAGAGTCAGACGCTTAACCAACCGAGCCGCCTAGGCATCCCATATTTAGCTTTTCCATTTTTGAATACTTATATTGGATCATACCATATTTCTTGTGTGGGACTTGCTTTCCTCACACAATATTTATTGATATACACAGCTGTTGAGTATTCTGTTGTATGAGTCAACTACATTCATTTATCCATTCTAGTTTCTAACTTTTTTTGCTGTTATGAACAATGTGGCTAAGAATGTCTTCTGATGTGCAAGCTCACTAGGATACATACTTGAGAGTTCTAGATTACTAAGTTTTGGAGTATGAAATTGCCGAGTTATAGATGATGTGCCAGTTGAACTTTATTTAGGTGATAAGAAGTTATTTTCTAAAGTCATATGAGTTTACATTTTTATCACTTTTATTTCTGCAAATTCTTGCCAACATTTACTATTGTCAGACTTTTACTTTTTTTAATCTAGCAAGTATATAATTCTGGTTTGCATTTCTTTTTAACTAACGAGGGTAAACATCCCTTAATAGGTTTATTGACTTTTTATTCTGTACATTTCTATCATGACTTTAATAGGGAGCCTCTAAGATATCTCTAGTGACTGGTTTTCATGCCCTTGTGTAATTTCTTCTTGAGTGAGGGCTGGACCTAGTGATTTGCTTGTAACAAATAAAATGTGGGAAAAAATGATGGGATGTCAATTCTGAGATTAGGTTCCAAGTAGTCCATGGCTTCAGTCTTGCTTGTGCTGTCTCATTCTTTCACTCTCTCACTCTGAGTGAAGTCAGGAGCTGTGTTATGAACTCCCAGGGAGGGGCCCACATGTTAAGGAACTGAGGGAGGCCCCTAGTTAACAGCTGCAAGGAGCTGAGGCCCTCAGTCCAACAGACGGACAAGAACTGAATCTTGCCAACAACGAAAAACCACGTGAGTGAGCATGGAAGGAATTTCTCCCTTAGCAGAGCCTTCATTTGAAACTGTGGTACCTCCTGGCACCTTGGTTGCAGTCTTGTGAGAGACCTGGGTGAAGGGCACTGAGCCACGCCTCACCTGGTTCCTGACCCACAGAGACAGTGAAATAATAAATGTTCGTTGTTTTATAACTGCTGAGTTTTAGGGTAATATTGTTATGCAGCAAAGGCAACACGGTGACTTTGAGACTGTCATTTTCTGATGGCTTCATAGGAATTCTTTATATATCCTGAATATAATCATTGTCAGTTCTCTATGTTGCGTGAAGTTTCTCCAAAATTGTAAACACATTTTCTGTTGTGTCTTTTGAAGGAAGACTTCTGATGTAAGTCTCTCTTGTATCTATATGTATCCAAATATCCTGTTTAACCTACGTACTTTTGGGATAATAAGAAATCCTTTCCTAACTTGAAGTCCTGAAGATCCTCTTCTATATTCTCTTTTTATTTTATTTTTTTAAGATTTATTTATTTGAGAGAGAGAGCACATGCACGTATGGGGGAGGGGCAGAGGGAGAAGGAGGGAGAGAATCTTAAGCAGACTTTATCCTGAGCAGGGATCCTGACCTGGGGCTTGATGACCTGAGCTGAAACCAAGAGTCTGACACTCCACCCACTGTGCCACCCAGGCACCCCAATATTCTCTTTTTAAAACTATATAGATTTCCCTTTAATATTAAATTCTTTAATTCACTTGAAATTGAGTTTCGTGTACTATGTGAGGTAGAAACCATTTTAGTTGTTCTTCCATTTGGGAAACTGCCATCCCCTCATTTATTGAATAGACCCTTCCTCACTAATCTGCAATTCCAAATCTATCCTTTTTTATAAATGCACAGGCTTGTTTTGAGTCCTCTATTCTGTTCATTGCTTTATTTTCCCTATTTCTGTGTCAACATCACAGAGTTTCGTTTTTTAAAATTTTTTTATTATTATTTTGTAACACCACAGAGTTTTAATTAGCATAATAAATTCATAGTAGGTCTTGATATCTTCTGGAACAACTCCCCTATCTAGTTCTTCAAGAGTGTTTGGACTAAACCTATCTCTTTCCTTTATCATAGACAATTTAACAACAACTTGTCAGATTACATAAACAAAACTTTTTTTTGTAATTTTTATTGAAATGCCATTGACTTTCTAGATCAGTTTGGGGAGAATTGAAATCTTTATGATAGTAAGAATTCCTGTTCATGAATATAGTATAGCTCTGCATTTATTTAAGTTTTTTCTTCAGAAAAGGCAAATTTTTTTCTAAATCACGTGTAATCCTAAATTGTACCTTCTAACCACTTCTTGCTGCGTGGAATATAAGTGGCTTTGTCATATCCAGTAACTTTTCTAAACTCTTTAACTTAATCTAACAGTTGATCTGTAGAATCTTGACTTTCACACAATCATTACATCTTGGAATAATGGCAGTTTTGTTTCTTTCTAATGTTTGTAATTTGATTTTCTTTTATTGTTTTATTGCACTTATACTAAGTATAGTGATGAATAGAAATAGGGGCAATAGGCATTCTTGACTTGTTCCTGATTTTTGAAAAGAAATTTTTTTTACTATTTCACTACCAGGTATGATATTTGCTATAGGGTTTGTAGGTACTTTGCTACATTAAGTTGGTAGGTACTTTTATATATAGTTTATTAAGAATTTTTATCATGGGGAGCCTGGGTGGCTTGTAGTAACTGACTGAATGAGTATCAGTCTCAAATATGCCACTGAAGGTAAGGTTTTGGTTGGATAATCAATTTGTGCCATTATTGCCTTATAAAATGGAGGACAGATTCTACTTAAACCTATGCAGATGACTCTATTGTCATTAAAGAAAGGACACCAGTAAGAGTTTCTGAATCTGGGGGTTCACTGAGAAGCAGATATCACTTCAAAATGTTTCATTTTAGTTTATGAAAGCAGGCTAATCATGTGTTAAACTCTTTAAGAAGAGAAAGGATTTTTTCATATAGTCATAAAAAAGAGCACTAAAATAGCATTGACAATATTCTAAACAAATAATGATGATAAAATTTTTCTAAGCAGTTCAGTGAGTGCTACTTAATTAATTCTTATCTGATGAGTTAGGGTCAGCTGCTTGGTTTCATGAAGCCTTTTATCTCTGGACTAAAAAGAGTCCAGGAAATCTTGACTCAGTCTAATGGTATGGTCTGAAAGTTGCCTAAGTAATGTCAGCTGAGGAGTTTGTACCTAAAAGACTATTCTTTGAGGTATCAGTTGCTTAGCGTATCTTGTATAGTCCTTTCCAAGAGGCTCTCAGATTGCCTTTTTTTCTTTTTTCAAGTTTTTATTTAAACTCTAGTTAGTGAACATACAGTGTAATGTTAGTTTTGAGTGTAGAATTTAGTGATTCATCGCTTGCATACAACACCCAGTGCTCATCACAAGTGCCCTCCTTATTACCCATCACCCATTTAACCCATCCCCCCATTCCCTCCCCTCCAGTAACCCTCAGTTTGTTCCCTATAGTTAAGAGTCTGTTTTATGGTTTACCTCTCTCTTTTTTTCCCTATGTTCATCTATTTTATTTCTTAAATTCCACCTATGAGTGAAATCACATAGTATTTGTCTTTCTCTGACTGACTTATTTTGCTTAGCATAATACACTAGTTCCATCCACATCATTGCAAATGACAAGATTTTCATTCTTTTTTATGGCTAATATTCCTATGTGTGTGTGTGTGTGTGTGTGTGTGTGTGTGTATACTACATCTTCATTCATCAGTGGATGGAACTTGGGCTCTTTCCATAATTTGGCTATTGTTTTTTTCCCATAATTTGGCTATTGTTGATGCTGCTGCTATAAACATTGGGATGCATATGTCCCTTCAAATCAGTACTTTTGTATCCTTTGGCTAAATACCTAGTAGTGCAATTGCAGGATTGTAGTGTAGCTTTATTTTTAACTTTTTGAGGAACCTCCATGCTGTTTTCGAGAGTAGTCATTCTGTTTGCACTCTTACCAGTTTGCATTGTCACCAACAATGTAAGATGGTTCCCCTTTCTCTGCATCTTCATTAGCACCTGTTGTTTCCTGTGTTGTTAATTTTAGCCATTCTAACAGGTGTGAGGTGATATCTCATTGTAGTTTTGATTTGTATTTCCCTGATGATGAGCATCTTTTCAAGTGTTTGTTAGCCATATGTATGTCTTCTTTGAAAAAATTTTTATTCATGTCTTCTGCCCATTTCTTAACTGGATTATTTGCTTCTTGGGTGTTGAATTTGATAAGTTCTTCATATATTTTGGATACTAACCCTTTATCAGATATGTCATTTGCAAATATCTTCTCCCATTTTGTAGGTTGCCTTTTAGTTTTGTTGATTGTTTGCTTGCAAAAGATTTTTATTTATTTTTATTTTTTAAAGATTTTATTTATTTGAGAGAGAGAGCATGAGTGGGATGAGGGGCAGAGGGAGAAGCAGTCTTCCTGATGAACAGGGAACCCAATGCGGAGCTTGATCCTGGGACTCTGGGATCATGACCTAAGCCAAAGGTAGACACCTAATGACTGAACCACCCAGGCACCCCAGAAGATTTTTATTTTGATGAAGTCCCAATAGTTTATTTTTGGTTTTGTTTCCCTTGCTTCCGGAGACATATCTGGTAAGAAGTTGCTGAGGCTGATGTCACAAAAGTTACTGCCCATGTTTCCCTCTAGGATTTTGATAGTTTCCTATCTCACATTTAGGTCTTTCATCCACTTTGAATTTATTTTTGTGTAAGGTGGTGTAAGAAAGTCGTGTAATAAAGTGGTCCAACTTCATTCTTTTACATGTTGCTATCCAGTTTTCCCAACACCATTTGTTGAAGAAACTGTCAGACTGCCCTTTTTGAAGACATAAACTCAGGTCTGTAATTTACAGCAGAACCTTCAAGCATGCATTGAAGAATATCAAAAGCTATCTAGATGATAAACAATCACCGTGGTTCTTTTATAGCTGCAACTAGTAATAGAATGGAGGAGAGTAATATCTTCTAACTGGGTATGATAGGTCTGTATTTCATTAATATTTTGATCAGTCTTTCCCTTAAAGATAAAAACATAATGTTTAGAAAGAGCACTGAGAAATCTCCTAGGCTTTCTTATAAAGCAAGGCAACTTAACCTAAGAGTGTCTCTTTTGTTTTAACAATTCTTCCCATATAGCTTTTACATTGTGTGTCTAATTAAGAAATATGGTTTAAATTTAGGTTCAATCTTAGGAAAGCAAGTGAAAGTTATCAAAGGGCACATGAGCATTTGATTAAGACGGATAGGTTCGTGAGTGCCAGGAAAACAACACTTGGTTATCAATTTAATCAAAGTAACAAAACACCTAAAAATAACTATAGAAGGAAGGAACACTATTGTAAGGAATCTTAGCTCTTTCACTGAGAAGGAAACTGTTTATTATTAATAGTCAAGGACATGATAAAGATAACATAAAATACAGACATTGCTTCTCATAAGATACAGAATCTCTGCTTTTTATGTGGCTTTCTTAGAAGGGAAAGAATAATCTTTCATATTTAAGGTAAGGGTCATCAAACATTTTCTATAAATGGCAAGGTACCGTTATTTTAAGATTTGCAGGCCCTATAGTCTCTGTTCCAACTACTCAACTCTGTTGTTATAGCATGAAAGCAGCTATAGACAAATGTAAATGAATGAGTTTGGCTGTGTTCCAATAAAACTTTATTTACAAAAACAGGTGAATGGCCAAATATGGCCCATGGGACACCATTTGCTAACCTTTGTTTTAGGTGAAGGAATTAATCAGAAAACCAAGGAAGCAAGTTCACCAAAACAAACTGTGAATTATAGCGCATTCCATAGCTTCTTTTAAGACCTAAGTGTTATAAATCTAGGCAAATAAATTCATGCTCCAAAGATAAAACTTTCTGTAGCATATAAAAATGAGAAGCAAAAGTATTTAAAAATAAATTAGTCTTTGATCAATGTTTCAGTATTCCATCTCACTTAGAAAATATCTACATATCCTAAGAATTACGTGTTAATTTCTCAATTTAACATTAATCAAAGGTTTTAGAAATTATATTTAAGTCAACACATTATAAATTACTATTGATTTAAAAAGTTCACTAGCATGATGATTTAATTTAATTAAATACAAATTTGCAATTTTTTTATAACTTGAATATCATGTAAGAGTGTTGTCAGTGTATTGATCTATAAAAATGTATGAGTTTAGGATTTCCAGATTAACTTCATCTATGTTATAAAAACCCAAGTAACCATGAGAGATGATGGACTCTGAAAAACAAACTGAGGGTTCTAGAGGGGAGGGGGGTAGGGGGATGAGTTAGCCTGGTGATGGGTATTGAGGAGGGCACGTTCTGCATGGAGCACTGGGTGTTATGAACAAACAATGAATCATGGAACACTGCACCAAAAACTAATGATGTAATATATGGTGATTAACATAACAATAAAAAAAACCCAAGTAAAATAAAATGTATGTTTGTACAATACTTAACACTGATAAATCAGGGAAAAACATAGCTATTTACTTTAAAATAAATATTTTAAACTAGTCTCACTTCCAAAATGTTTCTGTGCTAACAATTTCTGTAAGAAGGATTTTTTAAAGTCCAGCTCATTTAAACTATTAGAAGTTTAGTTCTCTTACTGGGAATTTTAGAAATACTTTATTTATAAAAGTGCTTATTTATCTCTATAAATCAACCCCAACAGAGTTATTTTAATTTAAGAAACAATAAGGTAATTCATTGAAAGCTTCCAGAAGTAGAAAAACAATGATATGTGAAAGTATTTAAATATAGACAAAGAGACACATAGGATACCATAATTCATTTGTTGTACAACCTCAGTTATAGGTCAAAACTAAGCACAAACATAAAGACACATTGTTCCATAGATCAAATCCTATTCTTCCCAATGAATACAGAATTTTTAAATCAATTTGAACTCAAAATGGAAATTAATCAAAAAGACTAACAAATGGGATTTTCTTTTCTTTTATCTAACACAGAATATAGATGTTTATCATCATTGAACAGTAATTACCAAATGGTTAGATCAGAGGTTGGCAAATCGTCTGTGGGCCAAATTGGCTTACTGCCTATTCTGGATGTTTCACAAAGAATAGATTTTACATTTTTAAGTGGTTGAAAAAATCAAAATAATAATATTTTCTGACACATGAAAATTTAAAAAAATTAAAACTGTAGTGCCTATAAAGTTTTATTTAACCCAGTCATACTTTTTCATTTACTATGTTTGCTTTTATAGTAAAATGACAGGGTTGATTAGTGGCAACAAAGACTATATGACTCTCAAAACCAAAGATATTACTATCCAGGCTATCCAGGCTTTTGCAAAATTAGTTTGCCAACACCTATGTAAGACTATAGAATAAATTCTCAATCATTTCTACCTCACCAGAGGAGAATAACATCAGTTTGTGCGAATCAGAAACAAAATCAAGACTAATTCAATGCAGGAACAGAAGACGGAAGCAAAATAAACAGTTAAAACTTCTACTGCTGCTTGGGATTAACTCTGAAAATCAAGGAACGTGTTTCTATGGCTTAGGCAGCCTATGAAGTTCCCTTTTCTGTTGAGTTCTGGTAAGTTCACTTTTCTCTGTTAGGTAATTTACTGGACATCTCTGTGGATGACCTCCACACTGTTAGAGGATAATTTTTTTAAAAAATAGAATGGATACAAATGTTTCAAAAATCTTATTGAACTCAACCAGTAAGGCATAAAAACCAGTTCCCTATGGGATCATTTTACATTAACATTTCATGAGATTGATCTACAGCTATCTTTAGTGTGTCTGTGGTGTGTGTGTGTGTGTGTGTGTGTGTGTGTGTGTGTGTGTGTGTGAAATATATATCAGATTTAGATGTCAATGTTCTATTTGATTCATGAAAATTCAGAAGTTTTCCTTTGTGCTCTGAAACAATTCAAGATTAGTATTTGTTTTGACATTAACAATATTAACATTACATAGTTTCCGAAGATTTTGTAGAATTCCCCTGTAAACTATCTGGGCTTGGTGATTTTATGTAAATAGTGCTTTAATAACTTTTTGCAATAGTGCCTATGGAAATTGGCCTATTTAAGCTCTCTATTTCTACTGTGGTCAATTTTACTGAATTGCATTTTATAGAAAATTATCCATCATTTCATTTTGAGTTTCAAACTTAATTTGCACTGAATTACAGAAATTAGTCATACACACATATATGTGTATGTGTGTATATGTATATAGGTATATATGTTTTGAAGGTTATTTTCCACTTATTACCTCTTATTTTGTGTATTTGTGCTTGCTCTCATCTTTTCAAAATTAGGTTAGCTAATGACTGTTTTTGTTAGATATTTTCAAAACCAATCATTGTTATTTCTATTCTTTTTCTGATTTCTATCTCATGAATCTCTGTTTTTATCCTTACAGTTTCGCCTTTTGTGTTTCTTTTGTACACTTTTGTGTTCTTTTTCAAGCTTTTGAGTTAGAAAATAATATATCATTTTTATTTATACACTTATGTAAGGCTGTGGATTTTCTTCAAATCACTACTTTTATTATATCATAGATTTTGATATGTAGTATTTCCATTATAAGTATGTTCTAGAAATTCTGTAATTTCAGGGTGTTTTTTTTTTTCCCTCTTTTATCCAAGAGTTGTTTCATGGAGAGTGGGTTTTTGTTTTTTTAATTCCAGATAAAAAAATAATGTTTTTTTTGGATTTGAGGTATTTTGTTTGGTTGGTTTTAATTTCTATTTTGTTGCATTGTAAGGAGAGAATCTTATTTGTATTGTTTCTATTTTATGGAGACCTCAGAAATCATGAAGCAGAGAATGCAAACCGTGCTTATTATGCCTTATCTGAATTCCTGATCCACAGAATTCATGAGCATAATAAAACTGTTGTTTTACACTAGTAAGTTATGGAGTGGTTTGTTACTTTGTAATAGATAACTGGCACATGGCAGAATGTCAAAAAACTTTATGATTTTAAAGAATAAAATAAATTCATCATTGGATGTGACACTATAGGTCGTAAAATCCAATCAACCCTCTGATGTTTGAATCACTTTGAAACAAAATTGCCAATCATTATTATCCAGATCCTATTTAGGTATCACCAATGATGGAAGTTTACTGATTATAAAAGCTTTCCATAATCAACTGAGAATAATTTTTCTTGCTGGGTTTAGCTAGTAGGATATGATATAAAAGAAAAAGAAAAAAGTAGAGAGACTGAGAACTCACCTATTAGTACAGACCAGACCCAGTTTTTCCAAAAGAGATAGTGTATGTAATTGTGTCTCTAGTTCAATTTTTTTAATCTTTAATAGAGGCAGAGTAGGTGTAACAGCTTTTATAATTTCTGCTTTTATCTTCTGTTCTCTATAAAACAAAGAAAATTTTAAAATGGTACTTTGTTTAGTATTCAATTTATTACATAACTGGCTGTTAAACATTACTGGTCAGAACTGATTGATATTTTTCACTGTTATAGAAATATTTCTTTGACCAGAGAATATGTTAGGACTTATATGATGACTGTTCTTTTGCTTTAAATGAAGTGCAAAAGTGCCATCTGCCACTATTTCATGTGTCCATGGCTGGCTACTGACCTCGATGTCCAGAATATAAAATCTGTGCACCATAGCTGTGCCTCTATGGGGCTCATCATTTATTCAGTGTGAAGCTGTCTTTCTCTTTGCCATCTGACCTCAGTATAAGAAACTGTTTTCAAATGTCCATCATTTAAAAATCTTGGTTGGTGTTGTGGGCTGTTATAGCTCCAAATATCCTGAAGTCTTTGGGCTCAGTCCCTGATTTCATTTCAACTCTCCATCCCTACAGCATTTAGAGCAATCATTAGAATGCACCCCCCATAGAGTTTATGAACTTAAGGCCTTTGGAATCACTCTCAAATCCTCCTGGAATTGACCCGAATGTAATGATTAAATTAGATCTGATCCTATGGACTACAGCGACTCTGTTTTGTGAGAATTCAAATGCCATCCTGGACCAGAGACTTCTGTGAATCTGTATCACAGAAAAGATTCACAAAAACTGAAATGAAATCTTAGGTTTGGAAACATTCAAATTATATCATCTGATATTGATAAATAAATTTTGGAGAATACGTATTTTAAAATTATAATGGTTAATACCATTATTATATAACCAATTTATTGCTGGTTTTGCCCAAGTAAAGAAAGAAAGGAAGAAAAAATAAGAATATAATCATTGACAAGATGAAAAAGAATTGCAAGTTTTATCTGGAAAATCCAAGAGAAAATCCTAAAATAAATAAATTGAGTTTTAAAGCTTTTCTCTTTAAAACTTTTTAAAAATTTGCTATTCATAGCCCATAGGTATACATAGGCAAAAATAAGTTTTAATTTAAAATAGTATGTTTTAAAATATTCAGCAAGAGACCTTGGAACTACCTTGTTTGTGTAGGACTTATGTGACCACAACTGTAAAATTTTCTTGGGAGAGAATTATTGAAGAATTTGGGAAAATGGGAAAATGAACATTATATAATGTTGGCTGGGAAACTAGCATATATAGTATGATCTTAATTAGGTTTACATTATGCCCATGCATAGAAATATGATGAAAAGGAAACATAGGAATTTAACAGCGGTTTTCTCTGAGTTTTAAGTTATTGTTATTTTTCCCTCAAGGTTTTCTAGTTTCAAAAATTTTTATCATAAGTACATATTTTATAATTTGAATACAATTTTTAAGTCATTAAAAATGTCTCTTAACAAACAATGAATCATGGAACACTACACCAAAACAAATGATGTAATATATGGTGATTAACATAACAATAAAAATTAAAAAAAAACAAAGGTAACCACATACTCAAAAAAAAAAATTGTCTCTTAAGGTTTACTGAAATATATTTAACAATTTGAAAATTGATAACTCTAAAATTAGTGAATAAGGTTGTGACCATCTTCTAAATACTATGAGTAAAGATTCATATATTGATATGATTTTTAAGAATTAGAAATGACTGTTCCTCAGTCCCATATTAGTTTGAAGCAAATCCCAGACATCATATTATTTCAACTTCAAATATTTCAGGATATGTTTCTAAGGAATCTTTTTTGAAACAAAACCACAATACCATTATCATAGCTGAAAAGTTTAAGAATAATTTCTTAATATTAAATATGTAGTCAGTATTCAAATTCACTAATTGTCTCATAATTTTTCTTCATAGTTTGAGTCAGAATTCAAATAAAGTACATACATTCAATGTTTGATATTACTCTTCACTCTCTGTTAATCTATAGACTTTCTCAATAACTTTCTTGGGCTTGAATTTTATTTGTTACACAAACTGGGTCTTTATTTTTAGACCTCCCATGATCTGGATTGACAGGATTTTGCTCACTAAATTCTTGTGTGTCATTTAACATATTCCCTGTGTTTCCATAAATTTCTAGTTAGATCTAGGGGCTTTATCAGTTTCACATTTGTTTTCATTTTTTTTCTCTTTCTTTCGTTTTTTCTTTCTGATGTTGGTGACCATTTGTGGCTATTTTAAAATGTTAAATTTTTTTCGTCCTCCCACCATTAAGATGTGGGGTATATATGCTTTCCCCATGAATCTCAGCTTACTTTAGTGATTTTTCTTATAACCAATAGAATGCAGTGGAAATAATGCTATGAGACTTTTAAAACTAGGTCAGAAAAAAATCATGCAGTTTCCATTTAGCTTGTTTTGGGTGCTTACTCTTGGGCAATGGTTCCCTACCAAATGTCCCCAGGGGACATTTGGTCTGAAGATATTTTTGGTTGTCACAACTGAGAGGGTCATACTACTGCCATCTATTGAGTAGAGGACAGCAATGCTGCTGAACTTCCTACAATGCACAGGACAGCTCCCTATAACAAAGAATCATCTAGTCCAAAATGTCAGTAGTGCCAAGATTAAGAAATACTCCTCTAAGGGAAGTCACCTGCCATATGCCATGTCTGATAACTTTGAGATTATCATGCTGAAGAATCCACCTGATACTTTAGTCAGGTCCCATTTAGAGCTCTCATTGAGAGCTAGCATCACCTTTTAGCTACATGAGTGAATTATCTTGGATATTCAGTCCAGCTGAGTTTTCAGATCACAGTAGCCTCTGCCACTCATGGCCTTCAACTTCATGAGAGACCCCAAGTGAGAAATGCCCCTGCCAAGTCCATCCTGAATTCCCTGATTTACAGAATATGAGCAAAATAAAAGATTATTTTAGTCCATAAAAAAATTGGAGTGATTTGTTAAACAGATAGTAAAAGAATTGCTTAAATCCCTTCATAGATTAGGACTTACAAAATGGATATAGTTCTATCCTTCTTTCTTCATTTATTAATTGCAATATTTGTACAAAGAAGAACTTCTCCTGGTTGACTATTTGATTATAGTAATATACAGTTTGTATAAGAAAACCAGTATGAATGCTTAATTACAACCTAGTAAAACTCAAATACATTCATACAAATTTGCAAATGTACCTAAGAAGGGGAGAAAATCTTGAAAGCAAGGAATGGGTGTTGATAGATTATTTCAAAAGAGAATAGTTAGCGTGACATCTGACTGCTCAAAAGTCACAATGGGAAGGCAGGTATCAATGGATGACGGTTTCAGTTTGCTGAATGGAAATAACTGCCGTGATAGAATTCTACAGTCAGTGAAAATATTCAAGATTAAATGTGAAATAATGATCACATTTCAATGAGTGATAACGATAAAAAATTAGAGTGTTTATAGCAGCTACAAAGCTCTGAGCTCACCATGTTATTTTGGTTCCTTTTCTAGTCAAATAAAAAGATAATCATTCCCAGTTTCTCTGACATCTCGGTGGGACCAGGTGACTGAGTTATGGCCAACAGGAAGAGGACACAATGCACTGATTCTAGGCCTAGACATAAAGTATTTTACAGGACCTTTTAAGATCCCTTTTTCTCTGATGTGGCTGGGAGTAAAAGACTAACCCTTAGTCCTAAATTTGCCTTACTTAGAAGTTTGGTTTACTTAGTCATGTTTCTAAGAAACTTTTTAGGACTTCTGCCAAACCCACATCAGACTGTGACATGAGCAAAAAGTACTTTTGTAAGAGTTATGCTTCTGAAATTTTGGGAATGTTTGTTAAAGAAGAAAATAATTTCCCAATTAATACAGGCATTGACAGCTGGTAAAAGGCTGGAAAGCTGTAAATTCATTTTGTATGCTGACAATCCATTTGGCACCCTGTTACCTGGAGCAACCTAAAAGGCAAAGTTTATCTATTAAGAAAGCAGCTCTTGGCAATATTATTGGGTGAAAAAACCCTAGTGTGTGTTGATTATTACTGGTAGTTTTGGATGACATATTATAAGAAAAAAATAGCTTAAGAAAGAACTGGCAGTTTTGCTACCTTAAATAAGAAGTATCCTAAAAAATCCAGAAATTCAGGATCAACATGTTGAAAAAGCTGTTTCTAGATATCAATGTTAAGAGTTGGGATTTTAAAAGGCCACAAGAAAAATAAAAGCCTAATCAAACTTCTTAGTTTGATAAAGTAATTGAGAGCACAGATTAGATTAAGGTATGGTTTTCCCACCTTTCTGTTTCAGATGGCCTTATGGTCACCATAATTATATTGATGATGGAAGTCAGAGGGTGTAGGAAACAAAACAAATCAGGGTCAAAACAACTTTAGGGGGTTACTGGTTTATGAAACTGACTGGAAGCAAAAAGAACTAAGTTTTCTTTGTTTCGTTTTGTTTTAAGATTTTATTTATTTATTTGAGAGAGAGAGAGAGAGGCAGAGCACAGAGGGAGCATGAGAAGGAGAAGCAGACTCCCTGATGAGCAGAGAGCAAGACATGGAGCTCAGTCCCAGGACCCTGAGATCATGACTTGAGCTGAAGGCAGACGCTTAACCTACTGAGCCACCTGGGTGCCCCGAGGACTAAGTTTTTGGAAAAAAAAAAATTGTATTACTGAAGAAATCATAGCCAAGGCTTTGACCCAAGCCAAAGGCTTTTGACATTTTGGGACTCAAAACTACATTTGCCACTACCCCTTGCATAAGTAGAAAATGGACAGTTCGAAAAAAAAAGGAATACTTTCTAATATCCATTTCAAATATGTCAGGCAAGATGGATGGAAATGAAGAACCTTGCAGTAGGAAAGACAAGGACCATAATGGAGGGTGGGCAAGAGTTTCCCACCCACAGAACAAACTCTGGTCTAATCATGAAAGTTCCCAACCCAGGATGGTAGAACTTCCTAATGTCAGATCCTGAGGGATTCCTGCATTGCTATGGACCACTGATTAGTGTTTCTTTAATTGTTTCCTTGTCTAAATGATAATCTTTTATACAATTATGGTGTCCTTGTTACCCCAAAGTATATTGAATATATGGAGGGAGGACAGACAACTGTTCTTTCAGGCCACAGGTTTTAGGAACAAGACAATCTACATCAAATCCTGATAGGGAAGACTGTACATAACCCAGATCACAAAAATCCTCATGATCAATGTCCACCTTGGACGTGGCAGTTGAGATTGGCACTTTCCATGCATTTCTAAGCTAGGCATATTTCCTCTTTTACAGGCAAGGAAACTGATCTAATAAGTACCTTGTTGTTGATTTTTTAAATACTTTTTTCCACTATACATATCACAGAGTATTATTGTTGAATTGTAGTTGAATAATGAAAAATTTGAGGGTATGTATTTTGATGCAGTTTGATATCAATAAATATTAAATTAGTAAGTTTAAAAAATAACTGGTGAGAAATTGAGTTTAATTACCATGAACAAAGTTGAAGTTTTCTGTTTTTACTCTTCAGCCTTTTGTGCTACCACTAGACAATTGTCAGCAAGTCATCATAAGCAAAGCAAAGTAGACTGCAGGTGTTGATAATGATCACTTACAAATTTTCACACTGTTCCAAAGCTGCATTTTGTTACTTATTCCAGATTTAGCTATTTTTATTTTAATTGGTACTTTTTGATATTTGGTATCTAACCAGCTGGCATGGTCCAGCAGGTGAGGCAGAGAAATAGTATTTTTGTCATGGTAAAAATGAAGGCAAATTGACTAATGTCTATCATTGGTACTTGAAATAGGCCACTGCTTCTCTGTTGGCTTATATATTCATAAGATAATGGTTGGGGGTCGGGCGCCTGGGTGGCTCAGTTGGTTGGGCGACTGCCTTCGGCTCGGGTCATGATCCTGGAGTCCCGGGATCGAGTCCCACATCGGGCTTCCTGCTCGGCGGGGAGTCTGCTTCTCCCTCTGACCCTCTTCCCTCTCGTGCTCTCTATCTCTCATTCTCTCTCTCAAATAAATAAATAAAATCTTTAAAAAAAAAAAAAGATAATGGTTGGGGGTCTTGTCCTCTGGGGGGACTTATATTTTTACCACATAAAGAGATTTTGGAAAAACATCCACAAAATAGCATTAGGAGCATAGAAACCCTAGATAGTTTAATACTTGTTGATTTTGATGTTCTACTCATCACTAATGAAATTAGAACTTATTGGTCAAATACCTAAAACAATGCTTGAGGCATAAATGACAACATAATGTACTTACTTCCTGATCATTAAAAAAAATTTGTACATTTACTTTATATCTTCCCTGTCCCCACCCACCTATGCACAAGCTCTTAATACAAGCTTTATACCTAAAATAAGTACAATGTTCTACATAAGAACTTGACACATTGATCTTACAGATAGCATGTACTCCACACATACTTATTAATGATGAAGAATCTTTAAATTATAAATAGCTAGTTTTGCACTGTTATAGTACACACATGTGCACTACATTCCACAATGCATTTTTAGGCCCTTTTAACCATGAGTTTTAAAAGTCCTGCTCCTCAGTTGTTTCATTTTTTCTATGGGGTGTACAAGAGCAGTGGTATTCTCTGATTTCTTAGTTTACTACAAAATTTTGACATTTTACTGCAGGTGAGTTTTTATGCCTTATTCCTTATTCAATCAGTACTAAATGCCTGATTTTTTTAAACTAGCAATTTCCACAATTATAGGAAGGTATTGTTACTAGTGAAAAAGAGCTCCATACATCTTTTGTTTGTTATTATTTGCAAATTGTGTTGAAAAATTATTCTTATTGAGGTACTTTGTTGCTATTAGGATCAGAAGCTTGGACCCTTTCTGCCTGTTATGTATTGAATATTTCTATTCCCCCCAAATTCATATGTTGAAATCTAATCCCCAAAGTGACAATTGATATTCAACACTTTCATACATTTGATGTGGGGTCTTTCGGAGAAATTAGGTCATGAGGGTAGATCCCTCATAAATGGGATTAGCAAAAGAAACTTCAGAAAGTTTGCTAGTCCTCTTTATGGCATGTGTGGAGAATTTGGCAGTCTGCAACTCAGAAGAAGGCTCTCACCAGAACTACCTGACCATGCTGGCACCAGGACTTCCAGCCTCCAGAACTGTGAGAAATAGATTTCTGTTGTTTATAAGGCCCCTAAGTCTATGGTACTTTGCTATAGCAGCCCAAGCTAAGACACTGCTTTTTACTAGGTTATACAATCAAGATCACAACTGAAATTCAAAGAGAGAGATTGTTTTATAGAATTAAGGGAAGCAAACCAGGGTTGAAAAAGTGAAGATCAGAATTTGAGATGATGCAAAGAGAAAATTAGAGAAATATGTGCAAACATGTCTCTATCTATCTATCATCTATCTCTCTATCATATATCTATATGTTTGGATATACAAATATATAAATTGAAATATATATGTGATATTTATATATGAATGAATATTGAATTTAGTCTATAACTGATGGCTGCATACACCTAGTGTTGTGGATTGAATTGTGTGTCCCAAAAAGTTATGTTGAAGTCCTAACTCCCCAGTACTTGTCAAGTACTTGGAACTAAGGCCTTTGCAGACTAATCAAGTGAAAATGAAGTCATTTTCATAATCTGTTATGGTAGATATCCTCATAACAGGAGGAAAGAGAGAAAGAGGAGAACATTCCTGTGAGAATGGAGGCAGAGATTGAAGTGCTACAGCTTCAAGCCAATGAATGCCAGGGATTGGTGGCAAACTACCAAGAGCTAGAAAGAGTCAAGGAAGGATTCTTCTCTACAGGTTTCAGATGGAATACAGCCTTGTAGACATCTTGATTTTAGCTTTCTAGCCTCCACAACTATAAGGATATTATGAAATAAATTTCTATTGTTTTAAGCCACACAGTGTGATACTTCTTTACAGTAGCCCTGGAAAATTATTACACCTAGCTATCAAATATCTGAAAAAGAAAACTAAGTTTGTATAGTTGTTTACTTAAAAGTGTGAAAGTTCATTTTGATAACACTTTTTGTTCCAAATGCATACCAAAAATGGGAAAAATATAAAATAACAATATCAAAAAAACATGGTCTTTCTCAGACACATAGTCAACATATTTTTAGGCCAGAAATGGAAAAAAATGCAAAATTGTTAGGAGAGCTGATGATAGGGTCTTCCTGACTTGAGGTACAGATAGGCAAAAGTTTCTAGGACCTAAGGTACACCCTCAAGAAAGGGAATCACAGTGAGGTTTGCTACTTGAAGCCTAGAGCTGCTTATGGCCCCTGCTGAGATGCAGGATAGATGTAGCCACAGCCTCATGATCAAAAGATGAGCATGAGCAAAGCCACCCAAAAAACCACTAAGGTGAAAACTCCTTTAACAAATTCCAAAACTCACTGTTGATAAAAACTCACAAGAAAACTATAAAGAGAAAAGAATTTCAGACCACTAGTTGAAAACTCCTTTAACAAATTCCAAAACTTAGTGTTGATAAAAACTCACAAGAAAACTATAAATAAAAAAGAATTTCAGAGAGAAAAAGACAAGTATCATATGATCTCACTGATAGGAGGAATTCTTAATCTCAGGAAACAAACTGAGGGTTGCTGGAGTGGTGGGGGGGTGGGAGGGATGGGGTGGCTGGGTGATAGACATTGGGGAGGGTATGTGCTACAGTAAGCGCCAATGAAGGGGAGGAAATTGGAGGGGGAGATGAACCATGAGAGACTACGGAGTCCGAGAAACAAACTGAGGGTTTTAGAGTGGAGGGGGGTAGGGGGGTGGGTTAGCTCCGTGATGGGTATTAAGGAGAGCACATATTGCATGGAGCACTGGGTGTTATAAACAAACAATGAATCATGGAATACTACATAAAAATAAATAAATAAATAAATAAATAAACAAATAAATAAATAAATTAATTAATTAAAAAAAGAATTCCACCAATCTGTCAAAAACCTACAAGACAATGGTGAAGATTTTCATTAAGACTACTCTCATGGCTTGTATTCAACAGTAAAACCTAGGTAACAGTAAACGCAATGACTGAAAATAATCATAGGGAGAAAGAAAAGGAAAGAAATTAGAGAAATGATAATTATAAAAAAAGAGATAAAACTCATCGTTTGTCAATTATATGATCATCTAAATTGAGAATTTCAGAGAATCTATAGACAAATTAGTAGAAAAAACAGCATACAATAGTCAATGAATCATGGAACACTACATCAAAAACTAATGATGTAATGTATGGTGATTAACAGAACATAATAAAATTTTAAAAAAAATAAGCACCTCAAAAAAGTCAATATCATTCCTAATAATGAATATATTAATATTAATTAACAACAAATCGATCAATATAAAAGATCTTTTTTAAAGAATAAAAAGTTGTATGATGTAAGACTGATAGAGTAAAATTATCAGAGATCATGAAAAAAGACCCGAATAAGTGAAAATTTATGTTTATATGTTTATTTTGGGGAAGGAAGTTGATGCACCCCTAATTAATCTCTAAGTCTAATGTAACTGCAATAATATTCTTTTTGGGTTTTCCATGGAATTTGAAAAGTACAACTGCTAAAGCACATGGCCAAGAATAACTAAGACTATTTGAAAAACTGGGATAGTATATTCAACCTACTGGATATCAGGAATTTTAATAAGTGAACAAAAAAGATATTAGCACAGGACAAACAAATAGACCAATGGAATATAAAGATTCTAGAAATTCACACACTCATATATGACAATAATGGATGAGAGATATGACATTAAAAGTGAGTGAGGGAAAAGATGGTAAAGAGTACAAAATACACCACTTTTAAGGATTATTAAGAAGCAGATATAAGAAAAGTTCCCCACCTTCACCACATTTGCTTAAAAGCAGGACATAAATTTGTAAAGATGTCTCTCTTCTCCTGTCTACCAGGAAGGATAGAAGTTAATCACTAGAGACAATTCTAGACCCTTACCAGCCCAGAGATGACACCAGATGACACCAGATGACACCAGAGGAAACATAACACATTTTACTAACTAACCCTTATCTACCATTAGTTTCTACAAATTTTTGCCCTCCCACAATTTGCCACTCCTAGAAGCTCAAAGTTCTTTTCCTTTGTTTTATCACTTCTTTACAAAATAATTATTCTTTGCTAAGATGCTATCATCCCTTTGAGTTACTCATCTCTGAGTACTCCCATGTGTATGTGTGATGCACGTTAATAAACTTTTTGTTTTCCTCTTGTTAATCTGTTTATCAATCTAATTTAAAGGTCCTCAATTGGAAAACCTGAGATGAGTAGAGGAAAAAGATTTTTTCCCACTGCAATGGTATATTAGATAAATGGTGATGGACAATCATTTATCCATGTGCAAAGTTAAATTAGATTCTTTAAAACTTTTCAAGGCAAATATAGAATAATATCTTTATGACCTTTGGGTAAGGAAGGAGACATGAAAAGCATAAATCATAAAAAAATTCTGATATATGTGCTATGTTATAAGCAAAACTTTTTGCATAAAAAGAAACTGTAAACAAAGTGGAAAAACTAGTCACAGACCAAAAGAAGATATTTAAAGGCATGAATGACAACCACAAGTACAACTTCCCAATGAAAATATGCAAAGCATATGAATAGGTCATTCACAGGAGAAAAAAATTAAAGTGGCCAATAAATGAATGAAAAGGTGCTCAATTTCATTAGCAATCAGGGAAATGCAAATTAAAACCATAAGAGAATCTCACCAAAGAAAATAGACAGATGGCAGATAAGTATATGAAAAGATGCTTAACATCACTCATCATCAGGAAAATGCAAATTAAAACAATGAGATCCCACTACACACCTATTAGAATGGACAAAATTCAGAACACAAACAATACCAAATGCTGGCAAGATTGTGGTGTAACAGGAAATCTCATATACTCTTAGTGTGAATGCAAAATGGTTCAGCCACTTTGGAGGACAGTTTGGCTGCGACTGACAAAACTAAACATACGCTTACCATATGATCCAACAATCACACTCCTTGGTATTTACCCAAAGGATTTGAAAACTCAAGCCCACACAAAAACTTAAGCATGAATGTTTATAGCAACTTTATTTAAAATTGCCAAAACTTGAAAGAAATCTGATATTGTGATTTAGTGTAAGAAATACTTGTTTGGTTTTTGTCCCCATTCCTGGCACAGAGCTCCTGAAATCCCTGTAAGTTCCTAAGCGA
Organism: Zalophus californianus; assembly: GCF_009762305.2. Lineage (NCBI taxonomy): Eukaryota > Metazoa > Chordata > Mammalia > Carnivora > Otariidae > Zalophus > Zalophus californianus. Next base: position 103,329,693 of record NC_045595.1, on the reverse strand, counting down.
TAAGAGCACTCGAAGTCTCTTTTGTTCTAATGAGAGGACTCTGGGTGGGCTCCTGGATATCTCTGAAATGGATACTGGTCATCAGAAAGACCAAGCCTTGGTCAGAAGCCTGGAATTTTCAGTCTAAGCCCCGCATTCTCCAGAGAAGGGAGAGGGGCTAGAAATGGAGCTAATGATTGATCACACCTACATGATAAGCCTCCATAAAAATCTCAAACACATACAGTTCAGAGAGCTTCCAAGTAGGGGAATACATCCACACACCAGAGGATGATTCACTCCAACTCTCCAGTGGCAGAAACCCTTTTGCTCAGGACCTTCCCAGACCACACCTATATATCTCTTCATCTGGCTGCTCATGTGTATCCTTTAATAAACTGGTAAATATAAGTGTTTCCTTGAGTTCTGTGAGCTGCTCCAACAAATAATTGAATCCGAGCAGAAGGAAATCATAGGAAACTTTGATGTGTAGTCAAATTGGATAGAAGTTGTATTGACCTAAGAACTTACTACTTTTTTTTTTAAAGATTTTATTTATTTATTTGACAGAGAGAGACAGCGTGAGGGAACACAAGCAGGGGGAGTGGGAGAGGGAGAAGCAGGCTTCCCGCGGAGCAGGGAGCCTGATGGGGGGCTCGATCCCAGGACCCCGGGATCATGACCCAAGCCGAAGGCAGCCGCTTAACCGACTGAGCCACCCAGGCACCCAGAACTTACTACTTCTGATTAGCATCTGAAGTGGGGGCAGCCTCAAGGGACTAAGTTGTTAAGTGTCAGAATTGAGTTAAATTGTAGCACACCCAGCTGGTGTCACAGAGAATTGCTTGGTGTGAGAAAACCCACATGCATTTGGTGATCATAAGTGTCAAGAGTGTGGCCATAGTGTGAGTGTAAAGGAGAGACACACAGGAAGAAGATTAAAGTTTTTCTACACATGAGCAAGATGTCCTTCAGTAGGTAAATGGATAAATAATTTGTGGTACATCTCTACAATAGAATATTATTCAGTGCTAAAAAGAAGTAAGCTAGCAAGACATGAAAAAACATGGAGGAAATTTGAATACATATTACTAAGTGAAAGAAGCCAATCTGAAAAGTCTACATACTGTGTGATTCTAACTGTATGACATTCTGGAAAAGGCAGAATTACAGAGATGGTGAAAAGATCAGTGATTGCCTGGGGTTGGTAGGTGGTTGGGGAGGAGAGGGATAAATAAGCAGAACATAGAGGACTTTTAGGGCAGTGCAAATATTTCATTTGATGCCATAATGATGAATACATGGCATTATACATTTGTTCAAACACACAGAATGTACTGAAATATCAAGAGTGAACCCAAATGTAAATTATAGACTTTGAGTGTCAATGGTGTCAGTTGGTGTCGATGTATGTTCACAGATTAAAACAAATATACCACTTGGGGGCTGTATTGATAATGGGTGAGGCTGTGCATGTATAGGAAATCTCTCTACACCTTCCTCTCAATTTTGCTGTGATTTATATATATATATATATATATATATATATATATATATATGAACTTCCTGCACCTGTCCCTGGCAAAAAATGAAAACAAAACAAAGCAAAATGCCTGACAATGATAAGTGCCAGAGAGACAGAAACTCTCAGGTACTCCTAATAGGAATATCAAATAATCTAAATCTTTGGAAATCAGTTAGGTAACACATAGTAAAGTTGATATATCTCATGACACAGAAATTACAACTCTCAGTGTATACCATGGAGAAACTCTTGTATAAATTAATAAAGAAGCATGTACAAGAATGGTCATTGTAGCATAATTTATAATGGCAAAAAAACAGAAGAAAGTAAACTACACCAATTGGGAAAATAGATAAATCCCGCACATTCATCTAACAGAATAATGTATGGATTTTAAAATAAGCAAGGTGTATATATGTGTGTGTGCGTGCGTATGTGTGTGTGTGTGTATGCCAATGTGAATACATTTTTAAAAAATTAAGTTAAAAAATAAATTATAGAATATGAAGAGATATACCATTTATATAAATTTTATAGTCTTCCAGTATATTATATAATAAAAACAAATAATGTTTGGTACTACAAGATAAAATACAGAGAACCAAAATTAGAATTTTTAAAAGCATCATTAATTTACTTTTAGAAAAACATTTAGAGTTACCAATTATCAGAAGGGAGATAAAATCTTATTAATTAAATGAGAAAAAATAAGGAAAAACACAAATACAATGAAAGATAGAAATCTACAAATAATTCAAACCAGTTTTTCCAAATGCTCTCTCATGAGTTTGTTAGAATTACTAAGACACAGCGTAGCATCTTTTGGGTTTCTTTTTACTTCCCCTACCCACCATTCAAAATGGGCTAATTAGCAGTAAAATGACCAAAACTCAAGAGCCAGAGGGAATGAAAGACCAAAAAAAATCCCTAGATAATTTACAAGCTATATAATCAACTTTGAGGTAATCAGAATTTGATTTTAATAAATACCAGTTAATACAATAAAATTAAATCAAATATGGAAAACTGCTCTAGGGCTGTTCTTTGTAATCAATTTGACCTCTTTGAGTGGCAGACATCCCCACCACTGTCATTATCAGGACTTGGGGCAGGAACTTAGCTGTTATTTGCCTATCTTCCAGTTTTTCAATACAATAAGTACATATTTTATCCATTTTTATGATTTCAATATGGTTACCTGTTTTAGGACACTATAATTACTGTTTTCCACACAATACAGGAGTTATATATGTGTTTGGCATTTTTTTTTTTTTTAAGAATCCTAGGAGACCACTTATGTAATAAAAAATCCCTCTCTCAGCCTAAAAAAATGTAGCAAAATAAGTTATGTCAATGTTTTTTCTTTACTATCTTCTCCATTTATTTATTAAGAAATTTAAGAATAAGCTATCTTAATCATTAAACATTTAAAGCAGTTTTCTGTAGAAAATAATAAAGAATTCTACTAAAAACAATTACCTATTATTGCTGATAAAGTTCAAAGCTGTATTTCTACACATAAGTGTGCATTTTATAGGAGAGATTGAATGTATATTGAAGTGGTTTTGGGGCATTTACAAGGGAGCAGCTCAATATGGTTATAGATTTATGCCTGATAATTATATAGCACTTTATAGTTTTAAAAATGCTTTCACATTTATTATGTCACTGGGATCTTAAAGTAATTCTGTAAGGTTACAAATGCAGTGTGTTCATTTTACAGATGAGGAAATTGAGGCCTCAAAAGCCTATATGACTTGATAAAATCATCTAACTAGTGGGTAGCAGGGCCTATTCAAATTTAGGTCTTCTGATTCTAGATTCAGGGCTTCTTTTATATGCTTGGATGCTTTGTTTTATTATAGGAAGCATAAACAGAAATCTTGGCATTACATGTTAATGTTTTTAAATGTCTTTGATATACCTAACCACTACATTCAGGAAAGAAGAACTGGAATAAGTATTATCATACTCCAGAATTTGAGAGGAAATTAAAGAGATAATGCATGTAGAAAGTTCTAGAACATAGTAAAAATGCAATAAATGTGTGGCAGGGACACAATCCATTGCCTCACCAGTTCAATGGGGTCTTTCAAGCTAGTTCTTTTAGATTCATTCTGGTCCAGGGCTAGGATTCCTCTTTATGCCCCTCCCTCCTCTCAGAGTATCAGAGTCTCCTTCTCTCTCAAGGATTATACAAAAGAGTCTCAGACTGCTCAAAGCAAATGTGTTGATATTGGGGTGGGGGTGGAGTGTGAAGAGGGGACCTGGATAGAGTCTCAGGGAACAGATAAGCATTGGGCCAGGTGTGTGGTTTTTAGAAATAAGCTGACCTTAGGATTCAGGCTGTCTCAGCTTCTTTTTTTTGTTGTTGTTTTTTTTTCCTTCAGCAGGTGAGGTATAGAATCCTTGCTCTAACGTTTTTCCTCCACCCCCCCCCCCCCGCATAACTCCTAACTCTATTCTTCTCCTGACCATGGCATCTCTTGGTTTAGTCTCTAGGAGCAGGGGAAAAATTGTGCAAGAAAATCAATCTGTTTAGATACCGAGACTAGTGAATTTTGAGCATTGTAACAACTAATAATAGTGAACATTTGATGTTTACTATGTGACAGGTGCTATTCTAAGCAATCTATGCATATAATCTTATTTATACAACAATCCTATTTCATATATGAGGGAACTGAGGCACATAGTGGTTAAATAACTTGCTTGAAATTAATCGATTGTCAACTTAGAAGGCTTGAATTTGAACTTCGAGTCTGCCTTACGAGTCTGCACTCAAGCACTTAGCCATGCTCCTTTCAATTAGACAGCTTAACAGGAAACCCTGGCGAGACCTTCAAGTCTAGCCCTTATGGGTGGTGGTGAGGAGGTGGTTCAAAGACGCTTTCAGGGTGAAAATGAAGGAGTCTCTGAGGACAGAATGGGAGAAAGCACACCAGTTAGTATCTCAACATAGTATCTTCCCACAAATGAAAATCAACATTAAGCATAATAGACCATACAGAGAATAATCTCTCATACTAGATGTGATGCTTCCATTAGTTTATCAAGCAGGTGAATAAATCTTTTTCATATTATAATTTTTAAGAGCTTTGTATTTAAACTACATGTGAGTTTTCTATCTTGCAGTATTTGAACAACAAGTTCTCTAATTTAATGTCAAAATCAATTAATAGATTTTTGAAAAATAGTCTCATCTTGATTGATCTCATTTGAATAGTACATTAGCTCTTGTGAGTACTCAGCTTCAGAGTACAGCTTTTCCCCTTCTCTTTTATGTGATATCCCAACAGTCATTTAAGAATATTGATTTTTATTTTTTTGGAGGATAAATATTCAATTAACTTTTGGTTCTTTCTGTTAAATATTTTCCAATTTTTGAAACATTAACTTGCAATTCTGTGTGTAGCTAGATTTTCTTTCTGAGCTAAATTTTAAACCCTCAGTTGAATTTTATATTATACTCCTGTGATAGGCTATGAATTTTAAAGTATCCTAGAGATAGCACATAAATCAATTTGGTAATAGTCTATTGCTTTTGGGATAATTGCATTACTGTTTTGGTGTCGAGTTGTCCTGATGAACAAGAGTCATCTTGTTAGTCATCTATATATTTCAAGCATTAGTAAATGAATGACACAGTGTGGAGTGTAAATTAGAAATGGATGAATTGGTTGCACCAAATTAGTATTCCACTCTTACTACTCTGGCATATGAAATGGTATTTCATAATTCAGAGTCACTCTTCAGAACACTTCTCCTTGCCACTTTCGCTTACCACTTTTATTCCTTTAAATGATTATTGAATATTGATTTTTTAAAGAGGAAACTATAGCATGCTCCTTGAAGTCATTTTTATGTCTTATTTGCCTTTTCAAGACTTCCTCCTTGTTGATATTTTAAGATTGTTTCTTCTTTTTTTCCAAGCTCAAGTTTGCTCATACATCTTTAGGCAAGGGAGTCTCACTAATTATACTTCAGATAGTGAGAATGAATAAGTTTTCCAATGCACCCCTGGATAAATGCAACTTGAAAGTTTTTAAAGCAGTTTTTTTGATGATGTGTGACTATATATAATTACATAATTGTTTTACTTATCCTCCTATTTAAACAAACTAAATACATAATAATCATGTTATCCAATATAAATGTGCAGCAAGTTGTCACTTAAATAACATACTCCCATTGGCCTATAAAGTATGACTTGATTAATAAAAAAATGCTTGTATTTTTGAGTCAATCTCTATACAGTAAAGAAATATCTTTGTTTATCATAAAAGACGAATCTGAGACTAACACTTTCTGATAATTTGGGTTTACAGGGAAAACTTTGTAGTCTATTGTTGGAATAGAGATAACATGTTACTATGGTGAATGTTACTAAGATGTTGATTAAAAAATAGTGATATAATATTAGTATTCATCCAAATGTTAGGCCATTCACTTCAAGATAGACTCAGTTTCTGGAGGCTTATTAATATTTGATGCACTTTAAAGTTTATTCCATATTCATCTTAAGCTCACAGTTTATAAACAAGCACACAGTAGAAAAGTAATGAGATAAATTCTGATGTCTACATATTATTTTAGAAATTGTAACATAAATGAGAACTGCTATAGAACGTTTCTGTGTATTGAATGAAACAAATTCCCCTCCATCTTGGGAGAGTGATGTCATATTAGAGCATTTCATGTAGTGTATTGTGGCAGGACTGGAGGCAGTTCCCTGAAAGAACACAACTATGGCTAAAACCCCAAAGGATGAACTGATGCCCTAATGTGTCTTTTTTATATCTCTAATTGCAGCAATTCTGTGGGTGAAGGGAACAACACACAAAGTGATAAGAAGGGAAAATTGAAGTACTTATGTTTCTAAAAACATCATTTAATAAATTATAAGAAGACTAAAAGGAAGTCAAGCGACCAAGTGAGGAAGCGTGGGTTATTCCCCGGATGGCCCTTAAAAGATGGGGAGGAGAGAAAGCCGAGTGTTGACTGTGGATAAAATATTTACAAAACAAACCCCTTAGGCAATTATAATTGAATATTTTATATTTTGACTTATTCAACTTTTATGATATAATTTTTTTTCTTCATTGAGTTTAATTAAGCCTTCCCCAGGGTCACAAGCCTTAAAGACTTTGAAAAAATAAAGAATTTTGTTTTCCAGGCAGGTTTCCACAGCCCTCTTTTAACTGAAGTATGTATTTTGTTAAAATCTTTTTCCAAGGGATGATGTTCAACATTCTTAAGGTGTATGCTGCTTCATTAAAAAAACAAAAACAAAAAAAGTCTTAATAGTTTGGCAAAGACAGTGCTTTCTGGATGAAAATGTTTCTCTAAAGTTTTTTCACAATGCTGATATTTTTTTATCTAATATGAATAACATCTTCAATACCTATATTTAGGAAACAATAATATTTCCTGTAATGTTTTCCACTGCAAGGTAACTAAATGTATGTGCTTAATATAGGAAAGTATTACAGAACTATGGTTCAGATATATAATCCATATATATGTATTCAAATAATTCAAATAATTCCTTCCTTCCTTTATTTATTCCAATTATTGGTTAATTCATTTGTCTGTATATTCATCCATCCCTTTGTTCATTCATTCATTCACATAACAACCTGCCATGTGCCACTTATGATGATAGGAGATGCTTTCCTAAAGGAAATAACAACGAAGGAAGGAAGGAAGGAAGGGAGGGAGGGAGGGGGAGGAAGGAAGGAAGGTAAGAAGAAAGAAAGAAAGAAAAAAGAAAGAAAGAAAGAAAGAAAGAAAGAAAGAAAGAAAGAAGAAAGAAAGAAAGAAAAGAAAGAAAGAAAGAAAGAAAAGAAAGAAAGAAAGAAAGAAAGAAAGAAAGAAAGAAAGAAAAAGAAAAAAGAAAGAAAGAAAGAAGAAAGAAAGAAAGAAAGAAAGAAAGAAAAGAAAGAAAGAGAAAAGAAAGAAGAAAGAAAGAAAGAAAGAAAGAAAGAAAGAAAGAAAGAAAGAAAGAGAGAAAGAAAGAAAGAAAGAAGAAAGAAAGAAAGAAAGAAAGAAGGAAAAAGAAAAGAAATCGAAAAAAAAAGAAAGAAAGAAAGAAAAAAAGAAAGAAAGAAAAAGAAAAAAAGAAAGAAAAGAAGAAAAGAAAAAAGAAAGAAAGAAAGAAAGAAAGAAAGAAAGAAAGAAAGAAAGAAGAAAGAAAGAAAGAAAGAAAGAAAGAAAGAAAGAAAGAAAGAAATATTGAGATTAGATCTCAGACAGACGTGGAGAAGTAGGAGGAAAGGACCACACTCTCCAGCTCTTCCATTCCCCCCAGAATCCAAATAGGCCTAGAAATTCAGTGACTAGGTAAGGCTCTCCTGATTAGCACTGGAAAGAAATATAGCCATAGCGGGATATAGGAGAGTAGGTAAAGAGAGAAACTTGTTATTTTTAAAATAAAATAGGTCATATTTATACCACACATATAACATACTATAATAGATTGCTTGGAACAAAGTGCATAGATCGAAAGGAGATTATTGGGGTCAGCATTTATGTGTTTACCTAACTGTCTTGTTAGGAAACATCACCTCCATCAAGAGCAGTATCTTCCCTGTCACCTTGGTGCTGCCCAAAAGTGTTTTTAAAAAATAAGGTTATCGCCACATTTATTTTAATGATATTGATGAGTTTTATTATCAGTCACTAGGAAGATAAAAACTGGCTTATAGAAAATAAGTCATAGAGGGCTTAATACACGTTAAGAGTTGGCTATGATGAGCAATCTGAACATGATGATTCTACCAGTTACATGTACTTTGGGTGTTTCTATATGCATCAAAACATCAAAAACTAAAAATTCTGTTAATGCTGGTTGGTTTTTTTCTTTTTAACTGAATTGATTATCTTTTCTCCCCCCTTTATAACTTTTGTGAGAAACTCAAGATCTTTTTACATGTAGTCAAAAGTATTGAATATATAGGAATAGAATTCAGTTTTCTGGGTAATTTAAAATATATATTTGATACTATTATTTATTAAAAGATCACCAATGTTCTTTTTTTATATTTATTCAACAGAGTATCCGACTCTTGATTTTGGCTCAGGTCATGATTTTGGGGTCCTGGGATAGAGCCCTGCCTCCTGCTCTGCACTCAGCGGGGAGTCTGCTGGAGAGTCTTTCCCTCTGCCCTTCTCCCCACTCAAGCTCTCTCTCTAAAATAAATTAATAAATCTTTAAATATATATACACACCAATAGTTGCTGACTGGAAGTTCTATATACGGGAGTATACCACTTACTAAGGCAATCACAGCAGTGTTGAGGATAAGATTGCTGAGTCTCGCCTTCACAATTATCCACACACACTCACATATTTGACTATGTAATTCCAACTCTGTCTCTTTTTGTTATTGTAGAGACACAGCCCAAAGTATATTTGCTTTTGATGAATGCTCATGTTTTTTCCTGATGTAATGAGATGGAAGTAATAGTAGTAGCATTCACAGGTGTAGGTGGTAAACTTTGTCAGCTTAGCATTCAAAAAGCTATCTATTTTGCATATATTATACATATACTATATATAAACATATACATAAGTATATACTGACACATATGCATGTATATACACACGGAAAAATATTTATAAAACAGTTATCATCCCTGTTTTACCACCAATAACAATGGCAGAAAGTGTTGAATGTTTACAGTAAACTACTTGTTTTATTCTTTCTTTGGGTAAAGTGTTTTTAGACAGTTTCCTATCCTCACTCCTCTCACATCTGTCAATGTCTTTTCACTTAAAAGAAGAAAGACCTTTGCTGTTCAAATTATAAAGTTAATCTCTGGACAAAGGTAGTTCCCTGGGAAACGTGAGTTTTAACACACTCACATTGTAATAAGAATTAACACAAGAGATTAATCTTTCACAAATACACACACAAAATCACAGACACACACACGTACCAGAAATACCTGTATGTGAAATATACATATATATTTTATACAAGCATTCCCTGTTGTTCTTCTGACCCTCCTGACATATCCAGTAACTTCCTCATTGGACACTGAAAATAAAGTACTATAAATCAAACAACATAGACTTGAGACTTGATTTCTTTTTTTCTTGTGAGATAGCCAGCCTCCCTCTACGGAAGCTGTTCTAAGGTCTTGTACTATAGCTCTGTTGAAAAATTGCGCTGGCTCGCCAAATATCTTAATGACTTTTCTCTCAGCAGTTGGTAATGGTGAAATGTTATTCTAGTAACCATAATGTCTCTCATAAAACAATTGCATACAATATGTACTGTACTTCTATTTTAGTGAGCTCTTCTGTCAGAATAGCAGTGCCAGTAACCATTTAGCATTTCATAGCAAAGTGCTTACCAGTCCTTCAAGTGTAATATTGCAGAAAGAGTGAAGAAATGCGTGATTAAAAACATTCACTGAGAGTGGACCATTTAACGCAACCCGACGCTGCAAAATAAACCAGCCTTCACATATGTAGGCGCCCATCATATAAATGACAGTTCTATGTGGTCATTTAATTTTACGATCTCAATTCTCGCATATATTGCTCACATAAATATAGTGTTCTCCTGCAGGGAGGTCTGCTGGGTGTTATAAAATCAGTGAGACCTCAATGGGTTCAAATGGACATCTTTTATAATTATTGCTATAAAATTTCTTGACAATGCATTTTGTTGTCCAATGGCCAAAGGAAATGATTTTCCAAAAGAATGGGTTTCAACAAAGAGAGTAACAGAGCCTGGGAATTTGTTCCTGTTCACCCATATTTAAATTACCTTAGTTACTCTCACCTATTGGAGGCCTTCTTGCTCTTTGGAATAAGGTCTTACCATGTGGATTCCAGTTAGAGGTGGGCTAGGTTTGAATGATTTTCTGGGGTCATGAGGCAGTATGGAATATCCAAAGGGAAGGATTAATTTGCTGTTAAGTGCAATTAAAATCTATTTACAGGGAACTTTTTCAAGCACTTGGAAAGGTAAGGAAAGGGTAGAGAGAAGAGTTCCATAAACTCAGGATTAGAAATAGTTTGGAGAAAAGACTCATCGGCACTGGAAAATCATTCCAATAGTATTATGCATTGCTTGAAGGACTCTATTCCTTTTTTTGACTTCTTCGGGGTCATATAAAGAATTGGATATGACAGGTTTTCTCTGCAATATATTGGGATATTTTGATTACCTATTGGTTTTTGTCTTTCCTCTGGGATAATAAATTATAATTATTATTGTTGCCTTGTGTGACAAGTGTTTAATGGCATACTAATTGGATTTGGGTATTTGTTCCTATGATCATCCTGTAAGTACTATAGCAAACTTATTGTTTACATGTCTGTTTAGAAATCCAATGAAATATTTCCTATTTATTGTGGAAAAAGAAATGAATTTCTTAATATATTTTTAAATGTTAAACATTAATGAGTTACATTTGTTGAACTAGAAGGAAGGGGAGTGAGCATGAGCCACGATTTTACCCTTATGGAGAATGCAGAAATGCAGAGCAGTAGCACAAATGGAGAAAGCATATCCTGAGGACATTCGGGCTTATTTTTCCATAGGTCATCTCTATGGCCACCTGTAGGGCTCATGTGTTTTTGCCTCTACTGCTTTCAGTGCTGGTCTGACAGCAGCACTAATGTTGGGATAGAGATTTAGCTCTCTTCCACTCTCACTTCTGAAGTGTAGGCATGGTTCTGCCTTCACATGTGGGGTGGTGGCTGGGGGGCTGGGGGGCTGGGGTTATATATCAGAAGGTAAACCAAACAGGGAATCAACATTCCTCTCATCTCAGAGATTGGTTCAGACAGGACAGATAACCCAGTTCCATTGCGAAAATCCTGGGCTAGTGGATTTAAGATCTTTTATAAGACAACTGGGAAAACAAAATAAAACAAAAACAAAAAGAAAAAAAACAAAAATAAAGCTGGTTTGGAAACTGACCTTAGAGCTGTGAGGGTGGGGAGCTCTGTTCCTCCCATCTCACCACCCAGTGTCACCAGAGACTGAAGTTTCCACATGGAAAAGAACAGAAATAAACCAGAGGCAATGAAAGACCAGATTTTGGATTACCATTTGAACCCTCCAGATAAGCTTCTTCACCAAAGTAAACTTACTCCAGAAGATTTTAACTAAAGTAAGTTGAGCTGAGTTTCCTGAAGTTTGCGACTGAGAGAGTCCTAAGTAATCCATATGTTTTATTCTTTAATTTTCTTATGAAATCACTAATCATCACCCTTTTATTTTTTTGCCTAAGGTCATGCAGAGTCATTTTTTGTCACTTATAACCAAAATAGTATGAATGAACTCTTCTTTGCTGGAAGCAGATTCTACTATTTTGATTTTTACTTCTCTTGTGTCAAAGCTATCAACTTACTCTTTCATTCAATTATATAATTGTACTGATACAATTGATATTTGAGTGTCTTCCATGTGATAGACACTATTGGTGCAACAATAAAAAACACATTGTCTCTGTCTTCTTGAGGTAGAAAGCCTAATGATAGAGAACATCATTAAAGAAGCATTTAGGATAGCAGTATGAGAGGAAAAGTACACCAAGTTTTTATAAGGACTTAAAGGAAAACTGAGCCCTCACGTGGGAAGTCCAGGAAGGTCCCCTGAGTGAGGCACCATCAAACCTGAGGTTTGAGAGATAGGCAGGATAAATCCAGAAAGGTTGGGGGCAAGACAAGAAGGAGGAGAATTGGAAATTCCAAATTCCAGAGAAAGCATGATGACTTAAGGAATCACAAAGATTTACAAGATGGCTCAAGCTTAGAGAAAGGGGCACAGCAAGGGAGGTGGTTTAGGAAATTTTCAGAAAATTTGTCTTCTGTTATTTTCAAATATTTTTGTCTATTTAATTTGTTCTTTTTTCAGTGCAGAAATTATACATGCACTGACTCTCCTTTGACTCTTCCATAGTTATTTTGCCTCTAGTACTTTCCAGTTTTGTCCCTTTCTTTTCTAGAGATCTTTGTTTCATTTCATGTGTGTGCTTCCGCATGTGTATCCTTTCTGACTTGGCATCAGGGTGATGTTAAGGTCTGCATCTGGGTTTAGCAGGGGAGGAACTTTTCTTGGACTTTGAGTCTAGGACAGATGCTACAAGTACTGCCAGCCAATTTTATCATCTAGAAAACATAAGCCTCTACAAAGCATATCCTTGTATGTACAGCTGCCTCAAGAAATACATGAATGAAATGTGATTAATTGTGTCTTCAAACCAGACACTATCTAATGGGGCCCAATTTTCACCATTATTTTTACGCCCAACATGCTGGTCCAACACAGAAAAGTGCTTTATAACAAATCTTAGAAACATATTATGTCAGTGATTAATGCCAAAAGCTTCTGCCTCATCAACAATTATCCAAATCATTAATTTCCCTGATTTGACAAAAGAATAAGATGTAAATCAGATATTTAACTAAAGCATGTCTTTTTTTCCATAACAGAACTCTCCTGTGAACACATCTAATATTTCCCTTTGCTTAGATCATTTCAATAAAGAATGCACTAATCTTTTCCTATACTGATGACTCTTTTAATTGCTCTAAATATTGGAAATTAGGTCATACATGATTAATTATAGAATTTTGTAATCTTTCTGTATTTAAGAATAAAATTAATTTTTTTTCATTTCTTTAAGAAAGGTAATTCTTTTCCTGGTATATATATTCACTTGATTTTTATGTAGGTTGATAGTCTTCCTATGCTTCTGCAAGATTGGCTTCTCCAGAAACAGACTCTGAGATAAGGATTCATGTGAAAGTAATCGGTTTGGCAAATAATCTAAGAAAACAGTGGTAGGAAAGTAGGGAAGTGAGTCCATGAGAGGAAGAAAGCCAATACAGGTACATTAGTGAGCAGATTGCTGCTGTTGTCAAATAAATTTCAGTCCTGATGGAAGCCTCTAAAAGGACTGTGCAGTTCATCCCTGAGTGTTGTTGTATTGGAGGTACTAGAAAGCTGGAATTTGTATCCTTCAACTCTTATCCATCACTGGTTGAAGACCATTCCTGGGAGAGGAAGGGGCAAGGATTAATCTTCCAGCATTTCCAGCCTTTCCCATGTTGTGTCTGAGTATGCTCCTTAGCACTTACCCAGCGTTTGGGCTCTTGCGTTAAGAAGCTGTACGAGAACAGTAGGTGCTGAAGGGGAATGGCAGTACAATGACAGGGTGTGCTATGGACCATCCCTTGTACCCTTCAGATTCACTCATGCTCCACTTCAATTTCACTATGTTTGGTCACTGATTCTTTAAGATGATGTCCAGTTGTTGTTTCAAAAATAAAATATCCTTTAAAATGATAGAAAATGAAGACAAAAATAGGGTTGTTTGGTTTTGCCTACTGCTACAGTTGGTCTCTAGGTCATAATTTGTATCTCACTCCTTTACAATCTATCCAATCTTTATTCCCCCTCACTCTTAGCCAGCACTTTTCCTGGTCTAGGTTGTTTGCCCAGTGGGTAAGTCAAGCCTTCATTCCTTAGGGGTATACTGGTTACATTCCCATGTTAAGCCATGGTTACCATAATTATTAATTTCCAGTTATTACCAGGCACTGGAACACTAAAAGCTATGTCAGTGAATCCTCTAAATTCTACATATATGCCTTCTTGCCCCTTTTATGTAGCACCAACCTATTTCTTCATGATTGTCAGAATCAGTTACCTTCACAGTACAATATTTTTTTGCCTACTTGGCTACCACCATGAGGACCCTAAAATGACCAGATGAAGGGCATAGATTCATATTTAGTGGAACCCTACTGTATCTCCTGGGAAAAAAAATTTCCCACCCTGGGAACCAGGAATTCTAATCTTGCAGTCCCTAAAATTTTAGGGACAGGAAGTACACTTTAGCCAAATAGTCACTAGAGTGATGGCAAGAAGAACCACTGCTACTTCCATCCTTTTGTTCTCAGATCATTGTATTTCAACTATCTGAGAGACACAAAACCATGTAACAGCCATTAGTTGAAAGCATGTCTCACACTTTAAAAAATAGCATCCCAAACTTGCAGATGCCTCAGCTGAGACTTTAAGAGCCTATCATGATGTGCTATATGATTGAGTCAATGGGTCCTATGGGCCTTTACCCATTACCTCACCTTAGATCCAAGGCTATCTCATTGAGGGTCTCATGTTAGTAGGTCAGGCACTCTGTGAGATCTCAAATATAATGCTAGAGAGGAAGGGAAGGCAAACCCATAGCCAAAACACATATCTGTCCTAGTAAAAATGAAATACTGTTACCTCTTAAGGGGAAGGAGTACAGTGTAATCAATTTGCTATCAAGTGGCTACTTGGTCTCTTTAGAGAAGCTCGTGTATGGGTAGGCAATTAGTACTCAGTGTTGACCACTATTGCTTACGGATCAAATATTCACCAACCACAGTAGCTACCTTAGCCTTGGTGAAAGGAAGCTTAGGATGTGGGATAGATGGATCGCCTCCTCTCTTATCACCATGGCTCCTTTCTTCTTGATCCCATTGAGTAAGTGCAGGAATGACCAAGGACCAAGTCTGACTCATATCTATTATCCAACTCATTCTGTCTTCCTAGTGTTTTAAGAACTTCCTTTGTTATGGATGCTTTCTGAGACATAAAAATCTGTAGACTTTTTGCCCACTCCAATAGGGTCTACCACATGCCTCTTTCTCTGATCCCTTGGTATCCAATAAACTCAGCTCCATCTGTCTAAGTCCCTGATCAATAAATCAAGCCATTTTCTGTTTCCCAGGAATCTATATATATCCTGATGTCAGGCCACTTCTTCTTACCAAAGAGTTAATTGTTAAGTATATTGCTAGAGGATTTCCGCCCCCCCCCCCCCACTGTACATTAGGGCCACCCATGTGTGGAGCTGTACTTGGTAGATATCCATTTTTACCTTCTATGAATATGCTGAGCTTACTCATCTGTGAACCAGGCCAGGGTTTATCTTTTTGTCTTTTATAATTGGTCATAGGGAATTCTCCTTACCATGAGGCCATAGGGGTGATCTGAAAGGGAGGACTCAGAGCTACAGAGGTAGGTGGCAGGAGGTATGGGTCACCTTTTCATGAAACTTATGCTCCACAGACTTGCTGGGGTCTGAACCCATCCCCCAATAGCAAGTATAGTGCTTTGCCACTGGGGCCATTCTGTGACCTAACCTCATTAACTCTGTCACTATCATTCTGAAAATGTGCCATTACTGCAGACCCCGTGCTTTCTAGTGGAGCTTAATAAACAGAATTACTTCAGGTGCTATGGGAGCAGCAGCAAGAACCATAAGCCGTCCTTATGGTCACACATTTTCCTACCATTCCTCTCTGTTCCCAGAATGGTACCTAGCTGCCTACAGCATGAGAGCCCTCTGGCTGGGATACACCAAGGCAACTTCCCTTCTTCTTACCCTCCTGGAATCTCCCTATCTTCTTCTTAAGGAGAATCCAGATCCAAGGCCCAAGTTTGCATGCAAGAGAACGTGTGGGCTTAGGTAAGGAGAAAGAACAAGATTGGGAGGCCTGGCCCTCATCTCCAAATGAGTTGCAGGGACTCAGACCTTTTTTTTCCATCAAGGGAGCCAGTCCTGTTGGGTGACCCCCAAGACCTGGTTCTCAGAGTAGAGGAAAGAGATTGAGGGATAGGTGAACAGAGTCCCTGTTGTACTCTAGCCAGAGTGGTCTATGTCTGTGTCTGCCTGTGGGGGTCATTTTCACATTCTCTCTCTTCCTGGAAGTCCATTTTATATAATAAAATTATATTTCTATTAATATAAATAATGCTCTATTGTTAAGTAAAATACAATTTTTTTGCAATTTGTAAGTATATGTTGTTATTCATCTCTATCACTGCTATCCCATTACACAAGTAAAAAAATATTCTTAAAGGAAAACTTAATATTTTAATACCTTTAATGGCATGTTTTTCCTGCTCTTTGAACAAGGGGCCCACATTTTCATTTTGCACAGACCTCTGAAAATTATGAGAACTTCTTGATAAAATTCAAAGAGCCAGAGAGGGAGGGAGGAACTGAGGGAAAAGGAGGGAGAAGAATGGAGGGAGGGAGAGAAGAAACTTCAACATTAATGACTAACATAATGGTAAAAATACGTATCATATATGAAGATTTTTATGACACTTGTGAAACAAGCTAATCACAATGTCAGAGTTAATTATTGCTAATAACAGTGGTCGTCACTTTGTGGCCTTTGAGATTGACTCTGTTAAATATCAAAGGCACTCTGTGTGTTTGTCCATTTGTATTCAACTGAGGTTTGATTTTGATATCATTTATCTGACACTTTTATTAATTGCTTAACTTTCCAGAGGTTGAAGCCAAATGTATTTGCCTTGGAAGCAATGGAAACAAAGTGTTCACTAACCATAGAAAATGTGCATCATGCTCTGCATTATATTAAGGGTACCAAGAAAAGCTTTATTTATGCAAGAATATAGTTGGAAGCAAAGTGAAAGTCAATTGCCTTTTTTTAAATGGAAACAAGCCAAGTGTAATCAATTATACTTGGACATTTTGTGAAAGCAATTCTTTCTGTTGTATTAATAATAGGTGTACCACAGGAAAAGGACTGCCAGTCAGCAAGATGTAGAAAGTATGGTGAATAAGCTGAAGGGAAGGTTATGAGCTGCACAGTGGCTAAGTGGGCAATGTGGGTGTTAACTCCCCAATAATTTTCCAAGAAGGGGAAGAAAGGTGGTAGAGAGTAAGGTCAATCAACGGCTCTTTAAAATGTCAGTAAGTTAGAACGTGTTCCAACTCTTTGAGGAACAGGACAGAGTTCACTTTTTATCTTTATGGTTCAAGATACAGAAGCCAGAACTTATAAAGTGAAGTCCTTTTACTCTTTTTCCTCTTCCTATGATTTTCTCTCTCTGAATTTCTTTCACATTTTTTATTAAGCAAGGATCTCCTGCCAGTAGGTCTCATTTTCCTCATTTCTTCTGCCCAACTGGCTTCAGTATTTCTTTTGAAACTCTGGTAGTGGAATTTGATCTGTTTTCACTACTGTGGGGAGGGGCGGGGGGGGGGGACTCTCTGGTTCAAATGGCTGGGGGCATGGAGTTAACTGGCAACAGATTAACAAGAGAAAAGACAAAATGTATTCATTCACATATGAGTGCATAAAAGAAATGGCTCCCTGAATAGCTAGAGATAGGGATTTTTATACCCACTTCACAGGGGAAAGGGAGCAGAGAGACAAGGCTTCTATAGGAAGAATAATTGGGCTTAATAGGAGGATGATAAATGGGTTTTTAGGGAAACAAGTGGAAAGTAATCATAATGTTTGTTTGAAATTTCTCATCCCAGTGCCAGTGGTCCAGCTCTTTTCTCTCTATGAAACTGCTCCAGAAAGGGGACTTACTACAGCCTCACTCTCTAAAGATTCTCCTTTTAGTCAGATGAGGGAAGCTCCAGAAAGGCTGCTTTTTGCATTTATTGCATCTCAAATGTCTTCAATTTAAAATCATCTTCATACAACTCTGAGGGTCTGAGTGGATCCCCACACTACCAAAGACAAAGAGCTTAAGGCAGGAGGAAACTGGAGAATGCCCTGACCAAGGATCCTGTTGGCTTAAGCAGGTGACTATAAGGAGTTTTCAGATGCTGTAGAGCAGCAGAATATGACACCTCAAATATGCCAATTTGGTATACTGGTCATTTTGAACTGTAGTCACTTCAAAAACACCAAATGCAAGGAGAGTCTTTCTCTGAACTCTCCTTATCTGCCTAAAGACAGGTGCTCGAAAAGGAACTCAATTGTCATAGATCCCTTCCAAAGAGGTTCATCAATGAAGATTGACTCTTAGCACAAGAGAGGAGACCAAGACAAACTGTCATAAACCATCATATCTCCTATCCATTCTTCTAAGGACTCATTCATCTTTCCTAAAATAATTTACTCTACTTTAAGAGGCCCACATCCCTCCTTCCCCTTTCCCTATTAAAATGGTATTTAATTGAATTCTAAGCCACCTTGGGGAGTCATTAATTTTTTCCTGGGTATCTCCCATGTACACATGAGGTATACATGTCAAAATTCAGTTTGTTTTTCTCTTGTTAGTCTTTTATTGCAGGCATCTCAACTAAGAATTAAAAAGGGTGGAGGGAAATTTATTTTTCCCCCTCTACAATGTGTTGGGGCAGTAAAGAGAACTGAACTCGAATGCAGAGAAGTGTTTTAGAAAACAGAACTAACCAGTCGACCACATAGACAAACAAAAAAAGCAAGACTCTCCCCCAATAAAAGGACAGATCTTTCTCAACTTATGATGGATTACATCCAGATAAACTGATTATAAGTTAAAAATAGCTTAAGTCAAAAAAGCATTGAATACATCTAATCAACTAAACATCATAGCTTACACTAGTCGATGTTGAGTGTGTTCAGAATAGTTGCGGTAGCTTACGGTTGGCCAAGCAAAATCATTTAACCCAACACTTATTTTATAATAAAGTGTTGACGATCTCATGCAATTCATTGGATAGTGAAAGTGAAAAAAAGAATGGTTCTATGAGTACAGAATGGTTGTAAGTGTATTGGTTGTTCACCCTCATGATCACGTGGCTGCCTAGGAGCTGCTACTCACTGCCTAGCATCATAGGACAGTATGGGTATCACTAGCCCACGAAACGATCAAAATTTAAAATTCAAAGTCCAGTTTCCACTGAATGCATATCACTTTCACACCATCATAAAGTCAAAAAACTGTGAGTCCTAGGGGCACCTGGGTGGCTCAGTCGCTTAAGTGTCTGCATTTGGTTCAGGTCATGATCCTGGCATCCTGGAATCGAGCCCTGCCTTGGGAATCCCTGCTCAGCAGGATGTCTCCTTCTCCCTCTTCCTCTGTCCATTCCCCCCTCCCCCATTTGTACTTTCCCTCTCTCTCTCAAATAAATAAAAAAATGTGAGTCCTAGATTTCCCTTATTTATGTCATTTCCTCTGTTTCTGTCTTGCATATCCATAGGAGAACTTGAGCTGTGTAAAACAGATAAATCTGCCTTCATAGATCAAAGAAATACCGTTCAGACCTACTTAATAATTTGTGTCATTTCACCTTTTATTGTTCTCAGTGTTCAAACAGATGGCTTTTTGCAGAAGCTAATTAGTATTTGATAAATGCTACAAACCAACCTTGTAAATAGTGATGCTCCCAGGTACATACTAATTTATGCAAGGTGAAAATTCAAGAGCCTAAGCTGTCCTGATTTTCATACATCTCAAGGAAAGGTGATGTTATGTGTTAAACTGCATTCCCCCCCAATATTATGTTGAAGTCATAAGCATTGGTACCTGTGAATGTGACTTTATTTGGAAATAGGGTCTTTGCAAATATAATCAAAGTATGGTGAGGTCATAGTGGATTAGGGTGGGCCCTAACTCAATATGACTGGTGTCCTTGTAAGAGGAAGAGAAGAGACACAGAAGAGCTCTGGCCATGTGAAGACAGAGGCAGAGATTGGCATTATGCTGTCACATGCTAAGAAATGCTTGCGGCTACCAGAAGCTGAAAGAGGCAAGGAAGGAGCCTCTCCTAGAGGCTTCAGAGGGAACATAGCTCTACCAACACCTTGATTTCAGACTTCTAGCCTCCAGAGTGTGAGAATAACTTTGTGTTGTTTTAAACCACCTGATTTGTGATATTTTGTTATAGCAGCCCTAGGAACCTACAGGTGATAAAACAGTTTTCTTTCTTAGTGGACAGTAAGTGAGTTTCTCAACTTTTGAGTTCCTCACAGTTGAATGCACGGTTGATTCTTTTATAGACTTGGGTGAGATGTATTTTAATTTAGATATGAGTCCCCTGTTGTTCTTTCTCAGCTGGTATAAAAAGTCAATTACACTGTGTGTACTAAGTATTTCACAAAAGGATCTCTGAATAAAATCTAATGCAAAAAAGACTCAAAGAGAAGTGACACACAAATTCAAATTCATTTAGTTCAATCCCACTTCAGACTTATTGATACAACTTTAAACACTTATTTGCACCTTGATTTTAGCAAAATAAGTATTGAAAATATTTATTTTGGGTTTAAAATAATAATGTTAGAGGCAAATAGGTTTTATTTTAAAACACTGTACAGTACCTAGTTGGTACCTGGTAGGTGCTCTATTGTGTTAAAATAAAGGAATTTTTGAAGCAAAAAATGAGATAAAACTGAAGTTTTGGCTATTTACACATAAATGCAATGTATAGTTTAAAAACATTCCATCATATGCTTGAGAAGGCATGGTCAAATAGTGCATTTTAAAATAGAGTCTCTGTTGGGGTAAGGAAGTTATTTTGGCATAGCTCAGGCCCCTGGTATTTTCATATTCCTATCCAATTTTTCCAACAGAAAGTACAGGAAACATATTAAATGACACCACAGGGATGGAATCAACAAAACTCTAGACTATAAGAAATTTTATAGAACAAATGACCTGGTTCTTTAAATGAATAAATAATGAATAAATTTCATTCACAGGTGCACACACACACGAGAAAGAGAGAGAGATGGAGGTAGAGCTATAAATTAAAAGAATCTTGAAAGGCATTATCAACCAATACCAAAGTGTAGATATTATTTGGATCCTGATTTGAACACATAAATATGTAAAAAAGTATTTGTGACACAATAATATATTTAATATTAAAAATTAATGTCAATTTTGGACCTATTTTAGTTACACTTTTTAAAAAAAAAACCTATTACCTTTTAAAAAATATGCTGAAGTCATTAGAGAGGAAATTATATGATATCTGGTATGAATTCCAAATACCAGTGGGGGCAGGGGAGAAAGAAATTATTATAGAGATGAGACAAAGTTGGTAATAAATGACTAATTGTTGAAACTAGGTTATGAGAATATGGTTATTTAACATTTTTTTCTACTTGTATATATTTTTAAAAGTTTCAATGATAAATGCTGAAAATTAAAAAAAATGTAAAAGTCTATTCCTTGGCTTTAAGGGCTTCAAAATCTAGTGACAACATGTGTGAGTACATAAAATTAGCCGCAGAGATTATCAGTTGAACAATGCAAAACTCTAGAGTTACACAAATTTAAATTCTAATCACAGGTGAAGCTCATTAGGAAAAGAGAATATTTGTGACCTAGCTGTAGAATGGACAAGACTAAAATAGGCCAAAGGATAAAGGAAGAGGGAATTATTTGACACCTCAGGCTATACTCTGAATTATATTTGAAAGACTTTAACGAAAGAATCTTTGTTTTCCTTTACTCTTTAGCTGAATACTTCTGACACCAGCTACTGATCAGTTCTCTGACTCCAGCGGGATGTCCTAAAATCCAATTCAGCTTTAACACTATCTACCTGGAGTTAGAGTGAGATTCCCACAGCTTAAGGGCTCAATCCTATAAGACTGCCCCTACTCATATGTCAATCTCAAATCCCAGGTTGTCACCTGTACTTGAATGCCTATAAATCAGGGTTCCCTCGACCTCCTTCTTGGGTTCAACAATTTGCTAGAATAGCTCACAGAACTCAGGGAAACACTGTTAGTAGTTTCTTATAAAGGATATAACAAAAGATACAGATGAACAACCAGATGAAGAAATACACAGGGCAAGGTCCACAAGGGTTCTGAGTTCAGAAGCTTCTATCCCCATGGAGTTGGAATGTGCCACCCTCCCATCATGTGGATGTGCTCAATAACCTAGAAGCTCTCCAGACATGTACTTTAGGGGTTTTTGTGAAGGCTTTATCACATGGACATGATAGACATGACAGATTATTAATTCATTTTTTAGCTCCTACGCTTCCTCTGGAGGATAGGAGGTAGGGCTTAAAGTTCCAAGCTTCTAATCATGCCTTAGTCTTTCTACTGATTAGCACCTATCCAGCAGCCCACCAAAAATTATTTAATTAGAACAAAAGACACGCCTATCACCCAAGAAATTACAAGGATATTGGGAACTCTGTATCAGGAATGGGGTCAAAATCAAATATTAGGAAGAACCGAGGACAGAGCCTAATATATATCTATTTCTTATTTCACACACCCCAATCTTATGCCTTCCTAATCTCATTTAATTGTATTACCCTTCAGTCCATTCCTTAGGCCCAAACCTAGAGGTCATGCTTCTTTCTTTTTTCTCTAAAGCTTCACTATCATCAAATCTATCATCAAATCCTATTGACGCTACCTGCAAAGTACATCTGGACTCTGGACCATTTTTCATTATCTTATCCATTACCACCCTAGGCAAAGCCACCACCATCTCTTGGCTACTATAACAGTCTGCTAACTGGTCTCCTTATGTCTTCTCTTGATCCACACTTACTCCAGGGTAATCACCACATAACAGCTATGGTGAGCATTTTAAAAATGTAAATCTAATTACATCCTCCCCTGGTTAAAATCCTACAACTTCTGATCATAGCCCTCCCTGATCAGTCCTTACATGTCTCAGACCTCATCACATGATTCTCACCCTTGTTTCCTACATTTCAATCATAGGTCAAGATTTTCCTTGCTGTGGGTTCTTTGCACTTTTTGCTTCTACCTAGAACCACTTTGCCTTAGCTATTTACAAGGCTCTCTTTCTAAAAAAATAATTTTTCAAGTCTCTGTACTTTCCTGATCACCCTCTCTTATGGCCATCCAATAACCTTTCTCTATATTTTTACAATTTCTTCATAACAGTGAAATTAACAATGATCTATTTGTTTAAACCTGGCTACTGACTCTACCACTATAAATTCAGTTCTAAAAGGTAAGGACTTTGTCTTTTTAACTATAATTTTCCTACCTCCTAGAAGAGTGTCTGGCATGTAATTATAAATATTGATTGAGATAGTGAATGATCAATAAAACTAAAATATCTAAGACATTGGGTGGGGCTGGGATCAGTGATTAAGGACAATTGGTTTGGCTGAATTGGAATTTAATGTAGGAAATTAATCAGTAAGTTTGCAACACTAATTAAAAACTAGATTTTTATAGGACTAAAAAAAACTAGATTGTATTTAAGTGTTTCTGCCTTATAAACTATGCAAGATTCATTGCTGTTCATAGGCAATGGATTAAAGTCATAATTACCTGGCAGTCTCAAAAGCAGAAAAAAGTGGAATGAATACTTTTACCCATTGTAAGGTTGCTGAAATAAGGGACTTGTTTTTTATTTCAGTGACTTTTCCTCAATTACTACAAAAGACTGTTTAAAAACTAACAATGACTAGTAGTAGCAGCTATTATTTACTTACAACTAGAGATTGGGTACTCCACCAGGAACTTTGTAATATTTGGTTAATTTAAATCTCACAACTACACAGTGAGGTATGTATTATTCTTCCCATTTAACCCATGAAGAAGCTGAGATTCTGAGAACTTAGATATCATCCCCAATGTCCCAATATTGTAAATGGCAGAGCTAGAATTCAAACTATATCTATATTTTTAAAGATTTATTTATTCATTTCACAGAGAGAGAAAGAGAAGCAGGCAGAGGGAGAGGGAGAAGCAGACTCCCCACTGAGCAGGAGCCAGACATGACATGGAGCGGGATCCCAGGACCCTGGGATCATGACCTGAGCTGAAGGCAGATGCTTAACTGACTGAGCCACACAGGCGCCCCCAAGCTATAAAGTAAGCTTACTGATTGAAGTTTTAACATACATAAAGAAAAGTAGGCAAATACAAATGTATGGCTCAATGAATTCTCACAAAGTTGGCATACCTGTTTATACATCATATGACTTATACTGGAAAAGCTCCTTTTGTTTAACTCTTACCATGATCCAAATCCTTTGGTGTTAGACAGTGGCTGAGGCTTCCTCTATCCTTACCTCTGTAAAAGAAAAAATGCACTGGACAAGTTAAACAGGCAAGAAAGATTTTACTAAAGACTATCGCAATAGGGCAAAGAAACTGAACTCAGCTGCATTGAAGCAAAGGGCCAGAGAGGGCTGGAGAGGTTTTGAGCACTGAGGTGAGCTAGTGGAAAACTACTAGAGGACCCTGGGAGGAGATTGGTCAATGTGACTGGGCCATCTGTTTGCTAATTGGCACTTATTGAAGTTAGGCTCCTACCTTCCCATAGAGATTGAGAGAAAGATACTTTTTTTTTAAATTACTTTTCAAAAGGATGGCTCCCACATCCTTTCAAAAGACATCCCTGGGTTGTAAAAGAATTATATCTCAAAGGAGCAGAGAAAGAGTCTAGAATTACAAGTTTTCTAAAGTAAATACTCTGTAGTCAGGGAAGAAACCCCATTTAAAATTTAGCCCAGCTGAAAGGAAAGTTAAGGTCGCTTGATCGCCTACCATTACTAATATTGTCACATCATTTCCATTCTGAAGATGATCAAATTTAGGGGATAGTTTTGCACAATACCAGAAAGGAGACACCATATCATTACCTCGATGTATAAAAACGCAGTCGCTCTGGGTCTTCAGATAACTGGAATCTAGACCACAGTATTATGAGTGATAGGGGATTTGCAGGGTCTGGTCTTTGGCAGTGAAGTTAAGGGGAGCATTATTTGCCCAGTTCTGTTTAGAGAGAATAAACTGTACAAATGATCATGATAGAGCATAGATACTTGGGGGGTGGTAACACCCAGCAGGAAAAGGAATTCTTTAAAGTTGTTAAGGGTAGTGTAACAAGGTATAACAACCTGAAATTAGACCATTAGGTTAGACATTAGGAAGGTATTTCTAAATGTAGGGCTGATTAGATTTAGGAATAATTTGCTGAGAAAAGACCACTAAGGTCGCATCACTAGGAATACTCGAGTAGATTAGATAAAATACAGATTGCTATTTATGACCATAGTGATATGGTCAAACCCACAGTAACACAGAGGAACAAACTCCCGTGACCCTGGAGATGTTTTTCCCCTCTATGATAAGATCTACTTGATTTTACAAAACAACAAAAACAAAAGCATCATAATTTGTAATATTAAGTCACAATTGAGGATTCTCACAACAAAAATGCATTTCTCTCTACCCTGTTTTCCTTTAAGCTAGTTTTTAGAGGGTAGATGTTTGCATCACTAAAGAGAATGAAAATGATGCCCATTTTAAATTATAAGGAATTAATTTGCAGCCAATGTGCTTATATTAACAAATTGTTACTTGGTTAGAAAATAACCTGAGCAGGACTTTGTCTCCTTAATGGCCCTATTTAACAACTCTGTTTAGCTGTTTTTGCTTAATTTTCATGCTCATTTTAAGCTATTCCCATTCTTTGAAGTTTCAGTGTTTTAAATTTAACAGTGTATTGATGTTTGCATTTAATGTTTATTTGATTTAGTTTATTTTATTCAAAATGGATTGACAGGCACTTGATTGTTTTGCAAAGGATGCGGAGTATTGGATAAAATTCCCGTGTAGGGGATTGATTTCCTATTTTATTTTATTTTTTATTTTTTTTTTAAAGATTTTATTTATTTATTTGAGAGAGCGAGAATGAGAGAGAGAGAGAGCACATGAGAGGGGGGAGGGTCAAAGGGAGAAGCAGACTCCCTGCTGAGCAGGGAGCCCCATGTGGGACTCGATCCCGGGACTCCAGGATCATGACCTGAGCCGAAAGCAGTCGCTTAACCAACTGAGCCACCCAGGCGCCCTGATTTCCTATTTTAAATAAATGTCAGGGCAGGGCCCTCCTTACTACCATGTAAATTCTCTAGAGTAAGTCTGAGTTATCTCAGAGTACCAACTTTCTTGTCCAAATAAGGGAGATGATATACCTAAGGATTCATTGCAGGTTTTTCTCAGGTGTGTTAATTTGCCTTGCTACCTTATCTCCTCTAGCTCCTTCCTGTTGTAATACATGTAGCCATTTAACAAATACTAAAGAGCAATCCTGTGTGCCAGAAACTGTTCTAGATTACAAATGCAGACCATGCATAAAGTGATTACTTTTACATCTTAAAACCAGAAGAACCATTGATTATTGTAGTTTTCCTCCTTATGTGAGAACTGAGGCCCAGAAGGAGAGTCTTCCAAATCAGAGACAAATTGTAATAATAACTGATGCTTTTGATTAGGGAACAGAAGGCAAGCTGAGGACAAAGCGGAAGCTGGCACTCTACCCTCTACCCACCCCTCCCCGCTTTGGGATATATATAACATTCCTCAGGCACTCCTGGCTGCCCTAAAGGAAAAACAAATGGTTAACTGATAGAGATCACAATCCTGCAGGACAAGAGTCTCCCTCAGTTTACAAATCTAGTGATTTACAAGGAAGAAGCTTTCTTATCAATAGCCTAACTTCCAGACGCCCATAACTCAGTTTCCTGAAGCCCTAACATCACCCTCCCTTACATGAAATTGAGGGAGCCTGAGGCAGAAGGAAATGTAAATAAAATTGAATTTCTTTCGAAGCCCATTGACAAGGACATGTGATAGGAGGAATGTAACACTCCTGCAGGAAACTCCCCAACTGTCTTCATGTTAGTGCCTCATTAGAGGGAAAAACAACCTTGGCTTGACAATAACCAGGCCTCCAGTACCCTGAGAGTCTTTAGCATATGACAGTCCTTCTGGACACCCCCTTTGTCCTCACCTCCCCAACTCCTGGGTATATAATTAGCCACTCCTCAAGACCACAGTGCCGCAGCTCTTTCTGCCCACGGGTTCTGTCCCCGTGCTTTAATAAACCACCATTTTGCACCAAAGACGCCTCAAGAATTCTTTCTTGGTCGTCGGCTCCAGACTCCACCCCACTGAACCTCACCTATATTCCAAAACTGCATTACTTTCATATTACCTTTCAGTTATATGCTTACTTTGGGGATGGGAAATGGAGCAAATACTTGGCCACTCTTTCCCCTCCCCAGTTCCATTACACTGCTCATGAATTACAATACTCTTTGCTGCAGACTCAAGAAGGGGCCAGAAAAACCTTCTCCACAGTGTTTCAGGCATCTTCTACAAACTGACATGCAGGCTGATGCCTGTACATTTACTAGTATCCACATAGTTTAGAAGGAGTTGTGATGTAGTGCGTGCACACACACACAGGACTTGGAGTTAGGAGACTAAAGATGAAGTTATATTCCTGCCACTTATTCTTCATGTCACCTTGGACAAATCCTCTCACTACTTTGTGTCTCATTTTGATTATATGTGGAACTTAAATTTCTTACCAACTTTGAAATTTTATGGAATTTTGAAATTTCCAAGTGAACTATTTCAAGAGTCCTCTTGATCTATGAACACTAGAAACAATGTTGCTGCAAATCCAGATTTATGAGATACCTTTAGCCACACAGGGATCATTTGGATAATTATATCTAGGTAGAAGCAATGCTATATGTTTATCTCTGATTTGAATTGGATATAGAGGGTCATAAGTAAAGAATGTGACACTGGTTTTTAATTAGATCAAAACAGTATATATTTTATGTTTAAGGAGTACAAATCAGGCTTCTTGACAAACAGAAGCAAAGAAATGACTCAGTGTAATAGGTAGATTTACTTAGACATCCTTAAGTTACTTAAAGGAAAGGTTCTTTAGTATTTATATTAAAATATCATCTAGGGTCACCTGGGTGGCTCAGTGGGTTGAGTGTCAAACTGTTGATTTCAACTCAGGTCATGATCTCAGGGTGGTGAGATGGAGTCCCGAGTTGGGCTCTGGGGGCCGGGTGTGAAACCTGCTTGAGATTCTCTCCCTCTACTCCTGCCCCCTCTTATGTGTGCGCTCTCTCTCTCTCTCTCTCTCTCTCTCTCTCAAAAAAAGACCAAACCCAAAACAAAAAACCAGAAAAACAAATCGGGTAACTGTGAAATGTAATTATCCGTTTGGTACTTGGTTATCTGTTGAAATAAATGATAGAAGTTCATTGGCTATTTCTATATGATATCAAAATAGTAAATTTAGTAATCAAAATTTCATCAAATCAGTTGTTGGTGAGTGTGTAGCAAAGAATTTAACTTAGCCAAACAGGGGCTTGGTCTCTGGCCTAGGCTTCTGGGAAGTAATCTCTAAACCCTTAGAATGTCATGACTCATAGGAGTATCTTCATTTGCTTGGGGACCTTGGACCAGCCAGCTAGTAACCATATCATGTAGGGTGGGGGCTCTGAGCCATACCTACAATATGGTGGAGGGTGGATGGGTTGTGTGGTATCAATTGACCTCTGAAGGAGCTAAAGTCTGAAATCAGCCTTGTGGGCAATTAATCATGTTTATGTGATGGAGTTCCAGCAAAACATATGGACACTGAGGCTTGGTTGAACTTCCCTGGGTGGCAAATACTCCATGTGTATTGTCACATGTGGATTTCAGGAAATCAGTGCTTTTCAGGACTTCACAGGGAAAAGATAATGGAAACTCCATATATAGTACTTCCCCAGACTCTGCTTTATGTATTTCTTCCCTTGCCTGACATAAATCTCTATCCTTTCTCTCTGATAAGCCATAATCGTGACTATAACAAAGTTCAGTGAATTCTGTGAATGTTTTTGGTGAATTATTGAAACCAACGGTGGTCTTAAGTATTCCCAAACTTTCTGTTGGCATCAGAAATGAAAGCAGTCTTATGTGGACTATGCTCCCTTTAACTTACAGTTCTCTAACCTTCACAGATAGAAAGTATTGATCATCCGTATATGGTAGGTCATTAGTCACACATGACTACTGAGCACTTACAATATAGGTAGTGCCACTAGGGAAGCAAATTTCTAATTTTATTTGTTTTAATCAACTTAAAAAACAAAAGCAGTGTAAAGTTTTTTTACATTAATTGCAGGCTGGAATAATATATTTTGTATACATTGGGTTAAATAAAATATATTATTAAAATTAGGTTAATTTGTTTCTGTGGTAGACTGAAAACTGACCTCCAAAGATGTCCACATCTTAATACCTGTGAATGTTACTTTATATGGCAAAAGGGACTTAACCAATATGATTAAATTAAGGATCTTCAGATAAGGAGATCACCCCGGATTATCCTAGTGGGCCTGATGTGATCACAAGCATCCTATATAGGAAGGCAATAGGAGATCACAGTGAGGAGCAGGAGTTGTGATCTTGGAGAAAGTTGGACTGATGAAGAAGGGCCCTAGAACCAAGGAATGCCAGTGGCATGTAGAAGCTGAAAAAGTAAGGAAACAGATTCTCTTCTCCAGGAGGATCCAGCCCTGACAACATCTTGATTTTAGCTCTATAAGACTTCTTTCATATTTCTGACCTCTGGAGTTATAAGAGAATACCTTTGTGTTTTTTTAAGCCACTAGGTTTGTGCTAATGTGTTATAGCAGCAATAGGAAACTAATATAACTTCTGGTTTCTTCTTAAAATTTGATTACTATAAATTTTAAATTATATGTAGCTTGCATATTTCTGTTGGACAGTTCTGGCCTAAATATTTATTTTTATTGTGTTCTAATAATTCTTATTTTTATAAGATTGTTTAAATATTTCAGTCCAAATCTTTCATTTATTGTTTTCATAAGAAATTATTCTTCAGGGGTACCTGGGTGGCTCAGATGGTTAAGCGTCTGCCTTCAGCTCAGGTCATGATCCCAGAGTCCCGGGATCGAGCCCCGCATTGGGCTCCTGGCTCAGCGGGGAGCCTGCTTCTCCCTCTCCCTCTGCCTCTCCCCTGCTCATGCTCTCTTTCTGTATCTCTCTGTCTCAAATGAATAAATAAAATCTTTAAAAAAAATAGGGAGCTATTGAAAGTTTTTGAGGGAGACAATGATGTAATAAAAGATGTCTTAGGAAGATTTTTACAAAAATATTTTGCATATTGGTTTAAAAGAAGACGAAGTGAAGTAAATAATCAATGAGCAAGGATATGTTAGCTGTATTCTAGGTAGGAGCTAAGAGAGCTGGCTGAGGAGGGTAATTAAGGGGGGCTAGGTTACCTAGCCTACATTACCCCAAACCATCATTTTTTTTCCTAACACTGTTTTTTATTTAATGGAGACCTTTAATATAGCATTCTAAAAATTATTCAAATGACCCAGCCAGGTGCAGCTCCATTATTAATATTACAACTATAGCCATACTTTAAATACCTCCTTGTACTTCTAGGAGTTGATAAAGTATAACATAAAGGGCACCAGCTATGGAATCAACATGGTTTGAATTCTAACTAGGCCACTTACCTGCAAGTTACATAACTTCTGTTAGCTTCAATTTCCTCATCTAAAAATGGAATCATTAATCATTTCACAAATGTCATCTTGAAAATTAAAGGGGAGAGAATATACTTAAATATTCAGTGTAGCATAGTATGGATCAGGAGAGTGCAATAGTATTCTAGTATTCTACTCATTTGAATTTCATGAATTCAACTATACTGACTCTACAAAAAACAGAAAGAGAGAGAATTTTTCCCAGTTCAAATTAAACTAATCTCCACTATCCCTCCAGAGGCTAAAACTAAAATGCAAAGGAAAACAGAAAGAAATAGTTTTGGCCTTTTACTTTAAAAGGCTCTAAGTCCTAGAAGTTTAAAGGCAGCACGATAGATGTTCACTGGTAATTTTGACTCCACAAGATTTTTGTCTTACTTGCTGACTTTAGAATCCATTCCCTGTTTAAATGTAGCTTCACGGCAAATGTGTTCCAGAAGTTCAATTTCAAATCTTTCATAGAGTGTCCACTTAAGAAAAGATATTAAATTCTATTATAGTTAATATCAATATAGTCTCTGGATACGTCCACATTTGACAATCAGCACACTAAATTGCAACATCCCCTGCCCACAGTGGCAGTGATAGAGATGTGACCTCAGTTTCAATTCTTGCATCCATCTAATTAGAGAGAAGCTGTCTTGCAGATGAGTGTGGTAATGTTTTTCTCTGTTCCGTGCTAACATATTTGTAACATCCTTCTGGTTCTTTTGTTGCAAAGACTGTGATCACTAGATGACTTATTATATCGAATTGAACCGGGAAGATTTTTTCCCAAGGGTGAATAAATACCTAACATTTGCAAGCCAATTCGTTATGATTAGAAATAAAATAGACCCTGTCCGACCAGATATACTCTGCATTATCTAATGTCATTTTATTTCTCTTTATGCTTTTATTGTGTTCTATACACAGATAATATATGTATCTGTTGATTTGCTTTGTTAGAGACTGTAAATGAAACTTCACAAAACCATCTTGAAAATCATGTAGTGAAACAAGAGTTGGAAACATTTTTTTCTTCCTTATCATCATTGTTGCTTTCAGTTGAATAAATGTACATTTCTTGCTGACTGCAAAAAATAAAGCCATTAAAAAGCTGTTGCCAGCTAAAAGGTTTCAACACATAGGGAATTATATCACTTGCTTTATTTTCCCCCCTTAGCAGAGACAGATGTGGTTATAACAGCCAAATCAAAGAACATTTGTTTGAATGATCTGTAATCAGCACTGCTGTTGTCCATGGAAGTTGTGAACAGTTCTACACCCTTAAAAACTTGTACCTGGAAAACTGTGTGTTGCTTTCAATTTAAGTACAATCATTTTAATGCTAATATTAAAAAATGGATACATATCATCTTACGAAGTCTGTCAACTGTGAATGCAATATGATTAAAATGCAATCCGAACAACAAATATCAAACAAATGGTTGAAGAGAAACAAACAAAAAAACCATTGAGTTAGTGGTGAATTGGAACAACCTAGAGCAGTAAGATGGGAGTAGTAGGAATTAGTTACATTATCACAGGATTTTTTTTTTTTCCTCTGAAGTGCACAATTTTCTGATACAAAATTCAGGTTAATGTCTCTTTATCATCTCATTTGTAACACATTGCTTAAATTCCAATTTTAAAATAATGAAGGAATTTTACAACCGGTGTATTTCTAATTGCGATTCAGTTACTCAGCTTAAGAAAACATTGAACTTGGGTTGTCAAGCGACTGATCTATATTTACTCTGGTCCAGATACTGTACCGATGTAAGTTATTCAGAAAGAACAATAATATTTGCATGACACTTTAGAGTTTACAAAACGCTCTCACCTAAATTCTCATTTTATCTTCGCAATAATCTTGGGAAGTAGTCAATGAGGTGGTCAGAGCAATTGCTTTCCAGAGGATAATATATAATTGATTTATCATCATATACTCTCTTTCTCTGCCAACTTGAGTCCTTTGAGCCATTCTTTTTCCTAAAAGATACTTTCCTGGAAATGAACATTCATCCATCGGGAGAGTTTCCCCTTAGGTTACTTCTCAGTGTGTAGTAACATTGATATATACATTTCTCTTAAAATACAATATAAGAAAAAAAAAACCTGTAAGCTAGTTCTCTGGGAAAAGTTGAAAAGCACAAGCACGAGAAATACCTCAAATGTGTGGATTTGATAGGAAGTAGGATCTGTTTATATGCAAGAAATTTTCTACATTAACACCTTCTAGTTATCAGATATGGTTCCACTGAATTTAGGAATGGTAAGGGGAGAAGTCAGTATTCTCAATCCATTACAAAATGTGTTTATTCTGTTATTTGATTGTGTTTTTTAAATTAAAGTGAGATTTGTACGAAGAAAATCAGCAATAGTTAAGTGCTATGGCTGAATGCCTTATTTTTTTTCGTGAACTCAGAATGCTGACCACAATACTTCCCACTCTAGAAAAATAAAATCTAAAGAAGGTTAACTGTTTGAGTTTCATAGAGATTAGTGTGGGTGGAAATGAATGGTTTGGAATTCAGTTTGGTTTAGGTAAGCAAAATCGCTTATCTTAAATCTCAGGAGTCGGCTAAATTTGGTTTTCTTTACCTCCAATTCCATTTGGAATCAGGAAATGTAGAAATAAGCATTTGTATAATCACACACATACATGCATTTAAATTAATTACAAAAGGGAGGCAATATTTTATGAATCTTAAAAGTGGGAATTGAAAGTTTCAATTCATTTTAGCTTTATTCAAAATTGCTTCTATAGCATGAAAAAGAAAAAATAACAAAACCAGTTTACAATTAATCACATTTATCAAAACATAAATAGTATTATTTTTTCTTTTCACAAAAATAACACATTGTTTTGTGAATGTTTCAAGGAATATTAAATAATTATAAGTGAGGTAAGTATAAAGAAATATAAAGAAGAAAATAAATGACCAATAATCCCACAATGTAGGAATAACTTCTGGTAACATTTTGTTATAATTCTTCCAAAATTCCTGTGGTTTCTGCATTTGCAATTGTCTCACTGAGTCACAAGCTTTAATATTCATAAAGCAGTAGAGGGCAATAAGAAATAGAAATGAAAGAAGCAGAAGGGAGGCCAGAAGAAATAGTAGCATTTAAAGCCAAGACAAGTTTTAAGTGATAAATCAAGCAAGGGTTTAAAAGCAGTTGAAGGTATGGTGCCATCTGCTCTTATTCCAGATGTACCCAGGTAAGAAACAGGAAGCTTTCTCTTGTGAATATGAAATGTCTGAGAGCAAGAAAAGCTTAAGTTAGAGAAAAGCACAAAACCTCACGACATTTTAAAGAGGGGGATATACTATCCTATTACTGAGCATTTTAAAATTTACAAACCACAGGCTTAGTAAATTGTTGCCTGATTTTATTTTCCAACAAAATAGCTCAGCTTAAGCACGTCTTTCAGAAAGATGGACAATAGTCTCCAACCTTGTGATAAACTCCTAAGCAAGTGTTTGGCTAGTTGGTTTTATTCTTGGAGGTTTCCTTTTCTCTACGGTAGTCGGCTAGTCCTTTCTTAAGGTGTGATTGGTTTTATCATGTTCCGGGCACTATACTCAGCATTGTCTCATTTGCTAAACCTGACTCCGCAGAGTGCCAGAGAGAGGAATATGCCCTCCTCAGTGATGCTCCAGCCACCTTCACCCGCTCCTCCTTTAGTCATTTTAACAAGTGAAAACTAACTCTTTCCACTAACTGGGGGTGCATTAATTATTTGAGTTGAAATAGTTAATTAGCTATCCCCTTCACTTTCTACAAAGTACAGTATTTTGTGTATGCTTGAAAAGAATAATAGCACCTTGTGCTCACATGGCGTTTCTCATCTTTGGTGTCACAACTAGGCAGATCATTAACTGATATAGAGTATGAGGTCAAATATTGATTCTTTAGGATTACAAAGGATGAATGGACTACCACAACAGAAAGAGCCTCAGGGAGCAGCAGGATGTGGTGGCTAGTTTTGTAATCAGAGGCAATTTAAAATGTAGGAAGTCATAGGACTCTTATCAGTCGTTGGTGAAGGTGTTTTCCAGAGCCTACCATAGAGCCTTTTGGAGTTGGTTTATAACTGGAACTGTGGAGGGAGATAGCCTGAATTATTACTAGTAATTCCCTGACTCAAATATGTAGCAAAAGTAATAATATTATAAATGCGAATGGTACTAATAGAAGGGAAAATCGCCATTCTATTATCAGGAAGGCATCTTTTACCTGTTATTTACTGACATATCTGAGAGAATGGACCAACTGGAGGATGTTCTCAGTCTTAAATTCTACAGGTTACAATATGGTTGATCCCTTTTACACATTAAAAATACTGTTAGCTCCATTTGTGAATGATGACTTAGTCACAAAAAATGTTTCTGCTCTCTGAATAAAATGTGCCCCTCCTTTTTGAAATTAATCCTTCACCTGCACATTGATTCCAATACTGTCTACATCCTTGAAGGCTTTATTCCATTAATTATGCACTCCTTTTCTATCTTTAACCTTTTCGTCTTCATAGGTCCCATTTACTCTACCTGTAAATATGTCAGGTTTCCCTGTCCCTAACAAGCCTTTTTCGATAAGTCCCTTGAGGCACTGTCTTACGTCTCATCATATTCTCCTCACCATGCTTCTAGATAGAATGCTTCACAGTTGTTGCTTGGATGGCCTTGTGGCTGATGAATTCTTACTGGTTTTGAGACCTGGCATGGCCCTGGATTTGCTCCTCTGGAGGTCACTGATGCCTGTTGAGCACCAAATTTAAGATTGTTCTTGTTATTAACATAACATAATAATAATAAAAAAAAAGAAATTTACTACCACTAAGAAATCTTTCCGTCAGACAAAATGCTTAAGCAATAGTAAAATACTAAAGAAAGAACAATCCCTGGATGTTAGTGGGTTTCAAAGATATAAATTCTAGAAAGGAAGTAAAATTCTGAAGATAAATAAATATAACTTAAGTACAAAAAAAAAAAAGATTGTTCTTGGGCCTCACCCTCTGTGAACTGTTTGTGCTATTTGACCCTTCCAACTAAACCCTGCCTTTCTTCTCCCTTGGCTTTCATGAACTCACACCTTCGAGCTCTCCCCCTGTCTCCCTGGTTGGTCCTCTTCTCTTTTACTGATTTCTCTGCCGATACCGTGCTTATAAACCTATAAGAAATCATCACCTTAACTCTCCTTAATCTTCTGGCTCTCTCATCTCTCTGGGAGATCTTGGCCACAGCATCCTCACCTTTAGCCTTATGCAGATGGCTCCCAAATCGGTATCTTGGGTTCCATTCTGAAGTGGACATACGTGAATATGCAGGCATGTGTGACATGCCTGCACACACACACACACACACACACACACACACACACACACACTTCCAACTTTTGGCTACATATCAGACATATTTTTCTACCTTCCCAGATCATCTCACTCTTTCTCTAGTTCCTAACCCATTTGTGTTAGTGGCTTCTATATCACTACAATAGCCCACATTTAAAAATTCGGAACCATTCCCTATTGTGTAGGCCCCTAAGTCCAACCAAGACTAAATCCTGCCCACTTTCCTTTCTCTTCTTCCTTTCCATCTCTGTTATAATTTCCTGGTTAAGTCTCTCATTACCCCTTACATGACCTATATATTCTGTCAACCACCTAATCAGTCTTTAGGCCAGTTTCTTGACCTTTGCAGTCCGTCCTAAATAACAGTAGCAGATCAAGATCTTTTAAGTGTGATTGGGATAATTTCATTTTCCTACTCAAAAATTGTCAGCTGTCCTCCATACTATTGAATTCTAGAAAATCCTTAATTTCATGTTATTTACCTCTTCTCACATTCCCCGTACCTCTTTTAACATTTTATTTATTTATGAGACTCCTATGACAAATACCTCTTTTTACCATCTGTTTTAACTATCTGTATCTGTCTCTTATTTTTCCAATTAAAAAGCAAGCTCCTTAAGGAGAAGGATCAGGATTTTTAAGTTTTTTGATCCCTGACTATACATAGCACAAGGCCTTACTCAAGGCAGACATTCAAAAACTTGGAGATATGTATGGAGAATATTTTATGCATCTAGAGAGTGGAAAACTGGGCACAGGCTAGAGAGCATTCAAATATGTTCATTGTCTTATTTAGTATCTGAATAAAATTTTGACAAATGGAAAGCAAATGCATTTTCTTATCTACCTCATTCTTCTCATTCTATACCTGATACCTGAAAATAAGTTCAACCTTTTTAATAATAAACAAGCAAATTAGAAGGAGATACTTTTTTAATATTTTCAAATTAGAAAAATTAAAAATAGATAAATCTCAGATATTGGTGATGATTCCAAAACATGACCACTTTATCTTTTTATTGATGGTATGAATTTCTTGTGTAAATTTATAATATATTTGAAGAGCCTTAAGATAAACTTTCTGCTTGATCCAGAAAGTTCACTCACTTACTATTTATCTATGACTCCAGGAATAGAAAGATGGATGAACACTATGGAATATTACACAGTAAAATTAGAAGCCATTAGCTAGAAATACTTAGAGCCATACACACAACTGTAAAACAATGATGTTTCAGTAAGGTTCAAGAACAGATTCTTTAACACTATGCCATCTATATAAATTAATCATTATATATTTTATAGTGATGAAGATATACCTTAAAAAAAGATATATAAAGTGGATTGGGAAAGTGGGGATAAAAATTGAATTAGGTATAAAATAAAATTTTTTGTAAAAAGAGAGGAATTTTGCAGGCATTGGTTGGAATGAGCTATGAATAGAGGAGTGTGATAAACTCATTTTTCTACCTGAGGTGCTGTATAATAAAAAATTCGGCTGGTTGTTACCCCTGGTTTTTGGAAAGTAGACTAAATTCTTGGGATTTCCCAAATGATAGGAGTGTTAGTTATTCATGGTGGGACCCTAGATAGTTTATGCTAATGAGTTGTCAGTAAGATCAACTGTGTGTTTTCAGGGTTAGGACTCTGAGCTTTGTGAGATGACCCCAACCTCCTAGGGTGGGAAGTGGGCTGGAGATGGAGTGTAACACCGTGGCCAATCATTCAAGCAATCATGCCTATCTAATGAAATCTAGATAAAACTCAGGTGAGCTTCCTGGTCAGCAGTACTTTGTGGATTGTCCCACACTGGTGTGCTGGGAAAGTCGTAAGTCCCTGAGGATGACGGAATCTTTGTGTTTAGAACACTCCCAGATTTTGCTCTATGTGTTTCTCCCTTTGGTTGGTTCTGATTTGTATCCTTTTGTTATAATAAAACTGTAACACTGGGGTGCCTGGGTGGCTCAGTTGGTTATGTGTCCAGACTCTTGATTTCTGTTCAGGTCATGATCTCAGGGTGGTGAGATCAAGCCCCGAGTCAGGCTCTGAGTTCAGCATGCACTCTGCTTGGGTTTCTCTCCCTCTGCTCCTCTCCCCACTTGCAAACACTTGCATTCTCACTCTCTCTTTCTCTCTCTCTCTCTCAAATAAACAAATCTTAAAAAATAACCTGTAATACTTAAGTATAGTGCTTTCTAGAGTTCTATAAGTCATCCTAGGGGATTATGGAACCTGGGGGACAGTAGGAACTCTTAATCTTGTAGCCTGCTGGTCAGAAGTGAGAGTGGCCTGGAGACCCCCAAACTTGCAGCTGGTGTGTGAATGAGGGCTGTCTTGTGAAAGACTGAGCCATTTGCCTGTGAAGTTTGGCCTAACTTGGGTTGTTGTTGTCAGACACAACAACACAGGGGTGTCTGGGGGGCTCAGTCACTTGACCATCTGACTCTTGGCTTTGGCTCAGGTCATGATCTCAGGGTCATGAGATCAGCCCCGCCTCAGGCTCTAGGTTCAGTGGGGAGTCTGCTTGAGATTCTTGCTCTGCCCCTCCCCTTACTCGAGTGTGGTCATTCCCTCTCTCTCTCTCAAAATAAATATATAAGTCTTTAAAAAAAAAAAGATCAGAGGCAGAGCAAGATGGCGGAGGAGTAGGAGACCTGGATTTCGTCTGGTCTCAGGAATTCAGCTGAATGGGGATCAAACCATTCTGAACACCTACGAACTCAACAGGAGATCGAAGAAGACAGTAGCAACAACTCTCTGAACGGAGAAGCGACCACTTACTGGAAGGTAGGATGTGCAGAGAAGTGAATCTGAGGCGATATTCGGGAGGATAGACGGCGGGGGAGGGGGCCTTCGCTGCTTCTGGCAAGTGATAGAGCCGCGGAGCACAAAATTGGAACTTTTAGAAGTCGGCTCCGCTGAGGGACGTCGCTCCAGTGGCTAAGTGGGGGGTGGAAGCCTCGTGGGACAGTGTGGTTTCAGGACCCTTGGGGTCACAGAAAGACCGGGGGTGCCTGCGTGTGGCAGAGCTCCCAGGTATCGGAGCGGGGAAGCCGGCTGCAGAGACGGAGCCGAGGCGCGGGATCTCAGCTCAGGGTTGCCATAAACTGTGATCTGCAGCCCAGTCGGGCCACTGTTCCTCCAGCAGGGACCCAACAGGCGGCAGATCTGGGGAGACTCCCTTTCCTCCCCCGTGAGGAGTGGCGCGGGAGCGCACTGCAGGGATCTGCTGGGTTTGGAGACTCCACACGGGGTCCGGTGCCAGAGATACAAATGCTTGGTCACAGGCCGGGTGAGCACAGAGTGCGGCCGGAGACCGGGAGATGGGAGTGACTGACTGCTTTTCTCTGGGGGCGCACTGAGGAGCGGAGCCCGAGTTCTTGGCTCCTCCAGGAGGAGATTGGGAGGCCACCATTTTCACTCTCATCCTCCAAAGCTGTACAGAAAGCTTGCAGGGAGCAAAAGCTCCTGAGAGCAAACCCGAGCAGATTGCTTAGCCTGGACTCACAAGGTCGGGGCAATTCCGCCTCCTGCAAAGACATTTGGGAACCATGGCAACAGGCCCCTCCCCCAGAAAGTCAGCATGAACACCAGCCAAGACCAAGTTTACCGATCAAGGAGAACGGGAGAACTACAGCGCTAGGGGAATACTGCACATAGAATTCATGGCTTCTTTACCATGATTCATTAGTTTTTCAAAGTTAATTTTTTTAACTTTTTTTTTGAATTTTTCTTTTTCCCTTTTTCAACCAACATCTTATCAATCCTTTTCTTAAAAAAAAACATTTTTATTTTTCATTTTTAGAGTCATATTCTATCCCTTCATAGTAGTTACTCTGGTTTTGGTATATATATATGTTGTTCACTCTTTAAAATTTTGAGATACAGCTTCTTCTAACAGATCAAAATATACCCTAAATCTCTAGTGTATGGCTTTGTTCTAGTTTCCTGCCTGATCACATTCTCTTCCTTTTCTTTTTTTTTTAAAATCTTCTTCTTTCTTTTTTTTCAAACAACTTATCAATTCCTTTAATAAAATCTTTTATAATTTTCATCTTTACACTCATCTTCCATCCGTTCACTGTATCAACCCTTATTTTGTACATATATAAGTCTTTCTTTCTTTACAATTTTAGGAGGCACTATCTTCTAACAGACCAAAATACACCCAAAATCTAGTGTGTGGCAATGATCTATGCACTACCCTGATCATATTTGATCATATTTTGGTTGTTTTGTTTTGTTTTGTTCTGTTTTTGTTTGTTTTTATCTTTTTCTTTTTTTTTCTCTTTCTTTTTTCTTTCTTTCCCTTTCTTTTCCCCTGGTTTCAGGTCTTTTCTGATTTGTTTAGAGTATATTTTCTGGGGACATTGTTAACCTGTTAGCATTTTGTTCTCTCATTCATCTATTCTCCTCTGGACAAAATGACAAGATGAAAGAAATCACCTCAGTAAAAAGAACAAGAGGTAGTACCGTCTGCCAGGGAACTACTCAATACAGACATTAGTACGATGTCAGACCTAGAGTTCAGAATCATGATTTTAAAGATATTAGCAGGACTTGAAAAAAGCATAGACGTTATTAGAGACACCCTTCCTGGAGAAAGAAAAGAACTAAAATCTAACCAAATCGAAATCAAAAAGGCTATTAATGAGGTGCAATAAAAAATGGGGGCACTAACTACTAGGATAAATGAGGCAGAAGAGAGAATCAGCGATATAGAAGACCAAATGATGGAAAATAAAGCTGAGAAAAAGAGATAAACAACTACTGGATCACGAGGGCAGAATTCGAGAGATAAGCGACACGATAAGATGAAACAACATTAGAATAATTAGGATCCCAGAAGAAGAAGAAAGAGAGAGAGGGGCAGAAGGTATATTGGAACAAATTATAACAAAGAACTTCCCTACTGTGGGGAAGGAAACAGGCATCAAAATCCAGGAAGAACAGAGAGCCCATCTCAAAATCAATAAAAATAGGTCAACACGCCGACATCTAATAGTAAAACTTACGAGTCTCAGAGACAAAGAGAACATCCTGAAAGCAGCTCGGGAGAAGAGATATGTAACCTACAATGGTAGAAACATTAGATTGGCAACAGATCTATCCACAGAGACCTGGCAGGCCAGGAAGGACTGGCATGAGATCTTCAGAGCACTAAACGAGAAAAATATGCAGCCAAGAATATTATATCCAGCTAGGCTCTCATTGAAAATTGAAGGAGAGATAAAAATCTTCCAGGACAAACAAAAACTAAAGGAATTTGCAAACATGAAACCAGCCCTCCAAGAAATATTGAAAGGGGTCCTCTAAGCAAAGAGAGAGCCTAAAAGCAGCATAGACCAGAAAGGAACAAGACCATATACAGTAACAGTCACCTTACAGGCAATACAATGGCACTAAAT
Source organism: Zalophus californianus (assembly GCF_009762305.2). Classification (NCBI taxonomy): domain Eukaryota; kingdom Metazoa; phylum Chordata; class Mammalia; order Carnivora; family Otariidae; genus Zalophus; species Zalophus californianus. The sequence continues at coordinate 103,288,319 of NC_045595.1, read as the reverse complement.
TCATATCTTTCAATAGTTACCCTGAATGTAAATGGGCTCAATGCCCCAATGAAAAGACACAGGCTATCAGATTGGATTAAAAAACAAGACCCATCAATATGCTGTCTGCAAGAGACTCATTTTAGACCCAAAGACACCCCCACATTGAAAGTGAAGGGGTGGAAAACCATTCACCATGCTAATGGACACCAAAAGAAAGCTGGGGTGGCAATCCTTATATCAGACAAATTAGATTTTAAACCAAAGACTGTAATAAGAGATGAGGAAGGACACTATATCCTACTTAAAGGGTCTATCCAACAAGAAGATATAACAATTGTAAATATCTATGCCCCTAACATGGGAGCACGCAATTATATAAGGCAATTAATAACAAAAGCAAAGAAACACATTGACAACAATACAATAATAGTGGGGGACTTTAACACCCCCCCTGACTGAAATGGACAGATCATCTAAGCAAAAGATCAACAAGGAAATAAAGACTTTAAATGACACACTGGACCAAATGGACTTCACAGACATATTCAGAACATTCCATCCCAAAGCAACGGAATACACATTCTTCTCTAGTGCCCATGGAACATTCTCCAGAATAGATCACATCCTAGGTCACAAATCAGGTCTCAACCGGTACCAAAAGATTGGGATTATTCCCTGCATATTTTCAGACCACAATGCTTTGAAACTAGAACTCAATCACAAGAGGAAAGTTGGAAAGAACTCAAATACATGGAGGCTAAAGAGCATCCTACTAAAGACTGAATGGGTCAACCAGGAAATTAAAGAAGAATTTAAAAAATTCATGGAAACCAATGAAAATGAAAACACAACTGTTCAAAATCTTTGGGATATAGCAAAGGCAGTCCCAAGAGGAAAGTATATAGCAATACAAGCCTTTCTCAAGAAACAAGAAAGTTCTCAAATACACAACCTAACCCTACACTTAAAGGAGCTAGAGAAAACAGCAAATAAAGCCTAAACCCAGGAGGAGAAGCGAAATAATAAAGATCAGAGCAGAAATCAATGAACTAGAAACCAAAACAACAGTAGAACAGATCAACGAAAATAGGAGCTGGTTCTTTGAAAGAATTAACAAGATTGATAAACCCCTGGCCAGACTTACCAAAAAGAAAAGAGAAATGACCCAAATCAACAAAATCATGAATGAAAGAGGAGAGATCACAACCAACACCAAAGAAATATAAACAATTCTAAGAACATATTATGAGCAACTCTATGCCAGCAAATTAGATAACCTGGAAGAAATGGATGCATTCCTAAAGATGTATCAACTACCAAAATTGAACCAGGAAGAAATAGAAAACCTGAACAGACCTATAACCACTAAGGAAATTGAAGCAGTCATTACAAATCTCCCAACAAACAAAAGCCCAGGGCCAGATGGCTTCCCAAGGGAATTCTACCAAATATTTCAGGAAGAATTAATACCTATTCTCCTGAAACTGTTCCAAAAAATAGAAACGGAAGGAAAACTTCCAAACTCATTTTATGAGGCCAGCATTACCTTGATCCCAAAACCAGACAGAGACCCCATCAAAAAGGAGAATTACAGACCAATATCCTTGATGAACATGGATGCAAAAATTCTCACCAAAATACTAGCCAGTAGGATCCAATGGTACATTAAAAGGATTATTCACCATGACCAAGTGGGATTTATCCCTGGGCTGCAAGGTTGGTTCAACATCCGCAAATCAATCAACGTGATACAATACATTAACAAAAGAAAGAACGAGAATCATATGATCCTCTCAATAGATGCAGCAAAAGCATTTGACAAAGTACAGCTTCCTTTCTTGGCCAAAACTCTTCAGAGTATAAGGATAGAGGGTACATACCTCAATATCAAAAAAGCCATCTATGAAAAACCTACAGCAAATATCATTCTCAATGGGGAAAAGCTGAGAGCTTTCCCCCTAAGGTCAGGAACGTGAAAGGGATGTCCACTATCACCACTGCTATTCAACATAGTTTTAGAAGTCCTAGCCACAGCAATCAGACAACAAAAAGAAATCAAAGGCATCCAAATCGGCAAAGAGGAAGTCAAACTCTCACTCTTTGCAGATGATATGATACTTTATGTGGAAAACCCAAAAGACTCCACCCCAAAACTGCTAGAACTCATACAGGAATTCAGTAAAGTGGCAGGATATAAAATCAATGCACAGAAATCAGTGGCATGCCTATACACCAACAACAAGACAGAAGAGAGACAAATCAAGGAGTCGATCCCATTTACAACTGCACCCAAAACCATAAGATACCTAGGAATAATTTTAACCAAAGAGGCATAGGATCTGTATGCAGAAAACTATAAAATACTCATGCAAGAAATTGAGGAAGACACAAACAAATGGAAAAACATTCCATGCTCATGGATTGGAAGAACCAACATTGTGAAGATGTCAATGCTACCTAGAGCAATCTACACATTCAATGCAATCCCCATCAAAATACCATCCACTTTTTTCAAGGAAATGGAACAAACAATCCTAAAATTTGTATGGAACCAGAAGAGACCCCGAATAGCCAGAGGAATGTTGAAAAAGCAAAGCAAAGCTGGCAGCATCACAATGCCGGACTTCCAGCTCTATTACAAAGCTGTCATCATCAAGACAGTATGGTACTGGCACAAAAACAGACACATAGATCAATGGAACAGAATAGAGAGCCCAGAAGTGGACCCTCAACTCTAAGGTCAACTAATCTTTGACAAAGCAGGAAAGAATGTCCAATGGAAAAAAGACAGTCTCTTCCACAAATGGTGTTGGTAAAATTGGGCAGCCACATGCAGAAGAATGAAACTGGACCATTTCCTTACACCACACACAAAAAGAGACTCCAAATGGTTGAAAGACCTAAACGTGAGACAGGAGTCCATCAAAATCATAAAGGAGAACGCAGACAGCAACCTCTTCGACCTCAGCCGCAGCAACTTCTTCCTAGAAACATTGTCAAAGGCAAGGGAAGCAAGGGCAAAAATGAACTATTGGGATTTCATCAAGATAAAAAGCTTTTGCACAGCAAAGGAACAGTCCACAAACCAAAAGACAACCGACAGAATGGGAGAAAATATTTGCAAATGACATATCAGATAAAGGTCTGTATCCAAAGTATCCAAAATCTATAAAGAACTTCTCAAACTCAACACCCAAAGAACAAATAATTCAATCAAGAAATGGGCAGAAGACATGAACAGACATTTTTCCAAAGAAGACATCCAAATGGCCAACAGACACATGAAAAAGTGCTCAACATCGCTCGGCATCAGGGTAATCCAAATCAAAGCCTCAATGAGATAGCACCTCACACCAGTCAGAATGGCTAAAATTAACAAGTCAGGAAATGACAGATGTTGGCGGGTATGCAGAGAAAGGGGAACCCTCCTACACTGTTGGTGGGAATGCAAGCTGGTGCAGCCACTCTGGAAAACAGTATGGAGGTTCCTCAATAAGTTGAAAATAGAGCTACCCTACGATCCAGCAATTGCACTACTGGGTATCTACCACAAAGATACAAATATAGCGATCCGAAGGGGTACGTGTACCCCAATGTTTATAGCAGCAATGTCCACAATAGCCAAACTGTGGAAAGAGCCAAGATGTCCATCAACAGATGAATGGATAAAGAAGAAGTGGTATATATACACAATGGAATATTATGCAGCCATCAGCCATATTTTCACAGTCATTTATCCCTTTATCAATCTTGGATTCTACAGTTTACTATTATAAACATTTCTTTGAAGGCACTCCCTTGCTAGTTTCTTCCCAAAAGATATCTGCTCAGCAAAATCCCAACACTAGTTAAATCCAATTCTTAAACTACTTAGTCTTGTAGTTTAAGCCATGTAGATACATGGCTGAATGTTGCTGGAGAGAAACATAATATCAATGACCATCTTACATTAAATTCTTGACCTTAAGTGGGACCTCAGTGGTTGCTGCCTGAAAGACAATCCCATTAAACATTGCCAGACATCTCATTTTCCATTGACCCTTAACAATAATTTCACATTTCTTCCTTCCCACTTCTTTTTTTTTTTAAAGATTATTTATTTATTTATTTATTTATTTATTTATTTATTTGACAGAGACAGACACAGCAAGAGAAGGAACACAAGCAAGGGGAGTGGGAGAGAGAGAAGCAGGCTCCTCTCTGAGCAGGGAGCCCCATTTGGGGCTCGATCCCAGGACCCTGGGACCCTGACCTGAGCCGTAGGCAGATGCTTAACAACTGAGCCACCCAGGTGCCCCATCTTCCTTCCTACTTCTTGACAGTATTGGACAATGACTTACTTCTTTCTTTACTCAGAAAATAGAAGTAATCAGGAAAATCCCCTACTACCTGCTGCCATCATTTTGTTTACCAAATGGCTAACATCTATACTTGTAAATACCTCCACACTTGTTATATGTGTGGCCTCTTATCAAAAGCCAACTCCATTCATGTTTTCCTCTTATTCAAAGACTTCATTCCTGCATTGTTCCTCCTCCCTCCTAAGTCATTGATTTTCCCTCACTACAGGATAAGTCTCATCATCTTGCAAACATGTGCCATTATCTCCCATTGAACTCACATCTCTTTCCAGCCATTGCCCTATTTCTCTTCCTCCACCCTAATGGAAAAACTTCTTGAAAAGATTGTCTAAATCCTATGTCTTATACATTATTCACTCTTAAAAATTATTTTATTGTGGGGGCACCTGGGTGGCTCAGTCAGTTAAGTGTTTGACTCTTGATTTCCACTCAGGTTATGATCTCAGAGTTGTGAGATGGAGCCCTGCGTCAGACTCTGCTTCCTCTTCCCCTCCCTCTTTCTAAAAAAATTATTTTATTGTGAAAGATAGCACACATGTAAAACATCGCAGACAACATAATGCAGATGAATAATGTACATGAACAGTTATAAGAAACCTACTCCTGTAATCATCACTTAAGATAAGAAATAGAACATTGTCAGCATCCCAACAGCTCCCATGTATCCTTCCCTAGTCACTTTCCTTTTCCTCCTCCCAAGAGGGAATCCCTATATTGACTTTTATGGTAATAATTTTCTTCCTTTGTTTATAGTTTGACTACCAATGTAGGTAGTCATAAATAGTATTATTTGTTCTGCATAGCCTTGAACATTTAATATGTGAAATCATGTAATAGATACTCTTATGTCTTGCTTTTTTGCTCAATATTGTAAGATTGATCTATGTTCTTGCTTGCACCACCAGTTTGCTCATTTATATTCTTGTGTGATATCTTACTATATGGCTATATCCCAATTTATTCAATCTACAATTTATATTTCTGTTGTTTGCTGTTTCTCTTTATGCCACTGCATCCATGTGGCTGTTGTCTTCATTATGGCTCCAAACTGCTCTGTTCAAGGTTTCAGGTTTCCAAAGTCAATAGTCAATTTCCAACCTTATTTTGCTGGATTTTTTTGGCATGATTTGACATAATTTACTAACCTTCTTCTTGAAACATTTTTTTCTCTTGGCTTCTGGAATAGCACTCTATCAGTTTTTCTTCTGCCCTTGTGGCTGCTCTTTATCAGTGCCCTTACTGGCTCCTCCTTATATTCTACATCTTTAAGTGTTGGAGTGCCCCAGGAATCGTCCTTGGATACTTTTTTCTTTCTTTTTTCTTCATGCTTAAGTAATCTCATGCAGTCTCTGGCTTTGAATATCAATTATATGATCACTTCCAAATTTATTTCTCCAGCCCAACTCCCTTACCTGAATATTTGACTCTGCCAGTTGAATTAGTTCATTATAGAAATTCAAATTTCTAAAATCAGACTCTCCATTTTTACCCTCTACCCTACTCTGTTCTATTGCCACACTTTCTCAACTTGGGAAATAGTAACTACATTCTTCTGAATGCTCAGACTATAACCATGGTGTCATCCTTGACTTTTGTCTTTCTCTTACTCATGTTAATGCATAATTTTTCAATATAAAAGGCATGGCTCTCATGCAAGTATATAATGAACATGTGTAAAAGACATATTGATGATGGAACCAGTAAGACATATTTATAAGCACACCAAATAAGAAATATTAGGAAAAGATTGCCAGGTTAGATATAAAACTAATTAATATCCCATAGAGCAATAAACTATAACTTTTGGGGTTATCTTTTCCATTAGAAAGAAATTATTTGCATCTTTGCTGGGCAGAAGTCTACAAATTTAACATATAACTTCACTAAACCTAGGACCTTTAATCCAAACAAAGTACATACACCTAGGTAACAGTTAGGTGAGATTTTGTCCTCATAAATTTTATGCTATCCACTTTTTGCCTTATTTACAAGTTTTGAAAATTTTTCTTAATGCCCAGCAGATAATCCAGCCATAGATCCTATTGGCTCTAACATATTTTCAGGATTCAAACACTTCTTATCATTTTCTTCAGCTACTGTACTGGCCCAGATCATCATCTCTTGCCTGGATTTTTGCAATTGCCCCCTAACTGATCTTTCTGCTCTGCCCTTGCCCTTCTACAGATTTGTTTTGTTTTGTTTTGCTTCTCTCTCTCTCTCTTTCTCTCCTTTCCAAAGGCAGCATGATCCTCAGCTTTTCCCAAATCATTCCAATGGTTTCCCATCTCACTCATAACAAAATTCAAAGTGTTTACCTTGGTCTAGAAGACACAGTGCTCTTTTTCTAGCTAATTCCCTGGTCCTCTCTCTTCCATTTTACCTTAGCCTCTTTGCTTATTCTGTAGGAGACAATTATCCTGCCTTGGGAATGTCCTTACTTAGACAACTCTTATTCCTAGCTCTCTGTGTATGACTCCATTTTTCACTTCATTTGGGTTTCTCCCAAGTGTTACCTTCTAAAATAAGCTTTCTCTGATTTGCTCTTTAATGTACTCACACTCCTGCCCTGATTTATCATTCTTCATAGCATTTATCACCACCAACATATTCTAAAGTTATGTTTGTTTGTTGCCAGTTCCTCCCTTCTAGAATGTAAATTTCCTGGGAGCAGTGACTATGTTTTAATAACTGTCATAAAACCTATACAAGAGTAGGTCTTAATAAATATCTGTTGAATCAATAAATGAATAAATATATGAATTCTTCCTTGGAAATAATCTCATGGAGAGACTTCCATGTTCTCAGTCATCAAACCTATTGATTACTCTTTCATCCCTTCTCTGAACACAAATAATCCCATTTTTGCAACTGTGTACCCCTGGACAATAATTATAAAAGCCACCCCTTCCCAAATGAGTCTCAAAAGAGCCATAACTTTTGTCTCACTACAACTCTTAACTAGGCATTTAAGTCTGGAACAAAGTAAAAATAATAACACTTAGTGTTGAGGAGGGAAAACTTTTCTCTACCCTTTAGTATTCTTCTGGCTGGTCTAAGAATTAAATTGACATGAGACAGAGTAACAGGAGAAAAAAAAACCCACAAAATTTAATTATGTGTGGATGGAGGCCCAATAATAAAGTTGAGACATAAAAAAATGACCAAGGAAGGCAGCTTTTTATACCTTTTAGACAAAGAAATCTATGAGGAATTGACAGGATAAGGAAAACTTATGTTTGGGAGCTTCACTTAGTAAGGAATTCCAAACAGAATTTGGGTGGGGGTAGTAAATTAATATAAGTAATGAGGTTTGTTTATACAGACTTCTCAGCTCTGAATCTCCTATGTCTAGTGACAAGGATAAGGATGTCTCTTCACCTTCTGGTATAAAAGAGAGTATTTTTCAAGTGGGAGATTTATTTCCTGCTTTTTGTAGACAAAGGGGGATTAGAGGGCTCTTCTTACATTGGCTGTTTCTTAAGTAACTTCAATTCAAAATAATTAACATAGTGACACATTTTGGGGTAGGCTGCCCTTGGCCCCCACGCTAATAAGCAGGGTAGCTTGACTTTTCCAAAGACTCCCACAGTACCAACCAAGGTTTCACTAGTCCAAGTATCATTAATCTGCATTTAAGGGAGTTCCACGCCCCTTGCTGATGAACTTCTATCTCTTCTTCTCCAGCTACATTACTTAGACCAGTGGTTCACAAAGCATAGTTCCAGAGCCTGCAGCATCTTCATCTCCCGAAACCCTGCTAGAAATGCAAGTTTTCAGCCTCAACCCAGACTTATCAAGTCAGAAATTCAGGAGATTCAGCTCTTCCATCTGGTTTTTAACAACCCTTCCAGGTGATTCGGTTGCTCACTTACAATTAGAATCACTGGTTCAGGTAGTTGGCCTCTATACCTTATGAAGCAGTGGTCAAGTTAACTGGCTTGAGTCAACTGCCTCAAATCAAATCTTGGTTTTACTGATCTCTGGCTGTGTGACTTAAACTAAGTTTCTTAATTTCTCTGTGTCTCATTTTCCTTGTGTATGAACCAGAGATATTAATAGTACTATCCTTGTAGGTATATCGTGAGGATTAAATTAATACACCAAAGTGAAATAAGACAATGCATGGTACATTATAAGAAACAACTACAAAGTAGGTAAGTGTATGGTACTACATACATAAATTATCTATATTACTGACTGCTTTTGGTTATGTCTTCTCTATTAGCTTTTTAAACTTTTTGAGGGAAAAAATTCTATTTCTATACCCCCATAGAACTGAGCATATAATTATTTTTAAGACTTATTTATTTGAGAGAAAGAGAGTGAGAGAGAGAGAGAGCTTGAGTGTGTGCATATGAGCGGGGGGGAGGGGCAGAGGGAGAAAGAGAGCCCCAAGCAGACTCCCTGCTAAGCCCAGAACCTGACATAGGCCTCATTCCATGACCCTGAGATCAAGACCTGAGCTGAAATCAAATCAAGAGTCAGACACTCAACTGACTGAGCCACCCAGGCACACCGCATATAATTATTAATATTACAATTACAAACTGAGTGCTTACCATGTGTCATGCAATGTGCTAAGAGCTGTAATTTCATTTAATCCTTGGAACTCTACTAATTAGATATCATTACCATTTTATAATAAATATATTTAACTGGTTGTTTGAAGTATTCTGATGATTACTTAACTGAACAAAAAATCTGGATTAATTTGTCCACTGCAATTATTTTTTGTATTATTTCAGAAACTTTGTAAATAGCATAACTTCCAATGAGTCTCAACCATTACTTACATAAAGATAAGCAAGTCACAGAAACTATAGACCTTTTGTAGCCTGATTATTTGATTGTGTAGAATTTCTGTGCACCCATTTATATATCTTATTAATTTGTTATAAAGAGCTAACAATTGTAAATGTAAAAATGTAAATCAAATTGTCTGTAAATGACTTAAGGAATATGTTAATGATTCTGCCCCAAATGAATAATTATAAAGCAGGTGCACTTGAGATATGATCATTTAACTGACAGCAAACAGCTTCTAATGGATTCAATAACCAAGATAATGGTGATATCAGAGAACTCTGTTAAGCTTATTGTTCATACCATCCATTTAATACGCAAGAGAACTTCAGCTGGAATCTCCCTGTAGACCCATTGTCCTGCTTATTTAAATAGCAGTTAATTTAAACACACACGCAAAAGTCAAATTATTTCTAACATTATTTCTAACACACCTTTTTTTAATAAACTATATTCTCCTGTCATAAAATTCTTGCTGAAAGAGACACTTCCACATATTTATATGGGCATTGTCTTCTGTTGTTGAGATTTATCCCCCAAACTTACAATATCATTAATGACTAAAGGCACAGGAAATGTGGAAGCCTGGAAATATAAGTTTCTGACCAAGGCCCCAAAGAGGTTGCTGTTACCATGTCCCCCAGGTTCAAAAGGAAAACAAGCTAGTAAGCAAAGTCGGGAAAGTTTCAGTTTATTGTGTTTAGGATGCTTAGTTGAGATAAACATGACTCACAATTCCAAAAACAAACTAAATCTAGAACCAGTGCTTACAAACATAAACATAGGGAAAAAAATAATGTTGGTTTCTAGCTCATTTCATTTGACCTACAAACTTGCTCTTCTCGGCAAGACCCTACCTACAAGTGAGAAGAATCAAACTCCAACTAGCTTAAACAAAAATGGTTATTGACTCAAATATCTGAAAAATCCAGACTGCTTCTCTTCCAGAAAGGCTTTCTCGTAAATGGTGCAAGATAACTAAAGCGCACACAACCCATCACCTCAAAGACCCACCTCAAGCTTAACGACCTCGGTTGAAAAATGGACTTTTCCTTGTTTGACCTGGCAAAAGATTCCTGGTGGAGAATCTGATTGGCCTAAATTTGGTTGTGAGCCTTTCTTTAATGCAAGAGGGCAGGGATATAGGACAATTCTTTTTGAATACAAACATGGAATTAGTACCTCACATAAAAGCAGGATTTTGTTACCAAAATAAGAGGAAAGGGTCACTGGGCAGCTCATAAGAGCAGATTCCCTTGCATTTCACTGTGGATTGTCCAGCACATATGCACCCCCCACTTTTTTTTTTTTTTTTTTTTACCTACAAACTTTTAAAAAACATAATACATAGCAACTACCATATAGATTCTGAAATATACATACCCCTTCTCTGGTGTTCAAATTCTACATCTATTTCCAAGTTTGAGATTTCTTTAGTTTATCTGCATTTGTCCCCTGGTCAGAACATGGCTCTTCATGGTATGGTCAACCATGGCTAATGATGCAGTCTTCATTTTAGAGTCTGTTACTTGCAATACAACATTCATGACATCAGGATATCTAACTGTAGGTGACAAGTCCAGTCCAAGAGCATGCTGTCTTTATCCTTAGAGAATGTCATCAGAGCTCCATCTTTTTGACAGATTCTCCCTTTTTGGCAGGCTGTTGATTCCCCCAAATACTATACTCTAAGATCCTCTCAGCCTCAGTGGAAAAGGAGTTGAGGATTAAATGATATTATGCACATGAGGAGCTGATCACAGTGTCCAGCATAGAAAGTACTCAATAAGTAGTGGTCTTTGCAACTCTTATTGTTACTCTATCACCATCATTATCATCATCCTCTGATAGGTAAGTCTTGGGATTGACTTGATTTAGGTCATGTGATCATCCTTGTGTTAGGGCAAGGGAGATGGAGTCACACTCCCTCTCAAACCTGGAGAATGTGTTATCCTAAACTGAATGGGCTTTATTTCCAGAAGAAGGAATAATGCCAGGTAACCAAGAACAACATATACCGACTACAATTCCCTTATCAACCATCTGGCCCACACCTTGATTTTTTTTTTCCCAAAGATCCTTAAACTTGTGCAAATTTATAAATCTTTTCTGATGTCAAAAATTTGAAGCTGTGGATTACTGACCTGAGTTGGGTTATTTTAAGACATGACTACTTAAGGATATTAACGATATGGGTAATGCTATAAACTATTAGATTCAGAGACTTAGTAGGATTAAAGTGTATGTTTCCAAGTTTGAAAGTTCCAGCTAAATTACATATCAAATTATTGCTTGCTATTTAAAAGCCAATTTAGAAGTCATTTCAGACAGAAGCACTGGTTTAACTTATTTAAAATTTAATACTATTTTTATAGGTAAGATGAATATAGGTAATATGATCTATACATATATCCCATTGTCTGTTTCCAGTATTTTCTTTTAAGAGTTACTTAAACTATTATACTACAAGGAAGGAAGGGAACAACCAGGATCGTGAAGATATCTGCTCCAAGCATAATAAAACAGGTGTACCTTAATAGGTCTACCAGGAATGTTTTAGCTGTTAGCGTCTTTTAAATGCTTCTGCTGAGAAACCATGTTTTCATAACAAGGTTGGTGAGTATTAAACCTGTGATAGTTCTTTCTGGGATTACTATAATTTACAAAAACAATAAAAAGCTGCTAAAAACATTTATGTATTTTTAAATGTTGTAATCTAGGGATCCCACTGATATTTGTGGTGAAAGATTTGCCCAAGGCTACATAACCCTGCTTGTACATTGCCAGGCCTGCAATCTGTTTTATGACAAAACAGATTCATTTATCTCCAAATAAATAAATTACTTTTGTGAACATTTAGAAACATTTGCATAATTAGGCTGTAAGATCTTAGCAGTCTTTTTCATAATAATTAAACTAATCTAATCTTGGACAGGGTAAACAGACTTACTAGGATGAGAGCAGCCTTCAGGCAAGGAACTTACCGCATTCTGCAGGAACTGTAAGGCTGATGATGTTTGTTAATTATGCAGAGCTTTTACTCCCTAGTAATAGCAGCGTTTGTATTGCCTGAAGCTTAGATAGCTACTCCCAGGCACATAAAATTAGACTCTGCTTTTTTGACATTCTCTTAAAAAAAAAACAAAAAACCCCACAAAAAACAAAAAAAAACAAAGAAGATACTTCAAAATGATTATATGCTTTCAACAAGGAGGGCATTAGCTTTCCACTGATGGATCCTGGATCTGCACACAATTGGCCCATTCTTCAGTCATGTGATCTTGATTATCTTTAGGTCTGGAGCCTTTGAGACTGTATACAGATACACAGAGCTGAGGCTTAATAAAAGAGCAACAAAATAAATGACCAGAGTTCCTGGAATCCCAAGTTTGAAAAAAAGACACCTTAGCAAATAAGTCATTTTAAAGAAGGCTCATTTTATTTATAATTATCAAAAGGGAATATTGTAAAAAAAAAATCAAATAGAAATGAATGTTTTGCAAATTTTCAGTGTTTTTTCTAAGTAGTCTATCAGGCAGATTGGCCGATGTAGTGGTTTTAATGGTGACTTAGCTGGAGGGAACCACTGTTTATCTTTCTGGTTATAACTAGTATATTTACCTTCAAAATGCAAAGCTTAAAAATTATCTAACAGATAAGAGATGAATTTCATGACATTAATTGACAAAATTTTCATGTAATACTTTTTATATCTCCTATTGCCAAAGAAAAGTACTCCTGTACAGATTTTTCAGAAGAAATCTAAATAACAGGTATTTCCAGAACGAAGTCCCAAGAACATTAGCAAATTAAGAATATGTTAGTGGAATTTGCTGGGGCCACAGGAAACATAGTAACATTTAATGCATTTATTCTTATTCATACGGGATGTTAAATAAATGTGGTTGCAATAACACTAGTCTTCAGAAAAGTGATGGTATTATCTATTCTTTTCATGTTATCTCTCATTTTTGTCTATAATTTATTAATTTATGCACAATATGTTTTATTTTCACTTGTATTTAGATGGGCTTCTAGCATGATCATTTATTCTTGGAATGTTCAAACCTCAGTGCATTTAATTAAGACATCACAAGCCGCTATCTCCATGGGAAGAGATCTGTGATGTCACAAGCATCAAGCATATGAAACTGACAATCAGGAAATAGAAATTAAGGATGGAAAAAAGTGCCATGTGAATTGTAATGTTTTGGGAGGAGAGTGGGAAAGATAAGGCAAAAGGAAGACATTCATCAGCCTCTCTCAAAGAAACTTCCCAATAGTGAAGGTGGAAACTATGACTTTTGCTCCATCTTTTATAAATTACATTTTTGATAACTTGGAAGTTCATCAAATATTTATTAAAATTTTTGGATTATATTCACATTTAGCCATGAAACATGATTTTAACTAAAATATCCTCCTTCTACTATTCTGTTTTAGGAAGTTTATATTTTCCCTTTGCCACTTTTGGAATTCCCTTTTTCTACTTTTAGAGACCACAGAGTATATGACCTGTATTCTCTTTTACTTCAGTTACATGAATAGTTATATAAAATTAAGATGGCAACTAATCTTTTTCTAATAATTTTATTTTCTGTTTACAATTGCAATTTTGTTGTAGTTTTTTTTTAAAAGATTTTATTTATTTATTTGAGAGAGAGAATGAGATAGAGAGCATGAGAGCGGGGAGGGTCAGAGGGAGAAGCAGACTCCCCGCTGAGCGGGGAGCCCAATGCGGGACTCGATCCCGGGACTCCAGGATCATGACCTGAGCCGAAGGCAGTCGCCCAACCGACTGAGCCACCCAGGCGCCCCTGTTGTAGTTTTAAAAATACTCATTGTTTACCTGATTTTAACAGCAGTAGCAAATACGTTTTATTTATTTTTTTATCATTACATTTTTTTCCAGAAGTTATGGTAACCAAGACATACAAAAATTCGTTTGTCTGCTTTTGGTGCAGAGAACTGGGAATGGGGTCTACTTAATTCCAAAGCCTAGGTTCCCTCTTTTACTGTCCTTCTCACTGATGGAGACCTTAGCCATTTTCTTCTGATTGTTTTGCAACCTAATAGTTGGTTAAAATAATCGCTATCTCCAAACTTTTATTAATCTTACACTTCTGTTAGTAAAGCTCCTTTTGTCCAGGTAATACATCCCTAATATATATGTGTGTGTGTGTGTGTGTGTGTGTGTGTGTGTGTGTGTGTGTGTGTGTGTATCTCTTTAACTTAGGTGCATGTACTTCTATCACTAAATACGATTAATAATACATACTTAATTTTAAGAATTTGAATTCTAAGAATCCTTTAAATAAAAGGAGACACAAAGAATCAATCTAACAACACGTTTGCTCTCCCTTTTTCCACCCTCCACCTCAAATTAGGAATTTATATATCTGGGCGGCTAAGTGCTGGGAGACAGATAATTCTCCATGGGCCTCCCATGCTTCTTCACATTGTATCACCAGAGGCACTGAGTGTCTTTTGTCCAGGACTGTCGTTTCAGGGATGTTTGTATAGTGAATCACCTTGGAAGGTAGTGTTTCTTTCTAGAGCAGAGGACCAGTTTGTTGCTGTCCCGTATAATAAAGGTAATATCTGCCTCTAGGCCAGAGCTCAGGCAGTTTTGCTCATAGTCTATTATAAAAGCCTGGGTTTCCCAAGCAGCCATGCAGACACACTGAATATGTAGCCTCTCCCTGGACTGCTCAGCAAAGCCCTAGTGGGACTTGGGGAGGAAGGGGGTACCTATGCAAACATGAAACTTAGGCTTGCGTGCCGCACCTTAAGTAATAAAGTCCTTTTTCCTCAGACTCTTCTCAGTTTTTGACATTGCCCCAAGAACCAATGATGTTTTACAGTGCTAATTAATTTGGCTTGAAGATGATAGTTATAGTCCACAGGAAATAATTTTAAACTTTGGAGTCCAGTGTGCACACAAGTACACATTAATCCTTATAAAGTGCCATCCTTAACATCAATCCTTATAAAAAATAGTAAGAGCATTTAAATGAACATAGAAAAAAAATTGGTGGGATATAAGACAACAATAAAAGTGTAACTCTGAAAATTGAGTCCTTATTGGAAAGGTGGGTCTGGATTATTTATTTATTAATAACAGAGATTTTTACTCTAACTTGTTCCGAAATATTAGTTTTCTTTTAAATTAAATATCTTGAAGTAGATCTTAGCTTTCAATTTCATCATAAGCCATAAACTTTTAGCTCTGTTTAAAAATAAAATTTCTTGGTAAATAAACTTTATTATAAGAAAAAAAAAACCTTTTCACAAATACTATTAACCATAGGTTCACAGTCTCTCATTCTAACCAGGACTTATTAGCCAATACTAATATATTTATATATATATATATATATATATATATAAAATTCATCTAATATATACATCTACATATATATTAGAAACCAGATTTTAACAAAAAAAGGGATTAAAATTTTTGTAAAATAAAATATGTATCTCCTGTCTCTACAATACCAAAATTTGTTAATTTGAAAGGTAATATATAAACCTAGGAGAAAAATTTATTTTTATAAGTAATTGAAGTAAACCCATATTTCAAATAGTCTTTTATATAATTTTGAAGTTTGGGGCCAATGTTTTTGCCCATTCTGATTAAATCACTATGGTTGACCTCATAAAATGGTTGCTGTAGGCCTTCAGTAGCTCTGCCATTTCCTGTTGTTTGCCTATGCTAACATTAGTAGTATTATTGTCAATCTATTTAATTCAGTGTCCACTATGTGTAGGTAAGTATTGTCAAAATTAGTTACTGCAACTCATAAATCCACGTACTCAGGCAAAACCCACTGCAGAATGGTGCACTATACTAAAAGCAGACGAAGAAACAAGGCCTCCTGCCTCATGCCAACCTACCCTGGCTATTCTTTTTGCCTCACACTCATTTACCACATTATGTAAAGGACACATTCATCTGACGTAGAAACTGAGGGACATTGTCAGGGTCAATCCAAATATTAAGCAATAATAAAGTTTAATTTCTTTCTTATCTTAGATAAAAATGAGTAATAAAAGAACATCTTATATTTTCATCCTGCAAGCCAATGGATTATGTTTTATACACTTTGGACTGCATCTTATTTGGAAACCACTAAAATTATGCCAGTTTATTTATACTTCAATTCCTTACCTGCCCTTTCTGTCATGTCTTTATCACACTGAAATTCATTTCCAAGGCTCCTTACTCCTTCTGAGGCTCCATGACTTACAAAATAGTCTTGACCATGGAAGGGTGAGAGAAGTCAATATATTTCTTCCCCTCTTTCTCCTTCCTTTGGAAGCTCCTGCAATGACTAATTTCTCTCTGTGCCTGTAGTTCCTCTTGGAAAGCTTCTGTCTCCCTGGTTCTGTCATCTAGCAGGGAGATCCTCCCACGTCCAGCCCTAGCAGTCATTTATTCGTCTGCTTCTGGATTCTGCTAACACCATTTCTTCCTCTTGTCCTCCAGCCTTAGGAGTTGTAGTGACTTTTTGCTGCTGCTAATCTCTAAGTTGCTTTTCGGCCTACATTAACAATCCTTCATGTTAAAGTACTCCTTTATAAGATTTAGAGTCATTTCTGTTTCTCTGACTAGTCCTTGAGTAATAAAATGGGGCATATTAAGAGTTACTCTACATCTAGCAGGTCTGTTTATCTAACGTGGTAAGTCCATAAAGAGAACATACATGACCAGCTGAGTTGAAGGTGAAAATGTTTAAGTATTTTCAAGTGCATGTATGAAACAAAATAGTCCCTGTTCAGATGACCAGATTGCTTCACTGGGTAACCAAAAGGTTTAGGCAGTGATCTCCATTAAGATGAACTCTCACTCTGATACCAAGCCAGGAAAGGCATCCAAAAATCTCACCACCATCAAACCATAGTTCTCAAAGAGAATAATGCCAAGATTCCACTCTACTTCCCCAAACCTGAGAGGTCTTAAACTGAGTAGAGACAGGCCACTTCTGTAACATGAGCAACCAGTATTGATCATCTCATCTATGTGAGTTAAAGAAAGCAAACCAGGGGTGAGGAAAACTTAAAAAACAATTGAGAAACATGTCACCATAATACTGAAAGAAAAATGGTTATGATTTATGGGTAAACCAGATAGCTGTGCCTTATTTGTTTTAAAAGGTATAGTAGGACATCTTATCAATGAGATTCTTTAAATGTAAAAATATTTCGATCAGAGAACCACCAAACTCTATAGATGTCATAAAGAGAACCCTGCTATTGATTTACACCTGTTTAATTTCTTCTTAGAAACTTGGTCATGTCAATAAGCTATTTAGCGTCATGCGACAAATATCTCTTGTGACCTTCATTAAAATCAGGATAAGGTAATGGCATATTGAATGCATGAGGGACAACTTTGCTCTGACATCCTGGTAATGTTCTTTAGTACATTCATCCTGACGTTTTATTTGAGGGTTTTTTATGTGTATGGCAGTATCTTATGTGCTGGAAATATAAAAAAAGAAGAAAACAAAATCCTGACTGTTAAGATCCCAGTATGGTGAGGAAGACGCAATTTAGTAAATATACATTGAATTATTCAGTTGGTAGCCAAATTTCTTTCTGTGATTCAAATATTCTCCAATTATGAAATGATTTCAAATAACCTACCACAGCAGATATGTTATATTTTGTTCTCTAAAAAGAAACAGTGTTCTACCAATGTAAAATTACCTTGTAATTTGTGTCTCGCTTTGGGATGGGCAGAATCTCTGAAAATGCCAATATTTCCATTGTTTTGAAGATACAACATTGTATCTTGTAGCTATTTGACAAAGCTTGATACACATTTGTTTCAGTATTGATTTTATTCTAGGGCTTTTATAGAAAGACTGGAGATATTTTCAAATTATCCCTGGCTTTTACCAATATAAAAAATTATTCCATGTTATGGGCAAAGATTCCAAAAGAAACACTGTTCCTCTCTATCTGATGCTTGATTTTCTTTGAGAAAATCAAATTCTAGCAAATTGGCAGTCTGGCCCAATGATCTCTATTCCCTGTGTAAAACATATTAACCAATGCTTCTGCATTTTAATAAGTTATTCTGAAGATGCACCTGCATTTCTGCCCCTACTAATTGAATGTGGTTCTGTGTGTATATTTCCAGCCTGTATATGTCTGTTGTGCTCTTATAATGATTACAAAATATAACTAAACATTATATAAATGAAAATATATATCAAAACACTTGTTGTTTCTATGAAAACTAATTAAGAATGCCCTAGAAAGATTTCATAAATAGAATTGCTAAAAGTTCTTCTTTAGAATAAGTTATATTGAAGACAAGATTGCTTTGTTGAGGGGACGGTACAGGGGATTACAAAAATCTAAAAGAATTCCTTGCTCAGATTTCTTTACAAGTATTTTTAAGTTCTCACTTTAAAGCTGTTAAAGAAAACATTAGCCTGATCACCAGATTTATACTCGGAAGAAAGACCTTGGTTCTAAATTAAAAGATTGGTGAATAAGGGTATATCTATGACGTTTTTTAAAAAAGATTTTATTTATTTGTTTAAGAGAGAGAAAGAGCGTGTGCATGCAAGTGTGAGCAGGGGGAGAGGCAGAGGGAGAGAGGGAAGCAGACTCCCCGCTGAGCAAGGAGCCCAATGTGGGGTTCAATCCCAGGACCCTGGGATCATGACCTGAGCCAAAGGCAGATGCTTAACCGACTGAGCCACCCAGGCACTCCCATCTATGACTTCTTAATTGAAGTAAGATATTTAAGATATATCTAACGAAGTTTCAAATAACCAAGTAACCACAGGGCTAAATTTTGTGGGATATGTGGGCTTTTGTTGTCGCTTTCAAAGCAAACATATTTTCTCCTTACCTCCCACACAATTTCATGCTCTTTGTGTTTTCTTCATCTTGGATTACAGTATTTTGCAGGTAATGCTTATTTAATAAATGTTTGTTGAATGAATGGATTACTGGTTTCAACCTATCACTTTAGGAGAGCTAAAGAAAGTTCACTTTTGGCAAACTAACTTAGCATTGTTTTGTGTAAGCTGGCAGTCATTGGTTTACATATTATTAATTGCCCTCAATTCTCTTTTTCTCCTCTGTCAATCTCTTTAGATTGAATGTCCTCATCTTTGTCCTAAATTAAAGGTTAAACTAGAAACAAAGTCTTTGAAGATGAACATTGCCAAGCATAGTCATATTAGCACTCATCTAAGATTTTTTTTTTATAATAAAAATCAAGTGTGATTTTACCTATTCCAACACCTGCCATCACCCCTCATGGAATCAGCAAATGAATTTTCTAAGAAGTCTATGTTTTTGCAAGGTTCCTCCATACCAATTCACTTAAAAAAAAAATGAAAGCCTTGGAAAGCAAGTTCATGAATACAGCATACTAATCAAAATGCACTTCTTGGCACTTTTCCTGTGGTCACCCAAGGGAAAATATGTCTGCCACTCCACAGCAAGCATAAAATTTCATCCTGACTTTCAGGCAAAATACCAATGTAATTGACATGTACTACTAATCAGATGAGTATAACACATGATAATATCTTTTCCTCTGTGACTAAGAGTGATATGCTCCAGTGGTTACCACAGCGTGCATGAAGCAACTCTCTTTGTACGCACATAGGTGTTCAAGTAATGCATTCCGAAAACCAGCACGAGGCACTCTATCCATATGTGGTTAAATAATTGAAGCAATTGCCATGTGAGTTGCTGGCCACCACATCTGTATATTTCTTACGCTGCAAACAGCACCAGATGTTCTACCAGATGATGGTTTATGATGCCACAAGGTATTTCTGACAATCCTAGTGGGGATGCAGACCCTGTGTTAACTTCATCCTGCCGACTGACAGTGAGAGCCAAGAGGAGAACAGCTTGGTAACCAAAGAGACACTCGCCTGAAGCATACCACCCATCCATCCTTGCTACTTTGATACACAGGGAGAAGAAGTGCACCTTCTCTCCACAACCATAGACGTTCCCAGAGTTAATATCATACCATTATGGTATATCATACCATAATTTTTAAATAATTAAACTGCCCATTACATTAGCCATTGTTGAATATCCTAAAATTTTGCTTAAACATGTTGTTTATTTTACTTATGTGCTAACCTCCTAATTTTATAATGAATATTTGATTTATTGCAGAGGGCCACTATAATTGTCATTCAGAATACATTTCTATAATTTTATTAAATTCCTATATCTACATTTTTAAAGTAAATATGTGGCCTATCTGTTGATATCACTCCAAGTAACTTCTTTTTGAAAAATAGTTTCTTTTAATCACTCATTTCATAAATATTTATTGGGTACTCTTACATACCAGTTACTGTTCTAGGCATTGAGGATACAATAATAAATAAAACAGATAAAATTTTTGTCCTCCTATAGTTAATATTAAAGCAAAAGAGATCATATTCTCCTGGGAGAGCTTATATTCTAGTGAGAAAATGCATTTAAGATGATTTTTTATAAAATTAACACCTATGCATTATAGAAGAGTACCAAGAAAATGAGGCATAGCAGATGAGGGTGTTGAGGGCTCCTGTCTGCACAGGAGGATGGCCTGTCTCTTTAAGGCGATGGCTTCAGGAACTAGAATGATGTTGGCCGCAGGTGTTGTTCATCTGTTGGGTCACTCTCAGTGCTGAAGGAAAGGCAGAGATGCTGTACTTGTGGAGACCACCTCTGCTCTGGAGCTTCTCCTTCAAGGAGTTTAAGCCCTGCAAAGGGGCCAGAGTCCCTGGAAGTTAGAGATATGTGTGGGCCTTAGTGATGTGACCTTGAGCAGCTCCTACCTGGGATGACTCTAGTTAGTGAGCATAACCCTGATAACCTCCTAAGTTCATAGCTAGAGCCTTCCCCAACATAGCCCCTCTTTCTAGAATCCGAATGAAATTGACTAAAATGACTTAGACATCGAGTAGAGATATATCAGTTCTTCCCTTGTTCCACTCCAGTAAGTTCCCTGGCTCCAGTTCCTCTGTGCCCAGCATGAACTTTGTCCTCAAATCCCAGTATAGGGAAGCTGCTGGCTGGCCAAAGGCCTCAAGCCTGCCTGGCTTGTTATATTCAGGGAAAGCAGGAATGGTGAGAGGCTGGTAATGGGCTGGACTTGGAATGCCTTCCATATCTGGGGTGCAAGGTGTGTACCAGGCCTGATTGTTGGCTGGGCCTTCAGTGACGGGCTCTGGCAGGCCTTGCTGTGGTTCTCTTAAAGATAAGTAATGAGACCGCTGAAATGTTCCTTAAAGTTATAGAGTTGTAGGGCGCCTGGGTGGCTCAGTTGGTTAGGCGACTGCCTTCGGCTCAGGTCATGATCCTGGAGTCCCAGGATCAAGTCCCGCATCGGGCTCCCTGCTCAGCAGGGAGTCTGCTTCTCCCTCTGACCCTCTCCCCTCTCGTGCTCTCTATCTCTCATTCTCTCTCTCTCAAATAAATAAATAAAATCTTTAAAAAAATAGTTATAGAGTTGTAGGGTCTAATTGAGAGTAACCCCAGGGCTGGAAAGTCACTACAGCTGTGCCCTAGAAGAAGAAGTGCTTCTCTAAATAGGAAAGAAGTTTCAAAGGGTTCCTAAAAGAGTTCTAGAGAATGAGTCAGTAATTAGTGAAATTAGTCAGATGGCTTTAGGGTTTAGGTGGAGAAAAATCTCAGCAGCTGAACCCCGATTATAGCATGCAGAGCATGTAGAGAATCTCATTCCTAGGTTAAAGGAGTTCAAGATGCTCAGTTCTTGCAAATTTTACAGCCCTCAACCGAAAGAGAAGTCATAGGCAATAGATGACTTCCTAACATGTTTTACCCCTCAAAATGGGCTCCCTCCTTTTTGAAGCATTCATTCATTTATTTATTACCATATTGCTGGGAACATCTGGCATAAGGAACACGATTCAGAGGATCAGGGGCTGCTTCTCCTTGTAAAAGAGTCTGGAGCCCTGGGCTCTCTGAGACTCAGGACCAGGAGGCTGGGGCATCTATTTTCCACCTGTAGGCAGAGCAGCAAGTTGGAGAGAAAGGGTCTTGCTTTGGGTTTGCATTTTACTGATCCAACCAGGTCAGGGCTTAGTCAAGTTACCTGCCCAAGTTCACAGCAGAACTCTCCTGGGTCAGCCAGGAGTTACTGTAGCCTCTTCCTTGGTCTCCACCCTTCTCCATTAGAGAGGAAAGTTCTAATCCCTTCTGGAACTCTGGGGCTTTCTACTAGAAAAGAAATGAGAGGATCTCTATATTAATGCAGAAATAACAGTAAAATAGAATCAAGATTTTTAAAAAGTCATCTCTAATATTACATCTAGAGGTAAACCTTGTTAATATTTTAACATCCTTCCTGCCTTTCTTCTCTGTATATTTTTCATGGTTTAAACCTTAACTCTATAATGTCACAGTCTGCTTTTTCTACTTACCATTATCCCACAAGTATTTCCCCCCATTGCTAAAAGCATGGCATATCCAACATTTTAATAATTGCATTATGTTCTACGTATGAGGAATTACTTACTAATTCACCCACTGTTGGAAATTTAGATTGTTTCCAATTTTTTTATTCTGAATGATATTTTAATAAGTATTCTTGTATTTCAGTTATTTCCAAGATATTTATATCACCAGAAGTTAATTATTACATGAAATAGTTTCCCAAGGATGATGTGTGGTAATTCATTTTTCAAGGAAGTCTTTCAAACTCTAGACATTATTATTACGGAATAATTCTGCCAAGTATTAAAATGAAAAAATATCTTATTTCATTGTACATTTATTTGGTTGCTAGTGAAGGCAACCGTTCCAGAATTTCATTAGAGATTTGTTCCTGTTTTATTAATTGTTAGATAAGCTGTCTGTTAAAGGTCGGTAACAGGATGCACTCTGAGACAAAACCAGTTGGATTTGCCTCTTGGCTCATCTACTGACTACCTGTATAGCCTGTCTCCTCATCTGCAAGATAGGGATGATGATAATAATAATACAACCGCTACCTCATAGAGTTGTTGTATTAAATGGGTTAATATCTGCAAAGTGCTTAGAACAGACGCATATGTACATAGTCGGCATGCTGATCGTCTCACAACTAGTGGTTTGTAGACCTGTGTATGTTAGCTTTTACTGTATAACCAACTACCCCAATACTAAGCTGCTAAAACAGTAAAAATCATTTCTTATGGTATTGTGGGTTGTCCGGGCATTTTTTGGGTCCCAGCTGACTGGATTGGGGCTGCATGATCTAGGGCCTCAACTGGAACAGCTGGGATGCTTGGGTTTTCTCTCCACATGGTCTCCCATCTTTCAGTAGGCCGGCCTAGGCTTGCTCATATGGAGGCAGAAGGTTTCCGAACAGCAAAAAAGGCAATCTCCAAAAGCAAACACTATTCATGTGTGTTTAACAGTCCATTGACCAGAACAGGTTACAAAGCCAAGCTCAGATGCAAAGAGAAAAAGGCTTCATTTCTTGATGGGAAAAGCTATAAAGCCATATTGCAAAGGGCATGCATAGAGAGAGAGAGAGAGAGAGAGAGAGAAGGGATTTGTGGTCATTTTTTGCAATCTGCCACAAAAGCCAATGAAAAAGTAAAGCTAATGGATATAAACTAACACACTAGACGAACCATGAGAGACGATGGACTCTGAAAAGCAAACTGAGGGTTCTAGAGGGGAGGGGGTGGGGGGATGGGTTAGCCTGGTGATGGGTATTAAAGAGGGCACGTTCTGCACGGAGGACTGGGTGTTCTACGCAAACAATGAATCATGGAACACTACATCAAAAACTAATGATGTAATGTATGGTGAGTAACATAACATAATAAAATAAATAAATAAACTAACTCACTGATTTAAGGCATTACTAGGACAAGACTGTGAAATATATATATATATACACACACACACACACACACAATTTATATGAAATATAAATTTCATATGATTCATATGAAAAAATATAAATCTCCATCAGATAGTTCATTCAGAAAAAAGATTGCTCTTGAGAATCATCTTATTCATGAGTGAACACAGCTAATTCTACAGTTAATAGGACCCTTGTGTGTTCATCCAAGAGCAGAATTTGGCCCACTGTGTAGGCCACTCACTGCCTTTATTTACATTACAGATTACCACATTTTATTATGTCTACTCCCATACCATCTCCATTATAGTCTATTATTTTAATATATGTTAAAATGGAATTAGCAATTAAATTACTATACCATCTTTCATACAACCTAAAGTGTTTGACCTCAATCTCTAGAAGCAGGGGGATTTGTAATTGACTAATCCTCTATCTATGTGTGTGTGGACTCCTTTAATTGTGCATATTTTCTTGGTGTTGATGTGGTCAGAAATTCTGCTTTAATTCTATTCATTTCTCATGAGGGAGGCCAAGTTCTATCTGGGACATCATTTGAGTCCTCGTTTACATGAACAGATTTGAAGATGTGTGCCCCATGGGGTCCCTATACTCCCTTTAAATTCAAGTATCTCCAATATGTTTTCTTAATTTGTTACATAACTATTTATAATTTCTACCACATATTCATCAAAAATTAATATGTTCCTCATTATCCTCAAGTGTTTCTATTGGAAGCTCTTGTGAGGCAAGACCATACTTGTTATGTCATTGCAATTCTTGTAATGTCAGTCAATTTAATAGTGCCTCATGCTATTAGTTCTTTAGGGTCGCTGTAATAAAGTGCACAAACTGAGTTGGCTTAAAACAACAGAAATATATTGTTTCAAGTTCTAGAGAAAAGAAGTCCCAAATCAAGGTATTGGCAGGACTGAACTCCCTCTGAAAAATGTTGGGTAATCTTTCCTTGCCTCTTCCCAGCTTCTAGTAGTTTGCCAACAATCTTTGGCATTCCTTGGTTTGCAGCTGCATAACTCCAATCTCTGCCTTCCTCATCACATGATGTTCTCCTTGTGTGTTGTTTTGTCTTTACATGGCTGTCTTCTTATAAGGACACATATTGCACACAAGTATGATTTCTTCTTAACGAAGTATACCTGCAATGGCTCAATTTCCTGATAAGGTCACATTCTAAGGTACACAATCCAACCCATAACTGTAGATAAATAATAAATATTTGTGTAATAATCCACAAGCATTGAATTTTGCTAGATAGTGTTCTTTATGCATTTCTACTGAGTCTACAAAAGAAGTATTGGCCCTGGTGGATGAATGAGGAAAGTACATTATTAGAAAAATAACAATATAATTTATGACGTTCAACTCATTAAAAAAGCCTATGGGAAAATGTTCAAAATCACTAGTAAAAAGATATGCACACTACTGTCATGATCATAGGGGTCAGATATTTTTCTGTAGAATACAGAGGAAAATAGCACATTCCTAGGTTTCCTTCGCATTTCAGCTTCACTCCATTAGGGAAGTTTTTTCTGATCTCTTCACATGGGCCATATCTCACTCCTATAGTGGTTTATGGACCACCATGTACCTTTCTTTGGTGAAAAACTTTCTACAATCATGACTTTTACACTTATTTGAGTACATTTATTGATTATTGCTTTCACAAGTAGACCTTAAACTCCAAGACAACTGTGCTTATTTTCATTTTTTTAACGTCTGCGATGCTTAGCATAGTGCTTGATAGTAGGTGCTTAATAATGATTTGTTGATTCATTGAATATCTATATGAATAAAAGAATTGGTGGGATGGGCTGAGGTTTACTTTTTCACTGGCTCTAGTAAATATCTGTTATTGTATTTGTTGTAAATTGTTATATATTTACATATGTTATTAGATTATAAATGTAGAAATTATTATACATTGTTAAAATATTTATTTAATATTGTTAAATAAAGCATAAGCAAGATTATAAGGGCAATGTTTATTTACTTAGGTGAAAAAACTGTTTTGAAGTACGTTACCAGCACATAGTTGCATACAAATATTTAGAATGCTAATTACAAATAGTAATTATGTACTTATTGTATGAGCTCTTTCTCTTGGAAGAACTATAAGTAATCCCAATTTAAGTTATTATATATACTTGAAAATTATGATGCTAAATTTTTTTAGATATGTTTATTTACTTGAGAGAGAGAGAGAGAGCATGAGCAGGGGAATGTGCAAAGGGAGAAGGAGAGAGAAAGAATCCTTAAGCAGACTCCCCACTGAGTGTGGAACCCCACATTGGGCTAATCCCAGGACCCTGAGGGCATGACCTGAGCTGAAGTTGAGAGTCAGATGCTTAACCGACTGAGCCATCCAGGTCCCCCTGATGCTAAATTTTATATACATATTTTGTATTACCTTTTTAATTTATGTTGACTTGTCTTTTCTATGTTCAGTCCAATTTGGTGTTTCCCTGTATTCCCTGAAATTAAAATAGGATGTGTTTTACACACACAAACACATATGTACACATACACACACCAGGGCCAAAGTGACACTAATTAGTCCTCTTCAATACCAAGTAAATCATACTCTCCTTAGGATTTATAAAATCACCTTCCTAATCCATGCTGCTAAAAATGAATTAACTTGCTCTGATATTTTAAAGAATGTCTAATTATTTAATTGTCTTCATTATGTGAATAAAGCTTTAGTGAATTCCCTCCCTAGCATCATCATGTTCTTCCTTAGGGCTACGCTTCATTTGAATGTACAGCAAGTTCACACACACACACACACACACACACACACACACACACACACACCATGATATAACGTTACAAAGCAATTTTAATTAAAACTATTGAGAATACGTTGTTGTTGTATTTTAAAATCATCTTCCTCTGAGAATGATATGAAATGGTGATGTTTATACTCCAGTGGGAGACCCAGCAAATGTTAGCTTTCAGTCATTTTCCTGAGACCACGCAAGAGTTCATCTCCAGTCCCTGGTCAGGCTCTTGTGGGAATAGAAATACCACGCTCTTGGCTTGACATCGGTGCCATTTCCAAATGTTACCATGGTGATCACCTATGCAGCATCACTAACCCTTCTCACAACAGCTCAATTTGAGATTCAAGTTTCACGTTTCCATGATTATGGGAGGGTAATTATTTCATTACTCAAGGGAAGAAGATTTAAGAGGTAAATAGCTCTTCATTAAATCTTAAATGATTCTAGTCTTTTTAGGCCACAGAAATGCCAAATATTAAAGTGATGAAATTCAGAAGAGTAAAACGTGACTGGGAATTGAAAAAAAAAAATCCAATTTTTGCATACTATAACCATAAATATTTTTTCTCTGGTGAAAACATCTCACATAAAGTACAAGTATATTGTGTCAATAATTCATGATTTAAAATAATTTTCATGTGAACTAAATGCAAGGAAATGTTTGTGTGTATACTTGAATAGAAATACTATAAAAAGAGAGGGATTTTATGAACTGATCTGGTTTGAGAGGAGGTAGTGTCATATTATATAAGGCATACTTTTTTCTATATATCTAAATAAGAATTTTATTATAAAAGAAAGGATTCTTATTGTAAGATTATTCTGTTATAAAGTATTATTTTTGCTTTTATTTACTATTGATATTTGAAGATTATGCAGCTGAAAATAAATACTAATATGAAATATTTTCAAAGTGTACTTGATTTTACAAAATATCACAGGTCAGCTGTGAATTGAAGATATTTGGAGAGTATCTTAAATATTAAAATAAGTGGCTGTTGATGCTGAGCAGCCCAACGACAGTACAAGGGACTACCGTGATACAGCTGACCTGTCCAAACCTCAGCTCTCTTGGAAGAGACCTTGAAATGCTATAAATTGTTTAGGTCAAAAATATTTGGCTGACTTATACTGGATGCCATTTAAGTTATGTCCACCACAAGACAAAAATCTCTAACCACACTCTGTTTTTTCTGAGGTGTTTTTTTTCTTTCTTTCTGTCCCTTTTTTTCCTGTGTTGCCTCTGACAAAAAGTCCATTAAAGATAAAAAAAAAAAAAGAGAGAGAATTAGAGATACATGGGAGGTTAACTCCTATATGTGACAGAGGGTGTAATGCAGTATTAGTGGTTTAATTTTGACCTGCCTGAGATCCTGTAACCATATGACATACAGACTTAGGGCAAGGGGGAATTCATTCATAATAATCATTTTCCCAGAGGAAAGAAAATCTGGTTTAAATCCATTTTCCTCTTTCTTGGTCCTTAGTATTTCCTGACACTGCATTATTTACCTGTAGTGGTGACAGGCTTCTTTCTTTCTTTCTTTCTTTTTTTTTTTAGTGGAAAGAAAATTAGTTAGAACTGATTGTTAGAAGGCTCACTGATTGAGTAATTAATTAATTAAAAATTATTCATTCATAAACCTCTGGAGAGGTGGGATGGGAAGGTTAAGAGGTTCAGAGTGGCTGTAGTCTTCAGTGCCTCTTTGCTTATTATTCATATGCAATCGAGAAACTCATGGCAGGTATTCCAACTTGCTCATCTTTTGGAAAACAGAGCCTGCAAGGCGCAAACAGTAACTGTCCACTACCAACAAAAGCATGTAAATCATGGAAAACATTCAATGTGTCTTCGGTGTTTAAAAGTTATATCCAATGTTTTAATACAAATAGAGTCCTAAAATGTGTGGACCACCGGGGGGATCACAATCTGGTACGGAATAGAGCAACAACTTCACCAGAGTGTGTGCTGATGAACCAACCGTTCTAATGTCCCTCGTCCCTTCCCCACCCAGACTTTTCTCGCGCAGTCTTCTCATTCAACTTATGTCTACCTCACATGTTAAACTCCCCACCTCCAACCCCTGCTTCCCCAATTCCAGGGTCCTATTGAAGGGACATTAAAAAGTCTAATTACTTTTTTTTTTAATTTTTTTATTGTTATGTTAATCACCATATATTACATCATTAGTTTTTGGTGCAGTGTTCCATGATTCATCGTCTGTTCACAACACCCAGTGCTCCATGCAGAACGTGCCCTCCTCAATGCCCATCACCAGGCTAACCCATCCCCCCACCCCCCTCCCCTCTAGAACCCTCAGTTTGTTTTTCAGAGTCCATCATCTCTCATGGTTCGTCTCCCCCTCTGACATACTCCCCTTTTCTTCCTCTCCTGTTATCTTCTTCTTTTTCTTTTTTTCTTAAAATATGTTGCATTATTTGTTTCAGAAGTACAGATCTGTGATTCAACAGTCTTGCACAATTCACAGCGCTCACCATAGCACATACCCTCCCCAATGTCTATCACCCAGCCACCCCATCCCTCCCACCCCCGACCACTCCAGCAACCCTCAGTTTGTTCCTGAGATTAAGAATTCCTCATATCAGTGAGGTCATGTGATACATGTCTTTCTCTGATTGACTTATTTCACTCAGCATAACACTTTTTAAATAAAGTAATTTAAACATCTTCTATCCAAATGTCGTCTCTGTGTGTGTTTGTATGTCTGTGAGAGGGTTTGGGGGTGGGAATGTGGCTTTCCTTAAAAACAACAACAACAACAACAAAAAGCCCATGAAGTTGTTGATTTTCAAATAAAAGCTGTTCTTTCTTTAAAAGAAATTCCCTCTGCCGTACTGATACAGCCGAGGAAAACTACAGCCTGTTTTTAAAATAATATGTTTTTCTGTATTCTAAATTTGCCATCTATAAATTTTGGTTAAAATTTAAAGTGTATACTTCAAATATCTTACAATGTTGTCAGCCCTCAATAAAGCTGAAAAAAATGTCTTGCCACTTATCTGAATTGCAAAAAATCTTTGAGGGCACATTGCACAGTGTTGAGAATTAGAAATGTAAATGCGTAAGGGGCTCCTGAATAAATAAGCCAAGAAGGCACCAGTCAGTCTCAGGGGTTCTTGCTTCAAGTTCTTTTCATGGTGCATAAACTAAATTGTGCTACCATGTTAAATAATCTTAGTGGCTTAACGCAGCAAAATTTATTTCTCACTAAGGCAAAGTCCTCCGTGAGTCTGGGTGACACTTTGGGACAACTGTCCATGTCATGGCAGCTCAGCAGGCTTGTGGCTTTTCCAGGAGTGTTGTGGCAGGCAGGGGAAGGGGCAGACTGGAAGACTGAGCACAGGCTTTTATTGGCTCAGCCGTAAAGCCCATATGTCACTTCCATTCACAGGTATTACACCGAGCGTTAGCCTCAGTCCCATCTAACAGCCATAGGAAGTAAGAACTGGTATTGGGAAGTCCTAGATGTATATCTGGAAAAGAGGAGAATTTTTAAGAAAGTGGAGAAATCCCGAGCGCCAGAAAGGCATTTCTTTATTCTCATAAACTATCACTGGAGTTTTTACTGTGATACGCCTCTGCCTGATGGAGCCTGTAATGAGATGAAAGAAAGAGTTCCTTGAGAAAGAGAAAACAGCCAGTGCCTATTCAGTGCTTCATAGCTTGGAGAGAAAAGGGAAGAAGGATGTGACAGTAGTTGAAGGATACCAAAACTTCACACATTAAAATTTTTTAAAAATCTGCTAATAATATAGTGCCTACCAAAGAAAGTAGAGTGAGAGGAGGAAAAACACTATTCATTTCGTTAGTGTGGATTAATGGCTACTCTCATGTCTCCTGAGCAGAAGGATTTACTAAAACAACCTCTTAGTTTCATTTTGTGCTAACAACTCTACCGACTACCTTAATTAATTGCCCAAAAACTGTTAATAACCATGTCATCATAGACCATCATGTAAATGAGCTTTAAAAGTAAAATCTGAAGAGCAATCTTGCCATTCATTTATCTGAACTAATTATAATGTAGGAATAATTCTCACAGCAGGTGAAAACTGAGAAAAAGCATGCTTTTGCAGGAAAGCAAAACATTTTAGATTTGACATCAAAATTTTGGGAGAAACAAAGAGCTTCCTTTATTGCAAGGCAGAGTATTTTAAGTTTGTTATTTTAGTTACATTAATATTTTTAATGACCTATTCGTAAAAAATCAAAGAAGACATGGTGCTTGCTTCGATAGCACATATACTAAAATCGGAATAACAGAGAGAAGATTATTAGTTTGGCCCCTGTACAAGGATGACATGCAAATTTGTGAAGCATTCCATATTTTTAAAAAAAGATATGGAGGATTGTGTTCAGTTTTCTTTTTAATGTTGCTGAAATAGAATATCATGTTCTCAATTTATTTTCATGAAGAAATTATTTGTAGAATCAACAAGGAAGAGAAGGTGTTACACTCAAAAATCAATGGATATTCATAAATTGACTGGTTGTTTTGTTTTGGTGACAGTATAACTTATAGCTATAAAATGTAGAATATATCCTGTGTTATTTCAGTGGTGGAGAAGTGGATAACCTTGTGCCTGACAAAATGGAGCTAGAGGCCATGAGGAGATACACCAGCCCAGTGAACCCGGCTGTCTTCCCCCATGTGACTGTGGCGCTGTTGGCCATTGACATGTTCTTCACCTCCTGGTTCTTCGTTTACAAGGTTACCTCCACCAAGTACACTCATGATGTCTATAAAGAGCTCCTCATCTCCTTTGTGGCCTCGCTCTCTCTGGGCTCTGGAGTCTTCTTGCTGTTCTGGGTTGGCATCTACATATGAGCTCTCAAGGGGTCCATCCAGGCAGCTTCACTGAATCCCTGCTTCCATAAATTAATTTGTTTACTATTGTTGGAAGTATCCTACCTGCTGCTTATGATAAAGGCAGATATGTGACCATCAAAAAAATGTAGAATATATTATTTCTTAGGAAGGCAGCCTGGTGCAGTGAAAAGTGATGGATAGAAATTCACATCCTGATACATACTTTTGAGCAGTGTGAGTTTGGGTTTACTACTTTTTACCTCATGAAGCCACAGGATGCAGAATTGGTATGAAGACAAGCTGTTATGGTATGTAATGGACCCATCTCTGTTCTTGATATATGGTTAAGTATTTATTGTAGCTATGTTTTTTCTTGTTTTTCACCTTTGTAAGTTTAGTTATTTACATTTTCTTGAATTTTATTACCTTTCCTTTTGAGGAACAATCCTGTTATTTATAAACTAATTTATCCTATAATGTTAAAAAGTGTTCAGAAAGACTCCAAAGGGGAAAATATCTGGAAACTTTCAAGAACAGTCTCAGTGAGAAGGAATCTTAAAACTCTTTGTAGAAGCAGATGGTAGTTTTAAAGTCTGCATCTAGTGAAATGAATGGTTTAAAATTTTAGTTTTCCATGTGTGAGAAAAGTTGCAGTATCAGCATAGGTGGGAAAAAAGCTATATGCCCTGATCTTTAAGTTTTCTATGAAAGTATATATAAAAGGAACTCATTAAAGTTATTTAGAGGAGGAAGAATCTCATGAACTTCCTTTACGTTGCCCATTCTGACCTGGGATAGATAGAGAAGTAGAAGAGCACAAGGAATCCTAAGCCACAGAAAGTAATTTCTTTATTTTTTAATAAAATATCAATGGAGATTTTACTATGATATGCTTCTGTAGGATTTTGCCTTCATTTTGATTTCAATAAGTGAAAACTTTGGAGGGTGGCATATAGGCTTGCTAATAACCTCACCTAGCTCAACTTCATGTTCCATAAAGTGTTAATATCTTTTGTTAAGAAAGGTCATCCAAAACTTGTAAATAAAGCAGAGGATGACTGAATGACTTGTCAATGTCATTGTTTAACAGACCTGTCTGAGAATTAATTTAATTTTAAAGGAGAATACACCCGTATTGACTTAACTATTTACTACTTAATCGTTTTTTACTATTTTCCATTTACATGTTAATTTGTGTGTGTCTAGCTAGGAGAAAAGATGATGCCAAATGTTATAGTTTTATTTTTCTATAGGATATTACACAGTTTTGTATCTTAGCAAATCCATTTCAGCATTCCTTTGACTATTAGTTTAAAAAATCATTCTGACCCTTGTTAAAGAACAATAAAGAAGATTTTATTCAGAGGACTAGGGCAATGGCATTTTGCTATAGGGGAGACAGAGATTGGGCTCAATTCTAAATACAAGGAAAAGAGGGGATTTACACCCAAAAAGCAGGGTCGGGGCATCGTTGGATAGAAAATTACTGAGGAGGTATCAAAACTAGCGGGGGAGGGAGGGTTTCTGCTAAGGACAGGCTAGGGAAATCAGATATTATGGGGGGGTATAGGGAGATAAGGGATTTGATCAGATATTGTGGGTGATCAAATATTGAGGGTGGCAGTTCCTTCTAAACTGACTTAGCAAAATTCTTGCTGCAGATGAGTGATGCAGGCCCAACAAGGAAGAACACTAAAGCCCAAGGTCAAGACTTGGAGGTCTTAGAGGAACTTGATGAGAATTAGATCAAGGAGAGCCTATCTTTGTCATTGTGTGTTTCTGTTTCTCAAAATCTCCTTTGAATTGGTCTTTCCATCTTACTAGTTCCTTTGTTAATTGATTAATTAATTAAATCTTTGATATGTATTCATTTTATATTTATATGAGAGTCATGTTTTGAATTTATTTGAAAATTGTACTTTAACCTTTCAATCATGAGCTTATTTTTATGTAAAGGTTTTTGAAATATAACTTTCAAAGTTGTGGAGGAGATAATGTCCCTTCACAGTAGTCTGATCTAACTCTATGCTATTAATCAGTTCTTTAACTAATTAGCAAATTATTGCACACATATAGTAAGAATATCAGCATCTTCAATAAGAATATGTTCAATTAGGCAGTAACATATCAAATGTTTCTCTTAAGAGCATTTCTACACTTTTAATATTTTAGGAGATAAGGATTATCACAAAAGAGCTAAGTAAAACCATTGTATGTGCTCTGCAAATGTAAGATATGGAATAATACACAGGCCTTTATTTATTGCTTAAGTGATATTTTTTTAAACAACATTTTAATAAGAACAACAAGGTGCTTTGACAATAAACTTTGTATGCTTAGAGTTTGCATTGCCATTAGATGTGATTTGGGAAAATGAAGTAGGAATAGAGATGAGATAAAGATGAGGAGACCAAACATTATTTTATATGTCCAATGTTTTATAGGCTACTCCTTTTTCTTCCTTTCTTGTGTTTTGGTTTGGGTCCAAACGAGAAAGTGGGTAGCTGGAGGAGAATTAGATATAAAGGGACCTCTTACAAAGATTTGAGAATGATGTCAAGAAACTACACCTGATGGTGTAGCTTGTAACCGTGGATGTTACCTACAGAAAGTGCACCCGGTAGGTGCTGTGACCTTGGACTGAGGGAGTTGACCCTCAGGGAGAGAACTGCAAGAATGAATATCATGACTTTACTCTCCTTTCCCCATCCCCTGTGGATACTCCCAGTTGGCTAACTTTAACCAGAATCCAGAAGATAAAGTTGGGCATTGGTGCAATCCCTATTCCTTAGCCTCCTCGTGGCACAGGGTAGGGCGGAGATGGGTGAAAACGTGGACCTCCAAGATAATATGAAAGATGTCCTGCACACTTCTGGTAAATATTCAACAGGGATGTTAGTTGCTAGACTATAGGACAGGAGAGACTAAGACTGGAAGACTTTTCTGGCTGAGATCAGAGGTTTGCACAATCCAGTTTCATGCCAAAGGAACATGTAGTATTGAGTGAGAGCACTGTCTGTCCAGGTAGGGAATTAGGTCTGGAAGGTAGTAGTCAGTAAAGTCCAGGGAAATGCAGATAGGGTCTGTGAACAAAGGTAGTTGAACCTAATTAACATTCTGGAGATAACCAACTTGGTGACAGTGGGATAGTTCCTTTAACTTGCCTAGTTTTACATTTTTCATGTGTAACGGAATGAACGCTGTATCTTAATATAATTTTAAGTGGGAAAATAAAAATGGGAGCAAACTTTTTTTATCAGTTTTTATATTGTCTTACTTCTAAGTATTGTTTTTCAGAAGAGCAGCTAAAACAGCATCTTTTGTGTCCTCATATTATTATTTATCAATGAATTCTCCCCGAAGGAGGCAATCAACACCAGATTGTTAGGGTCACTTTAATCAGAGCCGTAATGGTTTACTCTACTCTATGAAGTTGATATTTACTCTATATATAATGAGGAAGCAAGAAGTGATAAAATGGTCAGCTGCAAGAATTAAGCATTTATGTCCAAATGGAGGGGAAAATCTTTATTTTAATTAGATACTCCTCTCAAGTATAAAGGAAAAGGTAAGTTAGTGTCTCTATTACAAAAGAAGCAACTCAAGGTTAAGTAATTTGAATGTGTACTAGTTGACCCAAAGAGAGAATGAGGGGATTGGTATTTAACCTAAGGTTAAATCTAAGGTTGGGTGCATTTCCAGCCTTGGGGGACTGGAAGGCGCTCTCTGAATTTCACTGCGGAGATCGGAATGTACAGCTTGATTGCCCCTGACAAGTGTGTGCTTGGCTTGCTCTCCAGCTTGCATGTCTCTGCTGATTACTGGCAGCTTGAAATTGTCCTAAAAGAGAATGAGTGCTCTTGATTAATCCCCATGCACAGTATCAACATATTATTGATTCATTATCAGCACATCGTGTTTCATTTCTCTGCAACAGAGATGGGCTGAAGGCAAATGTGACTTCAAAACGGATGCAACCCCATGAACATCCAAGTTGGGTAGCTAGCTTCTTTTTCTGGGTAAAGTCCTTCCACTACATAAAATGCTGAAAATTTTCTTCTTCTCTGGAGAAGAACTGTAGAGTTTAACAGCTCCAGTTTAACAACTATAAAGCAAGCTGGTTTATTTTATTATTTATGTGTTTAGTTATAAAAGCAGTAGATAAACAAGTTCTCTAAGTTAGAGTGCATTAGATATTGAGCACTTTATTATATACAGCTTTCATTTATATCACTGTTAAATACAAAGCTTTAAAGAGATAAGTTAACATTGATTTATTCATTAATATTTTATTTATTCAGTCATCCACTTACTGAGACCTACTATGTTGTATGCTAGGCACCAGGAGTACAAAGCTGAAAAGGCATGGTTAGATTCAGGGTTCACAGAGAGAAGAAGAAGAAAAATTTATATACATTATATAAATGTATATATATAAATTACTATTTATATATTATGTATAAGTATATATAAATTATATGTAATATATAATCATATAAAACATTATGCATATGTTTAGTAATAGAAATATATACAAGGTAATGAAAGGGTAATTAATTCTTATGGCAGGATTTCAGAGAAAATTGTGACCATGCCAAGGTTTGGGAAATAAATAGGTGTTCTCCCAGAAGACAAGGATAAGAGATTTTAAGCGAAGAAACAATCTGTGAAAGAGAACTAAGTAGTTGAGTGTTTTTGAAGCATACATTCAAAAGGGAAGTGATGAGATATTAGGCTACAAAAGTAGGTAAGGGATGGGTCTTTGAGGAGCTGTCTTCTGTACCAGGCAGGCTGGCCATTAGTAGGTGGTAGGGTTCTGAACACTGGAATCGAATCTGCATTTTCAAAGACCACCCTGATACATTTGAGTGTTACATAACTGGAACTAAAGATCCCAGCCACAGGCTACTAAAACAGGACAGTTGAGCAAGTGCCTTGAGGAAGTGGCCATGGGGATGAGGGAGGAGATTCAGTATATATCTAAGAGATATAATCAGAGGGATTTAGTTCAAATTGGAGGTTGGCAATAAAGAGTTGTTGAAGACGCCTCACAGGATTCTGCCTCATGTCTGTTCCCTACCAACTGCGGTAGAGAAAAGCAATAGAAAAGTAGAATAGTGATGGTAGGAAGCAGGGACGAAAGATGGTGTGGCAGAGTAATAATCACTGGTGATATTTTCACATGGTTGACTCTCAGGGGTGGGTGTCTAGTAGACAACGAGATCTTTAAGTCTGACACTCAGGCATAGGAAGGCAGCTAGGGAATGGAAAAACCCAAACCCCGGGCAGAAATGATAATAGTACATATTACTATCAGGTAGGTCATAATGGCTGTCTCCAAGATGATGCCCAAAATAGTGCAGGCAAAGATAGAAGACTATCCTTTGCAATTCCACAGGTTAACTATGTCCTTAGAAGTCACTTCTTTTTATTAAGTTATACTGATCAGATCTTCATTAAAAAAAAATAAAACCACAGATAACTATCCACTGAAATCAAGGCTCTTACTAATGTACTTACTATTCCTACTTTAAAAAAATATCTTTAAAAAGAATTTTAGGCTTCATAGAAGTTGCAAAAATAGTACGAAAAAATTTCTGTGTACCCTTCATCCAACTTCCCCAATGGTGTCATCTTAGACAATAACAGAATTATCAAAATAAGGAAATTGATATTACTACGTTATTAACCAACCTACAGACCTTATTCCAATTTCACCAATTTTTACATGCATTCATTTGTTTGGTGCTGTTATGGTTGTTTTTGTGTATAGTTCTATGAAATTTGAACACATGTATAGATTCGTGTGACCACTACCATAGTCAGGATACAGAAGAGTTCCATCACCCCCAAAAGTCTCTCCTATCAATGTAGAGTCACTCCTTTTCCCTCTCCATCCCCTAATAAGCAGTGATTTTTTTTTCTCTTTCTCTATAGTTTTGTCTTTTTGAGAATGGCATGAAAATGGAATCAAACAGTATGCAACCTTTTGAAAATGACTTCCTTTACTCAGCCTAATGCCTTTGAGATTCATTCAGGTTGTTATGGATATTAGTAGCCAATCTTTTAAATTAAAAGTTACTCTCACTTGCAAAGCCTATCTCTGGCCTGCAATTACTTTGGGGTTTTGGGCACTCTTATTAGCCATGATTAATAAATGGTAATGTTTCACTTATGTAAGATTGAGATTTGACAGTAATATATTCACATGAAAAGAGCCACGGGGGTCACCCCAGGGAGGTAGGCTTAGTGGTACTAGCTGAATGCCTCACCTGGATCCCTCAGAAGACAAAATAAGGAGTGGGTCACTCAGAATGTAAACACCTCCAGAGTGATGACAAATCAGGACATGAGTTTCCCATGGTTACAGGAGGCAAGGGAAACTTCCTGGCTAAAGCGCACCTGGAGGATGAGATCTAAGTTGCAGAACCTGCCAAGGAAGCATAAACCTGTGATACGGACTGAGACTGGAGCATCTCTGGTGCCCCTGCAGGTCCCAGTTTTTCCTGGGAAAGTGGCAAGGGCCTATGGACAGTACCCGTGGTTATCCTCGAGCAGACAATTTCCTTTGCAAGTATAAACACTCAGTCCTGCAACTGTGCAGCAAATGCTTCAGCAGGTGCTAGAAGTACTGGGCAAGGTTTCTGGCTGCCAAGCCGTGTGGCCCTCAGACTAAATGCAGGAGAGCAAGCTCCCATGAGGGAGGGAGGCCCAATGTTCCAAGCCTAGGGCCACCTATTAAGTTGAATGACAGGTTGTCTGCCCTTCCATTTTCGCTGTCTTTAGAAATTTTTAAAGCCAGGGCTTGAAAGCTTCTTCTCGGGATTAGTCATCGAACACATGACATTGATCCAGTTATGGCACAGACTGGTCAAAAGAATAGTGAACAGCTAGAATCTCACAAAGGGTGCCAAACCTTTGGTGAGGAACATTAGAGATTGTGGCTCCTGAAATAAATGAGTGAAGGTAAGGCTGTATCAGACCTGTTATGACCTCTTATTTTCTGGCTTTAATATTAAGTGTTTGGCTTTGCAAGTAAAGGTTGACATTAACACTAGAAGAACTGCCTGATGGGGGATGCCAAACATTTACGACCTTGTCATCTGAGGAGTGTAGGATAAAACACATCTTTACGCATCCACAGCCTTGAGAGATGGAAAACCTTCACTGGAATTTGCATTATCTGTTAGCTATTCACTGGGAGTTACAAAGTAATTATTTTCATTTATCACTATTTTATACCTGCTGTCAGCTGAGTGCCAAGGCCATAGTAAGAATTCAGTAAATGTCTGTAGAATAGAATATAGAAACTTTCTGGACTTCCTAAGACGAGGTCAGCTGGTCCCATAGGCATGTGTTTCAGCTTCAAAGCAGTGATTACATTCCACCTTAATGGCCTTTTTAATTTTTTTTTTACATTTTTGCATATCTCTCCAATATCTGGCTTAATAGATAATAATATATAGGTTTTCTGTGGTTGAAGTATATAAAGAAAATAAGACGTTAGAAGGAGAATTTAATAGTCTTTTCAGATAATTGTGGACATTCTCTGATATTCAGAAAACTGGACAAGTGGCAGTTTCTTAAAGGTTAGTTGCAATGGGGAATCTGAGATCATGTCAAGGAGTCTCTTGTACTGTTTTTTTATGTACACACACACACACACACACACACACACACACACACATCTCTCTATCCACTGGTTTATCTTGCCCTTTTGAATGGCTCTTTTATCCATGCATGATTCTGTAACAACCTGCATTGGTCATTTGGAAAATTTTGGTTCACAGGTCAAGTAATGTCCTCTTTACCTATTTCACTAGAATGTAGGCATCTTGAAGGCAAGGTCCGTACTGTGTTCATTGACCACAGTGCCTGGCACATGATAGCACATAAATATTTGTTGAACTGATTAATGCATGAGTGGAGGTCACATGATATATCCACTGAACCACTCTCCAGATTCTTCCTTGCATGTGACACTCTTTAAAAAGAAAAATAACTCATTTCTTTAATACAGTTATTTGTTAATGTACACTTAGTTCTATTCTTCTGGTTCTATGATTTATAAACTTTATGATCCTTGGCAAGAGATTAATGCCTCCTACTCTCAGTTTCCTTACTTTAATGGGGCTAATGATTTTTGTTCTACTAACAAGTTTCTGGGAGGACAAATTAGATCATGATATTGAAAAGAATGTGTGTATTTTGTTTGAGCTACGTATGGGCCTTTATTTACAGTTCATTTCAAGTCTCTAATTTGTACTTTATTTTTCTGCTTTGATGAGATTAAAGGTTGGCTAAACTAAAAAATATTACTTTTCAACCATTTTCCTACAGCCCAAAACCACAAAAGAGCTCCTATTTCTAATTAGATCATATTATCGCTCATAAACTGAGGACATACGTAAATCAATCTTCAAAGGCATTGAAATTCTCACAGTTATTCAAAACTTTTAACTTCATCTGATGTATCAAGTCCTGGGTTATAAGAAGAGGTAAACCTTTTATGCTAAGCAGGGAGGTGCTTGGTTTTCTCAGAGAACCTCTCTGTATGCTTGTAGATGACCTGACAGATTCAGAATTTACACTCCTTCCAACATATTTGACAAAAATAAAATTTGAAACAATTGACATCCAACAAATACAGCCAGATTGTAAAAGAATTACATGGTCAGTGGGAGATAAAGATACAAGCATTTGTTCTTGAGCACTTGCTATGTACTTAGTTATCTATCATTACTGAAAATAGGCAGAGACAAAAACATACACACCCAGAACTTAAAGTCTGACTTCGGACCATGCATGGACTGTTCAGAGAAGTGAGATATCAATTCTATGAGAATTCATCAAAGAAACGTTTATTTTCCAGAATTTCTGCAATGCGGTAATATACTTTAACAATGAAGGACGTTCTTTAAAAGGACAAAAGAAAAAAAAACTAATGATGTAATGTATGGTGACTAACATAATAAAATAAAATTAATTAAAAAAAGGACAAAAGAAAGAAAGTAGTTGGGAATCAGGCTGACTGTGGGCATGAGGAGTCTGGACTCTGTTCCATGTGTGATGTAGACTCACTGAAAATATTGGTCTGTGGAGGGACATGATGAAAACAGTATTTTAGTGAGATTAATCTGGCAATAAAGTTCACAGCTAATGTGAGCTGGAGCTAGTGGATCTGTCACAAGTGATCCATCCAGGCCACTATTATAATGCTAAGATAAGATCTTGATCTAGATTAAGAGCAGCCAAAAGTAGAGATGACTACATAGCTCATAAGGAAGCATCTGTTGCCAGTTCTGAGAGAATTAGTGGAATGCTTTGAACTTGTAAAAAAGTGGGCTACATGTTTTCCTATTTATGATATTTCAAAGTGTGTTGAAAGCTATTTTTTTAAGTGTGCACGTGTATGTGCTTCTACCAAGAATGAATTTTGGGTTTTATTTCTATTCTCATGGATTCTTCAAGTCCTTACATGAGTCCTCACTTACATCGATCTCTCCAGTGTGTATGCTGAAGTCATTTGACCCTCTAACGCTGTGTAGATGCTGCCTATGAACAGATGGGGTTCACCCTTCAGGTTTAGACACTGACTTGTGTTTAAACCTAGCCATCCATAGTGACTGAACATGTCAGTTATTCAATCCAAACGCCTATATCGAAATTAACCATACAGAAGTAATGCTGCAATTTAATGGGGATGTTGCAAAACCTTTATCAGTAGACTTTGATCACACTCTTGCTTTTGTAGCGTCGTTTCTATTTTATAATCCATGATAATCAAGGAAAAGTTGATAAATGGTGATAGAAAGAAGAGAGCATTGTTTTTTTGGTGACGTTGTTACAAATTCAAACATATATTATAATCTGTCTTGAGATTCTTATTCCTGATAAAGCAAATATAACTTAGTTATCTGTAGTATGATATATGTACCACTAGTGAGCACAGACATACCTGTTTTTGAAAGTCATAGCTTGCTTGTGATGATCTGCCATGGCAAGAACAAATCTCTCTTGTTCTTGGGTGTCCAGACCACAGCTACATTCAAAACAACATGGCCATGAAGGATTACAAAAGAATTATTCTTCCTGATGGTTTTAACATAGAAAAAAAAACAAAACAAAACGGTAGAAGTTATCTTGAAACTTGGGGCATGGATATTGAATGAGTTCTAATGGGATCAATAGCTAGAAATACATAGACTAGTGATACTGTGAAGAACCCTATGTGTATTAGACTTAGCAAGCAGCAATTACAGTTAGTAGGGTGACCTGTTTGTACCAACTTGCCTGGAACTTCCTCAGTTTAGCACTAAAGTCTCCACAGCCTGAGAAAACCCTCACCGGTCACCCTAAATCTTAGAATGTTTTTTAAAAAAGATTTTTATTTATTTATTTATTTATTTATTTATTTATTTATTTATTTATTTGAGAGAGAGAGAGCGGGTGCGCACCAGCAGGGGGGAGGGGCAAAGGCAGAGGGAGAAGCAGGGTCCCCGCAGAGCAGGGAGCCCAATGCCAGGCTCAATCCCAGGACCTCATGACCCAAGCTGAAGGCAGACACCCAACCAACTGAGCCACCCAGGTGCCCCTAGAATGCTTTCTTGAATAACAGGAGCATGGGTCTCTTTCCTCCTTCCCTTCACCTTCCTGCATTTTCTTCCCCTCATGGAATTCACCTGCACGTCAGCACCATCCTGGTCACTATTGAGACCTCTGGCTGAAAATGCCTGTTGACGGTCGAAAGCCTTCTAAGTAACAGAAATAACAGGCAGTTTTTGCATAGACTTTCACATACCTGGTACCTTTCAAGTTGCATGGGACTCCCACGTTTAAGTTTTAAAAATCCCTTATCACTATTCTAAACCATTATACTAAAAACATCATCATCCAGTTGTGTTTAATCTGATATTTAAGAGCAGACTGTATTTGTAGAGGTGAGGTGAGAGGAAAATTTATTTGCCTAATATTTATTTTATTTTAAAGGTAACAACTTTGATATACAATGTCATATTTTAAAGCCTATGTTGTTGAAACCTCTTCAGATGGGCTAGAAGTACTAAAATAGATACAATCTGGTAGGCTGTCAGGAAAGCAAACAAAAAAACTGCTAGGTCAGGAGCACAGCTGCTTGTGGAGGGCATTAAATTTTTTACAGTCTTTCCCATAGGCCAATATGCTTTTATGCGTTGATTTATATTTTAATAATGACAGACTCCACTGGCATGAGCATTTCAGTTCCTCAGAAATTAGATAAAATCATAATTTAGACCCAAGATAAAAGGTGGAGGGAATTAGCATTTTGCAGCATTAATTAGCTTACTTGCCCTCGCTTATTTCTGATCAAATGGAGGATGCTTAGTGCAGCCACAAACAGAGCTATGAATATCCTTCAATTGTATGATATGACATTGATGTTTCTAATGCATGTAAATTCAATAGCTTTGCCTTGATTTTAAAAGTATGGCTTTAAAAACAGTGGTTCGTTTTAGATCACTAGGGTAAGCAATGAACAAAGGAAGCGATTGGATGTAAAATATAACATTGAAAGGACTCCTGTTAAAAGAATGCCCAGGCATTGAAAACACTCCTAGAGAATGTGCAATTATGCAAGCTTTCTCCCTGTTTGCTACTCTGAATTTCTTCCCCAGCATTTCACTGTCTCACATCTTCATTATGATTCAAGGTTGCCAGAAGAAGCTGGTAACTTTAGCAGGCAGGCATTTCATTTTTAAATAATTGTTTGCATTGTTTTCCGAAGCACACGACTTCAATCTCACTCAACCAGCTCCTCCCTGGCCCCATGCCTGCCCCGCAGCGGCTCCTGTATCCGGCTCAACCTGTGCATTTTCTCCACTGTTGTCTCCCCAGCCCTTCGTTTCTCACTTCCCCTTTCCACATGGCTGCTTGGTTTGCAGACGATGCCTTCTTACAGATGTGTTCCCTCCCCTGACAAACAATTACTCCTGTCCCCCCAGCGGGAGGCCATTAGGACATCATCACGGGTTCTGCTAAGTCATCTCGCCACCACAGTTGTGTGCCATCACCTCCCATCTGAGACTCTCTAGGCATATGCCACGCGGGGAAACTAGCAGTCACAAACGGCGGCACCTCCAGGCATATTATTTGTTATTTGGGTCCAGAAGTGTAACAGATAATGGCTAATACGCTAATGTCTGAGGGTCCCGTTGGATGCTTTGACTGGCATCATTTGCACCAAACTTGCAAAAGACTGAATGGGTTATCATGTGCTAGCTGAGAGGTAAAAAAAAAAAAAAAAAAAAAAAAAAAAAAGAAAGAAAGAAAAAAAAAAGGCGTTTTCACATTTCCATAGCAATTACACACAATGGTTCAGAAGAGACATGACAACAATAGTGATTCTACAAAGTTATTCTATTTTGCAGACTTTCAGCATTCTGAGCTTTGAATCAGTGAATTATCTGGTATTAGTTATTTTCCTGGAAAATGGTTAACCAGTGCTACGTTTATTTGTATTTTAATCTCTCAGACTCCAGCTTATGTGGATACACATAGTGAAGACCTATCTAAAATGTATTCCTTTTAAATCAGTGAAATACACATGCAACTGAACACTTGTGGTTC
The DNA here is from genome assembly GCF_009762305.2 of Zalophus californianus. Taxonomy (NCBI): domain Eukaryota; kingdom Metazoa; phylum Chordata; class Mammalia; order Carnivora; family Otariidae; genus Zalophus; species Zalophus californianus. The sequence goes on along the minus strand of NC_045595.1, from coordinate 103,244,071 downwards.
TTTTTCCCAAGGTTTCTCTGACAGCTCTACCTATTAAATTCTCTCGCTTTAAGAGGTAACATCTCACAGGGATCTCGGTAAATTCAAGCTCAATATTTAATATATTATGAAATAAGTGGATTTTGGCATGATGCCACATTAACACTTGGATTGTTTTTTATTGATTCTCAGGTCTAGTTTACTGCTGCACTGGGGTGCGATGTGTCTTTGTGTAAAATCAAACAATGTGCTAACAAGCTAAGACTTCCACAGAGGCCCAGAAGGCAAATGAAGAAGGGGGCGCTGTTCTCCCTGTCAGAAACCTCAACAGTTCATTTGTTTCTGTCACCGGTTTGCTCAAGCTCCTTAACCTCACCTCCTCAAACCTCCAACATAAAAATGTCATCCATTTAGAGTCGTTGCAATGAAATCCAGGTGAGATTAGTATGAACATCTAAATTACAGGATCTTTGGAAGAAACAGTTTTATTTTTGTCCAGGGTACATAGGTAATTGAACCCCGCACTGAACACTGTGTTCTCAGTCTGACACAACATAGACACTCAATAAATACTTATTTAATTGAATGGAATTGAATCCAAGAGCCGTGTAGAAGCCCTACTTTAATGAGCATGTGAAAATTGTTTCTAATTGGAAAAGCAGAGTATCAGCCGCAAGAACCCAAGGCTCTCCTTAAATTTTAACTAGCCACATGCACTTGGAAAAATCCTCCCAAAGTACTTGAATTCAATGTGTGCTCTTCAGTAGCTAGATAAACATGTCTGCTCAAGGTGGTTGTATTGTTTACTTGCTCAGGTAAACTAGTTTTCCTTGCCTTATTTTTTTTCCCTTCTACCGAGAGGAAAGAAGAGAAACTATAATCCTGGTTTTTCTCTTCACCTGGATTTTCACAAATTCTAAATTAGGCAAAGAAGAATTTGGACTATTTATTCTGTATTTTATCCCCATCTTCTACTGCCTCTAGTAAAAAGATTTACAAAAATAAAGAAACATGGAGTTCCAGGTGAGTTGGCCAAAGGGTATCAGTGACATAAAAATGCAGGAGCTTTAGTCCTGTCTTGATGCATCTCATTTCAACTGTCAAATACATCCAACTTCCAAACCTGGTGTCTTTGATAACAGAAAGAGAGAGATAGAGAGCATGCACATTGTTTTGTTTATGTACTTGGAGAGAATGAAGTCTGAAAACATGTAAGTGTAGAGACAGACCTGTTACTTGTAAGTCTCAAATGACTTAGTGTCAATTTTTCAGTTCAATAAATATTTGTTGAGGTCCTACTATAGTAAAGATATTCTATTAGCTGCTGTAGGTAGATACAAAAGGGAGAAATGTAAGGTACCTGCCTTGATGGAGTCCTATAATAAAAAAGGGGGTGAAAAGACTATAGCACACAAATAACCACATAAAACAGAATATTCTGTAAATTGCAGGTGTTCAAGTCAGATGGACCTGAGTTTGAGCCCAACTCAGTATGACCCTGATCATACCACTTAACTCCTTAGAACCAAATTTCCATATCTAAAAATGTAGACTCAATAATTATGACCTCTCCCTGTAAAGATTAAATGTACAGCACACCTAAAGCATGTAGTGTAGCGCCTGGGACACAGTTAAATGCCTTAAAAAAAATTTTTTTTTTAAGATTTTATTTATTTATTTGACAGAGAGAGACAGCGAGAGAGGGAACACAAGCAGGGGGAGTGGGAGAGGGAGAAGCAGGCTTCCCGCAGAGCGGGGACCCCGATGCGGGGCTCGATCCCAGGACCCTGGGATCATGACCTGAGCCGAAGGCAGGCACTTAACCAACTGAGCCACCCAGGCGCCCTAAAAAAATTGGGTTTTATTAAATGGCCTGAATTGAGGGTTTTCCCGGAAAGATGGTAAATAATATAGGCCTTGAAATAGAAACAGAGTATCACCAGGTCTACCTAGCTGAGGTGGGTAAAGGGACATTCATGTTCAAGGTTATATGCAGAGTTGGCATCATTAATTCCTAGCGTATTGATGGCCTGGACCACCTCTCTGGGTGGTGCACTGAGAGCAAAGGGAAGAGGGTTGAGGAAGAGGGAACTGATGGAAACTAAGAGAAAGCAAAGTCAAGCCAGGATTCCCTGCTGGCTATCTGCCCAGTGTGAGACAAGGGGAAAGTTTGCTCTCCATCTGAGTAGCACCTTAGTAGTCCAAAGAGATTCATATCAGAGGAAGTGAGAAGGGCGTAGGGATTGGGGAGTATAATAAAGAAGAGAAGATAGGAGAATTGAGGGTTAAACTGGATGGTGCAAGTGCTGAATCAGAGAAGGCAGGGGAGATCAGAATGGCTCTCAGATCTGCCCCCTGGACTCAGGGGCTGATAGGAACACGGGCAAGACACACACTTACTGGTCTGCCTGGACTCCGCCTTGGTCAACAGTGTTCCGAATTTGAGGTCCTAGAGGCAAAGGAAAAAAAAAAAAACTAGTCATCTGCACAGCCTCCTGGAATTCTGTCTGAAGCCAGTTTAAATCTCTATCTACTACTAGGTTTTGGATTAGGGGAAGCACAGTATATGCTGCAACTGAGGAGCACAATGTATTCTGGCCAGTTTGGAAGTACAGTATATTTTGCACCATTGATATGGGGCCAGTGCTAAAGAGAAAATAAAGCATATGATTGAAAACTCATGAAAAAAGTGAATACTCAAAAAAAAAAGTGAATACCCTAGTTTGGGAGATAAGCCCCAAAAAGACATCCAGAGGCAATAACGCTAAGAACATTGAATGTCAGGCTGAGAAGGTATATTTCATTCAGAAGCAAAGGGGACATTCTTGGATATTATCGAGAGGCATAAGGAAATAATCAGAGCTGTGTTTTTTGGAAATGGACCAGAAGGAAAAGAAACTGAAAAACTAGAGGCAGAGAAATGAGTTAGAAGGCAGATAAAAGTGAAGTACTGTTCTAAACCCATGGGAAGGGAGAAGGAAAGACAAATGTATGGGGGTAGAACAAACTGGAGTCCATAGCTGATTTGAGCGGGGAGCAGGGGCAGGGGTCATGTGCCAGGTGTCTGCAGCAGTTACAAGCAATGCCTCTGGAGTCAGAGAGACTTTGGGCCTATGCCTGACCTTGGAACAGTTATGGAATTTCCGTGCCTCATTCTTTCTCATCTATATAGTTGATGTATTAACAGTACCTACTCAAATAGCATTATTGAAAGGATTAAATGAGCAAATACATGTCAAATGTTTGGAAAAGTATCTGGTATGCAGCAAGGAGCACATAACTCAGATATTTGGAGACTTTGAGCTTCTCCCCTGAGAAATTGGTGGATATGGCGGTGCCACAAACTGAGAAAAGGAATATGGGAGGAAGAACATATTTGGGGGTAGAGATGAGGATGTTTCAGGAGTCAAGTTGTCCAAATTCCACCCTTAGCCACACCATGGTGTGGATAACTCTGTCAGTTATCTAGTCTATGAGGGAAAGCTGATGGCAAAAGGCCAGAGAGAACAAGATAGAATCATCTAGGTTCATCCTAGGGTGTGTTAGTAGGGTTAGCCTTTGAATGGGGAAGGATTGCTTCAGTCTCATAGAGAATGTGGTATAGAGATGTTTCAAGGTCAAGAAGAGGACGGTTGAAGAGATTACTTTGGGTGATTTTAGTAATGAGAGAAGTTTAGGTCCCTTAGAAACACAAAAGATCGGGAGCTGTGGTTGGCAACCTGAAGAGAGTGAGCAAATTTAGAAATAGTAGCTGAAGGGGTTGAAATAGTTACCTAGTGATGAATAAAAGAAGTGTAAATTCACCTGCCTATGGAATCTTTCAGCAAAATGTCTTTTTAGATTTCATTTTCCACATGGGTGATGAGTTTTAAAATTTAGATATTTTATGCCAACCATGAAACCCTTAGCTTTTCCCAGATGAATGCTAGCAATGCCACTTGGCCAAGTATTAAAAATTATCTTGGGCTTGCTGAAAGGCATGTGATGTGCCTGTGTGGGAGCTGAAATGTGTGTGTGTGTGTGTGTGTGTGTGTGTGTGTGTTTTGTTGTGTTGGGGATAATGGTGTGATGGTATAAAATAACACCATTCTCAGTGTTTAATTAACTTTAAGTTATTTTGTGTTTCTCCAGGTGACATCTAAAAGTTTCTTAAAGATTATGTTAAATAAATGATCAAAAGAGTTACACATTAATTGACTTTTACAATAATGTATTGAGAAACCTGGTCTCACAAATTTTATCCTTCTGAACTATTTTTTCCTTATAATGTAGGAAACAGAACAGGGAAGAATGAAACATCCTGGCTTTCTCTATGTATACCGACTAACGCCCAAAACAGAAGTCAGGGATCAACTCCATGTCACTATGGTTATTAGCACATGGAGTAACTGGATTTTAGCCTGATTCATATTCTAGGATGGCTTTCAGTATCCTGCAGAGTCAGCACTGTTCATTTTGAGGTGTTTTCCATATACTTTACATGCATAATTGCTCAGCAACTGGTAGATTTGTTGAGTTCAATATAAGCAGTCCTAAGGCAAAGAGGCATCCCATGGGCACAAGATGATTTTCTTCAATTTCAGCCTGTAGTGTCCGGAGCAGTTCTGGACTTCTGACTGGCACTGTGCTCAACAATCTGCTAGGTCTACGTTTTCCCTCAGTGGGTTTTGAATGGTTCATTTTAGGGAGTTGATACTGTCCTATGGGAAGATGGAGTGCCAGCCAGTTTTAAAAATGCCCCTGAACTTTCTGTGGTATCTTCGACAAACCCATCCTAAGCAAAGTTTATTAGAGGGAAGTTGGGATCTTTTAAAATCCTGTACTATAAGCCCTCTGTTTAGCAATAAACATTGGTATACCACTTGGATACCACTGGCTAGATGTATCTGAACTCAGTGGGGGTAATAGCAATGACTCCCTGGTATAGTAATAGTAATTATTTGAGTGCACCCTATGTGCCAGAGTAGCTTCTAACCCTCACAAGCATCCTTCATGTTAGATACAATTAGTCCCATTTTACAGTTGCTAAAATGGGGTCTCTAAAAGATAAATTCCCAGGATTCACACATCTAGTAAGTGATAAACTCTCTGTCTCATTTTAATAGATTAGTTAGCCTCTCAATAGGAAATAATGGAAAAAAGATTATGTGGCTCTAGTTTTGCATGCTAGAGCCCATTTGAATTTACAGAAGATCATGTCTCCCTCTCCATTATGCTCAAACGAGTACAATACCCCTTGTGAGGATACCTGAAAGTATTAGAGCTACAGTAACATCATGTACAAAAGCTTAACCCTCAGTAGATTTCCTTCTGGCCATATCATTGTGGGGGTCCTCAGAAATTAGAAGCACAAGCTATTTCATTTAAAAGGAGCTGTTATAATTTTAGACTAGGGTAGGATATTTTTAAACGTTTTATCCACCCAGTTGCCTTTACTTAAATTCAGGAGTCATGTTTTCTGCTGTTATTGAACTCACCATCATGTCTAGCAAGTGAGAGGGTTCCAGGTAAATTTTAAGTACGCCCGACTCCCCTTTCCTCCCATATGCACACTTGTAGGCCACTTGCTATGGATTTATACCTGTCCCAGCTGTGGGATCAAACTAATTCCTTGCCAAATAGAACTTGCTTGGTTTAGATTAATGACCTGATGTTTCAATAGCCATTCAAACCTTTTCTACCTGGTATCTTGGTATGACTGTGTACTTGGTTCTAGAAACTGGACTGTTGCTTTGTGGATTGTACACATGTCTATCCCCTTCTTGCTGACCTCAGCCTCACTGCCTAGCTGGTTTCTCTCTGACCAGCTCGCTTCTGCTAGTCTTCCAGGTTCAAGCCTCATAATTGGTTCTCAGATATCTGTGGCAGGTCTCTGGCATGCTAATATCCTGCCTTACCTGGACCTCCATACATTTCCTGCTTCACATTTTCCTGATCACAAGCCCTGTCTAAAGACTTACTATTGGCTCTGCCCGGAGGGCACGTCCTGTTCCTGTGAATTTCTCTTCATCTCTAAGTCTTGATCTGAAATAGACGATCTGATCTGAGTTGTAATTTTGACATGAATTGAAAGACAGATGCCCATTTTAGAAGTTTGTTCATTAGGATTTTGAATTATGTTTTTCTTTGGAAAAGTCAAAGGCAGCTAACTGCCCTTCTCGTCTCAAAAACTATGTGTTAGGGAAAGATGTGGCTACTCTTTCCCCTCAAAGAGAGGAAACTAAGGAAAACATAGCTATGGCTATTTCAGATCTCTTGTGCATGTAGATACACAATGAACAGGGTCAACATGAGTCTCCATTAATAGAGCACCTCTCTGTGCTTACCACAGGTTAGCCCAATGAGACCATTGAAATTATGCAAACTGAGGATAGAAGGAAATCCCTCCATAACTGATCTAAAAATCCACGACAAAGCCCTACAACAACCAAACACAAATATTTCTTGAGCATTTTCAGCCAGACACCGTACTATGCGTGGGGCATATAAACCTGTTCTTAGCTGTGAAGAGATTGACCAACTTAAAGATTTGATAGTTCGGGGGTCACCCGTGACATTCTACCCTGGAGTGCCATATCATAAGGCAGAATGAGGAGGACAGCAAGGGATTATTCCCTTTGAAAACAGGCCATAAAAGGGTCTCCTTTATTGCTACACATAGACTTTATGCCTGACATCTAGTGGCCACTCCAGGAATTACAGCACAGGATACCGGGCAACGAGCGTTGGTAAAGGAGGCACCAAAGGTTTGAGGGAGCCGAAATGAAAACGCCTTCCCACGAGCTTCCTCTCACAGCCGGGGACGTACCACATATATTCTTCTTTACGCCTCATTTCCCAAATGCGATCCTAAATAATTATTTAATTTTTGAGCTAGAGGGCTCTCACCCAACTGTCATTTAATTATATTCAAAGCAAAACTTTACAATTTCTGACTTTAATGAACGTGTTAAGATCACCCTATTGGAAAGACGAATCCCTACCTGTTTACTTTGACTATGGTGTATCATTTTTACTTCTTGAAAAAAAAATAGGTATTCATTTACTAACCTACTTCATGGGGCATACCTTTACCTGTAAAACGGTGAAAATAATTACATTATAACTCACAAGCTTGCTTTGAAGATTTAAGGAGTTAAGTCATGTAAATAATTTTTACAGTGCCTGAAACATAACAAGTACTCAAATGGCATTTGATATTATTATTTGGGGGGATTCATGATAATAAGCATTAGACAGTTTTAAATACATGCACATTAGTCGACTTACTACTTGTGTAGAGTATTATTCCCCTGAAATATTAAGGTCTACTTATTTAGAGAACTCAAACGTTATATGTGATATTGAGTGATCATAGAGATTCAAAGTTGAAGAGACATTCCCAATCTCTAGTCCAGCCCTTTCATTTACACATAAGGACACGTTTTGTGAAATGTGCAATTTAGCAAGGTTATGAAAGTAGTTAAGGATAAGACTAGAATCTGGATTTTCCCATGAAGTTCCATGTATTTACCAGTACCACAAGTGGCTTAATAATACCTTCAAACCAATACGGACAAATGAATTTTCTCTCACATAGTGAAATGTGAGATGCATGGCTATGGGTTTGTATTATACAGGTATAGTAAAAAACGTTTGGCACATCTCTACACATTAAAAAATATTAATAATTTTTTAGTATTACAAAAACAATTCTTACTCACTGTAGGAAAATTAGCAATATAGGAAAACACAAGGTTAGACTAAATAAACAACCATGATCCATTTCTCAGACATATGTATATACATATATATATTTGTTATGTTCATTTATGTCCTTTTATGCTGCTCTATAAACAGATGTACATATATTTCAACTAAAAGGTAAGTTTAGATTGTGCATACTGTTTTGTAATTTGGGTTGATATTCATCTATGGCATCATTTTTCTTGGTTGCATTATATCTATTATATGCTAATGCCAAAATGATTTTAATTAATTCCTCTTTGAAATCAAATTAATGATCAACAAGGAAAACTAGGCTGTTGGAAAGCAGGAGACAAAAGAGAGTGAGAGAAAAATTAGTGATGCTATTGAAAACCCTGTTTCTTCTCTCATTCTTTAGAGTTAGGCCTTTATGTGCCCGCAAATGTTATCAGACAACTGAATGAAGGCATACCTTGATGAGGTATGGGTCCTGCTGGGAGAGAAAGTGGAGTGTTTGGTTGAGGGAATATTAAGTAATAAACTTGGAAATATGGGTTCTGTAAATGGCAACAAATGGAGTGTATTACAGAGTCCAAAGATGGAGGGTAAAATACCAAAGAGTAAGACGCCATATCTTCTCCGTGATGTGGGGCAAGCCCATATATCACTGAGTTTGAGCATGGCTCTCAGTTCATATATGCCTGTGTAAATTTAATATTGGATTATAAATATACACACTTTAAATATGCAGGCGCGTCCATTTCCGTAATTGTTTCTGAGAACCCAGCAGAGGGCTGACTGGCAGAGACATGGAGTCACAGGTGTGGAGGCAGGGCAATGCTGACTGAACTCTAAGACAGTGACTGCTCCAGGGTCTCACGACAGAAAAATTCTACACAAAGGCTGTGTACCGGAGACTAATAGAACACTGTATGTTAACTAACTAGAATTAAAATAAAAACATAAAGTAAAAAAAAATTCTACATAAAGTCAGAACTCTAATTCTAAAGAGTCCATCACATTTCCACATTGTAAGAGAAAAACAAAGAATAATGCAAAATTACATGAGACCGTGACAGGAGTCAGGGCAGAAATACCTCATTTCTTGTTTTTCTCTGAACCTAATTTTTTCATTTTCCATCCATCACATTTTCACAGGTGAGCAAAACTCTCTGTATGAAGGGATCTGAAGGTTTCCCAGCTCACACTGTTGCTTTCTTTCTAGCATGCTCTTCTGCAGTTCTTTGCGACCCTTTTGAATCCAACATCCAAAATATATATTGTGTATATTTTCCTTATGAAATGTGTTTTTATCACTCAATAGTGCACTCCTCACTTTTTCTGCAATACTAATAGCAAATTATTGAGAACACTAGTAATGCTCTTCGGATCCTGCTGGGTGTATCCACAGGCGCTGCCTTTGATCCACATATCTGTCTTGTGTGCAGCCTGTCACAGTGCAAGTGAACAGGGGAAGCTGAGTGCCAAAGGCCCTGTTTGGGGACAGGCGCTCTGTGAATGTCCTGCCAACCATGCCGGCCTTGCGGAATTACAGCGTGGGTGAACTGTCAGGTCTGCACCTAGCACGCTGACAGGTGGAAAACACTGGAGAAAAATTGGCAGTCTGTGTCTTCCAGGAGGCAAAAGCATGAAACGCCTTGTTCTCTCCCCTTGGAGGAGCACTTCCTATTTGGGAAAGACAAAGGTCGAAATATTAATAGTCACAAAAAGAACACTATAGTTTACCCACCTCTGACATTTTTCTTAGTGCTCCAAGTTCAAATGTCTCTTCAATCTAAGAATAAAATTTTCTGGCCATTTTATAGAAAAAGTACAATACGATCACAGGTAAGGATTAGCTATACTGGCTAATAAAGAGTGTTTACTTGAAAAAAACAACAACTCACTTATCCTCCATTGCTTCCTATATGAGAAAGAGGCAGGGGCCCTGCTAGTGCAGCATTATAGAAATAGTGTTCACACCCATTCCAGTAGATGGTTCACACACTTTAATTCCTGTTAAAAACTTAATTAAATTGCATGATTTATTAGCTTGTGTTAAATGTTGGGAAAAGCATTCTGGAAAACCTATGCATTCTGTGTAAGACCCAGCCAGCTGTCTCAGAGGGAAGACTTTTGGTCTTGTGTAAATTTTGCAAACTACTGACTCGTTAACAGGCTCTTTGTTGGATGTTCTTATACTCTTAAGAGACTCCACATCGCTTGAAAAAAAAAAACTGGTGTTCTAAAGAAAGAAAAGGCAGCGTGTATTTTGTTAAACGAATCAGCATAGTCAATAATGATATTCTTCTTTGATGTCTAACAGATTCTGCTACATCTCTATAACTATTAGTCTATAAAGATATTTTGTAACATAGTCCACCTCTAATTTTACTTTCTCTGAAACCAACTGTCAACTGTATTTATCTCCATGCTTTCAAACCTTCTAGAAATGCACATCTTTCTGTGATTGCTTTTAAGAGCACAACCTTAATTCAGGCTTCCTACACTCCTCCCGTTTATGGTGATATTAAACTCAAGCAAATTCACTCATTGAAATCAATCTGGGGGAAAAACCCACTGGCCTATAATTTAAGATTATTTGACTGTTCACTGGCAAACGATTAGATAGCATAATCATTTACTGAGCCTCAGTCTGCATTTTCTAAAATACTTGTACCTACTACATTAGAGATGAGAATGGGGAAAGGAGAGAAAAATAGCAGCAAGCACCAGACAGCCGAGCTGTTCTGCAACTCTGTAGTTTCAAGTCTAATTTAAAATGCTTTCGGAGGGGCGCCTGGGTGGCGTTAGCTGAGCATCCAACTCTTGATTTTGGCTCAGATCATGATCTCAGGGTTGTGGTATCGAGCCCCAACATCAGCCTCCACAGTCAGCAGGGAGTCTGCTTGAGGATTCGCTCTCCCTCTGAACCTCACATGCCCTACCTGCCCCCCCCCTCGCCCTAGGCCACGTTATCTCTCTCTCTCAAATAAATAAATAATCTTTAAAAATAAAATAAAATAAAATAAAATAAAATAAAATAAAATAAAATAAAATAAAATAAAATAAATGCCTTCGGAAAGATTGAAGGAAGCCTGACTAACACAGTCATCTAAGGTATTTCATATCTGTGCATAGTCACACACAGTCCCGGGTGTGTGTGCATGCACACTCGCACACACATACATACACACACACACTCCTTGCTACGAACTCATCAGGGAGCTCCTCCCTAATTTAGGCCCAAGCTTGCAAAGAAGTCAGTTGTTATTTCTCTTTCCTGACACTATTACATCAAAACAGTATCCAGGCATTAGACAGTATTTATTAGCTTGTAAGGCCAGAGATAATGATCCCATTCAATCAGAACGTATGAATAATTCAAGAGTCCCAATTTCACATAATTTCTGGCTCTACTTTTAAAACCAGTAAAAGAACTATTTGTATCATTTATTTATTTTTGGTGACAAGGGGTAAAAGACAAAAGATGTTTTGTTACGTGTGTGTGTGTGTGTGTGTGTGTGTGTGTATGTGTTTCCTGGAAAGAGAACCTCTTGGCTCTTTCATTTCAAACTGATCAAAGACAGTGTCAAAAAAAAATGTATACATTTGTAAATATGTAAAAGCATGATACAAGGGGGATATACAGTTATTATTTCTATCTATTCTTTTTTTCTAAGCTTTTATTTATTTGAGAAAGAGAGAGAAAGAGGGCATGAGCAGGGGAGGGGCAGAAGGAGAGGGAGAGGGACAAGCAGACACCTGCTGAGCAGGGAGCCCAATGCAGGGCTTGATCCCAGGACCCCAAGATCATGACCTGAACCAAAGTCAGACATTTAACCGACTGAGCTAGGGGTTCTTTCTGTATAAATTTGTTGAGGGTGTTTTAATCACTGTGAATAGTTTCATATTATTTTACTCAGGAAACAATTATAATTTCTATAGGAACATTGAAGCTATAATTTCAGGGGTCATTTCTGCAGTGTGCCATCTGAAAAGTACATTTGAAAGAGATGGACTCTTTAACCAGCAAAGAGAAGTTGAAATAATTTAATCTTAGATGGACAATGTTACTACTTCTCATTTTCTAACATAAACAGAAACAGGCAATGGAAGAGGGCACCATTTCCCCTCTAAAGTAGCTCTGTCCTATAGAACTTTCTGTGATGAAGGTATGTTCGATATTTACACTGCCCAATGTGAAAGCCATTAGCCACGTGTCGCTATTGAGCACTTGAAATGTGACTAATGCAGCCAAGGAACTGTATTTTTTTAAAGGTTTATTTATTTGAAAGAGAGAGAAAGACAGAGAGAGAGAGAGAGAGACAGTGCACAAGTCGAAGGGGCAGAGGGAGGGGGAGAGAAAATCTCAAACAGACTCCACGCTGAGCAAGGAGCTCAATCCCAGGACCCTGAGATCAAAGCCTGAATCAAAACCAAGAATCATATGTTCAACCGACTGCTCCACTCAAGTGCCCCCAAGGAACTGTATTTTAAAAATTATTACTTTTATTTAATTTAAATATGAATAACCACATGTGGCTAGTGACTCCCTGTTGGACATCATGGCCCTTAAGTCCTCAAGGAGAATGGCTATTGGATTGTAAATATCAATAGGTAGACATTATTATTAAGGTGTTTTAATCCTTCTTTTACCATTTCTACTGAAACATTCACATTCTTATTACAGATTTTCTAGGTTTTTGTGATTAATCCATCGTTCTTTTACCAAATCATTTGGCAAAATTGGAGTGAAATAGTGTTCCAACTGGTGCTTTTGGTAGGATGTACTCTAATGAGTGGGATATGATACAACCACTGGAATGAATCAAGAAGAAGCAATAGACAAGTTAGAAAAGAGAAAGCTTTTATTTGTACCTCAATGGTTTAACAATAGGCAAAAAATGTGTTATTGATTTAAAAGAACTTGGGAAGAGACATTTATTGCGAAACATTCCCTATGAAAATATCTGGTCTTCAATAGTCTAACCAGCTTCTCTAAAAATATAAAATGACTGTACTTTAGGAATTGAAGTGGTGTTGATTGATACTTTTGTCTTTATTATACTCTTGTAGTGGGTTTTTTCTCATCCCCACAAAGAATATTCTGAAGAAGAGGAATCAGTAAAATAAAAATGAAAGGATAGGAGTCAGTGAGATCAATCAATATACCTACGAGGTTTTTTTTGAAGTTTTTATAAACAACTACCAAATGCATTGTCTCAATCAGCTGTCCACAGAAGGAAGGTCATTATCAAATCCCAAGATACAGATGCATTTGTTAACTTCCAGATACAGTCCAAGTGTGTGCTTGTGCGTTCATATTAGCCATTAATGAGGGCCGCTTGGGGAGACTTTAAGCTCTTAAACTGGATTAGTGAAAGTGATCAAAAGGACCAATTGAGTTTTGTAAATTGGGTTTTACAAGATAGGGAGTAGACTTTGAAAAGGACTTCCTAAATCAGACATCATTGATTTCTTCATCCCAGCCTTAAAATGAGGGCTATCATTAGGAGGATTTTGAGCAAAATCATCAACTTAATGTTGACACTATCTCCACAGTAGCTGAAATGTGATGTGTTGTACCAACAATTAGTATCAAAATTCTGGAAACAAAATCCAATGGCACTTTATGATTTAGAAGCTACGTTTGAGACAAAAGGTTCTTTTCTCTATAATAGTGGCTGATTTAGAAAGAATCTCATTGGTATTCTTAAGAGTCATTAATAAATACTTATATAAGCCTATGTTATTGGATTTCTGAGCTGGATAATTAGAATGTTGTTGGACACAAGCATAATATTCCTATTTTCTACTACTACTGTTCTTGTTTTGTTAAGAAGGGCCATTTTTTGAGTGTCGGTCTTCGATACATTATTGCTAACGCTCACAAAAGCTTGCAGGGTGCATGTCCCTATTTTGAAAATGAGGTGGAGGGGAAGGTTCAAAGAAACTAGTAAAATTTTTTATGGCTATATGGGCAGTAGGTGCTAGAATTAAATCATCCAGAATCATCCAGTCCATGTCTTTATATGAACTCTTCCTCTATATGATTGTCTTCTCTCCTGTCTTTCAGAAGCACACTGGTCATTGGATTTAGGGCCCCTCCAGGTAATCTAGGATCGTTTCATCTCAGACTCTTAGTTCATTGCATCTACAAAGATGCTTTTTCCAATAAGGTCACAGTCACAGTTTCCTGGGGTTGAGATGTGCACATACTCTTGGAATGCCACCATTCAACTACGGTCAGAGAGGCCTATTTTCTTTTTGAACCTCAGAGCCCCATACAGTTGGTCCAGAAAAGGGCTCAAAATACTCCTACTAAGAATGGAATTAACTCATAACAAATGACAGAAACAAAAAACAGGAAGGCAAACTACAGATCTAAGTAGGAGGCAGTATGTGGAGTGATTAAGGGCACAGACATGAACATTAGGCTGACTGCCTTGCTTGCAATCAGTCTCATTCACATGCTCCTTGAAGATAAGCTGTGAACCTCTGAAATCTTCATTTTCCTCATCTGTCTAATAGGATTAGTATCTCCCTCATACATTTGCTTTTTAGGCTAAATTAAAAAACAAAACAAAACATGTCAAGGGTTTAGTATAAGCAAACTTACGGAGCAAGCGCTAAGTAATGCTGGCCATCATTGTACGTTCCCCTGAAGCATCTTTTTATTGTTGTTGTTTTTTAGGCATTGTTATTTATCTATTTCTATATCTATATACTTATTTATCTACCCGTCTTTCACTTATTTGCTCATCTGCTTGTTTGTGTTACTAAATGTGTAACTAAAAATGATTATAAGTAAGAATGAGTCAAACCCAGAAATAGGAGACTTTCTTTCTTAGAAATCACCCTCATGAGCCATAATAAATAAAATGAACATTCTTTTGCTTATAAAGACCCTAAACATCCATCATCCATTTGCCATTATTAACCACTATTATTTCAGGGTTTGTGATAGAAACAGGAGAGTAAAAGATGATTTAGACAATTCTGGCTATCAAACCATTTACATTTTATTCAAGGTGACAAATGAGTTATACAATAATTGCCCTACAGCATATTCGGTGTTTTAAACATGTATGATCAGGAAACCAGTGGAATCAAAGATAATTTGGGGAGCATGCAATTTAGTAGGGCACAGGAGAGGCAGGTCAGAAGACTCCTTACCCAAAGAGTTATACTATAGTGGGAGGAGCATAGGTCCAGAAGTCTGGGGGGAAATCAGAGGAACAAATCCTATCCTTGTCACTAATCAGATATTCTTTAAACTCTCAATAATTCTTTTCTGTAAAACAAGGCTAATACCTATATTAGATTTTTGTGTTGAGTTATTTAAATAATGCATTTAGAATAATACCTGGTACCTAGCAAAGGACATATAAATATTAACCATTTAGTTGTTGTTGTTATAATTACTATTAATTAATTTCCTATTGCATAGAAGTTCAACAAGTCTTGTGTCCTTTCTTCCTCTGAATGGCAATTCCCATCTGAGAACCATCTCATCAAGAAAGCCATTTGTACTTGTATTACCCCTCCCTGCCTCATTTTCTATACTCTCTGATAACAGTCCATGTATGTTGCAATAATCTTGTTTCTGTGTTTTTCTTCTCTGCTACACTGTAATCTCCTTGAAAACTAGAAACATATCTTATTTATACATATTGCCCTAAGCATATAATAAAAGGTTAGTCAGTGACTATTTCTTGGACTGTTAAGATTTCAGATACATACTTTCCCGCTCCCTGTCTAAAAAAAAAAAAAAAAAAAAAAAAAAAAAATCTGATAGGCTATGAAGTTGTGTTACCCTCCAAAAGAAATTTCATATAGATAACTTCAGATCAGAACATTAAGATGAGGTCCATTTAGTATAATTGTATTAGTTTTCTATTTCAAGATAACTAATTACCACAAATGTAGTGATTTAAGATAAACACACATTTTTTAATTTAACAATTGGGGTTCTTCAGGGACCTGTGAGGTTAGAATTGAGGTGTGGGGTGGAGTTGCAGTCTCATCAGAACAAATGGGAGAGGATTTGCTTCTGAGCTCCCTCTGGTTGTTGACAGAATTCATTTCCTTGCAGCTTTAGGATTCATGGACACTTGCTTCTTCAAAACCAGCAAAGAGGACCGTGCCTCTCTACAGCAAGGTTGTTAGCAAGGTGGAATCCTACATAATATAAAGTAATCATAGGAGTGATATCCCCAAACCTTGGCCATGTAACATAACATAGTAATGTCAGTGACATCCCATCATCTTTACCATATTCTATTGGTTAGAAGCAATTCCACCCACACTCAAGAGGAAGATACTATACAAAGGGTAAATACAAGAGGTAGGGACTATTGGAGTCACCATAAAGTCTGTCCTCCACAGTATTGGTAGGGGTGCCCAAGAGTTCGGAACTTCAGGCTTTTATTGCCTTTATTGAGGACACTGAACCCAGGACCAGAGTTAAATAAGAAAATAGCATATACCAATGCTATATGCATTAGGAAGAAGAAAGAACAGAATGTGAAAAAGAATACAAAATACTTCTAATATAATTCTCTGTAACGAAAATCATATAATGCTGAGGCGTATTACTCTGTGAACTTGGAATTATCCACTAGTTGATATATTTTGGTAGAACCATCATTAGGATGATAATTCATCACACTAGAAGAGTTGTACTGAGCATTACAAATCACTATAATAATACACTGCACCTGATAGTTATTAATTTTAGTGCTGTCTGATTTATCATAACATTAAACCATTCTGTATTTGAAGAGAGACAAATAGAAGTTTATTTTCTTGGTGTTCTGAGATACAGTGAGCATAAGATACTTAAGAATAATAATTAGAAATTAAGAGTCACTGTATATTCTACACCAGAGTCTATGATTATATGGATTTGGTAGTTAGATGTCTTAACTTCATTTGTGTGTGTGTGTGTGTGTGTGTTTTAAATAGTCACTCTATGTTTTTCCACATGAAGGTGGCTGGGAAACTTACCTGGATTGTGATACCTGCCTAGGATGCCACACTGACTACCTGAATGATGCAGCCAGTCTGACTGCCTATTCCAGGAGCCTCTTCCCTGTAGGCTACTGGGGGAAGCCCACCTTCTGAGCTTGAGGAGGACTTTGCTAGGAGTTGTGCTTTCCTTATGGAAGCTCTGAATAAAGGCCCAACTCAAAGGACTTTGAGAGTAAGGGAGCTAGAGTTACAGAGAAAAGGCATTGTGATGTCCAGTAATAGTGTCACGCAAATACCCGACACCCACAGGACAAATACTAGTCATTCCCAATGGGTTATTTCTACTCAGGAGGATAGACCTAATGATATCCAACAAGCCATGAGTCGGGAAGTACCTATAGCGTCTGTAGTTTACGCACAAAGAGATTAATTTTGATAAACATTTGAGCTCCGAAATTTTCTTATGTGTTTTGTGAATAAAATGCTATTCTCCAGAGGCAGTAGCAGCCGGATGTTCACTGTTACAGGCTGAGGAATTTGGTGGCCATTTCAGTGCCACGTCTTAGAAGACAATGAATAGCTATGGAACTATTTCAAGCCAAAGGAGGCTAACATGACAACTAAGTGCCACAGCTAACTCTAAACTGGGTCCTGTATAGGAGGGAAGTAAAGTGCTATAAAGGACATTATTAATTCATCTGACTAAATTTAAATACAAATAGTCAATTGGGTAAAAGCACTGTATCAATATTGAGTTTATTGGAGTTAATAACTACACGGTGATTATACAAGATAAATTCTCTACTTTCAGGAACTACACAAAAACTATGTAGGGATAAATGTTATAATTTAAGTAACTTACCCTCAAATGGTTCAGAAAAAATGCGTGTGTGTGTGTGTGTTGGTGGCCTGTAGGTGTAGGCAAATAATAAAGCAAATGTAGTAAAATGTAAACAATAGATAATGTGTATAAAGAGTGAGTGGGTTTTTTTTTTTTTTGCGCTATTTTAAATTTGGTAACTTTTCTGTAAGTTTGAAATTATTTCCAAATTAGAAAAAAGGAAATTTGTAATTGGTCTCATGTGATCAGCTTTGACAACAATAATGACCTCTGCAAGTAGCAAAAGGGACAGTGGTAAGTCCATGGTATGTGACTGCACTAGATAATTTTTTAAAAAAGAAAATGACAAATTTGGGTTTTGATTTCTCAGCTCAAGGCACGAATAAGGAGCCAGAAAGTTTCTAAGACTGAATGAAAAACAAAACTTTTTATTTCTTATAATTGCAGGACTGAGGTTTCTGAAACAAAGACCGTCTCTGCAGATGGTTGAGTTATAATGCAAATTGAATTCACAGCTTGCAAAGTCTCCTGTGTTCAAGTTAGGATGTTGACAGAAAAAACTGGAACCAGAAAAACTGGAATGAACCTTGGACCTCGCGTTATGGAGGTATGTATGCATTCTTTTATTTTTTTAATTTTATAAAGCAAGATATACATTCAGTGAAATGCACAGATAAAATACATGTGATGAAATGTACAGCTCATTAAATTTTGACAAATGTCTACCATTATGTAATTTACACACCAATCAAAATATAGAACATAAGTCTGTTTTAAAAAATTTCTTTTGAAGATTTTTATTTATTTGAGAGAGAGAGAGAAGGACCAGTGAAGAGGAGCAGGGGCAGAGGGAGAGGGAGAAGCAGACTCTCCGCTGAGCAGGTTGCCTGATGCGGGGCTCGATCCCAGCACCTTGGGATCATGACCTGAGCCGAAGGCAGATGCTTAACCAACTGAGCCATCCAGGCACCTGAACATAAGTATGTTTATTTATCAACCTGAAAAAGTACCACGTGCCCCTTTCCAGTTAATCCCTGCCCACCCCCAGGAGTAATCGCTGCTCTGATTCCTATTATCACGGAGGAGTTTTCTTCTTTAACTTTTTGTGTCAGACAGAGTAATTGACACCCTCCCCATGGATGCCCACATCCTAGTCCCTACAATATGTAATTATGTTGGATCACATGCAAAGGGGAATTAAAGTTGCTGATCAGCTCGATAGATTGTCTGGGATTATCTGAGTATAACCTGTGTCCTTAAAAATGGAAGAAGAAGGCAGAAGAGAGCATCAGAGGGAGATACGACGATAGAAGTATGGCCAGAGAGATGGATATTTCTGGCTTTGAAGATGCAGGAGCCATGAGACAAGGAATGTGGGTGAACTCTAGAAGCTGGAAATGTAAAGAAACAGATTCTTCCCTAAAACCTCCAGAAAGGAGCAGAATTCTGTCGATATCTTGATTTTAGCCTAGTGAGACCCATGTTAGACTTCTAACCCATGTACCTCTAAGGGAATGTTTGCATTGTTTTGAGCCAGTAAGTGTGTGGCAATTGTTACATCAGCGATAAAATAATACACCTACTATATGCAGAATAATGCTGCATGTATTTTTTTGGCGTGACTTCCCTTGCTCGGCCAAATATTTCTGAGATTCACAAATGCAGTTGCATATATAAGCGGAAATAGTGATTTCATTTATGAACATACTACAGTTTCTCCTGCAGGTGGACATGTGAGCTATTTTTAGGTATTATCAATAAGCCATGTGTTCTTACGTTCATTTTGTGTGTATTTTTGATATCTGGGGCTCCCAAACATGAGGCTGGAGCTCTTCCTAACAATTCCTCCCATCAAGTGCCTCCACCTCAAAAGACCTTTCTTTACATTGTGATACTGAGTTCAACCTTTTCTTCAATAAAGCAACTTAGAACACTAGTATTATGAGTATTTCTATGAATAACAGCAGTAAATCACCTTTAAAAAGTTACACATAATATCTTTTGATTCTTACAAAAATAATCTGAAGGAGTCCAGAGATAGGAAACATTTTTCTTAAGTTACTGTGGCAAGTAGAGCTAGAACCAGAATCCAGGCAAGACTTTTGACTCAAATTCTTACATCCTTTCCATTGCATTTCATGGCCTCATATATTCATTCATTAAATAAATCATTTATTCAGTTATTCATCAAATGGTTATGTAATGCTTCTACTATGCTAAGCACTGTGCTACCACTGCCCATTATATATATTTATTCTAAGGTATAATATAGGTGATAAGTTATTGATACATAGCAACAGAAATGTCATATGGCGTAGTTTACTTTCCTATTTGCTCATTATAATAGGGAAAGGCCAGCATTTTGTGAGTTTCCAAATGTAACTCTATTTTCAGAAGTGTGACCATTTTAAACATTAAAAAAAAGAGGAGAAACTCTTCATATACTTGCCTATGTATACAAAGTTAATTAGTTTTTTTCACTTTTATCACATGACTTAAGTGTTGCTTCACTTGGAAGAAAAAAAGAGAGGTCTTACTTCTCATAAAAATAGCAATATTCGATTAGCTTATTTTTTGATACAATGTAAATGATCAGGCAGGCTCCTGATTCCCATTCTAGGACACTGTATCTACCTACCAGCCAATTATTCTCATTCAAATTATTCAAAACAGCATCTCCTCAACTTATTGACCATAAAACTTTTAAAAGTTATCATGTATTTTCCAAACACCAAGGACTTGTGAATGCTAATGCCTACTTGCATAAAGGAGCAAGCAAAAAATTACCTCACAGAAAAACTAATAGCTTTATGGGCTGACACTAGATTCAATTTATATGTTTAATATACAGTAAACACTGAATATATCATAAATGCACATTTGGGATCATCAGTCACTTACAACAAAACATACAATGAGATGGTTACTGGGAGGGTTTCCCTGTGTGTAGTTGGGCAGTTTCAATGCGGTGCCTTCATTCATTTCTCAGCAATTGTCTAGCCTTCCCTGAAGTGGCACACCTTTAGGCAGTTTTTGCATAAAAATAACTTTCTAAGTCTATGTAATTTTTAGACCCACTTACAAAATATTTTTTAGCAAAACATCAGTTTCCCTTGAAGTTCTGCTTGTTTGTTTTTCCAGAACACATATTAATACCACACAAAACATGGGAAAACCTGGTCTCCTTTCTCTTGCTCTGCTGCTTCTAGGCATGACTCTGAGACAGGGGCTTTTAGAAATGTAGTTTGTATATGGCTGTATTTATCCCTGGCTGCACTCCAAAATGAAGCATAAATTATGCCTGCATAATCATTTCCTTTGTTCCTTTCCACCGGCTTATATCATCAATGGTGTTCGTGGATGTAACATTTGGAGTTACAAATGGCAGAATGATAATATGCCAACTTTTAGGCACTTATACACTAAATTTCTTTTTAAAAATGGGTCATAGTTGGACACATAAATACAAAACCTGGATTCCTACATGCAAAGTAAATAAAAAGCAATTTCTTGGTAATGCAGAGCCCCTAAAAAGAAAAGGAGAAAATTTAGATTTGGATAATTGAGCTCATCTTTATCAATGAAATGTGCTTTAACACTCTCATCTTCCTTTCTACCTGCCTGACACCTGCTTACTTTCTGCTTTTCATAGATTTCTTTTCTTGATTCCCAAGAGCAGATTAGGTATGTCTTTACTGTGCTCCCTAACACATTCCAATCACAGCACTTTCTCCCATTGTAATGTGATTTCCTCTTTGGTTTTGTGTATTTCCCAGTGGATTTGTAAAATCTCTATGTGTAGAGATTATTTCTCTGGTTCACTATTGTCTTGTTGGTGCCAAGCTTTGTCTCTATCTAGAGCACACAGTAAGTGCTCTAAATATTTGTTAAATTAATAACTGTTCTCTCTCTTCTACTTTATAGCTGGATATAGATATAGATGCCAAAAGGAATACACACCAAGAATTAACAATTTTACGAGCATAATGTCTCATGTTTTCATAATCTTGGTGTTGATAGCATTGAAAAAGACAATGTCAATAATCTTCTGATGTCTTTACCATCTACATTGGCTGAAAATTTCAATAGTCAGTTTTCCTAAAATGAGTATTGAATAATGTTGGCTCAATTAGATTTCAGCTACACATGTGCTTTGTTTATGTGTCAATTTTTCCTTCACTCTTTTTTTTTTTTTTTTTTCCTTTCTCTCTTCATCTTCTTTGTTGTTGTTGTTGAGTTCTTGCTTAGGAAATACTTTTGGCTGTCACACAGTTAAATTGTGGGCAGCACTGTTGAGTTTGGCTTCTAGGTGCTTGATGTTCTTATCATTAACTTTAAATAGACTTATGCTATAGGGCTATTATGAAATACAATTTTAATGTTTTCATTTTTTTCAGGTGCACCTTTGAGTATCTTAGATACTTCTCTTTGAGTAAAATTTATAATCCTACACTGTAAGTGATGGATTTCTGAAGGAGTTAAAAATAGTGCAATGTACAATGGGAAAAGTGGAAGAGACTTGTAAGTCCAGACTTTAGCCAGAGTTCTCCAGAGAAACAGAACCAATAGCATGGATGGATGGATGGATGGATGGATGGATGGATGGATGGATGGATGGATAGAAATAGAGATAAAGACAAAGATTTTAAGGAATTGGCTCATGTAATTATGAAGGCTGACAAGTCCAGATTCTTGCAGAGTAGACTGGTAGGGTTGGACACCCAGCAAAGAGTAGATGCTGCAATTTAAGTTTGAATGCATTCTGCTGGCAGAATTCCCTCTTCTTTGAGGAGTATCAGTCTTTTTCTATGTAGACTTTCAACTAATTATGGAGAGTAATCTGCTTGACTCAAAGTCTACAGATTTAAATGTTAAACTCATCTTAAAAATACCTTCACAGAAATACTGAGAATGATGTTTGAGCAAATACCTGGTTCCTGTGGTCCAGCTAAGCTGACACATGAAATTAACCATCACAGTCAAGGTAACACATCTCTTTCCCCATACCCAACAGACATAAACAGTATAGAAAGACAAAGCTGTTGTGTGAATCCTGTTTGGGATCTCTTCCACAGAGCAAGGGGAATCTTGGAATCAGTAGCAAACAGGATCAATAGTTTTCACCATTACATTTAGAATGGGCTGTGCTATCAACTTGTATGGCTTTAGGTATTAAGTTGTTCTACAGCAGTGCATCAGTTGCCTCACTGTCAAAGATAACTATAAATTCACACAGATATGGTAAGTAGCAATCACACTGTAGAATACAATCATTCCTATTGTCTGCTTACTTCTGTGATAAATGTAGAGAATCTGATATTGAATATCAGAAATGGAACCCAAGAGGCTAGAAGCTGTCTCTAAATTTAGAGTATAAGATCTAATTGGGTTCTAAATTTGACAAAATGATTGTTCCTTGCTCCCAATCAATGATGAGTGCTAAAAGAAACATAAACTATGTACATGCTACATTTTCTTTTACATTTGTAAGTATACCTATTGCTTTTTATTCATGTTTGAATGCTTCCACAAAGCACGATCAAGAATGCTTGTAAAAATATTTGTCTACATGGGAAAGGGAAGTCCCATGTTTTCACCATGTGGGAAGACAGGTGGCCTCCTGGAAGGGGTCTACTTCTGTATGTCATAGATGGGAATGGCCTTCCCTGATGGAAAACAAAGTGCCCAAAGAACTTGTCAAGGGGCTTGTCTTAAGGTGCTCACAATACCACACAAGAAAGATACTACCCAGTGGGGTCTGTTCTCTCCCTGATGCATGCAAGCTCCATTATAGATAATGGGAATTGCATGTGTATTTGCAGAAAGCGCTACGCTGTGTGAACTGCAAAGGAAAAGAAAACACAGGCATGAGATTTTAAAAGAAAGAAAAAAGAAAAGAAAAAAAGGAAGAAAAGAAACTAAAAACATTTTGCTTCTGTACTCCTATGGTGATAATAAAAACTATTGATGCTGAAAATGAAAGCATACACTTTTTAAAGAAACTAAATGTGGTTACATACCCTCCCAACTATGTGTAAGCTCAGATTCAAGAGCATATTTGGCAACTGGCACTTTAGCTATTCATTTGCTTCCATACAACAGTAGGTATATCACATGGGGGTGTTGACATTATTTTTCCTCTTTTTAAGTATTTATTTTCAATGATTTAAAAATATTATAATTATAAATTCTGGAATTAATATAACTGTATAAATATAAACTTTTTTTAATGTAGAGACCAGACACACAGGCTCTGGTAAGCATGTACATATCCAACTATCCTTCAAATAAAAATGATAGTCATAGGGATCAGACTATTTTCAAGATTATAATTTTAGGCAATATTTGGTAAGCATATAAATTAGTTATTATTAAAACAGGTAACATCAAAAACTCAAACAGAGATGGTGTTTCTTTGATGTACATAAAATTTGGGGAATGTGTAAATATTTTGAATTCTTGCCAATAGCTAAGCACAAATTCCTAGCACAGATCAAAATCTTGCAAAATGAATCTTGGCAAAACAATAAAACAAAACAAAACAAAAAAACAGAAAATATTGCGTCAGTCCCATAAAAGGCAATAAATAGACTGCAAATAGCAATTGCTTTATTTCCAAGTCAATTTATTTTAGCAAACCGCATGGTAATATAATGTCTTTTATATGGTGCTGAAAGAATAGTTTTCAGGGTGACTTGTGAATAGACCCTTTACTAATGAATAACATTTACTACATGATAGTTAATATTCATAATAGAGGAGATATGGCTTCTGCAATATAATTTAATCAAATGCCATAAGAATTTTCTAAGTTTTTGTGTTTTTTTTTTTTTAATTTTAACTGACCAACATCCAATTATCCCTGTGTGTGGTTTCTGTGTACAAAGGGAAGATAGTTTCTCTTTCACATTGCTGCCATGACCCCTGGGGCTAGAAGAATTATTAAAATCACAGCCACAACTTAGCTTTATCTGGGCAATTAATAATTCTGGAACTTATCTAGTCCCACTGGATGAATTTTCCAACATTTTAATAATAAAGTTGATAAGAATAATTATGATGATGGCATTTATAAAGAGTCTACTCTATGCTCTACATAAATCACTGTTCCTTCTCACAGTAATCCTGCTAAACATTCCCAGTAAAAATGCCTATTACAGATGAGGAAACTGTGCTTAGAAAGCTAAATATCTTTCCCAAGATTACACAGCTAGAAAGCGCTTGAATGACTAAGCCCAAGTGTGTATGACCCTATAGTTAATGTTTTTTCTCCATCTGCCATATTGTATATCTTTATGTAAGTGCTTATCTTGTAATCAAGAATTAAGTTACTCTATATTAAAGGTGGTCAAACAAAAATTTCATATATTTTTTATGTAAAAGGAAAAATAATATTTCTATATATATTGACATAACTTCTTAATTTTAATATTGTCCAAATAAATTAAAGCCACTATGTCAAATCACATCGTTGCTTTATTATATTTTAAAACATAATACGATGATTAAAAATTTTATTGCAAATAAAAACTCCTTTAAAATTCATGATACTAAAGATATATGGGTTGCATGTCTGTTGATACAGAATGCTTCAGCATACTTTAAATTCTGGAATCGGAGGATGTCTATTAAATTAGGACAGCAAAGAGCATCAAAGTCCTGGGCTATTTTGCTTATCTCAGCCCTTGTCTAAATCCATCACCAGAAATAACAATGTGCCAATATTGTTAAGGTCCTGGGGCATCTATTTTTTTTATGAAATGCTCTATATTTTAGAGTTCCCAACAAGTGCATAAATATTAGAAGCTTTTGCTACCAGAATGAATGCTAAGTCCTTATTTTTTTTTCCCAAAGTTTTTGAAATAGAAAAGAAAACTTCCTTTGGTTTGACTCAAATTGGGTTTCCAGATGTCCAGGGTCAAAGGTTGGAAATAAAAGTATCAAGTTTTGGCCTACTCTAACCAGACAGCATGCCCAAATGTGTGAGAGCTTTCCCAGAGGGTGTCCTTTTGTAGTTTTATTTTTTCTCTTGTCTCTCCTGGTAAGAGGTCCATATTCACTCTGCTAAACTATGCCATTCTAATCCCACCTTGTAAGTGGTCTAGATCTCTTGTATTTATCCTTCGGTAATTGACTGCATTATGAACCCTTAAAATACCTGTCATAAGTGCGTAAATCTGGAGAAGTTGGTAATTCTCTTTTCCTGAGTTTGCCATGCTATATCGGCTTGGTAACATTTGATGTTCTCTCTCTTTGTTAACAAACTACTAATATAGGATGAGAAAGGGTGAGAGAATAAAAAACAGAGACACTGTACGTGAGTTTTAATATTTTTGCTTTGGCTGAATGGTTGAACTTGACAATTACTTTATATTTTACGAATATTTTTTATTTTTAATTTCATTTAATTAATTCATTAATTAAATTAAATTTATGTATAAATATTTATATTTATATTAATATTTATGTAATATTAATTAATTTATTTACTTTTTGCTGGTCACATGTATTCAGAAAATATTCTGGAAATTGAAATTTTACCAGCAAATGTATTAAAGGATTCCTTTCAAATGCTTGAATTTGTCAACTTGAAATACCATATTATCAAAAATAAACCTAGAGTAGCACCCATGACTTTTGTTCTTAATTCTTCATGAAATATGTCAAACAGCTTATGATGTTATAATTAACAACTCAACAAATATAAAATGAGCACTTATTAGAGAAGTGCCCAACACAGAGAAGGAACAAAAAAAATTAGTCTCTTCCCTTCTGTTAAGTTGAATTATTATATGTGCCCTCTCTTTTCCATAGTTATTCTAGTGCTTTGGGCCTTTTATGTAGATTTTAAAACTATGGGACATCTCATGAAGCAGTCTGTAAGGTTCTCTGTCTAACCAATGTTTCCCAGCCCCATGGTCAGGAAACCACAAAAAACAGTGAGGGAAGAAAGGAAGAGTTGGAAGTGAGAAAAGAGAAAAATTACCAGGGCAATAAGATGCAAGTGCCAAAATTAATCCATGATCTCTTATCACCTGGGAGAACGAAACAGAGGAAACAATGTGTTACAGCTGTAAGCACAGCAGCGAACTTGAATTGACTTCTGTTCCCAAAACCTCCAACTTTTCATTTCAGCTGACGCAAATACTATGTCCCTATTCAAAAAGGAGAGTTTCTTGTATGTTTCCGCTCCTATCTTTCAAAACTTGTATTTAACCATGGATGACTGTTTTTTGCTCTCTTAAGAGTTTGTTGAACCCATGGGGCACCTTGGTGGCTCAGTCGGTTAAGTGTCTGCCTGCAGCTCAGGTCATGATCCCAGGGTCCTGGGATCGAGCCCCGCATCAGCCTCCCTGCTCAGCGGGAAGCCTGCTTCTCCCTCTCCCTTTGCCTGCCACTCTGCCTACTTGTGCTCGCTCTCTATCAAATAAATAAATAAATAAAATCTTAAAAAAAGCAGAGTTTGTTGAACCCATAAAGCATTGTCTGAGAAAAATGAAATTGTTAAATTGCATCTCTCACAAAATACATGAGCAAATAAAATGTGCTCTCAGATTTTAATTATTCGTTCTACATATGACCTTAATGTAGGGTTCACTTTAAAAAAAAATGGTTGGACCTAAGTTTGAATGCTTTGGATAATATATCAAACTCAAGTCAATTATATAAAAAAGAAATCTACTGGTTGTAAAACCATTCAATTCTAAGTACTATGAATGCAACGTTTAAGGGTATAGCTTGAGGAGTCAGATTGATTGCATGGCCCTTTAAATCCTAAGTGTCCCAATTTGGCTAGTAATATTAGTTGTCTTGTTACTGTTTCCTTGTGTATAAATACCTGTTAGGTTTATTGTGAGGAATACAAGAGGTGGCATATATAAAGCACTCTGAACAGGGTCTAACACTTAGCCGTTATTATGAATTACAATAAAAACTCCATAGAGGCAGGGATTTTTTGTCTTATTTGTTCACTGATGTATTCCAAACACCTAGGAGAGTAAATATGTATGATAGAAGTTCAAGAAATATTTTGGAATAAATAAATGAATCTCCCAATTTAAAGAATAATTTTGTGTTAATCAGTTACATTTTTATGATAAAATATGGCTATTAATTAACATTATTAAATAATATCAGTGGACGGGGCGCCGGGGTGGCTCAGTCGTTAAGCGTCTGCCTTCGGCTCAGGTCATGATCCCAGGGTCCTGGGTTCGAGCCCCATATTGGGCTCCCTGCTCGGCAGGAGGCCTGCTTCTCCCTTTCTCCCTCTCCGAGCTTGTGTTCCCTCTCTCGCTGTGTCTCTCTCTGTCAAATAAATAAAATCTTTAAAAAATAAATAAATAAATAAATAAATAAATAAATAAATAAATAATATCAGTAGAGGCAGAAGAAATACAATCCATTTAAATACACAGAAATATGCAGAGGAAATGGAATTTGGATTCACTTATTTTTGTTTTTTAAGGATTTTATTTATTTATTTGAGAAAGAAGAGAGTGAGCGAGAGAGAAAGCACAAGCCAGGGGGAGAGGCAGAGGGAGAAGCAGACTCTCTGCTGGGCAGGGAGGCCAATGTGGAGCTTGATCCCAGGACCCTGGAATCATGACCTGAGCCAAAGGCAGACACTTAACCAACTGAGCCACCCAGGAGCCCCGGATTCACTTATTTTTTATTATTTTTTATTATTTTTATTTTTTAAAGATTTTATTTATTTGACAGAGAGAGAGACAGCGAGAGAGGGAACACAAGCAGGGGGAGGGGGAGAGGGAGAAGCAGGCTTCCTGTAGAGCAGGGAGCCCGACACAGGGCTTGATCCCAGGACCCTGGGATCATGACCTAAGCCGAAG
This sequence comes from Zalophus californianus, assembly GCF_009762305.2. Taxonomy (NCBI): domain Eukaryota; kingdom Metazoa; phylum Chordata; class Mammalia; order Carnivora; family Otariidae; genus Zalophus; species Zalophus californianus. Next base: position 103,215,742 of record NC_045595.1, on the reverse strand, counting down.
GCAGATGCTTAACAACTAAGCCACCCAGGTGTCCCTCACTTATTTTTAAAAAGGACTCATAGATCTAGTTCAAAAATTAAGTATGTTTCCAAGAGTCACCTAAAGGGGAAATGTCACATGGAATAGTACAAGAAGAATTGGTGGGAAAATGTATAACAAGCAAGTCAAATGAAAATTAAAGTGATACAGTAATATTTATTAGACAAGATAAAATTTGAAGGGAAAACTATTAGTAGTGGCAAAAACTATTCCATACTGATAAAGAAAAATATTCATAAGAAAGTGTAACTAGTCATGAACTTTTAAGTATCTAATAACTTAGGTTTAAATATGTAAAGCAAAGTCTACAGATTAAGATGAGACTGTATCAAATACAGCCTTCCTGGCAAATTTTAACATACTCTTTGCAGAAACTGAGAATCATGAGAAACAAATTAGAAGTTTAACAGGATTTGGACAACATAGGTGAGTTTGATATAATATATCTCTTATGACTATTCCACAAATAGATAACACACATTCTTATCAAATACACATGAAATATTTCAGAAAACTGAACACCTTTTAGGCCATATAAGGAATATCAAAAATATCTTAAAAATAACTATATGTAGGCTACATTGATTGACTACAATGCAATAAAATAAGAAATCAAAAGTGCAATTATAGATAGATATTTCCTTCCCTTATGCTTAAAAACCTGACTCTTAAACTACTTGAAAATAGATGTATTCACATCTAGAAGCCAGAAAAGAAAAAGGAAAACAAAAAAAGGCAAAATAGAAGAAAATCTAAGAAAATATAAGTGGAAAAAGGGAAAAAAGCAGAAGTTAATAAAAAGCACAACAACAAATGCTCAAAAAAGAAAAATAATCTCCTTGAAAAGAATAATGCAATATTAAAGTACAGGCAAGATCAATCAAGAAAATAACATCAAAGGCACATGTAAATAATATTAGGAAAAAAATGGGGCAATAACTAAAAACAGAGTAGAGATTTTTAAAAAGCTGCAAGAGATTATGGTAAATAACTATAAATTGGAAACTTAGATGGAGAGGACCGTTTCACAAGTGTTAAGTTTCTAAGATTGAATCAAGAAGAAATAGAAACCAGAGTATATTAATAACAATCAAACAATCTATTAGGTATCATAATTGAAGTTTTAAGAACGTGTTTTGCCAGATTTTCAGAAAAGAGATAATCTCTCTCTAATTAAATTTTGTCTGATAGAAAATATAAACAAAGGTGAACAAAATACAAGGAGGTCATTGGTTCAGTGCTCTAAAGATAATTTTCGTTGTTCCTTTTTTTCTCTGATGTTCAGTGCTTCAAAGCTGTAGGAAAAAAGTAGCAACTAGAATATGTTAATAAAGTGACTCACCACCTGCGCTATGAATTCCGGAAGTAAGTCCCCATTATAAACCCTTGCTATGTGATCCAGATCTAAAGACGCAATCCTTCCATTCCATAATCTCCATCTTTCAGAATGAAGGAACTTGCCCTTTCCACAGGATTCTCTCTAAAAAAAGAAGGGTGCCTCACTCTGTAGAATCAGAAACCTGATACCAAAGGTCATTTCTCAAGCATGAATTCCTAATCTTAACCATAAGCTCCCTTCCCATATTTGATAAAGAAAATAGATGCCACCATCACTAATTAGTTGTGACCACCCACCGTTCAACTTCCAGTAGCATACATGAAAATATCCAAAAACATTCTCTATCCCTACTTCCTCAAAGGCTGATGCACGTCCAGGTTAATTGCATTACAATGCCCATTATGTTTATTCAACATCTCTAACGTCTTTCCTTCTTGTGAGCCTTTTCCTCACCCTCCACCAAGATTAAAAATAAAACAAACATCAAAACACTTGTATTAGTTTTCTATTGCTACATAACAAATTACTACAAATTCAGCAGCTTAAAATGAACACAAAAGACTAAAATCAAGCTGTTGGCCAGGACTGCTATCCCATCTGAGGCTCAGAGTTCTCTTCCAAGCATATTCAGGTTGTTGGCAACATCTAGTTCTTTAGGGTTGTAGGACTCAGGTTCATGTTTTCTTGCTGGCTGATGACTAGGGGCTGTTCCTAAAGTCTGACTCCAGTTCCTTGCTATGTGACCTCCCATAAATAGCTAACAAAATGGGTGTTGGGTTTCTTCCAGGCTATTTGGAGCATACCTCTCTGAGTTCCCCCTCTGAGATCAGCTACAGAAATTCTGCTTTCAAAAAGCTTACCTGGTTAGGTCAGACTCATCCAAAATAATCTCCCTTTTGCTGTATAAGATATCATAAACAAAAGAGTGACATATTGTATTGACAGATTCTCTTCATATTTAAATAAGAGAGAATTACACAGAGGGTGAGGCTCGCTGGGAGCTGTCTTGGAGTTTTACCTTCCATAACACCCAAATCAAATCCAAATAAACAAAAAAGTCTTTCTATCTCCCTCTCTTATTTCCCTTTACAACGAAATGTGAGCTAATACTTAGATTTACTGCTTTCTCTACTTTCTCACCTCTCATTCCAAAATTTATTTATTTATTTATTTTAAATATTTTATTTATTTACTTGAGAGGGTGAGGGCTAGCACAAGAGAGAACATGAAGGGGGGAGGGAAAGAAACAGAAGGAGAAGCAGACTCCCTGCTGAGCAGGGAGGGAGCCCGATGCAGGGCTCCTTCCCAGGACCCCAGGTTTATGACCTGAGCTGAAGGCAGACCCTTAACCAACTGAGCCACGCAGGTGCCCCAGAATAGATTTTCTTTTAAAACTATGCCAAACCCATATACACTGTTGTCCACTAGCCATCTTCATTCAGAACATCTCCCAAATGGCATGTCCCAATATGAACTCATTATATCTTCTCTCTTTCACTTCTTTTATTGTCCTAATATAACTAGTCGCCCAGTCAACTATCTGAGCTGAAGGCAGACACTTAACGACTGAGCCACCCAGGCGCCCCAGAGTAAACATGCTTATTAACACAACTTCTAAACCCCATTCTACTCCCCACCCAGATAAGTAATTTGAGAAAAAAAAATATTGATTTCAATTGTTCTTTTGTATTTTTCAGGTAAACCTTTATCATGGTAATATTCCTCCCCCCCCCCCCCCCCCCCCCGCCGGCCCTTGATGTTTTTCCCAAAACTCTATCCTCCCACCCCTAAGCCATATTTTGTTTCAAAATACTCTTTTACATGATCTTGTTCGATTTAGCAACGCTGCCCCTCCCGTGTTACTGCTCCACAGCCTTCCCCATGCCCAACCCCAATCCCTTTCCTTGATCTTGTAGCAATCATTATCATCCTGCTCACTATAATTAGATTGTTCTGTGAGAGGCAGTGATTAATCCTCAGGGAACCAGGTGTCTTCCTAAAGGTAGGATGGTGGCTCACTTGGGCAAATTTCCTCGAACTAAGAAGCAACATTAAAGGCTATCAGATATTTTGGATCTCAGTTCTGCCAGGTGTCTCCCAGACTCTAACACAGTGCTTTTTCAAGACTTAACCCTCATTAACTTTCAGACTTCCGGATATGGATATCTGTATCTTAAAATCATATATTGGCTAGAGTTTGGGAATTTTAAAGTTATTAAAAAGTTAACCCAACCTTGTTTGTGTACAACTGCAGCCCTCTCTTGGGAATGTCATTTACACAGTAGAAATAGTTTTTTGATAAGACAACTCTGGTTTGACAAACTACTAAACATTGCTGGATAATGTTTTAAAAACCCTTAGGCCACCAGCCGGCTTAAAATGGGTTTGTGTCTCATATCTTTGCTTTCAAAGTCCTGCAGTGACTTTATATATATTTTTCTGCTAATTTAGATATCATTGAGCTGGAGACTCCATAGTGAAAACCTTTAATAATCTTGAAGAAAAATACAGTTTGGTACACTAGAAAAGCCTTTTTCTCTTACTTTCTCTGCACATTAAATCTAAAAAATTAATCTCAACTGTTTACTAAAATCTCTAAATAGAAGATTGTTTTTGGCGTTTGCTTCTGGAATAAAAATGCAAAATGATCTGAAATACTTTAAAAGTATTCGATGTTTCAAACTGTTTCTAACACGACACAATTTAAACTTCAAAGAAATGGTGATTTATTCAATAAAACAAGTTGTATGGTTCTGAATGATGGCTCAAAGGACCTTTGCGGGCCCATGCTTTCCCTTAAATCATGGATGGTCTTATCTCAATTTGAGAGCTTGAATAATTTTTTTTTCCTTTTTGTAGCCTTAGTCGCTTCAGTTTGTGTATTGTATTTCTTAAGAGGTGACTAAAAGATTGTCTTTAAAAATTGTCAATATATCAACACTGATATGTGATATGTAGAATTGTCTATTGAAATGGAGATAATAACCATAGTTTTTCTGACAATCAGCACAGGTTTGAAAGAAATATTTGAAACAATTTTCTAAATGGAAACTTTAATCAGAAAGAAAAATAGTCTGTGAGAACACATACTTTTTCAAATATTAAAAAAATATTGTTTTACTATATATTGTAATGTGGCTCGAATGAATTTCTTAGATTACTAGATTTAAATGATAATTTTCTTCAAAAGCATCATCAAAATGATTTACCAAGCCTTTGCTTATGAAAGACACTGAAACTAGACAAAGTTAGTTAGAAAGATAATCCCTGAACACTAAAATTAAATCAATGATCCATATTGGGGTGCCTGGGTGACTCAGTCAGTTAAGTGTCCGACTCGATTTCAGCTCAGGTCATGATCTCAGGGTTGCGAGATTGAGCCCTGCATTGGGTTCGGCACTGAGCTTAGAGCCTGCTTAAGATTCTCTCTCCTTCTCTCTGCCCCTCCTCACTCAAGACCTCTCACTCTCTAAAAAAAAAAAAAAAAAAAAAAAAGAATTAATGATCCACAAAAAGTTCTCAGGCTGATATAAATAATCATTAAGATATATTGAGCACATACTATATGACAGGCACTGTTCTTTGTATTTATTTATTACTGTATACTATTATATATAAAAATCTCATTTTTCAGATGAGGAAATGAGGCACAGAGATGTGTGCCTTGTCTAAATCTATTGTCTAAAGTCATATCATTAGTAAATGAAACAGTTAGGATTCAGACTCAGAGTCCATGATCTTAACCATTATGGTATACAAACTTCATAGAAGCAAGTGACTTGATTGAACTCTGTTAATATTTTTAAGTTATTAGCTTTAAAGAGAACACCTAATATGGGTATATAAGGAGAAATAGAAACTGGCAGCAGAAAGCCAGAAAAGAGAAAGGGTAACTGTATTTTTTCTTGTTGAGGATTCACAAGAGTCTGGGAAAAAGTTATATTAGTATTTTAAAACCAAAAACTTATAAAACCATACGAAAACGTGCATTTATTTTAATTTGACAGTGATGTTTTGCCACCTATTTTAAATATAACCTTTATATTTCATTTATACCAAATTTATTATAGATGTATAATAAACTTGTAGATATATAAATATCTATATATATCTATTTCTATCAGGAAAACTTTTGATCTTTCTAAAATGAGTTATTTCATCCCTCTAAGGACACTTTTTAGGGGTGCCTGGGTGGCTCATTCGGTTAAGTGTCTGACTCTTGGTTTTGGCTCAGTTCATCATCTCATGGGTTGTGATTCGGAGCTGCACGGGGGCTCTGCACTCAGAGGGGAGTCTGCTTGAAGATCCTCTCCCTCTGCCCTTGACCCCATTTCCATGTTCTCTCTCTCTCTCTCTCTCTCTCTCTCTCTCTAAAATAAATAAATAAATCTTTAAAAAAAAGAACATTTAAAAAAATTATGTTAGCTACAAATGTATTGATCCAAAAGGGCACCTGCCTCCCAATATTTATAGCAGTAATGTCCACAATAGCTAAACTGTGGAAATAGCCAAGATGTCTATCAACAAATGAATGCATAAAGAAGATGTGGTTCATATATACAATGAAATATTACTCAGCCATCAGAAAGGATGAATGCTTACCATTTACATCGATGTGGTTGGAACTGGAGGGGATATTATGCTGAGTGAGATAAGTCAATCAGAGAAAGACAATTATCATACAGTTTCACTCATATGTGGAATATAAGAAACAGTGCAGAGGCTCATAGGGGAAGGGAGGGAAAACTGAATGAATGGGAAGTCATCAGAGAGGGAGGAAAATCCATGAGGGACTCGTAACTCTAGGAAACAAACTGAGGGTTGCTGGAGGGGAGATGGGTGGGGGGATGAGGTAATTGGGCGATGGGCATTAAGGAGGGCACGTGATGTGAGGAGCACTGGGTGTCATACGCAACTAATGAATTATCGAACACTACATCTGAAACTAATGATGTACTATATGTTGGCTAATTGAATTTAAATTTAAAAAAAATTGTTATTTTTCTATTATTTTGTGAACAACAACATCAAAGTCTTACAGGGCTTTAATGGAATAAAAATAAAATTAAGCTACTAGCCAGACAAAGGGCTTGCATAAATTAGGTCACTATCATGCAAAGAAGACCAGAAAGCAGTTTTTCCAAGAACAAAAACTTTCCTCTTTCCTATGGTATGACTCAGACTCTGAGCTATAAATAGAGACACATAGAGAGAGGTTGAGATTGCTGATAGTAACTGACAACTCTGCTGGCTATGAATATTGAACTAAACTAATAACCAATCGATTGGTAGCTTATAAGGCTTGCAAAATTCTTTTTAAATGACCTTCACGGGTTTTAGTTAAGTTTATTACTCAATTTGTGACAAGTCATTATAGTATTTCTGTGCATGTGTGTATACATATATGCAGGCAATTATTTTACAGCTATAGTATATGTATGTTCAATTTTAGTTGACCACAAATCACCTTTGGAGGTAGGAGGAACAGAAATAAGTGTGTGTTATATATATATTTATATATTATTTCTGTCATATGTATGTATATTATATATTATATAATATACATATATATAAAATAAGAGTTTTTAGGATACCAAGAATTATTCTTGGCTGGTAACAGATAACCCAGAGATATTTTATTGGTTCTCTCTATAATGGAATTACCCACTTACATGCTTTACTAATATTCATTTACCCCAATCCCATACATTTTTCTAGGACAGAAAAATTAGATTTATTAAGCACATTTTAATATATTTAATAATTCAAAAAGCATAATAAAATAACTTAAATATTTTACCATATGATAATTCTGGAATATTTTCCACAAAATCCATCTTCAAATATAAGTTAGACCTAAGGAACAATTAAATATGTGTTTTTTAATATGTACAATAGTAGAACCAATTGTTCATTTGCTCTAGAAATAAAAGCAACTCGAACATGGACAATTACAGCTGAAGAATCTTAGAAAATCTTTTATTTCCAGTCTTCTGGTTTTTTCACCTTTTACTTTTTGAGTTGGTAACAGAAGTGAATTGGTTGTCATGTCATTTCTGCCTTTTTTTTTTTTACTGAGAAATATTAAGAGGCAATGATATTTTTTTGTCAAAATGCTTTCTTGTCACTGTTTATGTATATGCAAATCATTCTACCAATTCTAGAATGACCCAGGATTCGATTTTGCCAAGTGATGAAGGACTGAAACAAACCCCAAATTTAACTTGTTCTCATTACCCTGGAATGGCCCTTCACCATTTACTCTTTTCTGAAATTTCCCTAGCCCCTTCCCCCAACAAAATACTAACAACTACTTTGTTGCAATTTTTTTTAAATCTAAAGCAAGTAATTTCAAAATGGTCTTTAAAAAATAGTGTTATTGTTATGGCGTTTTATTCTAGAGTAACTTTATTTATGTCTGCAAATTCAACTAATGATTCCTGCCCTAATGAGCCATTGACTGCAAAGATCCGTTTTCACCAGATGGGGATGTTGCATCAGGAAAGAGCATGCCTGTAGCATAAAACAAAGATTCTACTACAACTAAGAAGGTACAGAGGGCAAAACCATCTGTTTTCAAGGTTTGAACATGAAATTAATGCTTAAAAATATTTTGAAAATATTTAATTGTGGTGCTAATGTAGATGATTCACATTTCTTAGATAATCGCACGTTGCACTTGATTTATTATTTGTTTCTTTGTATCTTGTTAGCAAAAATGATTTTGTTATCAACTACCCTTTCTGCATCCAGGTAAAGATTTACAAAAATCTAAATAAACGATATTTTAAAGAGAAAGATGAAATGTGTTGGATTCTTTTTAAATCTCTTGAGATAGAACTGTAGGTCAGTCTTATGTTACCATTTCACATTTTGCTTGCATTCCAATTTATATTTCCTTGTTCTTAAAGAAAATACTGTATCCTTCGGGTCTTTATGTGGATAACTCTTCACAAATAGATTTAGTAAATATCGGTACATTTTTGTTTATATTACATTTTAACTACTATTTTTTATCACATTTTTAAAGAAAAATAAGTGTGGTTGACAAATATCAATGAAGTTGTATAACATGCGTTATTGTATGTGTCTGAGGTGAACGGTGAATATTTAGGGCTGTAGAAAAACAAGTTTTTCAGGAGAACTTCAGTTTGAGGAATTCTTTGAGGTGATTAGCTTAAAAATACCTGAGGATGAGAACATATGAATATATACATAAAAGGGCTTTTTTCCCCTACTAATTTTCTCCCTATATTGTTTCAAGTGAGCAGAAAATAAATGTATAGGATACAGAGTTCACTCAGAAATTATTTATTGGGCATAAATAAGCTATAAATATTATAACTTTATTATTTTGTGTTTCAAATCAGGGAATAAAGAAATCCTTCAAATCTAATGCCTTACTTTTCAGGTTGCTTTGTCACATTTCTACACCTATTGGGTCTAAGAAATAAAATAATAGCAATAAGATAATAATAAGAAGGAGGAGGAGGGAGGTTGGAGGAGAAGGAGAAGAAGAATTCTAAATCCTCCAATTCCACCTCCCATGTATCTGGGGCTGTTACTTCTAGGAATTTCAAAGAAACAGCTCCATGAACTTCCACAAGTCTGTCCACTATGGTTATCATACATTTTTCATCTTGTTGTGGTTCCTATTTATCCAATTCCATGGTCTGAAAACTGTCATCAACTTTTCCTGATGAAACTAGAAATGACCATGCAGAAGGATACATATTTTGTTCAGTCCCCCCCGATTTAAAATATTAATTAAATATTCTTTGAAAAATTACAAATCGGAAAATTCCACATTAAAAATATGTATGTTTAGGGGCGCCTGGGTGGTTCAGTCGTTAAGTGTCTGCCTTCGGCTCAGGTCATGATCCCGGGGTCCTGAGATCGAGCCCCGCGTGGGGCTCCGTGCTCCGCGGGAAGCCTGCTTCTCCCTCTCCCACTCCCCCTGCTTGTGTTCCCTCTCTCACTGTGTCTCTCTCTGTCAAATAAATAAAATCTTTAAAAAAAATATGTATATTTAGCATAATAGGTCCCAGCTCGCAGGAATAGCACCTACTTATGGTTGGTCTAAGGACACAATGAAATAATTATTAACAATAACAATAGCTAGTATGTATTGAGTGCCTACTGTGTGTCCAGCACTGACCATATATTACTGAATCTAATCAACATAAAGTATTTAGCACAGTGTGTAGCACAAAATCAGCATTGAAGAAATATTAGCCATTATTGTCATTCCTAATTTCCACAAATTCTATGTAAGGTATATATTATTATCCTTATTTCCTAGATGAGAAAATTGAAGCTAAGAACAAATAGCTGGCTCAACAAATATTGCCAATTTTTACTTTACAATGGCTAATCTTTGTAATTACCTCACAAGGTAGCTCTCATTCCCATTTTGCAAATAAAAACTCTGTGGTTCAAAGAAAGTAACTTGTAAGTTAAGACCCTGGATTTGAACCTGATTTTGGGTCTAAAGCTCCTACTGGCCCACCCCACTTCACCTCCTGGTTAAATTCCACCTGCTCTGTGTGCAGTCATTCACTCTGCCCTTTCTTGTTCATGAGTTATAGAGAAGTTCCTTTAGACAATGAGTAGTAGGGAGTATGCATGTGTTTTGGGTGGGAAGGGTTAGAGCAAGCTTACTATTAACACGGGTAGCACCCGATTTACGGCAATGTTCACAACGTCTTATTATGTGCCAACTACTGTCTAAGTTCTTCACATAAACTACCAACTTAATTTTTAAAATCGCCCTATGAAGTAAATATTGCTATTGCCCCATTTACAGAAAGAGGACACTGGCATTTCTCTGACTTAACTGGTCGGGTCGCCCAACTAGTAAGAGACGGAATCAGGACCCGAACCAAAGAGCATGCATTCAGTTACTCGGCGTTTATTGAACACCTCATTGGTGCACATTCCTCCATCCTAGAGTTTGAGGGGATTATAAAAATAGTTTATAGCCTAGAGTGGTTGGAATTCCAAGAGTACATATTATGGTTTTGTTTTGTTTTAAAATATATTAAAAGGGGGGACGACTGGGTGGTTGAGTCGGTTAAGCGTCTGCCTTGGGCTCAGGTCATGATCCCGGGGTCTTGGGATCGAGCCCCGCATCCGGCTTCCTGCTCAGCAGGGGAGCCTGCCTCTCCCTCTCCCTCTCCCTCTCCCTCTCCCCCTGCCTCTGCCCCTGCTCCTGTGCTCTCTTTCTTGCTCACTCTCTCAAATAAATAAATAAAATCTTAAAAAAAAATATTGGAAGGTATTATATGAAGGATCTTAGGGAGATTAACCTGGCGGTAAGTGGAAGAATGAGCGGAGCAAGGAGAGACTGGGGTGGGCGGTACCAAGCAGGAAGATGTTGCAGGGGTTCAGGAATATGCTAAGAAGGGTCTTGGGAGTAAAACCAAGGAGTGTTGGCACTACAGTTGTTTATACACGAAAAATTGATTCTCTTCAAAGCAGAAGGATATGTATATGTAGTGTCGACAGAAATTACTGCTTTGGAATACCTCTAAAGGTAAAAGCAGTCATTTTACAATCACATATAAGCAAAGGTACTTCTCATTTAATATACCACAAAACCACTTCCAAATGAGGAAATGATTTTCAAGTAACAACACAACAACATTTAGCTTATAAACATTTCTGACACACATGAACATTTAGTTCAAATCTCTTCATTCTACTTTCAACTTAATATTTGTGTATTGAGCATTTTCTCCGTGCCATGTACTAGGGTTTTCAATCATACAAAATTAAGTGTACCTGAAACAATCCCAGCCAATGAAAAAGATGGTTAAGAAGGAGAATATAGTTTCTTGAAATCCTTATCACACTTCCATTTTTTTCCCAGTTCAGAATGGGTACATTCTTACATTGCTCCTATCCTCTTGGAAATTATGTGTAATCATATTTCTGTGAAACAAACAGAGTATACATAAATGTTTCTTAAAGAAATCCTGTGGTGAATCCTTTGTTGTTAATTAATCACCTTTATTGTATCTGGCTGTCAATCTAGAATTTCATGCTCTATCAGGCTTCCTTAGAGTATCACCTATATTATTATTTGCTCCAACAATTTATTAATGAGCCCTCCTTTATTTGAAGGCAGAGACCAATACCAAAATTACAAAATTTTGTAAATTACAAAACTAGAAAAATTTGCAGGAAATAAGGTTTTTATTTTTCCTAATCCAGATGAAAAAATTTGAGCTATGTAGCATTTCAGTGTCAGTAATCATTAAGGTATTTTTAAAATATATTTTATCCCACAGGGAAGGTGCCAAATCTCATTTCTCAGTTGTTTTTCAATCAGTTTTACTTGGTGTGATACAGGAAACATAAAGCAATCTGAAAAAAAATACTTTGAGTTAAATTTGATTCACAGAATCTGATGCTTGTTTGAAAAATGCCTATTTTCTTTTATGTCTGTTTTGCTCCCAGTTGAAATGCTGAGGTAGAGATGAGCACAGATAGCTATAGATTTTTCTAACACAAAAACTGAAGAAGAGACTCAAATCAGGATCTTGTTATGAGGAGTTAAGAAAATCAGATTGTGCCAAGGCCCCAGATGTGTGTGTGTTTGTACACAATGAGGAAGCCACGTTCTTTGGTTACTCCCATGAGCTACCTGCTGTAGGGCGCGATCTAGTGATGAGTGCTTACTTAATTGTAATAAACCAGTCAGCTCTTTCTTGGATAGCAAATGAAAACCCAGAAAATTTTGCTATGTCACAGCTATTTAAAAATTTTAAAAAGGCTCTGATATTCATATTTTGCATATCAAACACTAGCCTTATGTAAAGCTCTGATCTCTAATGTTTGGGGATTTTAGTAGAATGGGCAAAATATGGACCAGCTAGAGAAAATTTTAATGATGTATAAATAAGATCAAAATATTGCATAACAGATTCTGATTGCCTGTCTCTTATTCCTTATTTTTATTTTTTTCATCCTGTTTTATAACACGTTAGAATATTAATAATAAATATATGTGAACATAAACTATTTATGCCATTGCTATGGCCAGAGGACTGGTTGATATTTAAATAAAGAAAAAAGAATCAGCAAATAAGATAACTGGTTTCCTGTTTACACAGATAATATAAAATTGAGTTATTCATTAATTAAAAGGCTTATAATTAATTGCAGTCATTATTAATTGGAATTAACTATAGTCTTTACATTCTCTGAAAGAATGACTTTCCACAAGCGTATCTGAACTTGAGATATTTTGCATTTTATATCAGGAATCTGAAGTATGATAATAAAAGTCTATTCATGTCTTCAATAAATATATGCCATCTCTCTTAAGCTAAAACATTTTTAGCCCTAACCATTTACAGATGTGATGAACATGCATTATTTGTACTGTTTTATTGATGTCATTTTTATTAAGACATCAATTATTATTAGAATCTTTAATTGATTTCTAGCCCAAATGTTACCACAATCACTATAGTGTTAGTGTAAGTGTGAAGTTACTTTTAGAACTTCAGAACTTTTAGGTTTGATGGGAGGTTGACTACTGAGATGAATTTCAGAGGGAGTAAGCTAGAGGACGAAGAGAGACTTTGCAGGGACTTTAAGGAAAATGACTTGGAATTAGCAACAGCAACCATGTCTTTGGGGAAATATTTCTTGTGGACAACATAGTGGACCCATTTGAAAACAACAAAGTTTGGTTGTTGATGAAAGGAGATGGGAAGGATTGTTAACATGACCTACTTCAAATAACTGAATGGGAGAGTGACAGAAAGAAAAGTGTGGGGGCCCCTGGGTGGCTCAGTCATTAAGCATCCCTTTTTGGCTCAGGTCATGATCTCTCTGTCCTGGGATCGAGCCCTGCATCGGGCTCCCTGCTCAGTGGGGAGCCTGCTTCTCCCTCTCCCACTCCCCCTGCTTGTGTTCCCTCTCTCACTGTCTCTCTCTCTGTCAAAAAATAAATAAAATTAAAAAAAGAAAAAAAAGAAAAGTATAATCCAGTGAAAGCTGGAAGACAGAAGGAAAATTTGGAGAAAAATTCTTTAAAAAAAGTTTTCTGAGTTCAACTTGCCATAGTTTTGTCTTCACAGCCTCTAATATAAATCTACTTACTGTACAAGAGTGCAACATCTACGGGAAAAGGATGTTAGTATTGCCAACAGAGTTAAGGTCAGTTCTATGGAGTGTGATAGCACCACAGTAGGAGTCAGGAGTGGGTCCCCAGCCTGAGTCTATGACCATGTGACTGCATGACTTGACAAAGGTCACTTAAACTCTAGAATTCAGTGTCTACCTTTGTTCAATGAATGTGGCGCATTAAACATTTCTAAGATTGGATGATATTCCAGGTTACAGACTTGATCACCAAATCGGGATTTAGTGGAAATTTTTAGAAACGTGGCAGAGAAGGTACTTTTACTTTTCTTAACTAGAATGAGACTTACCTCTACTCTTATCTTGCTGAGAACACCTAAGTGCTAGCTGAACTGACATGCAAGATAAGATTGTGTCACCATTCTGACTGGGACATCTTCAGGAGTGTCACTGACAATGCACCGATGATGCTCAACTTAGGAACAAGTACAGAGTTTTGACTTTTTACAGCAAGTCATGCAGTGCAGTTTGTCTCCCATATGGAGAGTGTATTATTAAAAGTATAGCTTTATTAGGGGAAGTGAGTTAAAGGACACTAACTTGGCAGAAAATATTGAGTGTTTGGGACACACTGTAAGTCTGAAAAAGGGGGTGGGTTAAGTTGTAGTCTTTTTTCATTTTTATTTCTTCTGCCAAATATATAAATATAAATGAGCAAGTGAGCAAGCACATAGTGAGAGCTACAAAAGATACTGTTACATTTTTTAATGAAGAATAAAGCAGAGTAACAGGAGTAGGTGTTAAGTCTGCTGTGTGAGCTACATTGAAATGGTATCAATGCAGAGAAATACAGAGGGTATCAGGATTGAGGTAATCATGGTCTGATTGCAATTGCCCCTTGAACAACGCAGGAGTTAGGGACGCCAACCCCCTTGTGCCCTTGAAAATCCACGTATGACTTTTGAATCCCTACAAGCTCAACTACTAATAATCTACTCTTGACCGGAAGCATTAGTGATAACATAAACAGTCAATTAACACATATTTTGTATGTTATATGTATTATACACTGTATTCTAACAATAAAGTAAGCTGAGGAAAGGAAATGTTATTAAGAAAATCATAAGAGAAAAGACATTTACGGTACTGTCCTGTATTGGTTGAAAAAAATCCATGTATAAGTGGACGCATCCAGTCTAAACCTATGTTGTTGAAGGGTCAACTGTACCAATCTTTAAATTAATAAGTGCTCATAGAAAGGCTGAGTTAACTCAAGGGAAGACAGTAAATGAGGGTCTTTGAATCAACAATAGTTTACATTTTGCTGTGATAGAACCATATCTCCCACCCACAATCTGAATTTCCCTCAGAATAAATCAAATCAAGCCCAGGTCATTGTATTATGCTGATAAGTCACAACATGATTACTGCTTATGAGTTCTGTAGCCCATTCACCTTATTGTTTACAAATATTGCAATATAGTCTTTCATGACACTCACTGGCCTTTGGGAACATAAGCTAACCACAATTTGATTTGATAAAGAGCAGGAAGTACAAGGGATTGTTACAACATGCCTGGAGCAGTGTTACTCACAGTATGCTGGCAGCATTACCATCTCCTGGGCACTTATTAGAAATGCAGATTCTTGGGCCTATCCAGACCTACTGAATTAGTAGTACTAGGGGTAAGAGCCAGCAGTCTGTGTATCTGTGTCTCAGCAAGTTCTTCAGGTGATTCTGATGGGTGTTAAAGTTTAAGAACCATGACTCAGTGGTTCTTCAATTTTGGCATTCATAAAAATTATCTGAGGAGCTTTTTAAAATTCACAGGGCAATGTAATCCCAATCAAGGTCCCAACAGAATTTTCTTTGTAAATTGATCAATTAATTTTAAAATTTATGTGGAAATTCAGAGAGCCAATAACAACTATGGCAAGCTTGAAAAAAAACTCCACAAACAAAGCTGTTTTTTTTTTTTTTTTTTTTTTTTTTTTTTACACTATAAGACATGGTAAAAGCTATAGTAATGAAGCCAGTGTGGTCAAGAGGCAAGAATAGACAAATCCAACAATAGAGAGAATCCAGAAATGGACCCACACAATGTGGTCATCTAATCTATGACAAAGTTGACACAAATAAAGCAGCAAAAAGTGTGTCCTTTCCAATAAATTGTGCTGGGTTAATGAATGTACATGTGGGAAAAAGGATTAATCTTTACTCTTACTTCATTCTAGGCACAAAAACCAATTTTAGCTGAATCACAAATACAAACATAAAAGAACAATAAGCTTTGAGATAAAAACAAGAAAATATTTCTATGAACTTGGTATGGGCAAAAATCTCAAAGAAATAACAATTCTGACTATAAGAGACTATAAAAAATTACTGCATTAAAATTAACTTCTTTCATCAAAACACTACTAAGAGAATAGAAAAGCAAGCTACATAGTAGAAGAGATTTGTAACACATAAAGCCAGCAAAAGACTTGTATCCAGACAGTTTAAGAACTCCCTCAAATTTGGGCACCTGAGCGGCTCAGTTGGTTGAGTGTCTGACTCTTGGTTTTGGCTCCAATCATGACCTCCCAGTCATGGGATCCAGCTCTGCGTTGGGCTCTGCACTCAGCACAGAGCTCAGAATCTGCTTCGGATTCTCTCTCCCTCTCCCTCCTACTCGTGTTCTCGCTCTCTCTCAAACAAATAAATAAAATCTCAAAAAAGAACTCCCTCAAATTAATATGCAAAAAGTAGACAACCTTTCAGAAAAATGGAAAAGAGACTTTTACAGGCACTTCACAAAAGTTCATGTCCAGTTGTATAGTAAATATATGAAAGAAAAGGTACTCAACTTTCTTAGACATCGGTGAAGTACAAATAAAACCACAGTGTGACACCACAATACACCTATTTCAAAATGGCCAAAATAAAAAAGACAGAAAATACCAAGAGTTGACAGATAAGAAACAGCTGGAACTCTCTTAAAATGCTATCAACTCTACTTCTTGGTATATGTCCAATAGAAATGAAAACATTTGGTCACCAGACATAGTCCAAAATTGTCATACAGCAATGTTTGTAATATCACCAAAGTAGAAATGAACCATCAGTAATATAATATAAATAAATTTTGGTATATTCACTCACTGTGATACCATACTGCATTGAGAAGGGGAAAAACCTCAGAGTGCCTTGGCAGCTCAGTCAGTTAGGTGTCTGCCTTTGGCTTACGTCATGATCCCGGGGTCCTGGGATCGAGCCCTGAGTCGGGATCCCTGCTCAGGGGGGGAGCTTCCTTCTCCCTCTCCCTCTGCCTGCTACGCCACCTCTTGTGTTCTCTCTCTCTCGTCCTCTCTTCCTCATGTGCGCTCACTCTCCCTCTCTCTCTCAAATAAACAAATAAATAAATCTTAAAAAAAAGAAGGGGAAAAGCCTACAATTGCACACAAAACATGAATGAATTTCACAAATACAGTGCCAAAAACTAATCCATGGGAATAGAAGTTGGTGGTGGGGATATGGGATAGTGGGAGGGTACAGAAGGAGGTCTTCTAGGGGAATCTACTAATATTCTGTTTTTGACTTGGATACTTGTTACATGAGGATGTTGAATTTGTAAGATTTAATGAGGAATACAATAATGATAGGTGCACTTTCCTGTTTGTGGGAGATACTTCAATTTTTAAAAGTTTCCAAACAACAACGACAAAAAAGATCAGAGCATAGTGAAAGCTGCATTTTAAAAACACTGGTCAGAAAAAAAGATAAATAACAAACAAATAAATAAAAACACCTGTCAGGATTCTGTCTCCAACTGTAGACTTACATCATGTACTTGATGTCTGTACTTGGGCATCTAATGGACATCTTAAATTCAGTAGGTCGATAAATGAGCATCTGGCCTTTCTTCCCAAAACCTCTTCCTGCAGCTTTCCCCATTTCGTAGTAAAGGCAAAAACCTTGGAGTCATTGTTACGTCCTCCCTTTCTATCACATCCCATTTTTCAGCTCTTCAGGTTTTAAAAATAAACCCTGAAATCCCACTGTTTCTCATCACCTTGACTGTTACATCCCCATTTGAACTATCTTAATCTCTCACTGATGTTATTACAGGAGTCTCCTAACTGGTTTTCTCACTGTCTCTACCCAGGTCCCTCTCCCCATATTCCCTATTCAACACGGCAACCAGAATAATCCTTTTAAAATGTGAGTCAGATAATTTTTCTGATCAAAACCCCATGATTCTTCATCTATTCTGAGTAAAGCCCAAAGCCCTTGCAATGTCCTACAAAGACCCACACAGTTTGCTTCTTACTTACCGTCTTCACCATATTTCCTACTACTCTATCCTTGTTCACTTTCTTCTGGTCACACTGGACAAGTTGATATTTCTCAAACACATCAAGAGTGCTCTTCAGAGAGTGTTGGGCAGAGCATGAACTTCTGGATAGAACACTCTTCCTCCAGATGCCCCCCTGGCCAGCTCCCTAAACTTCTTCAAGTCTTGGTTCAAATATCACCTCAATAATCATATATGAAGCTACAGTACACATCTGACAACTTCTACCACTTACCATGCTATTTTTGTCTTGTAGTACACATAATCTTCTAATATATAATTACTTATTATGCTTTTGCTTAATGTCTGTCTCACTCTCTAAAAAGTAAGTTTCATGAAGGCAAGAATTTGTGGCAGTTTTGTCTATTTATATCATTGATATCCCCCAAGTGTCTAGAAGTGAATGACTCATAGTAGATGCTCAATACAAATATAAAATTTATATTTTATGTCTACTTTTTAAATGTTTCTACTTTCCCCTGTTCCCACTAGAGTGTAAACTTCAGAATCTTTCCTTTGTTCACTCATGAATCACAGATTTCCAAAAAAGTGTCTGCCACATTATAGTTACTTGTTAAGTATTTATTGAATTAATGAGTATTAAACCACTAAGCATGGGGCAGCTCAGGTACACATGAAAACTCATAAAAGTATTCTAGCATATGCTATGTTCTGGCCGTGCAAATAGTTGAATATTGCTGGAGAGTCACACTGAGAAAAGAGTAATAGAAAGAGATGAGATTGGGAACAGAGTCAGGGGAGAAATCATGATAAAAATATAAGCCAGGGAACATGGAGAGGGGCAAAAGTTCTAGATTTTATCCTTGGACAGAAAATGAGAAAACATGGGAGAATTTTGTGCAAGAAAGTGACATGATCAGATTCAAATGTTAGAAATATATCTCTGACAAAAGAGAAGAGAATGAACTGGAAAAGTCTAGACTAAAAGAAGGCAACTGACAAGTGGAGAACTGTGGTCACTTTGTGATAATTAACAGCTGATAGCAATATTTGACATTTTCCACTTTACCTTCAATGGAAAATTTAATTGGGTAGGTAAAATTCTAGATAATATGAAAATATATTTATAAAAGTTGATGACATAAAAATGCTAATATATTTTTCTCTTCATCTCAGAGGACTAAAACATAGATTGAAATATCATGTTTTATCATTTTTTTAAAGATTTTTTTTATTTATTCATTTGAGACAGAGAGATACAGAGGGAGAGAGAGCATGAGCAGGAGAGAGGCAGAAGGAGAGGGAGGAGCAGGCTCCCCGCCAAGCCTGGAGCCAGACGTGGGACTCGATCCCAAGACCTTGAGATCATGACCTGAGCCGAAGGCAGATGCTTAACCATCTGAGCCACCCAGGCTCCCCAACGTTTACTTTTTAAAATATGAAGCCAATGGGAGTCCTGAAAGGAAAACCATTACAATTTATCCAAGGAAAGTACTGATTTGGGGCTCCTGGGTGTCTCAGCCTGTTAAGCGTCTGATTCTTGATTTCTGTTCAGGTCATGATCTCAGGGCCCTGTCGGACTCCCTGCTCAGCAGGGAGTCTGCTTGTCTCCCCTCTTTTCTGCCCCTCTCCCTGCTCATGCGCATTCTCTCTCTCTTTCTAAAATAAATAAGTCTTAAAAAAAAAAAAAAACTACTGAGTCTTTAATGTTGGAGTTCTTCCTTAATGATCTTTTATAATCATCTTCACATTTCCATCACTTCTTCCTAAGCAGTTGCATTTAACCTTAATTGTTATCAGAAATGAGCAATTGAAACGTTTTTGCCTCCATGCAAGATCTCGCCTCCAGATTCATATACAGAAATACATATACAAATACTTGACATACCCACTTGTATGACTCAAAAGTACCTGTGTGTCAAATTCAACATAACCAAATTGAACTAATTATTCTATCTCCAAATCTAATCCCCTTTCATGAGTTCCTTTCTTGGTGAATGGCTCCACCAAACCTGCAGAAATAGGAACATCATCCTTGACCTTCCCACTTTCTTACCTATTTTTTCCAACAGCAAATATTATCAAATTATCACCTAAAATGTTTCTCAAATCTTCATACTTGCCTCCATCACCATCACTATCACCACTCTATAGTTCAAAGTTATCATCACCCTTTGCTTCAATCAGTCCACTGGCTTCCTAACTAGTTTTCTCTCAGACAGTCTTGCCCCTTCCCCCATCTCAATTTATTCTTCCCACTCAAGCAAAAATAATGTATTCAATATGCAAATCTGATTCTATCAAACACATGCTTAAAATTCTTCAAAGGCTTCTGATTGATTTTAGGATTAAGACCAAAGTCCTTTATGAGGTCGGCATTATCTGGCTCCTCCTACTGGCCCATTTCTTGTGCATAAAAGTGTCATTCATCTCATCCTCCTGTCACATGGCTTTTGTACTTTCTTCTCCTTCCACCTGACATCCTTCCATTCACCCCCATTTTCTCCTGGATAATGACTACTCATCTTTGGATCTCAGCCCAACTCTCAGTTCCTCCGGGAAGCCTACCTGATTCTTCAGAACATGCCAGATCTTTTACATGCCTTTTCCTTAAGGCCCTGAGCACAGTATAATGTACATTTTGCCCGTTTGATTATGTTGGTCAACGTCTGTGCCCCTAGATTGCAGTCTCCACAAAGACAGGGAGTATCTGTACACAGCACTGTATCCCAAGTACCTAGAACAGAGCCTAGAAAATTTTCCCCTCCATATATATTTGATGATGAAAGAACCGTTTGGGGAAAGCTGACTTTATAATGAATGGCAGTGAAAAGCAAGAGAATGTCATCAGCTCACTTGGCCTCATGGATGTCCGACAAAATAAGGCAAAAAAGAAATCTAGTTTAGAGCATAGAACATCAAAATTGACCTCCTGGGAGTTTGCCTGGGCTGCCTTTGATTCTCAGTTTAGTGTCGGTCCTACCTAGGACAGCATTCAAAAGAGTCTTCAGTTGAATTCTGAAAATTAGATACCGAATCACTGGCTTAGAAGAATTTGGGCTTAAATTAAACAATAGCTGAGTTATAAGTTTTAATCATTTTTCTTACTTTAGAATATCATCTGACATATATAATAACTACATTAAAAAAGATCTCACTATCATAAGGTAAAGGACCAAGGAACCTAGAGAAGCTGATTCTGAGACTTTTTCACACTTCTGGAACACTTGTTTGCAGAAAGCTGAATGTTGATAACAGCTTAATAGATCAGGCAGCTACACAAGAACCTAGCACAGGCGGTATGTATTAAGATCTGCTTTGGGGGTGCTGAAGGGTTTTCTCTTTTTTGAAATGTGAGATCTAATATAATTTGGTTTTTTGCCTCTTGCCACTGTTCTCACTCCACACTTGCCGTTTTACATATGATTATTGAGTTGACCTGAAAGGCTTTTAGGTTGGGAGGTGCAAGGTCAGTGTCCCGGCCACCTCCCAATCTCCGTCTGCACCTACCTCAGACATGTCTTTGTACTATCCCTGCTGGACACTGCACCTTTCCGTAATTATAAATGTCTGTTTTCAGTCACTTCAAAGCTTTCCCAGCACTGGGAGTCCTCCTTCAAAGCCTCTGCATTGCTGAGGAACTTCTGTCATTGACAGGAGGTCCTGCTTTGAAGTTTTTCATGCCATTTATTGATTTCCCCCCTTTAAAGATGTTCAGATTAGAAAATGCTTCACCCCCTTTGAAAATGTGCATATTTTCATGATGCGGAAGGGTTAATCCTTTGAAGATATTTACATTTTATAGCAGTGTCCTTATATGAAGAAATTTGACATCAAATATGCCACATGCTTTGTGGCGCTTTCCTTTTCTCTGCTGGATCCTTCAAGATCAAGATCTTCCCAATTTAGTGTGTTGTTGGTTTTTATATTATGCATTTGTTCCTTTTTAATGCAATGCTGAAGGAACTCAATAAATGTGCTAAAATGAAAGAGCTTGCATAATTTAGAAAAGGCTTTTATGTCAGTTGTTTATAGACATCTTCTCAAAGTTGGGGCACTTTTAATGTTTGGGAGTGTGTACAAAGTTTCCTTGATCTCCTGACCATCTGCAGTGTCCTAATACTATACATAACCACCAACAAAGGTTAGCTTTGAAAATTAGCTCTATGTTACCTACGAAGTGCACATTTCATTCATATTTTCTTTTATGTGTACGCACTTAAGCCTCAGTTTCCTAATATTTTTAAAAAAAGAGCATAGGGATACCATGAGGATTAAACTAAATCTTCACACTATAAAGAGTACTTCACACAGTTTGTCAGCTACGTCTATGGCAATTAAATGGCCAAATTCAATTAAACCAATATTGGATAACAGCCTATGTAATGTTTCAGGCATTCGCTTCAGGACTGTCCCTGCTGATCAGAAGTATACTACCTTTCCCTCTAATTAGCTGATTTCAGCAATTCTGTCACTCGGAATTTCTGTCATTTGGCATAGACTTCGATTACTGTTAGAATAAAGTACTATTGGGAGAGTTAATACTTTAAGTCCTTGGTGTAAATGAAGATTCTGAATGTGTGTCATGGTGATGGGAAGAAACGAGAAAAAGAGGAAACTGTGCTCAAGAGGAGAAAAAGAAATGGGGAAATTGAGGGATGAAAGGGGTAAAGGAAGACTCCAAATGTGAACTTGCACACAATTCTTTCAGGTTAAAAATAAACTTAACATGCATACACACACACACACACACACACACACACACACAGCCCGTCCATAAACCGAATTTATAGCTAAATATAATAAGCAGTGGTACAATACATTGAAGGACAGGTGCTAAATCTAGAACGCCACACACAGAAAAGGAAAATAAATATAAGCAGGATGAGTTTTGATACCTAGTGGACTTGTAAACTCATATTAAATGTAGTCCAGTTGTTAACCAGGATTCATATGTGACCTCTCTGTGCATAATAAAAAATAAAGTGGAGCTATTTAATTTCTGTGTTTGGTGTAATAAGATTGTAATCATAATGCCAGGGAAACATTTTCATTTTCCTGGATGGCAGTGATTAATTTTCATTTCTCTAGCACTCTAAACGTATTGCTTCATTCAGTAATTTAATCATTCATTTATTTAATATTTATACAGTGTCAAGGAAGTACAAATAGCCAATAAACATATGAAAAGATACGCAGCTTTACTATTCATGAGGACGGAGTAAATGTAGAGAACATGAAGTATATATTTTATCCATTGGGGGCTTAATAACACTGAGTGTTGTTAGGGGTGGGGAGGAATTAGCATTCTTATACATCGCTGATGGAGCTGTAATTCAATGTTGATTTTTGGAGGGTAATTAGGAATATCTATGAAAACGTAAATGTGTATATCCTTCAATCTAGGAATTTTTTCTTTCAGCTCTATTATGGAGAGACGTGGTAATAGAACAATAAAAAAGAGGAGAAGAGGAAAAAAAAGAAAGAGAAAATTTACCTAAATATCTAAATAACCATCAACAGAGGAATGTTTAAGTGGCTTAACAGGTAATCATTGCACACAATACTACAAGGCAATTGAACGAAAAAGCATAACCTGTGTCTATATTCCCTGACGTGGAAAAATTTTTTCAACCATGTAGAAGGAGAAAAAAAGCAAGTTGAAGACTAATGTATACGGAGTGATGTCAGTCCTAAAAAATGCACAGAGGATATATTTTGTATGTATTCTTATGTGTGTGTAAAAAGTGATGACAATGCTCACTTCTGCTCCAGGGCTGCATTTAAAGTGTTAATCACAAGGAGCCCTTAATCTATATTGATTACACATTACATGAAGAACAAATTCTTGTTTTCTTTGTGTAATTCAAAATAAAATAAATTAAATTAAATTAAATAAATATGCATTTTATAGATCATCCTCTAAACAAGTTAATATACTAGATTCTATCCCAAATATGCAACCATTGAACTTGTCTGTTAGACATTAAATGTGTATTTAATTTTGTGAAAGTTCTCCATTTGTCAAAAAATCTAATGTACTCTTACTAATTTCTTGGAAGTGCAAAAGGGATATACCTTTATGCTTTGGGATTGGGTATATCCAAATTACCCAAATTACAGCACCAGAGGTACCTTGGATGCAAGGTGTCTGCCTTGGTCTACATAATCAGTGGACACAGTCAAAGAATGTGTTGAACAAGCAAAGTCTCACATATGTCTTTCTATCCAGCCAATCACCCAACAAATTCCCCTCACTCCAGAGTTGACCTAAGGGTCTATTGGTGCCAGGGCAATAAAGGAAAAGAACGGCTTGAAAGATGGGCTTCTTGAGTACATCATTGTAGATTATCTTCCAAATTCATCCCCATTTTCTCAAAAGGAAATATTGGAAAATAGAACAATATATGTCCTGAATTGTACATGTAACATCAAAATGTTCAGGTTTCAAAGACATTCCATGTCAACGAGTCCCCCTCCCCTTTTCTCAGTCTTTCTTATAAGAAAAAAAGGTATATTTTCTCCTCTCAAAAGAAACTCAATCCCAGACACTTACAGTTTCACTGCAAAATCAGAACCCCTGAAGTTCAAGTTGATTTTGAACATAGTACATTGCATTCCAATATACTGATTCTCTTCTGCAGTCTTATAACTAGAAAGAAAAAAAGTTACCTTGTTCATGAAAGAACAGAGTAGCTATTGATGTAAATTGTTGCAACATATTTGACCTTAATATTTGGTATACAATATGTATACGTTTTTTCGTTAAGGTATAGTTTCTTTCAAAATTGTTCTATTTTTCACATTTGCGGGATTTCTCTTTGGATTTTAATTTTTTCCCAACACCTGAGTCTTGACCTAAATTGCTAGCCAAGCTAGCTGTTTTCTGGGCTTTTTATTTTGAAAATTAAACATAATTTTCATATGGCCTGTCCTAGATTGTGATCGTTATAGCCAAATTTTATCTTATTATTTTCTCATTAGTGAATATTGTCAAAGAAATCAATAGCAGTTCTTTCTCCAAGTCATTGACCCACATTATTTTTCAGTGAATACATAGTGGACTTGGCCTTTCTGTACAATCCTCCATTGTCTCACAAGATTATTTGATTCCAAGAAAAACATCAGAATGTAAAATTCTAAGGGAAAACCTGGATTGGTTATGGCTATTTATCTTCACCGTTGGGTGTAAGAGCAACACCAGTAAATTAAATTGTCCAAAATAAAATGCCCCATTAACATTTGAGGAAAAAAAAAAAAACAACTAAAAATGTGGTAGAACATGTGCCTCTAGATTTTTATCTACTAATGATGTTTCTAAGATTTTAGTGTTTATAAAAACTGCACACACGTGAGTTTTTCTTTCTCTCCAAACTGAAAGTGACTCTATATCGTTAAACAACATGTGCTGCCCGTGTGAATGGTTAGTTGTTGACCTTTATTTTTTCCTGTGGAATAATGGAAAGATTTTCCTTCACATGCTGCGGGCACTTTCCAAAACTTGTTGAGCTCTCTAGACTCCAAAATATAAAATAAAACAAAATTAAGAAAACCAAAAAAATTAACAGTATCAGTTCTCAGCCCATTAATGCATATTGAGCACATAGACTGTCAGCATCTGTGATGACAGATAGATGGGTATTATAGGGACTCTGTTCACCCTAACCCCCAAAGATAGTCACGTGGGGAGCCCCCATGTAGCCAGACACCTTACAGTACAAGGAAATAAGCACAAAATCACACGAGCACCAGCGACAGAGGCAGCTTCTACAGACTTGGGACAGTAAACGCAGAGGAATGGTTTGAGGAAATTTTCTAGAGGTTGTTATTTTCTTTCTTTGTTTCAGGTTTTTATTAAATTCCAATTAGTTAACATATAGTGTAATATTAGTTTCAGGTGTAGAACTTGGTGATTCATCACTTCCATACACCACCTGGTGCCCATCCCAAGTGCCCTCCTTAATTCCCTGTCCCCCACTTAGCCCATCCCCCACCCACTTCCCCTCTAGCAACCCTCAGTTTGTTCTCTATGGTTAAGAGTTTGTTTTATGGTTTGTAGAGGATGTAATATTTGAACTGAATTTTTAAGTATCAGCAGGAATAAGCCATTTGAAAGGAATGGAAGAAAAGGGATTCTGAGTAAAAGAAACGATGGTATAAGTATGCTGAGACCTGAGACAGCGTGGCATTTCAGGAGAATCTCAAACATTTCAGCATGCACGGTACAAAAGTCTCAAGGAAGAATAGGCTTGGGGCTAGAGCATTACCCAGACAACAAATGTTAAGGCCTGGTGGGCGAGACAGTGCCTGAGGGCCATGCTGAAGAATCTGGCCTGAACACCATGGAGAGGTGGCCAAAGACTTTAATCATAGGTGAGATTTGGTCAGATGTATCATTTAGAAAGCTATCTTGTCATCAGAGTAAATCAATTCTTTCAGTTGCTGAAGGAAAATGTTTACGGAGTCCTGCCTTACTCTAAGTTTTCCGTCACGTCCAAGTCCAGTCCGGCAAATCTTATTGGCCTTAATCTGATGTCCAGAATCTGAGCAGTTCTCACTATGACAACCACTTCCTCGTGGTCTAAATCATAACCCCACGTATCGATCACGGCAGTTATACCCCAGCTGGTCTCTTCCCTTCTCACTTGCTCTCTTCTAATCTAATCTCTGCAGGAGCAGAATGATATTTTTAAAACCCATCAGACCATGCCATCACTTGGTTAAAAACCTTCCAAAGATTCCATTTTTCATAGAGTATAAGCCAAAATCTTTACAATTGCTTAAAGGACCTCTACTCTTCTCATTGTCTTTCCAGGTCAATCTTATATCATGTCCCGGTGTTGCCCATTCACTCTGCTCTGACCACACCGGACTCCTTGCCTCACAGTCTTTGCATATGCCATTGTTTCTCTCCTGAACATTTATTCCCACATCTGCACTTGACTTTCACTGTCACTCTATTTAGAGTCTTCACTCAGAAACATTACCGTCTTGGTAGGAACAGTTTTTACTACCCTGTTTAAAATTGCAAATCAATGTCTTAAAGTTTAAAAAGTCAGGGAAAGGACTTCTTGTTTCAGCTCCAACATGGAAAGAGCTTGGAAGTCTTCCTTTCTGTTTTATTCTAAGAAAAAGCTGAACATGTTGGGTAAAACTGGACCTGTCATAGAACCAAGGTTGCAGGTGAAGGGAAGGAAAATTTCTTTTCTACACTTGAGGTCTCCTAGCTGCACTAAAATTAAATTTACATGAAACAGATTAATAGGAGAGAACAAAACAAAGTTTGCTTACATATGCACAGAGGTCCAATATTGAAATTGAGACCCAAAGACATGACCAAGGCAGGCAGATTTTACGTGTTTCAGACAAAGAGACAATAAATCTCTAAGGAATTGATGGAACAAAATTTTTTGACCTTGGGAGCTTCATTTAGTATAGAATTCTAAACAAAATTTGAGCTGGGGTAGTAAATTAATAAAAAGTAACACAGGTTGTCTATATAGGCTTCTGGGATCTAAATTTGCAATCTCTGGTGATAAGGATGTCTCTTTACTTCCCACACAGGGAAGGTACCATTCACATGGGAGATTTATTTCCTGCTTTCAGGAGGACAGAGGAGAGTCTGAGTGTCCTCACATAAGCTGTCTCTCAAGTAACTTTTATTTCAAATAACCATTATGCCAAAGTGGCCCATCTTGGAGCTGCCTGTCTTTGGCCCCTACACAGGGCAAACCACCACTTTGAATTTTCGAAAGAAATTCATCCAGAAAGACACAACAGCTGCATTCTGCTTACCTGAAGCAAAAGCTGTAGGAGCCACAGACAGATAGGGATACTTATGTTGTAATTTTGACAAATTGTTAGAAGCAAAGTATGAACTAGCATGAGAGGGAGAAATTCTCGGAAGCCACAGTCTTACAACGTAATTGTAATTTCTTGGACTTTAACTCCATGAACCCCACTAGGTTCTCACTGTGATCTAAGAAAGATCCTCTTGTGGCACTGGCAGGAGGAGGGGAAGTGTCATCATTGTGAAATATGCCCAAGTGGAGATATCTCCTAGATACTGGGATCCCTAATCCGCAACTTCTTCAGTGGAGAGGTTACGACTAAAGACACTTTTTAGCAGTTAGCAGACATAGCATGACTTAATCAACCGTGTGTGAAAGGTCTTAGGGAAAATCCCTCAGAACAGATGAAGATTCATAAGCAAGTGATTTATTGAGAAAGTGCTCCTAGGACAAATCAGTATGGGAGAGGGAGAAGCAGGCCAGGGAAGGGGAAGGATCTAAGTGAGGGTACAGTTTTAGGCAAAGTCCTGACTTGTGTCCCATGGGGGAGATTTGAAGCTTAAATGATACCTCAGCATTTGTCTCACCCAAAGTCAAGAAAGCCAGATGATCTTACTTCTTTGTCAGTCAGTCTTGGCTATGGGCTACCTGAGGATACACACACTGTCAGGTACTTTTGGATCTCTGTACAATAGACCGAAGTGCTTTCAATAGTCTTAGGAAAGTCTTCTGAAGAAAGATGTAAATGACAATCATAAGGAACAGAGGCCAAGGAATGAGTGCACAGAACCCATAAGAAGAAACTAAAAGAGGGTAGGGACAATGCACCCACATACTTGCCACATGGTGAGGTTTAGGATCACCCAAGGTAGTAGAATGAGCAGTGGGTCAAGGACGGAACACTGAGCCGAAGAATGAAACTAAGAACGTAGAAAGAGACCAGGAAGGGCCAAAAGGAGAAGAGATGACTCGAGCTTAACTTCTGATTAACTCCAATAAATGAGGGACATGAGAGTGTTTATTATGTGTGGAATGATCTTTGGCTAGGACCGTTTCAGAGTGATGGTTGGAACCAATACCAGATTTGCAGTGAGCTTCAGAGAAAGTGAAAAGTAAGACATTGGTGGCACCAATTGTCGAATCGTCTCTCTAAGGGGCTGCTCATGATCGGAAGAGAAATACACGGTCATAAGCGAGGTGTTGAGGGGAGAAAGAGGTGGAGGCTTCAAGATTGGGAGTGACTCCAGCATGTTTGCAAGCTGCATGAAATTGCATAGTAAAGAATTTCCTAAATATTCAATAAAACGGATTGAAACAATATTTATATATTGTCACTGCTTCCTCACTCCTGACATGCTCTTCAGCTACCTCTGATCTGACTTCCGGCATCCTTCCTGTCCTTACCTCCTCCTTTCTTACTGTAACACCTAACAGCCATCATGCTAAACCCTTTCTCAGTGAATGGGCTTCTAACCTATAAATTCTCAGCACCTTATTTAAATACAAATTTCATGTGTCATTTCCTATTTTGCATGGATTTTGTAGCTATCCCTTCTGAACTGAAAGCTGCCTTAAGGCAGAAAAACGTACTCTTCCATGGTTTTAACCTCTTTGGAGATTCAAGAGACTATGCATTGTTCAAAAAAGTCCTTTATTAAGTCCTTTATATATTTTTGTTGATTGAATTAAATTAATGCTAACCATACGGGGGAAAAAAAAGACGTGTTTAATACAGTTTAGCTATTTCCCTAATAACAAAGACGTGGACTCTTTAAAATGATACAAAATCTTCTAGGTCTGATATTGTTTTATTATTTGGGGGATGATATCATTCACTACACATTAATACAGTCACATATTTGGGGACTATTGCTGCTACATGAAATTACCACTAACTATGGTGGTTTAAATCAACACAAATTTCTTATCATATACTTCTATAGATCAGAAGCCAAAATCAGTCTCACTGGGCTAAAATTTAGGGTGTTTGCAGGGCTGCATTCCTTCTGGACACTCGGGAACAATCAATTCCTTGCCATTTCCAGTTTCTAGAGGCTGTCCACATTCCTTGGATCTTTGTCCTACATCACATCACCCTTTTTACCTCTGTTTCCATCATTGCATGGCCTTGTCTCTGACTCCAACCCTCCTGGCTCGTTCTTATAACAACTCTTGTGGTTACATTGGGCCACCAGAATGCTCCATTTTGAGAACCTTAACTTAATCACATCTGCAAAGTTCCTTTTGCCATACAAGACAGGTTCCAGGATTAGGACGTGGACATTTTTGAAGGGCCATTATTCATCCTGCCACAGTCTTCAGTTTTGTTTTGTTTTTGTCTTTGTTAGATCGTGGGTCTTCCTATCAAGAATTATCTGTAAAAATCATAAAATAATTTAATAAATTTACTAAAACCTGCATTGCCAAATAAGAATAATACCAACTTTATCAATGAAATAAAGTTAGGCAAATCAGCATTAATTTATTATAATACAGGTTACAAAAATGGAAGTGACAACCATTTGAGTGATATGTGAAATTTAAACATTGTTGATTCCTGGGATTGTTTAACAAAGTGTACACGATTTTTGTTTGTCCTCACATACCTCACATTTGTTTTATGTGCTTACCTATCTTTTCTTTTTGTACATTATTATTTCATAATTTTAAATATGCTTGTCCATACTCTGCAAGGATGAGATTTAAGAAATCTTAGGCTGTTAGACTGGAAAGGGAATAAGGGTTACAATCTTCTCTCTATGACCTTTTGTAATTTATAAGTCCAAATGGACTGAACAACACTGAATAATTAATTCATGCTGTGTTTAAGCCCCTATGCTTGCATGTTTTACACCCTAATTATTATGAATTCCTTCCTTGTGCAAATCTTTGATTCCCCAACCTAAATCAGGTTAATACAGACTCATATGCTCCAATTATGGTGATATCTTTCTCTTAACCTTGGCAGAAGGAGCATTATAGTAGGTCAAAAAGTATCTTTGAGTTTCATTGAGAAATTAACCCATAAGGGAATTGTGTTCATGGTTGTAGTGTTAATTAGTTTCACCATGAACATATTTTGTGGCTTATTTAACATTCAGATGCTCTCTGCATTTAAATAAAAATATATGCCCTAATATGCTAAAACCAGTCAAATGTGATTTTTATTTAATGATTTTTTTCCTGTGAATCAAGTAATTAGCACATTGAACATTTTGACTAATTAAGAAAATATAACTGTCACCACACCCCAGTGAGGCGTGCTGGTGGTGTCTCCCCAGTTATAAAGGTAGAGAACCTGAGGAGTAACAAGCGGTTTTTCACTGGATACTGAAAAGAGAAGGAAGTCAAGAAACTCCTAGAATTGAAACCTGAGATAAATAACCTTTGAAAAGATTCTGTCCCAAATCCATGGGCTACAATGAAAAGGAAAGAGCAGATGGTTTGAAGAAAGACAGACCAAGGCCACTAGTCTGGTAAATACATGCTCTGCACACATTGCACACTCCTGTGTCAATATAATTACCAAGATGGTTGTGTCCTCTAGAAAGTTAAATGTTAGGTATGTGATCATCACACCACCCACTAGCCTGATCTCCCTTTAGAGGAAAATTAGATATGCCTTATAATTGTATCATGAAAACACAAATTTTCTACATGTTTGGAGTAGGTATGTACAGACTCTTTTCCACCTCCACAGAAGGAAGAAAATGAATCTTCAGATAAGTATCAAAACCTTTACTGAAGGTTTTAAAACTCTCTTTTCAGAGCTTTGTATGAACGGCTCATAATTTAAAAGAATGTCTTCTTGAAAGTTTAGAACAATTTCTATTCTTGAATCTGGTACACAAAAATGAGATTTGAATAAAAAAATGTACCACTCAGCTTCTAGTAAAGTCTCATGGAATTTGGGCATGAGGAATAGTACATCCTATATTGTTTTACTCTGTGTTTCTCCTTAAAAGGAAACACTGTTGAAATTATCCATTTTCAATAGGTTTAGATGACTAGTTTTAAGTTATACTGTCACTAGCTCTGGATATAGCATTCAAATTACTCCATTTTATTTTTAATGATAACTAAAAAATCTTTCTTTTATTATTCCACTAAGATATCAATGAGATAGAAAACTTCTGTAGTATTTGATTATAATGATTTTAGTGAGTGACAGTAGTTATTGAACAAAATTATGCATCATATTCTAAATTAAAGCCAGTAATGAACTTTTGGATAAAGTATTGGACTAAGATTTTACTTCCATAGTGCTGCCAATTCAAAGGTTTTCATCAACATGTGCTAATTAAAAAATGCTTTAAAAAAATTTCTTGGACACCTAAATATAGACAGAAAATATTTTAGTGTATTTAAGCTACTATGATATTAGCACCTTTCAAGTGCAGAATCATATAAAACAAAAACAAAGCTAAACCAAATTTTAAAATATAAAATTATAAATAAAGAAGGAAATAATCACCTTGAATCATGACACTCATATTAATGACAATATTTTGACAGACTTCTTCAATACATTTTATACTAGGTAATCTGGATATTTATGAACAAATTCACAAAAATAACTGCATATTTATGATATATGGTATATATATATATGTGTTATTTCCAGTTTCTAGGATATAGACAATGCTCTGTTGAATATCCTTGTGAACGTAAGGGTTGATGCTCATGTGATTAACTCTGGGGTGCATTTCCAGAAGTAAGATTTCTGAGTCAAAGCAAATGCACAATTTACCTCGTGATACACATTAACACACTGCCTTCCACAGATTATACAAATTAACAAATCCATCAGCAGGTATGAGAATGCCTATTACTCTCATTTAGGTTTTAAGAAACATTTTGCTCTTTTTCTATATAAGAGAAAGTAAATGACATTTCAATGTTGTTTGTATTTTCACGTATTTTGCTACTAGTAAGCTTGAAAATCTTTCCATATGCTTTTATTTTTCTTTTTCTTTATGTACATTGATTATATTTAAGCCTTGACAATTGTTCTATTTGTTCTTAGAAAGGGCTTCATGTTTTTTTGTTATACTTATGAAATTTTGCCTGTATTATTTAAAAATAATTTTCCTATTTTTCTGTTTGTCAACTACCTTTAAATATTAAAT
This sequence comes from Zalophus californianus, assembly GCF_009762305.2. Lineage (NCBI taxonomy): Eukaryota > Metazoa > Chordata > Mammalia > Carnivora > Otariidae > Zalophus > Zalophus californianus. The sequence goes on along the minus strand of NC_045595.1, from coordinate 103,183,050 downwards.
CTTTGTTTTTATTCAGATGTTTTGAATTTTATGTGGTCACACTTGACAGCTCTTTATATTTCCTGATTTGAGGAACGTGATTAGAAATGGAATTTGTATTCCAAAGGTATCAGAATACTCAACCATGCTTTCTTTTTCTACTTGAAATTATCTCTTTTACTATAAAGATTTGATACAGCCATCATAAATTTTGGTGAAAGGAGCTGAGTAAAGTGTTTTCTTTGCTTTCTTCCAAAATTCAGCCAACTGTTTCAGTAGCATAATAAATATTCCACGTTCACAGGGAAATAAATTGTTTTACATTTGGAAACACTGAAAAAGACCATTCAGTGAAAATGGTTGATTAATTCTTGAACTTTTTGCCTTCAGGTAGCACAGATGTGATACCTAATCTTATCAGCAAGAAAATGTTAATGGTCAGTTGCTCATATTGAAAGATAGGACGTAGAGTTTGAGGTGAAATTCCCTCTTTCTCAAACTAAGAATTTTTTAAAAAGCCAGAGCCAATATTACATCCAATGCCAGATGCTCTCTGTAACAACAACTTTTTCATGAGAATCCTTGATTCCATGTTTAGTTTCCCATAGTTTCCATTAATCGATTAACCAGGAATGTCAAACTATGCAGCTATTTCCTTCTTGTTTCTGTTAAAGTTCTTTGCAACGAAGGACCTCAATGTTTTCTGTTTCTTTCTTCCTCTTGTCCCCCTCCTACGCGTGGATTCCTATTATCCTGAGTTTGCCCATCAATAGCCTAATGTGCCATCATATGTAAAGCAGGAAAACAAACAGTAAAATACTTGAAAGCTTGGGTGTCCCCTTTTTTTGTTGGCTCTACTTCTTTTCCATTGACTGTTAAAAAATAGAGCATGTTCCTTGGCCGGCTGGCCAACTGTTCTACTAAAGATCATATATATCCCAAATATTTCATTTTCTTTCAGAAGGCACTCAGTATCAAATGAAGCCCCAAAAGAATGATATGACCTAACAACTTTGGACAAAAATATCACAGAATTTAAACTAACCTGCCTCTAAAACATTGCTGAAGGATTGTTTGGTTGTCAATTTTCCATTTTAGCTGAGATTTGGAAAGATTTGAAGTGATTTTTTTTTTTTACAAGCTGAATTAGTTAAGATTTAAAACAGATAATAACGAGAACATGACACACTTAGGAAGGAGGTACACTTAAAAATTCTTATGATGAACAATGAATCATGGAACACTACATCAAGAACTAATGATGTAATGTATGGTGATTAACATAACAATAAAAAATAAAAAAATTCTTGTGATGATTCTAAAACAGCTGATGCCAAACTATTTGGGAAATTATAGCGATAGAGATGTCTGAATAGTGGTAACAGCTGAACATGCTGTAATATAGCACTCTTTGCTAAAAACAAAGAGAAATTATTAATGAAAAGTTAATCTTATTATTCTTCCTTTATTTTGTGTAAGAAATTGTTATTTGTCAACCAACATACAAAATGTGTTGTATTAGTCAACGGAGATAAAAAGCTGATTGGAAAATGGACTCTGACCCCAAGACCCCTCCCTTCTAATGCTTAAGATAATCAAGAGATAAAATACAAACCTCAGTGATAAACTCCCGTTAAGAGATTGTTTAAAAAAATCATGTTAATGAGAATCTATAGAAACAGGATCCACAAGGAGAAGGCAAACTGGACTTAACTAGTTTAGCTGAGTACAGCCAAACAATGTATAGGAAAGGGGAAAATGATAATATACAGCTTACTGAAACTCAGCAGTATGCCTTCAAATTTCAACCACCTTAAATTATTTTCTAGATCTTTTTTATATGAATTTTTGATTATGCTTCTTTCTGCCAAACAATTTGCTTCTGTATTCTTACCAGGTAACCATCTGATCAAGATTTCATGACCATAATACAAAATTTCTGTTGCATCAAAAGTTAGAAAACTGTGACTATAAGGATTCTTCATGATGATAGAGGTCAGAGGACTTTGCATTTGGTGATTATTTTAAACTATTATCAGGGTGTTTCATAAATCTAGTAGCATATTCATTTGTGATTAGTATTTCTAAAAGTATGTGGTTATTTTGATCTATCAGAGAAAAAGGAAAGACGATCTTGTGTTTTATGTGTAATAAGAGCCCTGGTAGTGAAAAACTCCATCTGAAAAATGGTAAAGTAGCATTCTCATGGCTCCTTGATTGCTTATTGCTTATTGATCACGTGATATTGAAGTGAATGTCATTACATCGAAGAGCTCTTGTAGCTAAGAACCAGCAAATACAAAACCAGTCTGTCAATCTTGCCATTGGTTAACACATAACTATAAGTTGAATATTTTTAAAATCTGTGGCATTTCCTTGCTTCTGCCACTCAGTGCTAAGAGATTAAATATCCAAATAAAACAAAAATAGACTGACCAACTTTCATAGTCTTCTATTTCTCCAAACTTGAATTTCACATCCCTGAGCTTAAATCACAAGTGTAGCACTGAAAGAAATAATAGAGAGAAATTAATTAAATGACTGTATTTCAATCACAAGATTTTTTTTTTCTGACCTTATGAACTAAAAGAGTGCGGATCGAGCAGTTTATAACTGACAGCCATGCCATGAAATTGCAATGCAGCCTTGATAATTATCCTCTTCATTATTTTTTAATATATATCAAGATAAATATAGCATTTCTTTTCACTTTTAATGGCGTGCAGTATAATAGGAAGATGAGAAGAGGCGTGTTTGTCTTACAGTGTTATAGTTAAATGCAGTGACAAAGGAAAGGGTATGACATTAATGATGCACAAGCATCAATGCTGTAATCGACATTGGTTGTATAATCATTCTGTACAAACTAAACAAATCTACAGAGTTAAAATAAAACAAGATGCATTTTCTTCACAAAGCTGCAACGGCTGACAACTATCATTAAGAACAAAAATACAATGTAATTAGGGGTGCACAAAATGGCTTGCTTCTTGTCACAGCTATATCAATTGTCAAATAGTTGGGGTTCAGGCAAATGCAAAATGTAATTAATATATTATTGTTTGAAAATAGACTTAGCAATTACAGAGTCGTTGGAGTTTGGTATTAGTCCAGCTCCTTAATGTATTAGCTTCATTAGATTTCCAATTCCCCTAAGTTGATTTAAGTTAAATTTAACATATGGTATGAATTTCCTCTTACTATTAATTTCCTCTTACTATTAAGTTTCCTCTTACCATTAAAGGATGAATTTCTCACTGCCTTTTGTTTCTCTTAAAGAGTAAATACTGAAAATTTGGGGACAAGATTACCAAAGGCCTATCTGAAATCTCAACATAGCTCCTGCTTGAATTCTCCTCACTTGTCTTTTACCTCAAGGCAAACTGTGGGAGCTAAAATAGCCACAGGATGTGTGATTGACGCCATTTCTTTTGAACTTGAATCAGATTTAATGATTCAGAGGCTGACTGGATTGAATGTAAATGTTGAGTTATAACTCATTTCCCAATGACAAGATAGCAGTTTTTCATCCATATCACAAGTTTGTGTTTGGTAATTTTCTAGATGCCTGGGACATAATAAATGAAAAGGACAAATGTCTTTTCTGCACATGACTCAATTGTTTGGGAAAAGGCAAAAATTCAAGGAAGCCTTCTGTACTGTTCCTCTGACAGGAGATTTTTGAACCCCGTGGGGTGAGAAAAGCAGGTGGAGAACTTCCTCCTCATCTGCTTTGTATGTACACATTTGGAAGCAAAGCCTCTTTTCTAACTTCACTTAATCATTACAGGGTAAGGGGTCTACTGTGTAAGACCAGATGAATAGAGAACTTCAAAGATTAACAGCAATGTCCCCTTCTGAGAAAGCAGCAAGGTGCACTCTGAGAAAACAGCCCAAATTTGGAGGGCTGATGTCAACAGAGAGCCCATAGGTAACACTTCTCTGGTGGGGCTTTCGACCTTTTCGGGTCCACCACTGGGGGAGGGGAGCCACGTGCTACCAGTCACACGGGTGAGAAATTCAGGGAGCACTCAACAAATCCTGAAGGAGCTTTTTCCAGATAGAGTGAGTAGAATGTATCAGGGAATAAAGTACAATGCTTTGTCCCTGGAGCAGAAGCTAGACCAAAAAGAAAACCGTAGGAGATAAACGATTGGTGGTACCACAATCTGGATTTTATCAAATCCAGAGCAGGAACTGCAGATGTGAAGTCTCACTGTTGGGCTGAGTTTCCTCCCCCATTCCATTGCAGATCACTGACCTGGTGATGGATGCTCAAGTTTGCCAACCCTGGCAGTTATGATAGAAGAGCTATCTAACAACATTTATTTTTTCATTAAAGAGTTACAAGGGAAATCCATTCAAGTGGAGTTTTGTTAACTATCCAGCATGGGTAGAATGTTCTTTATTCAAGGACATACAAAAAGAAACAAATGTATGCATGGAAATGATTATGTAACATAAAATTAAAAGACTATCATTTTAGAAGCCAAATGGGAATGTTTATTAAGAAAATATTATGGGCAACAGAAATAGTTTTAGAAAGGTATGTTGCTTTCTTAATCAAAATATGCCTTTTGAGTGGGGAGGACAAGAGATGAAAGGCGTTTTTAATATAGCCAATTGATATGAAAAGACTTCTGGCTGTGGTAAAGAAAGAATGAAAGGTGAGTAATACTGTATTATCACAATATGAGATTTCTATTCAAAGCTGGAAAAAGCAGAACTGGTATTTCACAAAACTAAATCTTGATTTGGTAGGTAAATTTAAGAACTCTTCTAGAACGCAAAGGAAGAAGGAGAAAAGACACATTGACAGGAATACAATGGTTTAAAATAGAGTTTGAACATCAAGATACAGATAGTTGGAATTCCTAATAAATAAATACATCTGGACTAATAAAGCAGAAACAGAAATTCAGTTCTAAATTAAAGAGATTTTTCATGAAATTAAAACAAACAACTCTGGATGTATAGATTAATAGTCTTACTGACTACCAGACAGAGTTAATGAAAGGAGTCTAGAAACATGCTGGTTGGGCGCCTGGGTGGCTCAGTTGGTTAAGCGACTGCCTGCGGCTCAGGTCATGATCCTGGAGTTCCCGGATCGAGTCCCGCATCGGGATCCCTACTCGGCAGGGAGTCTGCTTCTCCCTCTGACCCTACCCCCTCTCATGTGCTCTCTCTCATTCTCTCTCTCTTTCAAATAAAAATAAAATCTTTAAAAAAAAAAAAAAGAAACATGCTGGTCAAACTGTTAGATTTTATCAATAAATAGACTTGCATAACAAACAAGGTAAAATACAAAGGAATAAAAAAGCATCTTGTCTTTAAAATGACCTACTGTTCCCCCTTGATTATTTCTCCCTACCCCTCTTCCTTCTCTGGCTTTGCCTCTTCCTGGTCTCTGTTTTCCTCAGCTACCCGGCAGTTTGTGGACGATCAAGAATGACCCCACACCACAGTCCCTCTGTCCAGAACAGTCTTCTCCCAAATAGCATATGATAAATTTCTCACTGCCGTCAAGAATTGGCTCAAGTCTCACCCTACCCGAGGGGCCACCCTGATACCATATTTCATACTGCAACTCTCCTGTCCCTGACCTCCAACCAACTCCATACCCTGTTCTTCTTACTCTTCCCCCTTTTTTTTAAACCATGGCACTTGCCACCTTTAATGTAATATATAATGTATGTATTTATTGTGTCTTTTGTTTACTGTTCATCAAAACTAGAATGTAGACTCTACAAGGGCTCAGAACATGACTGTCCTCTTCACTGATATCAGTCCTTAGAATGTTGCCTGCCACATAGTAGGTACTCAAAAGTATTTGTGTGTGACACAAATGAATGAATAACATAACATATAACATAACCAACATAACATAACATACAATAATTATACTGTATAAAAGGACTAAATGGGAGAGAATTTTCCCTGAGGCAGCACATCTGTCCTGTTCTTCCCCTTCTGTCCCTTGGAGCCTACAAGGGCAGATCCTCACACCTGATTGCTACTTCTCCTTTGGGGAATGTGGGTGCAACCCAGGGTTCCCCCCACCCACTCACCTTCTCCCCCCCGGGATCTTAGCCCCTGTTCTTTGGCTTAACTTTTTCCTGCAGAAAAACAAACCTTCAATCATCTCTACCTGAGCAGCCATGTTCCTTGTGCTCTCCTCTGTCACACCTCCGTCCTGCCCTCCAGCTTGTATTTAAATCCCTGGGCTACTACTTCAAGTGACCTCACTCCCATGTTCTCCTTGGTGTTACATTAGGCATTTTGCAAGGAAAAGCCACCTGGGGAAGGATAGACAAAGAAAAATAAATAAATTTTCACTGGCCTCAGGTGACCTGAAGGTTTCTGCAAGGAAAAAAAAAAAAATAGAGGTGATCAGGAAGTCCTTTTCTATGATAAAGAATGAGAGAACAAGACACGCAGAGGGCTGGAGGAAGGCATTGGGAATTGTGCATGCAGGGGCTTGGAGGCACCAGGGGCTGGCTCTGCTTGAGGAGCAGAGAGGAGGCGGCTGTGACTGGGATGCAGTGAAGGCAGAAAAAGATTTTTCCATGATGAAGTGAGAGAAGACTGGGTAGGGCCTGGGTGAATAAGAGCATCAGACCAAAAGAGATCCCTTGGGCAGAGTCTGGAAAAAAAAAGATCCCAAGACAGATATTGGGGTATTCCAGATCTTAGAGTGAGAGGGAGACAAACAGGCAAAAATCACTGATAAGGACCACCTGGTTTCGGAGGAAGAAACCCAAGACCGTATGGGAACAAACAGCAACAGAGGAGATGATTCAGGAGGGAGTGACCAACTCTGCTAAAGGCTGCTGGGACAACAACAGTAGAATAAGAAAGGTTTCCTTGCATAGGACGGCATAATAATAATGACAGCACGAATGTATAGAATGATCTCCACGATTCCAGTGCAATTTTAATGCTTGTATGTATCTTAATTCCATTCATCTAAACCTCCCAACAAGCCTAGGAAACAGATATACTCTTATTATCCCTATTTTAAAGATGCAAAAATTGAGGCAAAGAGAAGTAGCTTATTCAAGGTGACACAGCTAGTTAGTGGAAGGGCCAGCATTCGAACCCAGGCAGTCCGCCTTCACATTTTATGTTCTTACTCTTTTACTATGAACATACCTGCTGGCTTTTTAAAACTCCAATGCTTAGCAAAAGTCTTCAAAGAGCTACACTGAAATGTGAGTAATTATTATCTGGCACACTTCCATTTTAAGTGTTTCTTATTCATATCTGGTTTATTTGAATTACCTATTTTTGTATGGAAAATTCAAAACATTTTTTTAAAGAAAGCATGCTAATTAATTTTAAGAAGGCTGATATAAAATTTGACATGATAAAGGCAGCATACCCAGCTGCATTACTTATCTACTGTTAAATAAAAAATTATCTCTAACTTGGAGGCTTCAGGGGACAACTGTTTATCATCTTACTGTTTCTGCAGGTCAGGCTATCACAAGCAGCTTATTCGGGTGGCTCTGGCTCAGAATTTGCCATGAAGTCGCAGTCAGGAGGGCATCTGGGGTCGCGCTCATCCGATGGTCTGACTGAGAGCCACCGTATCCATTTCCAGACAGCTCACTCACATGGCTGTTGGCAGGTGGCCTCAGTGCCTCACCACATGGGCTCCACAGAGGGCTGCTTCAGTATCCTCCTACTATGGCCACTGGCTTCTTCCAAAGCAAATGATCCAAAAAATTAGAGCAAGGGGGAGATTGCAATGCCTTTTATGACCTGGTGTCAGAAGTTATAAATGGTTACCTCCCCCCACATTTTATTCTTTGGAAGAGAGTAATCCAGTCTAGCCCACTGAGAAATTAGACCCCATCCTAAAAGGGAAGAGTATCAAAGAATTGATGGTTATTTACAAGCCACCATAATACCAAAACAAGAACAAGAATAAGAACAAGAAGGTGGGGAGAAGGAGGAAAGGAGGCAAAGGAAAAGAAGAAAGGAACAAAGAGGGAAGGGGAGAAAGGAAGGAAGGAAAAAGAAAAAGAAACAGAGACCCTGTGATTTTTCTGTTCAGAATTTGAGACTGCTATATTTCATTCATTCGCCATTGTATAATTTTATAAGTTCAAATCTTCAAAATGAATTCATTGAGAAAAGTATATGTGTGTTTTAACCATTTTTATTACTAGCACTTTAAGTGACTATTTCAACTTTAATAAAATGATTAAAGTGGCTACTTTAGACCAATATTCTGTTCCTGTGAAAAGTCTTTCCCATGCATCACTGGATAACACAGAGATCTGAGTGCAATCCATTTCCCTGTACGCTAAATACCTATGGCTACTGGGTAACCCTTCGCATTTCTCTTAGCCACAATTTTCTTTTCTGTAATGTCTTTGGACTAAATAGATTTTGAGTTTCTATTCGGTTCTGAGATTTTTGATTCTGTACTAAATTTCAAGCCAGATTAGCCAGCTTTCAGTAGTGATGAATGCGATTTTAACACTACTCTTATGCAAGCGAAAATGACATTTTATTTCAACTAAAATGCAAATAAATAGAATCTCAAGAATTCTGCTGCGGACTTTATAATGCCTTACTGATATGATCATAACGTGTGACCGCATGTACAGGGCTTCAGGCCCCAAAAGGGGAAAATAAGAGACAATACTGTCTCAAGAAGACACAATTTGCTGGTAACCCAGGAAATACTTTCATAGCACCTGCACAAAAGTTTTACAGAAAAGCCATATGTTGTGGCAGAATAATGGATGATTGTAATAGGTTATTTTAAATTTGCAGTCTGATTGAGTCTTCATTTTAAAACATTTTTCTTTACCCTGCGTCTTTAGTGGTTGACATTAATTTGATTGACTTGATTAATTTGATTTACCGCTGGTTTGCTTGATCTATACAAATGCTTCCACTATTTCAATTTGTCGCTGACATATGTAAACTGTTAAAGCATCAGGTTCTGTCACTTTGTATTATTTTGCTGTCTTACAGGAATGGCCTCTTTCCCTTTTCCTCTGACACAATCTGTTGCTAGAGGTCATTTCAATCTGTTCCGTTTCTGAACAAAGTCTCTAAGATTGGTTTTTTGAGATTTTGAATTTCTATGTTTGCTCCCCACATGAGTGACATCAAGCATTTTCCCATGTATGCTATGTCATATCTTATAGACAAAGAAGAAAGAAGAGAAAGGAGGGGGGAGAGAGAGAGAGAGAATGAGAGAGGAAGACCTTCCCTTGAGCACTGTCGTTCTGAGTTGAAATTGTGCCAATTTATTAACAGTCAGAAACAAACTTCTTAATTAAGCCACCAATAATGTCACTAATAATCTTCGCTTCAAAGTAAGCGAAGTTTACTTTCTCCACAAGTTTTGCATTTTCTTTAGTGAGGCATTGCGGCCATGCTGCTTCTATGAGCTTACAAAGCCAAAGTTCACCAAATATACTTTACAGTTTTGTGCTACAGAATCAACTATTAGCAACTATTTTATAGAAAATGTCATCCCTACAGTGACTCCTTTTTTCTGTAGTTATAAGGTTTCAGTTAAGTATAAGCCAACGTTCCTGACATTTGCAATCATTATTCTTCCCCCTGATCTTGTTTGGAGTGACACATTGCTTTGGTTTGTCATCACCTTTTCTTAGCGGAATCGTACTTCCCAATCCCTCTTTACGCTGACACTGATTCGAGGCGGACTGAAGTGGCGCGCGGGTTTTCACTTAAAGCATTGATCTAATTATGTTTCTGGCGCTGTCTCCTCACGCCTGGCCTCGCGCAGGACATCTCTCCAAGCTCTTCCCAAGAGAGACCTTTAGAAACATAGAATGGGAAAGAAATCTAAAGTCTGTTGATTAAATGATAGACCAAAGTTCCACCATTCTGTCTTCAATGCCTACTTTGGTGCAATCTAATATATACATATTTTTATCACCAGGCTCTAACGCTGACTTGCCATCTCTTACTCTAATCTTGTGTTAGAAATTCAGTACAAGACATGAAATGTGTGTCTTTTCGCACCAACCCCAGCCTGGTTGTTGGCTCTGCCAGCCCTTATTGAACGACAGTTTTATCCTTACTCAGAACACAACTCTGGACTCAATATCTGATTAGTTTCTCTTTATATTTTCAGCTGTTAACTTTGAGTCGGGACAGCTTGCACGATTCTCAGAAGATCATTACTATAGCTCCATTAACAAATGGAGTATTTGGGGCATGTTGTAGTTTCTTTCAGGCCAAGAGAGATACAAATTTTGAGCTATGGATCTGGAGAAGCAGAAAAGCTGAGGTATCCATCCATGTTTGGAGTATGACCAAGGACAGGAGAGATGTTCTTCGAGCAAACAGGCTACCCAGAACATGTCCGTGGTTTCTCAGTGAACCTGAACACTGATGCAACTGTCACTGTCTTCATACTGGCAAAGAGGGGGCACAGGGATTATGCAAAAAGCCGTTTTTTTCTTCATGTGTTTTTTGGTTTCCCTGAAGACGTCCCTTGGGAAACTTGGATATAACAAGGCAGCCCATATTCAAATGGAGGACACAGAAGTTTGGTGTTGTTTATTGGCCACAGTGTGAGCCATGGATAATTTATTTATTCTGCTTTTCGTTGTGTTTTGTGAAATGATTCAGACTTAGTATCTGAATTGATAATTGCCTGGGTGTTAATGATGTTGCACAGGAAAGGTTATGCTGCTACCCAAGCTAAAGAGCTATTTTAAGTTTGGGCCCCAATTAAGAAAGGCTCTTCTTGTTAATGTGGCTGATAACCTCCCTCACATTGTCAAAGGGCATTAATATTCACTGAATATGTTTTGTGTGTGTTCATACAGTAAATGTGTATCTACAGAGAGAGAGAGAATATAAGAATGGTATATTATAGTTCATTCTTTTTGCAGAAAGGACTTGTTTTTTCTTGACCAATTCTTTTGTCCTCCTGAGGTTTGAGTAAAGATAACCATTCAAGTATATTAGATATGCATACCTAGACCTGCTGAGTCACCAAAAGTCATCAAACTTTTCAAATTATCTTCTCTTGTCTCAAATTTTCTACACCATTTCTCCTGTCATGCAACAAATATGTCTCATATGCTTGAGAAAATAGAAGCAATGAAAGATGAACTTGCTGGTCTTCCTACTAAAGGAATTCCAGCTGACATATTAGCATCTGAGCCTTCCCTTGAACGTCCCTCCTATCACTCTGGATGGGCAGTATTTGTCTGCTCAGATCAAAACCCAAGTTCTCCACATAGTTTCTAGACCATTGGTCTTGCCCACTCGGGGACTTTGTTCTGACTATTCCCACTTCTTTCCACATCATCGTTGTCTCCCTTCACAGATCATTCTATCAGTATACAAGATGTTCTAGTATTTCCTTTAAAACAAAAAACAAAAACCTTATCTGACCTCATATCACCCTGCAGTTACTATCTGATTTCTCTGTCCATTTTATAGCAAAATGTATTGAAAAAACTGTCCATAGCTGATGTCTCCACCTCTTCGCTTTAACGTCTCCCCTCTGTCCACTCTGATAAGATCTTCTAACAGCTTCCTGTTGCCAATTTCAATAGTTCCCTTTCTCTTATCTTTCTGGAATTCTCAGGACTATACAACACAATTGATACCGCTCCCCTTTTTTCTCTTGGCTTTTGGAACACTAGCGTAAGGCCTTTTCACTAGCTGTTTCCTGTTTCTGTAATGATTTCACCCAGATTTTCTCACCCTTGGTTCCTTGTCATTTAGATATCAGCTTGAATGTCACTTTTCAGAGGTCTTTCTTAGCTACCCATTCCATGCTGCAATCACGTCATATTTTAACACTCATCATCATCAATAATTTTCTTGTTTACTCAGTTATTGGATTGCTACCTTTCTTCCCTCATTAGGATGTATGGTCCATGAAATCAAGGAACTCACCTTTCTTATTCAATACTTTCTTCTCAAATCCCAGAATAGCGCCTGGCATAGACTGAGTGCTCAGTCAATATTTGTTGAATTAGTGAAGGATATAAGTCAAAATCCTTGCACCTGGGAAAGCCAAAGCAAAGTAAATGGAAATGTTGACTTTTATATGGATATATCATACAGTAAACTTATACTTTGTTTTAAATGTGCAAACTCTGAAAACCCACCACATCCAGATAATAAAAACAATTATGCCCAAAGACTTCCATTTAGAGTTAGAAAATAGTAGATAAGAATTTCTATTGGATAATGAAGAAATGTGGTCCTTTTTCTAAAGGTCATCTCCTAAGGTCAGTATTGTGTCTAAGAGACACTAAATTTTTAAAGTATATTTAAATCTCTATTAGTTTCCTTTTGTGGCTGTAACAAATTATCACAAACTTCATGGATTAAAACAACACTAATGTATTGTTTTATAGTTCTGGAGGTCAGAAACCCCACCTGGTCTCACTGAAGTCATCAAATCATAATTTGCAGGCCTGTGCTTTTTCCTAAAGGCTGTAGGGGAGAATCTCTTCCTTGCTTCTTCCAGTTTCTCAAGATCACCCATATTCTTTGGCTTCTGGCTTTCTTCTTCCATCATCAAAGCCAGCAACATTGAGCCAAGTCTATTCATAGTTCCCTATTACCAGTTCTCTCTCTCTTCTACTTCCCTATTCCACCTATAAGGAGCTTGTAATTATATCAAGCCATTTTTCAAGGTCAGCTGATTATAGAAACTTAATTCCATTTGCAATATCAATTCCCTTTTGCCATATAATCTAACATACTACAGGTTCTGGGGGTTAGGGCATGGATATCTTTGGAGGGATATTATTATGCATCTGGCATTCTACCCTCTAACTTCAAGGATTAGTGTGGATAAGGCTTTGGGTATGTATAATCCATCTTGAGAAACAGTGCTTCTCTATCTGTGAACATGTGAAACTCAAGGAACAAGTTCTCTGCTCCCAAAATATAATGATGGGACAGGCATAGGATACCAATTATCAACATTCTGAATAAAGGGGGAGAAAATGGAAGGAAAAAAAGTCATCAGTTCCAAACAATTTCAAAATTCAGCTCATCAAACTTCATTTATATTATGGAAAATTATTTATTGTTATATATATTATTATGTTATATAATGATGTGATGATAGTATATTCTATGTATGTGTGTATAAATGACTGGATATATACACACACATATATATGCATTTATGTGTACATACGTATATAAGTATACACACACACACAATTGAACTTGAAGTAATCTTACAATAAACTTAATTAGGTAATCCCTACCAGCCACCGTGTTAACCTGACAAGTACTTTAACTGGTTTTTCACAAGTATTTTAGACAGTAAGTTGCCAATTTTCAGATAGTTGGTTTGGGTTTAACTGTATGTTCATGGGACCAATCTAGCATCAGCTTTCTTGATTGGTAAATGGGAGTAAGTATTCTCAGAATTGGATACCTTTAATATCCTTGTGGAAACTTAATTTTTGACCTTTTTGTCAATATGTCAAGGTTAGGGTTTTGTTTTGTTTTTTTTCCTTCATACAAAGCACTGAATAGTTAAAGAGACTGAGCTGTTAAGTGAATGGATTTTATGTAAGTTATACAGTCCTAATTTGGTACTTATAAATAGTGATAGGTAAGTCTTTTACCTATAATATCCCATGAATTAATTGGAAGCAGAGGGATTTAGAGAGAATTTTTTACGATCATTTAATTTACCATGTAAAATTGCTGTAAATGATAATGTATGTGGATTTCCTGTTCAAATATTCAATTGTAAACCTCTTGCTAAGTGTTATTTTCTATTGTTTTGTATGAAATGGCAAGGCTAAAATAAAAGGAACCTTCAAAAAGTAACATAGTAACATATATGTGTGTGTATATATAATGTCTATATAAACAGGAAAAATATATTCATATACCATGCTTTATTAATAGTTTGTATTTCAAAGGTCTATTTAAAAGTCAGTCACTTGGAAAATAAAATGTATTCTCCTACAGATCCATATGTTTAGCACAGTGGTTAGGTTTGCAGATCACTTTAAGAACTCAATTCTGCTTATAATGCAGCTGAATGAAGGTACTGAGTCTAAATTCTAAATACTGGTATGAGTGGAACACATGCATAGAAGAAATAATATTATGATACTGATGATTATTTAAAATAATAATCATTGTAATTATTATACTAGCTGTTATTTTATATTGCCTTTACATTCCTTAAGCACAACAAATTAAGAAATATTTTCACTGGAAAATTACTACTCCCTTTTCTGAACATTTCTCCCACCTTCTTACTGTTTTTCTCTCAAGTTCTCAAGTACCGAGTGCTCTTTTCCTTTTTCCTAATTTGTCTGCTTCCAGGGTTTAAGAACACCCATGTTGAAACTCATAAGGGAGACCTCAGCTGGGGAGATAGCAGTATACTGGTGAAAAGGAGTCAAATCTATTAAATTTTGCTTTTATAGTTCTATTTTTGGTGGCGTACTTAGAAAGTCATCCCCAATCCAAGTTTATGTCTTGACCTATATTTTATCATAGTACTTTTATGAACTCATTTGTAACTTTATATTTTTAATTCATCAGGAATTAATTTTATTATAAACTCTAATAAGCTAAAACAATAGCATTTATTAAAAATTTTATTACTTTTCTAACTGACCTGAGATACTTCCTTTATCATATATTTAATACATGTCCTAGGGCATGTTTCTGACTTTTACATCTCTTGACATTGATGTTTATGTCAGTATCATACTGTTTTAAGTAGTTTATCTTTAGAATGTAAGTTAATATTTTATACAGCCTGCTCTCTCATTATTCTTTCAGTAATGTTTTTGCAATCTCATATTTTCTGCTATTGTGCTCCAAATTAACTTAAGAACCATTTTTCAAAATTCTGAAGAAAAATCCCTTTGGCATATTGAATAAATTATACAAACTTATAGATTAACTCTGGGAAAATGCATCTCTTCATGTTATTAAAACCTTTAATCCAGGACCATAATATGACTTTACATATGTTAGAGTCTTCATTTACTATCTTAGTAAAGCTTTCAATTTTCTATATTTAGGTTAGTACTACAGTTAATTATTTTTCTCTCTATGTATCATACTTTTCTTTGTTATTTTTTTTCTCTCCCTGACAGGTTCTAAATCTAAATTGTCATTGAGCTGTTGATTCTTGACTACTTCTGTGACTCTTTTACTTATTATATTATTGCTCATAATATTTCAGTTGATTCAGGTGATTAACTTGAGCTTTCCAAGTACAAAGCATATGATGTATAGGTAGTTCTGTCTTATTATCTTTCTTTGAAATAATTAAACCTATAATGTGGTCATATTTTATAGCAATTAAGGAAATGTTTGTAAGTGTTCAATAATAGAAGTGATTCAAGAATTTCACAATTAAAAAATTATGTTGTCTGTTGTCTTAAGATAATCTTTATTATGTGAAAGAAATATTTTTGGTTTTTGGTTTTTCAATAATTCTGAAAAGAAATGAAGATTAAATTTTATCACCTTCATCTACAAAGACCACATCACTTTTTCCTTTCAATTCTTGGAATTCTTTTTCCAATTTCTTGGAATAAAACTTTCTTGGTTATGTTATGTATATATTGCTCAATTTGATTTGCTAACGGTTTATGGAAGGATTTTGTAACCTCAAACATAAATGTGATTGATTTATGTTTTTTGTGTTTGTGTGATATCCTGTTTAGTTTTTGGCAAAAACAATTTGAAGCTACACTAAATTTCAGGAAGATTTCCATCTTTTCCTGTGATCTGGAACAATTTAAATAGCCTTAAAAATAATCAGAATATTAAGATTTGACATGACTACTCATATATGCATACTGATCTCAAGATGTTTCTAATTTAATTGGCATTCAGATTATGTTTAAAGACATAATGTTATTTTACAAAACTTGTAAAATATTTCCAAAATAACTAACTTGCAGTATAACATAAAGGCCTTTAGACTGAAAGCCATGCAACTTTGTGCAAGTTCTGCCACTATCCATGGGATCTGGGCCAAGTTTCTTTGCTGCCTCTGGACTTGAACATGTTATTTGGAATTTATGATAGATATTGATGACATCCAAAATGATTCTTATCTCATTTTACAAAAAAGTTGATATTTTTAATGTCCTACTGCATTTTATTATTTGTAGTCCACTTCCAGTTTCACAAAATTATATTGTGAAACTTGAAAAAATATTCTGGGTTATTGAGGAATTAATGTATAGTGGCCTGAGACACGTGTAGTATGCTGGATACTACTGAAATTTCTCTCAGTACAGATGGTCAAATGAAGACGCGTGGTATTCACTGCAAGAAGGTGAATGTGCCCTCAGGTCTACCCTGCAAAAAGAAAACACTGAGCAGTCTCGTGCCCCCCCAGCTGACCTTTCTTAATCTAGCCCTTATTTCATTCTTTTATGGTTGCATCTTAATTCACCATAGTTGATGGTGAAGTAAAAAAGATGCTTTGTGAGTCTCATTTTATCTTTATACATTTATAATAGTATCTACAGAATGTGAGCTCTTAATTCACATTTTATCCATCACTTATTTTATATCCGCAGATGTATGCGCAATTGTTCTTTTAGGACTCTGTTCAGCCCACAGATGTCTCCACAGCTGCTCTTGATTCCAAAGGGGAATTTTTTTCCTTAGAAGCAGTCATGTAAGGTTTTTTGTTGTTTCGTTTTGTGTTTGTTTTATTGTTATTTAAAGCATCGTAAAGATTTTTACCTCTGTTAGGAGAAAAAAAATTATCTTACCTGAAAGATGGCCTTAAAAATTGCATCAAGGAAGATCTGAAAATAAAGCACGGTCTGTATTTCTGTTTATTCTTTGAATCCTGCTAAATGTTTTCCATACTGGAGAAGCCCAAGAACTATAATCATCCAAGAGTTGAATCTCCTGTTTCCTATTTCTATGACGGAGGTGATATGGTGAGAAAAGCTAACGATTGTCACAATTCATTCAGGGCAGAAAGAAAAAAAAATCAATTAAATAAATGTCTGGTTTAGGCAAAATTGCCAACTTGAGACTAGCCTGAGGCTTACGGGAAGCAAATGATTCTGATCACTGTCTATATTATCTGCATCCACTAGGTTTATGAACTTCTTGATTTTCTTTGTGTGTTAGAGATGACCACACAATTCATTAGAGTGAAACTGAGGTTAAGCCAATCATGTTTTTGTCTGCATTACTCTAGAAACCTCTAAATAATTATATTTGTATAAAGGGGAAGGCTTTTCCTTCAAATATCACACCACAGCATCACTGACTATTCAAACTATGAGTGGCCTTACAGAGAGCTAAGGTCATCTTCCTTGTTCTATGGATTGCACAGTGACGATCAGGACTCTAACATGACTTACACAAACTACGGAGCTGGTCTGATGCTCTAGAAGAACTAGATGCCCAATATCCCAATGAACAGGTCCCCAGCACCACATCTGTTTCCCCTCGCTGGCTTCAGCACATCAGAGGTTAAAACTGCTAAAGATCTCTGATGTTAGCTTTTTAAAAGAATGAAGATTAATCTCAGGAAACAAACTGAGGGTTGCTGGAGTGGAGGGGGGTGGCAGGGATGGGGTGGCTGGGTGATGGACATTGGGGAGGGTATGTGCTATGGTAAGCGCTGTGAATTGCATAAGACTGATGAA
Source organism: Zalophus californianus (assembly GCF_009762305.2). Lineage (NCBI taxonomy): Eukaryota > Metazoa > Chordata > Mammalia > Carnivora > Otariidae > Zalophus > Zalophus californianus. Next base: position 103,165,426 of record NC_045595.1, on the reverse strand, counting down.
TCACAGACCTGTACCCCTGAAACAAATAATACATTATATGTTAATTTAAAAACATTAGACTGATAATACCATATATTCAACGGTGATTTAAAAAATAAATAAAAGAATGAGGATTTATTGTTACCTTCTTTACTTTTTTTGGTGTGTGCATGTGTTTTTTGTTTGTTTGGGGAGATGATCAAAACACTTGGATAGAACAGGAGCTGATAAAATGAAATAGTCTACTTCTTTGTGGGAATTAATGTGGTGATGAAGGTCTCTATAATTCAAAATCATAGGTAAAAGGCATTTAAAAAAATCTAAAATAAAATTTATAAACCAGTGTTTTAAGAGTGGCTATTTTAAATATTTCAGTCTGTTGTTAAAAAAGTAAAACAAACCATGCAAATTCCATTTCCACAAAGAGCTTATGTCTCCACATAAGTGGTATTTTATTTCATGCCGAGAGGCACTGTTGAAATATTAGGGATAGGTTAGAGATATACTTTTATTATCATTATAATACATAATAGATACAAATATTTATAAGTGCAGAAATTCTCAATTTGGACATTCTAGTATTGTCAGTTATCCATGTAGACTGCTGAGAGATTGTGCATCAGACTTACCAACGGTTCATTGGGGAACTATTATTTTTTGTTGGGAGACTTCGATCTTGTGTAATACAATTTAAAGTATTCAATAATGTAAATAGTGCTGTAGTCTCAACACATATTAAGAAAGTTGTTTATGTTGCTTTTGTTTCTTGTTTGGTGGTGTTGCTGCTAACATACTGTCATTTCATTTGGTTGAGTTTCCTCATCTGAAATGACTTGGTTATAAAGACTTGTGCATTTTGATTAGCAATTCTGTATAGTTGATTTTAAGACGTAGAGTTCCACAGATGTGAATATATAATCTGATAAATTGATCTTTCCTGAGGATGATATATGTTGTGCTGAGAGAAATAAACCAATGTAATGTTTTTATACTCCCAATTAGACATCGGAATTAGATGGTATCCTTCACAAGGTAGCATGAAACCCTTTTCGATAGCTATTACTCGGCATGCTCTTTCACCAAGATTATTATAGGAGCAGTTTTGTTAGGAAGCATTTGTGTAACCGACCATATGCTGAAAACTATTGGCTGATTTAAAGTATAAGGGCTGAGTTTTCAAAGAGGAGATTTTGGTGTGCATAAAGTTACACATGCAATTGCATTTTTCCACAATTACCTAGTCATGCTACAGACTGTCAACCACAGAATTCATTTGCTTCTTTTTTGAAAGATTTGCTTTGCTTGCAAAGATTTAGTTCAGTGACATATTTTCCTTCCTTCTTTTTTTTTCCTTCAACAAACAAAAGAAGTTTGTGACTGTATTTCCTTACATCACATTTTATAAAATGCTGGACCTAAAAAGATCTTCCCTGTTCACTTTACCCTTTAAAAGTGTCCCATTTCCATCAAATATTCTTCTCTTTAATTGAACAATCAACTTTAGAATGCTTTGCAAAATGACTTAGAAAAAAATCATCAGTTGGTAGTCTTTGTACATATTATATAAATTACACTTATAATAGCGTGTATATGTAGTATGTGGTTCCGAGATGCAGAGAGTACTAATATATTAAAAGAAGACTACTGCTCAAAGTAAGACAAAAGCTATAGTAGCAACCACAACCTTTATCCAACACTGCCTTCTCATATTTAAATGTGGAGAAAATGAGATAATACATGTGCTGATTTTGTGAAGTTGTAATTTTACGAGTTAGGGTATCACATTGTTCTTTGGTTTTGTCTGCTATAGGTTCATTAAAAGTTACAGACATTTGAGCATTTCCATGTCATTCTTTTTTTTTTTTTTTAATGACAAATGCCCCTTCTGCCAACAACAACAACAAAAATGTGTAACTTGGATACCAGGTCCTTTTAATGAAGCTTTTGAGTCTTACAAAATATGATTAATCTGATTAGTGATTCAGCCTCCTTTTATGCTTACATTATCTAACACAAAGAGCCCCCCTACAGGTTAAAGTTTAAATGTGGATTACCAGATAAAGCTAGTCCTGACGAGGTTTCTATGGTGCAAGGAAAAATTGGATTTGCTTTTCACCTCATCTCAGGCTCTGTCATCCTGGTTTTTGCCCTGTTCCCTTGTTCACAGCAAGGATATTAATTTTGTAGTAAAATCTTTAAGCAATTATGCAGATAGCTGTGAAAAAGCAACATACACACACAATAAGAGAAGCTTAACTGAAAAATGGACCCCAGATATTCATTAAAAACAGATGGCTACATTGCCAACAGCATAACTTTGGATGTTTGGGCTAAGCTGGTATTAATCTGCCCCAAAATGAAGAGAAGATGAAACTGCTGGTGTACAAACTGTGTATTGCTTCTACTTTTTGCTTACAAAGGAATACAATGATGATTTATGGCTGTCTTTTTGATAAATGTCCAAAAATGAATTCCTTACTCAAAAGTGAAATAACATTGTAATCCTCCTGGCTATCACTGAATGTTGATGCTCATTTTCAATTCACGAATAAAAGATAAAGAATCATATAGATGAAGTAGATCAAAGTTGATATTAAGTAATTTTGTTTTTAAACCTATTTAAAGTGGGAAATCTTTTCATTAGTAACATTTCAAAGCCAGTATAAAGCACAATTTTGCATTTGTATAATGAAGTAGTTACATTTCTGGCCATTTATTTGGGCTATTTGTTAAGTGGAAATTGTAAAATTTTTCAGCCTAGACAAAGGTAAAGTAAACAAATCAGGTAAAGTACAGCAGAAAAATATTTGCCCAGCTCTTCCAAGTAAAAGCATAGATGATAGAAGTGCACTCTATGCAACTGAAACAATTGTCATAACGATAAATGCATAAAGCATATATTTATTCATTTATATATTTTTAAAGCAAATTTTGGGGGAGAGTGTTACACCTAAAACTATATACATGTTGTAAGTGGTAGAACGGTTACAATGAATTTCAATCAACTTTTGTTTTGTAGGAGAAATTCATCCAACTAGAGAAACACTTTCAGGACACAATGGCTCAGATATTCTATGGGCTAAGGCACACTGATTATTGGATCTACTGACTACTTGAAGCATCTTGGTGTTATTCTACCACTTCATCTATATATGGAGGCTGACCTGGGAATGAGTGTTGGAAAAGGGTGCTTGTTACAACTAAAGAGTTTGGGCTTTCCCCTCATTGAGTGTTAACCATTATTCTTTCTTATATAAACAGTACATATTTATTGTAGAAAAAACTTAAACAGGTTTGCCAAAGAGAAGGAAGTTCAGATTATCCCTAATCCTACCACCTTGAAACGACCACCGCTATTGTTTTTATACATATTTCATAATACGTTTCTATATATAGATAGATAGATAGATGTGTATTTTTAAAGAATTAGGAACTTACTGTGTATTTTGAAACCTGTTTTTATTCTCCTAACAATCTATATAATAACTATTGATTACATATAACCCAATATTCTACAACCTCATTTTACTGAATCCATAGTATTCTATTATATGGATAATCTGGAATTCATTTTACCAACTCCCTATTGATAATGAAGGTTTTAAAATGTTTGTTATTATTAAAAAAAACACCTCAAAGTTTATTTATTCAACTAAAATTCGTATAGAACATGTGTTACCAATGAGTTAATCTTCTGGCATTGTCCCTCCTTCACATGTCAATAAAATTTTGCTTGGGTGAAAGTATATTCAAGGAAAGAAGCAAATTCAACAGTCCTTTTTGATTAATTCATTTTATTTTTCCTAAAGTGCATTTACAGTCTGGATAAAATATCTTGTTGCTAATGGAAGCAATCGCATTGTGTTAATAACCCTAAACTATCTTTTGAATCTAATCTAATTTCCATCATCCCTGCCTTGTTTTTCAAAATCAGGCTCTGTGTTTCAACCATGCAGACGGCTTGCTATTCGTCCAGCATACTATCCTTAAATACCAGCAGACTTTGGAAAATACAGCTCCTTCCATAGCCCTGGAACTGTACTCACGTTGCTCTACTAAATCTTCAACTAGCCTGTGAACCCTTTTTTCATGTAACCCACCTCTCATAGCTATGTGCTGCTATAGACAGCCCAATATGCTGGTGTCTCTTTGGGGCTCTTTTAATTGAAAAGATTTGTCCTCCTGTCTGTCTTTTTCAATAGACTATGAGCAACTTCAAGGCAGGGTTTATGTCATATTCATCTTTACATTTCTTGTACGTACTGAAATGGCTGACATCTAATAGACATTCTAGAAATGTTCATTAAAATAAATAATGACCTGAGGACATCCTGACAAGCCAAAGAAAAAAAAAAAACACACACACCAAACAGGAGCGTGGCCACTTTAGGAAGTCCTGAGCAGGGCTGCCCAGGGCTCAGACAACTCCTGTGGCCTCGGTGTCACTTTAAGGGATGAAAAGACAGAATGGCACATGCTTTCTTTCTCCTTTCATCACTGTGAGTGGAACAAACCTAGGTCTGAGCTCACCCAAAAGAAAACTATGTTGGGCCTGACTATGTGGGGTAATGAGGGAGTGGGGCTAGATGTTGAAGTGGTTGAATGTGGACTTGACATTCTCTGTGATGGCTGCCTTCTCTCTCTTCTTTGAGCGGGAGTGGGGGAGGGGCAGGTGACACAATTATCATTACCTTAAGACAAATAAGTCCCAGATATAGAAGAATCTAATTCATGTATCAATGGTCACTTGTAACTATTGAGCATATATTGTGTGTGAGACACCATATTAGCTACTTATAATCATGGCTATGATCAGTGGCTCTGAAAACCTTTTTGCTCCACTTGCCTTGTGAGGCAGTTTTGAGGAGAGAACTAGGAAGTCAGAGAAAGGGAACTTTGGCTTACCCTAAAATAGAACTGGAACAGTCCAAATGAAACAAGATTCCTCAAAAAGAAAGGAGCTTCTCATTACTGGAAGGTGCCAGAAAGCAACACACTGGGGTAGGGGAATGATGCAGAGAGCTATCTCTTCATTGTGAAATTGTACTATATGATTTCCAAACTCCTTCCAAATCGAGAGTCTGGGAATCCATATAACTCTTTATTTGTGCACAAAAGCCTCCACCTGGAAGAATAATCCCATTTACAAATACTTTTCATGTGTTTCATTGTTTTTCTTTCTAATTGAGAAATTAGCCAGACCCATAATGTTTCATTGAAAGAACTGTCTATATTAAATTTGGGAATAGAAATTAGATACCTAGAACTACATATAAGTTTAAAGATCCAAACTCTCAGGGCGCCTGGGTGGCTCAGTCGTTAAGCGTCAGGCTTTGGCTCGGGTCATGATCCCAGGATCCTGGGATTGAGCCCCGCATCAGGCTCCCTGCTCCGTGGGAAGCCGGCTTCTCCCTCTCCCGCTCCCCCTGCTTGTGTTCGCTCTTTCACTGTGTCTCTCTCTGTCAAATAAATAAATAACATCTTAAAAAAAATAAAGATCCAAACTCTGGACTGGATATTAAAACTTTTTCTTAAATCTTTTTCTCATATCAAGATTATTTTTCTGGGTTGCTATCTGTCACGTCACATACTAGCAGTGGGATTTAACTGGCACGTGTATCAAAAAACAATTTCTGTGGTTTGAAAATAATATTAAAAAATGGTTTATTTCAGTGATACCAAATGTTTCTTTGAGGTTAACATCTTGTGACAGGAAATGAACAGAGCATTAAAAAAACATGCAGCTAGACATCATATGAAAATTGAGTGTATTTTCCCATGAGGAAATTTCCTCATGCAGATACTTATTTTAAACTTCTTGGTAAATAAAAGTGTTATATAGAGTTAAATAACAATACCTATAAATAAGGCATAGCAAACAAATGATGGTTGAAACACTATTTTTCACTGAAATTGTTTTTCTTAACTGCTTGTGGGTGTTTTAAAATTTTGATAATTCAAGTTTGCATATGATCAAATGTCTACATTTAAAGAGGTAATGAGCTATGATCAAATGTCTACATTTAAAGAGGTAATGAGCTATTTAACATATTTTGTAGTATGGGCCAGAAAATTTGCTTTGATGGCTGGAGACCTTCGCAAATAAGGAAGAGACCACAATCCCAAGTACAAAACAATGAAAAAGTCTATTCCATCCAAAGCCATTAGCAACACTCCAAATTCCACTTAACTACACCAAACACACTTGCATGTCCTCAGCAACTTATTCCTACATTTGGACAAAACAACCAAAAGTATATTCTTTACTCATGGCAATAAAAGATTCAGATTTAACCACAGTAAGAAGCTCAGAAATTTCTACTTTCCTATTGTTCCTTTATTTATGTAGTTAGTTGGTTAGTTAGTTAGTTAGCTAATGAATAGATTAGTTAAGCCCACCATGTTGCAAATGAGATTTGATGATGTTGACATGAAGAAATAACTGGAACTTGAAAGTACTTAGTTTCTCATCGTCTGTATTTCCTCCTTTTAAAAGTCAGGATAAATAATATCACCAAATAAATGCAAATCTAGATATTTAGAAATGGATGTGGAAAAGTTTAAAAGTATTATTTAAATGTTACATTACTTACCTTATCACTATAATTATAACTCAGCCTAAAATAATGTTTTAAAACTATAAAGGAAATTCATGTGATTTTCGAAATACGTGCTTATTCTTGGCAAGATTTCATGTGCCCAGCCTTATCACTACCAGAGAAGCTATCAGTTAGATTTTCTAAGAGTTACTGGTCAGAAATCACATGGTGTCACCTCAAATATTTGGCATAAAGTTTCTGGTGCGGTGGGGTAGGAAAAACAGGAAAACCATCACTTTGTTGCGGCCACAGGTGCTCTCCTGGGCAGGCTGTCATGATTCCACAAGACGGACCTCAGAGCTCTGTGCTGTTCACAGCCTGCGCTCAATTCCTAACTGGGGACTTAATTTCTTCTCCATCCAGCCAGGAGAAAAACTGCATGCAGTGGAAAAGTATTTTATTTTCAAGTCTGTAAAGAAGTCGTCTCTAACACTTTTCAAGAATAATTAAGCCGAATGTATTACGAAGATACTGGAGGAAAAGTAATGAAATTACAAATTGCAGTGGGCCCAGAGTGCTATAGGAAATGTTGGATTCCACTAGTGAATTTTGCATGATTTCTAATTTGAGTTCTTAAGCTAAGAAATCTAAAATGCCTTGCGGACCAGGCACCTAGCTTAAAATAGGTGAATCTGAATGAATGTACTTTGAGAGGGAGGAAGGGTAGACAGGGTGAAGCGGAGAGTTGAGATCTCATCCATGGCCACTCAGCCATCACTCAGCTCCAGTAAAACCAGCCCACCCTCACAGTCCTGCTTGTTTGCGAGAACCTAGAAATCTGGATTTTAATGCAAAATCTAAGCTTGGGATGTGGTGAAGCAATTTGATAATAAGCAGATTCTTTGTAGGACAAACAAAATGTGCCCACATGTTGCATTCGGTCCATAAATATGGCCCCCTGATGGAAATTCTGAGAGAACCAGGTCTGGGCTTCAAAATATCAGATTTTGTGCCGACATTGTTTCCTGCTATTACTGGTACCACATGGTGATTGGCTGCATGAAATAATTAAACTTAGTTGGCAAAGCACCCTTGATTTGGAACGAGAATACTCTGAGGTTTGCCAAGACATACTGCAGTAATGCTCAATTATATCTCATGAAGGTATTTGATTAAAAATGCTGATAGAACGATCAATATCTAAAAAGCTTACTTTTGTCTTTCTGTTACAGAATGGACTTTGTTAGTTTAAGTAGTCTATTTATGAATCTGTAAACAAAGTCTTTAATTTTAATTTGTCACAAAAACATGTGAGGAGCCAAATTAGTAGTATTATTTTAATATCTCAGGAAAGAGACCATTAACACAGACATAATTTCATACGGACACCTAACATTTGTTTACTGAGCATCATTATGGCCAAGTTTGAAGCTCTCAATATACAATATTTTATTTAATGCCCGTATTACCTTAAGATACAGGTACTATTACTAACTGCATTTTGTAGATGAGGTTATTGAGAATCAGAAAATATAAGCCATTTGCTCAAGGTCATACAGCTAGTAGGTGGAATTTAAACCACTGCAGACTAATTTGGGCTTTTAAGCGACACATTCTATTGCTGCTATTACTACTACTTATTTTGAGCCCCTCAATGAACCAGATGCTCTCTCATCACCCTGATAGCCCTGAGAAAAATACGGTATCATCCTTATTCATAGATGGAGGAACTAAGGCGCCAGAAGGGTAGGTAATGCCCACTGAAGAGTGAAAATATGGGACACAATCTCCTATCAGATGCTTAAGGCCAAGCATATTAGAGCACATGACAGTGGTACCATAATGTAATAATTTCATATATTCTTCTTAGATGGAATTTAACCACTTCTGTTTCAATGAAAGCTAATGTTCTTTGAGTTCATATTCAATGTCAATACAGGTCTATCGGACAAAATATTGCTAATGAATTAAGCCTTTAAAAGTTCATAAAAGCTCTTTAAGATTTTCCTTTCATTTCAAGATAAGCTTTTTTTCTTTAATCTCAAATTTTATTCTTTATATGCAATATGTTTTTATCTCAAAACATACTTCTATAATGATTTTAAAATTTTTAAACTGTATATTTTTGTCCTACTTAATAACTAGATTCCACTTCCAAATATGAGTAAGGTTTTATGGAAAAGGTAGTGATTTGAGAATTGAAAAGGAAGAGAACTTTCTAGCCTTTCCATGATGCTGACACCTCATTTTATTGTGTGTGATTCTGATCTCTCTAAGCTATAGTTTTTCAATAAACATTTTGTTTAATGATTAACACTATTGTATTACTGCTTAGAGTATTAAAATATCACAAGAAAATTGTAATTAATGCTTGAAATTTCTCTTTTACACTCAGATCTTATTTTGAGGAAGAATGATACCTTTTTCTAGATTATATATATTCAAATCACACAAACTGGCATATTTTAAAGTGTCTAATAGATGACGTTCAGCTATTTATTTACATTAAATAGTAGAAATACCAATGATTAGAGGCAGTGTTTAAAAGTAATAGCAATACCTTTCTATTTTATTAATTGACTTCTGGGCAGTTGCGGCAGAGTTACTTTTAAGCACAGCTACAAATTCTCAATTCAAATAACCGTCTAATAGGAATTTAGTGAATTTAAATATGCCATGCTTTTATTATAGACTTCTCAACATATATGCCTGGAAAGATTTACAATTAAAATCACACCGGCAGCAACCTGTAGCTTTTCATACCAAAAAGCCAAGAACACAGGGCTGTGGGAAAATTTGATACTTCAAACTCTAAGACTTGCAACTTAAAAGCTTCACTTTTCTTTCCCCCCACCCCAGACTGTTGACCTTGGTCTAGTCTGTTCCTCTCTGATTGTTTGACTTGCATTCCCCTTCATGGATGACGGTTTCTTATTATATTATTTATGGATGTGGCTGACACTAGTTGAATAGATTCATTAAATTTCACAAGTTGTTGGAGTCTAGTTCACTGGAAAAAAAAACCCTCTTTAGACTCTTTAAAGGACAAAAAGCGTCATTTTTTTTTAGCTCTTTTAAAGCATTTAATAAAGCATGAAAAGATATGACATCAATCCTGCTAAAACACAAGGGAAAATGAATGATGTTACTGTAAATCTTTACATCAATCACACCCCATACTTTGGAAAACAATACAGTTTTGTTTGCATTTCAGAAGTGACAAACAACTCCTGTGACTGGCTTAACATAGTCACTTTCTATTAGGCAAGACCAGAAGCAAGTCAGAATTAAAACGTGGCTGCGCGTTGCTAGGCAGCGGAGTTGTCTGGATATGGTGGTTAGTTTCCTTTTCACTGAATGAAAGAAGTTTTGAAAAACGTGATAATGGTTTTCAAAGGAGAAGGATAATTGGTGGTGCTCGCTTGTGCAGCACTGTGTGGAAACTTTCAGGCGGCCGTGAGAGAAGACTGTCACTAAAAATTTAAACTCTTGTACACAAACTTGACCTAGAGTCTTCTCCAGGTTTTGGCGGTTCATTTTCAGAACACCCCTCTGAGACCAAGGGGTGTAGGATGAAAGCGTTAAGACAGATGGGTAAAGCCCCAAAGGAAGAAAGGAATCAATAGTTGTGATTTAATCCATTGGTGAAAGGGAGGAATTAAGTAAAATCTTAAAAATGAGGAATGTGTAAAAGACCTTTAGCTAGCACCTACGAAAAAAATGTTTTAATTGCATGGTGAGTTGCCACTGAGCAAACATTCAAATCAAGTGCAGGAAATAGAGAAAGATTAAAAAAAAAAATCTTTGATTGTCTATGCCAGGGATAAAACAATTACCCTGATGTTATTATTTTTTTTAAATATACTCTGGTTTAATTCAGAAAAAACGTCCCCAACATGGTAACTCCCAAAGCATCTGAAAATAATTACAACTTAAGCTTTTATTGTCTGTGGTAATAATCGAAGAGCACATATTTAACAAAATACAAACAGAAGACCCCAGGCAAACAAAAAACACACAGAAAATACACGTTGCTCACTATTTCATCCCAAACCACCTAATGCAGGAACATTTTGTTTAACCATTTAATTTACCCAGAATTTTAAAAAACTGAGCAAAATGGACTCATATTGAAAGAAGGGACCAATTAGTGTTGGATTAACATTCATGGTTATTTACAGTTGTTTTTGTACTTGTTCTTGTGCTCTGACTTCCTAAAATTTCACAACCCAAAGATTTAGAAAAATGGGGTTGTTTAGACGCAAAGTGCAATGAAGTGGCTGTGACCATTGTGTAGACACCACCTCTCTCATTATACCCTCTCAATCAACACTCAGTACACAGGAAACCGCAATAAAGCCCATCTGCCACGGTTAATCTGCAGGCAAACCCACACCCATGTCTATGCCCGTTACTCTCCAGCCTTATTATTCTCAGATCCAAAGCTTCATAAGGGATCAGCCAAAGTCCATTAAAGTAAATAATAGCTAGAAATGACAGGCTTAGCAAGGATTGGGAGGAAGTTGAAGACCAATCTGAGCTCTGAGCTCTGATTAATAGAGAAAAGCATTAGGAGAAAAGGGGAGAAAAATGACCTCAGCCTGCTCCAAAGAATTCCTGAACCTTCGTTGTTAGGGCAAGTGCTACCATCTGAGACGTTAGTGATCCTTGAATTTCCTTCACTTTGATGCAGCTCAAATGGGAAAATTTTGAAGGTTCAGCAAGGCCCCAGACCTCAGCTGGAAAGCTGTCTGGAGTCAACCCTGTCAAAATTCTCTTGTGTAAGAAAAAGCCTTTATTAGCTAGATTGCAACAACGGCAATAACAACACCCACAGACGCCCGCCAACGTCTCATGAGGAGGGGCCTCTGCTAGAGATTGCAGATGCATTTATTATTTCCTTGCACATAGTCATTTTTAAAACGTCTCCAAACAGATGTAGTAAAATAAAACAATAGTGACTCTTAAAATGAATGCCTTTCAGGAACTAGCTGAATTTAGTCTGCTGATAGGAAAGTGTGTGAGTGTATGTGTGTGTGTGTGTGTGAGAGAGAGAGAGAGAGAGAGAGAGAGTGTGTGTGTGTGTGTGTGTACATGTGTGTGGTGTTGTGTGTGTAGGGGGCAGTACTCAAATATTTATTCAGTTTCACCTTGAAATGTGATATTTATATTTTCGTTGTACAACACAAAGAATCCTTCTCAAGTAGTTCAAGGTTTGTTGCGTCAAGACAGAATCAAAGTGCTTCAGTTATTTCAACTGTGTGTTTTATATAAATTGACCAGGAAAAAAATCCCAAATTAGTTGTAAAAAGCTTTCCTCTCTCCGCTGTTTAAAAATTATTTTTACAGCCTCTGTTTGATAAATTTCCTAATGAGAGGATCCAAGGCAGTGATATCCCCCCACCTTTTCCCACATAAGTGTATTTGGTCTTCATATGAGACATTTTTGAATTTTGGAACAGCTCTTAACAGTTTTTTTTTTTTTTTTTTTGAAGAAATCTATCCTGGTAGGCCTATTTGTGATTAGGAAGAACTCATTTCAAGTCTGCTCTGTTATTAAAAAAAATGTCTTTCCTTGTAGAAAATACCATATTCTTTATGCAATGTGAATTGAAATGAGACTAGTAGAGAGAGCTCAAAACTGTGAGGGCTCTTTACAGTTAAGAGTTGAAAAATAACAAAGCAGCCACTGCTTGTCAGAAATCCCAGTCTGAGGGGGAGAAAGCATTTGGCAGAGGCAGGCAGGTATTGGGAAAGCCCTAGTGATTTCTCAGGAAGAGAGTAATGGTCCAGATGAGGACTGGATGTCAGGGAGGCTCACCTTCGAATGCATTCCTTGTTCAAGTTGATACTGTAGCATGCAATTTTCATAAATAAAATGAAGAGGCAAGGTAAAGAGCCATGGTGAAAATGATGGTTCTTCACAGATATTGCTGATAACTTGGCTAATGCACTGTTGATGTGCACGTGGTACAATTTTCATATTTTAATCTTAAGTAGAACAAGAAATGACAATTATGAAAAGACAAAATAGATACCACCAACAGCTGTAATTGCCATCCTGGCTGCTCAAAGATGGGCAAAAGACACAGTAAATCAATATTAAGTTCTCCACAAACGCAGGTATCACAACAAGGACATCATATAACATCATTATAAGCAAATTCTAATACAATTTGGACAGTTGTAAAGAATATAGGATGAACACGGGGGAACGTGAGGCTAACTTGTCCTCTGCAGCTTCAGACAGTGTATTCCAGGGGAAAAAAAAAATCCCTGGGAAGCATGGCAATGTATTTAGTTAAGTGTGCAAACTGCTCTGGCTTTAGTAAATGACTGTGATCTTCCTTTTCACAATTTAAAACGTTAAGATCATCAAGGGTTAAATGATCCTGCCACATGCAATTATAACAAGTTGAAATTTGCTAGTTTTAATACACTACTAGGATTTGGAGAAATGCTTTTGTATGTAATACCACATCCTAGGAAATATTATGTGATATTAAAGAATACCTAATTAAACTGGTGGGTTGAAAAACCACCTAAACTTAAGAGGAAAAAACTATTAAATATTAAAGGCATTATACAAAAATAATTAAAAGAATGAAAATTGGAACTGCTCCATGCAAACCTTAGCAATGAGAAATAAAATGAAAAAAAAAAAAGACAAATGGAAAGAAACAAAAATTCTGAGGAAAAGATATAACAAAAGTGACAAATATGTACAAATATTTAAAAGTAAAATCAAAATTAAAGACTCACTTTTAATATTATAGTTATAAAGCATAAGGATTTAAATGACCTAGAGAAAGTAGGTCTGATTTCATGTATATCTTTCTGGTGACATTTATTTCTTTTATGGAAAATGTAACAACACACAGCACAAAAAAAGTTTTCATAAATTCTTATCAGTCTTTTGCATCTGTTCGTAAGTTATTTTATGTACTGAAGAAGATTGGAGTATTTCACGTTTCCTTTGAAAATTTAAAATTTTTAAGTGAAGTAAAATGATTAGGACCTACTCCTTCATCTTCCTCTTTCCATAACTGAACATGGTTTTGAATTCACAGGCTGTTCCCCAACTACACAGATATGCAACATAGAAGAAATTGTTCTCACCATACCATTCTAATTTGTATAGAAATGCTATAAGTATGAAACTAAATTAGAACGATTTTGAGAATTTCTGGTACAAGAAAAGAAATAAACTATTAATCAAAAGACTATCAGTCAGAAGAATCAATTTTCTTTTGTGTGTATGTGATAATGAAAAACAACAAAAATAAAAGCACATCAATTGCACTTTTGTTCATGGATTTGCACTTCCACAAAATTTCATCTCCCTTGAACATTGTCATGTTTTCATTAGATAGTAGACATTCTTAAATTACTTCACTATTTATACAAATAAACAACTAAGTATCCATATAATAAAGTTTATGCACATGTGGAATATGTTTTTAAGTAGTTATATGTATGTCATTATGTATATTGTAGCATAAACAGGCCCATATGCATTATCTCATGTAACATGCATAAATAAGCAACTGGATTTTATGGCCTTGAGATGCATATTTTTTTAAGTCAACCAAACACAATTGAAATTTTAATTTCATTCATGGAAAATCAAAAAGTTTTAATAATAAATCTGCTGTGTAAATAAGTGAGATTGTCATTGCAAATGCTCTCCATTAGCCTGGGTAATAGAATTGACTTGTAATGAATTTAAATATGAAAAAATTTATCTTTGGGCATATCGTATTGCCATTGACACTTAAAACAGCACTCTGTTCTTGATATCAGAGCAAAATCTTTCAAATGAAAAATACTTTTCTTATCTTTTTACTGAATACCCAAAAGAAGGCCATTACTTACTTCCTACCATAATAATGATCTTCAAACAATGGTTATATTGCTAAAAAGTAAAGGCCTTTGTGCCAACCACAAGGTGTCTCCAACCTTTAAATTCTCTAGACCACTCCCTCCCCTGTTCCATATTTCAATACCAAGTGAATCTATATGATCACATTGTCACATTTGGAAACCTTAAAAACACTCATTCAGATGTAAATTGAAAGTGTAGACTTGCGAAGACGTTTTCCCAAGCTTAAACGTATATGTAAAACCATATATTATATTATATATGAATTATAGTTATATATTATACGATTATTATATAGTATATATTAAATACGAATTTACCAATTATTTTATGACTCTATGTTTGGAACCTGGCCTCTTAAAAATAAATAGTGATACAATACCAAAAACAGGGGGGAAAAATAGTTTAACATCAAACTTCATTTTAGTTTATTGTTATCAAGATTCAATTTTTAAAAAATCCTATCAGCCAGCTACAACCAGCGACTCCAAGGGAATAACAGTTTCATAGTAGACTATACACATCTGCAAATAGTCACAAATGCAACTAATTCCTGGCTTTTACAAGCCAAAGCTATTGGTGAAAAGCACTTACTAAAGCTCACCTCATTATGAAGTATGAATATATAGCTAAGAATAAATCTTGTTGAAAAGAATTCCAACTACAGAAAGTCTTTCTAATTCAAGACCATGCATGGCTTATCTCCCTCTGTACACAGAGAGGGAATGTTGCGCGTGTGTGTGTTTGTGTGTGTGTGTGTGTGTGTGTGTGTGTGTGTTTAATGGGATGCTGTTTATCCCACTGTATCTTACCACTCGGTCTCTTTGGATAACAATCCCAGGACCCAGATGCTAAGGGTAAGTGATATTTTCCCACAAGCGGCTTCTGGCTCCTTGGCAGACTTGGTAGGCAGTTGTCTTGGCAGCCGCTGCGCCGCCTCTGGCCCTCTTGTGTGGCTTTGCTGTGGAAGGGATGCTTGGCCTGCCCTGTCCTCCTGGATACCATTTCCCTCTGACAGCCCTTGGGTTTTGTGAAGCTTTTTCTGTGCAAATCCCTTGTGCAATCTCTGGATGAACTCTCCAAAGGCAAAATAGGGCCTTTCTTTATAGTTGTGTCTAATGATCAGCGGAATTGCTGTTTCAGGTACTCAGGAAAACCCAAACCCAAGCTCAAACTTTTCCAATCTTTGTGGGTATTTGGTTTTCATTTCTGTTCTTGCTTTCACTCCGAGCACATTGTATCCCAACTTAATTGCCAGGGGGTTGGCCAAATTATTTTGTATAAATGTTGCACTTTGTGATTTTTATGTTGTAATTTAGATGATTTTAAAAGTCCTTTGTTTCCCCATACCCATCATCACAAATAATTTTCAAAGATTTTTTTCTCAGATCACAAAGCACATTGGAAATTAAGTCTTGCAAGAAATACAAAGAAGGAATTTTGCGAATTTACCAAGGGCAATCCGCTGATGAACTCTTTAATGAAATAAAGTAGCATGCTTCTGATATTGATATAGGAGTAATACTTCATTCCCTGCATGCTTGTAATCTGGATGACATTTTGAAGCATGTGCTCAAGTTGTACAAACAAAGGCACACAGCAGAGCCAAAGATGGTTTCAAAGACACCAATATAACTGTCTGCCGCATAATTTGTGAGACATTTTCATGTTTCCTCACAGTGATATCACAAAAGTAGTCATAAATGTGTATCATGGATTAAATGATTCGTTGGTTTACCATATGGGTGACCACAATCCCCAAGGAAAAACAATATCTGGGGTCGGGGGACTGATAGCCATATTTTCTTTGTGATCTGAAATATCAATAAAGATCTCAAGTTTTCTGAAAGAAGGATCAGGCACATTTTGCATGGAAATGCTCACTCCAATTAACCCTGGGTTGAAATTGATTTCTTTCTCTTCTGCCATTTTTATCTCATGTGACTGCAAAACTCTAGAATTATTGATACTATTAGTTTCACAGTTTAACAAGTAAATTGCTACCCAGTCCAAAAAAAAAAAAAAAAATGACTTACACAGGTGTTCCATGGGTCTTCAGATAATTATCAAAAGTAGTTTCTTATAAAAGTCTTCATGTACTGTATGGGGAACTGAAAATTCCCTGATGTGCTGTGTGAGAATATTATAAATTAAGAACAGATAAAATTTAGAGAGGAGCATCACCGAAGCCTCCCAGAAAAATGAAGATCTCTCCTCGGTAGCTATGGATCTGTTTTGGCAAAGTCTGTTTTTAACGTCAAATCATTTCTGATGCAGAGTACGTATTTATTGTATACAATGTTCTGCAAACCATGTGCTTCTCGCTCAGTCGAAAAATGATCACATTCCAACGTGATTCCAACGTTTTCCTCTGACTTGTGATAAATCCATATTCTGGAAGAGCATCTCTTGTTAAATCAGCGTAAAACCCCAAAGATTGTTGACCATTAGGCTGCTCTGAAGTATATGATCTGATCTTTTTGTTCATGGATCACTTTTGCTCTTTCTTAAATGTAAAACATTTACTAAATATTTAAGGAAACTTTAGAGAAATGTTAAATATTTCTGTTAAGGACTTCAACCATCCATCTTCCAGTTCTGTGAGATATGGCACTTTGCAGAAAGACAATTGTGAAATTTTGGTTTCTCACTTTCTATGTTACATAACAACCCAAAAGATTGTAATTATATATCTATATATTATTTGGGAGTAATTTAGACAGCATTCCTCTGCTAGTAACTTTTTTCAGTTTCACAACTAAATATTTACATTTCATCGTTTGGGCTTTTCCTCTCACTTATGAGGTTTTGGGAATGTATTGTTCTATGTTTAAAAGACCTGCAAAGATAATTGTAAATAAGCTATATTTATACCAACAGAGTCCCTGGTAGCGTTCTCTAAAACAATAAGCAAAAGGAAAACTAAACCTACTTTTGGTTCTCTTTCTACCAGAAGGTGTCACTATTGTGACTACAAGGTAGCCATCCCAAGACATCTAACAAAATTCACTTGAAAGAAGATCATGCATTACCTGTATAATCCAGAAGGTAATTTACTGACATGCTAACCAAACTATCCTATGAAAAATTGCTTGACTAAAATTTTATCTCAAATAAACATGAACTGATTTGAAATATGAAATAACCCTACCAAAAGTATGCTGGGAGAAATCCTAAGGTTCAAGAGATTAAGACATTGCAACAAAAAGTAACTCGTGGGATTTTTCAAAGGCAATTTGAGTAGAATCTTGGTATGCTCTTATTTCAAATAATACTGAATATAAAAATATAAATGTTGGAAAACAAGAAAAGAGTTAGAGTTTTGTCTTTTGAAAACTTTCAAAGTTAAATGACACTTGTGGAGTCATTTTTCCACAGAGAAAAAAACCCCGAGTTTCTCCATGCAGAAGCAGATCATACTTATCCTTACCCTAGGAAATATTAAATAATTTTAAACTTCTGGGGGAAAAATTAAATCTTCTCTCTTTTTTCCCCCAAAGTTTTTTTCCTCTATATTATAAAGAGCAGTGAGTCTATTCTTGGCTTAATTTGATAAAAACATGCTGTAGTGATATTTTCGTGTTTAATCTCACTTGGGGAGACGATGTTTGGCCCACATTTCTTCAGTATAAGTAGGAAATCTTGGCAGACAACTTCTGCTTTGCAATTAAGCCAAAAATAATTTTCAGATACTTTAGTTTTATCTTAAGATTTATTTCAGTTTTTTTGTTAACTGAGAGAAATATAAGGAGTATGGGTGTCAGCAATATGCCCCATCCACCACCCTTCCCACAAAGACAATGTCAAGAAATAGAATTGCCTGTTAGAATGGCTTTAAATCTCACACTTTCATGAGAGTCTGATGTACAAAGTAAAGAGAGAGAGAGAGAGAGAGAGAGAGATTACCTGTTATATCCTTGCTGAACAATCTTAAAATATCTCAAAGTGTCCGAGCAGCTCATTCATCAGAGCTTTGTGATCCTTTTATTACTTGAAAAAAGGCAGTTAGACATGACAACTTCAAAAGTGTGAATGCCATTATTCAATGTTTTGTATGGTACGTTCATCCGTGATCCATCTTGTGTGCAACTTCCCCGTAAAAGCTGGAAGTCATTCTCTTCCGTGCTTTTCTAAGACGGTGCCACACGGACAAGTGCACTGAGAGAGACTGGCCAGTAGAGGCCTCTCTAGATTTGCCTTCGGATTGAGAACTCAGAAGGAGCCTCGAATCCGCTGCAGTTAACACAACTACTTGAAAAGATTCTTGTTGCATAGGGAAAAAGATCACTCTTTAATGCCCTTTTAAGTTCCACGGTGTTGATTAATGTTGCCCTTTACATTAATGATGTTTCAAGTAAAAGAAAACAAATTTAAAATGGATCAATTCTATTGAGGATGCATTAATTAGACAGAGACGCTGCCATATGCTGGGGCTGGAGGGTCTGCTGGCCTTTCCCTTGTAGTTACCTGTGTAAAACCCACCCTATCCTCTACATGAATGCCCAAGCTGAATAGCTATTTGAATGAAGGCTTTAGTTTGATTCGCCATACAAGGGGTACTGTGTCACTGTGTTTTCTTTCTAGGAGTCACTAAGTGATTTCTATATCTGTTGTCATGGTGATATAGCAAAGCAGGGGAAAATGGGGGCAACTTCAGGCTTTCTCCTCACCCTCTGCACTAAGATGTTGTTAGCAAGCCTATAAAACATTGGGCTTTCTCTGGGCCTTCTTTTTGTTCCCTGATTGTCAATAAAACTCATTTTAAGGGTAACAAGGACATCTAAATGTCATCTGTCACAGTGTTAGAGAGATTAAGTTTGTTTAGGGACTTGTGCTGGACAAAGGCCACTATTTGTTCTGCAGATACAAAGCGGTGTTGGCTATCACCACTCTTGATTTAGAAGGAGGCCCAGAGACCATCGAGGAAACATCATCTCAGTTGCAGGTGATGCAGAGGCCTTCTTGACATGACAGCATTAAAATGACAAGAAAAAAAAAATAATTATGGTTCTGAATGAGAATCTGCATTCTATTTCCCACACCCCTCTATAGACACCCCAAGAAGAAAGTCTCCTCTTAGACCTGAGGTAAGAAAACAGCTGTTGAGGGCCACAGGCATATTTAAAAACATGGCATACACACCTGACAGTCCTTGAATGAATGATAAAAGAAGGGAGAAAGGTTTTGCAAGGGAAGTCAACAACAATAATATGTTCTGCATTAATTCAGCATTTGCCCAATAATGAGGCTAAATGGAATGTACAGATTAATGAAGACATTGGTGTTATTAAAATCAAATCCTGTGGTTCATATGCTTTTCTTAATAATGAACATTGTGGCTATTGGAGAGGAAGAACAAGTTTTTTTTCTATTAATTTGGCACACATCCCAGATCTCATTCAACCAGAACCTATCCCCAGCAAAATGCGTCCGTGGCCTTTATGCGCCTTAGTCATTCTATTTTATATCTGTGTTAATTTGAGGGAAAAAATATTTCCCCTTTATAGAAAGATTTTGAAAAGTGAACATGAAACCTAAGTAATAATTAAGTAATTTTAAAAATAGGATGCTTCTTTCAGTATAAAAGGTGATGGGGAAGTATATAAAATTACGCGCATGTAATGGGGTGCTCACAACACATCTGCCTGCACTCTGGAAATTGGTGCAGCTATCTGGGGGCTTTCAGAGTCTGGTCACGTTAATTCATCTCAAATACTATTTTATAGGAAATATGCATGGTAGAGAGGGCCACTATGTTAAAACTTAGCAGAGCTGTTATAAATGTTGGACAATGGGAGATTCCTTATTTGCAATTTGTTGGGTCTTGACAATTTGGATATTTATGAAATGTGAATGAAAGCAGAGTACCACGACCCATTTTCTAATATCCCTGTGAGCACAACCCCATATATGACATGCGTGTATGCATAAGTCCCACACCTCGATGGGAGTGCACATTTGAAAGGACAATGGGACAATGATAAACTCCTTCTTGGTTCTGTGGAGGAAGGGAGTATATAAATATACATATATATATATATATATACTTGCAAGCTTTGAGTTTCCTTAATTCATGCTCTCTCAAATCAATTTGAAAATCTGATTTTAATCATGCTGAAAAGAGGTGTAGATCCATAAATGCCATATACTGCAACTATTGGACAGATTCCATTTTCATTGTATATTTGGCAGTGTATGGTGAAGAAGATAAACTTATAAAGGGTGACATCGAGAATTAGATCTTGTTAAAAAACAAAAATCCTGGAAGCTGCACAATCACACATTTGTAGATATGCCTGTAATATTAAACACGTGCAACTACTAAAAAGAGCTACGGCAGGATTCCCTTTTTAAAAAATTCCTGGAGCAAATTACCACCAAGCTCAGTGTGATTTTTTTCTTTTAAGGTAGAAAGATTTATTCTAGACAAACTAATGAAAGCAAATACAGTGCTGAGATGCTGTTACATCAATATTATGGGCCTAGATGACTTTTGTTTAGTATCTTAATAGCTCGGTCATTTGTTATTCATTCAGCTACACACGAGACACCAGGGTGTTATGAAGGACAATACTCTCGGGGCATTTTGAGTTCAATGTGTATTTCTCTACTTATGAAGAACATGTGTTGGCATCAGCGATGGTTAACAACAGGGGAATCACAATATACAATGAAGTTTTACCACGTTGTTCTGAGATAATTTTCTGTTTCTCCAGACACAATCTTTGCAACAGCTGAAGTATAGTTCTGGTGCTCTGTTATAGAACGTGCTGGATGTATGTCTTCTTTCTATTTTTTAACCTCTTATTTCTTACATTATCTCAGATAAAGAGTTATCTGAAAGAATCAAAAACAAATCCCTAACAAAAAGTATGTTGAGCTTCAAAATAGGCCAGCAAAAAGGAATGTTTGTCACTTCTACTTGAAGCTATAAACAAGGGTACTGAGAAAATAGATTGGAGAAGTCCAGTAATTCACAAAGATAAACACACACACACCCACGCACGCATGCACGCACGCACAGTTACATGCATTGAGATTTACTACTTTGTCCCCAGAAGGGCATCTCTGTTACCCTAAATGTTTCATAGCTTTACAGATTCAGAGTAATTCTAACGGGACAAGTAAAAGGAAATGGGCGCTACACAGTATCATTTTTCCCCCTTAAATTTCTTGGGATGAAAATTCTCTAAATGCCTTTAAGTAGCTATGCAATTTAGATAGATTTGTATGGCCTCAATTCCCTGTCCAGGAAAATATAGGGATAGATTTAGGTAAACTCTGAGGGCTCTTCCAGTCCTAAAAGTCTCTTCATATAAGGTTTTCAATTTTTAAAAATGTCTAATACTTTGAAAGCAACTATTTTTATTAAGAAAAAGATAACAATTGATAAGATTTTCAGTGTGATTAATATTCAATAAAATATGCAGTTTTGTTTCAGATTTACCGTGCCAAATAAGAATGCGGGCAGTTGTATTTTCTAAGTACTATAATCTTTTCACTTTTGACAAATGAGTAGCAAAAGAGTTCATCAGATTGGGACTAAGTTAATTCATCAAGGATTTGTATCATCCTGGATTTTTAACTACTCCTTTGCATTCAGGAAATAGTTAAACAACAAATGGAAATCCATTAAGGAACAGTCCATAAGAAAAAGACAGTATCTTTGATGAATAATACACTTACTTGATATGTTGTCACTTGAACCAAATGACAGTTGAGAATTTTCCTTCCCCTCTCCTCTCCCAACCTGCATCCAAATTCTCAAATCAAGCTTTTTATTCTTGTTTAGAGCAGTCATACAATATCTAAATTTATCATAAAGTAGGTGACTCTGGTAGGTAATTCCTGCATTGTAAAATTCACTTTCCACCTTACAGAATCCACTATTTCTTTATCATTTATGGTCTTCTTCAAGTAGATCTGTAAATAATATGAATAAGTAAGTCTAGCATTATCTTCTCAGGAATATCTTCAGCCAAATAAAGCACTCTATGTACAGAAACAGCTTAACAAAGATAATGGATTGATGCAATTATATACAGTTCACTCAGTCTCTTCTCATTTCCTCTACTGATGAGGGTTTCAACATGTTTTCATTCTGACTTGTGAATATAAAAGTATACAGAATTTATTCAGGTTCTATTTCATTCAGCTACTAATTAAAATTGAAATACATACCCTGGTACAATCATTTTTAAAAGTTAGGAATAATTCATTTTTCATTAATAGTAATAACTACACCATATGGGAAAAAAAAATCCTGTAATGTTTAAGAAAGTATAAGGAGAACTGGTCTAATAATGTGTGTTTTAGAAAGATGACTTTTGCCATATTTTCTTACTAGTTATTGGTAGTATTTGTTAGTACATTAAAGATCGGGTAGTATGTTATAAAGTAATCAAAATTCCTGATTAGATCATCTTCTAATTTTTGAAATTAAAATATTTTCTTTTTCATATTTTAAATTATACTAATAACTCACTGCCATCAAATATTTTAAAGCAATAAAGTGAGAAAAATAATAGCACAATTATAAAATTCAAATAAAACGTTCTTTGAATCTGCATCACAGCTTATTACTTTCAATAGTGCTTAGGTCTTTTAATTCTACAAAAAAAATTTTGGACTTGTACATTAAAAGATAAATAATAAATCTATTGAGAAGATGATATACCTTAATTGTGATTTAATCATAATGGAGACAATTTAAAAATATTTTTATGGGAAAATTTTAAAAATAAAACTATAACTTTGAAATGTTATTAAAATCAACTTTCCAATCAAAGACATATTCCTACTCACGGATGTATTATTTGTAGTATTTTTAAACTTAATGATATTCTAAACTGAGACGTACACGATATAAACCAAAAAAATTGAATGGTTAAAAAAATTAGAATTTCAGTACTATATGAAACTCATTCTTTTAACATACTTTAAGTTGAAATGATGGAGTCCCTTTATCACTATGCTTACATTTGTACTATCTAAAACTCAAGCAAACAAATAAAGAGCATGGTATATAAAATTTGGATGAGTTTTCCATTCTCATTGTAGCATCTGAATAACAGATTTTTTCAATTTGTAAAAAAACAAAAATGTGTTTTATGTAACTTTTCTTGAACTTCAAGTATCATTCATTTTGTTGCAAAATGTTATACATGCTTTAAAAGAATGGCTTGTTTCTCTTTTACTACCACTACCTACGTTTCTGAATGTTTGGGGGCTTTTTTATATTATTCCATATATCACTTTTTAGTAAAGCATTGGTTAAAGTGAAATATTCATAGAGATTTCACAGTTCATTTGTAAACATTTTTCCTATCAGATCTGAGGGGGAAAAACACAACATAGATTTTTTTTTTAATTTCCCCACATGTTAACAAAATAATGGTTTGAAGGATGGAAAAATCAAAATTCCATTATTTGAATTTCAACTCTAAAAATTATATGGAGTTAAAAATATAGAGTGATATTTAATAAGCAAAATAGATCTCCCATCAGATAATAATCCCGTTGCTTTCAAATGCTGGCTACCTCTAGGTTAAAAATTGCTAATTCAGGTATTATTTAAGCTACCTTTAAAGGAAAAATTTTCTACTGACATAACTCCATATAAGAACAGAATAAAATAGCTGAGGAATGTGATCACAACAAAAGAGTAAATATGTATTTTCAGAAAATATTTGAATAGGACTCATTTGTAAATGAATGCATATGTAATTTAAAAAGAATATGTCAATCTAAAATAGCAACGCCTTCATTGGGTGGTATAGCCTTTTTGGAAACCATAAAGACACGAACTTCACTTCTTTGCTATTATCAGACTGAACTTCCATTTCTTTTAATGCTCTCTCATTTTTTTTCTCCTGCTAAGAATAATTTACTTAAAGTTACTTTGTTCTCCTTTCATCATTGCATTTTATCACTCTTATTTCTCTGTGTCTCTCTTTTACCTAAACCTTGGTATCTTCTTATGGCCTCTGTTTCCTTAAGAATAATCTTTAATAACATTATCGATCATTTCACATCTCAGTCTTTATTATTTAAGCTCAATATTTAATGAAACCACTTTAAATGGCTTACAAAAGTGAATAAAAAACACTAATATTTTATATTTAAATAATATTGTGCCCCTTGAAAATGCTTCCTGAAATCATACTCAAGTCTCTCTTTAATGCCTGAATTTATATTATAAATTGGCTTCCTCTTCATCAGGCATATTTAAGTTGAAAAATCTTAAAGAGAAGTCTTTGCCCTTAAGGAATGTAAGGTGAGGGGAAGCACTTTTTTTCTTTTTTTTAATCAACATCAAAAAGAAACGAGGTTAGTAGATGAGTTTTACAGCAACTTTAAAATATTTAAAAATAAGTAATAAGTAAAGTAAGACTAAAAGTAGACTCAAGTCTGGTGTCAATAATATTAGAAAAGTTCATATGTATACTCTTTCTCCACCCATTTTGTTTTTTGTTAAATCAACCTTTGAAGGTTTTTTGGGTAAGCAGTATGAGTAGGGACCTAGCTTCAGAGTTAGAAAGGTTGGAGTTCAAAACTTGACTCTAGAAAAGGCAAATAAATTTCCAAAGTCACCCTTCAGTCACCTATCAAATAAGGATGAAAGTCATAACTATTCTGTGACAATTAAGGTAAGGCATATCAAATACTTACTAGAGAAACTGGCACCCAGGAAGAGTTCAATAAAGTTGGCCTTTATAATGTTATTAGTATTTACCAGACAACAAAGCATCACCAAAATATATGTGTGTATAGACACACACACACACACACACACACACACACACACACACACACACACACACAGGTTTAGGGTCAGGTAAAATATGTTGATTCTGACACTTGCAAGAGGAGTGGCATTTGATTAACTAATTCTAATGAGTTTAGATCAACTCATTCTAATTCTCTGAGTTCAAATTCTAATTCAACTAATTCTCTGAGTTTAAATTTCCACTTCTACAAAAGTCTATATATTTGATAGAGGCACAAAATCTGTGCTATACCAGTAAATGCTTACAAACGTCTAATGTGCATTTGCTGATTTCTTATGGTGTAAATCCTTCCACCACAGCCAATTTCAAGCTTCCAACACAAAGCTGGGAAGAGAGGTACGGTTGCACATCATTATATGTATAATATAGTATTTCTCATTATATTATTTTATCTCATACGATATTATTTCCCCCATGTGGATTCAATAATTATAAACAACATCAAAAACAGAGATATTAGTGAAAGATTGTATAATAATTAGGAATTAATGAATCTGGAATATTATCTTTTTTAGTATAATTTATGGTAAGTTTTAGATTTTATTTTTTTATAGTAAGAGCTATGTTCAGCGGCTTAGCTCTCAATACTTTTGAAAATTGTACCATCATCTCTTCTGAGCCAAGAAGAGCTGGCTCCAGGAGTACAACAGGGCATGAAGATTAAATTAGGGAATACTGGCAAAAACACCTACAGAGCTTTCTTTTTAACAAAGCACTTTCCAAGCTACATAGATCCATATCTATATGTTTATATAGATAGAAAGTATTTTATATTTATTTGTTAGGACTTATTTACGCACATTTCTTTGCCTCAATACAATGAATTATTGCTTTTGTCTAAGTCAAGTAGGGAAAGTAGATGAGAATACCAAAATAAATAAACAAACAAAAACAAATAAACAAAGCCTACTATTAGACACAGCTCAGTGTGGAAAAGATTTAAGTCTCCAACAGTGCAATCCCAGAACATATTTCAGTATCAGTTGACTCAATATTGCCTTCATTAATAATTTTAACTCCACCTCTGATGACTATATGAGACATAAATGCTATAAACATTACACTAAAACTTTTTTAAAGTGTACATTTTAGCATTTAATGAGCAATGCCAATTTATAAAATATATGATTATATAATATGTCTTGTATAATTAATAATATTAAATCTGCAATAGCAAATCCTCCAGCATTTAGATTAGACTAAAGGAAATAGTTCAATGTTTTTCTTTGTAGATAAATTCATTTGCCTGAGCCAGTTGATTTTTTTAAAAATTAAGCATAGCATGATTCAAAATTGGCACCCTGGGGAATCATTGCCACCATAAGGAATTCTCTGAAAAATCAATTAAAGCAAAGTTAAGTAAATTAAATGAAGGGAAGCTCCTTCATGGAAACTCTCAAAATACAAACATATTAAAACTATACTGAGTTACTCTATATTCAAAATACATGCAGATATTTCTCTATTACTAATGTGATTTTTTTCCAAATGATTCAACAAATACTTACTGAGGAGCTACCATATTCCTGATCCTTGTGATTTTCCATGTTACTTTGATTCTCAACTTCTCTTTGTTAATATTTTACCCAGACTATTTAAAACTTTGCACATCTCAAAAAAGCCTTATAAAAGAGCTCTCACATTTTCACATTCTGCTATGGTTTATATTTGTAAAGAAGATTTTATATTTCTCTCTGCCTTCTTTACTCATCACTTAGTCTTTGATTTTCTAAAGATTTGGGGCAAATACCACATTAAAAATGATATAAATTTAATCAGCAAGAGTCATGTTTAGTTGTTTTATGCAACATAAAAAGGAGAATATTTGTTAGTTGAGCTGAAAATTTTAATTATAAACTAGCAACTCTATAAAAATACTTTTGATATCCCTCAGATTAAAAAGAATAGGAGTTAGCTAATTTTCTCATTCAGAATAAAAACAATTAGCCTATTATATTACTCATGTTTTAAATACACACACACACACACACACACACACATTATTATGTGTATCTGATTTAAATTAGAGAATGAAGTTGAGTCTGTGATTTTTCTCTCCAAATTCGGAAACTAAAATTTAAATATCTAGATAAATGGCAAAAATAATCTAAATGGTTTAAGAAGGGAATTCGATAAGAAAATAATAATATTAGTAAAAAGCTAAGTTGTTTTTCAAAGTCATTATCACTTACAATAAATTAGTTTTCCTGATCTATAGCGATGTTTAACTAGATATGCCAGAAAACGTATATTATTTTAATCTTTCATGAATATTTTCAAAGTTTCAAGTGTATAATGGAAATTGCTTTTAAGTGTTATATTTTTACTTTGATGAAATAATCTTTGGACACTCTCTTGACAAACAAGTACTGTTTATACTCTTAGTATTATATCAACATTTCTCCATAGAGCTGATCCTTTATTTGTAGGTTTTATTATGACAGAACAGAGTGGCTTACAGAGAGGGAATGTGTAAATAAATCACAGCTTCCTAAAAAAATACAGACACCTTTAGAAAATTTCCACTGGCAGTGAAACTTGTTTTGAATTATATTTTTATTTCAAAATAAATGTAACTTACTGAGATTCACATTCCTTAAGTAACTGGGGAACAGAAAAGCAAAACAAAGAAGTGGAATGAAGTCATAAATTGTAATTGACCCTAAATGTAAAATCATTCTTAACCTGAAAGATTTAGTTTCACTTTAAAATGGCAAAAATGGAAACTAAGTAGATTTTAAACATTTGCGCTAATTTTTAATCTGCTTGAAACACATAATTATTTTTTGTCACTGAGGAAACTGTATGTATTACATATGTTAAATGACCTCTTATGCCTATGACCAAAACTGATGAATTCTCCAAAATCCTGAAGACAGTCACAATGAAACAACTTATTGCTATTTAAAAAAGTCATTAGTGTCAGGAATGTAATATAGATTTCATCCATGGAAGCATCGTTTATGAATTCACTGTCTAGTCTACTTTCAAATTTTAAAACAAATAGATAAATTTTTAAATTCAGTATTTGGTAAGCTTTAGGAAACACTTATTTTCTATTAAGTATGGGAAATATGGAAAATCTAAGTATACATTGGTTCAAGAATCACCAAACTTTTGAAGCAATAACAACACTCCTCTTAGAAAAAACAAAAGTCCTAAATTTCACCTATTATCTTTTTCTAAAGAAGTGCAATTGTGCCAGTCTTTGTTTTATGTTTAAAGTAAAATTAGCATTTATAACCACAATTTTAAAACTTAGGGTAGATATTCAAATAATATCTACTAAATATTGTGACCTAAGTAAATTAAAAAAAATTAAAATAAATTTTTAAAAAAGTAAAGTAAAAAAAAAAAAAAAACCTGTTTAGGATATGTTTTTTCCACTTTTTTGCCCCCCTAAAGGATAAACAGAATTTGTCATGTTATTGATAATGCCTGATTATCAGGAATAGTGATTTATATAATAATGATTTCACTTTGTACAGAATCATGATCTAACAAAAGCATACTGAACTAACGAAATGACATCACAAGCCTTTCTTTTTATGTGCTGTGTATTAAAGGGCCATTTTATTAGTTAGTCACTATACATGAACAAGCTACTATAATCGGGCAAATGGACGGTTGGTCTTTCGAGAGTCTATCATTAATGAAACTGAAAGGCTTAAAACTGATGTTTAGAATTTGATAGCTGGAGAAGATTATTTATCGAATAATTTGCATTGTGATTTCCGAGCCAAAGTTTGATGCATGACTTCATTGTATTTGAAACTCAGTGAACACCATGGTTAGCTGTGTCCTCAAAAGGAAACCATGCATTTCCATTTCTAAGTATACACCGATGCCAGAAGGTTACCAAATATAACAAAATTAAATTATTTAAAATTATGATCCATGGCAATTATTTTATAATTAAATTCTTGAACAAAGTATTAGGATCTAAATGTAACCATCTATACTTTCTTGTCTTTGGGGATATTGCACAACTTCAAAAAACACTATTGGGTATTTTGAGGGAGAAAAACATGTAATTAGAAGTTTTAGTGATCTAAATTTGAATCCTGTTTCTATCATCTATTAGCTTTATATCCCGAGTAAAAGTGATTAACCAGTCTCAATTTCCTAAATTGAAACAAAAAAGGATAATAAAATTTACCTAAAAGAGAGGTTTTTGAGGACTAAATGAGAAAACACATAGAAAAGCTAGCACAATGTCTGCCATAGACTAAGAGTTCAATATCACTCTTTCTGTTCACATTCCCTTCAAATACAAAATTTCATTTATTTTCAAACTTTGTTGTCATAATTGCAAATCTAAAGGAAAATTTTGCCTAAATCACAGGTTCTAATTTATAGATTATCTTGGTTGATCAGAGTATTTTGGACCTTCTTAAAGTTGGACCCTTGTGTTATTAAGATTTTTGTTGGAACAATGTACAGTTTTACCCACAAATTATTAATCAATAAGAAATAAAATGAAAACTATATTTCCTGTGGCTAAAATTAAAACTTTCAGAAGAACATTATCAGTGTCAGACTGGTTGCCCTGCCCATAGTATGTGTCCCTCCTATAGTGACAGTATTGTTCTAAGCAATTTGTATGGTTTTCAATATGACTTTACAAATACAAAGCAAAACTGGAAAAGAGACTAGAAGTACAGCCAAATGGAAGAGCACACCCTAGGACCCAGAAAAAGAACCAAGGGAGGAACAGTAGGACATAAGACCATAAAAAGAAATGATAACCAAAGGAAAATGGGTAATCAACATCATCAACAGAGTTCAGGAGCAATAAGACTAAAGATAGGAAGTTGATTTTGATCAGTAGGTCATTGTTGACCAACATGAATGTAATTTTTGCATAGTAGTCTAAGCCCATCTACAAGGGTTAAAGGAAGATTGGATGTTCACTCCACCAAATAGCTGTGGCTGAGATCCACATGGACATCTATGTTCCAAAATTCAATGGAAATTTTCAATTTTTCTTGAACTGTAAGTCAGATATGGCACGGTTGACAACTTTTTTCTTAGAAAATCATCTTCCCTTGGTTTGATTTACACTAACATTTCTATTGTTCTAACTGGCTACTTGTAACTCTCTGTTGCAGACATCCTCTTATAGTGACCATTCACTCTGTAATTGTTCTTTTGGTCTTAGTCCCTATTCTCATATTACTTTATAATCTCTCCCATGCAACTTTATTTTTGTCTATATGATTCCCAAATTTGATCTCTGTCCTAGAATTTACTTTTGAGCTTCAGGCCTATACCCAGCTACCTACTCAACAGCTCCACTTAGATATTTCCAAAATACTTCTAACTCATGGCATTTTCTGGAATCTTACTTCCAAAAACTTAAATTCCCAATTGCAGAAAATAGATACACCATCTATCCAGTTCCCTAAACCAGAAACTCAAATCATCCTATACCCAATCCATCACTAAGTCCCATCAATTATTGTTTCTAAGTGTTTCCAATCATCTATTCCCTACCACCAAATTCATTCTCTGTACATGGAAAGGATGATTTGTTCAAGATTCAAAACTCATCAGATAATGTCTTCCATTTTCAGCACCTCATCACCCCTAAGTGATTTAATTATTTTTAGAATAATGACTGAAATATGTACTAGAGCATTCAGGACTCAGAATGATTTTCTCTTTCCTACCTGTCTATAAACCCAAAAGAGATAAAAGCAATAACTGTTCAAAGTTGAGTCAAGTGAAAGGTATTTCAGGATAAAGGATAAGTCTACGTTCTTGAACATGGCAGGACAAGACCCAGGAGAGAGGAATGGATTAAAGGTATATAAAAAGGAAAAGTAGTAATAGAAGAATCAAGATCTTAGTAGTAGGAGTAGATAGGGATAGCTTACCCATGTAAAAGAAAAAAGACACAACTTACTAGTAAACAAAAAAAGGTAAAAAGTTAAATTTAAATATTCCATAATTGTTTTCAATTAAATTATATATTAACTATGACTGATTATAGTTTATGTGGGCATAGACATTAAAATTCATTACTAGATAAGATGCTAGCAAATATTTATTACTGGGCTTCAATTTAAAATATTGTATCATGTTCCAGAAATGTATTTAAACACAAAGAATTATTTGCTCTATATTCTTAAATGTCTATGGTTTCTTAATTTGCATTTTCAATGAAGTCATAAAGTTGCAATTTAGTATAAGACACATTTATTTTCAGTTTACTAGAAGATTTTCTGTGAATTTTGGAAATCATACAATGCTATCGGACAATTCTTGGTTGACTACACAAAAAGCAGGCCTACCTTAAAAAGATGAAAATTTGCACTATTGAAGACGGTCAATAAAGAGCCGCAGGCTCTGAGAGCAATTCCAGTTATTAGCAGATGTATGCTCTTCTGAGTATACAAGTACCTCTTCATATCTCTTTAACACTTGTAAAGTGTCACTGTGTAAACTACTTTCTGGGATGAAGCCAAGCACTTTGAAGGCTGAATAACTCAGGCAACTAGAAGTCTATTTATTTCACTGAAACAGTGAATTGTGTATGAACTAGAAGAAGAATCTGATTCAGTAAGTTTTAAATAATTTGTTTCTGTATAATTTTACCTGAGATGTGACTGTCAAGTATGGAGATTGATTTTTAGGTGCATATTTGAGCATAAAAACCCTCATAACTGTATTTGTAAAGAGACTAATCTCAAGATAGTGTATGTTTACTTCAGTAATGATTCCAGCAATTAAGAAAATTTGAGAATCCTCCGTTGGAATTAATTTCAAAGTAAGGTTATTGGTCAAAGATGAAATCCCCTGAACATTTTTGTCATAAATTCCTTTGTATGGACTAAAATATGATTTCCTGGGTTCTTCACCAACTTTTTTGTTTTCTTAATAAAATTGGAAAATTTATGGTGGTTTGGAAAAAAAATAAATCATTTACAGGTGTCAACTATTTATCATAAAAAGGTTACCCTAAAATAGAAGTTACATAAAGATTTTGAGGTTTAGCATCCCCATCTGAAAGAATTTCTAGATGTCACATATATAGGCACTTACTGATAGCTGACCACATCACCACCAATATAATCAATAAATTCCAAAGATAGGGTAAAAATTAGCAAAAGTCCTAGAGACTGGGAAAGAAATTTGGTGTTGTGTGGATATAGCAGCAATAGAATCATATTAAATGCAATTACTCTCATCTGTCCACCTTTAAAAACAACAATATGGCCAAAGAATAAATTAGGCTACTTATAAATAAAGAAAGCTTGAGTTTAAGGCATCTCTTTCATTTTTTTAATGATATCTCTCTCTTGCATTTTAAATGCAAGAAGTCAACAAAGATTGCCTTCTAAATTTTGAAGGGAAATAAAACCCATTCATTATACACATTCCTAAGTAGGCAGGATCTAAACAAGTATCCATATATTCTTCCTGAAGATATTATTAATTGGACTGTGATCCAACTGCCTTAGATAAATTACAAACCTATGCAATACAAGGATGAGTAGTGAGCATTGAAACTTACTCAATAATTTTTAAGTCAATGCTTATTACATTAATCTATTAGTTTATTCCAGTTTGAATCATGAGCTCAAGTCAGTTTTGAGATGTCTGAAAATGTGATAAAAGAGCTTCATGGAAGGAAAAGGAGAGAAAAAGTGGAAGACAAGACTCTGAGAGGGCTGTCACTATAGATTTGAGAAGTAGTAGCACATGCATACTTTCTGAAGACGAGGGGCATAACCTAAGTCGAAATATTTATATCTCTTTTTTAAACAGCAAGAGCAGGAGCTGCTGAGCTCTAGACTGGGTTTGGTTTATAAAAACAGAGAAAGCGGGGTTCTGGGAAACATCTCAGAGACATAGAATGTGGGGCAACCGAGAAGAACTTAGACTTGCATTATGAAAATCAACCGTCTGGGTTACTACTAAGATATGTCTCTCCCAAAGGAAATTCTTGCAAATAGCTGATCCAGAAAAACCCGACTAATTTAACAATGAACTTTAAAAAAACACTAGCAGAGCTTGGATTAAAAAATCACCATCATTATAAAAGAAAAGAAAGAAGCAGTATAACTTTCCAATAGATGAAAGCTACTCACCAGAAAAATGTTGTTAATCAGCTTATTTAAAAATGTAGGCAATAATTGCCCATTTTTAAAAAATAATGAAGCAATTGTCTCTTTGAAGGGAGACATCGAAGTGGAAATGCAAAAATTCAGGGAGGAAATGGAAAGACAATAAAATAAAATGAAACATGATCTGCCAGAAGTCCCAAAAGATGAAGAGGAAAGTGATGTAAAAGAATATAAAAGAAATTTTTTTAAAATAGAGGAAAACAAAGGAAAATCAGGAAGTAAAATGCAGCAAAGCACATAGAAGAATTTTAAAAAGTAACCAAAACTAAATAGATATTTTAAAGGAGCTAAAAAGCCTTAGAAACAGAGATTGTTATAGAAGAGAAGCTGAAGGGATTAACATACACATAAATAAATATTGAAAATAATCCAAAACAGTGGAATAGAAGAAATACTTAGATATATAATTCAAGAAAACTTTTGTGAAATAAAGATTTGAATTAGCATATTGAAAATGTCAAAACTAGTCATGTGAACATCTATCAATAATCTTTCTATAAATGTGTTTGATTATAAAAATAATTAAAGACTATAAAGAAAAGCCCACAAAAAATAATTTACTCGTAACTCCACCAGAGATGCTAATTATTAACATTTGTTATATCTGTTTCAATTTTCCTGCACTTAACTATGCACACAATATAATGTATAATAACACATAATTTAATATTATATATGACAAAATATACAATAAAATATGTAATATAATATATAAAATTATACTTAGACATATTTTTTAATTAAATAAATATGTTAGGTATATTTGAACCCAATTTTAATTCTAATCTAAAAATTTATGTTGAAAAACACTTTCATGCTTATGGTAAAAATAATTACACAGAACAAAATTGCCTAGAACAAAAAGTTAATCATTTTCCCAACTCAGGCTTTTCTCCTCTCTTATCTTTCCAGGTCTTTACACAAATGGAAACATGCTATAAATAAAGTTTGGACATTTTTCCTATTAATAATGCATTTATTTACAGACTCTCAAAGAGTCAAACATCAGCAATATAAGTCTACTTCACCCTTTTTGATGGCCACATGGTATCACTTTAAAAGAAGGTACCATGATTTGCTTAAGTATACTGTTAGCTTGTTTTTGATCTTTAGCTTTTCCAACAACGTTGCCGTGGATATCTTGCATATAAATGTAAGCTATGTGCTGGTATTTCTGTAAGATAAATACCCAGAAATGCAATTGCAGGGTAAAAATATAGGCACATTTAAATTTTTTACAACTATTATCATATGAATCTTCAAATTTGTTACCATTTTCCATATTCAGAAAAAAGAATGAAGTCATTTATGTTCTTTCACCCTTACCACACTGTACATACCAATTTTTTAAAATCTCCACCAATATGAAAAGTGAAACAGTGGTACTTCTTTGTTGTTTAACCAAAATTTTAAAATCATAAGGTTGAGCATCCTTAGTAACAACTTGCATTTTTTTATCTGAAAATTGACTGTTTATGAACATTTCTCATTTTACTATTGGGTGATTATTGTTTTCATATTGATTCACAAGAGCTCTTTACATATTAAATAAATCAATATTTCTGCATGTCATATGTGTTACAATTAGGTTTTGCCAGATTGCAATTTCTTTATTGATGCTGTTCATTTCCACTTCTACAGGCAGAACTTTTTAATTGTAACGTAGTGAACAGTACTTTGTGACTTAATTATAAAGTCTTTCTTCCTCTATAATTCTATTTTTACTTTTCATAATTTCCCCTGTATTTAAACTTCTTTATTAAAAATACTGCATAGTGTTCCATGGTATTGATGCATCATAATTTTTTTAGCCTATCCCTTATCACTAGTTATTTGGTTATTTGGTTTAGTTCTTTTTTTTTTTTTTTTTTTTTTAATTCTGGGCAGTGTTGGGAAGAATGTCCATATGTTTTACATGTATTATTATAGTCATGACTTTCCTAATTATAGATTATCTTCCACTATAATTACAGTGTCAAATAGCATTCTTATGTTTAATATTTTACATCTGTAGCCTGCCAAATGGCCCTCCATAAACATTATAACGATTTACATGCCCACAAGGAATATATGTGAAATGTCATTTTTTGACACCATTACCAAGGTTAAGTATTGTTAGTTTTAAATATGTTTTCCAATTGTAAATTGAAAAACTTATCTCAGAACAAATAATTACATTATTCATCCCCAGTCCTTTGTCTTTTTCTTTAGATTTCTTTTCCAGTACTTTTTACTCTAAGTTTGTTTTCTGTGCCACTCAGACAGAAGACTGACTCCAAAGATAAAGATGCCCCCTGGGCAAATGGGAGAGAAATTGCACAAAGAAAAATTCAGGTTGCTACTTTTCCAAGTAAGAGGATCATTCTTTTCTAGAACATATTTAGATGTTTCTTTTCTTCAGTCTAACCACCCCATGTTTTGTACTGAAATAAAAACATCTTCTCAATTGCATTAAGTCTATTTCCACAGCCCATTTAAGCTTCTATTGTATTCTGTTCTCACTTGTCTGGGGAAAAGATGGACTATGTCTATGAGGCTGAGTGAGGCTCAGACTCCATATCATTTCCTTACATCCTCATCATCATGGGTGGCAGAGGAGGGCAATTCATACTCTCTCCACTGAAACCCTTCCCTCACATGTGGTGCAAAGCTCCAGGCAGACAGGCTGGAGACTTGCATGTCCTCCAAAGACTGCAGTTGTAAAACAGCTCTTGCAAGATCAAACCCCTGCTAATTACAATACCAACATCTATTAACTTTTTCATTCATCACCAATTTTCATTCATTTCTTAAGGCTAATACTAATTGCAACTTAAAAAAATAATAATGCTAAATAGGGCAAGCAATCTGGGAACCCAAATGGTATATTCCCCTCCTGATACACATTCTCTCATTAGACACATTCATAGAGGAAGGAAAAAAATCCTTCCAAAGCGCTGGCACTGCAAATTATTATTTTTATAAATTATATTTGTTCTAGGGTTATTGAATATACTATTTTTTTAACTTATAAAATGAGAGTTTGGGGATAATCGACTTGGTAAGCAGTCTCAATGGAGAATTTAAAATGAGGGAGAACATGGTGAAGAGGAAATAATAAGGGGAGGAAAGTACTAGATCTTGAAAAGTAATCTGGGATAAACCAAAGGGACTTTTAATAAACATGATCTTTGTTAAATTTGCTCTGGATATCGCCAGCAAAGATTCCAGAAATATTTTTCTACTTAAGAAAATAACCACTTCCCAAAAATGATTTTGCTGCCTGGTCTGTTATTTATCATCTAGCTGCAATTATCATATCAACATGTTAACTGAAATAAAACAAATATGTCTTAATGGCATGAAGAGAAGGATGTACTTTTAGTTCCTGATTTATTAGTTTGGTAAGAATCTATTGGCATGTTTATCCTTATCATTAGTCATTTCTTAGTTAGGAAAATAAGAACCCTCACTTGTCCATGTTAATTCCTGGAACTTTTGGCCACAGGTTAAGTTCCATTATTCAAAATTGCATTTTGGCCTTCTACTTCCTAGGCCATGTTTGCCATCTGTCAGAAGCCACATTAACAGTTCATTTTATTACAGAATGGGTTAAAGTTGAAGGAAGTAAATAGAGTAGTACAGGAGTGAATCCACTCTGGTGTGTATTCAGACAATGTCAACTAACTTGAGATGATAAGCGTCCTTACTGTTCTTAAAACAATGTGCAACAGCGAACACAGCTGTCTATGTGTGGCACCCAGGTATGGGACAGCGGCTCCTCTTACTCACCAGCTGCACTCAGTTGTTGAAGATGAGCTTTGGGAGCTGAGGTAATCCACAGCAGTCACAGAAGCCGAGGTGATTCCCTCAGGATGGGAGGGATCCTCATCCGCAATGACCTTAGCCCTCCGACTGGATTCACAGTTTCTTTTCCTGTGCAACACCTAGGCACATTCAAATTTTCCACAGCTGGGGAAGACCTTGTTATAGGATCCGCCTGATGACCACTCAAGGACTCAATACTTCCACGTGGCAGTTTTGAAGAGACTGCTGCCCCGAGTTTTTAAGTTTCTCTTATCAGTAATCAAAAATATGCTTCAACAGAGAGAAGAGGGAAATAGGAACAAAAGGTACTTTTATTGTAGATACTGGTCTTACAAGAATTGCAAACCCAATTAAGTCACTGCTTTATTACACAATAAAATAGGAGTCATAATGAAGTTTACTCAGAAGTACTTCTTGTCAAATTATAGCTTCTGAAATATGACTGCATGCAGCAAAGCCAGTAAAGGCAAACACTTATTCAGCCCCAAAACTAGGATTATGGAGTGTGAGAATAAATGAAAGGCGAACATAGCTCAAAATAAGAAATATGGCAGTTACAATGCGAGTGTTCTCTTGCAATCAATCAATTTCTAAAAAAAATCTAAAAAGGCTGGCAATGCTGCCTTTTATCACTATTCCTCATTTTGGTTATAAGGCCCTCAGATTGGTGTCCTACCAAACCTTTGTATTTGGTGCCATGATACTATCTTTATTTTTTGTTGATTCCAGCTTTTGACACAGTATTGAGACCACCTCCCCACCCCCCCTCCCCCCCCCCCCCCCGCCTCCAGGAAGAGGAGCAGATGGGACTGGACTTCCTCTCTGTGATCCAGAGAAGAGGCACCTATTCATTCCAGTAGTCAGCATCCCTCTGGTGAAATACCACGTACATCTTAAGTAAATTTTAGCACTGTGGTTAAGCAGATGGACCATATTTGTAGCAAAAGATAGATACCCTAAATCTTTAATAAGAGATTTTTTAAAAACCTTAATAGATGGAATTGACAAAAAAAAAATCCAAAAAACAAATTTAAAAAAACCTTCCATAAGGCACTGGACAGAGAGTTTCACTGCTAAGTTTTTTCAAACATCCAAGGACCACAAGTTTTTATCTATTTAAACTCTTTGAGAGGTTGTTTTGTAAATTAAAACCTCATCATTGGTTTTCAAAGCCAAGTAATAAATGATAAGGAGGATAGCTCAAAAACATTATGGTGCATAATTTACATATAAATAAACAGAAAAAATTAAAACGTTTTATTAATCAATAATTTGATTCTCTGCCCAGGAAAACAAAGTTAATCTTTGTTCAGTAAAATGTCCAAGAGCTATACAAATAATTTGAATTCATTAATGAATGTGTTACAATATCATTATTTCACATCATCTAGTTGGGCTTTCTGAAAAAGAAATGTAAGGGTGATTCAATATTAGGAAATCTATACTTTCATGTTTTTTTCAATATATTAGCATCTTGACAAGGGTACAAGAAACATTTTATATAAACTTTTGGACTAGATTATTTTTAATAGACTTTGTTTTTTCAGGAAGTTTTAGGTTTACAGCAAAAATGAAGGTACAGAGTTTCCCATATACCCGCTGCTTGCACAAATTTTCCAACTGTAATCCCCCAGCAGATGATGAGCCTACATTGATTACAACTGATCAACCTACACTGACACATCATTATCATCTAGAGTCTGTAGTTCACATCAAGGTTAACTCTTTATGTCATATATTCTATAGGTTTGGAGAAATGTATAATGACATGTATCCACCATTATGGTATCATATAGGGTAGTTTCTCCTACTCATCCCTCCCTCTCCCCTAACCCCTAGCAATTTTTAACCTCTGGTATTTTTTTACTCTCTCCATAGTTTTTCCATTGCCAGAATGTCATATAGTTGGAATCATGTAGTATATAGCTTTTCAGATTGGCCTCTTTCATTTACTAAAATGCGGTTAAATTTCTCCAGAGGGGGTGATGTCAGCAAGATAATGGAATAGGATGTCCCTCACTCATATCCCCCCTGCACAATGATAATTTGTTAGCCATCCACAAGAACAAAAAAAAGCCTTTAAAAAGCCTCTGTGGGAGCTCTAGGATCTGGGTAGGAGTTTGTGAAACCTAGTGGAGTCCAAGACCAAGGAGGGCTCTTTTGAGAAGGCAGGCCTGTGCCCAAGTGGCTCACTTGATGACTGTGGTCCCAGTTACAAACCGGAAAACTGTTCCATCCCTCTGTGGACTGGCTACAACTCGATTTGGGCTTGATCTTGCCATATGCTGGAGGGACCCAGGAGGAGTCAAGCATGTTCATGCCTTAGGCAGTGGACCCACAGCTTTTGACCTGTGGTATGGATCATGAAGTGACTCTGTTACTCGGGTCTGGCCCCACTCAGCAAGCCCACCAAACTCAGTCTGACTTTCGGTTCTGAAATGGCCCTTGTAACTGAACTCCCGTCCTCCCAGCCATAGTCGATATCCAGTCCTGCCAGCCTGGGTACTCATGGGAGGCCTATGACGGTGCCCCTATAGAATAGCCAACCAACTTCCATCTGACAGCAGATCCTGAAATGGTCAGTGACTCAGCTCCAGCCCCTCTCAACTGTGGTCCATGAGCAGTTTGGCTCCCCAAGAGACCCACCAGGGAAAAACCCCAGCTGTGTCCTCGGAGTTAAGCTCACAAACCTTGGTCTGACTGCAGATCCTGAAACAGTCTTACAACTTAGTGTCAGGATCTCCCTGCTGTGTTCAGGGGCAGTCTTGCTTAGCTAGAAACCTGGGAAGAGACGTGCCCTTTGTGCCTCTAAAGCCAGGTCTGTAGACTTTGATCTTGGTTGTTAGTTCTGAAGTGGCCCTGGGACTCAATTCCAGCCCCTCTCACTTCAAGGCCAGTTCTGCCTACCCAGGGACCTGCTCAGTGACCCAGCAGGGAGCCCTCCTAGGGACTTGACAGAGCCACACCATTCACACATCTCGTAACAGGCCCACTGTCTGTAAACCCAACTGCAGACCCAAAAACATACTCTTGTCCCTAAACCAGCACTTCTGAACAAAGTTCCAAACACCCAAGGACCAGACAAGATTCACATATGCCTGAGCCCCTAGTAACAGGCCAACCAACAGTGAACCTTACTGTGAACTGCATGATTTCTAATTACTCTCATAGTGTTGGTTTTTTTGAGCTTCCAATTTTGCTGAATCTAGTTATGTTCAGAAAGTTCAGGATGGGAAAAATAAAGCAAAACATAGAGTTACTGAAAATGACATTAATTTATCCCCAATTTCTCCTATAAGGATGGTGGTAGTTATGGTGGTGAAAGTAGCAGGGTGTTACAATTTAGTATGTTGTATGCTAATTTTCATGTCTTTCTAATTTGTGATAATGCAATCATGGTTGATGGGACTAATGTAGCATAGTGGAAAACACTGGAAAAATACATTCATGACTTTGGTAATCTTGGACAAAAACTCTCAAATTTTATTTATTAATCTGTACGACAGTGGAGATATTACCTTTGCTTACAAATTACAGAATACCTATCTACTGTAGAGTATCAAGAAGAAAAAAAATCAAAGGACTAGAAATAATTTTCAGATGAAATAATTGCTTGCATTTTAAAAATCCAAAATAATTTTCACATAACTAATTTAAATTAATAAGAGACTTAGCAATATTACTAGAAACAAATCAATAAATCAGTTTCCATATAATAGAAACAAATAGAAAAGAGTTTTAAAAAGATTTTCGGTGATAGCAAATGCTTAAAAATAAATTTAACAAAGATGAAAAAATTGCAGAACATTATGAAACACTATTAAGTAAAATTAAAGAAAATCTAAACAAATGAAGAGCTACACCACACTCATGGATCAGAAGGCTCAACATTGTACAGGTATCAATTTTTTGTAAATGTACATATAAAATCAATGCATTGCACAATGTTATAAAAGGATTTTTTGTGGACGTTAACAAACTAAAATTTGCAGAATCAAGAATAGCCAAGACACCCTTGAAAATAACTTGCTTTACAGTATATCAAGTCATATTATAAAGGTGTAATATATTATACAGGATTGTATTAATATAAGGATAGACAAATAGATATAATCCAGAATCACACATACATGAACGCTTGATTTATGACAAATGTGCTGCTAAGCAATAGGAAAGAAGATTCTTTTCAAAATTGGTATGGGTATGATTTGGGCCTGATGTAATTATTTATTGTGTCCCTTTTCACTCTCAAAGTGTCTTGTTTTGGAAAATAAATTATAGAGATTGTTTATACACATAAAATTAATATAAAATTTGATTACTATTTCACACCATACATAGAAAGTAAATCTGGGCAGATCATAGAGCTAAATATAAGTGGAAAAAATAGCAAAGCACCCAAAAGAGAATATAGTAGTATCCCATCATGAACTGAGAGTAGGAATCTTTAAACAGGACACAAAAAGCATTAATGATAAGGAAAAACATTGGTAAGTGAACTACATTTGAGGAAAAAAACCACAACTCCTATTGATCACATAATCCTAAGGGAGTGAAATGGCTAGCCACAAAGTAGTGTAAGTCATTTGAAACAACATTTAGAAACATGTCTAGGAAAACCAAAGATAACAAGAGAGAAAAACAATACAACCAGTGGAATTTTTGCCTCTAACACCTATGGCTATAGCAAATGCTAAACACAGCCTAATTTCTATCCAAATAGACATGAAACTTCATACTAACAACCTATTTAATACAGTTCTTTTTATCTAGCACATTAAGTGTAGCTTTCAACAAAAAATGACAATGCAGTCTCAAAAAGAACAATCACAGTTTGAAGAGACAGAAAAAGCATCAGAACTAGACTCAGATATGAAAGAGATGCTGGAATTATCAGTCTGGGAATTTAAAGCAACTATGGTTAATGTGCTGAGGGCTTTAGTGGAAAAGAAAGATATCAACTATTCTGCATAATAGCCAATTATGAGCAATGGCACATTATATGCAAGAACAGATGGAAAATGTAAACAGAGAGGCAATTCTAAGGAAGAATAATCAGGAACTGCCTAAATTCAAAAACACTATAAGAGAAATGAAGAATCCTTTTGATGGGCTCATCAATGATTGGACACAAGCAAGGTAAGAATCAGTGAGTCTGAAGAAATGTCAATAGAAATTTCTAAAATTAAACTAAAAAGAAAAAAGAAAAACAAAACAGACTATCCAAAAACTGTACTGCAATTACAGA
The DNA here is from genome assembly GCF_009762305.2 of Zalophus californianus. Lineage (NCBI taxonomy): Eukaryota > Metazoa > Chordata > Mammalia > Carnivora > Otariidae > Zalophus > Zalophus californianus. The sequence goes on along the minus strand of NC_045595.1, from coordinate 103,123,049 downwards.
AGATGTAACATACATTTTATAGGAATACCAGAAGAAGAAAGAAAGAGAGAGAGAGACGAAGGAAGGAAGGAAGGAAGGAAGGAAGGAAAGAAGGAAGAAATGTTTGAAGTAATGATAGCTGAATATTTTTCAAAATTAATGATGGACAGCAAACCACAGATCAAAAAACTCAGAGAACAAAAGCATTATAAATAGTAAAACAAACAAATAAAATAAAATGACAGATTCAAACCCTAACTTATAAATAATTACATTAGATGTAAATGGACTAAATATACCAATTAAAGTATAAAGATTGGCAACTGGATTAAATACATGATCCAACTACATGCTGTCTACAAGAAACTCATTACAGATGGTCGGTCAAAAGGTAAAAGGTTGAAAGTTAAAAGGTAGGAAAAGATATATCATGCAAGTATTACTCAAAGGAAAGCAGTAATGGCTATATGCATATCATATAAGCTAGACTTCAGAGCAAAGAAAATTATCAGAGACAGAAAGTGACATTATATAGTGATAAAAGTGTCAATTTATCAACAATAAATAGTGATCATAAATGTGTTGGCACTAAAAAACACAGCGACAAAATATGTGAAGCAAAACCATAGAACCAAAAGGGGAAATAGACAAATATAGGTGTCTCTTAGGTGGCACAAATGGTTAAGCACCCAACTCTTGGTTTCAGCTCAGGTCATGATCTCAGGGTCGTGAGATCGAGCCCTGCGTGGAGTTCTGGGCTGAGCACGGAGTCTGCTTGGGTTTCTCTCTTTCTCTCCCTCTGTCCCTCTCCCCCTCCCTCTCATAAATAAATAAATAAATAAATAAATAAATAAATAAATAAATCTTATAACAAAAAGAAAAACCCATCTTTCTCAACAACTGATAGAATAACTTGGTAGAAAATTAGCAAAGATAATAGGATTCAACAACCTACATTTATAACACTCTGTCCAACAACAGAGAAGCACAGATTCTTTCCAAGTTCTCACAAAAAGTATACCAAGATAGGCCTACATTGGCAATAAAACAAACTTCAAAAAGTTTAAAGGAATTGAAATCATACAGAGTGCAATCTCTGACACAATGGGATTAAACAAAAAACAATTAACACAAAGATAGCAGAAAAAGTCTCTAAACATTTGGAAACTAAACACAATTCTAAATAATCCATGGATTAAAGAAAAAATCTCAAGAAAAATGTAAAAAAACATTGAACTGAATGAAAACAAAATACAACAAATCAAAGTTTGTGGAACACAGCTGAAGTAGTCCTGAGAGGAAAATTATAGCACTGAATGTATACATTTTGTAAAAGAGGAAAGGACTCATTTTAATTATCTAAGCTTCCACCTCAAGAACCTTCAAAAAGAAGAACAAAATATACTGAAAGGAAGCAAAAGGAAATAAAGAATCAATGAAATTAAAAACAGAAAAACAACAGAGAATATCAATGAACAAAAAACTATTTTGTGAAAAGCTCAATAACATGACAAACTTCTGGCAAGACTGAAAAAGAAAAGAGAAAAGACACAAGTTACTAATATCAAGAATGGAACAAGGGAAAACCATACAGACTATGCAGACATCAAAAGAATAATAAAATAATGCAACACACATAAATTTGACACTCTAAACTAAATGGGCCACTTCCTCAGAAAATACAGACTATCACAATACACTCAGAATGAAATAGATAATGTGAATATCCTTATGACTTTTAAGAAAATTGAACTCATAAATTAAAAATTTTCCAAAAAGAAATCTCCAGGGCCAGATTGTTCCACTAAAATTCTATCAAATGTTGAAGAACTGATTCTGCACAATCTGTTCCAGAAAACAGAAGAGGAAGGAACACTTCCCAATTAATTTTTTGAAACAAATACTGCTCTGATATCAAGCCAATACAAAAAAGAAAACTAAAGACCAATATCCCTCATTAATGTAGGCACAATAAAATCTTTAGCAGAATATTAGCAAATAGGATTCAGCAAGATATATAAAAATTATGTACCACGCCCAAGTAGGGTTTATTCCAGGGATGTAGACCTGATTCAACATTTTTAAAAAATTAGTGTAATTCATCATATTAAAAGGAATAAAGAAGAAATTTCACATGATAATGCCAGTTGATACAGAAAAAAACTTGATAAAATTCAAAACCTATTCATGATTAAACTCTCAGAAAAACAAAAATAAAGGGAAACTTCAACTTGATAAAAACATCTACCAAACAAAAAAAAAAAAGGAAAAACCCTACAGCTAACATTATATCTAATCGTGAAAGACTGAAAGTTTCCCCACAATGCTCAGGGATTAGGCAAAGATATCCACTCTCACCACTCTTATTCAACACAGTTCTAGAGTCCTAGCTAGTGTGAAAAGGCAAGGAGAAGAAATAACTAATATACAGATGGTAAAGGAAGAAATAAAATGGCCCCTATCTGTAGATGATATTGTGCAGAAAATTCTAAGGAGTCTACCAAAAAACTCTTAAACCTGTACGTGAGTTCAGCAAGTTCTCAGGTAACAAAATAAACATGCAAAAATTACATGCATTGCTATACCATAGCAATCAGTACATGGAAGTCAATCAGAAATGTAATACTATGTACAGTAAACTCAAAAATAAGTTAAGTACTTAGTTATTAATCTATCAAAAACATGTACAGAACCTTTTTACTGAAAATTACACAATGCTGACATATGAATTTTGAAAAATCTAAATACATCTAAATAAATGGAGAAACATAATGTGTTACACCTATAATTGCAATGGAATACTCAATATACAAAGATATTAGTTTGTATATTAAAGATATACAAAGATATTAGTTTCCCCAGACAGATACAAGGATTTAACACAACTTCTATTAAAATTACAGCAAGATGTTTTGTAGATATACACAAGATTATTGTAAAACTTTCATAGAAAGGCAAAGAAATAGAATAGCTAAAATAATTCTGAAAATACATATAATGGGAGAAATTATTTTACCCAATTTTAAGATATTGAAAGTATGATATTGGTGGAGGGATAGACACATTGATCAATGGAACAGAATAGAGAATCCAGAAATAGACTCACACAAATATGCCCAAGTGATTTTTAAACAAAAGTGCAAAACAATTCAGTGGAGGAAATAGTACTTTCAACAACTTATGGTGGGAGCAACTAGACACCTAGAGTCAAAACAATCAAACCAAGTATCACACCTCATATAAAAATTAACTCAGAATGAGTTAAAGATTTAAATATAAAAGGTAAAGTATGAAACTTTTAGAAAAATGTAGGAAAAAATTGGGATCCAAAGCAGAGAATTCTTAAACAACACCATGTGCATGGTCCATAAAAGAAAAACAAATTATAAATTGGACCTTATCAAATCAACAACTTTTCTCTGTGGCAGCCTGTGAAGAGTATAAAAAAGGCAATTACCAGAATGGGAGAAAATATTTCCAAACCACATATCCAGAAAAAGGTTATACCTCCAATACATAAAGAACTCTCAAAGTTAACTGTAAAAAAAAGAAGCAATCCAATTAAAAATGAGGAAAAGACATAAAGACATTTCACTAAGGAGAATATACTGATGGCAAAAAAGCACATGAAAAGATGATCAATATTAGGCATAAGGCAAATACAAATTTAAACCACAATGAGATTTCACTATACACCTATCAAAATGGCTAAAATTAAAAAAAAAAAATAGTGACAATACCAAATGCTGGTGAGCATGCAGAGAAACTTGATCACTGGGTTGCTGGAGAGAATGTAAGATGGTACTATGTAGGTAAACAGCTTGGCATTTTCTTAAAAAAAAATAAACTATGCACTACAATATGACCCAGCAATTACACTTCTGGGCATTTATCCCAGAGACATAAAAAACTTATGTTTACATAAACACTTGAATATGAATGTTTATAGGTTCAAAGTAGAAGTAGCATGGATATCCTTCAACAGGTGAATGGTTAAACAAATTGCAGTATATCTGTATCATGGAATATTACTCAGTAATAAAAGGAGGAAGCTATTGATATACTTAACAGCTTGGAGGAGTAGCCAGAGTAAAGTCAATCTCTAAGAATTGCATGATTATGTTGTATGATTTCTCTTACATAACATTTTGATATGACAAAATTATGGAAATGGAGAACATATTATGGTTGTCAGTGTTTAAGGAAAGGGTGGGAGTATGAGGGAAGTTGATGTGACTGTAAAAGGGCAATATGAGGTATCCTTGTGGTGAGGAAAATGTTTTCTGTCTTGACTGCATCAATGTCAATATTCTTATTGTGATATTGTACTCGAGTTTTGCAATATGTTGCCATTAAGGCAAACCGGGTAAAAAATACATGTGATCTCTCTTATTTTTTACAATGCATGTGAATTTACAACTAGCTCAAAATAAAGAGTTTAATTTTTTAAAAATCACAAACTTCAATAAAATTAGATGGGCAATACAAAACAATTATTAAAAGGGTAGAAGTAATGCTAAAATATTATTACATTAAATAGGTAATATTCCATTTTAAAAAATTATAAAGCTAGATACAATAAAAATGAAACTCATTTATATACTGCTTATAATAGACATCCTTAAACAGAGAAAACAGCTTGAAAGAAATAAGATGGTAAAAAAAAATGTACACCATGAAATCTAACTAAAAAAGTTGATTTAGTTTTCTTATTTCGGGAAAAATAGATTTTAAGGCAAAAAGTATTAGTAGAAATAGCTATGTACATTTTATATGATAAGAGTGTTAATCTACTAAGAAGTTTTAACAATCATAAATATGTATGCACCTAATAACATAATCTCAAAATATAAAAAGCAGAATCTGACAGATTTAATAGAATAAATTACAAGAGATTTTAACATACCATTTTCAGTATATAGTAGAACTGTTAGTGAAAAAAACAAGGTGCAGATTGTATACAGTAATGATATTGTTTTTTTCCCTTTAAAACAATACACATCAAATCATATAGTAACAGGAAAAAAGAGTGGAACTGGAAGGTTATTGGGGAGAAATTAACTTTTCCTCTAAATTGCTTGAAATGTTCTAGGAGATGTGTATTAATTTCCTCTATATGTCTAAATAGGAATTTCCATTTTTTCCTATTTAAATCTCTCAGAATTTCAACATTTATAATACAAGAAATACTAGAAACAGAGAATAATGAAAATATTCATTGAGTTGTATTCTCTATTACTACTCACATTCTCCTAATGTTTGTTTGCATCAAGTCTTTGTCCAATTTGACAATATGCCAACTTAGCCAGGACCATGTCTAATTCTATAATTGGAGGCCTGTGCACACCATTATCACTGCTTAGCAAATGTTGTGATACAATCAGGGTAATAAGATTGATAGTTTCCATATCTGTTAAACAAATACAAGGGAACAGTGTAGATATGTGTTCTTTTTTTTTTAACATTTTTTTTATTTTTATGTTATACTTTTTAACTTTAATCTATCTACTATTGGATTAATTGCCTACTAACTTGAACATGTAAGAAAAACAATTTTTCTAAATGATCTACAAATCTGGTAGAAAGCTGAATTTGCAAAGAGTTGTATTGGAATATGGAGAAAATGAGGAATGGCTGGGAGGAAGAAATTATGAAAGGAGTAAGTCCTGAGCAAATAATGGAGCCCAAACCTTCTATTCCCAAAGCAAAGATGGATGTTATTTCCATTATCACAAGACTTCCTTTCTTTGCCTTTTTTTTCTTCTACTTTTGTGTCCTCAGTGCCTTAAACACTGCCAGTGATATAATAGATGCCTGTTCATGAGTTCAACTGTATCCCTGAAATGATATATTGAGATCCTAACCTCTGGTTCTTGTGAATGTGACTTCAGAAATAAGGTATTTTCAGATGTAATTAAATTAAGATAATGTTTGTTAGGATGGCTTCCTAATCCAATATAATGGTGTCTTTATAAGAAAAGACACGGACACATGAGGAGAACGCCACTTACAAAAGAGGCAGAATTGGAATGAGGTAGCTCCAAGGCAAGGAATGTCAAGGATTGATGATTATCAGTGGAAGCCAGGAAGAGTCAAGGGAGGATCCTACCTAGAGTCTTAGAGGGACCATGGCCCTGGTGAAAACTTGATTTCAGACTTCTAGCCTCCAGAACTGTGAAAGAATACATTTCTGTTTTTGTAAACCTCCCAGTTTGTAGTACTTTGTTATGGCAGCCCTGGGAAACTAATGCAGTACTCAGTAAATAGTTGTTTAATGAAATATAAGATGCATTACATTTTCATGTTAGCCCTTATTTAAAATTTACTCAAATATTATTATCAATAGATGCAGGATAAATTTACTTCAGAGGAAGTGAAAAGATCTAAGAAAATGATCCTATCTCATTTCATTTGTGTTTTGAGGATTTTGATTTTCCTATTTCACTTCCATAACTAATTTCCAATTATTTGTATACAGCTTCATAGATGAATCAGCTTCATGAATACACACTGTGTGGGAGACACATAAAAAGCTGAAAACACAATAAAATTAATTCAGAGCTAATCACTGAATAGTCACTACCAGTTTATGTAGCAGGGACTAATATTCCCATTACACAGATGAGACAACAGAAGCTTAGAGAAGTGATATAATTTGCCCAAGGTAACAAAGGTAGACCTAGGATTTAAACCCAGACCTGCCTGACTTTAGCATTCATGCTTTGAACCACTTCTTTATTGGTCCTTCCTGTAAGAAGCCTTCTCTGATTTCTCTGGTTTTAAGATATGACTTCATGTACACTTATATGTTTATGGATGGGTGTAAGTTGAAACCTGTAGTCTCATAGGTAATGCTTCCACATACAAATATTGTCATTCTTATTCTAAGTATATAGTGATGCAATTAATCTTTACCACAGTTTGGAATGATTCTTTTGTACCAATAGGTCTCCATATATTTGGAAAGCTACCCCATTCCCCATGAGTTTATTCTCGTGTTGTTATTGTCTTTGACATTTATTCAGTCACCGAATCCCTTATTGACCAAATATTCCTTAGGTTCATATTTTCTACAATCTGCCTGAGCATCCAAAAATTACAACTAGTACCAAGTAAGGTACTTTATGGATAGTACTGGTGAGAATGTCCCACTGGTGGTAACCTCAAATTTTCCCAGCACTTTTCCCTCCACTTCCAAATTTGTAGTTCCAGTTTTCTACATTCTCCCCAGACTCATCACTGAACCCATTACCAAACCACTTGCCTTGAGCCAATACCTGGTTCTCTGTGGAATGGGTGCTGAAGAGCATGGATTCCAAAGAGTCACTCACTGGTCTTCATCCCCACTTTGCTGAGATAGATACAAAACAGTATCAGAGGAAGAGATGACTTTTGAAGGCCCCCTCTATTTTCCACTTTTAGTTCATCACAGTTTTTTTTTTATTTTTTTTAAAGATTTTATTTTATTTGAGAGAGAGAGCACAAGAGGAGGTAGGGTCAGAGGGAGAAGCAGACTCCCCACTGAGCAGGGAGCCTGATGCAGGACTCGATCCAGGGTCTCGGGGATCATGACCTGAGCCGAAGGCAGTCGCCCAACCAACTGAGCCAGCCAGGCACCCCTAGTTCATCACAGTTTTGATTATAAATGACTAGAGGTGCTGAGACCTGTTACTCCCACGTTGTCTGTTGCTAGGATATAAAGAAATGGATAAAGGGATGAGAGATTTTCATTTAAGAAAACTGCATGGTTAGAAGTTTTGAGGTGGGAAAGCTTGGAGAAAATACTAGAAAATTTTCTTTTCTGTTTTCTTGGAGTACAGAGGTTCCATGAAATGAAACGTTTGCAAACTTGTTCAGGAGGTAAAAAGGCATTGAAGAAAGAATTATACAGCAAATATCAAAGTGATTACTATCATTAACACATTTTTGTAAAGCTGAGGGGTAAGCCACTTGGGATTTAAGTAAAAACAACCCAGCACAGTGTCTTATATATAAAAGATGCTTAACCACCCTTTGTGGAGAAAATGAGGAAGTAATGAAAAAGAGGTATTAATAATCGATACGGGGTCACTTTCTATCACTGGTACTCATCAGGTCACAAAATATACATGTTTTTTTGGAATTTCTCATTGGGATCTGTTTAATGTTTCATGTACAATAAGCATCATTGAAGTCACTGTACATTTCTAGAGTATTTCAAATGTTAATGTAAATATTAATGACAATATAAGAAAACTAGCAATTGTAAACAGTTCAAAATTTTAAAGAAGAAAGCCATTTCCAAGTAGAGCAAATAAATCTGTTAAAACTGGGTAAAACTGGCAGGCTTTCAGGCTTATTCCAACTTCTTATGCATTTAAAGATTGGAAAACTGTCAGATGTCTTATTATGTAAAACTAATACATGCTGTATGAATAAAAGCTGAAACATATGGGGGAAAGTATTGTGTTTCTAGTACCAGAGATCATGCATGAAAACAAATGAGCATTAATTAGGGATTAATTTGCAGTGTAATGCCATAAAACTTAGTGAATTTCTCCAAAACACATGAGTAAATCTTAATTATTTTTTTCTAACCAAAAATTAATTTACATTTGATCTTGTGAAACTTTGCTTGTGTACTATGTTAATCATTTTGAGAAAGGTAAACTAGTGGAATAGGTATGTCGATGTTTTCCAGTATGTAATCATGAGTTTTAAAACATCTAACGATGTCATAAAATATAAAACACACATAAAAAAACAGTTATTTTCAAGACTTCAGGTGATTACTTTTAAAGCTACCTATTGCTGAAGACTGATGTGGGATTTATAAACATTGAGCCTTTTAAATCCCTTAATATTTCTCAACTCCCCAAAGATTTTCTTTAAATTTAGACAGAGATAATTAAAATTCTCTGGAAAAGTAACATTACATTTTTGGCAGGCATTTCTTTGGTACTAAAAATACACTTTTGGAATGAATTAATACTAACATATATGTTATTTAAAACTTCCCAATTCCTGATATAACTAAGGCTAAAAAAGTAATTTTCTTACTGACATAGTAATTTAGACTTAATCCTCTTCAGGGGAAATAGATTTTAAATGCAGATGTATGAGAGAATTATACTGTCCTTTTAAAAACTCCTGGAGTCCTTTGTTGGCTGAAAAAATTTCTAAGTAGGGCAAATTATTAAATCTTTTTCAACAAGTTTACCATTGAAGTACATAAGGTAGGGGAAGAATGACTAAAAGAGTTTGAGGAAACATGACCCTTGAGGGATGAATGGTGGGTGGGGTTCAATAGATGGAGCCTTCTGGTCAACACATGGTATTATGGGAACTGACAGCAAAAAGATACTGGATGCCTTAAGGTGAGAGCTAATGGAAGAAAATAAGTCTGTATGGCTAGAGAGTTCATAGTGGGGAGAGGGGTCTCCAGCACTGCATACTCTCTCTACTTGTGTAGTTGCCATCAGAGATCTTATCTTATTTCCTTATACTTCCAGTCAGTGAAGGTACACCATCATCTGTGGTTGTTGTATTTCCTGCAAATCTCCTTTATACCACCTCTAGGAGAAATGTATTAAATAATAAGCTTTCTTTAATAATTCTTAGCATTTTGAAAATATCTTGTTTTATTTGAAGGTATCTGAGATTCCACACGAGGAGTTAAATAACAGTAAAGCCTAAGATTTGGGCTTTCCTATTCAGAGTCTTGTTAAATATAAATAGCCCCACACCATGGCCACAGTTACAGGTGCACCCAACAACTTCCCCTTTAGTAAAATCTCTGGCCTAATTTCTGATTTAGGTACACAACCAGCGAGATTTTGCCTGCAGACTGTGGGAACTCTCTCATATCAAAGCCTGACGCCATGCTACGTTTTTTTCAAATGGAATGGAGAAAAACAACTACAAATCAAGCTGTTCTTTGTGAATCTGGTTCATGATCCCCTTGTGTGGTGAGAAAACAAGGATGTTTATGTCTAACGGAGGTTATAATAGTAACCGTATCAGATGTAGACAAGCAAAAACTGTTGGATGGATTCTATGTGGGAAGAAAAGTACTAAATTCTGCTCTTGGAGTTTGCAAAAGAAAATAAACTACTACAAAACAAAACCAATAAACAAAAATCTCCAGCAAAAAATCATTAAATTACTGTGGGTAATAATGTAAAATATTCTTATTTTTTTCTCCTCTAAATTGTTCATAAGAACTACTGGGATAAATATATCTATCATGTATCTTCACAGGAATATAAATAGGTCAGTATGATTTGGAGTCTCTTCAAAGCAAAAAAAAAAAAATGCAAAATAATTCTTTTTTTCTATCTCCTTGTAACTCACAGTTCTTACCAGACTTAAAGAGAATTGAACTTGAGTAATAGCTCCATTAGAGCTCTTTTCCAGGAGCCAGTTCCCGTGGTCTCACTGGGTCCAGCTGCTGATGACTCACAGAGGAAGTGGTAGAGATTAGGGTGTATGGGGGAAAAATCAGAACAGCACAGAAATAAAGCAAATCAACCAACCATTACCTTTTGTGCCAAACAGAACAATGGCTTAACTACTGTGGTTCAGAATGATCCGTCTTATTCCACTCATTTATGCTATTCCTGTTGGAAGGACCACCAGGAAACCTGTGAAACACTATGGAACACACACCGGAATCCATGGAACATCTCAATTAATATTCCCTCCTGACTCAACTAGAACAATGAAGAACATCAAGCAGTTTAATCTCCGGCAATAATTCCTTTTGTCAGGTTGAGAGGTTTTCCCCTTGAATTAGGTTTTAAGATTGGATTTTCAAAATTAGTTAGTTATTCTAGGTATTGTAAAGCAGAGAGCCCACATTTTATAAACACATGCATACGTCTATGTAGAACATAATGAAGTCTGTGTGTTAGTTGGGGCATTGCTGCCATCGGTAATTTTTACTTGCTCTGAAATAAAATCAGTCTTTTATTAGCAAACAATTGTAACCAAACTGCACAGTTGTTAAAACTCTTCTTTCAATTTTCCTTAAAGGGTTGGAAATGTAAATGGGTCCTTTATATCACCCAGTAGAATTAAATTTGATCAGGAGGATTTTAAAAAGCTTCATTGCAGATTCTTAGCTTAGTTACTGATGAACTGAAACATTTCATGGGTTAAGAGAACTGTGTGTTCCCAAATGTTATGAATATATATGTATAATATATATGAATAAGTTTATTTTGGAAAGATAAGTATTATTGTCTGGCTGTTTTGTTTAACCACAATGAGCTACAAACACTGACTCGTGTAGAAAGCAACTTAACTCCTTACTGACTGGCTAAAAATAAGCAAACATAAAATTAAAATCATTTGTCTATCCTGAATACCGGTGGCTTATTTATAATTTTGATGATATTCAGAATACTAATTAAGGGATGAGTATTCTTTTTATGATCATGTTCATATAAGGCAGTGGCTGAGAAATTATCTTCAAATTATACAAATTTTAGAAACTGTGGTTTTAAGTGTTTGATGGGTGCTGTTTCTCCGATAAAAGTAATGGCAATTTCCTTATGCCATCACATGCTTAGATTGTTTAAAATGAACTTTGTAGGATATTTCCTAAATATTAGCCTCTAAACATACCTTCTTGTTTTATAATAACATAATGGGGGAAATTTTATTCTGTTGAGGCCTTTATATGAAATATAAACCTTTTAAGTACGTGAAATCATTTGTAGATAAAACATTCATGTTTTATTGACATGTAAATAAAACATTCTTATTTATTGATATAAAGAAACAATATATTTTGCCAATTCTGAAAAAAATTAATAAATTAGTATTGTAATTTTTAAACAATGCTTTATTGATCTGATTGAATTCAAGAGATTATTTTACCATAAAATTTTTAAAATACTGATTATTTTAAATGACCTTTTATATAAGTAAATCTATTTAAGTGTTTTCGTTTAAATGGATCAATATTCTTTACCATTTTGCCAACACAATTTATTGATTGGTTTGTCTTCCTAGAGGCTACCTCTAGGTACATTGTAGAATGAGAAAAAAAGGAAAGAGTAGACATATACATCAGACACAGTATTTACTCACATTCCCTTGAGCAGTAAAAACCATTTGAGAAATTTTCTGAAACTAGAACACCGGATCCCTCAAATTTTTAAGTAATGTCTGATTTGATCAGCCATGGAGAAATGTGTTTACACTAGAATATCATTCTTTGAAGGTTAAAAATCAAATAACCAGAGCCTGAATGCTTAGTCTCTGCCTTTGACTGCCAGTCCCACTTAGTCCAAAGCAAAGCATGGGCCTAATGTCTATGTAAGTTGGTTTACCCAAGATATCATTTATCAGAATTCACAAAGCAACAGTTACAAAAGCATGTTTAGTCATCCTAATGCTCTGAATTTACCAAGCTCTTCACATCCCCAGCCTGGTCTGGGTCCCTAGAAATCTCACCAAGCCCGAGTAGATGCTTTGCCCCTGCCTGCTCTGGATTGCCAGTTTCTCATTTCAGGGGAAGAATTAAACTGGGCAGCTTGTCAGCTGTTCATCAACAGTGGCCAGCAAGGAATAGGGTCTCTAAGAATGAGGTTGAGAGAGGGGAGAAGGTGATAGGCATGGCTGGGTGGTAACGATGCGTGAGAAGAGCTGTGTTAATACTGGTGTTTATTCAACAAACATTTATTGTGCACCTACCACGGGCAAGGCATCATTCCAGGCGTTTGCAGTTTTAGAAAGAAATGGAATTTATTTAAAATCAAAAGAAATTTTGTTCTGTGATGTTTAATGGCCATAAATCACCAACATAACAATTTTGGATCTGCAAAGATGCCAGTTGCGTGGAGTTAAACTATTATTTGTGTTCATACATATGTTTTTATAATAATAAAGGTATTTCCTAGGTATACATAATTATTTATTATTATAATTTATACAGAAAAAAACGTTTACTTCCTACCATAGGATAATTATCAGATATTTTTCAATACATGATTTTCACTCCCTATTGACCTCTCCATCACACATTTCCTTCAAGTAATTTTGCTACAAACATATAAGCATTTCACACTGTGGCTCCTTTGCAGGCAAAATGCATCACGAATTTTCTATCCCGCACTTAGTACAGTATCTTGATATTTAATAAAAGTGTACTGAATGAAAGTTCATTTTTACACAAGCTCATATATGGGTTCAGGAGTATACAGTTTTACACACACATGTGTGTGCTTAGCTTACATACACGCTTAAACACACATTTTAAATTTCAGTATATTGAATGGGCAAAGGACTCACTCTACAGCAGTGGTCTCTAAACTATTTTATCAAGGATTACTTTGCTTGATTTGGCCAAATGCTTGCCAAATGACTACTTAGTTTTAATATGAATTCTTATCCTTGAGCTAATCTACTTTATTGTTGTATATGATATTTATTCCATGAATACATACAGTATGCGCAAAGTTAGAATGAAATTCATCTAGAATAAAGAAAATTTGAAAATATTTATTTTATTTATTAATGTTACACATCTTATCTCTATCACTGAAACAGTATTTGATGGAAGCAATGTCATTTATTATTATTCATTATTTAATTTTTTTGGTTTAATTACTTGAAATATAGTTATTTATTTAAAGCTCAAGTTTTAAGTTCAATTTATTTTGACACCTGTTTAATGACTATCAGAAAGATACTTCTCAAAGACAAGTAGTCCCAAATGGAAGAAGTGCATTATTGGCCCCTCTTCCTAAATTAGAATGCTAATTTTTCAATCCTATCTCCAGTTATACAAAGGTTTTTGTCAAAATTCACTCACACTTGCATGATGAGTATGTTCAGCTGCATTTTCTTTGCAGGAATCTTATAAAGTCACTGTCAATTTTGAGGTCTAGCTAATTAAAACGAAATAATGAAGTCCACAAATCCACTTAACTATGCACTGTGTGGAAATACAACAAAAGCAAACAAAAGCCTTGATTTCTCTGTTAATACTTCCATGCTATGAATCCCTCTCTTGCTCTAGGACACCCTGTACATGCATGTGGTCTCTGTGTGAGTTCTTGACAGGGGATGGTGTGAGGTCAGGATGTCATTTGCATAGTAAATATTAGTAAAGGGTAATATATGTCTTATTTATAGATGAAATGTAACTATAGTTTAAAGTTTGAATACTTTGTTTTCACACCTAAAGAGATTGTCTAGCTTCCCTAGGCGGATGCATCCCTCTTTAAAGACCATGGACCACAATCACTGATAATGTCAAACTCACAAGGCCTACCAAGTAAATAAATGTTAAATTCTTCCTTTATACACATAAACAAATTTTGCTACTTTTAATAAAATTAATCAAACATTGATTTTCTTCACTTTAGTGAACTTGAGTATGTAAAAGAAAATTAGTCAAATTTAAAATAAGTGTCTATTTACTCAGGCCAATAAATACATTTGTAGATCCACCATGGTGTTAGGCATACTCATTACTCTACGAACTGTTGCCTCTTAAATTACCCTTTTCATAATTTGTAAAACTTTAATTTTAATTGCTAAACCAACTGTAAATTGAAGTGCTTCTTAATAAAATAATAATTCTCAAATTTGAGGCATTTTTATACATTTTGTTTAGAAAGAAATATTAAATTTGTTTCTGATTAATCGATGTTATATTATAAGGCATATACATTACTGCTATAATCACTAATATTATTCTTAATTTACAAATGGCAGTTGATATAAAATAATAACTTTTGCCAGTTCTTTTAGCTAAAAAATTAAATATTTTACTCCCAAGCCATTTATCTGTACATTGTCTTTACAAAACAAAAAACAAAAAACAAAAAAAACCCCCTCCTACACATTAAATATTTAATTCCTCTAAGTTATCTTCAATAGCTGTTGTGCTCACTCATGACAATTTCTAATTAATTTTAAATGGCATTTAATAGCCATTGTCCCAACAAGTACAGATGAATTAGGAGACATAATGCTCGTATTGTACAAAGAGTGGCTTATGTAAACTCTCAAATTAAATCCACACTGTAGTCAAAGCTCATTTGATGTTTGCATTTCCTACTTTGCAGGCAAGATGGTCTCAAAAGGCAGAATAGGCTAAAGATGTGTTGGACAACTCTATAAGGACAGTCTCAAGACTCTTGTCATTTTAGCTGTCTAAATTACTTCAACGGGACTCAAGGGAATTTAAAGAGGAGAAATGACATGACAAACAATTATATTCTAACACTCTATTTATAACAATGCCCTTTCAGATTATTGTTCCTCCAGACTGACACATCACTGTAATCCCAGGGATGAATCAAGGGACTTATAGTTAGATCACGCACAGCTTGTAGGCAAAGAAAAAAATACGAATGAAGAGCTGACATTCAGGAAATATAGAGCGACTCAAGGATAAATTCAGCTGGGATGAGCTTAATTTATCAATGTCAATAACAACGGTGAACACATCGCAAGAATACATGCATATTAATTGAAAATAATTCAGATTAAATCACTGCAGTTTGACATTTTGAGATAGGCACTTTATCTTTTCAAGAAAAAGAGCACTATAAAATCTTTAATCTGAAAACACATCTTAATTGCATGTTATCACCTCCTAATTGCTTCTATATTATATTAAACATTTTGCTAATTACTAGCCTGATCATGGTGTAAATAGCTTGAGGCAAGAGCTCACATCCAGCTGAAGATGTCTTAGGAGCACAGGAGAGCCAGGAGGAAGTTCAGCACTTGCTGGGTTCATGGACTTGTACCTTCTTCAGGGGCTTTCCGCCTCTACCTCAGATCTCTCGTGAGATAAAGAGAGAAAGAAGCAATGGTGAAGATCAGAGAGGTTTACTTATCTGTCAGATTCTAATGTTATTTTTGGAAAAAGTTTGCGTTCTTTCTGATAGGACAGATATGCTCTTTCAGCTGGTGGTATGTGAGTTTTTGATTTATGTTAGTAACAGGCTCAGAGAAAGACAATTTTGCACCTACTTTTAACTTTGATCTTTGGAACTTTGTCAGGATGAAATGCTGATTAAATATCAATTCCATATATGGAATCTTTGAACAACATGCATGTACAGACCTTAATATATATGTTAGAAGTTAGAGTTCTTCCTCGAAGTGATGAATAATTTAAGATGGGTAAAATGTCTGTAACTGAATGGCAAATGCATCTCCGAGGAAAAAAAAATAACAGAAATAGTGACTATATTTCCTATGTCATCAAAGATATAGGAAAGCAAAATGATAATAATACCAAAAAAAAAGATAATAATACAAAAAAAAGATAATAATATGCCTGTTGGTTAAAAAAAATTAAATCAAATTAAACCAATAAAATGGTGTTTTGGGACAGTATGCTTGGCAAAAGTTTTAATTCTTTTTTCTCCTTGTCCTCCTGTTTTTATACTTTAATAATAATCTCTATTATGTGCAAGGAAGATTCCTTAAATAAGGAATTGGAATGATTGTACAATATTTTTCTGGAAGAAAATTTGCCAGGACACGATAAAATGCTCAAAACGTTTCAACCGGTTTAACACATCTCCACTTCTAAGAATTTTTCTTGTAGAACTCATATTAGAAGAATATGTTTTGGAAAAATTCATATAATGATCTTTATCTTAGCATTATTAATTAGATTACTTGTAAAAATAATGATA
Source organism: Zalophus californianus (assembly GCF_009762305.2). Taxonomy (NCBI): domain Eukaryota; kingdom Metazoa; phylum Chordata; class Mammalia; order Carnivora; family Otariidae; genus Zalophus; species Zalophus californianus. The sequence goes on along the minus strand of NC_045595.1, from coordinate 103,106,418 downwards.
TAATAGAAAATTATACACACTATGATAGTCACTTGTGATATTTTTCCAACATTCCAGTTTTCCCCTTTCCAGGAACATGATAGTACTGCATCTCTCCCTCCCTACTGAAGTTGCGCATGGTCATATGACTTTCAAGACAACTGTTATGGGCTGAATTTTGTCCACCCCCAATTCATATGTTGAAGCCCTAACCCACCGTGTGACTATATTTAGAGACAGTGTCTCCAGGGAGGTAATTAAAATTAAGTGAGTTCATAAGGGTGAGGTCCTAATCTGTTAGAAATGGTGTCCTTATAAGAAAAGGAAGAGAACCAGATTTCTCTCTCCCTTCCCTTGCTCACACAGAAGGTCATGCTGGTGAGGGCATAGTAAGATGGTAGCCTTCTACAAGCCAGTAAGATGGCCTCAGAAGAATTCCCAGACTTATGAGAAAACAAATTTCTGTCGTTTTCACAACCCAAACTGTGGGATTTTGTTATGGCAGCTCAAGAAGCCTAATGTAGCAACTCACAGCAGGCAATATTGCATAAGTGAGGAAAAATAAGCCCTTTCTGTTTGTTTGTTTTAAACCCCTGGAATTTGGGGATTTTTTTTTTTTTACCATGGCACAACCTAGCCCAGCCTGATAAATATATAGCTGTTTTTGCTTATCTGTTTTACAGAATATTTGCTGTCTGATTAACAAAAATATGTTTTGCATATAAAAAAGGAAGCAATAATTTTATCATTAAAGAGTTATTAGGAATAAACTAGATTATTACTCTAAAATGGTATAATAAAATAAATGGCTTAATTAACAGAAAGCTTTTTAGTTATATTAAATCATCCTTATTTTCTCCTCTACATGCTTTGTTTCTTTTCTCCTTTGTGTGTGTGTATTATAAGTTCTACTTTCCACGTAAAGTTTTGGTGTGACTACATGTTTTTGCTTCCACTATTACTGATATAATTAACTCTAAACATTTGCTTCATTAATACCTTGTGAAGACTTTTTAAAAGTGATTCTTTTGATTTCTGTTTTCTTCTTTAATTTGGTTACACTCTCTGCATCTGGTCTATTGGCTTCCATGTTGCCATTGATCTTTCTTTAATTATCCAGAGGACAAAAGATCATCTTCAATAAAGAAAGAGAAAGTAATGAAGGCGGAGGAAATTAATCCCTCCTCTTTTCATTGAATATTTGTCTGATCTTTGCCAGGTACTTTATTATTTTTTTCTTTAGTAGCAGCTTAATGTTGTTCCAAAAGATTTTTTTTTTTTTTAACATTGGCCTCTTCTCCTTGCTTTTAATTGTCTGTAATACTTCTTAATTTTAATGGAAAAAAATCTAACCTAAGATTTTGATTGATTTTTTTCTCCATTTATCAACAATTTGCTATTTTTACCTATATCTGCACTTACTCTCATGTGGCCCTCTGGTCCTAAGGTATGGTTTCCTATCATTTTTCTCATATCATTCTCCGTTAAAATGTTTCATTTTAAAAGGATTTGTAATATTGACATCATTGGGTAGTTGTAAGGGTTAAATAAACAGCCAAATCCATAGTGGACTTCAATAAATATTATTTCTCTTTTGCTCCCATTTCTCCTATAAAATTCTAGGAAATTACTTCGAAAATTATTTCCTGCATTCAATAAAGTTTATCATCTATTTAAACTATGATTAAATTATTTATTTTATACCACCACTGTATGATGTTAATTTTTTTTTTAAGTTTTATGTATTTATTTGAGAGACAGAGAGAGAGCACATGCGGGGAAGGGGCAGGAACAGAGGGACAGGGAGAGAGAATCTCAAGCTGACTCCATGCTGAGCACAGCCCGATGCAGGGCTCAATCTCAGGACCCTGAGATCATGACCTGAGCAGAAATCAAAAGTCCGATAATGAACTGAGCTACCCAGGCACCCCTGTATGATGTTTCTTGATAGCCACATTTTTCATAATTGCTCCTGCTTCATTCCTTCCTTCCTTCCTTCCTCCCTCCCTCCCTTCCTCCCTCTTTCTTTCTCTCTTTCTTAAGCATACTCTCCGAGATTCTATGAAATCCTGTGCTGCTTAAGGTTTGATTTTGAGTATTTGACAAACCAAATAATTATTCATAAATATTTTTATTTCCTACTTCTGTATGCTGAATTTTTCTTCAGTTATGTTGAAACTTGGATAAATAGAAGTCTTTCAGATTTTTTTAATGCAAAAAACTGCTATTGGATGAGACTTGAACTGATCTTTCAACCCTGCTATTGTGTGCTACTGACTGACTCACCACAGAATGTGGAACTCTGCAGAAGGTTCTGTTTCATGAGTTTATTTCATATTCTTAGCACCACAGTGCACATAATATTTGCTTGAATATGTTATCTCATCCATATTCAAATGTAATATCACAATAGCTAGTAATTCCTGATAGAAATGATACTAAGTAGTAAAATATGGTCCATTAGCTGTGTTCCAAATATATAAATATAAATATATGTATATATATTTATGTAGCAATCTTAATAATAATATAAATTATGTTAAGGATGTGTAGCAGCAGAGGCTCTGCCCTTCTGCACAGATGAATTTTCCTCAGAGGACGCTGATTAGTTCATTTTTCCTAATGAAGCTTTCATTTAGGCCGGAGTTACTCCTTGCTTCCATTCTGCTCCCTTTTCTTTCAAGAGCAAAAGCTGTTATCTGCCTTTTTTGAAAGATAGAGCAATTTTGCTTAGATTAAAGAGAAATTCTGAATCTTTTCAATCTGGCCTGAGAGAAAAGTACGTGAGGATTTAGTCAATATGGGAAAATGAAGTGATTCTCAAGCAATTGTATGGTAATTTTTCTAGAATCATATAATTTTAAGGAGGGAAGGACTAATGATCATCTAGACCTTTTTATTTCACACATAAAAAAAGATGAGACAAAAAGGGCATAAGTAACTGATCTAAGATGGTGAAACAGAAGTGTTTGGGCCTGGCTAAATGATTTAGTCCCCAGTTGTCTTATTTGTCCCATACTATCCAAAGAAGAGTCATTTCCCTCCACATATACAGCTTGTAGAGAAGCTTTGTAAGTTGTGTATAAACACTAAGATTCAGAAACCAGCACGAGGAGCGTGAACCTGGCAATATACCTGAAGGCAAGATGTCAGCAATTATTCAAAAGTGTTAGCACAGACTAGAAGTCAAGCCATGCTACCTTTGTTTCAAGCTAAAGAGCTTCTGAGAAACTTAGTTAGCAGTAGCTTTGTAGACTCTATGAGTTATTCCAAAGTTTTGGGCATTTTTCTTTTTCTTTGAGGTATGTGTGTAAATTAGCATGTTAAATAGGATAGCTTTGTTTAAAACTTACGTGATTTTTTTTTTTCTCAATTTTTAAAGCAATGTAACTAATGTTTTCCTACCACTAAAGTCATTTCTCTTTCCTCATAAATTGGAATTTAATCTTTCTAAAACACTACTTTCATTATACCACTCTTTTTCTTTTAAAAGTCAGAAACTCCGCATTACACACAACAGAACAAAAATTTCCCCAGGCCACACCAGCCTACGGAAGCAAATGAGATCACATTAACATTAATAACTAGAATCTCACTGCCTCCTGCCCTCACATGAATTGCATGAGACCCCAGCCCCTTGCAAAGCACATACCCCACCCAAGTGTTTCCGGGAGTCCCCAGAGGGTGTTTCACTCTTGCTCTAAACAAGTCACCCCCATTGGGCATGGTTGGTACCCTGCCTGCATTTATAGTTCTCCCATTCGGCTACTCTTAGTCCTCAAGCCCGCAGGCAGGTCAAGCTCACAGTTCCTTTGGGCACCACAAGAAGCCAGATGCTGTGACTGCAACCACAGTGCCATTCTCAAATTATCTCTGCTCCATCATCTCTGCCCTATCACTTTTATCTCCTGCTGGGGTCACTGCTGCTCTGAAGGGCATGGACATTTCTGCAATGCCACCATTACTCTGTTGGGCACTGGCCTTTTCTGGGCACCGCCTCCAAAGCCCTATAGCTGCCAGCAGCCCAAGGCTGTGCCGGGGTCTACAGTGAAGAGCAACACCTGCTACAGCCCTGGATGGGCTATTAGCAATATTGTCTCCTCCCCAGTGGTGTACAAAGTTTTCTTTCTTTCTTTTTCAGTTTATTTATTTATTGAGGGTAGGTGAGAAAGATAAAAGAAGAAAAAAAAGTTCTGCTTTCTGTTAGTGAAAGTGCTGCTTCTCATGGTACTGGCCAATGAGTTCCTTGACATTGGCTCCGGGAAGTGGCACCCATGGGGTGTTCCCGTGCTGCCTGTGACAGCTAAGGCTCTCCTGCTGGTCAGGCTCACAAAACAAGTTGAATTCTCTGAGAAAGAAGCTCAGGTTTCCATACCAACACCCAACACCCATGTCTGAATCTCACCTGGATCCTTACTACAGAATAAATCCACGTATTTGCCCAGATCCACAGTTTTGCTCAATTCTACCTGTTCAAAACCAGCGTCTCCTAATCCCTTTTTGCTTCCCTGGTAATCCTCACTGTGGAGGTCAGGTTTTGAGTCATCCCCCAGTCTCTGTTTTTGTCTGCATCAAATTTACCAACTGGTGCAACACCTCCATAGTCTCAAAGACAAATGCGCTCACATCAAGGCCTGTAGAGAAATTTCTTAGGAAATCTGGTGTAGGCAGGTCAGCTGCACAATCCCCACAGATTGTCTCCCCACCTCTCTCCTCCTCTCGCCTCTGGGTCTCTTCTTTCTCACCCTCCTCCTTTTGGCCTTGGTCTCCCAGACTTCTGACTCTTTACCTAAAAAGTTGTTTTCAGGCTTCTCACAGCTCATTCCTTTCTTATGCAGAGCAATTTAGCTCACTTCTAATTTTTTACGCTCAATTGTATGTATCTTCTATTCACCATGTGCTCAGTGTGACAGACACTTCTTAGAGGGTGGTGTCCTACCTCACTTTGCACTCAGAAAAGCGTTTGACACTCTGCTACACAAGCCTTGAGTAAATAAATGTAGAGATGCAAATGAAATTTGGGGGGGGGCACCTGACCTAATTTATTAGTGTCTTGAATCAACCTACTTCCTGTTCTCGTAGTGGGTGTGATCAGACTCTACACCAAGGCCCTTTCTGGGATCCTGCTGTATTAGTCTGGGTGGGCTACCATAGCAAAGTACCACAGGCTGGGTGGCTTAAACAACAGAAATTTATTTTCTCATAGTTCTGGAAGCTAGAAGTCCAAGATCCAGGTATCAACGGAGTTATTTCTTCCAGGCCTCTCTTTTTGGTTTGTAGACGGCTGCCTTCTCCCTGTGTCTTCGCATGGTCTTTCCTGTGTGTCTTTGTTCTAATCTCCCCTTCTTATAAAGCCATCAGTCAAATTGGATTAAAGCCCACCCTAATGACCTCACTTTAACTTAATTTACCTCTTTAAAGACCAAAACTCTAAATATAGTCACATTTTGGTGACTGAAGTACTGGGCGTTAAGACTTCAATGTATAAATTTGTGGGGTTAAGGAGACACAATTCCAGCCCATAACACCTGCTTCCCTGCGTGGCCTGGTTGTTTAGATATTTTATGCCCTCCCCTCAGGGCACCTTTTCTCCTTACTACACCCCAGCCCAGGCAAGGAATTTAGGACTGGTGATTCTTTGGGGCACTGGAGAAAGAGTGGCCATCATTCATCCCCACCTCTCTGACAAATTCACTGGGTAAGGATTTTCATCAGGAAGACACTCTACTCATTTTCATCTAACCACTTGAGTTTTTGTCCTGCAAGGAAGGGAATTAAGGAATTTGCCAATTCTGTCATTTTCCCATTGGCCTAAATTAGCTAGTTCTGTTGGTCCCTCAGCTCATTTTCCATCAAGGATGGTCCCCCGGAAGAGATTCCCCATCAGCAAATACTCTTAAGATACTAATTTTGGCCATATTAATTAGAAAGGGGGATGTTTCTAAGATACAGACTTTTGAGGAATCCTTTAACTGTTCTATTACATCTTATTTTTCAACCATACATTATAGATAGTCCAACTATGTATAGTTCACCTGTTTAGTATTTTTGCTCATTCCCTCACCTAGAATGTTTTCCCACTCTGCGTTCTTATCTCATACCTACTGATCATTTAAGGCTCAGGTGTTCTCTTTGAAGTGAACTCTAGTCTTTCTTTTGCATTTCCAACAGTAGCTATTAGTTACACATTTAAATGACATTACATAACAGTTACTATAGCACCCCTTCATTTTTGAATTTTAATTGTTTATATGCTATAATAGCCTCTTCTAATGTTTTTTATTATTGACCCAGTATGTAGTTTAAAGCATTAAGCCATGGCAGTTATTTTTCTTTTTGACAAAATTAAATTTTATCTCATAATTTAGCTGTATTTTTTTATTTTTAAAACAATTCCCTTAAAGTCAGTGGAAGTACATCTCTGAAATCCTTAAAGCATCAGCTGAACACCTTATTCAATATTTGCAGTCATTAGTATTTGTTGACGGGCAATCTTTGGAAAATAGATTCTGAAAAGAAAAAGAGGATGTATTCAAGCTAACTATCTAATAATATTAATAACAATCCATTAATAGGTATTGGGTACTTACTATGTCCCAGGCATCATAGTAGACGTTGGGATGTAAAGATTATTAGTCAGAAAGATTCTATCAAGCAAGTAAGAGATCAAGACCAACCATGACTTATCCAGAGTAGAGAATGAAAGTCTTATATGAGAAAAAAAAAAAAGGAAGAAAGTAGGAATTTAGAACCTGTTCTATTAAAACAGTATAAAATAATTTAAAATAATGTGATAGTGAGAGTAAGAAGGGAAATTTTGTAACACAGATTCTCTCATGATTCTCCAGTGATGAGTCCAGATTGCAGACGGCTGGTATAACTGCTTCTCAGGAAGAAAATGACACCCTGTCTCTAGATACATCCTCCCCACAGAACACTATACGCTCTTACTCTTATAGGCTCTCATAACTCTGTGTTCCACTTGGTGCCCTGTCCCATGTCCATATTATTGCCAGCCTTGCACATGGCAGGTATTTCATGCTCAGTAGAAGGACCTCTCAGTCCTCCGAACTTTGTGATAGAGCTTTTAGACTTTGTGGTATTTTACCATATCTCTTTTGAAAGCGTAACTGGTGCAGCCTATAGAGAGATGATATAGGATGCTAGGCCTGCTTTCTGGGATGCCTTTCTCCAAGGGACTACAGATCTTTTACAAATGTGAATGAAAAAAATAAACATTAATCCTTACAATACTAGGAAATAACTAATAATTGAAATAGGATAAGATCTTCTCTAAGGGCTCTGTGCAACTTAGAGAATCATAAAATAGAGTCAACAGTAAAAGCAAACACCCTGAAATGTTCTAAGGTGGCTAGGTGATGAAGAGACAAAAAAAAAAAAAAAAAAAAGTAAAAGAGGAAGCATGTGTTAGAAAGAATAAAGACATCCTTTGTTAAATTGTTCGAATTCTTGAAAGCCTTAAAATTCCCTGATAGTCTATAAGTGCATACAAGCATTTAACATCTGAGAATAGTTCTTGACAGATTTTTTTTACAGATTTAACAATTAACTGAGAAGTTCATGAAAATTTTGAGATCATAGCATTAAGTATCTGCCAAAGGAGGAATCCTAAAATTGTTCATCATAAGCCAGTTTACTCAAAATAAAGTTTATGCTTTATTTTTTATTTATGCTTCATATCTGTACCTTTATTATTCAAATTTGGATAATCTGCAGTTCAGATCTTGCTCCATTTGGACGAGGACTTACGAAGGCAAAACCTCTGCTGTTTCTCATTCTCTGGAGGAAAGGATCTTGAACAAAATAATTCCAAACATGTGAGCAATCTAATTATCGCTGAAGACGGGAACAACAGTGCCACTGTTTAGGGTGTGGTTTTATCTCCTTTCCCTTGTCTGGATGTGTCATCAATTTGGACACAATCTTAGAGAACTATCATTACATGCAAGGTTGAAATAATAAGAGGCAATATTCCCTGAGTATTATTATGTCAGGCATCAGACGCTATCATTTTTATAGGTGCTTTTAAAAATTATAAATTTATGATGTAGATATTGTCTAATTTCACAGTGAGAGGAAAAGGGTGTTTAGGGAGGGTATGTAAATTGACCAAGGTAACACAGACAAAGATAATATATTTGGGGTTGGCTGTTCCAAAATGGTATGCTTAACAACTGTACCATCCCTGACATACGTTCTGTAGCCACTGCTGGATTGTTTCAGCAATACGAAGCTGTTGCTGAGTAAGATACCAGATGTGATAGCAATAATAAATCTTAGGGTCTTCCTTCTCATATTAATTATGTATCTTTTTTGTTGTTTACTTATGTTCCTTACCAGACCTGTGGAATTATAAAGAGTAATCTTTCACAAAATGAGCTTTACATATATAAAAAGATAATACCAATTTCATAAAACTATGTTTTGATTTTTTTTCTATAATCATCCTCAACTTTTTAAATTATCGTTCTATGGCAAAATTCCAGGCCTAACAAAATCATATTTTACCTATTTTTAACATGTTCTGGTCCATTAAAATCTTCCATCTACAAGCTGTCCAGATATGAACACAACCTTAAGACAAGATCTGGACTGAAATTAACTGAAATTAATGTCTCCCTCAATATGGGGCTCCATTATTAATTAATGAAGTTGAAGACTGTAATTGCTTTTTTGGTAGCCATGAGAATGATGATTCTTTTGAATATGTTGGTTACCAAACATTACAGTTATTTTTGTTTTTAAAGTAAGCTCTATGCCTGGATGCGAGGGCGATCTGGCTGTGACATCTGTCACCCCATTGATCGCCAGGGTTGATTCAGCTGATCTGGCTGGCTAGGCGGGTGTCCCCTTCCTCCCTCACCGCTCCATGTGCGTCCCTCCTGAAGCTGCGCGCTCGGTCGAAGAGGACGACCTTCCCCGATAGAGGAGAGGACCGTTCTTCGGTCAAGGGTATACAAGTAGCTGCGCTCCCCTGCTAGAACCTCCAAACAAGCTCTCATAAAGTAAGCTCTATGCCCAGTGTGGGGCTTGAACTCATGATCCCAAGATCAAGTGTGGCATGCTCTACCCACTGGAGCAGCCAGGCACCCCCTAAAGCATCACATACTTGTTAGACTTCCTCCACTCGTAGTATTTTGACTCCCAAGGTAAATTATTACTTTTAGCTCCAAATTTATCATGTTCTTTCAATCTTTTGAGAACTTTCAAAACCTTGATTCTGCCATCCAACATATTAATGATGGTGTCTGACTTTGTGCCATTCATATAGCTATACAATTCTTCTATATCTTCAAGTTGTCAATAAAAGTATTACTTGAGATAGGATTAAAATAATAAAAGGAATTAAAACAACAATTAATCTCATTATAGGTAATACCAAGTGTTTTTTAAGTTGCAAGCACTATGCTAAAGTAGTGTGTATGCATTATTTCATTTGATCCTCAAAACATCTCTATGTAGTAGGTTTTATTATTTTTTATTTTTTTAATTGAGGTGAAATCCACATAACATACAATTAACCATTTCAGAGTGTACAATTCAGTGGCATTTAATGCGTTCACAATGTTGTGCAACCACCACTTCTCTCAAGTTTCCAAACTTTTTCATTGTCTCAGAGGAACACCCTATATCCTCAAAGTAATTGTTCCCCAACCTCCCTACCTCTGTCCTCTGGCAACCACTAATATGTTTTCTGTCTCTATGAATTTGCCTGTTCTGGACACTTCATATAAATGGAATTACAGTATTTATTTTTTTGTATCTGACTTCTTTCATTTAGCCTAATTTTTTTGAGATTCATTCAAGATGTAGCATGTTTCATTTCTTTTCTATGGCTAGATAATATTCCCGCACATGCATATTTCTTTATACATTTACATATACTCATTGAGGGGTATTTGGGTTGGTGGATGTGTTTACCTATTATGAATGATGCTGCTATAAATATTCCAGTACAAAATGTTTCATGAACATATGTTTTCGTTTGTCTTGGATATAAACCAAGGAATAGAATTGTTGAGTCATATGGTGATTTTATGTTTAACACTTTGAGGAACTGATAAACTATTTTCCACAATGGCTACCCCATTTTACAATCCCAACAGCAATGTGTCAAGGTTCCCATTTCTCCACATCTTTGTCAGCACTTATATTCTCTGTTTCTGATTATAGCCTTCCTAGTGAGTGTGAAATGGTTTCTCATTGTGGCTTTGCTTTGCATTTTATTAGTGACTAATGAAGTTGAACATATTTTCATGTGCTTTTGGCCACATCTTTGGAATGTCTAGTCAAGTCCATTTCCCATTTTTTATTAACTTGTCTTTTTGTTTTTGCATTGTATTTTTTATGTATTCTAGATATTCAATCTTTATCTGATATGGAATTTGCAAATATTTTCTCCCATTATTTGAATTGTCTTTTCATTTTCTTGATAATGTCATTTGATGCTCAAAAGTTTTTAATTTTCATGAAGTCCATTTGTCTATTTTTTTTCTTTTGTTTGTATTTTTGGTGTCCAACCTAAGAATCTATGTCAAATCTGAGGTCATGAAAGTATACCCCCAATGTTTTAGTCTAATAGCTTTATAATTTTAACTCATATTTAGGTAATTGATCTATTTTAAGTTAATTTTTATATATAGATTGAGGAAGAAGTCCAACATCGTTCTTTGCCAGGTCGTTATCCAGTTGTTCTAGCACTATTTGTTGAAGGGATTACACTTTCCAAATAGAATGTTCTTGACATTTTGTCAAAATTTATTGACCATAGATATGGGATTTATTTCTGGACTCTCAATTCTATCCTATTTGTTTATATGTTTATCCTTATTCCAGTATCATCCTCTTTAATTACTGCAGCTTTGTAGTAAGTTTTAAAATAAAAATATTTTGAGTTCTCCAACTTTTTCTTTTTCAATATTGTTTTTAGTGACTTAGAACCCCTTCAAATTTGGTATGATTTTAATGATAGGTTTTTCCATTTCTACAGAAAAGGCAATTACAGTTTTGATAGAGATTGTATTGAATCAGTAGATTACTTTGGTAAGTATTGCCAGTTTAACAATTTTAATCTATCAACATGTGATGACTTCATATTTAATTAGGTCTTCCTTAATTTCAGCATTTTTCTTTTTTTGTAATTTTCAGTGTACAAATCTTTAACTTCTTTGTTAAATTTATTCCTAGATATTTTATTTTATATTTTTTATATTTTATAATTTTAATTTTTAAAAATATTTTATTTATTTATTTGACAGAAAGCATGCACAAGCAGGGGGAGCAACAGCCTGAAAGAGAGGGAGAAGCAGTCTCCTCACTGAGCAGAGAGCCCAGTGATGTGGGGCTTGATCCCAGGACCCTGGGATCATGACCTGAGCCAAAGGCAGCCACTTAACCACCTGAGCCACCCAGGTGCCCCTAAATATTTTATTATTTTGGATGATTTTGTAGATGGAATTGTTCCCTTGATTTTAGATTATTCATTGACAGTATATAAAAACACACCTTATTTTACATATTGACCTTGAACTTTGATTAGCTCTAATAGTATTTTTGTGATTCTTGGATATTCTATGTATAGAATCGTGTCATCTGCAAATAGAGATAGCTTTACTTTTTCCTTTCCAATTTGGATACCTTATTTCTTTTTCTTGCCTATGTGCTCTGGCTAGGTATTCCATTACAATGTTGAATAGCAGTGGCAAAAGTGGGCATCCTTGTCTTGTCTCTGATCTTAGGCGTAAAGCTTTCAGTCTTTCACCACTGAATATATGATATTAGCTATAGGTTTTTCATCAATGTCTTACATCTTAGGAAATTCCTTGTACATGACTATTTTTATCATGAAAGGGTATTGAAATTTCTCAAATATTTTCTGCATCAATTGGGATATTTATGTGGGTTTTGTTTCCCTTCCTTCTAAGTATATGGTCTACTAAATTAATTTATTTTCTTATGTTGAGCCATTCATGGGATAAATTCCACTTGGTCATGGTGTATAATCTTTTTAATTTGCTGTTGGATTTGGTTTGCAAGTATTCTGTTGAGGATTTTTGCATCAATATTCATAAGAGATGTTGCTCTGTGGTTTTCTTCTCTGGTGGTATCTTTGTCTTTTGTATCAGGGTAATACTGTCCTCATAGAATGTACTAGGAGGTATTCTCTCTTCTTCTTCTCCCCCCACCTTTTTTTTCTTCTTCTTCTGTTTAGAAGAATTTGAGGAGAACTGGTGTTCATTCTTCTTTAAGTGTTTGGTAGAATTCACCAGTGAAGTCATCTGGTCTTGAACTTTTCTTTTTTGGGAGGTTTTTGATTACTGCATCAATCTCTGTATCTGTTTTATGTCTGTTAAGATTTTCTATTTCATCTTGAGTCAGTTTGGTAATTGGCATGTGTCCAGGAATTTGTCTGTTTTATCTAGATTATTAAATTTGTTTGTGCATAATTGTTCATTTACTCTAATACCCTTTTAATTTCCGTAAGATAAGTAATAAAGTCTCCAGTTACATTTCTGATTTTAGTTAATTGCATCTTTTTTCTTTTTTTAAAGTCTAGGTAAAGGGTTGTAATTTTGTTGACTTTCAAAGACCCAACTTTTGGCTTTGTTGATTGTCTTTATTAATCACCTTTGGAATGCTGGTGGTAACATTATATCTTCTTCCAAAAAAAAAAAAAAGGTAAACTCAGGAGGAGTTTTGGACAGTTGTTATATAAATTAATTTAACATTTGGAGAATATCAATTTTGCCACTGTAGAGACAGAGTCAGTTACTTTAATAACTTTAGTTAACTTTAAAAAGTGAAGTAATGTCTTTCTTCTATTGAAGTACTTATCAACTTCTCTACAACAATATCAATAGGTTAAAAGATAGTAAAAAATGTTAATGAAACAGATATTGTAATTATATGTACATTGTTATTAAGGAAAGGCCTCATGGTCTAATGGTGTCAGAGAAATATAAAAATCGTAGATTTTACCAGCTCTCTTTAGTGGGTCAGCCAAAATGATATTCTTCTCTTGGATTCTATAACTTTGCCAGAGGTAGATAAAACTGTTCTAAATAAATACAAACCTTATGAAACACAAGGGAAAAAAAAGACACTAAAATACTTGAAAAGGGACATAAACAAAATCCAAGCCAGCTGGTAAAGTAAAATGGAAAGTCTACTAATGCAGATTCCTTGATTTTCTTTTAAATTGTAGTTCTGTTTTGCTGCTTTCAGTCTGTGGTTGTTGAATGCCCTTCAACTGTCAATCTGAAATGGAGATTTGTAATCCAACAAACTACCTCCCAAATTACCATAAACACAAATCAAATAAGAATCAAAACTTTTTGGAAACTCAGAGAAAAAGTGAAGAATGATGTTAAAATACATACTTTTCATTTCCATCAAACTCTGTTTTCCTGATTCCCACTGGAATAAAAATGTTGAAATCCTGAAAGAAAGTGTTCATGTGACACATTATCCACAAAACTCAGCAAACCAAATACAACTTTGTAAGATGCCAAAATCATAAGTGCTGTTAAATTACTCCCAGACTCTATTTTTTTATGGCAAAATGCAACTGGTTTTAAGTACTGCTCATTGTTTACAATTTCACAAACTTTTTGAAGTTAAGTATTTCTAATTTAAGCTTACTAAAGTGTAATAAGCATGTTATTTCAAAAGAAATGCCAGAACACCAGAGATATCTATGTTGTTTTTCTTCCTGTATCATGTCTATGCAATTTTTGGCCTCTAACCCATTATTATATCCAGTAAAACAAGATAAAACAACAAATAATGCATTTAAAATGGAGAGACTTTAAGGAGCGCCTGGGTGGTTCATTTGGTTAAGTGTCTGACTTGAATTTGTCTCAGGTCATGATCTCTGGGTGGTGGGATCAAGCCCCGTGTCTGGCTCCACACTCAATAGGGAGTCTGCTTGGGATTCTCTCTCTCCCTCTCTCTCTGCCCCTCACCCTGTTCTCTCTCTCAAATAAATAAATAAATAAATAAATAAATAAATAAATAAATCTTTACAAAAATATAGAGAGACTTTAAAAAACATTTCAAGAAAGAAGTTTTAGAGTAGGAAGGAGCCTCACTAAGTCAAATTTATTCATTTTATAGGTAAGAACACTGAAGTATCAAAAGGTCAAGACTTGGTGAAATCAGCTAAATTGTTAATGGCATAGTCAGGGAAAGAAGTGAATTTCCCATCACCCAAATCAAGGCAATTTCTACTACCCTTAATTGATATTACTGATTTTCATTTCATGGCTCATAAAATCTAGAGTATTTCTAGTTAATAATTTATTCTATTGCCCTTTTTTTGCCTATAGATTATTTTACTGGTAATGTGAGTAATTTCCATTAATGAAGCTGATATCAACATTCACAGCGTTTAAATCTGCATTTTTAACTTAAGGCTAATTAATTCTGTTTAAATTTATATTACTATTTTCCGTAAAATTCACTTATGTATTGATCTTTAGTAGGATTTGACGATGATCAAGTTCATTATTTAATACTTACGTTCCAACCAATTCCAAAAAGGATATAAGAAAATGGATGACATCAAAGCAGCTATCATAGAATGGTAGACCAATAAAGCATAAGAAAGAATGGAAAGCCAAGTAGTAAAGACAGAAGAGAGATATGATTATGCCAGAAAAACTAATGTATTCTAGGCTTTCCCAACAAAATTTCAATTTGAGCTTCCTGAGAACCAAGGAGAAAGGAGGAACACAATGGTTTATAGAACTCTCACATGACAAAAAGAGACTGTCTCCCCTTTAATTTTATCTCAGAAAACTCAGATCTAAAACACACATGATATATCACTATTTTAATGATTTTACTTTTTTCTTTTGTCTGTTTTCTAAGCATGAGCATCCTAAGCAAAATTAATCATGTGAATTTTAAGTAACAGATAATGAATAGCATAAGACATAGGATCTTTTTTAAAAAATATTTTATTTATTTATTTGACAGAGAGACACAGAGAGAGAGGTAACACAAGCAGGGGGAGTAGGAGAGGGAGAAGCAGGCTTCCCACTGAGCAGGGAGCCCGATGCGGGGCTCGATCCGAGGACCTGGGATCATGACCTGAGCCAAAGGCAGACGCTTAACGACTGAGCCACCCAGACTGCCTTAGGATCTTTTTTCTTAGTCATTTCATTGTTTGTTTTTATTTTAATAACTAATGCAGATGTTTTGCTCATGACTTTCCTACTTAGGTCCTATATTAAAGGTGTGACATAATTTAAAATTAAATAATTATTGTATAATCCTGTAGAGGCAATTTTGTGCAAAGCCGTGCTAACAGGAAGTGAGTTTGCAGCTTTCTGATCCTATACAAAAATGATTAGAATGTAGATAGCAAAGAATTATATTTATAAATTTAGATATAAAAACATAAGTGTAAAAATATGCTTAAAGTTATTCTATGAACAAAAGGTATTTTTCTGTTTAAACATGTACAAACTTTTGTTTGATCTTTAAAAGTAGAAGGAAAATTTTTCATTGAGTTGGACTCTTGCAACTTTCTGTGTCTTAACACATTCAGTGGGGAAGATAATTTTTATAATCTTTGTACAACTCAAAAATGTTCACACAATTTTTTAAAGTTCAAAAGCAATTACAGTAGTACAACAAAGCAAAGGATTTTAAAGATATTATTTTCAAATTGTTAAGCCAAAAAGAATTTATGCTTCCAAAATTTGCATCCTCCAACAACTACCATGATGGGAATAAACCTCTTCCCTCCCCCTAAAACTTCACGTCAGTCCCTCACATGTGCTTTCTGGAATTGACTCTATTGGATGGAGCTAGAAGTTCTCATTCTTTTGCTAAACATTCTCTATTCTCTGTCCCATTTCTTTGCCCATGCCCGGAATGTAGGTGCTTCATCACTCCTGGCTCTATCAGAACTGCTCCCCTACAGGTTACCAGAGCCACAAGTATCTTTCCTGAGTCCCAACCCTACACTTGACTGTGTTACTTTCCTGTGTCCCAAATCAGTCTCCCTTGGCTCACTTGACCCTTCACTTTTCTCACTGCTCCTCTCTGTGGCTATTCATGTTTTTCTTCCCTGACACTGCTGCTTTCCTCTAATGGGAACTCACATTTCTATTCTTGATTAGCAGTTTTATTAAATTAGTCACTTTCATTATTTAGCTTTTATTTTTTATCCTGATTACTTCTAACTTTGGAACTCCGTTCATAACCCACTGCCTTTGTCTCTGTGCCTGTTCACAGATTACACAAGTCCACATAAGGGGTACTCAAATGCAATACCTCCAACAGGGAAGTTATTTCTCCCTCCAACACCAGCATTCCTTCCAAAGAGCTTTGTTTCCATCAGAGGTATCAACATAGCAATTTTTTAAACTGGAAAGCCCAGATAATGTTTTTCCTTCGTATCTTGTATAAAACTATTTTAATATTGTCATCAATTCCTTCCAAATGTATCAGAAATAAGAAAATCACACAAACCAATTTGAATGAAATCCCCACAGTTGATCACAGAACTTAGATCTTGAAAGTAATAAAGACTAGTTTACTAACTTCCATTTGACCTCTACAGTTGCTTACCTAGACTTTTATTTCATTTCATAAGGGTTCCATAAGTTCCAATAAAGGTTACTCATGCCTTCTCTCCACACAATCTCAAATCTTCATTCTACCCTAATTTTTGGTGGACAATCTCAGATACCACTTTCCGGAGAAGATTTAAAGATGGCACCTTAAAAGAAATAGTAACCCCAATTCAGGAGCCCATCAGAATTTTTCAGTCAAAGATTAGGCCTGGAATCAGACAGACTAAGTTACATTCAAATACTGTCAGTTATAGAAACTTAAACTTTTTATGCCCAAGATGAGTGCATTTTCTGTGGTATGTCTCTTGCCTGGAATGTTGTGGATTATGCCATATCTATTAGGAATGCTAGTAAGGAATAAAAAACCCATCTATAGAGGCTTAAACAAGTGCAGTTTTGTTTTTGTTACATAACAAGAAGCCTCAGATGAGCAGTTGTTGGTGCTGGTTGAGCAGCTCAATGAAGTGATGAGGACACTGTTTTCTTGGTGGCTTCAGTTGATACATCTGCATTCCAACAAAAAGAAGCAAGAAAAGGGGTCTGAGGAAGGCAATGGGCTTCCTGGGATTGTACAGCTGGACTGCTCTTAAATATCATCATTCAGAACACTCATATGAAGTTCCTCCAACTGAAACATGTCTGCCACTGGAGATTAAGTTTACCAATATTATCCATATGCTTCCTTCAGTCCAAATTATACTTTTTTTCCCAAAGCTCATCTAAAATCTCAACTCCTCCATAAAAATTTGTCCAGCTGCTGCTGACCACACACATCCCTAATTCCTGCAGGTTTCCATTTCAATTATAGCAGTCCCATGCAGTATATGACTAGTATTTCCGTGCCCTACTATTTTCCATTTAATGTTTTGTTTTCTGAAAAATGTGTGTACTGAGGGCTGAGGCTATGTTTTCCTCTTTTCTATTGACACAGAACGAACACCTTGCTAGGCACATAGTGATGTTCCATGTGATTTGGGGATTTCGATTCAGGGAAGCTCAAATCTGAAATTAGGAACCACTAATTTTAATTGTGTAGTCCTAGCAAGAGAATTTACCTTTCATGTTTGTTTTTCCCTCTATAAATGTGAAAAAAAAAAGCTCACAGGAAAAATATGAGAAATCAATATAATAAAATGTATCAAACATGCTATGTGTTTAATATGCATTATTTTCCTTCATAAATATTGATTATAGTTTATATAATCAAGTCATATAGTTTATATATAGTTTATATATATATGCTTTCTACCTAATGTGGTATGTAGAACTTACGTATTTAAAAGCCAAAATTCGAAACTTTAGAAATTAATCCCTTTAGGAGTCACTTTATTACAAAAGAAAACAACTTTATTTTCCTTAAGTTAAAATGTATTTCAATTTCATTTGGTACTTAGCTCAAGGCTATTAAATGTGTTATTTGCTGATTATATTCATTTTAGATAGATTTTAGGTAATCATATCACAGCAATCTTTAAAGATAATATCTTTTCATGTTTATAGTCTTATTTTGCTATAGTCAGACCTCAAGGGGTCTTACTGGAAGCTTTGTTTATCAAGAAAGCACACTGTTTTAGTCACAAAGTATGCTTATTTGTGGGAGAGTGATAAATAGTATCTTGTGGGGGGGTACCTAAATTACTTCCCCAAGTTTCTTCTTGGTGCTGCCTCTACTTTATAGCCCTACATCTTTTTGTTGGTGTGGCTTTTCCTTTAAGATTTATTTTTTGGAAAGTTTCTGAAAATGGCTGAGGATAATCCAAATGCATGTAAATATTATTAGAGAAAAAATTAGCAAAGGGATTTAAAGGGACTCTTTTTAAAGAAAATTAAAAGTTCCTAATATTAACTAAAATGTCAATAGTTTTCATTTAAATTACATCCTTGCAAAATAAAGAAAAATGAAAATCAATTTTAAAAGTTATATAGTTATTAAAATATACATGAAAGTGGATAAAATACTATGATAACTCTTCAAGTTTTCATTATCCAGCATCAAAAACTCAACTGATAATCTAATTTCATAAATACTGTTTTAATTATCAATTGCTGCCAAAAAAGAAAAAAAACCCACAAAACAACAGCATCCTAGTACCTTAGAACAATAAACATGTCTTGGGGTGCCAGGGTGGCTTAGATGGTTAAGTGTCTCCCTTCGGCTCGGGTCATGATCCCAGACTCCTGGGATCGAGTCCCGCATCGGGCTCCCTGCTAGGTGGGGAGCCTGCTTCTCTCTCTGCCTCTGCCTCTCTCTCTCTCTCTGACTCTCACGAATAAATAAATAAAACATTTTAAAAAGAAAAAGAATAATAAACGTGTCTTATCTTATTCTCTGTGGGTCAGAAATTTAGGAGCAACTTAGCTGGGTCATTCTGAGAGTCATTCGTGAAGTTGCAGTCAAGATGTTGGCTTGGGGGGGGTGGTGGAGCAAGATGGCAGAGGAGTAGGAGACCTGGATTTTGTCTGGTCTCAGGAATTCAGTTGGATAGGGATCAAACCATTCAGAACACCTACGAACTCAACAGGAGATCGAAGAAAAGAATAGCAACAAGTCTCTGAACAGAAAAGCGACCACTTACTGGAAGGCAGGACGTGCGGAGAAGTGAATCTGAGGTGATATTCGGGAGGATAGACGGCGGGGGAGGGGGCCCTGTCAGTCGCTTCTGGCAAGTGATAGAGCCACGGAGCACAAAATCGGAACTTTTAGAAGTCGGCTCCACTGAGGGACATCACTCCAGTGGCTAAGCAGGCGGTGGAACCCTCGCGGGACAGTGTGATCTCAGGACCCTCAGGGTCCCAGAAAGACCGGGGGTGCCTGAGTGCAGCAGAGCTCCCAGGTATCAGAGCGGGGAAGCCGGCTGCAGAGACGGAGCCGAGGCACGGGCTCTCAGCTCGGGGTTGCCATAAACTGTGATCCGCGGCCTAGTTGGGCCACTGCTCCTCCAGCAGGGACCCAATGAGGGGCAGAGCCGGGGAGACTCCCCTTCTGCCCCTGGGAGGAGCGGCGTGGGAGCGCACAGCAGAGAACTGCTGGGTTTGGAGCCTCCACACCGAGTCAGGTGCCAGAGCTAGAAACGCTCGGTCACAGGCCGGGTGAGCACGGAGTGCGGCCAAAGACCGGGGAGATGGGAGTGACTGACTGCTTTTCTCTGGGGGTACACTGAGGAGTGGGGCCCCGAGTTCTCGGCTCCTCCAGGCAGAGATTGGGAAGCCGCCATTTTCACTCTCGTCCTCCAAAGCTGTACCGAGAGCTTGCAGGGAACAAAAGCTCCCGAGAGCAAACCCGAGCAGATTGCTTAGCCCGGACGACAAGGGCGGGGCAATTCTGCCTCCAGCAAAGACATTTGGGAACCACGGCAACAGGCCCCTCCCCCAGAAGATCAGCACAAACAGCCAGCCAAGACCAAGTTTACCAATCAATGAGAATGGCAGAACTCCAGTGCTAGGGGAATACTGCACATAGAATTCATGGCTCTTTTACCATGATTCATTAGTCTTTCAAAGTTAATTTTTTTAACTGTTTTTTTTTTTTTTGAATTTTTCTTTTTCCCTATTTCAACCAACATCTTATCAATTCCTTTTTAAAAAAAAAAACATTTTTTTCATTTTATAGTCATATTCTATCCCTTCATAGTAGTTACCCTTATTTTGGCATATATATATATATAAGTTGTTCTCTCTTTAAAATTTCGAGATACAGTTTCTTCTTACAGATCAAAATATACCTTAGATCACTAGTGTATGGCTTTGTTCTAGTCTCCTGCCTGATCACATTCTCTCCCTTTTTTTTTCTTTTTTTTTAATATTCTCCTTTTTTTTCAAACAACTTCTTATCTTATCAATTCCCTTTATAAAATCTTTTGTAATTTTCATCTTTACAGTCATATTCCATCCCTTCATTGTATCAACCCTTATTTTGTACATATATGTCTTTCTTTCTTTAAAATTTTACAAGGCACTTTCTTCTAACAGACCAAAATACACCCAAATTCTAGTGTATGGTACTGATCTATGCACTAGCCTGATCGTATTTGATCATATTCTGTTTTTTTTTGTTTTGTTTTGTTCTGTTTTTGTTTGTTTTTATCTTTCTCTTTCTCTTTCTCTTTTTCTTTTTCTTTCTTTTTTCTTTCTTTCTCTTTCTTTTCCCCTAGTTTCATGTCTTTTCTGATTAGTTTAGAGTATATTTTCTGGGGATGTTGTTAACCTGATAGCATTTTATTCTCCCATTCATCTATTATCCCCTGGACAAAATGAAAGATGAAAAAAATCACCTCAGCAAAAAGAACAAGAGGTAGTACCATCTGCCAGGGACCTACTCAGTATGGACATTAGTACAATGTCAGACCTAGAGTTCAAAATCATGATTTTAAAGATACTAGCTGGGCTTGAAAAAAAGCATGGAAGTTATTAGAGAAACCCTTCCTGGAGAAAGAAAAGAACTAAAATCTAACCAAGTCAAAATCAAAAAGGCTATTAATGAGGTGCAATAAAAAATGGGGGCACTAACTGCTAGGAAAATGAGGCAGAAGAGAGAATCAGCGATATAGAAGACGAAATGGTGGAAAATAAAGAAGCTGAAAAAAAGAGAGATACACAACTACTGGATCATGAGGGCAGAATTCGAGAGATAAGCAATGCGATAAGACGAAACAACATTAGAATAATTGGGATCCCAGAAGAAGAGGAAAGAGAGAGAGGGGCAGAAGGTATATTGGAGCAAATTATAGCAGAGAACTTCCCTGCTGTGGGGAAGGAAACAGGCATCAAAATCCAGGAGGCACAGAGAACCCATCTCAAAATCAATAAAAATAGGTCAACACTCTGACATCTAATAGGAAAACTTATGAGTCTCAGAGACGAAGAGAAAATCTTGAAAGTAGCTCGGGAGAAGAGATATGTAACCTATAATGGTAGAAATATTAGATTGGCAACAGACCTATCCACAGAGACCTGGCAGGCCAGAAAGGACTGGCATGATATCTTCAGAGCACTAAACAAGAACAATATGCAGCCAAAAGTACTATACCCAGCTAGGCTGTCATTGAAAATAGAAAGAGAAATAAAAAGCTTCCAGGACAAACAAAAACTAAAGGAATTTGCAAACACGAAACCAGCCCTACAAGAAATATTGAAAGGGGTCCTCTAAGCAAAGAGAGAGCCTAAAAGCAACAGAGACCAGAAAGGAACACAGACAATATACAGTCACATTCACCTTACAAGCAATACAATGGCACTAAATTCCTATCTTTCAATAGTTACCCTGAATGTAAATGGGCTAAATGCCCCAATTAAAAGACACAAGCTATCAGATTGGATTAAAAAACAAGACCCATCGATATGCTGTCAGCAAGGGACTCATTTCAGACCCAAAGAAACCCCCAGATTGAAAGTGAGGGGGTGGAAAACCATTTACCATGCTAATGGACACCAAAAGAAAGCTGGGGTGGCAATTCTTATATCAGACAAATCAGATTTTAAACCAAAGACTGTAATAAGAGATGAGGAAGGACACTATATCCTACTTAAAGGGTCTATCCAACAAGAAGATCTAACAATTGTAAATATCTATGCCCCTAACATGAGAGCAGCCAATTATATAAGGCAATTAATAACAAAAACAAAGAAACATATTGACAATAATACAATAAGAGTGGGGGACTTTAACACCCCCCTGACTGAAATGGACAGATCATCTAAGCAAAAGATCAACAAGGAAATACGGACTTTAAATGACACACTGGACCAAATGGACTTCACAGACATATTCAGAACATTCCATCCCAAAGCAACGGAATACACATTCTTCTCTAGTGCCCATGGAACATTCTCCAGAATAGATCACATCCTAGGTCACAAATCAGGTCTCAACCAGTACCAAAAGATTGGGATTATTCCCTGTATATTTTCAGACCACAATGCTTTGAAACTAGAACTCAATCACACGAGGAAAGTCTGAAAGAACCCAAATACGTAGAGGGTAAAGAGCATCCTACTAAAGAATGAATGGGTCAACCAAGAAAATAAAGAAGAATTAAAAAAATTCATGGAAACCAATGAAAATGAAAACACAACTGTTCAAAATCTTTGGGATACAGCAAAGGCAGTCCTAAGAGGAAAGTACATAGCAATTCAAGCCTTTTTCAACAAACAAGAAAGGTCTCAAATACACAACCTAACCCTCCACCGAAAGAAGCTAGAGAAAAAACAGCAAATAAAGCCTAAACCCAGGAGGAGAAGAGAAATAATAAAGATCAGAGCAGAAATCAATGAAATAGAAACCAAAAAACAGTAGAACAGATCAAGGAAACTAGGAGCTGATTCTTTGAAAGAATTAGCAAGATTGATAAACCCCTGGCCAGACTTATCAAAAAGAAAAGAGAAATGACCCAAATCAACAAAATTATGAATGAAAGAGGAGAGATCACAAGCAACACCAAAGGAATACAAACAATTATAAGAATATATTATGAGCAACTATATGCCAGCAAATTAGATAACCTGGAAGAAATGGATGCATTTCTAGAGATGTATCAACTACCAAAACTGAACCAGGAAGAAATAGAAAACCTGAACAGACCTATAACCACTAAGGAAATTGAAGCAGTCATCAAAAATCTCCCAATAAACAAAAACCCAGGGCTAGATGGATTCCCAGGAGGATTCTACGAAACATTTCAAGAAGAATTAATACCTATTCTCCTGAAACTGTTCCAAAAAATAGAAATGGAAGGAAAACTTCCAAACTCATTTCATGAGGCCACCATTACCTTGATCACAAAACAGACAAAGACCCCATCAAAAAGGAGAATTACAGACCAATATCCTTGATGAATATGGGTGCAAAAATTCTCACCAAAATACTAGCCAATAGGATCCAACAGTACATTAAAAGGATTATTCACCATGACCAAGTGGGATTTATCCCTGGGCTGCAAGGTTGGTTCAACATCCGCAAATCAACCAACGTGATACAAGACATTAACAAAAGAAAGAACGAGAATCATATGATCCTCTCAATAGATGCCGAAAAAGCATTTGACAAAGTACAACATCCTTTCTTGATCAAAACTCTTCAGAGTATAGGGATAGAGGGTACATACCTCAATATCAAAAAAGCCATCTATGAAAAATCTACAGCAAATATCATTCTCAATGGGGAAAAGCTGAGAGCTTTCCCCCTAAGGTCAGGAACACGGCAGGGATGTCCACTATCAGCACTGCTATTCAACATAGTATTAGAAGTCCTAGCCTCAGCAATCAGACAACCAAAAGAAATCAAAGGCATCCAAATCGGCAAAGAGGAAGTCAAACTCTCACTCGTTGCAGATGATATGATACTTTATGTGGAAAACCCAAAAGACTCCACCCCAAAACTGCTAGAACTCATACAGGAATTCAGTAAAGTGGCAGGATATAAAATCAATGCCCAGAAATCAGTGGCATGCCTATACACCAACAACAAGACAGAAGAGAGACAAATCAAGGAGTCGATCCCATTTACAATTGCACCCAAAACCATAAGATACCTAGGAATAAATCTAACCAAAGAGGCAAAGGATCTGTACTCAGAAAACTATAAAATACTCATGCAAGAAATTGAGGAAGACACAAACAAATGGAAAAACGTTCCATGCTCATGGATTGGAAGAACCAACATTGTGAAGATGTCAATGCTACCTAGAGCAATCTACACATTCAATGAATCCCCATCAAAATACCATCCACTTTTTTCAAAGAAATGGAACAAATAATCCTAAAATTTGTATGGAACCAGAAGAGACCCCGAATAGCCAGAGGAATGTTGAAAAAGAAAAGCAAAGCTGGCGGCATCACAATTCCGGATTTCCAGCTGTATTACAAAGCTGTCATCATCAAGACAGTATGGTACTGGCACAAAAACAGACACATAGATCAATGGAACAGAATAGAGAGCCCAGAAATGAACCCTCAAGTCTATGGTCAACTAATCTTTGACAAAGCAGGAAAGAATGTCCAATGGAAAAAAGACAGTGTCTTCAACAAATAGTGTTGGGAAAATTGGACAGCCACATGCAGAAGAATGAAACTGGACCATTTCCTTACACCACACACAAAAATAGACTCCAAATGGTTGAAAGACCTAAATGTGAGACAGGAGTCCATCAACATCCTAAAGGAGAACACAGGCAGCAACCTCTTCGACCTCAGCCACAGCAACTTCTTCCTAGAAACCTTGCCAAAGGCAAGGGCAAAAATGAACTATTGGGATTTCATCAAGATAAAAAGCTTTTGCACAGCAAAAGAAACAGTCCACAAAACCAAAAGACAACCGACAGAATGGGAGAAAATATTTGCAAATGACATATCAGATAAAGGGCTAGTATCAAAAATCTATAAAGAACTTATCAAACTCAACACCCAAAGAACAAATAATCCAATCAAGAAATGGGCAGAAGACATGAACAGACATGTTTCTAAAGAAGACATCCAAATGGCCAACAGACACATGAAAAAGTGCTCCACATCGCTCGGCATCAGGGAAATCCACATCAAAACCTCCATGAGATACCACCTCACACCAGTCAGAATGGCTAAAATTAACAAGTCAGGGAACGACAGATGTTGGTGGGGATGTGGAGAAAGGGGAAATCTCCTACACTGTTGGTGGGAATGCAAGCTGGTGCAACCACTTTGGAAAACAGTATGGAGGTTCCTCAAACAGTTGAAAATAGAGCTACGCTATGATCCAGCAATTGCACTCCTGGGTATTTACCCCAAAGATACAAATGTAGGGATCCGAAGGGGTACGTGCACCCCAATGTTTATAGCAGCAATGTCCACAATAGCCAAACTGTGGAAAGAGCCAAGATGTCCATTGACAGATGAATGAATAAAGAAGATGTGGTATACATTCACAATGGAATATTATGCAGCCATCAAAAAGAATGAGATCTTGCCATTTGCAATAACATGGATGGAACTGGAGGCTGTTATGCTGAGTGAAATAAGTCAAACAGAGAAAGACATGTATCATATGACCTCACTGATATGAGGAATTCTTAATCTCAGGAAACAAACTGAGGGTTGCTGGAGTGGTGGGGGGGGTGGGAGGGATGGGGTGGCTGGGTGACAGACATTGGGGTGGGTATGTGCTATGATGAGCGCCGTGAATTGTGCAAGACTCTTGAATCACAGATCTGTACCTCTGAAACAAATAATGCAATATATGTTAAGAAAAAAAAAAGAAGATAGCAGGAAGGGAAGAATGAAGGGGAGTAAATCGGAGGGGGAGACGAACCATGAGAGACAATGGACTCTGAAAAACAATCTGAGGGTTCTAGAGGGGAGGGGGGTGGGAGGATCCGTTAACCTGGTGATGGGTATTAAAGAGGGCACGTTCTGCATGGAGCACTGGGTGTTATGCACAAACAATGAATCATGGAACACTGCATCAAAAACTAATGATGTAATGTATGGTGATTAACATAACAATAAAAAAATTTAAAGAAAAAAAAAAGATGTTGGCTTGGGCTGTGGTCACCTAAAGTATGACTAGGACCAGAGCGTCTACTTCCAAGATGATCATCTCACATGGCTATTGGCCAGAGGCCTCAGGGGTTGTTGGTAAGAAGACTCATTTCCTCACCACACAGGACTGCTGGATTGTTCTTGTGACTCAGCCACTGTTTTTCCCACACAGCAAGAGATACAAGAGAAACAACAAAGAGGAAGCCATAATGACTTGTATGATTCCGTTTTGGAAATCACACACTGTTACTTCTGCCATATTCTATTGTTAGAAGTAGGTCACTGCATACAACCTACCTTGGAGGAGAGAGAAATAAAGCTCCATGTCTTTTTTTTTAAAGATTTTATTTATTTACTTGAGAGAGAGAATGAGAGAGAGAGAGAGAGAGAGCATGAGAGGGGGGAGGGTCAGAGGGAGAAGCAGACTCCCCGCTGAGCAGGGAGTCCCATGCGGGACTTGATCTCGGGACTCCAGGATCATGACCTGAGCCGAAGGCAGTCGCTTAACCAACTGAGCCACCCAGGCGCCCAGCTCCATGTCTTGAAAGGAGGAGTATCAAAGAATTTTTCGACATAGTTTAAAATCACCATAATATATTAGCCACTCTCTGTTCAGCATTTCAATGATTTTGAAGGAATTCCAGACAACATACCATCTCATCTGCAAATACTTAAAAAAAAAAACCCCAAACCACAATGTCATTCTCACAACTGAAAAACATAATTTTTAATGTCATCAAATATCCAATCAGTGTTCAGAATTCTTTGATTTTTTCCCATAATCCTTTTTTTACAGTTGGTTTGGTTTGTTTGAGTCAGATAAAAATATAAGATGGGGTTCTTTAAAAATGTTCTCTTGCATGATATGCATCCACTGCTTTGTTTCTACACTGCTCTTGTTCTTTTCATAAGAAACACTCAAGAAAGTAAGGAAGCAGATTTTCCTAGGTTACCTTTGAACCTGGAATTTGTGTTACCACTTTGGTTATATTCCTAATAAGCCACAGGTGTATAGTACAGGAGTGAGTGGAAACGGAGACAGGGATGTGATGACAGTTAATTGTACATAATCCATTTATCCCAAGGAGCACTTACACATCTGCTACATATTTAGGTATTTGCTACTTGTTTTTTCTTGATTTTTGAGCAGACAAGCATCTATACCTAAAGCACCATAAAAAGGAAAAATGCTATCAGGGGGCTTTAAAGTAGCAAGACAAAGAAAGTACAGCTTTTTGTGTCTTGGAAATGAATGGCTCCATTCATTTCAATAGGGATTTTGTTTTATATGTCCTGTATTGGGTTTGGGCACTAACCACTTGACTCTCATTTTAGAATGAATTACTTTGTTAAATGCAGGTATTTAAACAGGATAGGTACTTTAACTACTCAATTCTTCAATCTTGTTTTATTAAATATTTTATAGTGTCATCCTCTGTCCTTTCTTTAAAATGTGTCTAAAAATCTATGTACGTGTGTGTTATATATGTGTGTATGCATTTATATGTAAATATGCATATGATATGTTTATATATACTTAGAAAATACAGAAGTAGCTTATAAAATTTGTCCTCTACCCTATCTTTATTATATTTCTAAACTAATTATGGTTTTAGATCCTTATTTGCAAGAGTAAATTTTTTGAAGTACAAGTACAGTTAATTTTGCATAAATGATATTCAAAATGTAAAATTGTCATAATTTTACAAAATGAAAAGTATATGGAGCTTATCATATCATAGCTGTGTATGATAAATTTAGACCTAATCATATATGAAAAAATAATATTTAAATTAATAATTTATTTAGAAAACATTCTGAAGTACTTTAAACATTCTTTGCAGGTGGTGGTTGTTTCCCCAATCAATACATACACACTTTTTCATTAAAATAGCGTTTTTTTCCTGATATTTTATTTTCACTCTATGCATTTTACATTAATAAATACCAACTCTACAAATTCCTAGACTATCCATTTGCTACATGAATTTGCAAGTCCACTATGACAAGCTTTCCACAGCTGATTTTTACCTTATTTGATACAGTGGCAAGACTATAATTACTCATAAATTCAAACGACTCTTCAACTTTATTTCACAAGGCACAGCCATTTACACCGAGAAATGTACACAAACAAGGCTCCTATCTGCTGCTGGTATTAAGCTTTGAGAGCAGTTGACTTTGTTATCTAGATCCAATTTTTAATGCTTACTGTTAAGTTTTCTTTCTTTCTTTTTTTACATTTCCAAAACCACCAGAGGATGATTTCCTTAAGAATGTTCTCCCAGGTATGTTCAGAATATTAATTAGGCCCATCTATTTCTGTCGGGTAATAACAATGTCCACAGGCTGAATGGACGCTGTGACCTGTGAAAGAGCCATTCATATGCTTTAGTCTGCCCTGGCGCATTCTTTCCCGAGTGAACATAGACCTTTTTCATAGTAATCTTAAATGTTTCAACTGTGTGTTGCATGTTTGGTTCTGGGATCTCCAACCATATAGCTTTTCTGCCTCTTTGCGGGGAAGACTTCCTTGCTCTGTTCATTCAAATGGTTCTGCCTTTATGACTATTTTACTGCCATACCTATGGGGCTTCTTAACTGTATTTGCCTGTAAGTGAAGGAGATCTTAAAGGAGTTAAATTTATTCAGACTAAATCTTCTGGGGCATGCAAGGCATCTTAAACAATTAACAATAATTAAAAAGCATCTATTCAGACTGGATAAAAGGTAAATAGATTTCATTAAAAGGTAAATAGATTTCATTTAAATATACTAGTTAGTTGGTACAGTTTTCCCATTTGCATGTTTTTTTTTTTAAACCTCCTGTTGGCGAATAACTTTGAGACAACAAAAGAAAGCATTGACTTTTGCCAGTTTCTGTAATTTTTTTACTCATGAGTGCTATTAACAAATTGCTATACTAAAAAATTTAATTATCTTTAACTTAGATGGTGCGACTAACACTGGGTATAATAGCATGACAACGATGCCTAAGTAAAACCTGGGTTTGCTTTTTTAATTCTGAATCTTAAATTAGTGTGGAATTGGCTGAAAGATCTGTGGTTATTCAACTGCTGATATTTTCCTATAAATTTGATATTCATCTGCCTCAGTCAACTATTTGCTTTGTGTCCTGAAAGGGTAAAATGCCTAATTGTTTTCTCAATGTCCTCCTTAAGTTGTTTCAAATTAGGACTTGTCTTGTGATAGTCAGACAAGGCAGGTAATATTTTTATTCGAGACATTTATAAGCACCTGCAAGTATATGTGTAAATATAATAATGCATGAAAGTAGTTTTCTGGGTTTACGTGTGTATATGAAAACACACACACACACACACACACACACACACACACACACACTGACTTATATAAAAACAAATACACTTAAGCTCTTTTGTTTGAAATATTCATAGTTTAGTAGATTAGGCAACCACTTACATGATGTGTTTGAAGGGCGGCACCAAGAAAGGCATCTAAAATCTATCCCTTGATATTTTGGTGTTATAATTTCATTCTTCAGAATTTTAAGTAAAACATATTTTTAAAATATGACCAATTAACATATTTACAAAATGATAACAAGGCTGGGAAAAATGTGACATAGATGAATTAGACTGGGAAAAAGAAAGAAAGAGACATGAAGCACCATGAAAAATACGGGAAAAAAAAAACGGGGCAGCCCTGTTTTTCTTTTTTTTTTCCCCCCAAGGGCTGTCCAAACTCAGCCATTCCATGATAGTCAAAAATATGTGTAATAATTTTTGGTGCAAAATAGCACCACTAAAATCAGAGCAGAGTGTTATTGAGATTAAGCTTAGAGATTTGATCTCCTATAAGACATCACCTCCACTCATATGCAACTGCTCACCTCCTCAGACATTTTGCAAATGCATCATAAATAAGAGATTAGAAATAAAATAGAGGGAGTAAATAATCACCTCTGGAGGAAAACAAACAAAACTGTGGATATATTCACTTTGTAGTGATGATTGGTTATACAATCTTTAGGTATAGAAAAAAGCATATTGCTTGAAAGTATTCTCAGCTTTTGGGAAATAAAGTATTTTTTTTTGCATCACGATGAACCTCAAAAAAGCCTTTAGTCAAAACAAATCTGGGTCTAGAAAAGGGCTCTACTAACACATCGTCTCAGGGAGCTGCACCTCCCCATAAACAAGCCTTTATCAGGAGAATAATAATCCGTTCCTTGAGGAGTAGTTGTGAGGTTTAAGAAATAACCTCAGTGTAATAACACAATATAATAACTATCTCAGGAAAATGAAACACTAAAATGTAATTTCGTAATTAGTCTCATGTAATATTGCTAGACAGCAAAATCATTGTCTTCCAAATACAGGAAAAGAGCACTCCTAGCAAGATGTAATAGAGATATAATAAGGAATTTAAGGAAAGTAACATACTTTACAACACAAAAATCAAATATAAGTGTTTAGATGACATTTAGAAACTGAGACTTCTAGGGCTACCTCAGCATGTGAAGTCCCTGACCTTCACCCTCATACCTGCAGGTTGTATTCCTTCCTGACTGGCGCGGAAGACTGTGGTGTACTCTTCCTTCCATCCTTCTCTGTGATCCACTCCTTGTGCTGCCTTCCATCCCTTACCTGACTCACAAAACGCACCAAGGCTGCCAGGAGAACATTCTAGAACCCTGTCATCTTTTCAAAATACTTAGCCCCCAGGCCCAGTAGTTGTTTTATTTCACAAAAGCCTTATTAATAATTTGCAAATTAACATATTATCAAATAACTCTACATTTAATAGTTTAACTTTACATTCTTAACAGTCTAGGCATTTTTAAAATGTATATCAGTGGAACAAGCACTTACATCTAATGGTATGCTGACATTGTATAAATTGTACTTGCAGATTTTGAAAATAGATTTAATGTGCATAACTATACAATAGAGAGTCTCTCTATGCTATAATGTTAAAAGAATTATTTTTTTATGTAATATAATACTTTATTAGGATGAGACACTTTAAGATATGAATAAAATGCTAAAATTCAATTATCATTTATGATACTATATGACAAATAAAAGCATCCGACTTTGGAACTCTTCAGAAAACTGCTGTAGGCAGCATTTCATGGAGAAAATTTTAAAAGGACCGGTTACTGTGTTCATGATCTTGATTAGGTAGAGAATTTTAAGCATTAGTTCATAAATGAGATGCCAAATAAGGTGACACATAAATTGTGAGGTTATTGGCTCAATTATTGGTTACCAAATTTTTATCTCATCATAAGGGGAAAAGACTATGTGAAATAAAAAGAATACTTACCTATGAGATTAGGTGACTTCGAAGAATGTTTGGGCGCTCTGCACAGAGAAAGTAACCGGTCAAGGATATTCAAATTCTATAAGCTTGGCTAAAAAACATTAGCTTGTCTTTACGGGATGGCTAGCATTACTGGTAACTAACACTACTAATTAGCTATATAATTTCTATGACTTTAGAAAGGCCTGCTCTCAGCTAAAATAATAAAATTTATTTTTAATCTAGAAGTTTCCCTAAAGAGATCTGTACAAGTTTGAAAAAAGTATGGCTTTATTAATGAACTTATAATGACTTGCTTTAACTAATGAACAGTTAACATTATCCCACATCAGTAGTAAATCTCATTCTCCTGATGTCCATAATATGACTTAATAGCTGTATTCTGGTATACACATATTTTTATACTATTTTCTTTTGTGTCCATTTTTAAAAAGCTATTCCTGTAAGGTAGTAGCTACAACCCAATACAGATCACAGTTCTGAAGATGAGGTGACAAAATGAACACAGCAGCAAGATTGCTTTCAATTTTATATCATCCTTTTAATCTTTTAAGGTCAACAGAGAAAGCCTATTTTTTATCAACACTTTTCCTTTTGAATTTCATGAAAACAAGCTGTCCCCAAATGTAAAGAGATAATGTGGCAGGAAGGACTTAAGTCCAAGTGGAAATCCTCGTCTGCCGTGTATCGATCCTATGACCTTAGGAATATGATTTAGACTCTTTTTAAACCCATTTTTCCCTCCAAAGAAAGATCAGTATTACTCATATTTTTCCGACTCCAGGGAAATAGGTAAGCAACTTATTTAAATTCTGTGTAATATGGAAAGTATAATATCGACCCTGCAAAGTTGTGAGGGTCAGGCAATAAGTGAGGCAACAGTAACAGAGCACTAGAAAAAGGACAAAGTCACTCAGTCAATGGTTATCTAAAAACATTGCAATACTTTTCCTTGCTGATAGGGCTCCAAGGCAAAACAAGGGTTTCGATGAGAGAGACCCGATGTATAAAAATGTTTGGAGCATTGTTCCTCTGAGGAGTCTATGCACGAGTCACCCCTTTTGAGACCCTCAGAACAGCCCAGGACTCCACCAACCAGAGTTAGTTTCTATTGTATATTACCAAAAACTCCTGACTTTCATTTTAAAATAAAATTTATTAAGGAAGAATTTTGCAAATGATCTTACTCTGTTCTTAACTAATAATTCACATGTAAGAAAGAGCAGAGTATATTGAACATGAAAATTCTGCCCATCTCAGTCTGTGTCCTGAAGATCTGGACATAAAGCCTGTGAACAATCGAGTAAGAACAGCTCAAAATTTCTTTGTGAAAAGGACAACC
Source organism: Zalophus californianus (assembly GCF_009762305.2). Taxonomy (NCBI): domain Eukaryota; kingdom Metazoa; phylum Chordata; class Mammalia; order Carnivora; family Otariidae; genus Zalophus; species Zalophus californianus. The sequence continues at coordinate 103,073,673 of NC_045595.1, read as the reverse complement.
TTAATTTCCTTGTGAAAAAGAACATACATACATATGAACTTTCTGAATAAAGATTAATTTATATTTTATTTTTCCTTTAAATTTTTACAAGAATACAAAGAAATAATGCAGAACTTCTGCTTCTAAGTAGCGTCAGAATAAGCAACTTGAGCCAACCCTCGCGCTGAGAACAACCAGAATAGCTAGATCCAACAGTTTTTTAAACCTGCTTCAATACATCAGAAAACTAAAAAGGCAGCGAGAACTCACAAGGCCACAAGTCAGTGAAAAATGGATCCACAGATTGATGGCACTGCACTGGAGGGGTTATTACTTTTGTACTAGAAGCATCTGCTGAGCAAAGTTGAGCGAAACTTCCATCTGCCTCTAAACTAGGAAGATCACTCCTGGATTCTAGTGTCTGCCTAAAGAGTATGTTTTGGTAAACATCCTCAAGAGCACTCTTTGAAATCAGACCCTGAAACGCTATTATCTTGGAATGAAGGGGAAACTGGAAGTAGATTATCCCTAGCAAGGACCAAAGCCTAGCTTTAAAATATCAAAAACCCAGAGTACAATTAAATTAGTTTGGATTGCAAATGTCCTAGTCATTCACCAGGAGCAGGTGTGAATTCTATGTAGAAACCTCAGATATTACAATGATATTTCAATAAATAATTGACCCTTAATCAAAATTAACTGTAAATTAAAAGGAAACAAATGAATGAGAACCAGTAGAAACAAGAGTCAATTAAAATACAATCACAGTGTGTGAAGATAATGGAGTAGGGAGATGCATACCATAGCCTATCTATAGTTTCATGTTTAAAAAGATAAACAAGAAAATTGAAAATGTTGTCAGGAAACTGAAAACCACAAAAAATAACAAAACAGAAGTTTCAGAACTAAAAAATATAGTAAATTATATTAGGAACTCAATGGAAGGTTTATTAGTAGCTTAAACATATCTGAAGAAGAAAGTTTATAAGCCAGAATTATAAACCAAAAGAAAATGCCCAGAATGAAGTCTTAATACTTTAATTACCAATATTACTGCCCATTGCCAAATTTCTTGCATGGTCAAAGAACAATGAAAGAACAAGAAAACGGAACAAATATGACTACTGGCCTAAATACAGACACACACACAAAGAGAAAGGTAAAAATCGAAGTATTCATACATGCATGCCAGTGTCTATTTTTAATAATGAATTGCCTTCGCAACTCAACTGATATGGAATATTTTTTTCCAGGATTCTATTTTCAACAGGTAAGTGAGGATTACCTAGAATTTCTAAAGTGCCTCAGTATTTGAAATCTTGAAGGTTTACGTTGGCTTTCTGTTTGTCTGTTTACTTGCCCTTATTCACCAGCTTTAGCATTAATTAACTACAGTCTCCTTGGGGACAGAGGACTTTGTCTTCTTTCCAGTTATACTTTCTATACTTTGTACCATCCTTAACAGATAATAGGCACTTGTTTAAAGTTGAATAAATACATGTTTGAATTAATCAATTAATAAAGACTGTCTGAAAAATATATTCTCCAATAAATTATTTTCTTTCTTTTGGTTCTTGTCTAATATCTTATCTGTTGTTGAGACTACCTGTCATCATTTTTAGTCCTGACCTCTAAACAAAGAAGTACTTAGTGGGATCGAGTCCTACATCGGGCTCCCTGCTCAGCAGGGAGTCTGCTTCTCCCTCTGATCCTCTTCCCTCTCGTGCTATCTCTCATTCTCTCTCTCTCTCAAATAAATAAAAATCTTTAAAAAAAAAAAAGAAGTAATTAGTAAAATATTTGTTCACACATATGATATCATTTTGGTCTCCTGGCTTCCTGTAACCCGTCAGAGCAGGAGAAGTTTTATACTTCAGTTGACTCTATTTCTGAACATATATCAGAAAAAAAAAAAAAATATATATATATGCATTCAGTAATAGACACCTACTCTTAACAGAAACCTGCACAAGGAGATCTTATAGAAAAGAGAATAAAATGAATTCTGAAAATGCCATATGGAAATAGAAAATAATAGAATTATAGGAGCTTCTTGAATTATACCTAAATTTATGAATATCTCTCCCTACTGATGTGGTGCACCTCTTTGGACTTTTGGATCTGAAGCATATACTATGAGTGTATTCTGATTCATAGCAGTTGAACCTCTTTTAAGCTATTCTTTTAATATTCCTCCTCCCCATTCCAATTCTCAACAGATTTTTCAATGGATTCAAAGTTTAAGCATAACGATTTACATATTTGGTTTAATTAATTTACAAGTCTGATGCCTTAGCTGAGAAGGCTAAAATGCTGTGAAGCAGGCTGGCATCTCTATCTGTGGAGATTTTCCCCGTGGCTAGCTCGGACTCACTCACAGCATGGCAGGCTCAGGATTGTCAGGTTTCTTGCATAGTGGCTGGCTTCCCCAAGGGTGCTACTTCTGAGAAAGCAAGAAGGAAGCTACTAGGCTTCTTATGACTTGACCTTAAAAGTTACAGTCATTTGGAATTTAAATAAAAACTTAAAAAAATTTTTTTTAAAGATTTTATTTATTCATTTGATACACACAGAGAGAGAGAGAGAGAGAGAGAGAGAGAGCGCACAAGCAGGGGCAGCGGCAGACAGAGGGAGAGGGGGAAGCAGGCTCCCCGCCGGGCAGGGAGCCCGATGTGGGACTCAATCCCAGGACCCTGGAATCATGACCTGAGTCGAAGGCAGATGCCTAACCGACTGAGCCACCCAGGCATCCCTAAAAAAACTTTTTTAAGATTTTAAAAAGTTACAGTCATTTCCACTGCATTGTCTCGATTATACAGAGCCTGCCTAGATTCAACATAAAGGGGACTACACAAAGGTACTAATACCAGGAGGCACAGCTCACTGGGGCATCTTTGAAGTTCTGCCATCTTTCATAACCTCTTAAGCCAAGAAAAACAGACCATTTACAAGAAATACATTTTTGCCTTTGCCTCAATATTTTTGTTGTGCTTTAAAATTTTAAACCATGGGTTCAACAACATCCTCTATCACCTACCACAAAGAGTGACTTTCACACTAGGTTCTAGGTGTGTGCGATAGACACTCTGGTCATCTTCAGTTTGTGCTTGTTGTTCTGGTTTAATACATTAATTTCCTGAAGGATTCATGCTATCTTAACCAAAAATAAAATGCCGTATAAAACTCAAAGTATTTCAGGATATACTCACTGAATACCTACCATATGCTAAATGTCAAATGCTAAGGATACACAGATTTTAAAAATGCTATCTTATCTTCAGAGAACTTAGGATAAGGACAGACAGAGCATGCAGTTTTTACATTTCAATTTCCCCTTGGACAGCTCCTTATATAGTTTGTCCAAAAAAAATATTTTTTCTCTGACCCTCACATTTTATCTGGAATCCCTTTCATGCTGAAAAGAAACTGTCTTTCAGGTTCCAAAAAGAGTTTAGCAAATGAAACAGTACAAGTGATAAATGTGAACTGTTACTCCTTCTTTCCTTCCTCTATATGATTTCAGGTGGGATTTATTAAGAGAAGATGTATTTCTTCTTCTGGGTCATGAAGAACATTTTTTTTTTTTTTTATCTGTAACCTCCAAGGAAACTCATAGTGAAATAGATAAAATGTCAGAAATAATTAAGAAAAATGCAGGGGTATCCAACAACCTAAAATTACACCTTTTGGTGAAGCCTCGTTTTCATCTCCTTGGTCCCTTGACAGATAGAAACACCAACTTATCACATTCTTTAGATGATGGTGTGTTAAATCATTGTGGATGAACGCATGGTACAGTAAATGGGGAGGGTAAAAAGAAATTCTCTTAGCAAGTAGAGGTCATGGGATCTAGGAGGTCAAGATACACTATGCAATAGATAGAAGATCTAGAATCCCTCAGAATTGTCTAAAAAGCCTCATAAATCTCTCTCGACATTTTCTCTAGTTTGAATCATACTTCCATTTTCATCACCTTTTCGCCCATTTTTTTCTTTAACTACAAAAATTGCTTTTTTAAACACGTTTCAGTTTTTCTCCTTCCCTCTCAGTAGTCGTGTTTTCGATCACTATGGTAGTAAAATCAACACACAGAGAAAGTGGATTACCCGTATCAGCAATGTAACACCTCACAATCACAAACTCTCCTTTGTAAATACCTCGCACATATTTTCCTGCCTCCATTGAGATACGCTTACTCTCCATATATAAACTGTTAAAATGAAGTGCACTTAGGAATCAGTTTTGTTTCTGATTAGCCATAATCAATAGATATGGATCATTTATTAATATTTTATTAGTTCTTTGAAGCACATACTACTAAAATCTTTGACCAAGTAGACAAAATATCTGCAACTACATTAATTTGCCTATCTAGAATTTTTGATTACTCATTAGTAGCAGTAGTTATAGTAAATAGATAAAAGCTCTTAAATATACCAGCGTCAAGCACATTGAGGAAGTTGCCCAAGGTGAGCATAAATTTAGTTCTGCTCTTCCAAGGCATGCATTTTACACAGGCAAGGTCATCCTAAGATAACCCTATCTTTAGATGGGTAAATATGCTTAATACTGAAAATGACAGTAGATATTTCATTTGCCTGCAGATATAAACCACATTTTCCAATATTAGCTATGTAAATAATAAAGGTCTATAATTGTCCTTAGCTTTCCTTTTCTGATAAACTTGGATAGAGGACAAGTTATTGGCTTTCAGGCTTCTAAAGATGGCAATGGTGCTAAGACCTTATCTGGATGAAAATTCTAATTAATGTAATCTACAATAACTATTTTATTACATCTAACACATCAAAGTTGCAGTATTTGCTTACAAATGTATTTTTGTATATTTTTCTATATCTTGGCTAGCTCACAAAAATTCTCATAAGTGAGGAATTAAAAACTATATCCTTGTGTCTAGAGATATATATCCTGGATACGTAAGTAAGAATATATTTGCAATTAGAAAATGCACTTTGAGGGGCACTTGGGTGGCTCAGTCAGTTAAGCATCTGACTCTTGGTTTCAGTTCAGGTCATGATCTCAGGGTCATGGGATTGGAGCCCCACATTGTCTGCTTGGGATTCTCTCTCTCTCCCACTCCCACTGCCCCTCCCCCCCCACTCTCTTGCTCTCTAAAATAAATAAATAAATCAAAAAAAAAAAAAGAAAAGAAAATGTACTTTGAGGTGCTCAAGACCGCATTATGGTTTTAACGTGTTCACCATTAATTTTTTTTTTTTAATTTACCCCCAACCAAGAAGTGAAATCCATTGGGGGAGTTAAGATGGAGGAGCAGTGGGGGGGAACCCTGGGCTTGCTTTGTCCCTCAAACACGGTAGATTGGCATCAAAACATTTTGAACAACAGGAAATTGATCTGAGGATTAAATTTACCCCCAACCCTCAAATTTTTAATTCAAGTTTTTATTTGACAACTGTGAGATGTAAAAAAATTTGGAACATTTTAAACTAAATGCATACCTAAAGGACATTTTGGACATTTAAAATATATACACTTTAAATAATTTAATTTAAAATGTATTTTTGGAAGTTGATTTTCCATATGCATAAATGTGTGCATACAGGTAAACATTAACCATTCTATTTCGTATACATAAAATTCAATATATTGCTATTTGATATTTTTTGCTTTTTTAACAATACATATTTAAGGCATATAATTTGATGATTTGATATATGTACATATTGTGAAATAATCATCACATTCAAACTAATTAACATATCCATCACTTCAGATAGTTACCACATTTTTGGTTTGCTGAGAACACTTAAAATTTACTTTATTAGCAAATTCCAAGTAGAAGATAGAGTATTGCTAACTTCAGTCACCTTGTTGTACACTAGATCTTCATAACTTACTCATTTTGCCTAACTGCATCTTTGTACCTCTTGACCAACATTTCTGCATTTACCCCTCCCCCCTCCCCCCAGTTCCTGGACACTACCATTCTTCTCTTTCCTCACAAGAGTCAACTATTTTAGATTGCCTTTCTACATTGGGCTTATTATACTTAGCGCAATATTATCCACATTCATTCATGTTGTCACAAATGACAGGGTTTCCTTCTTTTTTCAGAATGAATAATATTCCATTGTGTGTGTCTGTGTGTGTGTATACAACACATTTTCTTTCTTTATTCATTCATTGTCAGACGTTTAGGTTGTTCCCATATCTTGGCTATTGTGAATAATGCTGAAATGAACACGGAAGTACAGAAATCTTTTCAAGATCCTACTTTTGTTTCCTTAGGATTTATACTCAGAAGTTCTCCACAGTGTTCCTGCAGCTCTCCTATTGTACTCCAGAGCTCTCCCAGAACTATTTTCATTGGCATGTAGTTGTATATTCATTGTTGTTTTTGTTGGAACAATGAGCATTTGGTTCTCCTAGTCTGTCATCTTGCTGATGTCACCCCTCAATTTACTGCTATTTAATATTGAATTATTGGTAAATGCCAATATTCTGCCAGGTTATAATTTTTTAAGCTACAGTTAAATACACATATCATACATATTGCTCTATTTTGTCACTTTTACTCAGTCTATTCCCCTGCTATGGAAGGTGGGGGAGGTTGGGGAGTCCAGATATCCCAAAAGGCAGGTTCCAAGCGAGTCACCATCTGAGTATATAGTGAAAGGAAATGGCTGTCTTGGCAACTGAAACAAAATTAATGTCCTCAATTCTGACTCTTCTATCAGGTAACATTTTAGTTCAGCAGTTTTCAGAAGTTCTCTGATACCAAAAGACAGATCTCTTATTACCAATGGAAATTTATCAACTGAATACCTATTTTTTTAATGGAAGAAAAGTTCATACACAATGTTACCTTAGTTTCAGGTGTACAACATAGTGATTGGAGAACTCTATATATTATGCCATGTTTACGACAAGTGTAGTCACCATACAATGCTGTGACAAAATCATCAACTCTTCCCTTCACTGTACCTTTCATCCCTATGACTTATTCATTCCATAATTGGAAGCCCAGACTTCTCCTTCTCCTTCTTATTCAGGAGTTGAATCTTCTCAATTGTAATTTTACTGGGGGTACTTGGACCATACAAGACCTTCAGTTATTCCAGCTGAACAAGTTTTAATACACTTTAATAGCAATTTAATCTGTAAAGCAAAGTGTTTAGAAAATTTTAAAATTGTATCTTCTGGGTTTTATTACAATATTTTTTATGAACTCTAATATTCAAGTACTTTTCCCAATTTGAAGTAACATAGATTCTTTGAAAAGAAATTGTAACATGTAGAAAAATTAAAGAAGAAAACAAAAACTATTTAAAATTTCATCATATTTATTTTGCTACATTTGATTCCAATATTTTCCTTATGCATCTTTTGGAATGGTTTTATATTTTCCTCTTTTTGTCACTTATTCTTTCTCTCAGGAACGTGTTACTAACAAGTCTATCTTATCACTGTGACAGTTTGTAATGGCAGTGTCCAACATTATCAGTAACATCACCATTGTACTCAGCCTATTTGAACTATTATACTATGTTTAATTTGTACTATTGTGTTACTTACTTAAGCTATTGTAAAATAATTGTATGTAAATCTTTTTCTGCATCTATTTCCTCAGAATGTCTTCTTGTAAGTGGAATGTGGGATCAACCAGTGTACCATTTTGCAGTTTTTCTTACATATTGTCAAAGTATTCTCTAGATTCTAGGATAATTCTAGAGTCCGGAATGTTTTCACCAATTTATCACCTTCCATCAAAATAAGAAAGCTCCACCATCATCCTACTCTATTCAGCACTGGGATTTGACAATAGAATAATCTCCATGACAGCATTTTGAAATTCATTTCTTTATCAGTGAGGTTGAACATATTTTTATATTTTATTGAATATTTATATTAATTTTAAGTAAATTATCAATCTTCAGCTCTTTTCTTCTTTGTTGATGTGTTTCCTATTTTCATTTTCCCTTTTAATTTTTAACATCGAAAGGTTTTTTTTTAATTGGTATAAATCAAATTAATTTTCTCTCTTGCTAGTGTCATTTTTCGTCTTTATGTTTAGACAATCCTTCCCAAACCCAAGATTAGAAAAAAAATCTTTTCTATATTTTCTTCTGAGCGCTTCATGATTTTGTTACATTTAACATTAATTTAATTTATGCGATTTATTTTTTTTAATTTTTTTTTAAAGATTTTATTTATTTATTCATGAGAGACAGAGGAGGAGAGAAAGAGAGGGAGAGAGAGAGAGAGAGAAGCAGAGGGAGAAGCAGGCTCCCAAGAAGCAGGGAGCCCGATGCGGGACTCAATCCCAGGACCCTGGGATCATGACCTGAGCCGAAGGCAGATGCTTAACCATCTGAGCCACCCAGGCGCCCTTATGCAATTTATTTTAATGACTGATTAGAGAAGGCCTCAACTGAGACAGTGCATTTACAGTAGTTCATTTAACGACCACATCAATTCCATGAGATAGACATCACCATTCTTAGCAGAAAACAGAGAGGGAGAGAGAGAGAGCTGCTTTTACAGATGGTTAAACATCTAGTAAGCGGTGTATTAACTGTTATAATCCACAATAGTACCAAAAGTCTTCTCAGCAGCTTTATTGACATAAATTAGCTTTCTACAAGAATATCCTGGAGTGCTGCCTAATCAGACTTGATTATGGAACTTTGCGATTAGTTAGTTTCAGTCTCTGCATCATGCAACCAAAATGCTTCCTTTGCTTCTGATGAACTTCACCAGATGGCTGCTCTACCATGTACCAATTTTCACTAGAGACTAGTATTGCTGTCTTTCCTCTGGTATCAAACACTAATATCTGTTTATCTACTTCCTTCAAGCATAGAACAGGCCTTTTTCCTTGTTTCGTATAGGCTCAGGAGAGCAAAGAGGAAATAATTTCTCATGAAATTTTGTTGAATGTTTAGAAACATTGGAAGAGAAATTCAAAACAGAAAACAGTACTACACTCAAGTCCAGGTGCTTTCCCTGGAATGACCCTGACTTCAATAGGCCAGAGGCATCTCACCCAAGGCTCAACTTTACCACCTGTAGGGGCAGTTCACTCCCAAAACTACCACTACAGGAGGGGTCCAGGCATCTTTGTGTTTCTGTCTAGGCGAGAGTAACTCCTGACCCTAAAGGGAAGAAAAAAGCTTTCCCTTTATAAACCCACTTGCTCATTCACTCAGTCACTCACTCCTTGAGTCTTGATTTCCTGCCCCAGCACTAGTTTCTTTATAGTATAATTTAAAGTGGGAATATACATGTCCTTCTGGGGAAACTCTATCCCTAAATACATACACACACATGCCCAGGTCTGGTCTTCTCTGGTCCTATGGCACCAATAAAAGGTCTTAAGACAGTAGTCCAATACCCCCCAAACCAGGTTATTAAGACTTAGGTAATATATAAACAATTCTGAGTCTTCTAGGTGAAGCCATGCCAGATTTGCTCAGATTTATTTTCATACTTTTCTAATCAGCTATCTATTCTGGCTATCTTCATCTGTGTGGAAAAAGCAGCCCCTCACCCCCAAATCAATGACTTAAACAAATTTATTTTGTTCACAAGTTTGTCTATAATTTATGCAGGACTTAGTGTGGCAAACTAGTCTCTCTGTTTTGCATCAGCAGAGATGGCCTGATTGCTGGGAGCTAGAATCATCTCAAGGCTTATTCACTTCCATGTCTGGCAGTTGCTGCTGTCTGTCAATTGGGATTTTAGCTAAGGTTACCAGGCAGAACACCTATACAGGATGTTTTGATGTGGTCTGGCATATTGTGCTTGGGTTCAAAGGGTGAGTGTCCCAAAAGTCAGAGAGCCAGGTGGAAGCCATATTATTTTATGTGATAGAATTGAAAGTCATGTAGCATCATTTCCACCACATTTAATTAAAACAAAACAGCCACAAAGTTCCATCTAGTTTCAAAGAGATGGGAAATAGATTGTAATTCTTCACTGAGGGATGACAAAGTCTGGAAAAATTTGTAGGGCCAGAAATATTATTGTGTCTGATTTTATAAAATACAGTCTCACACAGTCTTCCCTCTGGTTACAAAATCCAAATTCATCCCACATGTAAAATAATTTACCTCCTCCCTAAGGCCCCCATGATCTCATCCTGTTATGGTTTCAGGTTCAAGTTCAAATTTAAATTATGTTCACTTGTATAGGAGGCTCCTCAGTGTGTGGTTCTTAAGTAACAGCTCTCTTCTCAATTAAAAAAACAAACTGTAAACTAAATAGATAGGTTATCAGTTCCCAACACACCCAAAATACAATGTCAGGACAAGTATAAGGTAGCCAGTGGAAGCACTCTTATTCAAAAGGAGTGAAAGAAGAGACCCAGACCAATCCCTGGTCCACAGAAATCTGAAGTCCTGGAAGGTGCGTGTTGACAGTCCCTTGAGTGGTGACTATTTAATGAGGGTAAAGGGTGTTCAAGGGACTTTTATTTATTGAATTATCAGCTTCTTAATATTTAAAATGTATACAGTGAGCATTCACTTACGGATAATTTCATAATTATAATAATAAAAATATGTGTTTTCATTTGGAAAAAGGTTAAATGAGGAATTCATAAAGCAAAAAAATAGGATCAATAATCCAAACACAAAAAAAGATTTGAAATCAAAATGATAAATCAACATAAATAAATTATAGATACAATATAAATTAAAACATGCTTATAACTTTAAGTGTGTATTTTGAAAATAATACATGAATATAAGATAAAAACAAACAAGTATAGTGTCTATTTTCTTTGTTTAGTTTAGTTTAGTTTTGTTTTACTTTATATTCTCCCAGGATCTACTAAAGGAATAAGAAATAAATGAGACCGACATATTTTGTGGAGTGTACTATAAGCTATTTATAACTCTTGAGGATTGTGCAATCTGGGTAAGCTCATCCCCAGAACAACTGAAAATTCAACATGAAATTATCAACATTTAAAAATTTACTTTAATTCAGAGGAAAATATTTCTGAAATATAAAGAGTCTCCTGATATTTTAAATAAAACACAGCCTTGCTCAGTTAGGATCATTAGCTTTATTTTATTCAACATAAATAAAAAATTCTTATATACGATAATTATAAGTTTAAAATCTGTTGAAATATGAAGTTCAACTTTCTCCATTATCTGTTTTTATGAAACAATGATTACCATCCTTACTGAGTGGCTAAGTAAACTGAGAGACGGACTAACAAGACAAATAGAGATATGAAGAGAAGGTGGAGTACAACATACATAGACCTGGATGACAATTCCAACTCTGTATTTTGGAAATTAACACATGGACATAAAAAAAAAAACAAAGTATGATGGCTAAGATTCTCTTATTTTATCCCCCTGGAATCTACCGTTGGCAAAATAAATCATGAAAATGAAAGGCTGCTGTAGTTTTTGAAATTTTGAATGCTATTGCTTTCCACTAATATTCATAGACTGGGTTATGGCAGCCCCCGTGTAATTGTTATTCCTAATTTTGACTTTGAAGCTGGATGACTAAGTTCAGGGCATTGTGAATTAAGCAAAAATAAATCATTCCAGTAAAATAAATGAAATACATCATCTTTGAGCAGTATCTCCGGAGGCTTTGTGGTAAGTAAAAGTCAATTTGAACTTCGCCTAATTGGTTTTCTTTGCAGGGGTCTTACTTGCTTGGCTCATGTTTTGTACCATGTTCCAAACAGGTATTATTGCAAGGTGGCTGGGGCTAGAATACATGGTTTGTGGTTGTGTGATTACATATTTTTGTAAAATATTTGTGTCAGAGTTCTTAAAACACCATCTTGTAGTGAGAGTAGAGACAGTAGGAAATAAACTCATATTCATCCTTTGAAATTCAGTTTTCCGAATGCTTAGCTCTGGAAGGGAACTGAAGCCCGTATTTTGTTTCTGAGGTTTCCAAATTCTCTTCTGAAATCTCTGATCCCAATCACACACTGGAGAGTAATGGCCAGAACATCTCATTGTAAATGTATATCCCTCAACCCTTCAGTGCCCACTGAATATCTGCTAAGACTGGCTTCATAGGACACTAAAGCAGAAAAACAGACAACCTGCATGATCCTGTGAAACCTTAAAAACAACAATGGGTAAGACAGTAATTTATGTACTCAATGCCCCTCCGTCCTATTCAGTACATTTCATAGAGTAGCTCATTTTCGAAAGCACTTTGAGAGGTCACCTTTAATGAAATCAAAGCTTTTAAGGGGAAAGGACTGATGATATTGCAGCCCTGATATTCTCTCTCTACCAGATGGGCCTGGTGTTAGATGCTTAACTTAGCACAGTGTTAGCTGCAAGATGCATGAGTTCCAAAATGATTCTAAGTGTTCATTTAACATGAGGCTTCCTTTGAGAAAAGGCTGCCAGTGGTGCATAATTGTGCCAAATGTGCAGTAGTTTCATAATGTGGGCTGTAATCCACTAGGAACTAAATCCTGCTATTACTCTCTTTAGGGAGACTTCTAAAATTCTGCTCTTCTTATTGTGAAAGTAACCTGGAGTACTTAGAGGTTACTGGAAATCTCCTTAAAAAATTGCTACACATGTGTTGAAGCTTTCTTAAAGGAAGTCACAGTAATGTGTTTATCAATTGGGTTATCCCTCAAGCCACAAGACGGGGCATCCAACATATAATTTCTTCTTCTCTAATAAGTTACTCTTTTATTTTTTATGTGTTATGCTGTAGTTATAATATAATCGACTCTTAAAAATTAAATCATCATTGCCTTCCTCAATAACTAGAATTTTTTTGTGTGTACTGACGGGGACTATACCTATTGCCATGGTGTTGGTGATACAATGGAATCCGGTCTACGAAAAGGTGGATGTGTGCAGAAGTGTGCCTTTCTAATGAGATTTCCATTCACCACTCACGTATTTGTACCCGTGAGTTTGTAAATGCATCTGTATATGTGTGTGTTGCAGTGTTGTCATTCACCTATCTAAGGAGCAAATCCAGTAACCATTTCCCAGAGCACTGCCACATTCTGTAATTGTTCAGGCAATGAGTGAAGAGTTCCTAATCTAACTGAACCAACCAGGGGCCTTTAAAGGAAGCAGAATGCAATTACCCACATTGAAATTTGGCCAAGACACTGGAGCTAGTGACTCCGCTCTTCCAGAAAATACCAGGACTCTGGTTTTATGTCCTATCTGAAAGTTGATGCCTACAGTCAAGAAGGGCCTTGCTTTCATACATTGTTAGGTAATCCAGAGCTGAAGCTACCATTAAAAAAAAAAAAAAGTAATTGGACAAATAGTGAAATGGTGCAACCAGTCCTCATGGGGGTGGTTGTTTTACTTTTTAAAAGAGAAAAATAAGGATTTTGTTTTTCTCAGACCAGTTCACAGTTACATTTCTTACTTCAGTGACTAATATATTGCCTCTAAGTGCCTATGATTTATATGAAAATTAACCTTGTCTCTTACCAAAGCAAACAAAGATAAACACTAATTTCATTCTGTATCTTTTCATATAATTTGTATCTAGAGATAGTACATTTTAAGTTTCTGATATTAGTAGAGTTTCTATACACCACCAGGTAATTAAAATATTAATGAATTTATATGCAAGGATTTTAATAAAACAGATTCAAGACAATAATTCAGAATGATCATTACTGATAGAGATAAGATGCATGGTAGGTGTCTAATTCTCGATTAAAGAGTCTTCATAATATTTAGGGGGAAAGAATTATTTGACAATATTTAATTATAACCTAAATATATTTCAATATTCAATATATTTCAATTGAAATTTCTACAAATAACACAATTTCAGCATATGTTTCAAATAGACCTAATAAATGAATAATAAATGCATCTCTTAAAAAGAAAAAGACTTAAAGACTTTTTAGTAGCCTTAATTATTATAATAAGATTTGGTTCTTATTAACTAAGGAAATATTAAAGGAAAGGTAATTCTGATGTTAGTTGAAAGGAATGATAATGTAGTTCAATTTACAAGGGTAATAGTTTTCAGTTTAAGTTTTATGTTTCAAATATCATACAATTATCCAAGTGTCTCTACTCGTGAGTGGAATTTATTTTCTCATTTATCTTTATACTCATAGAACTAATCCCAAAGTTACTCTTAAATGTACTGCTCAAGCTTTTCTATTTCCGTTTGGGTCAGGGGGTCAGAACACTATTCTCATGAGGTCAGGGTCATCCTCATTAGCGTTGCTCTGTTCTGAGACCGCCGATTATGCCTTTCGTCCTGAGAAGCCTGGGGTGCCTGGAAGGAAAAGCAGATGGATCTGGAAAAATCTATCATGGGCATAAGTGCCCCGACTAATGGCAGGTCAGGACTGCCATTTTCATATACAAAGAATAGCATATTATTATTCTTCAGCCTCTACATTTTTCTTAAATTTACTCATCAAAAAAAAAAAAAGACAAAAAAACCCCACAAAACCTGCCTATATCAAGCATAAGCCAAAAAGAAGTTAACATATTTTAATGTAAAAATTATGTTTCTCCATAATAAAGGAAGACTTTTATAAAATCATTGCATTTGTAAGATAGTTTATTAAATAGATCTAATTAAAATTTTTTCACAGAAATTTAATGGCATGGAGAAATTCTCATAATGTAATTTTAATTAAATTATGCTCAGAATACAGTGTTGAATTGTGTAGGAAATTTTATATAATAAATATGTATTATGGATTCTAATTACATAGCTACACATTAATTATATAATATTATATATTAATATTATGTCACACTATTAATATGTAATATTAATATATTACTGATTAATATTATATATTATAGTATCTATTATGATATCATATATTTATTATAATTATATTAAATATATTATAATACATGATTGCAATATTATAATTCCAAAATAATACTACATATTATTATATCCCTGATTGAAAAAATCTTCGTGAGAAGTAAAACCAACATACAAAGGGCAGCAGAAGCAAGGGATGGGATGAGAGGAGCAACAGAGAGAAAGGAGGTCAGGATTGACTGCAAATGACATAATTTGACACCCTGGATCCGAGTGTATCTGAAGGAGACTGATTTACTCCTAGAATTTTAATTATAAAACATTATAAAGCCCTCCTTTTTTTCTTAAGTTGATTTGAGTTAAAGACTCAAAAGATTCCTTATTAATATATCTGATATTTGCCTCAGTTAACAGGTATTTAACTAAAGAAATAAATTATACAAAACTGTAAAATTGAAAGCATCTGTGCTCATGCTTGCAGAGTGTTTTGAGATTCCAGCATATATGTATATCTTAGAGGGAGGAAAAAGGCTCATTTCATTTAAAAAGAAAAAAAAAGATCTAGTCAATAATTTTAGGATTAAATTTTTAAAAGCATTGTTTAATGATAAATAAAAATATATAATAGAAAAGGCAACCTATGGAATAGGAGAAAAAATTTGCAAAAAATATATTTAATATAAGGGTTAATATCCAAAATATATGATGAACTCATATAAACACAATAACAAAAAGTATCTAATTTAAAAACAGAGGAACTAAAAAGACATCTTTCCAAAGAAGACATCCAAATGGTCAAGAAGTACATGAAAAGATGCTCAACAGCTCTAACCATCAGGGAAATGTAAATCAAAACCACAATGAGATATCAACTCACACTTATAAGAGTGACTATCATCAAGAAGACAAGAGATAACAAGTGTTGGTGAGGATGTGGCGAAAAAAAGGAACCCCTCTACACGTTGGTGGGAATGTAAATTGGTACAGCCGTGTTGAAAACAGTATGGAGGTCACTCAAAAAATTAAAAATAGAACAATCATGTGATCCAGCAATACCACTTCTGGGTATATATATAACCAAAGGAAATGAAATCACTATCTCAAAAAGATATCTGCACCCCCATCATTACTGCGGCATTATTCACAATGGATGAATAGATATGGAAGATATGGAAACAAGATATGGAAACAACCAAAGTGTTCATCAACAGATGAAAGGATGAAAAAAATGTGCTGTATATACAAATATATATAATATTATTCGGTCATGAGAAAGGAGGAAATCCTACCATTTGTGAAAACATGGATGAATGTGAAGAACATTAAGGTAAGTGAAATGAGCCAAAAAGAGAAAGACAAATATTATATGATCTCACTTATATGTGGAATCTAAAAACAAACAAACAAACAAAAAAGTTGAACCAGCAGAAACAGAGAATAGGATGATGGTTGCCAGGCGCTGGGAGGTGGGACAAAATAGAGAGAAAAAGGTCAAAGGGTATAAGCTTTTAGCCATAATAGGAATAAGTTCTGGGGACCTAATGGATACCATAGCTGTAGTTAATATGTATTGTATACTTGAAATATGCTAAGAGAGTAGATCTTAAGCATTCTCACCACACACACGTAAACAAGTAACTATGTGAGGTGATGGATGTGTTAATTAACCTGATTGTGGCAATCATTTCACGACGTATCAAATTATCATGTTGTATACTTTAGATAAGTACAATTTTGTTGTCAATTGTACTTCAACAAAGCTGGGGAAAATAGAATCGAGGCATTTCATATAGTATTGTTCTTTATATATAAAAATAAGTGTCCAAAACTTACCCATTTATTTGGTGGATGTACTGAGCACTTACTGTGTGACAGACACTATAGACCCTGGAGGCACAAAGAGAAGTCAGAATCCTCTGGCAGCACAGGAAGGGACTGTAGCCTAGGGGGGTAGAGACAGAAAAGTGAAGGTCAAGAAGCAACTCACCCAAGTGCTGATACTGACAAGCATCTTGATTATGATAGAGATTACAGGCGATAGATGGATAGATGAGGCTAGATGATAGATAGATAGGTAGATAGTTAGATGATAGCCATGTCCATTTGATACATACATCATAAACTACATTGTTATTTATCTTTGTAGATAGATAAGCCAGTAATGGCTCTTCCCTCCCACTTCAAAAGTCATTTAAAATCCAAATATATTTTATGTGGAATCTTAATAGTTCTCAAATACTGTGACATTCCAAAGTGAACTTCCCATGAAAACATTCTTCTCATTTCCTCTTTCTCCTTGACTGGACGTGGTAAAGATCAGACAAGGCCCAGATGGACAAAGCATGGATAAAGGGCAATTTTAGAGAGGTGGGTAGATGTGGATGATTTCCTGTGCCATTCCTGGCTGCTGCCTAGCACAGAAAAACTGTTGCAATCCTGAAAGTCATCTGGAGACTGTAGCAATATTCCTCTGCTGTGTGTTTGGAAGCAAATGTTTTCTCCAGTATAAAGGACTAAAGGACATCACTCCCCAGACCTCTTCGCTCATTCCTCAGTCTAAGACTACCTAAATTTATAAGTCACATAGTGAGGGTCCATGACGCAGCAGATCTCTCTACTGCCATTTTCACTTTGACAACATCAGCCAACATTTTGGATCAAGCTTACAGGTTTCTCCTCCCTGCCTGATGAACCCATTCAGTCTGCTTTCTCTTTCCATCCCTCCTGCTGCTTAGGTGCCAGCAAATCATGACAGTGTATGGATGCCTTGCTTCCGAAACTAGTGAGCTGGGGCCCCAACTCTTTAACTTTCAAAGCTCTAGCTGAGCTTACAGAATTGTCATTGTATGTTAAAGAAAACCTCCAGGAAAATTGTTCTCCGGAGGATTCTTGTAAAATACTGTACTTAGTTCTACTTAAAGGGAAGGTAACCCAAGCAAGAAGAACAGAGCATTAGAATGAGGAAAATGAATTCTAGAAACCACAGTAGAGGAAACCCCGTTAGACTGTGAACTGCTACTTGAGTACATTTTGTAGGAAAACATGATTAAGTTGATCAAAATTGAGTTGCAAATCGGGGTGGAACCAAGCTATGTGCCGGCTGATACAAAATTAGGGGAGGTCCTCTTTAAGAAAAATCATACAAAATTACAAATAAAAAGTTAGGAATTAATGTATATTAATTTAGAATGAGAAAAGAAATATCAAATTAAAAATTTTCAAAAAGCTGACCAAAAAGATAGCATATACCACAAATAAAGAGGCCCATGCAACCTTCACTAGTGTCTCAGTAATCCACTTCTGATTCCAAATGATTTTGCAAGATAATTGTAAGCAACTCTCCATTCTCAATTACAGCATCTTTTTATTCTAGTGCTTTCTCTCATGTATATCTTCTCTATTCAGGTTTAAATGTGCTCAACATCTGCCAGCTTAATTTTTAACAATTTCCCTATGACCTATATCCCACTACTAGTATTACCCTAACATTCTGCAACCAGACTTGTGTCTGACATTGTTTCTGACCCCCTCTGACTCAAACACTGTCAGAAAGCTGGCCTTTACCTTCACCAAAACATCTCTCACTAAGAGCTACCTAAGGTTAATGACGGCCTTAATATCCAAATAAATCCTTGTCTTCACCTAACTTGTTAGCATGATTTTATTCTGTTAATATTCTCTTTATCTGAAACACCTTTCTCTTGTCTTCGGTGGGGCCACACTCTGCTTGTCTTTCTCTTTTTTGTCTGTGTATCTTCCTCTGCTAAGTTATTAAATGTGGGGATTCTTCAAGTTCAGGCTTAGGCCTCTTTTCTCCTAACTATATTTTCTAAGAAGTCTCATTCAAGCCCATGGTTTCAGTTGAGATCTATGGAGAGATGACTCACAGATTAGTATCTCTAAGCCACACCTGCCTCTCGGACACCTCCTCTTGATATTTCAACACATCAAATGGTGCGGTGATCTTCCCCATCAGACCTATGTGGGCATCATTATCTGTTCAATTCCCAGGACAGTATCCCATTCATGAATCTACTCTAACACCTCCCTTCCTCTCACACCCAAGTCTAATCCAGTATGACAGTTACACCTCTTGAGTATCTCCCCAATTCATCCACAGCTCCTCCTATGAATATTTTCACTCTAATTGGAGTCACCATCATCTTACAGTCAAAGCACAGCAATAGCCTACCAAGAATCTTCCTTTACTCACCACAGAGTTGTCAAAGGGATGCTTGTAAATGACACACCTGATTGTTCACTCTCTCTTAAATACTTCCAATGATTATCTAGTAAGCTTAGGATATAGACTCAGATCCCTCTGATGGCCAATAACATCCCGCATGGTCTGGCAGTGCTCCCCTCCCCTCAATCTCCAT
Source organism: Zalophus californianus (assembly GCF_009762305.2). NCBI lineage: Eukaryota > Metazoa > Chordata > Mammalia > Carnivora > Otariidae > Zalophus > Zalophus californianus. Next base: position 103,054,552 of record NC_045595.1, on the reverse strand, counting down.
ATTCTAGCCTTCTGGCCATCTTCCACTGACTGAGTCCTGCTGTATTCCCACATCCAGTCTTTGTGCTCATGAATTCCCTTTGTTTGGAACGCTGCTGATTTTCCACTGCTGTTGATTATGGAATCTCAGCAAAAACAAAACAAAAAAACCCCACTTCCTTGGCAAAGCGTCCCCTGATTTTTACCCCCACACCATCATCACCACCACAATGGATCTGGTTTCCCTATTCTCTACTGTAACAGAACACCTTTCTCTTCATGATTAGCAGCTAATTTAGTATGTAACTACATATTCATAGGATGATTTATATCTTTTACTCCCTTGAGAATTTTATGAGAGCAAGAACCAATTCTGAATATACCTGCCATTGCATCTCTGCCACCTAACGAATTGCCTGGAAGATATTAGTCTTTTCAGTGAACATGTACTGAATGTTGAATGAAGTAGGCCCTCAACCCTTACCTTCAATAGGAAGTGTAGCTCTGCCTTAAGCAAACAAACAAACAAACAAACAAATGCAAGAAAAACAACGAACCGAACAACAACAACAAAACCCAACCTGGCAAATAGCTCAACTCAAGAGAATTGCTCCAGCTCACAGTTTCAATCCTCCTCTACACCAGCTTTCTTAGATTCTGAAGCTCTTGATATCTTTACTTGGCTGGTCTTTCTTTAGTTTCTTTGAATTTAGAAATCTCTCTTCCTAGCGTTTATCTTTCTATTAATTAAAAACTCTCACAAGATATTACTTCTGTAAATTTTGCTCCTTCCCCAGCATCTGTCTACAGCTTGAAGCTCCAGAGGCTATCCCCAGTGCCCAGCATAGGCCCCGGTGCTCCAGGGACCAGGACATCTCCAGCTTTCCACCATGCTCAGGAGACATATCAGACACATAGAACCAGAAATGAGTTTCCAGTTGGTTCTACCAGCTTGAATTATTAAAATCAGCTCTTCTTAGACTCTATATCACGCTCTAAATGTATTTATATCCCCCTTATGCCCCATTATCACAAGCTGCCCAATGTACTCCTCACTAGGATACTATGTTAATATACATTAATGGAAAATATATTTTAATTTAAACAGAGACCTTCCGGAGCAGTATGGTTTTAGAATGAGAAGATCTTTCAGCCTCCTTTATTTGAAACGTTTTTTAGCTTTTACCTGTGTTGAGATATATTGATATATTTTCTTTAGCTACCTAAGATAGATCACATAATAAACTAATGCTCTCCAATAGTTAATGTCAATTCTACAAGATTTTCCCAGAAAGGGGTATACTGAGAAAATTGAGTTCATCGAAAGTCATGGTGGTTTTTGTACTGTATAAAAAATAAATAGGACACTGCATCTGCGGTAGAGAACTTGAATCTGCTATTAGGGAAGTTTAACTATGATGAAATAGGCAAATTCTTTTAATTCATCAAGAACTTCATGAGAATATTTTAATGACAAATCTGCACGTAAATTTAGAGCATCCTAGATATTAGACTAAAAACCTCAAAGAGTATTGGGAACATTTTTTATAACTTCATGATTTGGTGGGACTAAATCAACAAAATGGTTTAAATAGGCCTATGAAAATAATCACTTTTTAAAATTAGTCATTCTAAGCATCCGTCTATGGGATAACATTGTGTTTCAAAGTAGCATATAAATGTTTATTTTGACCATTACTTATTCCCTTAACTATCTACAATCAATAATAAAATACTAAGAGCTTTCATTTATTTGAGTATCTATCATGTGCAAGATGTTACACTAAGGGCTTGAAATATATTAACTCATTTATCTCCTTATATATATGTATCTCCATATATATCTCCTACATATATATGTATCAAGGGGCACCTGGATCAATCGATTAAGCATCTGACTCTTAATTTCAGCTTAGGTCATGATCTCAAGGTCATGAGATCGAGCCACTCGTCAGCACAGAGTCTGCTTGAGAATCTCTCTCCCTCTGCCCCACCCCCACCCTGGCACACTCTCTCTCTCAAATAAATAAATAAACAAACAAACAAATAAATAAAATAAAGTACTTTAAAAAATAATTATTTGTATCAGATAGCTCATTTTACAGCTAAGGATATTGGAGTTTGGTATTGTGTTCAAGATTACTTAACTAGTAAGTGTCAATGAAGATTAAAAACAAAGAATTTGACCTGTGGTTTTCAAATGGGGACACATTTAGCAATGTGTGGAAACATTTTTCATTGTCACTACTTGGAGGGTACTACTGGCACTTCGTGAGTAGAGGCCAGGCTGCTGTTAACCATCCTACAAAGCACAGGGCCCCTCCCAACAACAAAGAATTGTTGAAATCGTCACTATTGCTGAGGTTGAGATCAGTGCTAAATAAACGAAGGTGGCTCAGGAACACTTGACAAAATTAAAAACTTTAAACAATTAAGGGTACATATGTCATCTATTAAAGGAAAGGTGGAATTCTTTCAACAATGATCCCAGATAGACCATACATCTATAACATATGGCCTGCCACTAACAGGCTGAAGTGGACAGGGCCACGATACCTAGTCCAGCTCTATGAGGTGGCCCTCAGAGCCTAACAGGTCTGTCTGCCTATGTGTTCAGTCACATCTGTAATTCCAGGAAGTCTGTTAGAATTACAGGGTGGGGTAGAATGAAGGCTGTGGTGTATCAGGGACAGAAGGTCACAATGAGGCACTAAAATCTATTTCTGGGTAGAATTGGAAACCCAAACTTTAGAGATTAATGTGTCTCTGAAACTGGAAAAAAAAAAAAAAAAGACAGATGTTAGAATTAGAGGATGACCCAAAATAATTTCTCCCAGTGAATCACTTCCCAGTTGCTCAAGAGACCTTAAAGTGCATGTAGATGAATTGACACATTCAGAATCCATGAATAATGAGGATCGACTCTAATAAATAACTCGTGGGGTGATGGTCAAGAGTATGTTAATATTAGAAATGTCATCCTAACCTCCCTGCCCCACCCTTGATTTACCATAAAGTTATTCTTTTCTTCATAGATGCTTACAGTGACAGTGGCAAAATAAGTCCTTATTCCGTTGTTCCTTCTATATTTATTAGTCAGCACTTGACTGTAAGGAACAACATTCTCTTCTCTTCCTACTTATTTACTTATGTATCTGTTATTATCAGGGACTCATGAACCCTAATTTTATTTAGTGAGTTATAACACGTCACTATTATTGTTCTCTTTTTGCCATTAGAGGGTCATTTTAGACTGTGAAATCACTAATAAAAGAGCAGAAAAATATGAAAAATGTAGCATTAAACTGACCGTGAAAGCTTTACAAAATGAAAGTTTACAATATGAAAGCTAAAAAATAAGGCAGAACATCTCCTTGTTTGACCTCAACTGGGACTTGCCCATCTTTAAGAGTTAATTCTGAGATTACAAATAAATTTTGGCAAGCAGACAAATTCCTAAATACAGAATCCATGAATAGTGAGGATCAAAACCCTCACTGCCCCTGATAAATTTTTATGATCAGGGAAATACTAATCAAAGCTCTCATGTAATAGTTCAGTTGATTTTCCCTGTATTTGTCATAGTTCTGGTGATTTGCCTGAAGATATTAGACAACAGTATAGTGTCATTGGTCATCATTTTTAAATTATTTAAATTGTTAACTTGATCACAAAATACTTCTTTAATTTTGGATCTAGTATCTTCAAGGCCAGTGGTTCTCAAGTAAGGATACATATCGGACTTATTCATAATTTTATAAAAATACAGATGTCTAAGACTTACTCCTAACTGAATCTCTTTACATCATCATATTCCCTGTGTATTCTTTGTGTATTATGTATACAATGTCCCAGAATTATCCTCTATAAAAATTATTCTCATCTTGTTTTATAAATTAGGTGTAACATTCACTGACTTTTTGAAAATGGGCTTAATCAGTTATCCCTAGAGACACTTTATCTACAATAATTTTTGTGATGACTTTATTATCATGTTTTGCATGCCATAGAAACAACCCACATTTTTGTCATTTACAGATTCTTATTACAAACTCTCATTAATTCTTTCACACTTGAAAATTTCAGTAATAGATTAACAATAGCAATTAAGTCTCTGTCTTCTACAGTCTTTGTTTTACTCTGATGATTGTCTCTGCTATAAGCTATGAGCGTTTTTGTCCTCAACAAAGACTGTGTCAGATGACCAGAAAAGGACTATACCAGGGACTTCACTCTATTGATGATTCAAAGAATAGACTCTTGTGTAAAATCTTCTGATGGCATCACTTAGCCAACTTTTAGACTGGGCTAAGTCAAGAATAAAACAACTTCATGAGACTTGTAACCCCAAATCCAGTGAAATATGACAATATAATAGACTCTGCTTTTGTAAATGGAAATGAAACATTTTAAAAATATTTTCCATTGACTCCCTCCAGAAGTTCCTAAGTCTTCTGACTTTTCATGTTAATTCTGTTATTTACCTAGGCTCAGTAAGAATCTGTCCTCATTTTTACCAAGATAATTAATTATGCAAGCATGTCCTCATACAGAGCATTAGAGTTGAAAATAATGCTCATTTAATCAGGTGTGACAAGCCACTTTTAAGGAACGACTTTACCTACAAAGCTGATGCCGAGAAAGTCCCCTCAGAGAGACGGCCCTGGTGCGGACTCTAGCTATAGAGTCTCAGTGTTAGAGATGGTAAGAAAGTTCACTTCTTGGCATGCCAAAAAATAAGGGTGTTTTGGGGACTTCAAGAGAAGAAAAATTCCTCCAAAAGTATAGAAACTGTCGGTGAAATCTGGCATAAAGAGGTTTTTGTTTTTTGTTTTTTTTTGCCTTGGTTTCATACTCTCATGTTGAAGCCATACTCTCATAATAGAAGCCTTTAAAATTAAAATCCAGTCTGAGATTTCTTATGACAATTTGCCAAAAGAAGTTAATTTTGCGATTTTTCAATACCGTATGGGTCTGGATTTTGCGAAATAATCTTGAGAAGGCATAGAGAGTAAATTAAGACTTTCGCTGCATGTATGCAAGTAATCAGGCCAAGCCATCTTTATTTTGTGATCAAGAATAATCTTTCTTTGAGCTTATTAAGATCACAAAGGAAAAGAAAATTATGGATAAAAGAGATCACTAGATATTTTTTTCCACTGAAATGGATAAAAGAAATCACTGGGTATTCTTTTCAGTGGAACATCATAGTTTCCGGAGGTTAACTGATCCTATAGGAAGGTGCACTTTATTTTTTCTTTGACCAGAATATTTCACAACTTTGTAGAGATAGACATTAACTTCTAAAAAAGTAATAATATTGCAAATAATTTTTAAAAATACAAATGTGTCTGATGGAATGCATTTGACTGATGCATACTGACCTGTCCATATTGACTAATTTTCCTAATTTTTAAAAGATTTTATTTATTTATTTGTCAGAGAGAGAGAGAGAGCATGAGTGGGGGAAGGGGCAGAAGGAGAAGCAGGCTCTGCACTGAGCAAAGAGCCTGATGTGGGACTCAATCCCAGGACTCCGGGATCATGACCTGAGCCGAAGGCAAATGCTTAACCAACTGAGCCACCCAGGCATCTCTAACTTTCCTGATTTTACATCCATTTGTAAATTCATTTTAGTATTTGTTATCTTACAGTGAAACTGTGGTACTTGAGTTTTCTCTGAATCAGTTTTGCTCCCTCACCAATTAATAAGTTAAAATCTTTGACACATGTTCATTTTATATCATATGATAATCATGATTTCACCTTTTTGTTAGAAAATTATCTTCTAACATTTCTCAATCAAGAAAAAAATTAGTTTTTAGAAATTGGAAACAACCATCTACTGCTAAAGCAATATAACTGGAAAAAAGGTATTTGAGTTAAGAAAACTAACTCCATGATATTCTCATGAGTGTGAAATTACTTGTTATCTTTATATAATGTGTGAAGTTTTCATAACAACTTTGAGGGCTTATCATCCTTATCATCATAACATGTACAGAGGTCTTTTTGATGGTATGAGCACAGGTATTTTTAAAAAGCCATCAGTAAGACTTCAGAATTTGAAGATAGAAAATATTTATCAAGTGTACATAAAAAATAGTGATAAACATGTTCGATGGACAGATAATATATACTAGATAGAATGAAAGACACATATTTAAAATGAAGCCATGAAGGTACACTGCCAGATTCAAATGTTCATGATAGCATAGATATTTCTATTCGGGAATAAATCTAAACCATATCCTCCTGACTAGGGAAAGAAAAGATAAAGTGTAACAGAGCCTTAGAGATTTACCAGTAACTTCAAGGATGGCCTGTGCAATGGCATGTGAGCAATAGAGAGCCTGATGTGGAGCTTAGGTCCAGATAGTGGGAGGTCCCTTGACACTGAAGGACAACTGAGCTCACGGTCTCAACTCTCAAAGTCTTTTGCCTGTTTTAAGGGCACCAAGGCATCATGCTTTCCCATGGCCATCCATGCTATCGTCTTGCCCTTTTTGTCATTAATGATCAAAAGCCAACCATACAAAAATTTGCATATATGCATTTTTATTTAACTGCAACTTTCAAAAAAGACATGTTTGAACCTTCAACAATTTATTCACTGATATTGACCTATGCTAAATATATTTGCCATTCATTAATGCATTGGTATGAGTAAGTGAGATATATGTGCCACTATTTTAATGTCCACAGTCTTGTTCTGCTCATGTCCTCTAAAATGACAGTCTACATTAAGCATAATCACTGTCATGTGCTTCCATGGGTGGAATGTGAGGAGCTGAGAGGAAGTCTTGTACTCACTAGGAGGAGAGGACAACCAGACTGAGCACAGAGTGAAAGAGAAAGAACAAGATTAAAGGGAATCTGTACATGAGAATTTTTGTTCCATTGCTGCAGGATAGAACTAACTGAAATGGAGAGAAAACAAGTACTTAAATGATCTCAAAAGGCAAAAATGTGTATGTATGGGGTCAGAGTTCTAACTGAAGGAACAAAATTTTCCTTTAGAAGGAATAACCAAGAAATCTCAATGGCAAAAGTTAAATTATATGGATATTATTATTAAATTTGAGAAAACACAAAAATCTAATCTAATAAAATAAATAAAATCTAATAAAATAATGAGTGAGATATACATTACAAATATTTCTTCAGGTCATTTGCTAAGTTTCTCAGGGGGAAAAGAACCATTGCTAACAAGACATGTTGTACATTTACAACTTTTCCAGGACTGAAAAACATTGCCTAAAACACTTCCAACACTATGAGATGTGACTAATGAGCCATAGGAATTTTAAATTAGACCCCCTTGTCTTCTTAGTTAAATTTAGCACAATTTACATATAAAGATAGATAAGAAACTAGTCAGCTAGAGTAAAAGGACACACAATTTGGATGGCTAGATGGTAGAAAGTTTTAAATAAGCTATGAGGTATTTTTTTCTAGAAATGAAAATCTGGGGAAATGGGGAGGCAGAAAACTTAGATCATCTTGCCAATTCTCTGGGATCAACTGAATAAATTCCCTTGAGGTTCTAACTGGGGGAAAAAATAGAGTAGTCATAGACCTACACCACCTACAGCATGAGGTTTGTGTGAAGTAGTATTTATCACATGTAATTTTAATAGGATTTCTGCAAATACAGATCAGCATAAACTCTAAGATAGCATGAAAAGGTTTGGCTTACTCTATTTACCTGATAACTCAGTTCTTCAAATAGTGGGCCCAACAGTATGACAGACACTAAGCTCTGCAGGAGGGATATGGTGCAGGGTAAGACAAAGTCCTTTCCCCAAAACGCTCAGCATACATTTTGTTGAAAGTCTTTGGTACTTTACAGATTTGTTTTCTTAATTGGGAGTTGTACAGTAGGAAATTCTGCTTTGTCCAGATCAGGAAATTCTGCTTTGTCAGTCAGTCAAAATAAGAATATAGCTGACCCATGTTGATCAAGGGTCAACTGTACTTTTTACTACAATAATTATTTCATTAAAACAGGACACACCTCACAGAATATAGTTCTACAAACTGAATCAATTTGGCTTTATGAAAATGTGCTATAGTGTCTTATTTTTCTCATTTTGTTACAGACCTCTAGGAAATTCATCAGGAACTTCACTAATTTGAGAATCACTAAGTTTGACACATAAAAAGAGTTTGCAGTGTTATCCTAAGATGTTAATAAGAAATAGTTTGCATTATAATCTCTTTGATTTTCAACATGTAAAATCTGTCACATTCAAGATCCTGGCAGAAACCAGACAGCACACTAAATTTTTCACTGATGAAAGTTTAATGGGCTATTGTACAAAGAGGACTTAACAGGTTTAAAGGAACATGGTTGAGATGGGAAACATTCAAGTGAAAGGTCGAAATAAATATTCTTCATACATGTAGAGACTCACAAAGATTATTATCATGAACACCCAAGGCACCTGGGTGGCTCAGTCAGTTAAGTGTCTGACTTTGGCTCAGGTCATGATCTCGGGATCCTGGGATGGAGCCCCATGTTGGGCTTTGTGTTTCAGCGCAAAGTCTGCTTGAGGTTCTCTCTCTTCTCTCCCTCTGCCGCTCCCCCAACTCGTGCTCTCTCTTGCTCTTGCACTCTTCTCAAATAAATAAATAAAATTTAAAAAAAAGAGTAATGACCCCCAAAAGGGAAAAGATGGATAGAGAAAAATAATTTCGTGAAATGAATAACTGAATCTAAATAATTGAGGATACCATTTAAAAATAATATTCTCATAATATTACTCATAATATTCCAAATTATCACCACATTTAGTGGTGACAAGGGAGGAGGATAAAGAAAGGTAGGCAAGGTTCCCATTTTATGGTAGGAATAAATTAATATGGCTAAATCTAAATAACAATAGAAAAATGAATTGAAATATGTACATTAAGATTTTAAGAATATACACTAAGCCTAGAGAAGTAGGATTTACAACATCAACCCACAAATGAGAAAAAGAAAAAGAAACAAGTATGCTTGGTAGATCAAGTTCAAAGACAATAAGAAAAACGCCACCACAGAGCAGAAGAGTATGGATGATACGCAACAATATGGTAAGGAAAAATTTAGGCATTAGGATTCACGCACACACAAATGGGTTAAATGCTCCAAGTCAAAGTTTTTTAAAAAGGTAATTATAAGGTTTTTTCCTTCAAAGGAAAGAGAAATATCTATGAAGTAATGCAGTAGACTAAAAATTAATTGATGATAATGAAGTAGTAGGCAAATACTAACTCAAAGAGAGCAGTTATCCAATTATTTAGATTGGACAAAAGAGAGTCCCAGGTGACGTTCATTAAAAAGGAAAAGGAGATACATTGGACATGATAAAGCTAGAGGCCCATAAAAAATACATCAATTATGAAACTGCCACATGGCTTTGGAAATTTTTAAAGTATAAACTATTACAAAAACCAAGGGAAATTGACAATTTCACATAGTGGGAGAAATCAAGTGATTAGGTGACTAAAAATTGAGAAAGATGTAAATCAAGGGTAGCAAACATTTTCTGCAAATGGCCAGGTAGGAAATACTTTAGGCTTGAGGTTAGGTGGTCTTTGTCACAACAACTCAACTTTGTTGTAACGTGAAAGCAGACAAAAATAATACATAAATGAGTGGGATGGCTGTGTTCCAATAAAACTTTATTTTCAGCTGTAGAGGAGGAAAAATAATTTTCCCTCTACCCTTGTGAGTTCTTGGCCAAGACCCCTATAATAAAAGATTGATTAACAAGAGGAAAACTAATAGAAGTTTATTAATTTCTCATGTGTGCATCAGAGATACCCAGGAGAAGTGAGTAATTTTCACAGAGGTGGCTTAGAATTGAGGATTAAATGTCATCTTAAAGGGTGCCTGGGTGGCTCAGTCGATTAAGCGTCTGCCTTTGGCTCAGGTCATGATCTCAGGGTCCAGGGATCAAGTCCCTCATCGGGCTCCCTGCTCAGCGGGGAGTCTGCTTCTCTCTCTCTTTCTGTGATCTCTGTCGCTCTCACTCTATCTCAAATAAATAAAAAAAAAATCTTAAAAAAATAAATGTCATCTTAATAGGAAAAGGGGAGGAGGTATGTAGTCCTCTTAGGGACAAGTAAATGACTTTTAAGAGAGAATAGATGAGAGGTATGATAGTCTGTGACAAAGTCTGTCCAGGCTAGGTGTCAACTTCTAGTCTCCTCTCCTGGGATGAGTCAATCTTCCCTGGTCGATGAAAGTCCTGGGGAGGGGATCTATGACAATCAGGTTCCTTTTGGAGGATTTATCTTTAAGCAAATAAGGGGAGTACAGAGAAAAGCTCTACCTGCATGTACTATTTTTTAAGTGCATACAGTTCAAAATAATCAATATACCAAAGTGCATATTTTGGGGTGGCATGTCCTGAACTCCTACAGTTTTATTTTGGGGTGGCACATTCTTCTACCCTTCACGACTAAAGATGACACAGATTTGGCCTATATCTGTAGTTTGCCAACCTCTGATAGAAATGATTTGAATAGCATGACAAGAGAATTGACGTATAAACATACAAGGCAACCACTGAAGAAGTGAGAGTCATAGGATACAATTAGGAAAGCAACTACTTCCATCCCAAACCACCACTCTGTTGGGCTAGTCTTCCCTTTTCCTGGGGTGAAATCTATCATTTTTCTGATCACTCTCAGAAACTAAAAAGTCCTTCAGACCCTTTGAATCGTAATGCATACTTCATTCAATAACTAAATGTTCAGTCCCATGCAGTAGTTGAAACTTGGAGCATGATTTAATGTTAGAACTTCTACTCTTCTTCACCTGTCTCCAGTCTTGTTGGGAAGCCTGTGGTGGGAAAGCAGGGAGCATGGTTGACTTCTGTGGTATTGTCCTAGCTTGAGATTCTATTCCTTTTCCCTCATACTCACCGGGCTCCTCTAATGTGGAAACAGGGAAAGGAAGAAAATTAAGGGACAGAAAAAGGCTTTCTTTACTGGTGTTGAGCCTGGCCATGGAAGATATTGAATCTCAGTCTTTCTTTCGAGGATGTTGTGCAGGTTCTTCTGGAGACATTCAATTACTGGGTCCCTTGTTGCAATTAAAAGCATACCCTCCTGAATGTGACTGACGATCCAGTCTTGGGTCCCATTATGCTTCTGGCCTCTTTCCACAGAGGTCCCCTCACCCAAACCCCAGTAGTTCTCTTGAACTATTCCTAAAATTACCCCAGCTGATTATTTCCTATGATCCACACCGGGTCGGGTTTAAAGAGTGTGAGTGCATGAATTGTGATGCTAAATTCCAATCACAGCCACAGTATCTTGTCTGCACCAGTAAGCGAAGATTGTTTAAGTGGTATAGCTCTAAAAGCTATGGTAATATGGGTGTGGGTAGCAGGAAGAACACACCTGTGCTAGTAACTTCAAGGAATAACACATTAGGATTAGTTTACATATAGCCAATCATAACCAAGGGCCTGAACAGGAACCACATTCCTAGGGGAACCAATTACAGAAAAGGAGTTCCTTGCCACAGGTGGGAATAAGGCATTTCACAGTTCAAAGGCACTTTTCTCTCACCCCAGGGCCCCAGTTGTTCCTCTGTTCTCCCAGCACTCGAGTAATCTGGCCAGACAAATGCAGATCTCATTCTGACTAACAAGGGTCATTGTGTGGGACCCAATCCACAGGGATGGCCTAGACTGCTCTTGGGGAGAGAAGCCCGCCACACAGTGTATAGAGAGACTTTACCAAAGTACTACTGAAAGTAATATGCATGTGCTATGTGCATTAATAGGAAGACTTCATTTGGATTGATTGAATAAGTTTACATTCATATCTTTTTTAGGTTGATAATCCCATAGAAAATGTAAGTAGTTTGGAAAGGTTACCTTTGATCAGTTTTCACATGTATGACAGTCAGTGGAGTGAATGTCACAGCTCAATGTCAGCTTCAGTCCACTCCCTGCACATGTAGCCTTAACCATGAGACATGCATATTTTTGGCCCTGTTAGTGGAAATTCTCTTACCATCCACTTTAGCTCTCTACTCTGATGACACAAGGAGCTTCACACAATTTGCATTCTTGAAATTTCTGAGGAAGGTGTCTGATATTCTAAGGAACACATACCAAGCTGTCTGGGTGGTCTCAGGAAAGTCTCTTCCACACTAGACTTAATGTAAATTTAAAGCATTTCTCATCCTTCCACAGAGGGGTGGGTGGTACTCAATATCTGTCAACAATTCTCTCCAGAAATAAGCCTCCCCCCCACCTCTCTTTATTAACCTATCTCTGGCTGAAGTCTGGGTCTGCAGTTTACATGAGCTGGACTCTTGGTGGGCAAGAATTGCAAAGCTGATTCCAGGCCCTTCTTTGCAGGAGTTACATAACTGGATAGAGGTTCTCACGGTAGAATATGAGAATACTTGCTGCTCAGTTTTTGTGACGTCAGCCAGACCTGTGGTAGAAAGAGTTCCAATATAACATTGTGTTGTTACATGGAAATTGTTCAGTATCCATGGAAATTTCATTTTTTAAAAGACCATGTAAACTTTTACACAAGGGAAATCTCAGTGAGGAACCCAAATCAGAAATCACTCGGTACATTTCAGGCAATAAACTGCGAGAATAAAGGCAAATATTTATTTAGACATCAGGAAGACTTCTCTAAGTAACCCCAGGTTAACTTGGGAGTTGAAAGCTAAAATTAAAATCTTAGTAGAAATGAACAATGAGAATACTACGTGGCTTATCATGTGAATGTGATTGAAAGCATTTATTAGAAAACAAAAAGAACTAAAATAAGGGTAAAAATGCCCTGGGACAGAAAGTAAAAGACAGGTATGGCTGTTGCAATGTGCTGTCAGGTTACACCTGCACACAGTTGGTTGTCATAGCAACAGCTCAGATAACAAAGGTGGATTACGAGGACATGAGATTGGGTGACCATGGAGTTGAGACTAAGCAAGATTATGGGGCAACATTGCCAATGAAATAAAATGCCATGAGAATTACTAAATTTTGTCAGCATTTTCTCCTATTCCCTTCTTGAAGCTATTGCACCGTTGAAAATAAAACAAAACAGAGCACACAAAAGTGAGCTTGTGATCATATAAAATGGGATTAAACTGGCTTAAGTAAAGGGCCAAACATATTGCAGTTAAATGAAATGCTGGTGTCTACAGTTAAGTAATTCCATCCTAATTCATTTCATCGTAATAAAACATTTAAGCATACACATTATGGATATAAGGTCACCCACTGTTTTGAGTCTCCCAAAAAGAAGCTCATAGCTAAGTTGTAAATTAATTTAAAGGGTTTTATAAAATTGTAAATGTTTTGCTGAGCCTTTAGAAATGTTCCATGGGAAATTACTAAGAATGCAATAAAAATATTCTTAACAAGCTTAAACTGGCAATTTAAATTTTTCTAACACGAAAGATGATTACTTTTCCAAAATCAGCTCAGCATCAGAAGTTTTAAAGATTTGGATCCATTTAAAGAAATAAAATAAAATAATATTAAGATATTGTTGCTTTTCTCTCCCTATTTTACCCTTAGTAAAAAATTTCAAATAGGGTGCCTGGGTGGCTCAGTTGGTTAAGCGACTGCCTTAGGCTCAGGGCATGATCTTTGAGTCCCAGGATCAAGTCCCGCATCGGGCTCCCTGCTGAGCAGGGAGTCTGCTTCTCCCTCTGACCCTCCCCCCTCTCATGCTCTCTCTATCTCATTCTCTCTCTCAAATAAATAAATAAAATATTTTTTAAAAAATTTCAAATAATTCAGGAAAACAAAACCAATGTATACTCCTTTAAGAAGGTCAACCTGATTTTTGAGTTTTTAAAAAATGCTTAGGTCTATTTTATATTGATTTTAGTTTTGTCTTATTCACAAGTTTAAAATATCCAGTCAGACTCTACTCTGTTTTTGATTACTGTTTTTATTAATTCTTTCCAAATACAGCATTGATTGTGATAACAATGCAATGCAAAGAAATCGGTCTCATCCTGCTGAAGAATCAAATTATAAATATATTGTAGAATTATACCCAAATGTAATAAATAATTTAACTAATTAATAATAAATGGAGTAGTTTAGATGCATTCTTTTTTTCCCTTTCCCCAGATTGGAAATGTAAGGAGAGGGGAAATAAATTCTACTGGAGGAAAGGAGAGTCGGAAAGACCCCACAGAATGCGTAAGTCTCGAAATGAATCTTGAGTGATGCAGTGGGGTTTACCAGGTGGGCAACAATTCTGTGTACATGGGTGCCCCTTTTCACAAGCTCCATCTCCTCAAGTTAAAGAGGGAAGATCAGGGTTGTGGAAACTGAGCCACTATGTATTACGTGGAGTAAATTATTCTGGGCATGTCTCTTGACCTCCCAGCTATGACCTTCATGTCCAGGGCAGCATCTCATGAGGGAACAGTTCTCTCTAGCATGTGTTAAATGTTGGTTCACGTAGACAGGCTGTGTTAGCATTGTGTTGCAGTTGTACCGTTGTTTACTCATTACTCTAATCGTTACCATACCACGTCCACTGAAACCAGCCGTCAGTTAACAGTGCTTCTAACCTTGTCAGGGTTAGATAAAGTCACACCAAGAGCGGTTTTAAAAGCAAGGACAGGAGTGGGAGAGGGTACGCAAAGTAGGAAAGCTATAATATATTACGATGTTGTACAGGACGAAAGGACAATATTTATTTGAAAATCTAGTAAAATGCAGAATATCCACCCCAAAGTGGCTCTGACTAACTTATATTAAAACGTATTCCTCGCAATTTATCACACTTTTTTTAAAGGACGCTTAATTAAAAAATTCCTATGACTAAAGAAATTACTTTTAATGAATTCCAACAAAAGACTTATGAATTTTTTTTTATGCTCTGGCTTTGCCTATACTCACGTCCCTGAAACATCCCTTCTTGCACGGAACTTTGGTTAACCTGGGTTTTGTTTTAATATTACTTGCTAAAATCTACATCTTTCTCTCTCTTATTAAAAAGTATCTGACATCAAAGCATTTTTACTTGTACTGAAAGCCCTTGTCAACTGCTGTTTGGTTCTCTTTGGGAACATCACCAATCCCCCTGGACCTAGGCAAACTTAGCCCGATATATTCCTTTCCCATGTTCTCCTATTTTATTTCCTGCAGCGTCTGATGTAAAACAGATTTTAAAGCTCATAATAGAACAGAGGTCAACATGAAAGCCTCTAGGAGCCTGGCCTTTGGTTTTGCTTCTGGTCTTTATTATCACAACAAATAGTTAGTTGAACTATTGTTTTCCATGTCGTATAAAAGCATTGGAATGACAGCTCTTCTTTTTAAGCCTAGATGAGGATTTTCAAAGGAATCTCCGATAAGTAAGAACAGGTATAAGGGAAAAAATATAACAGTAACACAAAGGGACCAAAATGAACCGTTAGCGGTCTTAATGTTTCTAAATCTGGGAAGCAACAAGTCTACCATCTAACTCCCTGCTCTTAGCCTTCTTTCCTGTTTTGATCCAGAACCTATCTTCAAATAGTCTAAGGCCAACCCCTCCACCTGTTGTTCTGATTCTGTCCTCCACTCCTGCATTTGGGAACATACACTGAGCATTTTCTTTTTTTTTCTTCTACGTAATCAGCCTTTAAACACACCCCAGTGTCATCCATTTCAAAACAACACCCGTCTTGCCCCATCTCCATAGCATCCACAGCATCCACCTACTTCTCTTCTCTCCACTGCAGCCAAACTTCTCCAGTGGGTGGTCTATTCTCTCTTCATTTCCTCGCCTTCCTTTCCCTCTTTAATGCATTCCAGTCTGCTTCTACCAGCATCATATCACCAAACAGCTCTTACTAAAGTCACGAAATCCAAAGGCTACTTTTCAGTGTTCCTCTTTTTTTTTTCTCTTGTGTTTTTTAAATTTTATTGTTATGTTAATCACCATACATCATTAGTTTTTGATGTAGTGTTCCATGATTCCTTATTTGCAAATAACACTCAGTGCTCCATTTAGTACGTGCCTTCTTTAATACCCATCACCAGTCTAACCCATCCCCCATCCCCCTCCCTTCTAGAACGCTCAGTTTGTTTCTCAGAGTCCATAGTCTTTTGTGGTTCGTCTCCCCCTCCGATTTCCCCCCTTTCATTTTTCCCTTCCTACTATCTTTTTTTTTTTTTAACATACAATGTATTACTTGTTTCAGAGGTACAGGTCTGTGATTCATCAGTCTTACACGATTCACAGCGCTCACCATAGCATATACCCTCCCCAGTGTCCATCACCCAGCCACCCCATCCCTCCCACCCCTCACCACTCCAGCAACCCTCAGTTTGTTTCCTGAGATTAAGAATTCCTCATATCAGTGAGGTCATATGATACATGTCTTTCTCTGATTGACTTATTTCACTCAGCATAATACCATCTCAACAGCAGTCAACTGAGAAGGGCCCACCTTCTTTTTGAAATACTCTCATCTTGGGCATCAAAATCCTATGGGAAATCACTAATCTCATATCAGCCCTGTAGATCTATCTTTCCCACCATCTCCCCAGTCCTTCCTTTCTTCTCCCATTGTCCTCTCCTAAATCTGAGAAATTGTAGGTTCTTCTACTCTACCATCCTTTGAGATCCGAAGATGTATAGTCTGTAGGAAGAGAAGGAAAACAATAGAAGGACTCGAGAAAATATTACTGAGGAAGAGAGGAATTTCTGTAATAAAATGTTGGATGGGTAGGTAGCAATGAGAAGAAAAAGTCAAATACATTCTTTGTGAACAAAATAATTTTATCCTTTCATCAAGCTTCTTTTCTCTGAGTGAGATGGAAAACCATTGCAATAGTTTAAGAAAGACACATTGGAGCAGGTGGAATCTGATGGAGATGGAGCAAGACTAGAAAGAAATTGTACTGAATATTTAATAATTAACTAGATAGTTGGGCATCTTCAAAGTTGTTGACACACTTGCAAGTAAGGGGTAGAGATATTTTGAAAATATTCTTAATGGCTTGACTTTCTCTTTGGATAAACTTACCCATTCCCACATCAAGATGGATTGGCTCTATACAAATTACTTCTAAATATATGTTGTCAATCCAGATACTCTCTCTGCATGATAGACTTAGATATATACTCACTATTTGATATTTCCACCTAGATGTATAAACAGAATTATTTAATTCAAAACAGAACTCATGATCCTTATTGCATGTCTTCTCTGCCCTTCTCTAAAACACATTCTCTTCCAGGGTCATTTATCACCCTGAATGCTATCCCTATCTATTGAGTTGTTCTACAAGGCTTGGATTCATCCACCATTAAAAGAAAAATAATACAACTTACAGTCCTTTGCCAGTTAGAATGTTTGTAGCTACAAATAACAGGATACTAACCAAAGTGGCTGAACAATGAGGGATGTATTATTTTGTATAACAAGAAGTAAGAAAGTAGTAGTTTCCAGGATAGCGAACTTAATGTGATCGGCACAGTAATGATTTTCACACCTCCAAAAAGCTTCCCTTAAAAGCTCAAGGTGGTTGGTGCAGCTTCAAACATGTTGTATGATCACAATGACAACTGATCAAAATTACATAAAAAATAAAGAAATGGAAAAAGAGATACTGGGATCATGCTATACCAAAAGAAATGTTATGTAGCAATATTAATATCAAGTGCATTGGCACTGATTCTGGAATAAAATCCCTTGGGTTTGAACTCTAGCCCTACTAGATGTTAACTGGGTCACCTTGAGCAAATTACTTAACCTCTCTATGCTTCCATTGCCTTTTTACTCTGACCAATTGGTTCTTAGGAACGTCAGTCACAACACATAGCAGTATGCAGATGACCCTGGCCCAACAAGAATAGTACCACAGCCTCTGGCCACTGTGCTTGGTCCAGAAGTCAGGCACGCTTACCTGAACCAGGCCAATCAGAACCTTTACTGGGATTATTTACAATAAAGCCAGGAAGAAGATCATCTTCCCTCTGGAGCAACTAAACATGCCACGACTTTACTCCACCCTCTACCTTTATGATATAAAGGAAGCTTTTTGAACTGAAGAGAGAATGCGGCAGAATTTAGAAACAGGCTAAAATGAGAGCTGAAGAGAAAGATGAAGAATCTAGATAACATTGTTAGAGTCTAGCTTTACCTTCCCATTAAGATGAGCCACAGTTCATGCTCTTTTTGGCTTCGGCTAGATTAAAATAGATTTCATTTGCTTACAGAGAATGGTCCTGATTAGCTCTATATTTTATGGGTATGAGCTGGTTGCAACTATTGTTTTCAGGCCCAATAGACATAGTAGTCAAATTCTTTCGTATGTGTATGAATCTTGAATGCCCCTTCTCTGAACTTGGAACAGCAGCTGAAGCTCAAGGAATATGGACCAAGAGGAAGAAGTTGGACAGTTTTAATTAAATCATCTGAAAATAGGTCACTGGCATTATCCCTGGACATATGAAATCACATTAATCACTTAGCATTGTGCCTGGCACATAATAAGTGTTCAATAAAGACTTATTTCCCCTGGTAAAAACTTTTAAAGATAATGCAAAAAAGAAGTGGTCCCCATATCCAATACCTATACAAATATCATTAGTCTCTTTCTCAGTTTGAAACTTTACTATTTGAGTTTGATGATAGGAAAAAATGGACATCTTTTCTGGTCTTTTTAAACTGAAGATGCTATAAATTCTTTCTTCATAATTTCAGAATTTGTCAGTATATGTGGCTGGCTTAACTATTTTATGTAACTACTTTTCCACTACAAGTTTATTTTACTATTTTTTAGTACACACCCTTTCAAATTTACTTAGAATCCTGTTGCAGAGCATCATAAAGTTTGAATGATCTATAGAATATATCCAATCCCTTACTACAGTGCCCTATTAATATATAAAAAAATATTCATGGACATATTGGATGGAGGAGGGGAAGAAAATAGTATGAAATAAATTTGAAACTGAAGACTTTGAAAATACAATGTTTATTTAAAAGTACATAGAAAAAATGCTCCATGAGTGTGTTCCTTGCAAACTAACCACTCCATCCCCAACCCAAGCAACAAAGACATCTCAAAGAAGAAATCCTAAGACAAAAATTGGACTAGGAATCAGGAATTATATAATTTTACTTCTGAATCTGACACTGACCATTAGAAGGAATGATTTTGGATGAATTATATTCTGGACTTCATTTATTCATCTGATTTGGAATATCATAGTCCCTATAGGTTAAAAAATAAAACAAATGGATTCTATATGAGATTTCAGTGATTCTCATTAGGGCAAAAGCCATGCAAAGAAGTCAGATGAATGATTTCTTTTGTGTCTTTCCAAATTCCTCGTGAGTGTTCCTTTAGTAGGTATTATTAGTAAATAACAGGTTTATGGTTGTCATTCTTCCAAAGAATATTTTCATTTTGCTAGGAGTGTCCATCATTCAAAGGAATGGGAATCTAACCGTGGGACTCAGGGCCCTACCATCGGGAGGCTTCAGGTTAGTTAGGGGAATATTGGGGAAACATGGGAAAAAAACAAGAATAATTAGTTTATCTAGAGCCCATCCAACTGTAATTAGACATGAATTTTTAGTCAATGACAAATCATTATGAAACTTAAAATCTTGATGGAGCTTTTCATTAATATTCCCAGCCTATTAAGTTTTCCATCAATTTTATTGTCATTTTATAAGCTGGGATTTGGACTTTTTTTCTCCCCCCACCCCACTTTCTTTGGAGGGGGTATGGGGCTGTCTAAGGGAGTGGAGGGAATGTTGCGGGTCTAGCAGGCAGGGCTGGATTTCAGAATTGTTCCTGTAACTGGAGGGAGAATATCCTTGCAGGTATTCCAGGCCATAGCTCTCTGAAAGATCCTCCCACATGGCTTGCTTAGCTTTTACTTTCGTTCTGTATTAAACAAAAAGTCATTTGAGGGCTATTTAATGCTCTGGTTTGTGTTTTCCAATACCAGATAAAAGTTAAACAGATGAACCATTTGGGGGGTAAGGATTGGGAAATCCACGGCTGCTAAAATGCTTTAAAGTTTCAAAATGGTTTTGTTTTTTTAAACCCATTTTCCATGTTCCAGCAGCTGTGGGTTTTCCCAGGGCTCCCCCTGTGGCTCAAAAGGGAGCTGCTTAATGCTTAACAGATGAGCCAATTGAGTTTTTAAATGCAAAATTAAACTTAAAGTGCACAAAGAGCACAGGGGAATCCACAGCCAAGAATAGCTGAAGGAGGCGAGTGAGCCACAAGCACTGGGCTGGGGAGATTCTGCCTCTCTGGAAGCATGCAACCTGCAGCAAATGGGAGGACGGGGCAGGCACATTTATCTGTTAATCAATCCTCCAACAGGCTGCAATTATACTCCACATTGCCAAAAGTTTTTCATAACTACTTTCCTTAGATTTATTTATATACGTTTACTTTTTTTTTTTTTTTTTGAGAATAGGAAAAGGGGAAAAGAAATAGATGGATGGGTTCTATGGAATACAAAGACAATTATATTTTGATCTCCATGGGGTTTGTTCTGTCAGGGACAGTGAGAATTGGGCCCCCTCAACATTTTTCCCTCAGATCCCCAGGTGCTTTACCTTGTGCCCCAGACACTCAACAAGAGATCATCCAGATTCTCCGAGCATTCCGCTTTGAATGTGAGGAGCCAAAATGATTGTGGACTTTGGTTGGGACACAATTTGGGGAGTCACAGGATAAACGGTTTGATCATTCATCTAAATATGTGGACATAAGAAAGCAATGCATTTTGGTGCTTAAAAGTAAGATTTAGCAACTTTTTAAAAGTCTTCTCTGATTCAAGACAAATCATCCTAATACCTTAAAGAAAAAAATCTCCATTTTAATTGTATAAGTACTTACTTAAGAGACTTCCAACATCATCAAGACTAAAATTCCATAGGCATACTTTCTTTCACTGAAGGTGATAAAATTAACTGTTGGATTCCAAATTGTGAAAATCTTCGGGGGAACTGATATCATGATTTCAACAAATTTCTCACAGAAATAAGTACATTGGCATTCCAGAATGGAATCCTTGTTGTGTATTGCATTTTAATTGCATTTGAGGAATATTTGGGATAATCTACAAAAGTGCTGAGAAATGACAAACCCTCTGGAAAACTTCTGTTGTTCAGATCTTGTATTCATACTTGGCTTTTAAGCTAGGAAAACATTGAAAATCCTCTAATAGCTCACTTTTGGGGAAATCATTTTAAGAGATAGTAAACAAAAATCCTGTTAATACCAGCACAAACTTCCCATTAGGATACCAAGAAGAGGGTACTAGAAAGCTTCAAGTTCACATTTGATGTATCACTTCAGTGATACAGTTCCGAAATGACTAGTGAAGTCACAAGGTTATATATAAGCCTAAAAAAGTGCACAAGTGCATACACATATATGTTTCTGCATGTACACGTACACATACACACACACATTTCTAACCTTATCTAAAGCTACCTGTTCAATTACAAATTCCATTCCTTAGGCATCTTTTTATCTCTTTCAAACTTTCAAAGTCAATTTTATTACTTTCGGTTTTGAGATCAATCATGGCTCATTCTCAACCCCCAGCCAAAAAAGAAAACAAATAAACCAAACCAAAACCAAAACCAAACACACACACACACACACACACACACACACACACAAAACAACAAACTATAAAATAGATCATTACTATTTGATCTTAACCTTTCTGATGATACTTGTCAACTCTTAATTCTTTAATGGAACAGTTATTTTACCTTAATCATTTAAAATGTTGATTGTGAAATGGCAACTTCAGAAAGTAGAATGAGGATGAATATTCCTACTCTGCATTTGGGAACTGTATATTCAGAGACTTGTACCTCTTAGGCAATCAAATCCACTTGAGTCATTGACTATATCCAGCCTTGTCAGTTTGCCGGAAGGAAAGATACTGATGAGGTTGGGCTCCTGCGAAAGCAATCATATGGTTAATTGCTTTAGTGTGAACCTAGCCATTGTGATTAAAGCCTAGGACTCGTGTTTAGGTAGAGCAGAGTTTCCATGCTTCAAGGCACTCCTTGGCAGATCTAGTACTCTCCAGGCCTCAAGAAAATGTGCTGAGGCATCAGCATATTTCCCTAAGGAGTTGCAGTGTTCGGGGGATCATTCAATCATTAGACCATATTCAAAGAAACTGCGTTAATTTGAATATGTAATCATTGGATCACATATTCATATATTTGCAAGCTCTTTGAAAGGGTGATCATCAGAATGCAGATTTAGATAAATAAGAACATATTCAAAACTCGACATATTATGTGCTTGAATTTAATGTGAAGCTGTGCACACCCCCAAAGCATCTTATACCTGTCATCTCATGATTATACACGCCTGTATACTCCACTGGTGCACTTTTCATGTATGTAAATTAAATAGAGAATCTGCTCTACCTTCTAATAAAATGCTATGGTTTATCTTTTCCTAATTCCAAATGTAGTTCCCTCTCATACCATTTGATTATCAACAATTTGATTATCAACAATTATCAACACACACAAATATATGCAGTCTAATTGTTGATAATCAAATACATGAACCTATATGGGTATATACACACACATACATGTGCACGTGTGTGAATATATCTATAGATTAACTTTAATGCATATAACATTTCAAAACTTTTGCTTAATGCTTTTTTTTTGGTATAATTATATAGAATCAATATCATTATTCCTTTCCTCTCCAATGAAATGTTGGCTTCAGAGTCCACTTTTTATAAAGAAATTCTGAATCGTTAAACAAGTAGAATACTATCCCCCCTCTTCTTTTAAATTACCCAGCATACTTTTGGGGCTTACACAAGTGGAGGCTAACATGCATCGATGCATAAAAAAAACAGCTACCCATGTTCCAGTAATTCAAATCCAACACCATTTTGAATAGATTTTTAATATACTCATGGGAGTCACGCAAGGGTAATTGATGATGATTTCAAATTACTTGCATCTTATTTCTCTTAAAATCTATCCCATAATCTGTTACTACATTATGGGTGATAATATTCTGTTAACTGCAAAAAACAATGAAGTTTTATTAATTTAACTGTATTTTATTGCTCCTCTCTAACCTCATAAAAACTGACCCCTCTGTATGTCAGGTATTTTAGAAACCCTACTTCCTTAGAAATAGGTGTGGGTATTAAGATTTTAAGAAATATTGACCCAAAGGGGGAGCATATTATGATATAGTCTTCATCATTTTGCATTGTTCTGCAAACAGTTGCCTTCATTTTCAGGGTGGATCTCTGAATGTTAATAGCGGATGTATCACGTGCAGAGGCTGGGAGCATGCAAGCCATGTTTGGCATATAGATTCTTTGTAGGGGAAAAATGTTACACAAAGCATGCTGCACCAAGCGCTTTGTTGCCGACATGGAACCTTCCTCTTAGACCAATTTGACTCACTATTTTCTATCCCTGCAAAAATTTACTCATAAAAGAGTTAAATATTAAAATTGAATGGGAAGTAATAGGAAAACATAACCTCTATTCCCCAACGCAAAAATCAAATATGCAAATATGAAAATGAGGGGACTCTGCTTCTTCCCCTTCTACAACTGATTAAATTGTCACTGCTGGAGATTACATGGGTTTTATTCCCTTTACAGCCATATTCAATTGGACAGACAGAAAAATATATTGCCACAGACGAGACCCACCACCTGGGTACACTGTGCTTCCAGTTGCCTGCAGAGGCCTCATCCAAAACTTTGCAGCTACCCCTTTAAAAAAAGAAAAGTATTAGATCATTAGATCATTCTAATGTATTGTTACATGATACATTCTAATGTATCATTCCAATGTATCAAAAGTATCAGATCATTCATGACAAACTGGATGATCTCTAAAGTCCTCTCCAACTTAGACATTTCAGAAAGACAAAAACTCCTCTCATGACCAGATATTAGCCTGCAGTTTATGTCTCATGAACAAAACCCTCACTAGCACACTCCCCTTCTCTCTAGATCCTAAACCACTGCATTCATTTTGCATAAGACCTTCATTTAAACAAACAAAAATTATCAGAGGCTCTTTTCTTTCTGTGTTTGCAACTGATTTCCTAGCTGATTGATCAATTCACTTCCTTGCTTCTCAGTTTTGACACTGAACATACCACCCCCCCTTTTGCTCCCTTGTCCCTTCCCGATGGAGCTATCTGATTCTTGCAAAAAAATTGGATATAGAAACAGAAGAATTACCTTTGCTCCTCTCGTGTCTTGATGCAGTTCCGATAGGGTTCTCACAGTCTGCCTGCATTTAATAGAAGTTAGTGCTCAGTGACTATGTCGCCTGGCTGTGTCACTCGGCACTGCAGGCTGAGCGGAGAGCTGCCTCCAGCTGCAGACGAGGGGCCTCAGTGTTAAGGGCGCACAGAACTAGTTTGTTAATGAGATCCTAGAGACGTAGCCACAAGGACAAGAGGAATTAACAACTAAAAAAAGGTGATAGGATGATGTTTGGAATTAGAGCATTTGGGCAAAAATATAACAACAGCAAAAAACCCAACCAATCAAATGGACAAACACAAAAACCCAGTGAGCAGATGCTTCATTGCAAGGACAAGTGAGCAGGAACAAGTCTATTTGCCTGTAGATTTGTGGTAGATATACATGTACTACTTTGCTACAGAAGGGAAGGAATTGATCCCCAAAGAATTTTTAGGTGTTTTTTTGTCTGGCTGGAAACATTCTGGTGGCTGTTGTTGTTTTATCCACTCAGCAAAATGACTTACAGATCTTTTAATTATATCAGATCTCTACTTTATCTGTTGATAGAACTACAATTTGAAAAAAATGTATCTTCTCTGGTTGGGTGGATGCGTAAACAATCAGGGTTTTCATTTCTGGCATCCAGATGGCTAAATTTATAATGAAATCAAGTGATTTCTTTGTGCCCCAAACCTAGAATTCCATATTCATTTAAAACATAGACCTGTATATCATGCTTAAACATAGCCTTCTGTTTTGAGAACTGGAGAAGCATTGCTTTCTAACACCGTGTATGCCCTTTTCTTAGAATAAATCTGCTCAATTCAGATATCTTTTTGCTGTCAAAATTAAAAGCAGAGTTATGCATGTTCCACTGGCTTGAACACATGTACACTTCAACCCTGCATTCTCAGTGTGTGCTGTTTTCCTGCCTTTCCCATGTTTCTTTGTTTTTCTTTTGTGTTCTTTTCAAGACTTCCCAGGGTTTTTGTTTTATCATATTGTTCTCTTTGTATTGTTCAACTGCTCTTTGACAAAAGTTCCACATTTAATCTAATTTTCTTGTTTTTGTTTAATTTCCTCATAGTTTTATATTGTTGGTTTTTCTTCTTTTTCTTTTTCCTCTTCTGGGACATTGTGCTTATTTGTAAAAATACAATTCCAAATGTCAGAATAGTACTATAGGGACAGACTTTTCTATTGAGTACCTTTACCTTTTAATATTTTGGCTTTTGTCATCTTTATTCTGTCAACCAGTACTGACCCTTTTAAATCATCTTTTCATCTATTGCATCGCCTTTGCGATTACTAATATCCTTCTTTTTCATTCTTCTCTTGGTGTCTTAATTTCCCAGGCACCTAGTTATTGCTAAAATGTGACCACCATTTAGTCAACACTTAGCACAAGCCCTGTGTGCAACACTTCATACGTATTCCTGTGAACTCTTGCTACAACCCTGAAATGTAGGCTTTCTCATCCCCATCTGGTACTGGGCCTAATGAAAGGTATTGCCTTAAGGCCACACAGTAACTGTGATAGCAAGTATTTGTTCTCAGAACTATTGGGCACCAAATCACCTTCTCTTTCCCCTAAATCATATGAAGGCAAAACATCAAAGGTATGTTTTGAAATTCTGTTATGGATAGGGGAAAATACGCTCACTTGTTAAACTTCACAAACACATACTCACTTCATTATTTGTATGTACTTATACCTGAAATGATTAAATGGAAGTTACTCCTTATGTCTTCTTTTTAATAGCATTTAATGACATTAGTTTTACTTGTGATTTAAAAAAAGTTCTAAACTCAAATTACTACCTTTAACACAATTTTTTACTAAAACTAGGTCCATATTTTCTTCGTACATACACCAATTTACTAATACATGGTTGTAAGTGTAAACAAATTGTAACAGCAAGTTCCTGTTAGTAAAACAACCAGGGAATGGCAATTCTAGAAGCATGAACAGATCATGTTGTCTGCAAACACATAGCATGATATCAGGCTTTCCAGTAATGACATCAGTGATCAAATATGTTTTTACAGTTGTCAAAGTAGTGGATCAGACATTTAATCCCAGCCTGCTTGCAGCTGCTTTTCTCCATCCTTCCCTCCCTGTATTACATTTGCCTTTTGGGAGAATAAAAATATTATGTGTTCCTTTATGTTCCTCATTCAGATTTAGAAAGTCTCATACTTTCTGCTATGATGATGACATGCAGGTGTCATTCTCTAAACAGGTCAGTTTGCAAGTTCCATTAACCCACTGTTTAATCATTACCACCTCCTTCATCTTATTCTTGCAATGATACACACACACACACACACATGCACGCACATGCACACGCACATATATTTACTTTAATAAGCAGACACTTATATTTGATATTCCATTAGAAGTCTCTAAAATTGCTCCAGAAGTTATATTTCTAGACTTTGGACAAACGCTTAACAAAATTCTCTTTAATGGAGTGCAGTCCTGAAAGCTGTTCTTGTACTAAGCTGCAATTAATGTTTGTACCCAGCAGTCTCCTAAGGAATTGCAGAAAGAACAAAGTTAGCAACTAGCATACCCAAAATAGCTAGAGGGCTTTGACCACAAGGATAGGATAACAGTAATGCAGTGAGTAAGAGGAAAGACTGGGAAGTAGGGGAAACTTGACTTTGAATTTCAGTTCTATCGGTTGCCACTTTTGTGGTTTAGGCAAGTTACCTTCGGAACTCCAGTTTCTTTATCTGTAAAATGGGGATAATAAAGCCCACCTCCAAAGGCTATAAGAAAACCTGGGGCACCTGGATGGCTCAGTCGGTTAGGCATCTGACTCTTGATCTCCGCTCAGGTCTTGGTCTCAGGATCGTGAGTTCAAGCCCTGCACTGGGCTCCATGCTGGGTGTGGAACCTACTGAAAAAAAAAAAAAAAAAAACCAGAAAACTGAATTATGTAACACATAGAGAACATTCAGGACAAAATTTGGTATTTCATAAGCCCAGCATAAAAGACCGCTGACAGCATCATGGTCATTTTCATTTTTATCATCACTATGCAGTAACTAAAAATTGACTTCTCTTTCCTTCTTCCTTCTGGCACTATGTACTGAGCCATAGTGAGCTTTATCAAACTTATGAGTGACTTTTGAGGTCCTAGTATGTTCTTAATGTTGTTTCTCTCACACTATAATAAAATATATAACTCCCATAACAACTTTAAGACCAAGGTCAAACCTGTACTAAATGAAGCCGACATGAGCGAGCTCTTCCACATACGTTATAGCACTTGAAATGAATGTCTACTGGCAACTATTTAAGAGTCTAATCCATACGATGGTTCCTACTTTGCTATATCAACTTTTGCTAGTATTTTATTTCCCTAAATAAAAATTTCCAAGTCTAACCGCAACGCCTGGCACGTAGAAGTTATTCCATAAGTTACTGTTAAAAGGAGCTGAACCGAACCTATCTATCTTACTTGCCTTAGGCAAAACACGAATTCATTAAGGGTATGCTTTATTCATTCATTTGTACATAATATGTGCCTTCATTCATACAGTAAAGTACTTGTTACATGTCTACATGTCGACATGGCGCTGCTTCCAAACTAATCCACACAAGGGTGGCAGCCATTTCTTTCTTGTATATAACTGTATCCTCAATATGTAACGCCATGCCTGGCATCGGAGAGGGGCTTAAGAAATATTTGCTGGATCAATTAAATTCCATTTTTGGTTGGATTCCTTTCAGTGTACACAGAAGCAGCCCAGAGAATGGCATGATGAAAACAAAAACAAACAATGTAGTGGTAATAAGATCTGTCTTTCACATTGCTTGCCAGGCTAAGTGTCATCAAATCTTAAAAGTTTGCTTCCAGGTTTCACTACTAAGAGCCAGTATGTTTTTGGCTGGGTCTGTCAGAGTTTTTCTAACAACAGTTGCCTGATTAGCAGTTTTCCCTTGAAATAAAAAAGGAAGAATGAATAGTAGTTGAAAAAATAGTGACAGCTAAAAGCAACAGTAATAAACACACAACCGTGGAATTTTATAAAGATTGGAAAATCTAATTATTGGCAGGAGGGGAGGTCTAGGTGAGGTAGCTTTATTGGGAGTTCCTTCTATAAGAAAGAAGTAATATATTTTGATGGGAATCATAGGACTTAATTGCTTAGAGGCCTTAGAAATCAGACCACCACTTTAATTTTTACCGATGATAAAGTAAGATCCAAAAGAGGTTCAAAGACCAACACAAGGTACTTGGAGCCAGAACTAGGTTCCTGGTCTCTGATGTTTAAGGAAATGAGTATCTCACCACTGTATCACAGGACCTTTCAAATATAAATGCACATGGGTAACTCCATGAATAGACACATTTTAAATTATCTGTAAAACATCAAAAATCTAACCAAAAGCAGAAAATGTGCAATAAAATATTCAACATGCAATTGGTGTTGTTTTCTATCAAAAAGGTTTAAAATAATAGAAACCTCAGTTGTTCAAGCATAATGTACTTCTATTCAATTGATCCCCTAAATCCAGATTAAGACCAGAGTAGGTTCCAATGGGCATGCCTTTTTTTTTTTCCTCCCAGCCATTCATATTGTATTTTAAATTCATGTTATCAACAGCCTATACAATCCAGGGAGGAAAAAGAGGGAGTAGGGTAAGGGGGTGGCGTTGCACAAGTTTCTGAATGTAAATTTGCAATTTAATCTTGGAAGATGAGACTTTTGAAGGGTCCTTATATCAAGAACACCACACAGAGCTGTCTGCAAATAGCAAGTTGGAAATATTTTTTTTTTTAATTTGTAGTTACAAAATTGCAACTGACTCTTTACAAATAATCATTCAAACAGCCACAAGAAAATGACGATGAATTCTATAGCAGATTTTTTCATCTGGAAGTTCAAGATGCAGATTTGGGGGCCATGTATTCAGAATATTGCTATATGAAAGAAACAAGAGACAGTTATGTTAATTTCCTAGGAAGTTACCACTTTGGGGTAACAAGTATTCACTCCAAACTATATCGTCTTCCCACTGCTGTTTAACTGGGTGGCGTAAATGTTCTTGAAAAATGAATTTATCTGTATAATCTTCTATAGACGTAACAGTGAAGGGTGACCCTGAAGAACCAGGATCAAGGCTTTAAAAGGAATGAATGTAAGCATGTGTAATTATTTCCTTCAGATTTATAACAACATTCTTGCTGTTAACAAATATAAATGTAACATTTACTAGGAAATAAGAGACTGCAGACGGAAATAAACAAACCTAGGATGTAGTTCATCTAAGTAAACACTGAGGTTATAAACCTTCAAACTCAAATATCAAGAGCCCTGCAAATTAATGCTACACACAATAGACCCTTTGGAAGCTAACTTAATCCACCCCCCTGAATCTACATGAGGGCCATGCATAACAATGCAGGAGCTGGGTTTCCATTAAGAGTTTCCTCTGCAGGCTGTCAGCTGTTTGAAGAAATAACAATTTCCTAGGCATGAAAGCTTTTTCAGAATGGTCCCACTGATGTGTAATAAAAATGACTATTTTTTTTTCTTCTACTTCTTCCTTCCCCACCCTCCCCCATGTTAATTTTGTAGGGAGAAAAGGGGTGGACTAAGGCCATAGGCCCCCTACTAGTTTACCTTACGTGGATTATCAGTGCAGGTGTTAATATAATTGAAGGTGTGGTGGCAGATACAACCCCCTAATAGCTTTTCCTATATGGAGATTACCTAGGTAGAGAATGCCAGAGTACCTGAAGAATAGGCAAGTGAGTACCTTATTAACATATCACCATTCAGCGGCAGCTGCATATCTGGAAGAAGAAGAAGAAGGAAAAAAAAACCTTTAAAGAGCCTATTCATCTATGTTAATGGGCCCATTGCACAGCACATTGTGTGAGAAATTAAGTCTCTGGCTGTGAACTTCCTGTGCCGTGCAAGCTGCCTTGACTCTTTTTTATTGCTTCAGTGTTATTATCTCCTCCTGGAAATAAAAACAATCATGTTCTCGCATTTGAGAAGGCAAAACATCCTGAGATTACAACCTGGAGATGCTGGTTGAAAGTTTCTTTTGTCTCCCTTATTAAGTGAAAAAATATGTTTTGAAATTAAAGCAACCCCCAAATTTACATCAAAGCCCATCAAATTAATGGAGCTGCCCTGTGAATAACAAAGTTTTTTCTCTCTCTCTCTCTCTCTCTTCTTATAAAATACACAATTAAATGGCTTTCCTAGTTATTGTTCCTATTTTAGAATTAATTTTTGACTACAAAATATGTTAATTTATTCAAATTAGACATGATTTTTAAAAATGTGCAACTGGCAAAAGAATTGCTTTCCTCCTAGAAGTATAAGAAACATTAAAAAAAAAAAGAATGTTATTTATCCTCGGCAAACAATTTCAATTTCAGGACAAGCTTGGCTAGCATTTCAACATGAAAATGGAAAAGGTAATTTAAGATTAAGGAAATTCCTCCTTTTAGATTAGTTAAAAGCCCAGAATGTTCATTCCTGTCTTTTCCTTGGTTGTGACAAATGTAAACCTATATACATTTGGCATAAAAACGAATCCTCCTCAGATTAACAGAACACATTTCCATCATTTTGTGTGCACATTACATCATCATCATCACCATCATCATTAACATCCTCATCATAAAAGAAAGGGCTAATGATCAATACTAACTGATTACAACTCAATTAACAGAGAATCTCCCAGTGCAATTTAGAAAAAAATTGAGGTTCCTTCAGACTTGAAGCATTTTCAAGTTTACCTAATATGTTTTACTATTTAACAGGTTTAATGAGTATGGGAGACAATAAAAAGAACACTGTAATTCAATCTGCTGCTTTACTTGGCTAACGTACATTCTGGCAAAATTTGTCTGAACAGAATGATAATTATTACCTGATGTTTCCAAATTTACCAATAATAAATCTTTATTTTAAGAGTATGGCAAATCAGCCAATGATGAAACAAATGTTGGATACATCCAGGATGGATATATGAACAACGTAGAGTTTGTCAAGGAAATTCTTGGGGCATTACAGACTTTAAGATTGTTCATTGGGTTTGGCTTGTTGTTTTTAAAAGGAAGGAAGGAAGGCAGGAAGAAGGAAGGAAGAAAGAGAGAGAGAAGGAAAGAAAGATTTGAAAAAGTAGAAAATAGTGAAACAGACCCTACTGTGAACAATACGATGGCAAGGATGATTCCTTAATTTGTATGGTAAAATCAGCATCCATTATTTGAAATAATATGCATTGTCAAGCTTTTTCCTAAAGGGCAGGTAGGCAAATTTTCCAAATTACTACTCACTAATACTTCTATGTTATATTTGCTTATTTATCAGCATCTTATTTATGGGAAGCACTGGAAGAGATGAATCTATTCCTCTTAGAGTCAGCTGCTTTAGTCCCTGTGACATGTCTATAAATGGTACATTTTGATGGACGTTGGAGAGGATTGTTAACTTTCTATTGACTTCTTAAAAAGAACACTTACTAGAAAACAGTAGAAACAAAACTTGATTATCCATTCTTTGATTAACTAGCTTCTATTTTATGTTGTTTTATGTAAACTACCAGAGTTTTCTAGATTGAGTTGCCTCTCTAAGATTTTGTTTTTTTAAACACCCCTTCTTTAGATGAGGTTCCTTTCATAAAGAGAAACATTTTTTTTTTTTCACACAAAATGCCCTCTCATTTTAGGGGCTAACATTTTATAGAGTTACAATCTGTTGCTGGGGGTAGTAAAGCACAAGGAAGATCTGAACTCTACTGTTCAATACATCAAGGGAACAGTTGATGTTTCAGAAATCATGGAGACCAGCGATTTAAAGAAGAGTTAAAAAAATTTTTTTAATGTATTCCCCTAAAATAATTCAGATTAATGGGCCATTCACAGTCCTGTTAACACATGGCCACTGTAGGCACCAGGTAATCAGGATGACATTGTTGCCAGTGCAAAAGTGACATCAGAACTTGTCTTCATTGGCATCAGAAATGCCAGCCATTTCACCTCTGACTGTGTGGCCCCACATCTATTAACCTTATTGATTTGGAGTCCTGCTGGGCCTCCCTGGAAAACTCCCCGCTGAAAGGCTGAAGTGGATCAATCCTGAACCATGAACAAGAATTCAATAAAACAACACAGTAAGGACCTTTAACCATTAAGTATTCCTTAAAGTAAATCAAATTAAGGACCTTGCCATAATGAAGCTCTTTTAAGATTTTGAGATGTCAATTGATTCCAAGTCTCCAAAAGTAAACTATTGTCTAGAAGGGGCATCAGGCTGTTACAAGAGACACCTTTTTATCCGTTGTGAGGTAATTAACTGAATATAATGAGGGCTGGGTTTGTGTAATCAAGATGTCTGTCATGAGTAAATAAGTGGTTATAAAGTCAGATATTAAAATGTTATTATTTTTATAACAAAATGGACCTCTATGCAGATTTGCAGTAGAAAATATCTTGGTACAAAGAAAAACGTCTTTCTCAATGGCTGCTGAAATAAATTTATTTTACTTATTAGTTGTTTTCATAGTTACATGCTACTGACTTTACTAAGGTTTTTTAAACACTTAAAATTCTTCTCAAATTCATAGTTAACAGAGAAGACAACTGGAGAGGCTCAGAGCTTTGTATTTCTCTACAAAGGTAGAGAAAAAAAAATCTCATTCTCTGAAACCAAACATGATTTTTCATTTGCAAAATATGAGGGTGGTACCAATACTTACCCTGAAGTCCTAAATTCACAACAAAGGATATAGATGGATTTGATAAATAGATCTAAATTAGATAGATAGGAAGTTTTAAATAAAATAGTTTCTCAGTTAAAAATGCAGAGATCTGGTCTGTGATTTAAGAAATAATAATCGGGTGACAATTTGTTTTCCAAAATACTTTCTGTATGAGAGCTTAGAAAATTCAGTGTTAGGATTTTTTTCTTTACTGGAACAAAATAGTATAACGTCTTGTTCATTGAAAAAATGACCCAGTCGATTAGTTAATATGGTGAAATTAATGCCATGTAACCAGAATAATGGCAATTCATGTTTGCTTGCTATAATTAGTGTTTATCTTTGAATCAATAATGCACAATAGCCTATGTGAAACATCTAACATAGAGTATATCACATGTTATCTCCATTCGGCACCTCTAGGCAAGAATATTGTATAGGGGAAAAAACCCCAAATTACTGTTTTTCTTTATTGACGGCTCTCTGAGGAATACACTGGAATGAGTTCGGTCTGCCAACTAATTGATAATTATTTAATTAGCAATTTATAATGACAATGGGATTTTACCCCCCACCAGTCCATCTCTTACTTTAAGACCCAAGTAGAGAACCTTATGCATTTGTGCCCTAACTTCTGGGAGCTAACGCAGGCCGAAGTGTGCCCTCACGGTGAGTTCCCAAGTCCAGCCCTAAAAGCACTGTGTGCCACCACATCCTTTGAATCACAGCATTTCCTTTTCCCATTAGGGCGGATGACTGACACCTTCGCGGTGCGTGTGGGTGGAGAGCCTTGTTGTGTCGCTGCCGTGGACAGTTCTAACAGCGGCTTCATTAGTTCTTTTTACAACAAAAGATAGGGTTTTTCCCCCTGCCTTTTTCTTTCTTTCCCTTAGTTGGCATGCGGGTGGAATTTTCCTTGGACCCCCTGCTTGACTTTTTTTTATTCCAGAACTTCTTTAGAATGGTACAGCTATTGGAACACTAGGAATTGTAACTGATAGACTGTTTGCAGGGGAACTCATGAAAGTTCTCTTTGTTCTCCCTTCTTTAACCAGGTTTACCAGCCCCTCCCTCCCACCAACCAAAAAGGAAAAGGAAATCCACTTTTAATTATACACTGATGGAAATCACCGCGTAGGAAGGCAGCATTCACTGTAGAATGCCCATTTTATACTTTCTTACAAGGGAAAAGAGGTGCTTGCATCGGAAGAGCAATTCTCAATCCTGAGCAAAAGCTCAAGTTAAAATATGTCTTTCTCCATAACATTTCTGTTCAGTTTAATTAAGATTTCTCAACTAATGAAAGAGTCTGGTTAAGAAATAAAACTGGGTAGTAGCTTTTATGTGTATCTTAAATCTAAAAATATTTAAATCTATTTTAAATATATATAATATGTTAGATGTGTATTTTAAATAAATATATATTTTTTAAACAAAAAAGGGAAGTGGCTTAAATATACATGTGGCATGAGCATATATATATATATATATATATATATATATAATGTGTAATCTTCATTTAACTATATAGAAGGACTTTGTATAGATCAAAAGGGCAAGAAATATTTTAAATAGCTGTTTAGTTCATTGAAGTTTTCAACAATTCATTCTTTCTGTAACTTCCATGCAAAGAAATAGGCATAGAATTAAAAAGGTTTGAAATGGAAGGAGGTGGAGTTGTGGAATCTAGTTGGGAATAATAGGGGGAAACGTATATTTTAATGTTAATCAGTGACTAATAAGGAAACCTCAATATTCTTTCTAGGAATAAAAAGGAGAAAAAATTGAAAGGATCAAGCAATAGGCACACTCTTGAAAAAGAATTTCAACAGCAATTGCCTATTTATTTATTTATTTTTACTTCCAAGGCAAACACTTGCTTGACATTAGAAACTACTTTCTTTCTTTTGTCTTTTGAGGGTTTGTTTATCCGAGAAAGAAGGGTAGTGAAGTTCTGTATGCTGGAGCCAAGGCACTTGCTCCTGAGGCCCAACAATCAGGCTGCAATAATGCCACATAGTTAGAGTTTACACACCAGTCTCATTATCACTAGATTCTCACTACAGCTGTGCGAGTCAGGCAGGACAACCCATTTCTTACAGGCAAAGCAACTAAGGCTTAAAAGAGTAACTGGCCCTATTAGATATGGTAAAGAAAACAGAACCACTAAAAATACTTTGGGAATCAGAGATTGAGTATAGAAATCAGATCTTTTCCAAATGTGGGGGAGTCTTTAAGCACAGGTCTGTAAAGGAGGGAGGAGGGTAGAGTTCAGAGGTACGGTTAATAACCAGATCCAAATGAAGCGTTGGCCCAGAAGGACAAGGGAGAGCTTACAGGAAAATTTGAGATGTGTTCCTCTGGATGTGTCTGTAGAAATTGTTCCCTTTAAGGAACACGTTGCTTCTGTAATCTCACAGCCACGTATGTAATGGTGGGTTGGTAGGGCCAGCAGGCAAAGAGACAAGCTGGACACAGACTAGGACAGCAATGCCAGGCTGGGGCCCACTGAGACCTTTGTATCTGCCCCTCACCATGTCTGACCCCGACAGCCTTTTAAAGGTAATGTCTTCCTCTTCACTTCTACCTTCCAATATCATGCAAATTCCTTTCTTGGTTAACCCTAACTCAGAACCAGGCAAGGAAGGGAGTTCTGGAAAATGTAATTCCCATCCTTAAATGAGAGTGGAAGTGCCAACTTGACGACCCACAATCCAACACATTTGTCTAAGGCCACATCGCTCCAAAGCAGCAAAGCCCAAATTATAGTAAGTTTTTGACTCCGAGAACAATGCTGTTTCCATCCTGCCAGGCTGTGTAGAGTTGTCAGAACCAATGAGAGACTTCCTAGTGAAAGAGGGAAAGCGTCAATCTGAACGTCATGGTCAGTTCACAGTGATAGAAATCCAGCCAAAAGTGGTATTAAGTCAAAAAGGGGATTTACTGTCAAATGGGAATTTGTTGTCAAAAAGAAATTTATTGCTTAATGGAAATATTCAGACTTCAGGTTTGACTAGATCCTGGAATACAAATGGTATTGTCAGGACTCAATTCTTTTTCTTTCCCTCCCTTGGCTCTTCACTCCTCTGGGTTGACCTTATTCTTATCTGCTAAGAATGCTAATGCAGAAAGACTGGGAGAAAAACAAAACAAAACAACAAACCCTTAGGTCCTGAAAACAGAAATTCTTGCATGGAAGAAATGGTTTTTGGCCCTATCCCACCAGTTTCAATTCCAAAGTAAGGGAATGTTTCTCTTTCCTGATAGTTTGTTTTAAAATATTTTAATTGAACCATGTTGGCCTGACTTGGATCAGATGCCCATTGCTGAATCAATAAATGAGGCCAACAGACGACTGTTCATGCCTTGGATTTGTGTTCCTTCTAGGAATCAGAGAGGGGGAGAAAGTACCATCCAAACCCAAGAGGGAGAAAGGGAGCTTTCCTGTGCTTAAGAACATGGAATGGACAATAAATACACACCATGCTGATTAAATCTTTTTTCAATGAATTTTGTTATGAAGGAAGGAGGAGTTAACCATCTCTAAGAATCTAAACGGTCATGAAGCAAAATTGAAGTGGATCAACAATTTTTTATTAATTAATATATATTATATGTGCCCAGAACTGTTCTGGGCATTGAAAGGAAAAGAAAAAGTGTAAGTTGCAGTTACTATCTCCCTTAACAATATGTACATTTGTATTGAGGAGAGAAATTGTATCTATATAGCAGTTAGCAAGCAATTGAACACAGGATATAATTAATGGCAGTTTTTTTGTGATATGCATCAAAAAGAGTACCAGTCCATTAGGAATAGACTATATAGGAAAGTCTTGCAAAGGAGGTGGTACTGTGGTCTGCCTTTGAAGAGTAACGAAGATAAAAATAGATATCTAATCCTGGAGAAATAACATAGATACACACGTAGAGACAGGACTAAGCATTTATGGGCTAATATGGCAGATATTACTTCCTCTTCTTCACTAACAGAGTTTTTTTGTTGTGGTGGTTAAGGACAGCTACTTGCCAAGCTTAGAAGATGAATAGTCATTTTTTCAAGCCAAATATAAACTTTCATTCTCTAATTTCCCAGCCTTCTGTGCATTGGGGGATTCCATGGGTCCCAGCTCTAACCAATGAGATAAGTAAGTAAAATCTGTTGGGGAAATTTGGGAAAAGATATTGTTTTCTGATATATGGCTACAGATTTGGCTGGTGATGGGGGCCATATTGAATAGTTAAGCTGCCGGGGCTTGAAAGAATAGCAGAAGCAGGAAAGTCACTTTGATTTTACACTCATCTGTCTCCCCTGAATTAAGTCATAAAACCCTCAGAAGAGGGATGCCCCCCCTAAACCCATAGAAAAGGAACATCCTCATTACTGAAGACAAAGGGATGCCAGGAGAATCTGAACAAATAGGCATTGCTAAATTTTTCCCAGTTTACCACACCGAATTCAAACTCTTTGATCTACCATATTTATACATGACTGGCCACACTCTATCAAAGCTAAGTTAAAAAAAACAGCCAGGTTTCACTGCTTTTTCCTGTCTTCATTTCCTTATGAAGGCTCCCATGTCACATAAAATTCATATAAATGAATTTGTATGCTTTTCTTCCATTGATCTTTGTCGGTTTAATTTTCAAACCCAGCCGGGGTCTCTAAGGGGGCTGAGGAAAACTTTGTCTTCCCCTACATTGATTGGCAAAGCTTTATCTACAACCTTTCTGACTTGAATATAGACAGTGTCTGAACATATAGCTGCCACCTTCAACCAAGAGGCAACAGATTTTTAAAAGAAAATCAATATACTAAAAAATGGCAAAGCAGAACAGATCAAAATCTAAGAACCATCTATCTCCAGACATTTTGCTGTAAAAGACATCTTTATTTGTTTAAGTCACTGTAAGTAAGGGTTGTCTTATTTGCAGCGCAATCCATTTGTAACTTACACAGATAGGAAAGAAATTAACATGGGGAGGGGTTGGAAATTATGGGAAATACTACTTCACTATTCAGCACATGCGCATTCACATCTCTGTGATTTTATGAAATGAATACCTTCATTCTAAAACATCTTTTCTTTAACTCTTTACCTAAAAACGTCATCTATTTAGGCCCAGCACATTTGCTATTTCAGTCATGCAAATTTCTCTGATTACCACAGACAGACTTAGTAAAGCCCTTGTCATGGGGTCTCCAAAAGTAAAATATTATTTCTCTGGTTTTTAAGAGTTTTGTGAACTGCCACAATGTTTCAAGCTATTAGGAGACACTGAATATCCTTTATAAAACTCATGGGGATATGTGTCCTACTTCAATTGTTTCGTTCTTTGTGAAACTTTTTTTATGAGTATTTTAACATTTTAACCCAGAGTATTAATAAAATTTTTCATTTGGTCTTAGCTTGATTCACATGGACTCGGTTATTCTTGAGCAAGAGTCAGATCCTGACATCACACCTCACTAAAAATGTACCTATTTTATACATGTATGCCGTGTGAATTTCAAAGCCATAATTAAGGTTCCTTACCTTTGAACTGCTTTAACCCAAGGGGAGTTAGGAACCTAATTCAAGGCATCTCTAAGCCGCTTTTTGTATCTATTTCTTCCTGTCCCTTTCCACTTAGGAAATGGGAGACAGGAAGCAGAAAAAGGAGGGGAATGTAGTTGGCTAGATGATTCTAAGTTCTAAGTTTTTGTGGAGGAAGGTATACCTAGGATGCAGAGCAGGTTCAGGATATTCTGAAATGTTGAGCGTATCAGCCAGAAATAAGGGTGTCACTTCTCATAGAGCTAGAAAGTAAAAGCTGTCTGTCTTGGGATGCCTCCGTGTGTCAGGTGAAGTCCCAGTTCTCAGACTTATCCCAGAGAGGAATCTTCTCTGTGAATAGGACTCCACCCATCTTAGTCCCTGGCTTGAAAGACCTTTTGTTCCTACTGTGGAAGATAAATTTGAACGATATGTTCTCAATCCCCCAAATTCGTCTCTACACTCTTTTCTAATATATCCTTTCCCACATCTTAGATGATCTCCAGAAAAGAAAATAGAAATACATGTGAATGTATTTTTTATATAGATAACTTCCAACTTTATGATCTGAACAATAGTTTGTAGTTATAAGCAATATTTCCATAGTATTCTTGAAGCAAAATTGGAGTTCATTTTAATGGGCTGTGAGTACTAAAAAATGAAGATTCTGATAAGCTGGGATTTCTCCCAAGTCCCCCACGACACTAATAATACTGAAAGCAGAAATTGGGAACTGCAAAGTCATAATTCTAATTTTATTTCCTAATTAAAATTCTTGTAAGTTTTTTATTATATTAGGCATTCTCATTTCTAGA
Source organism: Zalophus californianus (assembly GCF_009762305.2). Classification (NCBI taxonomy): domain Eukaryota; kingdom Metazoa; phylum Chordata; class Mammalia; order Carnivora; family Otariidae; genus Zalophus; species Zalophus californianus. Next base: position 103,015,245 of record NC_045595.1, on the reverse strand, counting down.
TCATTCTAGAGAGAAGCCACTCCTGAGAATTGACCTTAGAGTCATTTAGTCTCCTCGTAAACACTTAATAATGTGCTGGAGTTAATGGTTACTTGTAAATTTTGAGCAGGAAGATGAATGGCCAGAATTTCTAAATCAGTTGGGAAAGGTAAATAAGTATAGTGACCCTGTATGGGGGGAAAATTGTGCATCAAACACGATAGAAATTTATCTCAGTGTCACATAAACATAGGCAGTTCATACTTGGTATGGTAATTACATAATCATGGGGGGCTTTTTTTTTTCTTCTAAAATTTTTTTTATAAACTGTGGCAAAATAGACATAACATAAAATTGACCATTTTAGCTATTTTTAAGTGTACTGTTCAGAGTACATTCATATTTCTGTACTGCCATCACTACCATCCATCCACATAATTCTTTTCATCTTACAAAACTGATACTCTGTAGCCCTTAGATAACTCTCCATTACCCCATCCCTAGGCCCCTGGATACCATTATTTTAGCTACTGTCTTTATGATTTTGACTACTCTAGTATCTCATATAAGTGGAATCATACAGCATTTGTCCCTTTGCGACGGGTTTATTTCATTTAGTATTATGTCCTCATGGTTCATCCATGTTGTAGCATGTGCTAAAATCTCCTTCCTTTTCAAGGCTGAAAAATACTCCATTGCATGTATATACCACATTTTATCAATCATCAGTCTATTTTTGCCAGTTTTGTTGAGATATAATTGGCATGTGACTTTGTGTCAGTTTAAGGTATACAATATGATGGATGATTTGATACATTTATATCTGGTGATTAGTTAACACCTCCATCCCCTCACATAAATACTTTTCATTTTTTGTAATGAGAACATGTAAAATATACACTCTAAACAATTTTCAAGTATATAACACAGTATTATTAACTATAATCACCATGCTGTACATTACATCTCCAGAACATATTCACCTTATAACTAGAAGTTATTACCCTTTAACCAACATCTCATTGTCCTCACCCAAGCCCCTGGTAACCACCATTTTACTGCCTGTTTTAATGAGTTTTGCTTTTTCAGATTCCGTATATAAGTGAGATCATATAGTGTTTGTCTTTATCTGCCTCATTTATTTCACTTAGCATAATGTCCTCAAAGTTCATCCATGTTGTCACAGATGGCGGCAGGATTTTCTTCTTTCTCCTGGCTGATAAATACTCCATTGTATTATATTTATACCCTATCTTCTTCATCCATTCACCTGTAGATGAACACTTATGTTGTTTCCATATCTTGGCTCTTGGGAATACTGCTGCAAGACATGGGAGTGCAGATGTCTCACTGAGATCTGGTTTTATTTCCTTTGGATACATACCCAGAAATGGGATTGCTAGCTCAAATGGTAATTTTATTTTTTTGAGGACTCTCCATACTGTTTTCCCATAGTGGTTGCACCAATTTACATTTCAACCAACAGTGCATGGAGTTCTCTTTTCTCCACATCCTCATCAATATTTACCTCTTTTCTTTTGATGGCCTTTTTAACAGATGTGAGGTGTTATTTCATTGTGGTTTTGATTTGTATTTCCCTGATGCTTAGAGATGTTGAACATCTTTCCATGTATCTATTGGCCATTTCTATGTCTTCTTTGGAAAATGTCTATTCAGTTCCTCTGCTGTTTTTAATCCAATTGTTTGTTCTTTTTGCTATTGAGCTGTCTGAGTCCTTTTTTATTTTGGATATTAACTTCTTATCAGAAATATGATTTGAAAGTATTTTCTTCTCTTCTACAGGTTGCCTTTCATTTTGTTGATTGTGTGTGTGTGTTTACTGTGTAGAAGCTATGTAGTCCCCCTTTTTTTATTTTTGCTTTTATCGGTTGTGCTTTTGGTGTCATATAAAAATTTTTGTCATACAAAAAATCATTACCAAGACCAATGTCAGAGGAATTTTTCTCTATATTTCCATTCTAGGATTTTAATGGTTTCAGGTCTTATATGTAAGTCTTTAATCCATTTTGAGTCAACTTGCTTGAGTGGCATAAGATAGGGGTTCAATTTCCTTCTTTTGCATGTGATTATCCAGTTTCACTAACACCAAGTATTGAAGTATCCTTTCCCTGTTGAGTATTCTTGGTTCCCTTGTCAAATATTAGTTTACCATACATGAGAGAGTTTACTTCTGGTATCTCAATTCTCTTCCATTGCTCTATACGTCTAGGTTTATGCCAGGACCATACTGTTTTAATTACTATATCTTTGTAATGTAGTTTGAAATCATGAAGTGCAATGCTTCCAGTTTTGTTCTTCTTTCTCAGGATTGCTTTGGTTATTTGGAGTCTTTTATAGTTTTAAACAAATTTAAGGTTTTTTTTTTTCTAATGCTGTGAAAAATGCCATTGGAATTTTGATAGGAGTAATATTAGATCTTTGGGTAGTATGGACATTTTAACAATATTATTTCTTCCCTGTCCCACAAATTTGGACAGGCTTTCTGTGCCTGCTCACCCGCTGTATGCCAAAACTTGCTGTCATCTTCACTATCAGGAGAGCACACAGGGATCGAGCAACAGGGTGGGAGTGTGTGTGGGTAAAGTATACAGAGTGTTGGGGGTGTCCATTGGGGAGATTTGTAGGTGAGCTATCCCAGTGGTTTGTGGATGGGCTTCTTGATAAAGATGCATTTAGTAGAATCTGCATCCCTTTAATGCCTTCTGAGAGTCCTATCTTCTTTCTCTGTCCCAGCTCTGCCTACCCCCAAGTCATGCAGCACCCTATTCAGTACTCTGGTAAGGGTAAGATTGAAATGAGCCTCTCTGGCACTGTCTTGCACAGGTGGAAAAGCCAGGGGCTCATGCATACATCCTCACTTTCCTTCACAGGAGAAATCATGGACCAAGAAGATCTCTCTTGGCCTTGAACTGTGTTGCCTTAGGGGAACAGTGGTGCAGGTAATGTCAAGCTGTTCTTGCCCTCCCCAATGCATTCAAAGTTGTATTTTTTTGCTCCAATGATGCACTGGAACTTAGTTGCAGGAAACCTGGACTTCCATAAAGGCTTTTTCTTCTGTGGGTCATTTTCTGAGACAGTGTTCTCCAGAGATTTCTGTACCACATCCAAGAGAAGCTGAAGCAGGTTTATGGGCCACTGCAGGATCTATAGCCAGGACTGGTGTATATGTATATCACCCAGTGCACATGTGGGTGAGACTTCTGCTCCATAGAAATAAGGATTATATCAATGTCTTTCTTTCAAAGGAATCCAGTTGAAGTTATTGAAACTAACTTAGTAAATGGAATTGATTGACAGATACAGAAAGCTAAATCCTAAAAGGTACCTATTTGAGAAAGAAATTGGTAAATGAAAGAATAGAATCAAAAGGTTGTATGCCAGGTCCTTCAGGATTTTGCCAATTTTTGATCAAAGGCTTCTGTAAGGATTGCAAGTAAAAGAGTACATAGAATGAGATAATTCAAATTATAAACATTAAAGCACTTTCCACATTTTGTTTTAATTAGCCACTGATACTTGACTGTTGCTTGTCTCTTTGAAGTTATATTCAGAACAAGGCTTTCTCTAAAGATACAAATAAAAATAGAGCTGTGAGAACACTGAGAATTAAGTAATTCCTTAATTACTGAGTGGAAAGATACATTATGATAATATTAGGGAAACATTGAAATGTTAGCTCTGATGAACTTAATGAAACTTGTCCTTCAAATATTTCAGTCCCAATAATTAAACTCTGCTGCTCTTCTGCATCATCAACTGTTCCTCTCTCCTAGATCTTCCTACCTGAAAACATACATTCTTGTCCCATACCTCTCTAGCTACCACCTTATTCTCTGTTGTCTTTTAAAGTGAAACTATTTAAGAGTTGTATATATACAGATTATGGTCTTCTTCACCTCTGATTTCTCTTCAACAAGTTCCAATAGGCTTCTCTCTCCACCACTCCATGAAATGGCTTTAGTCAAGAACATCAATGGCCTCTATCTTGCCAAATAACAGCATTTTAACCAATCTCTCAGCAGCATTCAGTAAAGTTGAATCCTCCTTTTCACAATACTTTAATTTCTGGGGTTCTATTTAACCAATATTTATTGACTGCTGGTGTACCAGGAATTGTTGCAGGTACCAGAACAAAACAAAACAAAAAACAAAACAAAACAAACCTGCCCTCATGGGGAACTCAGGCAACAATATTGTAAGTACATGAATAAAATTTATGGTGCATCAGATACTGCTACATGTAATGGAAAAATGAAGCAAGGAAGGAAAGTAAGGAGAATTGGGAAGGGGGTTGCCATTTTATTTTACTTTATTTTTAAAGATTTTATTTATTTGAGAGAGAGAACACAGCAAGCAGGGGGGGAGGGAGGAGGGAGAGGGAGAGGAAGAAGCAGGCTCCCCACTGAGCAGGGATTCTGACACGGGACTTGATCCCAAGACCCCAAGATCATGACCTGAGCTTAAGGCAGATGCTTAATGGACTGAGCCATCCAGGCACCTCGGGTGTCACCAATTTAGACAGGGATGTTCAGGGAAGATCTCACTACAAGGATGATATTCGAGCAAAGAACCTGAAGGAGGTAAGAAAATATAATAACTTATGGGGGAAGAGCATTCCTGGCAGAGGGAGCAGCCAGTGAAGTTGGGGAGGGACAGCCTGGGGCATGGTGACGAAGCCAGGGTGGCACACGTAGAGTGGGTAAGGGAAAGAGATGGGATCAGAAAAGATAATGGTGCAAACTGTAAAGGCCTTGGGGGCATGGTAAAAGGTTGATTTTAAACTCCAGATAAGATGGGGACCCAAAGCAAGGTTTTGAACAGAAGGGTGGGTGACATCAACTGTTTGTTGTATTTATAGGATCACCCGGTTTCTTGAGGAGAAAGGGTGGAAGCAGGAAGCTATTCTAGCAGTTCAGGCAAGAGGTGGAGGAGGTTTGGACAAAGAGGGAAGCAATGGATATATTGAGAAGTGAGAGTCTGGATATATTTTGAAAAAAGAGGCACATAATTTGCTAATATTCAAATGTCCTGATTTTTATTTTGCATCACTGGGTGCTGCTTTTCTCCTTTGCTGACCTATTTTCCTTACAGCCTCTAAATGTCAACACGTTCAAGCTTCAGTCTTTGTTTTTATTCTATTTTCTATCAACGTCCCCATCTAGGTGATCTCATTTGGTTCAAGAGTTTTAAAGAACACCTATCTGCTACCCCACTACTCCAGACCTTGATGCTACCCCCGAACTCCAGACTCATATTTACCTAACTGCTATCCACTACATGGGTGTCTAATAAAAATATCACACCTAACATATCCAAAACAGAATTGTCAGTTCTCACCCTGTATCCCGAATCATAGTCCTTGATTTTTTTGTTCCCTGTGAGTAATTCATTCAGTCACTCAGTCTAGAAGGTCTGGGTTTGATGTAATCCTCTTTTACCACATACCATCACATCTTATACACTAATTATAAGATTCTACCTTCAAAATATATGTCTCACACATCTGTCCCCTTCTCTGTATCCCCGTCCAAACTTCTGACATCTTCTCTCACCTGAACTACGGCAGTAATCCCCAGGTTGTCTCCCTGATTCTAGTCTTGCTTGCTCCGTTTACTCTTTACCAACATCCAGTAGGAAAATCCTGTTGTTCCCCTGTTTAAAATCCTTCAATGGCTTCCCTTTTCTTATAACATAGTCCTAGGGTTCTACGTTATTGGTCTATATCTTTAATTTTATCTTACACTACACTCTTCAAGCTTACTGTGCTCCAGAAACACTGACCTTCTTTCTTTTCCTGCACTATGATAATCTAATTCCTGCCCCGAGGTGTTTGCACCTGCCATTCTCTCTGCATGAAGTACTCTTCCCCCACTGGGCGCCTGGGTGGCTCAGTTGGTTAAGCAACTGCCTTCGGCTCAGGTCATGATCCTGGAGTCCCGGGATCGAGTCCCACATCGGGCTCCCTGTTCAGCAGGGAGTCTGCTTCTCCCTCTGACCCTCTTCCCTCTCGTGCTCTCTGGCTCTCATTCTCTCTCTCAAATAAATAAATAAAATCTTTAAAAAAAAAAAAAAAAGAAATACTCTTGCCCCACGTCCTTGCATAGCTGCCCTCTTTCCCTTGGTCAGAATTTAATTCAAACACCACCTCCTCTCAGAAGACTTACCTGACATCCATATCTTAACTATATTCCCCACCAACCCTCAAGTACTCTCTATTCCATTATTAATATCATTTACTACTAACTGTAATTATGTGGACCCTTTATTTGTTTGCTGTTTTTCTTCTCTAACTAGAATGGAAGCTACGTAAGAGAAGACTATTAAATAATAAACGTGTTCACTCGTTGTACCTCTGTGCCTAAAACAGTGCTGCATATACACAAGTCACACATTAAGTATTTACTAGAAGAATGAGTGAATAAATATTATTCAACTTACTATACACTATAAGAAAAATTGTGGGACATGAACTACAACTTTTAAAACAAGAGCTAAATGGAAAAATAACTTGGAAGGTCAGTTAGCTAAGATGAACTTTAAGCTCCCAGAACTGTGTGACACCCCTCTCTGACTGAAAAATTAGATAGATTGTCTGACTTTCTTTGAAATGCTCTGTGGGTCAGACTGTTTTCAAAATAACCACCTGTGTTCTGGCCAGTTGTGTTCCTAATTCGGAGCTGAACCTCATCAGCCTTCTCTAGCTTATCTGATACCGTGGACACTGAGGAAGCTGCAGACTAAGGAATGAAACACAGGAGCCTTCTAACTTTGGGGTGCCCCCATGTTTCCTTTATTATAACAGTGCAGACTACAGGATGGTAGGAGACAAATGGTCCCTGAAACATCTGACTCTTGAACCATAGTTCAAAAGAGCCACATTAAATGTATTACCTGAGCTCACCTCTTGAGTTCTATCTTCAAAACAGATAGAGAGACTTATTTGAATATCAAAAAACAATATAAATTTTATTCTTTTTTTAATAAAATTTATTCTGGTTGATGGACGGAGGTAGGTGGGGGATGGGCTAGATGGGGGATGTGTATTAAGGAGGGCCTTTGTTATGATGAGCACTGGGGGTTGTATGCAAGTGATGAATCATTGAATTCTACTCCTGAAGCCAATATTGCACTATATGTTAACTAACTAGAATTTAAGTAAAAATTTAAAAAGAAAAAATTCATTCTGAATTGCCTTAGATAGAACATGGCTATTGTTAATTAAATGAATATTTACTCCCATCTCCTTGTGTCTTATTGCTGGGGAATACTGGAAATATATGGGGACACTAAGGCAACTGGGAAGTTTTGTGAGGTTGAATGTGCCCAATTTTAAAGTGGTTTTAAGCTTATACTCTTAATATATATTTGGTCTCACGTCAATCTGTTTAGTTCAACTGGGCCTAGAGCATCTTTCTCTATTAATTACCAAAAGTCAGTTTTTACTGTGAGATTTTCTGTTGTTGTCATTTCATTTGTTGTTTTATTTGGTTTTCAATGGAATAGAGAAAGAACATGCTTTTTAATAAATAAACACACACACTACCCTTTAAGTGTTCGTTATGATATTCTAGTCAAGTGTCCATGTTCAAGTACTTTGTTTAGAAGGGTTTTAACGTGAGAACACTTTGTAAACTATAATTCCAGGTTAGTTATTACTAAGTGAGCTGTGCAAGTTATCAAAAGTTTTAATTAGATAAGCTAGTTTACTTCTCTTAATCTCCCCAGATGTTGACTGTCAACTCTGAGGAAAAATCTGCAGCAAGATCTTTTTTCCTGTCTGCTTCTTATTTGCTGCAAACTAACAACCACAGACTCTTTTGAAAAAAAAAAACAAAAACAAAAACACAAAACCAAAAACAAAAAACATGGCAACTTTCCAGTCCCATAGTTTCTGTGACTGTTTTCATCTGCTCAAGGAAAAATGGGCATATGTTTACTGTTGGACAGCCGTAGGAATCTCCCTCTGTTTTCTCGTTCCTTGGTCTTCTGTTGGCATCTGTAGCTGTTGATTCGCTCTTTTGGAATGATTTGCTCCTCTTGCTTTCTATTTAAAGATTTCTAGTTTTCAACCCACATTACATGGATGACTTGTATCTTTTGAACAGATCGTTTTTTGTTGTTGTTTTTTTGCATTGCAATCTATTTGACATTCACATTAGTACAACAGATACAGCATTGCTACATTTTCATTTCTGAACATTTATATGCTATAATTTAGTCATCTGTAGCTCTTAGATATTAATGAGTTAGTTCCTGGAAATACAAAGATACTTTTGGAAGTATCTTTAGAAGATACCTATAAAACTTACACTTAAATATCTTATAGAAGTATACTTATAAGTAACAGTACATATTTATAACATAAACATTTTAAACACCTATGTGTTTTCAAGCATGTTAAACACACCCATGTTTTAAAAGTTTAAAATATAAAATTATTTCAAATGCTTTTAAAGTTGTAGGAAACTGGATATTATCTTTTTGAAAGAAAGTATTCGATGTCAGAGGCCAAGTAAAAACACTATGAGAGAGCCGTGATAATTATGGAGAACAAAAACAGGATGGGAGGAAGAAATTTGGATGAAATTGACCTGGGATCGAAAAATGTAAAAAGTATTCTCCTATGATTGAAAAGGGGACCTCATAGGATTTTCACACAGCCTGATAGCACCACATTGATCCTTAGATTTCCTTGTTTTTAACTTTCCATAAGTTGAGATAAGGCTATGTATATACATGAGAAACTTTTTTTTTTTATAATATATTTTTTTAAGATTTTACTTATTTATTTGACAGAGACACAGCAAGAGAGGGAATACAAGCAGGGGGAGCGGGAGAGGGAGAAACAGGCTTCCCACTGAGAAGGGAGCCCGATGTAGGGCTCGATCCCAGGACCCTGGGATCATGACCTGAGCCGAAGGCAGACGCTTAACAACTGAGCCACCCAGGTGCCCCTACACGAGAAACTTGAAAAAGTGAATCAGTTTGGTCCTTTGATCAGTTTGAAGTTGGAAGGTGTCAGGCTTTCCTGTTCAAATACAATCTAAGGTCGTACGTGTCTGCCTGCAAGTTCCCCGAGTGGTACTCAAGCTGTGCACACACTGGACCGTTTAGTTATATGTTTACTCTCCCCTCCTCTTACACAGAATTAAATCATCTTGAACCTCTATGATTAGGGATAGAGTCATTGTTGCGACGTTGTTCAGACTACAGACAATTGTGTACCTTTTTTTATCAGAGAATCTGGGCAATTCGAAAACTTTTTTTACTTGGCTCAACTCAGAGCATAAAACAAATCCAATTAGGCTTAAATGATAAGTGAACCAGTCAATTTATAGTGTTTACACATGTGCTTGAAATAACGGTTGCTCAGTTAACAACTCTATTCATTAGAAACTGCAATGCTATCAGATTCTTTTTTAAGACGGGTAGTTTCTCCACTTAACCTTGCACTGCTTTTGCTTTGACTATTTCCCTGCTCAGAAGTAATCACTCTCCTGTATATAGTGTTTATCATTCCCAAGCTTACTTTTAAAGTTATTGTAATTGTTCGTATCCAGGAAGAATATTTGGCTGGACCACTGTCAACATGGCATCACTGCTGTCCCGTCCAAGGTCTTCAAAGGTTTTCAAAGGTCTCTACATTGCAGAGGAGAAACAAAGAACGATATTTTAGAGTTCCCTTTTCCCTGGGGCTCTGAGTTGGAGTTTACCAATGAGTGGCACTCCAGTGATATTTGGAAGGTAGAAAGGAAGGGGTGGATAGGATTTTCTGGAGGTGCTTTCAGACAGACACTGGGTAGGTTGCAAACAAGAAGATTACAACAGCTTTCTGGCAAGCTCACCTTCTGTAGTGATGTGGGCAATTAAAACATCAAGTAATGGCTTCTTGAGAGTCAGTGTTGCCTGCTGGGATAGTCAGGACCTTCCCTCGGTTCCTGAGACTTTCAGTGCTTTCTAAATAACCTCTTGAAAACTACCAGGTCGGCTCTGTTGTTACAACTGAGATTGTCACCAGTGGATTTCCTAATTATACTGTCCCGGCTCTTTCGATTGTTTTGTACACCTCTAATCTTTTGTATTAAAATCCTTGATACTTAGAATGTAATGTAGCTTCTATTTCCTGATCCAGCTCTACCTGACAGAAACAGTGAGTATTGTTTAATGTGACTTTAAACTTTATGCAAATGGCCATCCACTACACCTACCCTTCCTCAAATTGCTTTTTGATTCATTTATACTTTTGAGATGAATCCATGTTACTACATGTGGTTTTAGTTCATTCCTTTTAATTGACATATAATATGCTAATGTTTTATTACTACAATTTATTTGTCCATTTTTTGGTTAAGGTATATTTAGTTTATTGCCAAAATTTTATTATTATTACCAATAATGTTATAATGAAAATCCTTTTATTAGTTTTTTTCTACATAAAAAAATAACACTTTTTAGGATCTGTACTGGGAGTAGCATTGATGTCTCCAGTGATATGAGAGTTTTCTGTGTTCTACATCCTCATAAGCCTGGTAATGTGGAACTTTAAAATTTTGTCAATATTCTGAGTATTTAATCGTATTTCATTATTTTAATTTGAAATTTAAAAATTCCTAGCCAATAAAAACATAAATTCACCTGCTTTTAATGTAATATAACATAAATTTTGCTTACATATATATTTTTGCTCAAAAAGCTATCTTTATAAGAGCTGATGAAGGCATTAAATAGGTAAGCTATTGACTACTATACTCTATAGCATATGAAACAGAAATTGTTTAAGGCTGATTTCCTCTTACTATACTATAAGTGTCTTGACAACTGGATTTATATTTTTATTTATAAATCTTTTGAATCAAACTTCCAGTTAAAGATGAAAGAATAAAGGCATTTCTATACCTCTTTCTCTCTAAAAGCAGCCAAACGTGGCAAAGAGCAAAAATAATTATAAATTTCTTCTCCAATGAGCTAGGAGATAGCCATAAAACCCAATGATAATGATTGCAATTTGAAATTTGGATCTATTTAGAGGAGAATGCCACGTAGAAAACATACCTCTATAGAGCTAGTGAAAATTTCAGAATTCTGCTAAAGTAAACAGGACTGATCATTTCCCTGTACTTGGCCAGCAAGATGTGGGGAGGGATGGCTTGAAAGAGTATCTCTGAGTCCAGGGATATACATCACAGGGTAGAAATGAAGTAGAGTCAAGTTCATTGCTTAATAATAAAGGCAAAAGCCTACATTTCCAAATATGTAAGACCTCACAGCACAATGATACCATCAGGATGATGAAATTTGGCCAACCAATAAATGACTAGAGAAAACAGAGAAAAATATTTGGAAATGAGTATTGAATCTACTTAAATACAGAAATATAGCTAAACAATTATGGAAATTTTGGTTATAGTATAAAATATAATTACTAGCAACTAAGACAGTATGACCGGAAATGGTGAGAAAATCAAAGAGTTAGCCAGACCCCAGATCTTGGAGGATATTATAATCTAGGGCAAGCATTTTTTTTTTTTTTTGGTAGTAAGCCCTAAAAGGACTTTTAGATTAGTGAGTGTAGGAGAAAATGAGGGATTAAGAATGACTCCAAATGTTTGATCTGAGCAATTTCAAATGAAGCATCATTTACTGAAATGAGGAAGCCTCAGAGAGAAGCCAGTTTAGGTTGGAGGGTATATAAAAGTTTGGCTTATATTATGTACAAAATGTTCTGTCTCCCCTAAATTCATATTTTGAAGCCTTAACCCCCAGTGTGATGGTATTTGGAAATGGGGCCTTTTGGATATAATTGGGATTAGACGAGGTTATAAGGATGTGGACCTCATGTGCCATAGGACTAAGCGCCCCGGTAAGAAGAGATAGCAGACTATTTGCTCACATATATCCCTGTTCTTTCTCTCTGTTCTCCTTCTGTCTCTCGGTCTCTCTTTGTCTTACTCTCATGTCACCACGTGGAGACACAGCAAGAAGGTAGCAAGCCAGGAATGGCTCTCACCAGGAACCGAATTGACCAACACTGTGACCTTGGATTTTCCATCCTGCAGAACTTTGAGAGGATACATGTCTGTTATTTAAACCACTCAGTCTACGATATTTTGTTATGGCAGCTCAAGCAGTCTATAATAGTATATGTTAATTTTGAGATGTTTCTATACAGGTAGGAAGTTGTATCTACGAGTCTGGAGTTCAGGGGAGAGTTGGGTCCAGAGATAAGAATTTAGAAGTCACCATCACTTAGTGTGGCCATTTTAAAGTCAAACTGAAGATGCTTAAGTCTACTTAAGTCTACAGATACTCCATCTGGACAATTTCTATTTGTAGGGAAAGGAATGGGATTGGTAAAGTGTGCTCGAAGTCTAATTTATTTAAAAAATTAACACCAAGTTTGCCTGCTCTTTTCTCAGCTTACTTGGTTTTGTACATAATGACTCATTTTGTGCTTTCTACTTACTTCTAGCTATAACCATTCCAGAAGATACTCCTAGTCCTTCTCTTTCTTTAATTCAGTGAGTCAAATCTCAAGGCCAAAATCCTCTCATTATTGTGCCTGATGGTCTGGCTGCCAGACCACTGGACTAGCTAAGTTTGTATTTCTCCCTGCCTTGCTTGTTATAGGACAAAAAGTTACTGCAAAGCCAAATAGAGAGATAGAGAGCGACCAACCAACACAGTCTTCCCAGGACTGATAAGGTTTACACCTACTGTCCTGGCATGATGATTAACAGCATTCCCTCTCACTCTCCAAAGTGTGCTGGTGATTCCTTTTTCTGTTGTTGTTAATTTTTTTATTTGGGTATAGTTGACACACAGTGTTAGAGCAGGTTCAGCTGTACAACATAGTGATTCAGCATCTCCATAGGTAACTATACCCGTAGTGTGCTGGTGGTTTGAGAGAGAAATTTTATGGTCGTCTTAACAACAGTAGATATTTCTTCTTCACAGTTTATTAGGTAGGTGCGAGTTGTAGATTTCAACGGAAACTATGTTGGTCTATGATTGTGTGTCACACTGTTGAATAATATAAAACTACATTTTAAAAGGAAAATATTTTTAGGGGCCCCTGGGTGGCACAGTTGGTTAAGTGTCTGACTCTTGGTTTTGGCTCAGGTCTGAACTCAGGGTCCTGAGATCAAGCCCCACGTAAGGCTCTACCCTCTCAGCAGGGAGTCTGCTTAAGGCTCTCTCTCCCTCTCCCTCTGCCCCTCCCCACCACCCCACACACATGCATGCACATGTACATGTGTGCTCTCCTTGCAAATAAATACATAAATCCTTAAAAAAAGGAAAACATTTTTAAAGACTCCTGATGTTAATTAAAATTAATTATATGTTGGCGAATAAGAGCAAATATAAAACTCAGTATAAGACATCTTATTTCACTATGTTAACAAAGCTGAATTTTTAAATTAAATGACAATGAAATCCCTATAAAAACCTTAAAATTCAAGCCAACAATAATAAACATAAAAGATGATGTTGTTTCGCAGAAACTAAATGTCCTCTTAGAATATGCTATAGTACTTATGCAAGTTTTTTGAGTTCTTCCAGAAATGTTCTCTTTTGAAATAACTATGGCATTATTATTCATGGAGCACAGCATGGCATCGTTTGGCCTTCATTTGGTATGAAAACATTACTTCATTATTAAGTCTGTCTTTGTTCTTTTCTCACTATTTATAAGTAAAGTTGTGTTAAGTGGTCCTTTTTTATCATAATGCAAACATTGGTACTAAAATTACTTGGTAAGACTTGATTATATGGTGGTTCTCCAGATGGCTAGAATATACCTGTGTCATTTCTTTTTATAATTTTATCCAGATGAAAACACAAAATTCGAAAAAGTATTGCAGGTCTCCAATAAGAAATTTGTGGAACCACAGGAATATTTAAATTTCTATTTGTAAGATGCTGTTTAAGGGTTTAAATCTAAGAAATCACACAGTAGGAACAAATGATTAATAAACATAAATACTCTTTCGTACTAGAAAAAAAAGAAAATTACAGCAGATAACAATTATAAGTATTTTGGAGGTTCAAGGGAAAATGTTCTCACTTTTACACACTGGTCTTGGGATTTTAATTGGGTACATTTCTTGAAAACAAATTGGCGACATGTATTAAAGCTGTAAAAACGTGCACAGCCTTTAACTAAATAGCTTCCACTTCTAAAAATGTATTATAAGAACATGCTTAAGAAAATTCACATAGATATATCAATTAACGCAGGACTTGGCACATAGTATATATTTGATAAATATTTTACACACACACACACACACACACACACACACACACACACACACACCACATATACCTTTGTCAGTCAATCTGCAAGGTGCTGGGTATTCAGTAAGTCCTTGCCCTCAAAAAGTTACAATTTAGTGGTGGAGACATATTAAAAAATCATACAAACGTGTGGCGACTGTGGCAAGTGCTATGTAAGGGAGGTATGAGTGTGTTTAACAAGGGTATTTAACATTAAGAGATACACAATGGCTTTTCTCAGGAAGGGCCCTTTAAGCTGAAAGCTGAATGGTAAACGCATTTTAACCAGAAGAGGGGAGAAAGCAGGGTTAAATCAGGGAAGTAATGGGTGCAAAGATCCTGTGGTAGGAAGAGACATGATGAATACGAGGAACTGACAGGACATCATTGTAGCTAGAATGGCGAGAGAAGGGGGAATGTGGTCAATGAGGCAGGAAGGGGCAAAAGCACCAAAGTTGTCTCTTTTTTCAGGGTGTTGCTCTTTTTCTCAAACAACTAAGCTTTCAAAGCTTTAAAGAGTTTTAAATATAAGTAAATTTGCCTTTGGAAAAGATTGCTTCAACTGTATGTGAGAAAATAAATCACTGAATATTTGTTAATGAAGTTAGTTATAATTGTGTTCTTTACAGCATTTTTAAATCATAACGAAAAATGGAAAACAGCTTAAATGTACAACAGTAGGGGTTTATTTAAGTGAATTTTAGTGCATTCATATAATGAGATATTTTTAAAGTTGTTCAAAATTATAATACCGTAGAATTGTCTTTATTGGCATGAAGAATTGTCCCCAATACCCTAAATGAAGACTCTTACGACAATAAAATATCTTTGTTCTTACCTCAGACTGGCATGGCTCTCAGGACAAAACACAACTACTGACATAAAGTATTGGCCAAATGCAGGTCAGGATAGGAGGAAAGAATAAATTCAGCAGTTATTAAGCAAATTTGTCACTCTTTAAAGGGAACATAAAACAATAGCCTATATAACCCTGATGTACTCTCCGATCCGCACAGGAAGTTTTATTTTCTTTGCATCACGGAAAACTAAAGAGGCACAGAAAATTAGGGATCATCAATACAAGAAATCATTTGACTGAATAAATAAATGTGCAACTTTTTCCCAAGATAGTTACTTTCCTCCATAAAACTATTTTATCTTAGCTCCCTCAAGAAGAAAGGGGAAAATAAGAATGCAATAATATGACCTCAGAATAAATAAAGAAATAATGGAAGAATCTCAGAACAGAATGAGGCTTTGCTTTGAACTATGTAATCTTCTCGAGACTGCAAATTGTAGAATGAACAGGGGATAATTTATCTCATGAGTTTTCTCCCAATCAGGAGCAAAATACAACATGAGCCTTTCTCATGGATTTCAACATAACGAATCACGTACTTTGAAGCAATCTAGAAGAGAGATATATGAAAAATTCATAAAGAAATTATGTACGTAGTATGTTCAGCTCAATTTGTATTTCATACAAAATTTTGAAAGAAAAATCAGAATTATTTTGACGTAATAATTCACATTCTAGTTCATAGTGTATAAATGCAACTAATATAAATCACTGTCTGAATTCCTCTTGAATGTCATTTTGCTTAAATGTTTTCAATGTAGTAAAGTTTCTGATACTTTTTTCCTAACAGAGGGCTGTTTTCCATTTTATCTTTCTTTTCTGTATCTTCATATTTCATAATATATTTCAGAGAGTCAAAATATGTTGCTGCTGATGTAACAGACTCTTTAGCAAAAATAAACTTTGACACAAACCCAAGCTTTGAGTTTAAGATTTGATTTGGATAGTAATATCAAAAGTAAAGCAATACTCTGGAGCATGCATGGATTGTTATAAGCTCAGTCTGTGGAGTAGAACAGACCTGAGTTTGAATCACAGCTTCAGCAATCGATAAGCAGTGCATTTTTGGACGATTTACTTAACTTCTCCAGACGTATTTTAGGTCATGTTACTGCTTTGTTTAAAACCCTTCAAAGGCTCCTTATTCCACTGAGAATAAAATTCAAAGTCTTTTAAATTGCTCATGGGTTTCACATGATCTGCTCCCTGATTATCTCTCTGACCTTCCCCCTCTTACTTCCTACCTACAGAGGTGTTGCTCAGGGGACCTCACACGTTTTCCAGCCTTCCCTTCTTTCCAATGCCTATCCAACCTATCCATATACAACCATGCACTGGTTCCTAAATATTTATTTAATTTCCCACTGACAACAAAAGAGAGCATCAGGTGTCTACAGACCCTAAAAATACATTTAAAAAAAACTCCATGCTGGGAGTATTCCCAACAGCATATTATGAACGAGGAGGAGTGTGTCTTCAGTACTCCTATCTCAACAGTGCCATTTCTCAGGCTGTTCAGCCTTGAGTTAATAATAAATTTGATCAATCATTTGAAAAAGTAGAAATGTCAGTGGGGCCTGTCTGGTATGCATCAGCTCAAATCAATTATTTAGCAGAAAAGGTAAAGTTGTAAATATACAGAAAATAACTTTTTGTTAAAACAATTAATTTTTTTTTATTTTGATATCGCTAGCACTATTATAATGAGGAAGCTCATAAATCAGTGGTTGAAATAATGTTATTAAAAATAAAAGTAATCACAGCAGGTATCTTATAACCATGAAGGAAAAACCAGTATTTCCAGACACAGCATTCTTGACATTGTTGAAACCCCAAATCAATGCAGTAACTGCCTATCTGTAGACTATGTGAGAAAAATGAACTCCTATTTCTCTAAACCTTTATAAATCTTCTTTGCTGTTATATACATTCAAAATCATTCCTAGTTGATATAACTGATAATTCAATTGTATCAAAACACCAAAATCCATCACAATCAGTTCATGCTAGCATCTTCAGTGTTTATTCATTGGGTAGTTTGGATCATATCTGGCTTATAAATTAGTTTTTTTATTGTTGCACAATAACTAGAAAGATAAGGACTTTGTTGTTTTAAAGAAAGTTACACATTACTCAACACAGTTCTAGAGTGACAAACTCTGAAATGGAATGAACATTTGAAGAGTGAGTGGAACACTGGACCACTAAGTCGATGACCAGATTTTGAATCCTTGTTTTGTTTTTTTTAAAGATTTTATTTATTTATTTTAGAGAGAGATGAGAGAGAGAGAGCACAATTGGGGGCAGGGGCAGAAGGAGAGGGAGAGAGAGAATCCTAAGCAGACTCTGGCTGACCACAGTGCCCGATGCAGGGCTCAATCCCAGGACCCTGAGATCATGACTTGAGCTGAAATAAAGAATCTGATGCTTAACCAACTGAACCACCCAGGTGCCCCGAATCCTTGTTTGATTGCAGGTTTGGGAATGTCAGCCCTAACAGCTATAGGCTATGTTCTTCATAAGGGGAATAAAGGACATACAAGGTGATCTGCTGGGGTATGAGAGGAAAATATAACTCCCATATTTTCCAAGTCACTATTTATAAATTTTTATTTTGTGTGTATGTTTTATAAGAAGCATACCATAGTAGTATATAAATATACATTGGAGCATATGCTCAAATGTTTTTACTGATAAGAATGTGTGATCTCAAAATTTTGAAGACAACTACACTTACAATTCTTTTATCTTTAAATTAAAGAAATCAGTGTTTTTTAGACACTACTTCATGGGGTCCTAGGGATTCTTTGAAAGTGGTCGGAATGAAGACGCCGACAATGGGAGGTTCACGGAAATCCAGTCTACCAGGCGCTGCCCTTCCAGCTCCTTTTTACATCTCTTTTGTACATTACACACCTGACTTTTATTTATTCAAGTTCAGATACTTAAACAAAGAGTTTGAAGGACACCTGACTGCATGATATCTAAGGTCTCAACAGGATCTAACCTTCTTTGATCATCTAGGGTCTGAGTTGCCCTCCATTCTGCAGGTAAAATAGTAACAAACATTAAACTCATACATAGAAAATTTTCACATTTGGGACTGTGTGTTATAGCCTCCAGGCTCATGATCTAATTAGTAATATGATGTATGAGTAATATGTATGAGAAGATTACCACCAATATATGTGCAAGTCTAGTGGTGGACACAATGTATAATAGTGGTTAAGCATAGGAACAGACCTCTTGAGGGTGGAATCATAGTGAAATATATTTTTAAGGGCTCCTTAGGATCATCCCATGTGAGTTTCTACCCCATGCCATCTTTCAATGAAACTTTTCATACCACCCTAAAATAGTTGCCTTCTATAGATCTTGACTGTAAAGTTGGCTAATGCAGCCATTTCAAAGCTTCATTTAAAATAAAAGAGCATAACTGGATTTTGGTAATACACATTTAAAGTAGTGAAGAACCTAAGGCCCTAAATGCCTGGACATTCTTTTTTTTTTTTAATTTTTTCTTTCTTTCTTTCTTTTTTAAATTTTATTTTATTATATTATGTTAATCACCATACATTACATCATTAGTTTTTGATGTAGTGTTCCATGATTCATTGTTTGCGTGTAACACCCAGTGCTCCATTCAGTACGTGCCCTCTTTAACACCCATCACCAGGTTAGCCCTTCCCTCCACCCCCTCCCCTCTAGAACCCTCAGTTTCTCAGAGTCCATAGTCTCTCATGGTTCGTCTCCCCCTCCAATTTCCCCCCCTTCATTTTTCCCTTCCTACTATCTTCTTCTTCTTTTTTTAAATCATATAATGCATTATTTGTTTCAGAGGTATAGGTCTGTGATTCATCAGTCTTACACAATTCACAGCGCTCACCATAGCACATACCCTGGACATTCTTGATGAGAATCAGGTGTGGGCCTGGTTGCCTCAGAAAGAAAGCTTGTCATCATAAGCTATTTCACTTGTTTACCAGTTTATCCTCAAGAAGCAAATACAGATGCAACATTTCTTGGATTATTTCTTCTCTACCCATTTCATTAGAATCAACCCAAGTAGTTTGTAAAATCTAAAAGAAAAAGCAGCTTGCAGTTGTCGGTATGGTCAAGATTTTCTGCCAAATTTTTGGCACGGATCATAAACAAACAAGTATAAGAGGACATAAACTGATAATATGAGTCATGACTATTACCAGAGGCAATTCTGAGTCTTTTCCAAAGTCTGTTAATCTGTTTAAGATTACAAAATCAGTAGGCACACATGCAAACTATTTTTCAGGCAATACCTCTTCACAAAGATTGTCCTGAAGAATTAAGAGGCAGAGATGGTATGGATGCACTTGTAATTGGAAATGACTCCCCATAGCAATGAACCTGACATTGTCCTTTAATGAAGGGTTGGGGTGCACAGCGAGAGAAAACACATTCTGCCTACGTCTGCACCCATTTGAGGGAGCATTGCTCCCTGAAGAGAATCTTTTGCACTTTTGCAACTAGGCTTGCCTAGCTTCTTATTTTCCTAAGATGTCCTTATCTTCCCTAACCTGAGTGATACGCATTTTTCTCCCCCTTTGGTTAGAAATCTGAATCCCAAAATCCAATGGTCAATGAGCAACTTTGTCTATAAAGCAACACGTCTTTCTTTCTATATCCTTTCATGTAAGGATATTTTTGTGCTCTCAATCACCCTTAATCCTTGAGTAAATAATTGCTAAAAATAATTATTTTCTCCAAAAAAAGGAGAGAATGAAAAAAAAAATATTGCTTCTATCCTAAAATGTGCCATTAGAAGCTGAGGCCTTGTGTGTGCATGTGTGTGTGTGTGTGCATGTGTGTGTGTGTGTATGTGTGCATAGAAAACTCAAGCCCCAGAAGTGCTTTGCATTTAGACTCTGGATATTAGCAAAATATTCAAAGAAATAGAAACATATGGAATCCAAGACATCACACTCAAAAGTTGGAGGAAAGATGCTCACTCTGCAATTTTTGCATTTTAGAGATCACAATATTTGAAACCCTATCTTGGTATTTCCTTACTTGTTACCCTTTCGAGGGCCTTAAAAGATGTAAGAGCCCTGATACTTACCTTACTCTGAAAGCCTTGAAATATGGGTGCATTTGTTATATCTTAAATATGGAATGCCTGCTTTTCTACATTTTGATGCAGAAATACTATCTCTACCAGAGTCGACAAACCCACTAGAGAAATGATCACTGAGTTTGTTTTTAGGGTTTCCCCTTTCATGGATCCAGTCAAAAGAGGTAAGAGACCAAGTGCTGAAGCAAGGAAAGGACTTGGAGGCAGTGCCGGAGGGTTGGCATCGCTGATGACGACAGCCCCATCACTTGGCACTCCTGATTTCTTTATCTTCTAGGCAGGGTATAGTTTCTGCTCGTGCACGCAATTTATTAGTCTCTGAATGCCCATTACACTCTTTGAGTAGAGAAAGTGGTAACCATCTCTTAGCTAAGGACCCCTTGTCCTCTCCCTTTATAGTGGGTGAGCTTTCATGGTGGTGCGAATGCGAGATGAGAGAGAGAGAGAGAGAGAGAGAGAGAGAGAGGCAGGAGGTTTTGCCTGTTTGAGTCACTCAGGCAGTCACTGCACCAGGACCAGTGCCGGCACCTATTGAGGGGAACCGTACCATTTGTCATCCCAACTGGGACACTTCTGTCTGAGAAAAATGCTAAACTGGCCAGAGCACTGAGTCCTCACTGGCAAACTGGAGAGAGTCACATAATGGGCATTCATTAATTATTCATTGAATGAATGAATAAATGAGCAAGAATATAGCCCGTCATATACTTGTTCTGAGGGGTGCCATGGATAAGGGTCAGGGAGTCATTCAGGTTGTTTCCTATGGTGATCCAATGAACTGAAGTACTGAGATGATGAGCTCAGCTTTTCCTGAGCCTGACCTTGAGACTGAAGAAAAGGATCCGTAGCCATTTAAACCATCAGACGCAAGTACAAGCTGTCTTAAGCATGTGGTAATTCAATACTTTCTCAAAGTAGAAACATTAGATTTATTTTCAAATAAACACTTACCTCATTTTATTTTTATAAATAGAAGAAAGTGAGATCAAAACAAAAACAAAAGAAAACGAAAGAAAAGGATGCTGGAGAAAAACAGGGTTTGGAATGGGAATATAAAGACCTGAGCTCTAGCCCTCATTCTTCATTCAACTTGCTCTGAAATAATGGGAAACTACTTAGATTTCTGTAATATCATACCTGTAAATTAATAAAATAAGGCACCTAATAATCTCAGAGTTTCCCAGCCCTATCTACCTCACAGGATTATTTTAATTAATTAATTAATTAGTTAATTAATTTTAAGACTTTATTTGAGAGAGAGAGAAAGAGAAAGCAAGCAGGGGGAGCAGCAGAGGGAGAAGGAAAAGCAGACTCCCTGATAAGGCAGGGAGACTGATGCGGGGCTCAATCCCAGGACCCTGAGATCATGACCTGAGCTGAAGGCAGACGCTTAACCAGGTGTCCTCACAGGGTTATTTTAAAGAAAGAGTGACAAATTCTAGGTCAAAAGTTTTCTTTTCCAAAAATAGAGCATTGATGAATGAAATTTTTTAAAAAGAGAGGAGAACAAATGTTCATTTCAAATAAAGGTACACACTCTTTCAGACCAGAAATGGGACATAAATACAATAGGATAATCTAGAGCCCAAGGCTGAAGTGGCTTTCTGGGCCCAGAGTCCAGAAGCAAGAAGAGTGGTCAGGAATTGGCCCCTACAGGGCAAGGGAAACAAGGGCCCACCTTAAGCAGGGGCTGGACTCTGGCTCACTGCTTGTTGCCAAGGACTTAGTGCTGCTCTCCTCGTTTTAAAGGAAGCTGAAAATGTCTGCTACCAATGACTATGTTCATATGGGGTTCTGGTTTCAGGAGTACTGCAGGCCTAAGGCTGCGAAGGGAACAGGCCCAGCTTCCAAGCTGGAGCTAAGGCAAACTGCTGCTGATTCAGAGGCTGGATCTGCAAACTTTTAATGTCACTGTGTACGCTGAACTACCTTTCAAAACCACTGTCCTAGATTGGGGGTCCAGTGTGCTGCATGGAGGCAAGTGCAAGACCTACAAGGACAGGCAGACGTAGGCAAAGAGGGGAACTGGCAGAGAGGAACAAATATAAGAATCCATCCGCATGAAAATTAATCTGCAAATGTGACTTTCAGAAGATGAAAAAAACCAATGCTAAAAATGACAAAGAATAAACAATTGGAAATTCATTCATTCATTCCATGTAGAACAGTCTGATAAAAACTTTAAAATAAATATGCTGTGAAGGGGGCGCCTGGGTGGCTCAGTGGATTAAGCATCTGCCTTCGGCTCAGGTCATGATCCTGGAGTCCCGCGATCGAGTCCCGCATCGGGCTCCCCACTTGGCGGGGAGTCTGCCTCTCCCTCTGCCCCCCCCCCCCCCGCTCATGCTCTCTCTTACTCATGCTCTCTCTCAAATCAGTAAATAAAATCTTTAAAAAAATATATGCTGGGGATTTCCAACAAAATGCAGGTATCCATTTTTCCTTTTAAAAAGAATGACAATTTATGAAACAAAACAGTGGAAAGGAACGATGAAACAAAAAATAGGTTTAAATTCTTGAAAATAAAAGGTATAGTTATTAAAATGAAAAATAAGGTAATAGATGGGATAAACTGAAGACTGGATATGGTCGTAATGGAAATGAGTAAACTGGAATACAGTACCACAGAGAGAGAGAGTTAAAGATAGAAAGATGTTAAGAGCAGTTAAGAAACATCATGGGTTTAATCAAAATGCTCCCATATTGATCCAATAAGAATTCCAGAACAGACTGGAGGAAATGGCAGAAAAATCACTGTTTGGAGAGGTAATTACTGACAACTTTCCAGAATTGAAATCATTCTCCAAATACAAGCAAAATAAAGAAAAAAAGTAAACCCACAGCTAGATACCTAATTATACCCCAGATCATCAATTATAAACAGATCATCTAAGAAACTGCCAGGGAAAAAATATATTTTTCTTACAAATAAATGACATTTAAACTAACAGCAACAATTTTTTTTTGCCAGCATTATTTGGCATCGATTCATGCCAGAAGTGAGTAGAATTATATCTTCTCTCAGAGAGGGAATATATCTGTCAACATAGAATTTTATTCCTAGCCAAATTCTTCTTCAAGGGCAAAGGAAAAGTGATATTTGCAAACATATAAAAATAAATACAGGCTATCACTCAAATGTTTATTAGAGGGTGCAATTCTGGTAAAATAAAAGTGCACAGGGAAGAAAGTGTTAGACATATGAAATGGTAATGAGCACTGACACTGACAAAATATGGCTGAAACTTATTAAATATGAACTGTTGATACAAACATTAAATCAATTTTGTCTGATTAAAAGATGGCAAAATTACAACTCCAGACAGCAATAATGTGATGGAAGTAGAGGTTGTTAAATGGCAATGTAAAGCATGTTAAAAGTCTCATCGTGGTGGGATGGATAGAAAACTATTTAAGAGTGAAACATATGCATCTTAATAATCTAAAAGTCATCCCTAAAAGAATAGAAATAAAAATCTATAGTTTCCCAATCAGTATAGAAAAAATAAATATATAGTATATAGTATATTATATCTGATATATTTATATATTTAATATTTATGTACATTTTAACGTGCATAAAAGGACAATAACAAGATGACACAAAATAAAAGGGCAGGAATAACTGTAAATGTGTGTCAGTAATCACATTAAAGTTAAATCGGTAAAACTGTCCTACTGAAGAGATTATCAATTTGTAAAGAAAAAAAGAAAGTAAAACTAACTAAGTTGTGCTAACAAGGAACACTCTTAAAGCAAAACCACACAGGAAGGGTAGGTCTAAAGTGATGGGGAAAGATATGTCTTGTAAATTATTAACCACAAAGTCGTATAGCAATATTAATCTCAACCGAATAGAATTTAAGGAAAAGAGCATGAAGAGAAATAACAATTCCATACTGATAAAGAATAATGATCACAAACATATGCAAATAGCTTCAAAATCTATCAAGCAATAACTGACAAGTACAAAGAGAAATGGACTAATCTATACTCATAGTGGATTATTTTAGCACACTTAGCAGAAACTGATGGATCAAGCAAATTAGGAAAGATATGGAGACTCACGATTGTTAACATGGGCTATTGTGATAATCCCCAAACTGGTCTTCCCGCTTCCATTCTTGACTACTTTGTGGCAATTTTACATTATTCCACTTACCAGTTCTGTCTGATGTGTTATGCTAAACAAGAGGTAAAGTGTTCCCATTGTTCTATGTTTTCTTCTTTCAAAATATTCTTATCATTTAGATTTTCCCTTGCAACTCTAAAATTTGCCCTTCAAGTACTAAAAATTAGACATCTTGTTATAAACTTGGAGAAATGCCTTAAATTTAGAGATTAATTTGTGGAGAATTAACATCTTCTACACCACTGACTCCTTTCATCCAGGAAGAGTATACTTCTGCATATATT
This sequence comes from Zalophus californianus, assembly GCF_009762305.2. Lineage (NCBI taxonomy): Eukaryota > Metazoa > Chordata > Mammalia > Carnivora > Otariidae > Zalophus > Zalophus californianus. Next base: position 102,990,586 of record NC_045595.1, on the reverse strand, counting down.
TGGGTCCACTTTAACATCCTCAACAAAGTTGTATAATTGTCTCCATATCATAATTGTGCTTTCTAGAAGAAGAGCATTTGATATAAAAGCTGCTAGTAGTTAAAAGTATAATATGGCAGTCTACTTTACCGTGTTGCTTTGACTAATAATGCTCTGAATGGGTTCATCCAGCTTTTTTCAGGTAGGTACACTATGAAGTTATCCTTATGACAGTCAGTCTTCCGTTCATTATCATTCATTTAATCATTTAATTAATGTTTTTTGGGGACAGGATTCACACTCTGACTGAGCCCTGGGGTGTAAAGAAACATAAACTATGGTTTCCACCCGCAAGAGGCTTATAATCCTAGAGTAAGGAAAAAGAAGAAATTAATAGATCCAAAAAGTAAACAAGAAAATATAAGAAAAAGATACCCAAGGAAGGAGAGGAAGAGAAAAAGAGGGGGAAAAAAGAAAAGAAAACCACAGACTACATGTTATGGGTCCAAAAGTAAGCCTTAGATTCCTTTCTCAGTCTACACCAATGCAATGTAATACATAATTCATTTAAAGCTACACAATAACTGAAATATATAGATAAAATAATTCTGTTAGCAAGTGCATACTTAAAAATACAGTGAGAGGGCGCCTGGGTGGCTCAGATGGTTAAGCGTCTGCCTGCGGCTCAGGTCATGATCCCAGGGTCCTGGGATCGAGTCCCGGATCGGGCTCCCTGCTCAGCAGGGAGCCTGCTTCTCCCTCTCTCTCTCTCTCTCTCTCTCTCTCTGTCTCTCATGAATAAATAAATAAAATCTTTAAAAAAAATACAGTGAGAAACTGAGGAAGAGCAAATTCAGAATCTTATCTTTAAACTAAAGGACACTATCATGTTTTGCCACTTAATACCTTTTTTTTCAGGTATCTGAACTGTTTATTTTTAGCTTAACATAGTTGATTGTGGATTTTTTTTTTTGGCTAGTTCACTGGCTTACCTTTTAAAATTTGAGTATCTAGCCGGCATCTGATTGACTGGGATGATTATCATCCTCCCCAAAATGAAACTATTTGTTGACATTTTAAAATGGCTTATTACTAAGATGCTGCCAAGGACTTTTAAAAATCAACTTCTGCAAAGAGCAGCTCGAAGTAGGTGAACAAAAATAATTTACGTTACTCAAAAAGATATTTTTCGATTAACACCTAGGGTAAACTAATTGAAAATCTAAAATTATACTGCTTTCCTATAGAGTATGAAAAAGGATTATAACATGAAAAACATCTCTTAAATCTAAATACTCCCTACCTTTCTTACTCCTACCGCCACTGTCCTCTCTTGCTATCAGGTGATATTTAGGTCTGTGTTAATGGATTAAGGTCCATTGATCTCAGCTGGAAAATATGAGTCACCGTTGCTGATCACTGTGGGCTGTTGCCAAAGCCGCCTTCTTTGTTAGCGAAGTATGATTCTATTGAAGTCTGTCCCAAATAATCATCTGTATAAACAATGATATGTGGTTTTAAACTTGAAGCACATTTTCTAACCAGCTGAACTAACTATTTTATGTAACTTTTACTTAAGAGCAATCCCACATGCTGTGATTTTTTTTTTAATGAAAAAAACTGTTTTCAAATGGAATATAGTGATTGTTTATTTGATCAGATGCTGGTTGCTCATCACAGGGACAACAATTTTTACCCAAGATTCATCACCACAGTCAACAATCCATCTTAATGGGATCCTTTTGACTTGTTTTGGATGAGCGTTTAAATCAGAACAGTAATTCCCTCCTTCATTTAACAGACCTTTACTGAGCATGTATTGTAAACCAAGCACCTCAAGGGGTTCTTAGGATTAAAAAATAAAAACAAAAGTTGTGATTCCTGCCTTATATAGAATATCTCTGAGTAGTGACCTGAGTGCTAATAGAGTTTAATACAAAGCGCATTTTTGAAAGATTAGAATTTGGGAGGATATACAGAGAGAAACAGGAAGCTGTTGGTGAAATGTTTAAGGTGATTTTCCTAAGAGTGGGTCACACACTGAGTTTATGAAGCAGAGGTGTTAGGGTCAGATGAACTGAGTCTACCTCCTGGCTTCTCCACATTCCAGTGTGACTTTGGCTATGCTATTTGACTCATCAGTAAAACCAGATTGATCATGTCTACCTCATCAGATTGTGTGAGAGTTAAATGTAATAATGAAGGGAAAGCAATTGGTGTAATGCCTGGCATAGTAAATGTTCCACAAATATTAGTGAAAATTATTACTGCTTCTGGGGGAGGGAACAGAATGTGTAAAGGAATAAAATACGTTGGTGGCAGCTCGGGGATCTAGTTGACTAAGTGGGGGGAGGTGAGGTTGGATCAGAGTGTAAAAAGCCATGTGTGTGTCCCGATGTGAAGCTGCTCCATCCCTCAACCCTGGAACTGCCTTGTGGCTTCATACCTTATGTCAGGTAGTGTCCATGTTGTTTAAGACAGCTTTAGATTGTTTTATTATGTATAAAGTATTCCAACAGATTTACCGCCACTTGTGACATGTGACACTTCCCTTTATCGGGAGCAAGAGGGGACCAAAGGCAGAAAAAATGGTTAGGTCCTAAAGTGACTCTGCAGGACCAGGGTAGTGGGAGGAGTAGAATCCCCTCTGCAGGGACATTTTTTTTTTTCTCATTATTGTTTCCAGAGAAAAAGAATGAAAGACTTAATTCAGGCAGTGTATCTCACAGAGGTTGGTCAATGAAACGACACTTTTGCCTCTGTGGAGCTTCCCCTCTAGAAATAAACAAATATATAAGATAATATTTAATTACAAATGGTGTTAAGCGCCACAAAGGAAGCAAATAGGGGGTAGACAGTGGAGCTACTTTACATAAAGTATTTATGAATGGCCTTCTAGAAACAAGGATATTTAATCTGAACCCTAAAGTCAGTCATGGGGAAAAATGGTGGGAGCAACATCCTAGCCAGCAGAATGACATCCATAAGGACCCTTCTAGAACTGAATGGAGACAAGTATGGCTGGAACATTGTGGATGAGAGGAAGAGAAGCACAAAATCATGGAGAAGAGGTACGCAAGGGCCAGATTACATACTGTTTGCAACTTATTTTCTGCATTTTACAAATTGTTTTTCAATTTGAAAGGATTCCTATTTTAATTAGAACACACACACACACACACACACACACACCTATACATGCATGTCTTCTTTAAAACCACTCTCTTATTTCCTAAGTATTTCATAAAAATAATCAGGACAGACCTCTGAAAATTCAAGCCACCTAAATTTCCCTTTTGGTCTTATTTCCTTGTAATTCCAAAACCTTCACTAAGAATTTTCATTATCAAAGATCCCCAAAAGAACCTAAAATCTCTTCAATGAGCAATAAATTGATATGCCAAGTATTTTTTGGTATACTATCGTATTCTGAAAAACTAATCAAAAAATTCAGACTCAGAGAAAATTGTGTTACCTTGCTGTCTGAGGATCAGGCACTCAACTTCTTTCTGATTAGCGCATAGTTTGTTTTTTGAAGTTTCAAATCTCTAAGGCTTACATCTTAACTAAATGTGATTGACAGTGGTGTAAAACATAATATGTTTGCTTCAAAAACCTGACACTTTTTTTTTTTTTGAAGAATAGTCACAATTCCCCTCAGGGGAAAAAAATCTTTACTCAAAATTCTCTAATAGTTTTCTCCAAGAAATTTTAATATAATTCAGTTTTGAGAAACTAATTTTAAGATCAAGGGACTTCTTCCACTGTTCTCTCAATAAAATAATTCTCTATAACTTAACATGTATAAACTTATGTTTTGCTTTCTATATAGCTTAAAACCCTCGACAGTGCAAGAGCTTAAAGCAAAATAAAAATCTAAGTGCAAGTTGAATTCTATTCTCAATACTTAACTGTTACAAACTCTCGTTAGCTAATAACACAGCTCTTTTTGCAGTCTTGCTAACTCTGGCCTCACAGGTACTTTTTAAAGGCTACCGTCCATTTTATAATGTTCTTTAAAGTGAAGGGCTGAAAAGCTTTCTCAGCTCATCCTAGCTACTCTGAGCTCTGTAAAACCTTCCTTCCCAAGGGACAGACTTCTAAATTCCTCCCAATCTAGGTCAGGCTAGACCCATTATTCTCTGTCTGCCTACTGGCATTTATTTTTCTCCACAGAAAAGGGTCAGATGTTCTCCGACTCTGGTGTGTTTAGTGTTCATTTTAATTGTTAAACTAAATCTGTTGGAATAGCATAGAATAGATAATGGAATCCTGTCACCACAGAATGGAATCTGTCCGTAGCCGTCACTTGTAGGTGCTCCGCCCAGATCCCCTGGACACTCACCTTGCCTTCACCTACCCAAGGCTTCCTCCTTGCAACTCTCCCCTGGGGCCGTCTCCGGTGGCAGGAGCATGCGCAGCTGTGTTGGGATCAAAAGCGAAATCCCTGGGGGTTAATAGCTTCAGGGAGCAGCTGTCCGTGATAAGGTTTAAGAGTTGGTAGGTAAATACCCTAGCTTTCTTATTCTGGTAGAACAACTCAGAGATGTGTTCCATTCTGTCTGCCAGAGTTTGCCAGAGACTCAGAGCAGAAACGTGTTCATGAATACACCCTGGATTGCCCCTTTCCCTAACCTGTCCTACCTCCCTACAACCTCACAGGTGTTTTCTGGAATCACCTTCCAAACAAGCTGCTTACACTTAAATCCTTGCAATAAGGATAGCGTCTGGAGGAACCCAATGCAAGATAGTGCCTAAACATTTAAGAAAAGGAAAGGAAAGGAAGGAGAAAGTTAAAGAATAAATTAACAAATCACTTATTTTGGAGATATTCAGGTCAACAAAACAAATAACCTAATTCTTAGGCGCGCACACACATATTTTGGGCAAAATTATGAAAATAGATGCTGCTTTAAAAAATAACACATATGAAGAGAAACACTGTAATCTTTTGGCCTTTCTAGCTTTCAAGAATGGAGCTTAATGAAGAAAGTATACAGGCTTTGGAATCCAGCTGACCCCTGCCTCCTTCACCAGCTGTGTGGCCTGGAGCCTGCTCGCGGGTAAAAGGGAGACAGTGTGAAGAAAAGTGCAGGGTCAGCTAGGCTACACTGATAGGATGCAATAATCATCATTTCCCTTTCCTTCAGCCTAATTTGTTATATTTGTGCCTGGACTAGACTGTTTTTTGGAACTTGATAGGTCTAAACCAAAAACTGGATAAATGGCTAAACTAGCAGCCCTTCAGAGATGACATTGTACTCAAGATATTCTCAGAAAGATTAGGATTACATCACAGTTTCTTAGAATTTTTTTCTTAATAGTTGGAAGTCATAGAAATTTACTGAATTTGTCAGAAATTGAAAATATCCTTAATGACTCTTTTAGTCACCTTCAGTAATGACTAGAAGAAAATATTATGAGATATTCTCTAAAGATTCCATATGCTTTTCTTACAGCTCCCATGTGTGTGACATTCGTTATTCTCAAAATTAATTATTTTTTTTTTAAGATTTTATTTATTTATCTGACAGAGACACAGCGAGGGAAGGAACACAAGCAGGGGGAGTGGGAGAGGGAGAGGGAGAAGCAGGCTTCCCGCGGAGCAGGGAGCCCAATGTGGGGCTTGATCCCAGGACCCTGGGATCATGACCTGAGCCAAAGGCAGACGTTTAACGACTGAGCCACCCCGCCACCCCTCAAAATTAATTATTTTTAAAATGCAAACTAAAAACTTCATTTGAAAGAGTAGGTGATAAAAAAAAATATTCTGCTTTTCCAGCACCATTTGCTGAGAAGAAAGAGTGTTAGCTACTAGTATTTGGTTGTAATGAGAAACCTTCCCTCTATTCCAAAGTTTGGGTAAAGACCTGATGATACTAAAATCACATACTTTTAAAAATTAATAATTAAGTCAGCAAATATTGACTGATTGCATCTTAGGAATGAGAGATGTGTGCTAAATGCTATAGAACACTACACTTTTTTTTTTTTTTTTTTTTTTTTTATCGCTCTTTGTTGGTTACTCTACAGGTTGGCCAAGGCGGGGTGGATATCGGAGACAGAAAGGTCTTGTTGCTCCTGTTTTATTACAAGTAAGGCAAGTCAGACTCATAGCCAGGGAGTGACTTTTCCAAGATCTCAAAGCTTAACAGTGGCAGAACTGGGAACTTGGGTCTTCAATGTAACACATTTTCTTCAGCAATGCTACTTTGTTAAGTTTTTAATTCAGCATATCAGACTATACTTACGAAAAAAAAATGATCCCTTTTAAAACCTAACAAATTTCTTTGTGGACTGTTCTGACTGAAATGAAGTAAGAAATCAAAATGTTAGAGAGCTGATTTTTCAGTATCTGATGACAACAGCTAGTTTTTTCCCATGGATATTAAAAACACTGGCTTTAGGATGAAATGACAGGAGGTGGGAGGGCTGGGGGAGTTCAGTGACGTGCCCTCACGGCAGCTTCTGGTCTTACACTCCCGGCACCTGGAGCCTGATTAGCTTTTGCCTAGAATAAGATTTCTTATCTCCCTGGTTTTGTCTGTGAAAACTCTGCAGTGTGAAAATGAACAAAATTTTTTAAATTACCGTAAACGACTCAAATATTTTTAGATGTCTCATATGGTCACCCAGGCCTCCAATCACATCCCCAAATATTGAATCTTAATACTGATTTTTTTTTCTTACGTTTAAGAGTTTCATCTGCGTTTCGGCACCGAATTCACTGTTGAATTTTTTGCACATTCATCCCCAATGCTTCACCCAAGGAGGAAGGGAACAAGGTAAATTGTACATAACTGTTCCCTGTAAAGGAGGATAGGAAAAGGATCCTTGCCAAGGGCATCCGATTAGGGCTGCACCCTGTGCAGAGTGAGGGCACACTCAAGCCTTTCTTACCGAAGAGATCTGTCTGGCACTCGTCAGGCTGTGTTACTTGATCACAGCGGGATAAAAATGCACACCCAGGGCAAATCTGTAAACACCAGCTTAATCTGCATGGGAAGAGTCACTGTCATCTCCTTTGACAGAAAACGCCTCCAGGACACATTCCAGCAGTGACAGTCACCTCAGTGTCTTAAAAATCTTGTTAGATGTATCACAGCACTGTTAGAAATGTTAGAAAGCTGCACTGGGGGGAAAAGAATGAGTATCGGCTTCACAATTTTATTTCTTTGAAGGTAAATTTTACACTGCGACTAAAATAAAAATAACTTTATTACCCTAGAAGCTGTAGTGTCTTTGACATTATTAAATGACAGCCTCATTTTAATGCACTATTAAAGCGTCAAGCAATCTGACTACTCTGTATCTTAGCACCATCCATCTGATAGAGTAGGTTAGAGAGGATCATCCTAATATTCAGCTTAGTTTTTTACTAATGTGTGTCAGTGGAAAAAAACACAACATGATTTGGGGTAGTATTTATGGACAGACATGAGCAGACTTGTACAGACACCTGGAAAAAAAATGATCAGATAGTGGTAAAAACTAAATTGTACTAAGTAATGAAATATAATTAACCCACAAAGTATAATTTTCTCCAAGTCCTGGGAATGATGCATGTGAATCTTCATAATATTAAATTTAATGAGAGACAAATAATCATCCACTCCCCCCATGCACCCCTCCATGTCACACAGAATTCTAAAGAATCCTGACTTTTGAAGTCTTACTTCTTTGCAAAATGAAAATTCCCACCATTAGAGGCGGTTGGAGGTGGAGTAGACAAGAAACCCTCTGAGAATTTGATGAGTGCTATGAGCTTTCTCTTCAGGGGAAAAAAAAAAAAAAATCACACATCGACTATTTCGTAACAGTTTCAGGGAATTCACCACCCCCCTAAAAATCCTCCTATCCCGAGTTAAGAACCTCTAATGTAGACACTGAAGTGAATGATTGGTTCTGAATGTGGTCAAAGCACTATGGAGGGATGGGCAATTCCCAAAGTCATTCTGAGCTGTCATCACAGCTGGAAAATGTGGACTTTAAATTTTCTCTTAATGCCCTGCCTGAGTTCACCTGAGAATTACTTAACTTTAGGCTCTACTTTCATTTAATTCAACATCCTGGCTAATTCTTGAGTAAACATATGTTTGGCTATACATATATGAAAAGGAACATATTGAAAACATTAAGTGTTTAAAAAATGGTCTACATTAGTTACTTCCATATATGTTCATTTGAAAAAGGTGAAGCATCAAGAAAACTAGTTACCAGGAGCCTTATTTATCCAAGATGAATACCTAGAGGTATTCCTTAGTATTAGTGTCAGCGTTTGCAAGAAAAAATTATCCCATTAAAATAGCCCTCATGAATAATTCAGAAAGTTCAATTTAATGGAGAAAGGGGGAGACAGAAACAGGTTATCAAATTTGTTGGAAACCCGTGTTGCTGCACAGCATTTTTTTATGAGCAGTCATAATGTAGGTTATTCTTTGTTCTGTATCCACATGAAGAAGTAGATCTCAACATTTACATTTTTTTACCTTTAGTTTTCTGTTTGTAGCATCCATAAACACACTTTTCCAAATAATATTTTCTCAAGAATATGTTCTGAACTCTGGATTCCCGATTCTTTTTCTTCTTCTTCTTCTTTCTTTTTCTTTTTTTTTTTTTTTTGGTTGTTGATTGGTACTGTTTGCCAATGTTGAAAGAGTAACAGACTTAAAGGAAATAGACAAGGGATGGCAAACTTTCTGTATGAAAAAGACCATCACTAAGGTGATTATAGTGGACACTGGTTGTTTACCTGCTGTGTTTTTGGCCAGGTACAGTCCAAAAAAACAAAAACAAAAACAAACCAAAAAACAAACCAAAACACTAGAAACCACTCTAGCAATTCCTTGAAGGAATAGAGAGAACTGAGCTTATATGACATTTGTAAGAACGTGGGGGGGGGGTGTTGCCAGAAGGGAGACAGATGCATTAAGGAGAAAGGAGGATTAGCAATGGAATTGAGTAGTTCACAAAGCATGAAGAGTCTCTTCTTTATGAAATTTCAGGGACCACTTCTCCTCATGTAGAGAAGCCTTATAAATATAGAATGTCTCAGATTTGAAACATAACAACCAAAGGTTTTTGAGTTTTAACTATTAATCAATAAGTACCTTTCCTATTGTGTGAATAGCATATTATTTACTACAGAAAAAAAAGATATGTCATATGTTCCCTGCTTTTCTGTTTTTCTGTGCCTCCTATATATCATATTAATTAATTTACATATATTTTGTAAAGATAAAGCTGCAAATGTTAGTAATTATGAACCAAAGAGCCACAAAGTTGTATAGTGCTGATACTTCCAATACCTCCTCTTTTTTCTTCTCATCCTCCTCAACATCATCACAACAGAGACAACAAGACTTAAGGGCGGGAGGAAATTGTGTAAACTGAAGTGGCAGAAAAATCTTTGTGGGAAAGATGGTACTTCGCTCAGCCTGTGCAGGGAGTTTCTCGGGGCTGGTGGGCGGGGGTAGATATGGGAACGGTGGGAATGGCAGTTCTTAATAGGGCCAGGAATGAGAAGGGTTGCAGGTGCAAGTCGGGTTCCTAGGAAGCAGAATCTGAGAAGGAGATTCACGTACTGAAGGCTTTCCAAAGGATGCTTTTGGAATCAGCATTAGAGAAGAGAACAGAAGGAAGCAAGCATGGGCAGAAGGAGAAGTGGGCAGAGGCTGAGAGGTAACAAAGTCTCAGTGTGGAAGCCTCAGCCTACCAGAGGAGCCCTGCAGGTGGAACAGCCTTTTAGACCTGTCCCAGTTTGGGGCTAGGAGGTCAGGCCTTTACAACCCTACTTCCATTATTGGGTGTAGGTTGCCCTGGGAGGGGGGCATGGCTTTGGGTAAGTTTTCTCTGTTCAACTGTGGTAAACCCTGAAGGGGGCTGAGATCTAAGGGCTATCTGCTAGCAACACTCACAGTACCTAGGAGAATAAGTCCTAGATTCCTAAAGAGAATCACAGGGAAAATGGGATGGACAAGTATTAAAACAGTTCAGGTAGCAAAAACAGTACATGAGGGCAACTCAGCAGTAAGAAAGAGTGGCACAATGAATAGAAAAACCTGCATGTAAGCAAGGTATTTGTAATATGTAGGGCAAGGATAGTTGAACCAAATTATGAAAGGGCATTAAAAGCAAGGCTGAGGTTTCCCATGTAACATAGTAATACACAGGAGGCTCTTCTTTTTTTTAAATATTTTATTTATTTATTTGAGAGACAGAATGTGCAGTGGGGAGGGGTAGAAGGGGAGAGAGAGAGAGAGAGAAGCAGACTCCCCACTGAGCAGGAAGCCCATGTGGGGCTCAATCCCAGGATCCAGAGATCATGACCTGAGCCGAAGGCAGATTGCTTAACGGACTGAGCCACCCAGCCACCCCACAGGAGGCTCTTCTATCTGACTTTGAAAGGAAAAGAAAATGCATAAGTAGAATAAATCCTCCAATGTGTGTTGTCAATGAAGCAGAAAGGGAATCTTGAGTCAAATAGGATGTGGAAGAAATTGATAATCACCTCTTCAATATTGTGTGTCTTTTTCTTTGGTGAGTGATCCTTTTTACCCATGTAGGCTTTTCATGAAGAGAAAGGACATCAGTGCGATATAAGTCAGGTAGCGTTTTAGGGAAAGCTCTTTTAAGTGTGACTCTTTTGCCCCCTCCCCCCTCTTCCTGACTGAAGCTCAGAAATGATGGCTAGAGCTCCAGAACCCATCTTAATCCACGAGGAAAACACCAGGAAGAATTGCAAAGACCTCAGCTTGCACACTCTTGAGCCACTGAAATAATGCCATCTGTCCTTTTCTTCTAGATTTTTCATTACATGAAAAAATCCTTATGTGTTTAAGTCACCGTAGTTGGATCTCTTATACCTACAACCAAATGCAGTTCCTACAGATGACCAAAGGTTTGGCAATAGACAGGCTTGCTATTAATCTATGGCAGTGGGAGAGAGTTAAAAAAAAAAAAAGAGTTAAAAAATTACCTATTATCTATCTATCTATCTATCTATCTATCTATCTATCTATCTATCATCTCTCCATCTATCTTTGCCCTCAAAGGGGCTACTATTGAGTTAGGAAGATAAGACTTTTACCTTGAAAGAATGATTAATATAATGTATAATGATAATGAAGAACCTATTTAATTTCATACTACTAAAGATACATCACATAGGAGTTGAAAGGAGAGGAAAACTAGTGGGAACTTGGTCGCCCGAGAAGGCTTCACTATCAAGGGAAGACATGAATTCAGCCATGAAGAATGAATGTATTTGCATAGGAAAAGGAGATGGCAGGCGGTTTTGAGTAAAACCATCACATTGAAGATGGCATGCTTTATGGAATAGAATCAGAAATATAGTAGGTTGTTTAATAGAGTAACAGAGAATGGTGGGAAGCTGGCAAGTCACACAGGGAAGGGTGGATTTAATGTGAGAGAAGGTAGGGAGCCACTGAAAATGAATGCAGTGCATGTGACTTTGAAGAGCCTGGGTACAGCCTGGAATGAATTTGAGAGAAGCCTGGACATGAAGAGATCAGCCAAGAGATAACAACCCAGTCACCCAGAGGCCAAATGCTAAGAGGTTGAATCATATTGCGCCCGTGAGAAGGAATGGGAAGGCATGGATCCAAAAGATATTTCCATCTTTCACCTAGTGGGTATTTTTTACCCTCATCCTTAAAAAAAAGACACGAGACAGGAACCAGTTGTGACCAACACCGTAGTGCACACTCATTACTGCTCTGGCCAAAAGGCTGTCATAACTTTCCACTGGCCTTAGGGATAGAGGAAGCCTTCATTGAGAAAACCCTTCTTGAGGGTGGTGTGTTTTTCTAACTGCTTAAATATTCTTTAGGCCCATCAATAAGATTTTATAGGTTTATTGATATAAAATTATAATTTTCCTGTTAAATGTGCTGTCATTTTTGTTGTTCTGATTTTTATCACATTGTGGTTAAGAGTGGGCTCCAGAATTGGACCACTTGGATTTTTGAGTCCTGTCTTTTCTGATGCCCAATTCTATGACCTTGCACAAAGCTTAAGCTCTGCATGCCTTAGTTTCCTTGCATATAAAATGAGAATGACACTTTGTTCATTTGAGGGTTAAATGCCTACTTTAATGCATATAAGGAATTTAGAATGCCCTGCTATATAGTGGTCAATAAATGTTAGTATTATTATTATTATTTTGAAGTTAGCTGGTTTCTATCTGGTTCAATGGGTAAGTAATGTGTTCCTTAATGAGTAATGCTATTATGACATGCTCTCTATTGGGGAGAAATAATTATTTGTAATAAGAAAAGGAAAATGAAAGAAACCCTACCTCAAGTCTTTAATACAGCTGTTTCCTCCAAAAGTTCCATTTTTTTTTTTTCTAGTTTCTGGGCCTCAGGCCCTCAGCGTCCTCTCTGTATCTTCACTTCTGTTCTCATTGTCACCAGTGTGGTGTTCAGGTTACTCAGCTTGGAAACAGGGAACCATGGAAAGGGGATCTCTCCCAACGTTCCCCCAATCTGTTGTCAAGTTATCTGTCTTTTCTCAATCTTGATTTACCTTCTGTAAAATGTGGGTCCAAATATGTGCTGAACTCATCCCACTTATTCAAGAAATTCAGAGGAACAGATATATTTGAAAGTGCTTTATACACACTAACTACTGTTCAAAGGGACTTTATTTTCATCGGTAACGCCGTATTATCCACTGTCTACCCTTCACATCCAGCAGAGTTAATGGACGATTAAATCACTTTCATTTTAGGAGTTTGTCTACTAAAGCCGACCCCAGGGGGGGAAATGGGAAATGGGTGGTGTGTGTGCTGGAAAGCTTGCCCTCTGAATTCCCTCACTTTTCGGCTCCTGATGCCACTTCTTGGTAGCCTGCCTCTATCCTTCCATTTGTGTTGCTTCTCCAGCATCGGGGGCTTTCCATAAAAATCAGACCCCCAAGAAAATTTTCCATGTGATTCTCAGAGAAATTAAATCCCTCCCTCAAGTAACTGGACCAAGATTTCCAGCCATTCTGGAACACGTTGTGCCAGTATTCCATTTCAAGCGAGATCAAAGACTTCAGATCAGAACATATACTGGGCCTCTGACAATGCCTGAGGTCTTCTCCCTGGCTAGTAGTCTAGAGGCCAGTTAGTTTCATGGAGTTGCTAATCCCTGTCACGTTTAGCCCTCTAGCTCTAAAGTCAACATTCTGCTGCCATTTTCCCAGCACTGTGTTACTGTGTGCTCCCGGACCTGATTGCCCCATTCTTCTGAGCCCTGTGAGATCCCAAATCCACTGTAAACAGCTCCTCTCCTTCCTGAGACGTTCCCTTCATTTCTAACCTTGCGTCAATTTTGCTTCTCTCCACAGCACACTTCTGCCCCGACTTCCTTTGTGAGTGGACAACTGAGGTTGGTTTACTTCTACCTGGGTAGACTTCTACTGGCTTCAATTATGAGGACAACAGTGCATGACAGGAGGGCTCACACGCCACTTGTCAGCTTGTATGAATGTGGTAGTGGCTTTGTCTTTGCCTCTTACAAACACCAACATTCAAATACATCCCTAGACAAGATGAAAAACAGGTAATGATAAAAATATGGGAAAGGGAACTGCATTAGCAAAGTTTGAAGTTTCCAGACCAAATGTCTACAAAAAATCTGTACATCAGTATATCCTAAGGTATTATCCTATACAAATACTTGAGAAAGTCTTTACTCATGCATTGTCTCACTTAGAAACTTAAAACTGCCAGGGGGAAGGACAGCTCTTCGTTATTGTTATTTTTTTAAAGAGGAAATTGTAACTCCAAGTGGCAAGTGACATCCTTGAGGTTACCTGGTAAGTGAGGAATAACTCCCTATTAGACATTTGTTGTCTAAAACTTGTTCCAAACCTTTCTATGTAGCTCCAGGATTTCCCAGTTAAAACATTAATTTTGATAATTCGTTATGTCATAGGAATATGGGGCTTTTTAAAAAAATGCGTGTAATTTTATCATGTAATTAATTCATTATTTGTACTTGAAGAACATGGCCTTGCATCAACTCACTCTTTAATCTTACACTTAAATAAAATGACCCTGTAAGAATGGTTTTCTGTACAGCAGAGCCCTCGGAGCTGTCAAGCTCAGATGCTCGTTTCCCGCTTAATGGAGAGGGCTTGCATGGGTGAAATGGTTTTATCCGAACCTAAACCCTTGCCATCAATAAGCGACTGGCCTGAAGGCATGAAGTGACAGAGTAATACTTTCACAATTAATTTCCTTAACTGGCGTGGCTGGTCTTTGGAGACTGGTCTCCTCTATAGAACATTGCTTCAGAAGGAAAAGTGAACATTTTTCAGCATACAATTGTCGCTACGTTTCTTTAATCCCATGGGGTGAAGTAAATCTGTGTAAGCTTTGCAGTTCTGTGGCTGATTGAAGGCAGCTTCAGAGAAGTCTATTCTTCACCAAATCTAAAGAAAATTTTTTAAAAATTAAAAAAAAAATTTTTTTTATAAAGTAGCAGCCAAATCACCTGTCAGGAGTAGATAAGACTAAGAAAATTTCCATTTTTTTTGAGGACCTAAATACAATATTCCATCTTAATCTTCACAGTAGCCCTTTGAAGCTGGCTATTATACTTCTTATTTTTTTACATTAAAAAGTTGAGGCTCAAGAATTAAGTCACTTAAATAAGGCCATAGAAATAAAAAGTGACAGAATTCTGTTAAACTCTGAATGCCAGGTTTCCCCCCACCTTGCTGCATAGTTTCACAGAAACTACACAGGGGCATCTTCTCTTGGACCTATCATGGACTCATTTTCTTTGAGTACTATGAAACCAATCCAAATTCCTAATTTTAAACAGGTTTACAATTGAAAACATTATTGCAGACCAGTCATTGTTTTTCATGTGCATTAAAAGGCTGATCTATCCTGTCAATGAGGAGTGTGCACTTTTCTTTCTGCCTTTTTTTTTTTTTTTTTGCTTATCTCTTTTTTAGAAGGCACTCTATAAACAACACTCTGATTTAGAAAAGAAAGTCTACCTTGAATTTATACTTGGTACCAATTTATGTTGTAACATTACTGACAGTGTCACTTAATTTGCCTAGTTGCCTATGGTCTAAATGTAGGTAATTTACAAACCTTTAACAATTTTCAGCTTTGCTAAATGGTACAGAGAACTGCAATTACATTTAAAATGCACTGGCGCTCTATATGTCAGTAAAAAGCACCTACAAAGACATAATTACAATGTAATTGCCCACAAGTTCATGAAGTAAACATACATTATTAGAAGGCACTCATCTGTTCGATTTAAGTAACATTACCGGTAACATATTGCATAAATAGGGAGCCATTTTGTGACTAGTTACTGTAATAACAGGAGTTTAAATTAAAATGTGGTGCCTAAGTATATGTATTCTTAAGATCATTTCAGATATGTTATTCAATACCCAGTGGCTTGATTTTAACCTGTAAAAAGTGCATTTTAAATATTATATTCATTTTAAGGCATTATTTACAATCAATGTATAGGGTCAGATCTGATTGAAAACTGGCATTACAGAAAAAGCTTTCAAAAAGTTTTAACCCTGAGAAGAAATACACAGATTCATATTTGCCATACATTTAGAAATATGATGCACATATAAGAGGATGGCCAATTAAGATCTAATGCTGTACAGAACATACAGATCAGTAGCTTGGAATCGTTAAAATAATTCGGCTCTGCATTATTATACATGTATCAGCCCCAGGCTTCATATTTTCATCTATCACATCAAATATGCATTACATATGCCAAAGGATCTGAGTTGCACATTTTGGAGGACAAGGCTAACATGTACAGAGGTCTTAGAAATCAGTTTTGTCTCAAAACCCTTCTATGACTCCCCTAAAATGACAGGCTTGTCTTTGAAATACCGTGAGGAAGTAAAGGGTAGAAGTGGGGGACAGGAGAAAAAGGGAACCACAAACCTGAAGCTGATATCAGCAAAATATATTGGTAGTAATTATATTTGTAGTATAAGACCTTTTGTCCTGAAGCCTCTCAAAGTACTTAGCAAACTCTGTCTCAATAACATTTTTTTTTTAGTTTAAATGCATTTTATTTTTAGACAACCTACATGACATGTTTTTTTCTTAAAAACAATGCCTCCACTCCAAATAAATCAGAGTCAAAACAAATGAAGAGCTCAAGATGCCTTCAGTCCCATCTAAGTACGGGTGTCGTGTGGATGAAGAGGAGGAGCCCGTTATGGCAACAGGTGACACATCCAAAGTCATGGCCGAATTCGTTAACATTTCTCCATTTCTAAACCATCCTTAAAGAAAATCATATATGGGGTCACACCATCCTCACGGTAGTCCAGCAGAGCAACCATGCCATCTGGATTCATGTTTTCACCAATAAAGAACTGGTAGTTTTTGAAATTAGCAAGGATGTGCTTGATTTGTTTTGCAGCCCCTGTCATAAAGGGCTTTACTCTTTCTGGCCTCTGTTCTTCAAGTTTGCCTTTGATTGATTTCATGTAATCTTTGATGTACTTCTTGTAGGCTTCTTTTGTGAAGCTGGTTTCCTGCAAGTGATGGTTCGTGACAATATCAACACCAGTGATTACTGTGCTTTCGGTACCTTCGCCCTCTGGGCCTTCAGCGGAAGCATTTCCACCAATGAGCGGGTCATCAATGTTACCCACTGTCCTACTGACCATCTTCCCCTACACCTCCAGGCACGGACCGTCCGCGATCTCCCGGATCTTGTAGATGTCAGAGAACATCTCATCATGGCTGATGAGGTCCCGGTAGATGATCATGACGACGGCTGGAGAGAGACGACGGCGGCACTACCTTAGCAGAAGCCAGGAGCTCTGAGCGAGCGCGGTGCAGCCGGAGCGGCGCTCGGGAGGAGGGGGGAGCGGGCGGAAAAGCTCAATAACATTTTTGACACACATCTAGTCCTAGGTTCAAGAACAAGAAGAAAAGAGCAAAGGAAAGACAATGCCTTATCCAGTTGCCCAGGACAGTCAGATTTTAGTCAGAACAGAAGAAAACAAACAAAGTAAACCTTTGGCAAGATGTTCCATGAGTGCCTCCTAAGTAAGTAGGGTCTGTAGTATTGCAAGATAAAATCTTATTTCTTGCTAACTCTCCTCCATCCTCATTTTCCCAAAAGATAGAGTCAATACCTGCAAAATAGCATTAATCATTAGAGGAACTCTCCTGGTTTAGGCTAATTAGAGAAAAATAAGCAGGTTACTTCTATGTAGACACATTTTTTTTTTTTTGCAGTGTCTACCTGCTTGTTTTTATCGATATATTGAGGATTTAGGCACAATAGTTGAGTCTTTTAGCCTTTGTATGAATTTGAATATAATTACTGCCTTACCAATTACAGTTGAGACCTGTAGATTTGAGCCAATATTCTTGTCAGCTTTGCACAGGGCAAGAGTCCTTCTCATTTTCAACAATATTTGATGAAAGTAAATTTGAATTAGTAGAAATGGAAAGGAAGTTTAGAAAGACAAATTCCTGCAAAGAATACAATAAAATAGTCTTTCTTGAATTTATCGTTGAGAAATCATTAAACTCATCTCCTGGTCCAAAGTAGTGATGGAAACTTTGAGAGCTTTCTCTCTATTAGAAAGAATGTGGACAAAGCCAGCATTAAAAGTACTGCTTTCAACAGGTATTTTTCTAGTTTTTCAGTATACTTTGGTTTAAATCAAAATTTGAACATTGAGTAACTTCTATAATCCTCCATTTCCTGTCATGTTTCTCCAGCACACTTTCAGGTGTCTGCCTTCACCTAGAACCAATCCTTTTTAAAGATTCATTTCCAGTTGCTACATCACATCTTACACGTGGAGAACAGTGAAACAGTGAGTAGGCCATGACACCCTATCTAGATCAAGTCCTCCATGATTTTTCTGACTTCTGACTAGCCACCTGGATCCTGCCCAGGCAGAGTCATGATAAGTACCTAGCAGATAGCTGGAATATGGCTTCTATCTTGGTCCAGGCTACTTGGGTAGTTCAAATCATAGCTAAATTAGTAAATACAACTCTATTATAATCCCATTAGGCAGAGTTCATCTTTTGCTCATGCATTAGAGTTGTGCTTCTACGTGAGATACTTCTACTCTATCTTTTTACTGAAGAAGCTTGCCACCATTTTGTTTGATGCAGAAGCATGGTTCTTACAGGCAAGTATGCACTGGGGAAAGAGAAGGAAGGAGATAGATTTTTCAATCCCATAAAGCAATGAACACTTCCTTTTTTTTTTTTTTTTGGTACTATAAGCATTACAGAGAAAGCTCACAGTAACTGCCTTTGTGGAATGATTTCCAGGCTTCTAGGAAGAACGTTTGTCTCTCTGAATATCTTGCATTTGTGCATGTATAAAATGTTTATTCTCATTTAATAAGACCTGAAATTCTACAGCCAGACATTACTTTGAACGTCTTAAGAAGTGATTGCTTTTAAAATACAAGTGATCATAATATATGTAAGACTTTAAGACTAATTAGGATCAGAGGGTTCAAAATTGAAGTTTTAACTCAAAAGCCAGTATGACATATTAAATTCTAAGGTGAGCCTGAGGAAAAAATGTCTTCATGAAGATTTACAAGGGAACACTTGCTTTGTGAATATAAGAGATGCATGAGAATTCTTCTTACTTTAAATGGACTACTGAGGAGAAAAAATATACAGTATTGTCTGGGTTCTGTTCAAAAGAAGAATCTAAGGATTGCAGCAGGAAGCTAAAGGCAAATTTGGATCCTAGAACCTGAAGAATAAATTGCAATGAACCACTCAGTATGGAGTAGCGTCCATCGGGAGCCAGAGGAATTTCACAAGAGTGGTACCATTGATAGGAGTCCCCAAGAACCTTAAATTCCCACTGAGGACTGATTTTTACCATCTGTCAGACCCAGAAAGTAGAAAGCCACTCAGCCTAATAAAAGCCCTATCTCTCACCTTTCCTCCTTCTCTTTTTGAACTTGAAATGGCTTAACACAGCAGCTACCAAGTGAAGTAGAAGGTAAGTAGGAAAAAAGGGAGGAAATTGAACTGTAATCCTTTTATGATGTTGCAGGCAACCACTAACTAGCTTGTGGAAAGGGAAGGAAAAATTTAGCTTGGGAAGAAAATCGAAGTATTGATTATCTTCTACTGGACATTTTCTAATCACTGAACCAAGAATATATCTTAAAGAGAGCATAAAATTCATGGAATCTGCCCAAGTATCTATCCAGGGAGAGAAACATTTGTTTCAATGAAAATTTTTAAACTGATGGTGAGATAGGAAGATAAAGTTGTACTTTGATTATATCACAAATTGTATTTGTTCAACATATGTATTATAACAACTATCATTTTGTGTGAGTAGGTTTTCCCCAAACATCCCGAAATAGGGTAGTTGTAAGGTCGGTGGGGGGTGGGAAGTGGGAGTTGGGGAAAATTGGGGAAATATTAAAGAGAGGAAATAGCAAAGAGCATGTCATGGTCAGGAAAAGAAGGTGCAGGAAGAGCAAAATCAGCCAGGGGAAATGAGAGCGTTGGAAGAGCAACATTTCCAGTGAGTTTATTAAGGAAATAAACGAGTGAAAGTGTGAATGGGAAAAATAAGGGAAGTAAGTAACTTGTAATCCTGGTGAGCTATGTTGATTGAATTTTGAATGCTAAACCTTATTCCATAGGCTAACCCCATTTGCTAACACTTTTTTATACATTGTTGGATGCCATTTGCTAAAATTGTGTTGAGATTTTTAAAAAATCTATATTCATGAAAGATATTGGTATGAAGTTTTCTTATAATGTCTTTTTCTAATTTTAGTGTGAGAGTAATGTTGGCCTCATAGAATGAGTTAGGAAATATTCCCTGATCTTCAATTTTCTAGGAGAGTTTATGTAAAAGTCTTCTATTAAATGCTTGGTAGAATTTTCCAAGGAAGCCACCTGGAGTTGTCTTTGTGGAAAGATTGTTAATGCTAAATTCAATTTCTTTAGTTATTTTAATAGAGATAAGGTATCAGGTTATCCACTTTCTGTGTGATCTTTGGTAGTTTATCACTTTCAAGGAATATATTCATTTAATCTGGATTGTCAAGTTTTTTTTTTTTGACAGAAGTTGTTCATGATATTCCCTTGTCATTTTAGTATCTTTTAGAATATTTAATGATGGTCTCCTTTTTCATTCCTGATTTCATTCACTCCTGTTTATTTGTGTCCTGTCTGTTATTTTTTTCTGACTGGTGACTAGAAGTTTATAAATTTAATTGATCTTTGCAGAAAAGCAGCTTTTGGTTTCATTTATTTTCTCTATTGATTTTCTGTTATCTATTTCATTGATTTCTTCTTTCAACTGTATTATTTTCTTTCCTGTGCTTTCTTTGGGTTTCATTTGTTCTTTTTCTATTTTGTAAGGTAGAAACTGAGGTTATTGATTTAAGACCTTTCTTATTTTCTACAATAACTGTTTAGTACTATAGCAAAGAAACTATTAACCTAGCACCATTGCCCACTGAAATTATCTTTCAAAACCAAAGTGAGTTTAGTGGTTCTTTAAAAAGTTAAACAGAATTACCAAAGATCTAGAAATTCCACTACTTTTATACAAGGAACATGTTGAAGAAAAATGTAAGAAGGGATTCAAAAGGGAGAGAGAAATCAAATAAAGAAAGATCTTGCATGTCATTTTAAAGAATCCAAGCCTTACTTATGGACAAATAAGGAAACTCTTGAAATCTAAGTAAAGTAAAGGTGTGCTATGATCAAAGTTTCACATTACATTAATCTCCCTGGAAGAAGTATCAGTTGGGTTAGCAGGAATCCGAAAATTATAGTCCATGAGCCAATTCCCAGCCCACCACTTGCTTTTTGTGAATAAAGTGTTATTGGAACACAGCCATGCTTATTTGTTTACGTGTTGTGCTGCAATGATAGAGTTGAGTAGTTACAACAGAGACCATATGTCCTGCAAAGCTGAAAGTATTCACAATTGAAGACTCTACAGAAAAAGTTTGCCGACCCATGGATTAGAGTGAGTCAAGAATGATTTCAGAAACTAATTAGAAAGGTTCTAGCAATAATTTTAATGAGGCACTATAAGAGCCTGACATTTAACAGGGTTTCTCAAATGTTTAGCATCATTGGACCACGATTTTCGCCATTTCTTTCAGCACTAAATCAAAACCAGGAGGCATTTTGTTAACCACCAACTGGTCTCTGCGAATAAAGCAGTATGTGGGCAAAGCAGTATGTGGGCAAAGCAGTGTGTGGATTGGCAGCACGGCTTTATTCATTCAGCAATGCCTTTCTCCATGCACGTCTTGCTTGTGCTCCCTCAGAAATGAGCCTGAAGCACCTTCTCCAATTTATATCACGGCTCATAAAATAA
Organism: Zalophus californianus; assembly: GCF_009762305.2. Taxonomy (NCBI): domain Eukaryota; kingdom Metazoa; phylum Chordata; class Mammalia; order Carnivora; family Otariidae; genus Zalophus; species Zalophus californianus. The sequence continues at coordinate 102,969,227 of NC_045595.1, read as the reverse complement.
GTATTCTTCTTCCGTAGTTTAGGTGTTCAGAAAATAATAAAAGTTATTGAGTATATATCTTTCCCTATACATATATTAAGAATGGGTTCCTACTCTGGAGGTCTCATCCAACTATAAGTCAAAATCTTTTCACACACACTCAATATAGTAATTCTCTTTCTGATTGTGTGCTATTGATGTCCATACCCAAATGGTGGTATTGGATAAGGAATTTTGCCAATAGCTTGCCTTGCTTTCTACCAAGCATAATACTTGTCACTTTGCAGATGATTTTATATGCTTCTTGGCAGTGTGTGACTTGCAAATGGTTTTATTATGAAGGAAAGAGTAAATTTTGACCATTTTCTACTTTAGCAGAAAAACTCAATTTCATGCTAAAAAGCATGATTTGGGGATTGTTCTGGAGAAATCTGATTGTTTTACCAGTGAGGTCATTTTGCTTTTAAAACTGGCATAAAAGTCTTCATAGCTTTATGTCACTATTTGAGCATGCCTTATAACAGACAACATCCTGAAGATTAGAATGGTCTCTGGCTATTTGAATAAAACCCAGTTTTCAGATATTACAGTCACATTTTGTATTTCCAGTTTTCACTGTCTTTTAAGACATTGTGATACATTCCCTTAGTCCTACACATATACATTTACATTTTATAATTTCACTGGAGCATTGTTCAATATTTAAAACTATAGCATTATTCTGAATACTCTTATTTGAGTTTTAAGACTTTTGCTCCTCAATGACCAACTCTTGAGGCATTTATAATTTTCAAAATTAAGGACTTACAGCCTATCAGTTAAAATAAAAAAATACAGATTTATCCAATGTGAAATATATAAAAATAGGAAAAAGACCAGGTGAACTGTCTTCTGGTAAATGCAGCTGAGATAAACTGATAAACACATTCTTTTCAGTACCTTCACAACCTTTAATACTGTAAAGATTTTTATTAAGTAAGTGTTAGGATTTTTAGGATGATCTTAATCAACTTTCTTTTTCAAACTACTGAAATGCATGTGAAAAAAAACAAAAAAACAACTGTAGTTTTTACATCCAAACTGCCAAACTCTTCTGCAGACCACTTGATCAATTGACCATTCTTTGAGACCCCAAATTATATATTTTTGGTTAATATTTAAGTAATATATAAAAGCTATACAAAAAAGCTTATTCAACTCTGTTCCTAAACTGCCATATATTTCAAAGTTCAGTGAGAAAGTGTATACAAATCAAATTTAGGAGACTATAATAGTTTTCTTAACTTTCAATAAAATATTTTGTTTACTTATTTTTTTAGAGAGAGGGAGGGGCAGTGGGGAGGGAGAGGTAGAATGTTAAGCAGGCTCCACACTCAGTGTGGAGCCACACAGGGCTCTATTTCCTACCCTGAGATCATGATCTGAACCAAAATAAAGAGCCAGATGCTTAATCCAGGTCCCCCTCAATAAAATATTTTAATCCAATATCCAAAATATTATCATTTCAATATGTAATCAATATTACAAAATGAGATATTTGACATTTTCTTTTCATTCTAAATCTTTGTAATCTAGTGTGCATTTTGCATGTACAGCATCTCAAATTCAGACTAACCACATTTCAGCTACTCAACAGCCATGTATGACTAGAAGCTAACATGTAGTGATTTATGATAAAGAAAATCAGTGAAAGAGAGGAAATGTTATCTTTGTTCCCCACTTCATGTTGCTACTAATCATATATATATTTTTTCAATTTGTAAAGTCCTTTCACACCGGTTATTTCATTTGATAGGAACATACCTTGCCTTGAAGGATGGGTTAGATTTTAGGAGATGACTAAAATTCCCATCAAGAGGAAACACATGGGCAGAAGAAACAAGGAAGGAAAACAAAGGGCCTATTAGGAAATTTGAAGTCAGGGAGATAAACTTAAGAAAATATATCAGGCAAAGTCTCAATGACAGACCAGGCAGGCTGGGTGTTATTTGTCAGTGGTAGGGAGAAACCAAGGTTGTGAGCAAAAAAGGGACAAGATTGGATTCGACAGACAACTAAGTATAGAATGAAACAGAGTGGGATAGTTTAGAAGTAGTTCAACAGGAAATCACTGCATCTAATCTCAGGAAGAAATGATCTAGATAGAAGAACAGAGAGAAGAGATGACCTAGGATGTTCGGTACTCAGGAGATCCCAATATTTCTCCTCTGAGTTGGGGAGTTTTTTAAGGGACCTTTTTAGAGAGATTTTTCTCTGTCTTACTCTTAACTAACAAATATCTTGCATACCTACTACCTGCCAAGGACTATGGTAGACCTGGAAGATATAAAAGGGAACCAGTCAGGTCGGATTCCTGACCTCTTAGAGCTTATATTTCCTTCAGAGAGACAAAAACCAATGGTCAGATAAATAAAATGATTTCCCATTGTGATAAGTACTCGAAAGAAAATAATCATGGAGATGAGTGGCTAGGGAAGGGCACTCAGAGCCTGTGACGTTTAAGCCGAGAGCTAAATAATGAAAGGAGCGGGATACACAAGAGGTCAGGGCCAGAGTGTTCCACGTGCAGAGTCCTGGAGGCATGGAGGAACTTGGGGGGTGCAAGAAACTACAGAAAAGTGTTGCCAGAGCATAATTTGGGTGGGGATTGTGGCAGGGTTATAGTAAGAGGGGCAAATAAGCAGATGGGTCATGGTGAGTCTGTAGACCATGACAAGGAAATGGATTTTCTTTTAAGAACAATAGGAAATCATTAAATTGTAGTGCAAGTGAATGACATGATTTCCATTTTAAGAACACTCTTGCTGCAGTGGGAAAAAACTGCTTAAGGCTGGTGAAAGTGGAAGCTGGGATATATTTCAGTTAGAAAGCAAGCAGAGTAGGAGAGGTAAGAGATGATGGTGACATGGCCCAAGTTAAGAAAGGTCCTTGGGGAAATGAATGAACCCCTCCAATATCTTGCAAAAATAATCCTCTATGATTGTGCAACAAAAATTTCAAATGAAGTGGAGGATGTTGTCTTGTCCTGTTATGTACATTTTTTGAAGAAATGCTACTAAAAAGTCAACATGAAATTAAATCTTTGTTTATTCTAGATATTAAAACATACTTACAACCTTAGCCCCCATTGTTTTTTTTTTAAGATTTTATTTATTTATTTGAGAGAGAGGAGAATGAGAGACAGAGAGCACGAGAGGGAAGAGGGTCAGAGGGTCAGAGGGAGAAGCAGACTCCCCGCTGAGCAGGGAGCCCGATGTGGGACTCGATCCCGGACGCCAGGATCATGACCTGAGCCGAAGGCAGTCGCTTAAGCAACTGAGCCACCCAGGTGCCCAGCCCCCATTGTTAAATGCAAAATAGAATTACTTCCAAAATGTAATTTTCAGTTTCATTTTAGTGAAGGCGGTTAGAAATCTATCCGGGAACAGAAGCAGCCATTAGGACTCCATGAGAAAGGCCCTGAGATAAGAAGGGGATTGCCATGTTCAAGGAACAGAAAGTAGCCCAGTGGCTGGAGCAGAATAAATCCGTGAGCACATGGTATGTGGTCCATATTTAATCAATGACCCTGAGATTTCTTATTTCCCTGTCACTTCCACAATGTTAGCATGCGGTAGCCATCAGTAAGAAACAAACAGAGAAAGTTCTCGTGCTACCCCACACTACAGTAATTTATTTTTACAGTTGCTTCACAAAAGCTGACAACAGCTCCATTACTTCTGGTGAACTAAGAGCAGAAACACTGGTTGTAAACTGAAGGGGGAGCCGAACGATGAGAGACTATGGACCCTGAGAAACAAACTGAGGGTTCTAGAGGGGAGGGGGGTGAGGGGATGGGTTAGCCTGGTGATGGGTATTAAAGAGGGCACGTTCTGCACGGAGCACTGGGTGTTATACGCAAACAATGAATCATGGAACACTACATTAAAAAAAAAAAAAGAAGATGAATACATCTAGAGGGTGCTGTGTACTCCCAAAGGCATGACAATAAAGCTTTTTATGGTTTGATCAGTGCCTCAGCCCTAAGGCACTTTGTTGCACACCCTCAAATATCAATACTTCTGGAAAATTTTGAAGAAATTTCTCCTGCAGCAATTGTCCAAGCCACTTCACACATGACAGCCTTGCCTCCCCCCGACCCTGGGCCCATCAAACAACCACAAAGCCCCTTCTTTTCACCAGATGGTCCAAACAAGCTCCTAAAACTCAAATCCTAAAGGAGACAGGAAAGCTATAATAAAAATTTTAACATAAATAAATTGATAAAATGATCATTTACAGCACTGTTTATATATTTATTTCCTGTCCCATTCTATAGAGGATTTATTTTTTAATTTTTTTTAAATTTTTTATTATTATGTTATGTTAATCACCATACATTACATCATTCGTTTTTGATGTAGTGTTCCGTGATTCATTGTTTGCGTATAATACCCAGTGCTCCATTCAGTACATGCCCTCCTCAATACCCATCACCAGGCTAACCCATCCCCCCACACCCCTCCCCTCTAGAACCCTCAGTTTGTTTCTCAGAGTCCCTCATCTCTCATGGTTCCTCTCCCCCTCCGATTCCACCCCCTTCATTTTTCCCCTCCTGCTATCTTCTTCTTCTTCTTCTTCTTCTTTTTTTTTTAACATATAATGTATTATTTGTTTCAGAGGTACAGGTCTGTGATTCAACAGTCTCACACAATTCACAGCACTCACCATAGCACAGAGGATTTAAAGAGGCCTAAATAAATACTGGTGATGCAAAAGGCTAGTAGTATTAATAGCCAAAGGAATCTGATTAAAGGGAAAATGTGATGAAGGAAAAAAGGTCTTTTTTTTTCCTGGTGCTATGTGTTTCTATAGAAATTAGAGTACTGGATCTTGAATCTGGCTCAATTTTTCTGGTAGCTAAAAGGAAAATTATGGCATTATTTATGTGGAAGAATTACTATTGGATTATCCAATCTCCAAATGAGGATGGCAGAAATCTCTCTCCTATTGAAGTCCCACCGACAAGAGCCTCGCTTCATGTCTTCCTATAGTAGATGAGCTGTTTCTATATTCATTCATTGCCTAATGTGTTACATATAATAAACAATAAATGCTGAATGAATCACTCATCTTTTATCACCTTCTACTGGCGTAATTTGTTTATTTTTAGAGTTATTACTCAAGTTTAAGACGTTTTAAGATAAGCCCCACAAAGTACATATCTAATATAAAGGAATGTCTTAGTAAAAATTACACATATGTGGCAGGTTGATGGGGAAGGTATTTTGAAGTAGCCAGACTTTCATTTCCTCTTGAACCATATCCCATGATACTTAAAAGTAGGGATATTTCTGTTCCTACATGTGACTATGTGATATTTCCACAGAGTGTAAATATGCTTAAATACTTCTTCATTAGGAACAAATTACAGCAAAACAAAATTCTGAAGAAACTATGATTGTTGGGCTCATTCTTGAAAACTCAGTTGGATTAAAATAGCCTCTCAATCAAAATATTGATTGATTAAGTAATAATTTTGTATCCAGACCTCAAGAATTAGCCGCCTCTTGGCCATATCTACTTCGTCATCCCTTTTAAGTATGACATTAATAAGAACACTCAAAGTTTAATACTTTGGGCACCTGGGTGGCTCAGTAGGTTAAGCGTCTGCCTTCGGCTCAGGTCCTGATGCCTGGGTCCTGGGATTGATCCCCATGCCATGCTGTCTACTGAGTGGGGAGTCTGCTTCTCCCTCCCTCTGTCCCTCCCCCTCCCCCACTTGTGCTCACTCTCTTGTGTGCTCTCTGTGTCTCTCTCTCAAATAAATAAATAAAACCTTAAAAAAATGTTTAAGTGAATGACACTGTGACACTGTTACAAGTAAAAGCAAGCACTGTTTATATATTTATTTCCTGTCCCATTCCATAGAGGATTTAAAGAGGCCTAAATAAATACTGGTGATGCAAAAGGCTAGTATTAATAGCCAAAGAAATCTGATTAAAGGGAAAATGTGATGAAGGAGAAAAGGTCTTTTTTTCCCCCTTGTGTTATATGTTTCTATAGAAGTTAGAGTACTGGATCTTGAATTTGGCTCAATTTCAGTGACTGACATCCAGTAGTTAATAATTTGGTTGATCAGAGAAAACATAATTATAATAGAGTAGAAATAATTGAGTGGAATGGACTTGATAGTCATTTAATATCTAACTTAGAGGTACCACGGATTTGTTCTATCACAAACTCAAACCAATAGATGCAATGAAATGTCTATTTCCCTTCCCATTTTAAAGACTCATATGTTAAAACAGAAATACTGAAACTTCAGAGCTGAAGGAACACGTCGGAAAATGAGACTGATGCCCAGAGAGGTGCATAGACTTATGATATTTAGAAGTTCTAGTACAAAGTCTTACACTAGAAAGATTTAAAGCATCTCTTGCCCATACACCTGTTAGCTGTATGTGTAACTTGTAACTTCGAGAAGATACATTAGAACATTAATAATTAAACAAATATAACATTAAATCCAGAATATGTCCTAATAGACCTTTATAGGTGTGTTACCTTTTTACTATTAAGAATAAGAAGCAATATGTTAGTAATTAAGTAAATATTATAGTAAATATAACTTGTACTTAAGCCTTATCACTCCCCAGGGAACAGATATTTAATTTGTGGTCATGATAATAACATTCTAATGAACTTCACATCTTTCAGGAGAGCTTAATAAACTTCAAAGTAGACAAAACAAGAATGTAGGAGTAAAAGTACATCCTTAGCCTTTCATTAGGCAAAATGAGCATGAGTCCTGGCCCAGCATGGCTTCCAAAGTTAGCACTCCCAACTACAAAGCAAATGTATGCAGAGAAATGTACAACAAAAGACACAGCTTTTAAAGCTCCAGTTGCATTTCCACAAATGTTGCTTACAAAAGCCACCATTCTCTGTGTTAACAAAAAGTTGTGGATCTGTTCTTCACTAAATCCTCTTTTCTTGCATAATCCACCTTGTGCACTTTAGCTTGAGTGTGTTTTATCTGATCTAATCCTGGGCTCATTCACTCTCAGATAGAAGCAACAGGATTATTTCATACTCAAAGAGGTCCAATCTTTATATGATCCATAAGAGGACACCTGGCTGATACAGAATTTAAGCAAAAGATTAACCAGGTGCTCAAGACACATAATGATTTCAAATATAATAACAGCTCATGATAAAAAGAATTACTGTCAGACCATATCAAAAATACATTTTAAAATGCACACATTAAGATCTATTCAAGTCTATTATATAGATATTTTAATGCATGTAATGTTCACACCTATACACATAAGAGTATTCATTTCAAGAAAAGAATGCATATTTTATTAGGAATTTTATGACCCAAAGAGCATGTTCACATTTTCATTCATGTCTTTCTTTCATATTCAGTACATCTACAGATTAAAATGTGTTGAGTAGGGTTAGGCTTTGTAGCTTAGCAAATTAGTCCCTGGTTTTCTCTTTTAATGCGGTGGACAAGAAAGCTCAATAGAAAATAATCTAAGCCCCCATGAAGCTAGAAAACATGGATTAGTATTAAATAAGTCTAGCTTCCTTGGCTTGGCTCTACAGGACCATTTACATTGTGTGTGTGTGCATGTGTGTTATGTGCATATATATTTTACATTTGTTGATTGTGTACACACGTTTCCCGTGGGTGTTAGATGCTAGCTTATCACTACTAACATGTCAAGGGCCCATATTCACTCATATTAAACACAGCTTTCTGATTCTAGAATCTGCCAGTGTGTTAAATACAAAAAAAAAGTTAAGTTAAAGCCAGAGCTATAGAAATATTCTTGTTTGACTATAAAATCTATATAAAAATCTATACAATTACTATATCTTTTTTCCTTTGAATTTTGTGTACTAATTATTTTTAAAAGGAAGAAAGTATCATAGACACTTAAGGAAAACAGAGGCTAAGAATAACAACACTGATGTATATCTTGTAGAGTACCTCTTGGTTTTTACATCTGCATCGGAGAAATGGAATGTGAATGATACACGGGAGAGGTTGGAAACTATAACAATAGCAACACTTGGCTATTTTAACACATCAAAATTTATTTTAAAAAATTAATCATCCAAAGAGCTGAAAAGCCAATTCCACGTGGAAATAATGTCGATCAAAATTCTGTCTCCTTAAGTCTTACTCACCAAAAGTCGTATCTCAAATGATTATAACTTCCTCACCTCCCTGAGGCTCAGTTTCTTTACCTACAAAGTGAAGGAGAAGGAGCAACTCTTAATTCCCTTTTTATTTTAACATGAATCTCAAATAGATAAAGACCTCTACATTTTATTGATGGAAGAATATTTACAGATATTTACAGTTCTGATAACTTAGAATGATACATTAATTAACAAATTTCCTAGAAATAAATAAATTTGATAGCAGAGTTTACAGTGCTATTAAAATAGCAATAAATTATGAGAAGCTGTGTTTCTGTGATCATTCAGTGCAAGTAATATTGTTTCCACCAAGCTGGGTGTCAGTATAGGTGTGCAGAACATAAGTAATCTTCAAGAAATATGTTAAAGTGAAGTAACCTACCAGATTATAAAAAATTACGTTATGTGATTTGAAGTGCATACTATATTGCTTATATTAAATTTATAAATTTAATTTTCAAAACTAATATTGAAAAATTTATGAGAGGGGCGCCTGGATGGCTCAGGTCATGATCCCAGGGTCCTGGAATCGAGCACCACATCAGGCTCCTAGCTCAGTGGGGAGCCTGCTTCTCCCTCTCCCTCTGCCTACTTGTGCTCTCTCTCTCTGTCAAATAAACAAAATCTTAAAAAAAAAGAAAAGAAAAATTTATGAGAAACAAAAACTACAGGCTAAATTTATGATGTCCATACTTAATCAACTTAGTCATTCCACTTTAAAAAAATGACTAATCTTTTTCTTTGGCAGTATATTGGCAAAATCACAAAAGTATTTTAACTTTAAAATAATTGTCATATTTACACAACTAAGATATATGTCAGAAATCGAATAAAATGTTTGCAAAATTAGTTCTCTATCTTAAAATGAGTAATGGTTACATGCTCATCACACATGACCATTTGATCAATGACATTAGTTGGACCAGACCTCTTTATTCTTATTAATCAATAAACTAAAAACTATATCTCTCAAAGAAAATAAAAATTCAGGTGCATGGCTGACTGCACTGCAGTCAATCCTGGGCATACATAACTTAGATTTTCATTGGTGAAATGGAAAATGAAATAAAAGTGAATTTTAGATGAATAGAAAGTGGCATTAAAATATACCATGAACTTAGAAGGAAATCCAAAAAGAAATGTGTGGAAGAATGAGGTTGGAGAAGAAGAGTTGCCTATATTGTCTACATACAAATCAATTAAACATAATTGGTTAGAATAAAGAAGGAATTATCAGTATCCCAAATAGAGAAGGCACTGCATGTATATAATGCATAATTGTGTCACTGTCTGCTGATAGATGTCATGATAATAACAGCTAAACATTTGCTCACTGATTATTATTTGCTCAATACTAGTTCAAACACTTTACACCCATTATGTCATTAATTCCCAGGCCACCTGAATGAAGAATGAAAGTATTATTTTTCTTTCTGTTTTACAAATGAAGAAACTAAGACTAGGAAAGGCTAAGTATCTTGCTTCATGGTTAAGTTTAAATCCTTCTCACATTTCACTCTTCAGAATATGCATCATTTCAGGGAATACTTTCCTGTCTTTCTCCTATAAATTGGAAAGATCTCTTCCACATTACACAAAGTCACTTGAGCCCATAAAAATTTACTTTTGCCAAATCTACTAACAGTTTACCAGAAGCAATGGCAGAGTTCTATCAATATTAATGTCATTACTTAAATTACCCATCAAATACCTTATGGAAGCAGCCAAAGTGTCCATCGGTTGATGAATAGATAAAGAAGTTGTTGTATATATAGACAGTGAAATATTACTCAGCCATGAAAAAGAATGAAATCTTGCCACTTGCAATGACATGGATGGAGCTAGAGGGTATTATGTTAAGTGAAATAAGTCAGTCAGAGAAAGGCAAATACCATATGATTTCACTCATATGTGGAACTAAGGAAAAAAAAAAACAAGCAAAGGGGAAAAAAGGGAGAGAGAGAGAGAGAGAGAAACCAAGAAACAGACTCTTAACTATAGAGAACAAACTGATGGTTACCAGAGGAGAGGTGGGTAGGGTGATGGGTTAAATAGGTGATGGTGATTAAGGAGTGCACTTGTTGTGAAGAGCACCAGTGATGAATCACTATATTGTATACCTAAAACTAATATTACATTGTATATTAACCAATTGGAATTAAAATAAAAAGTTGAAAAAAATTATTCATCAAATACCTCCTCTAATTTGTTCATTAATGTTTTTTAAATTCTTGTTTCATTACTTTCTTAATAACATAAAAAAATAAAACAAACAAAATACTCAACATCACAAAAAGTTTGTTTTACTACTTTGGCCAGGTAAAATATAGAATGCCCAGTTAAATCTGAATTTCAGACAGCCAAAAAATTATTTAACTGGATGTCTTGTTTTGATTCGCAGATTATAGCAAACTTAGTTTTTACATTTAGTACTATCTCAGTTTCCTATTGCTGCAGTAATAAGTTACCATACACTTATTGCCTTAAGACAACACTAATTTATTCTCTTATAGTTCTGGAGGTCAGAAGTCTAAAATCAAGATGTCATCAGCAAGGCTGTGTTCCTTCCAGAGGCTTCAGATTACAGTCTATTTCCTTGTCTTTTCTAGCTTCTAGAGGTTGCCCACTTCCCTTGGTTCATGGCTCCTGTCTCCATCCTCAAAGTCTGCCACACAGAATCTTCCTTCTCTCTGAACTCTTGCCTCCATCTTATAAGGACCCTTGTGATAACATTGAGCCCACCCAGATAATTCAGTGTAATCTTCCCATCTCAAGACCTTTAATTTAATCACATCTATAAAGTTCCTTTTAAATGTAAGGTCACAAATTTACAAGTTCTAGTTTTGGGACATGGAGATTTTTTTGGGGTGGGGGTATTATTCTGTCTACCATGAGTAGTTGCTTAAACTTGCTAAAATAATTTGTCCATTTCTATGTTCCTTGCCCCTGAGTTTACTTCTCCTCTTGCTGATTTGAATGCTGTAAAGGCTCTTTGAGTAAGAGACTATGGGTGGCAGAGTCTCTTAGTCTATGGGGATCAGAAATGTGTTGTCATTTGCTACCCATTCACTCATACTTTGTATTTGACCATACTGTGATTTTACTCTGTCCTCAGTCACTCTTGTGACTCAGGCCTGACCAATCAGAGAGCACTGTATTTTCCTGATTAAGCAGGTGTCCTCTCAATGCATTGATTTTTTTTTTTAAGATTTTATTTATTCATGAGAGACAGACAGAGAGGCAGAGAGAGAGAGAGGCAGAGGGAGAAGCAGGCTCCCAAGGAGCAGGGAGCCCGACACGGGACTCGATCCCAGGACCGTGGGATCATGACCTGAGCCGAAGGCAGACGCTTAACCATCTGAGCCACCCAGGCGCCCCAATGCATTGATATTTTTGATGAGATTATTGAAAGAGATCCATCCTAGGGGGATTTAAACCAAAGATGACTGCTATCTTGAGGATCGAAACTAACTGATAATGGAGCCAAAACTCCAGAGAGCAGAGTTAGGGATGGAAAGGAACATTGCTTTGTGCCCCTAGATCAAGCTAGGGGCTGGGATCTATTTGTGAAACCAAATACTCTCCCAGACTTTTCAGTTAGGTGTTCCAATAAATTTTCTTCTTTGTTTAAACCAGTTTGCCTAATTTTCTCATTACTTGAAATCAGAAGAAACCTACAAACATATTAAAGTTATTATTTACATGCTGATATATTTTATAGTATTTTTAAGAATGATGTGTTAATTTTAAGTGAGGGAAAAAATTAAACTCTGTAGTTAACATATCTATTAATATTGATTTGGAGATCCATAGCATTGATTTCTCTCCTAGGATGAGAGAGTTCTAAAAAGCTTAAAATACGAACAAAAGAAAATTAAAAAGATGGAAAGGATCGAGGGCCCCTTAGGCGATGGCTCAGAGATCACCATGATCATAGTTGCTAGTTTGGTCTCCATTTGTCCCCAGGAATGATTCTCTAACCTACTCCTTTGAGGTTCTTCAATGTCAGTAAAGAAAACTGTAAGAGAAAGAAAACATTTTCTAATTATTATGTGGCCATGGACCAGCTGTGTATCCTTGGGAACTATGAATTTTCTGGTCTTCCTTTTTCTCCTTTCCTTACATGGCTGTTTTTGATGTCTAGGAGCAGTCTGTGAGTGAATATGAAGAGAAAGGTGGGGCATTCATTCTTCCTTGGCTCATCCACTAATGGAATGGGAAAAAACTCCATGATATATGTGTTTTCCTGTTAAAAACAACTTCCAACTTCTCAGAAACTATATCAGGTTTGTACCATAAACAAAACACTTTAGGAGAAAGTTTGAAATTTAGTTGAAGGACGTGCAAGTGTTGGGAATTTGTTCTGATTGAATGGGTGTCTATTTTGATTGGTCAGTGGTCATGACACACTGATTGTTAAATGCTTCCAATGTCACACTTGACTGAAGACAAATAACCATATACACCATGGCTTCCATAAAGTTATACTCCTAACCATTAATTAAGTAGTATTTGTAATGAAAATGTCAATGGCTGTTCCATGCCTAACATGTTCAATTGAGATTCAGGGATGCTTTAAACACACACGGAAAGAAAACATTGGAAATTAAAGTATACACACACACAAACATTCATATACATGTAAATATTAAAATTTTATGTATTTTATATACAGTTATATATATTATAATGCACAAAAATATGCATACATAGGCACATACATATACATGTATTTTTTTACGTTATCTTCTAAAGGAAATGGTTGCTTTCGCAGAAGACAAAAATAAACACAAATATAAATGTAGAGAAATTGAAAATAAATTGCAAAGACACAGCAATGCATATATATATTAGCATTAACAACATGTAATATAGAAAAGGAGAATTCCATATTTTGTCAGTATACACAGTCCAGTACACCCAAGAGAGACTTAATTAAGAAGCTTCTAAACTGCAAGTTTATTAAATGAGCATACTGAAGAGGCTAAATCTTTACTTTTAAATACAATTTAGGAATTCTACCCTGCTGTTACTTACAGTTATGATCGTTTGTTTATCAGGAACCTACAGTTTACAGTTGCTACTTCTACATTAGATGATATTGCATTTTAAATGTGTTAATTTTTTTCTTCTGAGACAGAAATATTTCATTGGCACTTATTTATTAAGCATCAATATATAGATTTGCAAATATTAGGTTTCTTATTATAATTTAGAAAGGTCCTATGCAGAAAATTTAAGAAACACAAAAATCTTAAAATCTACAAATGATGTCACCAGCCAGAAGGACTAATAGTTATAACATCTGCATATCTTCATGGTCTTATATAGATGCATACCCACAGACACACACACACACACACACCCTCACATATTCACCTGCGTATATATACACAGCCACACACTATTTTGAAAGCTGCCAACGTTTTTACCTTGTTACATTTGGAAGAGGACAGAAGACTTTATCTTTGGGACATACGCATCTTTTTTTTGGCAAAACTCTTAATAAACCCTTAGCTATTGAAAAGATAAAGATCTTACAATGGCATGAAAAGCTTGAGACTATGAGGAGCTATAAAATTCTGCAAAATGATTCAGGAATCTCTCTTCCCTGGGGTCCCTGGTTGCATTTCAGGGTATATAATGATGAGGTAGTGCAGAGGCTTGAGCTAAAGAGGAAACAGATTTTTATTTTGTCCTCTCTTTTCAGAGATTTCTCTGAAGAGTCCTCCTCCTCCTCTTCAGTAACAGAACTTCGAATTTACTCAGGGAGGCACGTGGTCCTGCAGCTAAAAGGGCCATTGAAGATCTGGCCAATGAGATGTAACCAGACATCTTGTGTAGTCCTATCAAAGGAAATCTTTATCCAAGCGAATGAGTGAATTTTTTCCTACAAGGAATAGAAAAATAATCACTGGAGTTCAAATACCCAACTTAGAGGCATTGGGAAGGGCCATGTTTTAAGGCCCAGAAGCTGTAGGGTCTTGATCCTCTATCCCAGTCCCGGACATCTCCTTCCTGAGTTCTTTCACGCTGTTATCTGGGGGGGTTACTGTTAGGGCAGAATTCATTTCGTGACTGATACATTCTCACTAAGGTAGAGAAAACTGCAGGGAAGTTATTTAAGGGCATAGGCAGTTTGTTTGGGGAAAGGTAGTCTGACTGTTGACAGATGACACAATGTCAAGGAGACAGACGGGGTCTTTTCAGGAAGGGTTCCGTCTCTGTCCCCAGTTGTGGTGCCAGTGGCTAATTTGAAGGGTTTTTTTTTCCCCCTCCACATTATTATTTCCTTTTTTTTTTTTTTTTTAGTCACCAAGACTTCAGTGCAATGTCAGGAAATGGTTATATTCTGTTATTAGTTATATTTTAGAAAAGTAAGGAGTTTCACCTGTTTACAACCCAGAGAAGCAATTGTAAAGAAATGAAAGGTTATCTATAGTGGTTGCAAGAGTGATCCAAAGTGAAGTGACTGGTTGACTGGACAAGGGAAAACCAGGATGGACTTTGGAACATTCATGCATTCCTCTGGTATTCTCAGAAATAATTGTTGAGGGGACCCCAGTAAAAATCTGGACTTCATAACACAGGATAACTTATTTTCCAGTGGAACGCAATAGATAATGACAGTCCTGAAGATGAAAGAGTGGACATGTGGAGTTATTAATATATGCCCATAAGACCCACAGGATAGCTTTCAAACCCCAGTAGTAGTAGTAGTAGTAATTTTAAATATTTACATTGATTTTAAAAAGAGGTGATAATCTCCCCTGAAGACTTATTCCATAAAATAAACAACTAAATTCCTCATCTATATGTTTTTTAGGAAATTGGTTAATTTCTTTAGCTATGCATGCTGATATTGAAAAAGGAAAATTTCACAATGTCTAGACTTATAGGGAATGAACGTAGCATGATACAAGATAAGGACATTTCCAGTAATACCGACAATTCCACGGTGGCTTTTAAATGCAGTGGGCAATAATTAGTAGGCCTGCAAGGCTTGAAAGTTGGAATCAGTTGATAGCTAAAGGAATATGGGAAGGGAATTAGAAACTGTGTGAAATAAAGAATAAAATGAAAAATCGAACATATGTTAAGGGGTCACTGGAAAAGCCAGAAAAACACTTTCATTCTTGTAGAAAGCTTTTAGAACAGGACAATATATATATATATATATATATATATATATATATATATATATATATATATATATTTGGAGTGCTAAAACCAGAATTTGATAGAGCTAAAACACATTTTTGAATAATTTTTATAGAAAAAAATTCTTCCAGGGAGCCTGGGTGGCTCAGTCGTTAAGCATCTGCCTTCGGCTCAGGTCATGATCCCAGGGTCCTGGGATCGAGGCCCACATCGGGCTCCCTGCTCCATGGGGAGCCTGCTTCTCCCTCTCCCCCTGCTTGTGTTCCCTCTCTCGCTGTGTCTCTCTCTGTCAAATAAATAAATAAAATCTTAAAAAAAAAAAAAAAAAGAAAAAATTCTTCCAGGGCGCCTGGGTGGCTCAGATGGTTAAGTGTCTGCCTTTGGCTCAAGTCATGATCCCAGGGTCCTGGGATTGAGTCCTGCATCGGGCTCCCTGCTCAGTGGGGAGCCTGCTTCTCCCTCTACCTCTCTCTCTCTGTCTCTTATGAGTAAATAAATAAAATGTTAAAAAAAAAGAAAAAATTCTTCCAAAGCAATGTTTCTCATTTTTTATTTTGTTAACATTATTTTGATTATCCATAAGCTTTCCTTTTACCAAATATTTACTTCAGTGCTATTTTGTGTCTTTATTTCAGTTTTTTGAAGATTTTATTTATTTATTTGAGAGAGAGAGGGTGAGCAAGAGAGAGAGCACAAGGAGAGGCAGAGGGAGAAGCAGACTCCCCACCGAGCAGGGAGCCCCTTGCAGGACTCGATCCCAGGACCCTGGGATCATGACCTGAGCCGAAGGCAGACGCTTCACCTAAAGAGCCACCCAGGCACCCCTGTTTTGTATCTTTAAATGAATATTATTTATATTATTTCTAGCACCTTAATTTTGGGGGTCAATATTTTAGGCTAAAAAAGTAATTGCCAATTTTTTGAAGAGTTATTTTTCTATTTGTTACTTTTTTAAGACAGATATTTTTTCAAAAGTTGTCTAGCATAAAGAGAAGAAAAGGTAATTTGCCTCTTTATAAACTAAGCTGTTTAAACTCTGTCAAGCTTTCTTCATGGTAGGAAGCAAAGCAAAGCAAGGCAAAGCAAAAGAAAAGAGAAGGGAAGGGAAGAAAAGAAAAGATAGGAAAAAGAAAGGAAAGGAACGGAAAGAAGGGAGGGAGAGAGGGAGGGAGGGAGGGAGGAAGGAAGGAAGGAAGGAAGGAAGGAAGGAAGGAAGGAAGGAAGGAAGGAAGGAAGGAAGGAAGGAAGGAAGGAAAAAGGGAAAGAAAAGGAAGGAAGTTGAGGTTCATATTATTCCAATTCTTGTCAACAATAACAAACACTGATAAAGAAAATGTTTCACTCTTTTAAGACTAATATCTGGAGCCTAGGTATCCATTGTTACTAGATAAGTCATCAGGCATTGTTTCTAGGCTTTTTGGGGCCATAAGGAGGATATTTACATCACATGCACATCTTTTTAACAATAAGATACCTTGGAAGTTCCAGTGCTAATTCAGGGCCTGAGAGCTTTTACTTCACCTCTTCTGTGTAACATCAAAACCTCCTGTCTTCCACACTGGAAACTCTGGTTCACAAGGATACTGGATATAAGAGAGAATATTCTATATTCATTTGCTTTGTACCACTTTATACGTATAACGGTCTCAGAGTAACAATATAGATTACTACCACAAAATATGATTATGGAACAGTTCAGACAAATTTTGCATGTACTCTCCCCATTCTCCCCCCATTTTTTAGGTTTGTAATATAACTCTATTGTCAGGTCATATTGACCATATATTACAACCTCTCTTCTTTAATCCTTTTATAATTCTACTTTTATAAAGAACTATGTGTTTAGTGCTGATCCCAGTTTTCATGTAAATAACTCTCTAGTAATTTGGATGGCCTAAAGTTGGTCTCATAGATGTTTTAGGAAAGATCACTGTACCAGTATTCCTTGAGGCCTGCCATTTTGATAACCATTTGCCTCTGTCCTCTATATTTGAAGATAATTTTTGCTACATTAAAAAAGTCTTTGGTTTACATTTTCTTTCCTTGAAATCTTATATTACTCATTTTCTTTGGTATTAGAGAGTTGCTGTCAAAAGTTCTGATGATAATCTAATTTTATTTCGCTTATAAATAGAATAATTTTGCTTAAATACCCATGGTATATTTTATTTTGCTTGAAGTCCAGGAATTTTAGAACCTGTTTTGATGTTGACTTTTCTGGATTAATATTCTCAGGTACAAAGTGTATTTTTTCAATATGTGTTTTCAAATCTGTGTGTTTATTTCAAGAACAATGTATTGAGTTATAGGTCTTCATATTGCATCTGCTCCCTTGCTTTGGTTTTGTTCTTCAGGATCCTATGTTCACATGTTGGATGTACTTTGCCCACCTTCATGATTTGTCTCTTTCTTTCAAAATATTTTTAATCTTCATTTCCTTCTGATTTCAAAAATTTTCATCCCCTTTACCTTTGTAATTGTTCTAAGGCATGATATTGTTTCATTTACTCTTGAGTTTCTACTAGCTTAGTATTCATTTCTAAAATTTTTCCTTATATTTAGATTTTTTCCTTAACTTCTGTCACTGATTTCTGAGGTTTTTCAAATTCATGTGTCTGTTGTCTTTTTATGTCGTGAATCTTTTAAAAATGTCTTTTAACTCATTTTGAAATAGTATGTAATAGTTTTGATTTTTTTAAAGTATGCTATTATAGCATGTTTTCCTTGCCTTTAGAAATGTTATGCTACTCCTTTTCATTCTTCTGTTGTAACTTTATGTGATATTTTATCTTGATATATTTTTGCTGCATATT
Source organism: Zalophus californianus (assembly GCF_009762305.2). Classification (NCBI taxonomy): domain Eukaryota; kingdom Metazoa; phylum Chordata; class Mammalia; order Carnivora; family Otariidae; genus Zalophus; species Zalophus californianus. The sequence continues at coordinate 102,951,075 of NC_045595.1, read as the reverse complement.
TTTATCTGAATTTACTTTATCTGTATTTTTTAGAATAAACCTTAGTGCAAATAGCTTGCTAACTTCAAAGGGTTCTTCACTGATATAAACTAAAATGCATGCTCATAAAATAAAAAAAAATATATAAGAAGATATATAAACAAAGTGGTATGGATTGCTGCTTATGGAAGGAAGAGGAATAGAAATAGGGATGGAAGGAAGGAGGAAAAAACACATAAATAAAAAAATAAAAAAGCCTCATGTGGACAAAGGATGATAATGTCATGAATTGAGGAGCATTATTATTTCCATCTTCTGCACCTGAGGTCCTTCCCTGTACAACAAAAGGGGTTTTTGAAGAGAATGTGTACTTATGGCATAAAAAATGGATAAGAAAGATAACATTTAAATCACCTTTAATTCTACCACTTAGTGGTAACCACCAGGAACATTATATTGTCTTTTGTCCTGTCTGTATGTGTGTGTTCTGCAATATTCATAGTGTAAGCTCTGTCTTTTACATGAGAACTCATAATTATAATCCCTCTATAAATCTCATCTAATCTCACTTAACATTATTTAATTTCTGAGTTCTCTAATTCCTGTTTTTGTTCTTTTGTCTTGAATAATTTTCTTAATTACTTTTAACTTATTTTGAAATACTATGTAATAGTTTTAATTTTTTAAAGTGTGTCATTATAGCACGTTTTCACTGTCTTTAGGAATGTTATGCTACTCCTGATTATTTTTCTTTTTGTAACTTTGGTATTTTACCATGATGTATTTCCATTGCTTATTTTATGTGAATTTACTTTATCTGTATTTTTAGAATGAGGCTTGGTGTAGAGAGTTTCCTAACTTCAAAGAACTCTCCATTGATGTGAACCAAAAATGCCTTTTGAAGTATGCCTTCAAACCAATAATTAATAATAACTATATAGATGCTTATTTTATGTTGGTATAATAATTTAACATTTGTTAATTTACTTCATGAAAATTAGTGATTGACTCCAATTTTTGTTATTACATAAGGCTATGATTGGCATTCTTTTATACAGATATTGGTCCAAGTAACCAATTGGTTCTTCAGAATACATTCCTAGAAATTGAGTTATAGGTCATGGGTCATATACTTCTTTATTGCTAATCAGAAATGTTAAAAGTTTTAAAACATTAACAGGGTTTCAAATTGTTCATTTCACCACTGTCATCAATAATACGTCAATTTGAGGGGCACCTGGGTGGCTCAGTTGTTAAGTAGCCAACTCTTGATTTCGGCTCAGGTCATGGTTTCAGGGTCACCATGCTCCGCAAGGAGTCTGCTTGAGGATTCTCTCTCTTCCTCTCCCTCTGCCCCTTCCCCTGTTCATGCGCTCTCTCTTAAACAAATAAATAAATCTTTTAAAAAATAATTGGTCAATTTGATAGGTTAAAAATTATATCTATTTTAATTTATATTTCTTTGATGAAGAATAAAGTTAAACTTAATCATATTTTAAAGTTAAACTTTATCATGTTTTATCAATATTTTAATTTCTCTTATGATGAATTATCTGTTTCGTAACATATTTTGTAAATTATTTTACACCCCCACAACACCCAAAATCTTTTTTCTATCCCATTAAATGGCACTTCCATCCACTCAGTTCCTATGCAACGAACCCATGACTCTTCCTTGCTCCTCATTCTCTATTACATTTATATTTAGTCCTTTCCCAAGTTCTCCAGATTATGCCTTCAAAAAATATATATATAACATCTGCCTAGTTTTCTCCATGTCCATGGCTACCATTCTAACCTCAGTTACCTGGTCTCTGAGATTCTGTTTCCCCTCTATCCATTTTCCACACTGTGGTCACTGTGATTTGCAAGTATGGCTCTCTCTAATCCTTTATGGCTGAAAAGCTTTCTCAAACACAAGATGTTATACTAGCTCTTTTATGACATTCTTATTTTTATTAGGTTCTAATACATTATGCTTTCTTCATTATTATTTTCTAGAAATACAGAAATTTGGGGTTTGTATTTTCCCTTTGATATAACTTATTTAAATTTCCTGGTGGAAGAGCCTCTTTATTAGTAGTAGAAGTAATTGAGGATTAATTGCATTGTAGTCTGATAATGTTTGCTTTTGTATTTTTGGAGTTATTTGTAACCTAATATATAGCTAATTTTAGTAGATGTTTATGTATGCTTGAAAACAAGGCATATTCTGTACTATGAGGAAAAAGTACTTATTATATATCTAAGACTCTGTCTTATAGTTTTCAGGTCTTCTATGTCCTTGCTAACATTTTGTCCCCTTGATGCATTTAGATCTGAGCAAAGTGTGCTAAAGTTTCCTATTTTTAATATGTGTCTGTTTCTCCTTTCATGTCCTATCATTTCTGGTCTATGAAAGCTGTACTGGTATTTGGTGAATAGATATTAATATCTTCACTGTGAATGGTAGCCTTTAGCATTATAGAGTGTCCTACTTTGTATTAATTCTTCTTGGCCTGAATTCTACCTTGTTTTAGATCAAGATCATGGCCCCTGCTTTCTTCTTACTTGCCTTTATTTGACATATTTTTGTTCATACTTTTATCTTTAGTCTTTTCAATTCACTTTATTTTAGGTATGTCTTTTGCATACAACATAAAGTTGAATTTTGCTCTGTTAGTAAATCTGAAAATCTTTTTCTTATATTCTGTAAGTTAAGTCCATTAACATACATGGATAAACTAATACATTTGGTCTCAGCTCTATAATAGAGTATTATGTTTTATAACTGTGTATACATGTAGGTATGCCATTATATTAGCTGTTAGCTTTGCTCTCTTTTTCTTTGTTAGTTCCTTTGCTATTTGAGAAGGTTTGGAATTTTTTTAATGATTAATTTTATAGAGATACCATTCTGTAACACTTTTAACCACAACTTTTTTCTGAAACTGTTTGTTTTTATTATCATTATTAATATCAGCAAGTAACTGCTTCTTTTCCTCTTTTCCTTATTACTATAATCTCTGTGTTGATGTTTCTTGAGCAAAATATGCTTAAGCTTCAAGTTCTTATCAGTTTTAAATAATATATTTTCACTCTTAACACCAGTGAGTCAATCAGCAAGTTTATTCCACTTTCTATTTACTCTTTGCCTCCTCTTCCCATTTTTTAATTGGTTGCATTATTTTTCTGACAACAGAGCCTGTAGTATTCAGATTGCATTTTGTCATATTTATTTCCACTTTTTAGTCTGTAACTGCTTACTGCCAAGCCCCCAGAACTTATGAAGAAACTTCTCCAGGATATTATGTTTTTCTGAAGCTCTTTCTGTAGTAGATTCCTCAGGAAAGTTTTATCAGAATAACATTCTTTCAAGTATTGCATGTTCATAAATCTTTGTAGCCTAGATATCAAAAGGATGTTTGGCTGGGTATAAAAACCTCAGGTCACTTTTTTTTTTTCTTGAGTACTTGAACAATGTTATTTCATTGTTTTGTAGTTTAAAATGTTGCTGCTGAGAAATTTGATGTTACTTTCCTTTTCTTTCCTTTATTTGTTATTCAATTTGTCCATGTGTGTGTGTGTGTTGGTGGGGACCAGAGGCAGGGGTAGGTCTGGAATTCCCAAAGGAATTTTTCCTTATTTTTAAAGTCTAATAGTTTACTAGGCTATGTCTTGGTTTTGACTGCTCTGGTTCCATGTACACAGAGTCTTCTTGATTTTCTAGAAAAAATTTTGTTGAACTCTGTTTTTAAATATTTTTTTTTTCTGTTCCATTACTTTAGTGTCCATCTTTATGAACAACCATTAATTAGTTATTTAACTTTCCAGGTTTTCTCCATTAGTTTTTCAAATCCTTTTATTATCTTTATCTTTTTGTTTTATTTTCATTTGTTAGCTATTTATCTTACCTCCTTTATGGCAGTCTTTAGTCTTCTTGGTGTCTATTCACTTCTGTCTTCAGCTTACTTTAGTTTTCTTTCTTTCTTTCTCTCTCTCTTTCTTTCTTTCTTTCTTTCTTTCTTTCTTTCTTTCTTTCTTTCTTTCTTTCTTTCTTTCTTTCTTTCTTTCTTTCTTTCTTCCTTCCTTCCTTCCTTCCTTCCTTCCTTCCTTCCTTCCTTCCTTCCTTTCTTCTTTTTCTTTTTTTTTAGAGAGAGAGAGAGTGCACACATGTGTGGGAGCTGTGGAAGGGACAGAGGGAGAGGGAGAGAGAAAATCTTAAGCAGGCTTCTCACCCAGCTGGGAGCCCAATGCAGGGCTTGATCTCACAACACTAGATCATGAACTGAGCCAAAATCAAGAGTCAGTCGCTTAACCAACTGGGCCACCCAGGCACCCCATACTTTAGTTTTATTTCTAAATATTTTTGTTTTTTCTTTTCCAATTCATTTTTGATATTTGCGAATTTCTTCATATCTTCCTATAATCTAACCACATAATTTCTGAGATTTAAAATTTCTTAATTGTGTTATTCTTCCAAACTTTTTTAGCATTTTCATTATGCTACTTTGAAATATTATGTTAGAGTTTCCACCTCTTTAGAGACCATGTTTTTTCCTGATGTGTTCTCATTTTCTGTTGGAACACATCACTATATTTGTGATAACTTCTATTGGAGTTAGATTGTATTTTTTTCCCCACATTTTTAAAAGAGAGAGATTTCCCTAGGCTATTAGAAAGAGGCTCCTTAGAAGGGGAGTAGACAATAGTGTAGCTTTCCCAATATTATGGTGCTGTGGTCTAAATGTTTGTGTCCCCCTTAAATTGATATATTGAAATCTTAACCCCTAAAGATGATGGTATTGGGAGGTGAGGCTTTGGGGAGGTGCTGAACTCATGGATGGGATTAGTGCCTTATAAGAGAGACTCCAGAGAGATCCCTAGCATCTTCCACTATATGAGGACACAGCAGTAAAGTGCCAGCTAGAACCAGAGAGAGAACCCTCACCTGACCATTCTAACACCCCAGTCTTTGACTTTCATCTTCCAGAACTGTAAGAAATAAATTTCTGTTGCTTATAGGCTACACAGTCTATGGTATCTTGTTATAGCAGCCTGAAGGGACTGAGGCATGTGGGTTAAGGGTTTACTCTTCTGTTGTAAACAAAAGGGCTGAAAATATGGTCTCTCTCTCTCTCTATTTGTCTGCTCAGGAAGATTTTCAGCCCTTAGAGCTATATATAGCCCATGTGCTCTACAAGCCTCACTGACTCAGACAGTGCTTTCAGCTTTAGGTGTTATATCTTGCTATTAAAGTACCTTTTGGAAACTGTGTCCTTCTTCCCCTCCCACCACCTGATACTTTGATTTCTATTTATCTCAGTCATTTCTGCTCAGTTTTGTTTCTGGCATCACACATGTTTGTCTTTCCATTTTCCCAGAGTGAGTTCTGTCCTTCTGGAAGTCAGAGGAGGTTGGGGAGAGGGTTACTGCATATGTACTTCACTAATTCTCAAGGCCTAGACTTTCTTTCCCAGGCTCACACACAGATTTTCTTGCACTGACCTTTATCTTGGAGGCTGTGAGAACTTTGTCCCATGTCCTCCGTTGGTCTCAGATCCATCCACTCAGGTTTTAGCTCAAGGTAGTCTCTTTCTTCCCTTGGAAATACTTGTCATGAATGTTCTTTTTCTCCTTGGTTTGTGGTATGTGCTACAACACTTTTTCACACTCACAAGATATATGTTGATTTGTGCAGGTCTTTCTCCTTGTTTAGCTACATCCATTTGTATTTTTTAGTTCCTTCATATTAATAATTTGTAAAAACATAAAGCATTATAATTTTAGAATTGGAAGAGTCTCTAGGTAACCCCTACAGTAAATAACTAATTTTCCAGATTAAAAAAACCTCAGATTTTCTCATGGTCACAAGGCTTATAGCTAGTACCACACATTGTAATATTTAATCACCTCCATAATAATTACATTATATCTCAACTCTGCAAATAGATGGTAAGTACCTCAAATTTAAAGACAATGTTTCATTCATCTTTGGAACCTTCTATAGGTATCTGGTATGGAACTACTGGGTATAGGGGGAATTTAGAAGGTACTTACCGAGGTGAAGTTAAATAAATACATTTGATTACTCAATATCTATTGATAACTTCCTATGGCAGGCACTGTTCTAGGCACTTCGTACTCCTTAGGTAAGAAAGAGTTTTTTTTTTTTTTTTAATACCCTATTTTCCTAGAGCTTATATTCTACCAAGAGTAGATAGACCATGAAAAATGAATATAACAAACATGTAAAATATGTAGAATGTTAAAAGATTAAAAGCATATGGAGCAAATAGAACATAGGAAGAGAGATCTGGAATGGAAGATAGTGGAATTTTTAATAGTATGATCATCATGACAATAGTGACATTTGAGGCAGACTTAAAGCTAATGAAAGAGCTAATCCTGAAGATACTTGGGGAGTGTTCTAAGCAGAAAGAATAGACAATGCAAAAAGCCCTAAGATGGTAGCCTATCTGCAGAAAAGAACAGTAAGGAAACTAATGTGGCTAAAAACACAATGGACAAGGAAAAGAACTGTAGGAGCTGAAGTAATTGACAGGCTAGTGGGAGGGTGCTGTATAAAACAGGAGCTGGAGTTAGATCATGCGGGCTTCAGATGCCATTGTAAAGATTTTGGCTTCTACCCTGAAACAGGAAGGGATTACAGAGTTTGGGGAATAAGGAATATTATGATCTGGCTTATATTTTTGAAAAGGTTATTCTGGCAGCTGTGTTGACAATGCATGGCAGGAGAAGGAAGGATGGAGATAGGAAGAGAGGTTAAGAGGCTATTTCAGTAATGCAAGTGAGGGGCAGTGGTTTGACCAGGTAATAACAATGGAGGTGGTATGAACTCGTTAGTTTACAGGTAGAATCAACAGGATTTTCTAATAAATTAGAGATGCAATGTGAGGGAAAGAATCAAGGATGGCCCTAAGGTTCTTGGCTTTAGCACCTGATAGGGTTTGTTTGTTCTGGTTTGCTCAGGACTTTCCCTGTTGTTGCAGTGAAAGTCCTTCATGAGAATTCCCTCAGTCCCCAGCAAACTTGGATTGTTGGTCACTCTAGCAACCTTTGTTTTGCAACCAAAACAAAGGCATTACACTCCCCTGGAGCTCTAAGTAGAGTAGATTTTTGTAGGAAGACCAGGAGTCCAGTTTTGGACATGTTAAGTTTGAGTTATCTATTATACTTCTGAGTGGAGACACTGAGCAGGTGGTTGGATATACACATCTGGAATTCAGGAGAGTGGTCTGGACTGGAGATACACATTTGGGAGTTCTTGACTTAGAGATAATGTTTAGAGTCCTGAGTTTAGATAAGGTCATTAAGAGAATAAGTGTAGATAGGGAAAAAATTCCAACATTAAGAGGATCAGAGAAGAGAAGAATTGAGCATGAGAAGATTGGGAAGGAACGAGCATTGAGGTAGGATGGAAACCAAAAAAGTGTGGTGAGCTAAAAGCCAAGAGAAAAAAAGAATACCAAAGAGGGGCAAATGATCAAGGGAGTAAGTAAATGTCGATGAAGGATCTAGTAAGAAGACGGCAGAGGGTGTGACTATAAACTGAGAACATGGGAGTGACCCTGAAATGCAAAGTCTGGGTGATGTGGTGGGCACAAAAGCATAACTGGAGAGGGCTACTGGGGAAATAGCAGAGGAATTAAAGGCAGCAGGTATGTACCATTATTTCAAGGAGTTTTGTGGGAAAATTTCAGAGAATTGGAGAAGCAGCTGGCCTAGAATTTAGTTTAAGAAAATATTTTTAGCTGAGGGAAATAAGAGCATGTTTGCATATTACTGGGAATGACCTAGTAGAGAGAGAAAAATTGACTGTATGAAGGAGAGAGAGAAGAAATGTCAGGGATTTTCTTAAGTACATGAAAGAAAATAGATTCCTCAGCAAAACCACTTAGTAGACAAATGAAGATTCAAGCTGTCTACACCAGAATCTCACCAAAAAATGACATGACATGACATGACATGACATAAAACAAAACAAAATAAAATAAAATAAAATAAAAATGACAGTAAAACTGGCAGGATTTTTTCAAAATATTAACTACTGGAATTTATGCTACATTCACCTAGATGAAGTTTTATTCTATCAGTATGCTAGTTTAAGACCGGATTGTTTAGTGTACAGAATGACCCAAAGGTATTGCATAATCTTCAATCTCCACTTCAATCTCCAATCTTGCCTGCCATTTACTAAAGTAGAAGGCACTGCCAATAAGTATTTTAGAAGGCTTTCTAACCAATACATATTGAAACAAGGATCAATTTCAGAGTAAAAATTCCATTAACTCAATTATCTGCTTTCTCAGAACTGTTTTCAATTAAGCAAGTTATAATATTTTCTGTATTGAAATGTAATGTATATACAGATATACTCTTCTGAATCTTGTTTGAACTCCTGGTCTCATGGTCTACAAAGACTCTACTGGATATAAATATAAATGTATTATTTTTCCCTATGTTACTTTTCCTTATGTCTTGGTTTCTTTAACTAGCAACATGTTTTGACATTAAACTCAAAGTGCATATATTTTCTCGTCTATACAGTTCTTTAGGTTGAGGACCACTTTGCTAACCTCACCTAAATGATAAGTGGATTTATCAGCAAAAGGAAGGAAGGTGAAAACCAGACCAGAGGAAAATAATTATAGAAGAGGCACTAATTGACACTATCAAAATGAAACAAATGTGCTTTGTTAATATGTCACTTGTTAGACTATTGCTCCCCAGCCTGAAGAAATATCCTGTACATGATGACACCATTGTGTTCAGTCATAATAGTGCTATTAATACATCTGAACAGAGGCTAAGCAAGACTTTGCAGCTGTCAGACAAAAGGTATGAACTTTCATTTCCAGTTAATCTTTCTAGTTCTGATTCCTATACATTTTATTATAATTACTTAAATGCTTTAGAACATAATCTAAAATACAAACAGACATAGGAGTCCTAAATAGTTTACGTTATCTGAAAGGTCTGAATACATTGTTATTAAATTTTATTATGTGACTTTTACAATCCAATTAAAGTGCTTGAATCTGCCTTTTCATGCTGAATACAGTGGATTTTATGAATTCAGCCATAAATATTTCTAGATTTAAAAAGTAATCAGGAATGCTTAAGACAGGCAGCAGAGACTGCATGCTTTTCTCTCCCTTCTTTCCAAAACATACTAGGATAAGTGAAAAGAACTAAAAATAGAGTACATTCTATCCTTAATAAAAGTCGAAAATGGCAATAATCAGACACACACACACAGACTCTGAAGCATATGTGCCAGATATAACAAAATTTGAAGCAAAATCACAGAGGACATAGAGTTTTAATAAGTAGCTTTTTTTGTTTTTAATCTCTGGAGATTAATAAATGAGGCAATTCTAAGTGGTGCTAGGTTGAAGAATGGGGACTGGCAAGAAGATAGAAGTGACCCATGAGGAGAGCAGAAAGGCTCTCTGGCACCTTATCCCTAGTGCTGCCCTTCAGTAATGAGCAGTAGAGACTCAGAAAGAGGAATCCCTGCCCTACGCCAGGCACTTCAGAGAGTCTCATATGTCTTGTCTATCTGAAACATGCAAAACCAAATTCATTACTACACACAAAGGCCCCTCTGTCACAAAAAGTTCAGTGCTCAGCATTGGTATATATATATATGTATATATATATATATATATATATATATATTTTTTTTTTTTTTGTGAGAGAGAGAGAGAAAGAGCACAGTGGTGGGCATGGGCAGAGGGAGAGAGAGAATATCAAGCAGACTCCATGCTGAGTGCAGAGCCTACATGGGGCTCAATCTCAGGACACTGAGATCATGACTTGAACCGAAATCAAGAGTCCGACATTTAACCAACCGAGCCACCCAGGTGCCCCAGAACTCTTGTTCACAGCTCTTGCTGAGTGCATCTGTAAGTCTTGGTGAATTGCAGGTTGTGCCTTAGGGATGGGTGCAGTATCAAGTTCAAGGAGGATTTTTGTAGCCAAAGCAACTGGGGAAGGGAAAGAGACAAAGTAATTAATTTGCAAAAATTTTCATTTCAGATAGTATGGATATAATATAACTTGTACAATAAAGATTTGCTTCCCAATAGTGCCAACCATCTATTTTCTTGTTCTTCTTCTTGTTCTAATGCTTAGTTCCTGAGGTACTCACAAATAGTAGCAGTATTTGTAACAGTCGCACACAGGGACTGAAGAATGTTTCACAATGTTAAACAATTTACATTCTTCATATTTATATAAATGAAAGTTGAGATGTAATAGGGTAAATACAGATCCCTGGCATTAGTAGCTACATGAAAATTGAACACTAGGATTGTGAGTAGCTTTATTTTTTTTAAAGTTTTATTCATTTATTTGAGAGAGGGGGTGAGGGGGAGGGAAGAGCAGAGGGAGAGAATCTTGACTGGGAGATCATGACCTGAGCTGAAATCGAGTCTGACGCTTTACCAACTGAGCCACCCAGTTGACCCGTTGAGTAGCTTTATTTTAATAAAATATTTACTAAGATTTAATTTCTATAGAGAGTGGTTGTTACTGATCACTCTAGATTGAGGTTTTATCTCATTTGAAAAGTTCTTTGAAACATTGAATGACATACTGCTATTTTTGGTTTTCTTTAAAATGTCTCAGCATTGGAGTATTTGAAAGAACTGTATAATTTTAGATTTTAAGAGATGGTGAGAGCCTGATATAAGTAAAACAGTTTGGAAAAAAACATAAAATATTTTAATTGTATCAATAAAAAAAGTTGTATGTTAGCCCATTATAAAGGTCAAACATGGCCCACATTTGGCATACCACCAGGAAATAAACGCCAAGCCTACATGTGAGAACTTTCTACCGTTGACTATGGTCCTTAAGGCTAAGATCTTTCCTCCAATCATTTTTTTAGGTTAAAAATAAACTAACTGAGATATAGCTCACTAAAAGAGAAGGTTTTATAAGAAGTCATGTGTAAGGCAATATCTACTTTTTTGGGGGAAACAAAAACCTCATTTAAGCAGCAAACAAAAGCACTTGAGCCACAGTCTTTCACCTACCACTTCTAGTCAGGCTGAGATGTTCTCACGACTGTAAAACTACTGAGATCAGGAAGATGTTGGCAGATGTATCCATGGCCAAGACAGAGGGAGAGTGATCAGAGAACCCATAAAGTATTGCTGCTATATACTCAAGCTGCCTCACCCCCGCCTCACTGTCCTTCAGCACAGGGGATATTTGAACAACTGAACACAAGCAATACACTGTGTCCAACCCTCCAGCTAAAGGTCTCATGGTCAACTGGATTAACTGGGAGAGGGTTCAAGGAGGGTCCACTCACAGGAATCCTAGCCTAATGCTGAGCTTCTCCACTGCCATAAGAGGCAAGAAACAAAACATTGACAGAGCCAGTGAAAAATATCACTCAAGGGAAGAAAAGCAATGTAATTGATGAAAGAAAAGTCAAGAAGACATTTTGGAACACTTACTCCAAAAAATAGAATGCATGTTTATAAAATGTGCCTCTGGACCTTAAGGAAATTTAAAAAGACAGACTCTACATATAATAAAATCTGTAAATACTACTTCTTATGCCTTATCCTTTCTAGATGTATAAGCTCTATTATTGAATTACTCTTCTGAAACAATATTTAAAACATTAGTGATAGTATATTAATTCATCTTCAGTGTTTTTCTGTTAAGCATAATGTAGAGCACAGATAAAAGTATGTCAAAAATGGATGGGTAAAAATACAACAGGAAAATATGAAAACTAAAAGCAATGTGTACAGTATTAATATTTTAAAATATTCAATGGAAAAACACCAAATTGAAACATAGAACATTTTTTATTCATAATAGGCCATGTGAAATTTAATTTTGTGAAGAGATGTTCATGAACCAAATACTACAACATCAATGTGATTGAAAAAAGGAAATTCTGGGGCATCTGGGTGGTTGTCAATTAAGCAACTGACTCTTCATTTTGGCTCAGGTCATGATCTCAGGCTCAGGAGATCAAGCCCCTCTTCGGGCTCTGCACTGGGCAAAGAGCTTGCTTAAGATTGTCTCTCTCCCTCTCCCTGTCCGCCCAACTTGTGCATGTGCTCTCTCTCAAAGAAAGAAAGAAGAAAGAAAGTTCTAACTAAAAATCAATTACAGTTTGAGATGATTGACCTCAGAAAGTAGCATAACAAAGGGTGCCTGGGTGGCTCAGTTGGTTGAGCATCAGACTCTTGATGTCATCTCAGGTCTTGATCTCAGGATCATGAGTTAAAGCCCCATGTTGGGTTCCATGCTGGGTATGGAGCCTATTAAAAAAAAAAAAAAGTAGGGGGTGGAGCAAGATGGTGGAGGAGTAGGGGACCTGGATTTCGTCTGGTCTCAGGAATTCAGCTGAATAGGAATCAAACCATTCTGAACACCTAAGAAATCAACAGGAGATCAAAAAAAAGAATAGCAACAACTCTCTGAACAGAAAAGTGACCACTTGCTGGAAGGTAGGACGTGCGGAGAAGTGAATCCGAGGCGATATTCGGGAGGATAGACGGCGGGGGAGGGGGCCTCCGTCTGCCGCTTCTGGCAAGTGATAGAGCCGCGGAGCACAAAATCGGAACTTTTAGAAGCTGGCTCCGCTGAGGGACGTCGCTCCTGTGGCTAAGCTGGGGGTGGAACCCTCGTGGGACAGTGTGGTCTCAGGACCCTCGGGGTCACAGAAAGACCGGGGGTGCCTGAGTGCGGCAGAGCTCCCAGGTATCAGAGCGGGGAAGCTGGCTGCAGAGACGGAGCCAAGGCGCGGCCTCTCAGCTCGGGGTTGCCATAAACTGTGATCTGCTGCCCAGTCAGGCCACTGCTCCTCCAGCAGGGAGCCAACAAGCGGCAGAGCTGGGGAGACTCTCCTTCCTCCCCCGGGAGGAGCGGTGCGGGAGCGCACCGCAGGGATCTGCTGGGTTTGGAGACTCCACACAGGGTCGGGTGCCAGAGATAGAAACGCTCGGTCACAGGCCAGGTGAGCACAGAGTGCGGCCAGAGACCGGGGACACGGGAGTGACTGACAGCTTTTCTCTGGGGGTGCACTGAGGAGTGGGGCCCCGAGTTCTCGGCTCCTCCGGGCGGAGATTGGGAGGCCACCATTTTCACTCTCATCCTCCAAAGCTGTACCAAGAGCTTTCAAGGAACAAAAGCTCCGGAGAGCAAACCCGAGCAGATTGCTTAGCCCAGACCGACAAGTGCGGCGCAATTCCGCCTCCAGCAAAGACATTTGGGAACCACGGCAACAGGCCCCGCCCCCAGAAGATCAGCACGAACAGCCAGCCAAGACCAAGTTTACCGATCAAGGAGAACGGGAGAACTCCAGTGCTAGGGTAATACTGCACTTAGCATTCATGGCTTTTTTTTTACCATGATTCATTAGTTTTTTAAAGTTAATTTTTTAACTGTTTTTTTTTTTTTTAATTTTTCTTTTTCCCTTTTTCAACCAACATCTTATCAATCCCTTTTGGGAAAAAAAAACATTTTTATTTTTCATTTTTAGAGTCATATTCTATCCCTTCATAGTAGCTACCCTTATTTTTGGCATATATATATATATAAGTTGTTCCCTCTTTAAAATTTTGATATACAGTTTCTTCTAACAGACCAAAATATACCCTAAATCACTAGTGTATGGCTTTGTTCTAGTCTCCTGCCTGATCACATTCTCTCCCTTTTTTTTCTTTTTTTTTTAATCTTCTTTCTTTTTTCAAACAAATTCTTAACTTATCAATTCCTTTTATAAAACCTTTTATGATTTTCATCTTTACAGTCAACTTCCATCCCTTCATCGAATCAACCCTTATTCTGTACATATATGTCTTTCTTTCTTTAAAATTTTATGAGGCACATTCTTCTCACAGACCAAAATACACCCACAATCTAGTGTGTGGCACTGATCTATGCACTAGCCTGATCATATTGATCATATTCTGTTTTTTTTTTTGTTTTGTTCTGTTTTTGTTTTTAACCTTTTTCTTTTTCCTTTTTTTTCCTCTTTCTTTTTTCTTTCTTTCCCTTTCTTTTCCCCTGGTTTCAGGTCTTTTCTGATTTGTTTAGAGTATATTTGCTGGGGACGTTGTTAACCTGTTAGCATTTTGTTCTCTCATTCATCTATTCTCCTCTGGACAAAATGACAAGACAGAAAAAAAATCACCTCAGCAAAAAGAACAAGAGGTAGTACCGTCTGCCAGGGACCTACTCAATATGGACATTAGTACAATGTCAGACCTAGAGTTCAGAATCATGATTTTAAAGATACTAGCTGGGCTTGAAAAAAGTATGGAAGTTATTAGAGACACCCTTCCTGGAGAAATAAAAGAACTAAAATCTAACCAAATCGAAATCAAAAAGGCTATTAATGAGGTGCAATAAAGAATGGGGGCACTAACTGCTAGGATAAATGAGGCAGAAGAGAGAATTAGCGATATAGAAGACCAAATGATGGAAAATAAAGAAGCTGAGAAAAAGAGAGATAAACAACTACTGGATCACGAGGGCAGAATTCGACTGATAAGCTATACGATAAGATGAAACAACATTAGAATAATTGGGATCCCAAAAGAAGAAGAAGGAGAGAGAGGGGCAGAAGGTATATTGGAGCAAATTACAGCAGAGAGCTTCCCTGCTGTGGGGAAGGAAACAGGCATCAGAATCCAGGAGGCACAGAGAACCCCTCTCAAAATCAATAAAAATAGATCAACACCCCGACATCTAATAGGAAAACTTACGAGTCTCAGGACAAAGAGAAAATCTTGAAAGCAGCTTGGGAGAAGAGATATGTAACCTATAATGGTAGAAACATTAGATTGGCAACAGGCCTATCCACAGAGACCTGGCAGGCCAGAAAGGACTGGCATGATATCTTCAGAGCACTAAACGAGAAAAATATACAGCCAAGAATACTATATCCAGCTAGGCTGTCATTGAAAATAGAAGGAGAGATAAAAATCTTCCAGGACAAACAAAAACTAAAGGAATTTGCAAACATGAAACCAGCCCTCCAAGAAATATTGAAAGGGGTCCTCTAAGCAAAGAGAGAGCCTAAAAGCAACATAGACCAGAAAGGAATACAGACAACAGACAGTAACAGTCACCTTACAGTCAATACAATGGCACTAAATTCATATTTTTCAATAGTTACCCTGAATGTAAATGGGCTAAATGCCCTAATCAAAAGACACAGGCTATCAGATTGGATTAACAAACAAGACCCATCAAGATGCTGTCTGCAAGAGACTCATTTTAGACCCAAAGATACCCCCACATTGAAAGTGAGGGGGTGGAAAACCATTCACCATGCTAATGGACACCAAGAGAAAGCTGGGGTGACAATTCTTATATCAGACAAATTAGATTTTAATAAGAGATGAGGTAATAAGAGATGAGGAAGGACACTATATCCTACTTAAAGGGTCTATCCAACAAGAAGATCTAACAATTGTAAATATCTATGCCCTTAACATGGGAGCAGCCAATTATATAAGGCAATTAATAACAAAAACAAAGAAACACATTGACAACAATACAATAAGAGTGGGGGACTTTAACACCCCCTGACTGAAATGGACAGATCATCTAAGCAAAAGATCAACAAGGAAATAAGGACTTTAAATGACACACTGGACCAAATGAACTTCACAGACATTTTCAGAACATTCCAACCCAAAGCAACGGAATACACATTCTTCTCTAGTGCCCATGGAACATTCTCCAGAATAGATCACATCCTAGGTCACAAATCAGGTCTCAACTGGTACCAAAAGATTGGGATTATTCCCCGCATATTTTCAGACCACAATGCTTTGAAACTAGAACTCAATCACAAGAGGAAAGTCGGAAAGAACTCAAATACATGGAGGCTAAAGAGCATCCTACTAAAGAAAGAATGGGTCAACCAGGAAATTAAAGAAGAATTAAAAAAAATCATGGAAACCAATGAAAATGAAAACACAACCGTTCAAAATCTTTGGGCTGCAGCAAAGGCAGTCCTGAGAGGAAAGTATATAGCAATACAAGCCTTTCTCAAGAAACAAGAAAGGTCTCAAATATACAATCTAACCCTCCACCTAAAGGAGCTACAGAAAAAACAACAAAGAAAGCCTAAAGCCAGCAGGAGAAGAGAAATCATAAAGATCAGAGCAGAAATCAATGAACTAGAAACCAAAAGAACAGTAGAACAGATCAACGAAACTAGGAGCTGGTTCTTTGAAAGAATTAACAAGATTGATAAACCCCTAGCTGGACTTACCTAACAGAAAAAGAAATGACCCAAATCCACAAAATCATGAATGAAAGAGGAGAGATCACAACCAACACCAAAGAAATACAAACAATTATAAGAACATATTATGAGCAACTATATGCCAGCAAATTAGATAATTTGGAAGAAATGGATGCATTCCTAGAGATGTATCAACTATCAAAACGGAACCAGGAACAAATAGAAAACCTGAACAGACCTATAACCACTAAGGAAATTGAAGCGGTCATCACAAATCTCCCAACAAACAAAAGCCCAGGGCCAGATGGCTTCCCAGGGGAATTCTACCAAACATTTCAAGAAGAATTAATACTTATTCTCCTGAAACTGTTCCAAAAAACAGAAATGGAAGGAAAACTTCCAAACTCATTTTATGAGGCCACCATTACCTTGATCCCAAAACCAGACAAAGACCCCATTAAAAAGAATTATAGACCAACATCCTTGATGAATATGGATGCAAAAATTCTCACCAAAATACTATCCAATAGGATCCAACAGTACACTAAAAGGATTATTCACCACCACCAAGTGGGATTTATCCCTGGGCTGCAAGGTTGGTTCAACATCCACAAATCAATCAACGTGATGCAATACATTAACAAAAGAAAGAACGAGAATCATATGATCCTCTCAATAGATGCAGAGAAAGCATTTGACAAAGTACAGCATCCTTTCTTGATCAAAACTCTTCAGAGTATAGGGATAGAGGGTACATACCTCAATATCATAAAAGCCAGCTATGAAAAATCTACAGCGAATATCATTCTCAATGGGGAAAAGCTGAGAGCTTTCCCCCTAAGGTCAGGAACACGGCAGGGATGTCCACTATCAGCTCTGCTATTCAACATAGTATTAGAAGTCCTAGCCACAGCAATCAGACAACAAAAAGAAATCAAAGGCATCCAAATCGGCAAAGAGGAAGTCAAACTCTCACTCTTTGCAGATGATATGATGCTTTATGTGGAAAACCCAAAAGATTCCACCTGAAAACTGCTAGAACTCATACAGGAATTCAGTAAAGTGGCAGGATATAAAATCAATGCACAGAAATCAGTGGCATTCCAATACACCAACAACAAGACAGAAGAGAGAGAAATTAAGGAGTCGATCCCATTTACAATTGCACCCCAAATCATAAGATACCTAGGACTAAATCTAACCAAAGAGGCAAAGGATCTGTACTCAGAAAACTATAAAATACTCATGCAAGAAATTGAGGAAGACACAAAGAAATGGAAAAACTTTCCATGCTCATGGATTGGAAGAACCAACATTGTGAAGATGTCAATGCTACCTAGAGCAATCTACACATTCAATGCAATCCCCATCAAAATACCATCCACTTTTTTCAAAGAAATGGAACAAATAATCCTAAAATTTGTATGGAACCAGAAGAGACCCCGAATAGCCAGAGGAATGTTGAAAAAGAAAAGCAAAGCTGGCAGCATCACAATTCCGGATTTCCAGCTCTATTACAAAGCTGTCATCATCAAGACACTATGGTACTGGCACAAAAACAGACACATCGATCAATGGAACGGAATAGAGAGCCCAGAAATGGACCCTCAACTCTATGGTCAACTTATCTTTGACAAAGCAGGAAAGAATGTCCAATGGAAAAAAGACAGTCTCTTCCACAAATGGTGTTGGGAAAATTGGACAGCCACATGCAGAAGAATGAAACTGGACCATTTCCTTACACCACACACAAAAATAGACTCCAAATGGTTGAAAGACCTAAATGTGAGACAGGAGTCCATCAAAATCCTAAAGGAGAACACAGGCAGCAACCTCTTTGACCTCAGCTGCAGCAACTTCTTCCTAGAAACATCGCCAAAGGCAAGGGAAGCAAGGGCAAAAATGAACTATTCGGATTTCATCAAGATAAGAAGCTTTTGCACAGCAAAAGAAACAGTCCACAAAACCAAAGAAAACCGACAGAATGAGAGAAAATATTTGCAAATGACATATCAGATAAAGGGCTAGTATCCAAAATCTATAAAGAACTTATCAAACTCAACACCCAAAGAACAAATAATCCAATCAAGAAATGGGCAGAAGACATGAACAGACATTTTTCTAAAGAAGACATCCAAATGGCCAACAGACACATGAAAAAGCGCTCCACATCGCTCGGCATCAGGGAAATCCACATCAAAACCTCCATGAGATACCACCTCACACCAGTCAGAATGGCTAAAATTAACAAGTCAGGAAACGACAGATGCTGGCGGGGATGCGGAGAAAGGGGAACCCTCCTACACTGTTGGTGGGAATGCAAGCTGGTGCAACCACTCTGGAAAACAGTATGGAGGTTCCTCAAAAAGTTGTAAATAGAGCTACCCTACGATCCGGCAATTACACTCCTGGGTATCTACCCCAAAGATACAAATGTAAGGATCCGAAGGGGTACGTGCACCCCAATGTTTATAGCAGCAATGTCCACAATAGCCAAACTATGGAAAGAGCCAAGATGTCCATTGACAGATGAATGGATAAAGAAGAGTAGTATATATACACAATGGAATATTATGCAGCCATCAAAAGGAATGAGATCTTGCCACTTACAATGACGTGGATGGAACTGGAGGGTGTTATGCTGAGTGAAATAAGTCAATCAGAGAAAGACATGTATCATGTGACCTCACTGATATGAGGAATTCTTAATTTCAGAAAACAAACTGAGTGTTGCTGGAGTGGTGGGGGGTGTGAGGGATGGGGTGGCTGGGTGATAGACATTGGGGAGGGTATGTGCTATGGTGAGCCCTGTGAATTGTGCAAGACTGTTGGATCACAGATCTGTACCTCTGAAACAAATAATGCAATATATGTTAAAAAAAAAAAAAGAAGATAGCAGGAGGGGAATAATGAAGGGGAGTAAATCTGAGGGGGAGAAAACCATGAGAGACTATGGACTCTGAAAAACAAACTGAGGGTTCTTGAGGGGAGGGGGTTGGGGGGATGTGTTAGCCTGGTAATGGGTATTAAAGAGGGCACATTCTGCATGGAGCACTGGGTGTTATGCACAAACAATGAATCATGGAAAACTACATCAAAAACTAATGATATAATGTATGGTGATTAACATAACAAAAAAAATTGTTTTAAAAAAAAGTAGCATAACTCTCCATCGTTCAGGAAAAATAATGAAAGTCCAACATATCATATCACTTACCTAGGAGACCAGTACAGGATAAAACTTGGAGTAGTGTGAACCTAATATGTGTTTATTTAAAATTTAGATGTAATGTTCTACTAATACCCTATGCAGTTGCTTTAAAAGTCATGGATTAGCGAAATGTAAGTTTTAACATTTTTTCTCTCAGTTACCTGAATGTACCACCACAATTTGGAGACTACTAGATTACATAAAAAATAATTATAATTGTTGTGCAGTAATGGTAGCTAAACTTGGGGTGAGCATAGCATAACATACAGAGTTGTGGAATCACTGTACTGTACACCTGAAACTTATGTAACATTATGTGTCAACCATACTTAAATAAACAACCAACCAAGCAACAAACAAAATTGTTCTGCAGAATGAACAGGAATTTTGTAATTATCTATTGTGCCAAATGAATAGGATATGTATGTCTTTCACCATTTTAAAGGTTCATAAGAAAAAATAAAATCACATAATCATCTCAATTGATTACAAATAATGTATTTATTAAAATTAGTCTCTGTGCATCTATACCAGTAGCAAGTTTTATGTCTAATGGAAAATACAACAGATAATCCTATATAAGTTAAAACCAAATGGATTTATATACAGTTACTCTTTTTTTTTTTTTTAAGTAAGTGCTACACCCAATGTGGGGCTTGAACTCACAACCCTGAGATCAGTAATATGCTCTACAGACTGAGCCCAGCCACTTGCCTCTCCACTCACTACTATTTTGAATGTTGCTTCAGAGGACCTATCCCATAATAGGCCTGTAAATATGGAAAGGATATGGTGAAAATAGTGTAATTAACAAGTAACATAATACAAGAAAAATTCAGGAAAATCTTCAGAAACAATAAGAATTCAGTAAAAGAATTAATTCCAAAATAGTATACAAAATTATTACATAAATATATTAGGAAAAGAGAATCATCCACAACAGCAAATATGATAAAAAACAGACACAGAAACCATGAAACAGGAATAAACCTATCAGGAATAAACTTAAAAAGAAAGAGGTGGTAATTATGTAAAGAAAATTTTAAAAACTCAACTAAAGAGTTAAAAACTGTCTCAAAGTACAGAGTCACAGGCAATATTCTTGGATGGTAACCCTCTGTGTCATACAGATATAAATTTTCTAAAAACCAGCTGATCAATGTAATGAATACTAATTAATACCCCAATTAAACTGGAAGAAAAGGCATCCAATTATTTAAAGTTAATTAAAATAATAAATGTGTGACTATAACCAGAAAAATATTTTAAGATAAAAATAAGAAAGATTTGCTCCACCAGACATTAGAAACCTATTATAAAATATAATCAAATTGTTCTTGGGGAAAAAAAAATGGGGAAAAAAACCAAAATGATGGAATACACTAAAGATTCCAGAAACAGATTTACATATATTATGAGAATTTAATATATAATAAAATTGACATTTTTCTTACAGGGCCAGGGGACGAGGGGAGAAAGACGGATTAAAGAATAAATGGCATTGAGGGATGCCTCGGTGGCTCAGTCAGTTAAGCATCTGCCTTTGGTTCAGGTCGTGATCCCAGGGTCATTGGGTTCTCTGCTTAGTGGGGAGTCTGCTTCTCCCTCTCCCCCTGGCTTGTGCTCTCTCACTCACTCTCTCTCTCTCAAATAAATAAACAAAATCTTTTAAAAATATATAAAGAATAAATGTCATTGGAACAATTTGATTTTGATTTAAAAATATTGTATCCTTTCCTCATACCAAAACCCTCAAATGAATTAATGCCAAAAATCTGAAATGAATTAATGATTTAACAGGAAGAAAATAATCACAAAATTAAAAGAATATGTATTTATTTTATTTTTATTATGTTATGTTAGTCACCATACAGTACGTCATTAGTTTTTGATGTAGTATTCCATGATTCATTGTTTGCATATAACACCCAGTGCTCCATGCAATACATGCCCTCCTTAATACCTATCACTGGGCTAACCCAACCCCCCACACCCTCCCCTCTAGAACCCTCAGTTTGTTTCCCAGAATCCATAGTCTCTCGTGGTTCATCTCCCCCTCTGATTCCCCTCCCCCTTCATGTTTCCCTTCCTTCTCCTAATGTCCTCCATGCTATTCCTTATGTTCCACAAATAAGTGAAACCCTATGATAATTGACTTTCTCTGCTTGACTTATTTCACTTAGCATAATCCCCTCCAGTTCTATCCGTGTTCACGCAAAAGTTGCGTATTCATCCTTTCTGATGGCTGAGTAATATTCCATTGTATATATGGATCACATCTTCTTTGTCCATTTGTCTATTGAAGGGCATCTAGGCTCTTTCCACAGTTTGGCTCTTGTGGACATTGCTGCTATGAACACTGGGGTGCATGTGGCCCTTCTTTTCACTACATCTGTATCTTTGGGGTAATGCCCAGTAGTGCAATTGCTGGGTCATAGGGTAACTCTACTTTTAACTTTTTGAGGAAACTCCACACTGTTTTCCAAAGTGGCTGTACGAATTTGCATTCCCACCAACAGTGTAAGAGGGTTCCTCTTTCTCCATAACCTCTCCAACATTTGTTGTTTCTTGCCTTGTCAATTTTTGCCATTCTAACTGTATAAGGTGGTATCTCAATGTGGTTTGGATTTGAATTTCCCTGATGGCTAATGATGATGAACATTTTTTCATGTGTCTGTTAGCCATTTGTTAGTCTTCTTTGGAGAAGTGTCTGTTCATGTCTTCTGCCCATTTTTTGACTTATTTGTTTTTTGGGCGTTGAATTTGAGAAGTTCTTTATAGATCTTGGATATCAGCCCTTTATCTGTAGTGTCATTTGCAAATATCTTCTGCCATTCCGTGGGTTGCCTCTTTGTTTTGTTGACTGTTTCCTTTGCCGTGCAGAAGCTTTTTATCTTGATGAAGTCCCAAAAGTTCATTTTTGCTTTTGTTTCCCTTACCTTTGGAGACATGTCTTAAAAGAAGTTGCTGTGGCCAGTGTCAAAGAGGTCACTGCTATGTTCTCCCCTAGGATTTTGATGGATTCCTGTCTCACACTGAGGTATACGAAGTCCCCACAGTGAATATCATTCTCAGTGGGGAAAAGCTGAGAGCCTTTCCCTTAAGATCAGGAACACGACAAGAATGCCCACTCTCACCACTATTGCTCAACATAGTGCTAGAAGTCCTAGCAACAGCAATCAGACAAAAAGAAATAAAAAGGTATTCAAATTGGCAAAGAAGTCAAACTCTCTTCGCAGATGACATGATACTTTATGTGGAAAACCCAAAAGATTCCACCCCTAGGTTACTAGAACTCATACAGCAATTTAGTAATGTGGCAGGATACAAAATCAATGCACAGAAATCAGTTGCTTTCCTATACACAAACAATGAAACTGTAGAAAGAGAAATTAGGGAGTTGAGTTCATTTACAATAGCACCAAAACCCATAAGATACCTTGGAATAAACCTAACCAAAGAGATGAAGGATCTATACTCTAGAAACTACAGAACACTTATGAAAGAAATTGAAGAAGACACAAAAAGATGGAAAAACATTCCATGCTCGTGGATCGGAAGAATAAACATTGTTAAAATGTGTATACTGCCCAGAGCAATCTATACTTTCAACACCATCCCAATCAAAATACCAATGACATTTTTCAAAGTGCTGGAACAAACAATCCTAAAATTTGTATGGAACCTGAAAAGACCCCGAATCACCAAGAAAATGTTGAAAAAGAAAAACAAGGCTGGGGGCATCACATTGCCTGATTTCAACCTATATTACAAAGCTGTGATGTCCAAGACAGCATGGTATGGGCACAAAAACAAGACACATAGATCAATGGAACAGAATAGAGAGCCCAGATATGGACCCTCAACTCTATGGTCAACTAGTCTTCGACAAAGCAGGAAAAAATATCCAATGGAAAAAAGACAGTCTCTTTAAAAAAAAAAAAATTTAAAAAAAAAGGAAAAAGTCTCTTCAATAAATGGTGCTGGGAAAATTGGACAGCTATATACAGAAGAATGAAACTCGACCATTCCCTTACACCATACACAAAGATAAACTCTAAATGGATGAAAGAACTCAATGTGAGACAGAAATCCGTCAAAATCCTAGAGGAGAACATAAAAAGAATATTTAGAAAGTTATTTTTATAATTTAAGGTAGGAACAACTAAGGTAAAGACTAATAGTTTGAATTACATAAAAATTTTAAATGAACAATAAACCAATAGAAAATGTAGTAATGAGCAGGGTCATGCATAAAAGAATATATAAGTGTCCAAAAAACATACGACAAGTTGTTTAGGCAGATATTTTTCAGGTATGAAATTGGTTAGGAATTAAACATTAACATTTTTAGTATCAATATGAGTGTGAATTGTGCACTGATACCTTTCTAGACATCAATTTAGTAGTATAATTTGAGGTTATTAACTTAGATAGTTATCCTAAGAAACTAATTAGATAAGTGCATGAGGGTATATGTACAAGGGTGCTTATTGCGGTTTTGTTTATATTTCTTAAAATGGTAAGAACTTAATGTCCAATAATAGGGGGTTTACGACCATTTAAAAAGCTTGACATTAAAAAGTTTACACACCACAGTATTAAGAGAAAAAGATCAGGTTATGCAAACAGCTCAAGGCAGATAACCTCCAAGTCTATTTTCTAAGGATGCGTAACTAGAAACATTAGTAGCAGTTATCTCTGGGTAGGAGATCTTTATTTTCTTCACCATTTTCTGAAAAGTTTGCTATGAGTACGATTTTTTCTTATGATTAGAAAAGATGACATGGCTATTTTCATTAAAAGAGTCTTATTTAACTAAGTAAGTAATGAATGAACTAATTCTTTTATGTATTGATTTACCTTCATGCACGATTTATTTTGTCGGGGCCATGGAAGTTTTCCAATTTCCAGTGACTTTATCATTCTACTTGTAACTCTCTAAAAAAAATGACTTTATTCATTTCTAGGTAACTTTATTTCAAACCATACACATCACTTGGAAGCCATTAAAATATTTAAATAAATTATTAGAATTGGAAAACAACACATACATTTTCCATAATTGCTTCATTTTTAATTTCCCCACTCTGTCTTTAATGAATATGGTGCCTTGTTTCTTTCTGTGATGCAGCACACCAGCAATCACCTATGAACCAGTGATCTGTAAAATTTCCTCCCCACACAGGGCTAAGTACAATACATCAGCTTTTGCCTCTCACTGTATTGTAATTAACCTGCTGAAGTTTCACAGGACATTAATCTATCCTTTCATTTTTATAGTTCATTAAGCACATTATTATGTGTGTTCTCATATTTTACATTCACAGTACTCCTCAAAACAATTTTATTAGTTACTTCTCACATATTGTTATTAAATTATGAAATATAATCCAACCAAACAAAAACGCTCAAAAATAAAGTTGTCTGTAGTTCTAGCTCCAGAGAGAATCTGGTAGAACAGGTAGAGCCATGGGAGGTCCAGTTCCGGATCAGAGCTGTTTCCACCAGTTCTAAGTCAGCGTAAGAAAGCCTGAAATGGTCAGAAAACTAACTGATTTTACCTTTGAGTCTTACCACACTACATCTGAATTTACAAAACTGTATTTAGTTGATAGTGCATGCAACTATGAATTCTAAACTTCACCAAGTGAGCTAGATTTCTTGTGAGCACCTAAAGGAGGTTCATTCACTGATCGATAGTGTTTCCATTTTACCTGCCAACATGGTACATTTCTCTGCATTTTCATGTATTTTTATTTAACATTCCTACAGAACATGGATTGGGTATGTGTCATTCCCTTTAATGACATATCAAGTAGAAAACACAGGTGGTGATGCTGTCACTTAAAGAAAAATAGGCAAACAAATGCGGAAATCTTCCTAGACTCTTCTTCTTCCCAGTACATCTCCAAATTCTGCACATTGTTCTTTTAAAAGATGTAAGATCTTTCATTTTCTCATCCTTTCTGTTCACCACCTGGATTTTTTCAATAGCTTCCACACTGACCTTTCTTTCTTCAGGCCTTCCCACACACTCCCACCAGAATGGTCCTTCTAAATTCATCCCTGAAAACATCATTTGGACCTTTAAAACCCTCCATGGCTCTCCTCATCTGCCTGGCAAGAGTCAAGCTCCTTAGCCTGCATACTACACTCCCTTCTTCTACCCTCCAGACTCATCGTCCTCTATCCCGCTTCACACCTGTGTGGGTTTGCATGGCTTTTCACCCCACCCTAGGAGGCCCTTTTCTCCCATCCCCTGCAAATCGTCCTAGTAAAATGTTGTCAGTCATTTAAACTTTTCAAACTTCCAGGTATACAAGTATCACCTAGGGTACTTGTTCCAAGTGCCTCACACCATGAGACCCCAAGAACTGAGGTATTTCTGATACAAATAAATGGGCACTGCACCAGTGATTTTCAACCCAGACTGCACATTAGAATAACTCAGGGTCTGGAAGAAAGGTGGGGAAGAACTCACAAGATGTCTTCCTCTAATGTTCTGCAAGAAACCACTGAGAAGCACTGAGCTTTGAAAACACTGCTTTAAAAAGCATGTTCAGAAAACAATGCTTCTGTGAAGAATTCCTTGATCCTTCAGACAGAATAAATCACTCCCTTCCATGAGATTGAGTCACTGGAATAAAAGGCCTGAAAACAGGCATGCCTTATTTGCTTTTGCAAACTCAAACTCCTGGCCAAATTCATACATAAGTGCCCCCCCTCCCCCCCGCCACACACAACAGTCTCTCACTCTCACTGTTTCTCTGCCTCTCACTGCCCTGGCTCTCTCTCTCTTTTTTTCTCTTGCTCTCTCTTGCTCATGAAACTTTTGGGAAAACCCTCTGGAGCTAACAGAAATATATTCTTTGCCAGATAAACTAAACAGCCAGAAACCATCCCAACAAAAATCAACCAATCAGGAAACACCATTTTGTTCACTAAGCACCTAGTCTTGTAAATAAAGAAATACAACTGATTAAAAAATGGAATTGTCCTTAGAGAGTAGGAGCATTCTTTTCCTAGCTGAAAAACAACCTCCACACTATATATTGCATTCTACCACCTCTTTCGCCTTCTACTCTTTCCTTTAAAGTGAATGTGAGATTGTACGTATTTGATTCGGTAAAGGTCTCTGTCATTTCCCTGCCCTGAAAACATTTTTAAATATCAGAGTTTTCTTCCTTTTTTTCCCCTTCAGTGTTATTAGATGATAGTCTAAAATTTAGGCTTAAAAACTTACTCTCTTAACAACCCTTCAAGTCAAATGTCCCAGCCCATGAAGACATGCCCATTGTAGCCATATAGGGACCAACTTCCCAGCATTGCCTGAATAATGCTTTCTCTGCTCTCACTGCCACTCATCAGCCCATTTGGTGATGGTTCGTTGTGTTTATATAGGCTAGCTAGAATATACAAGAAAAACCTTGTAAAAGTTATTTAAAAGGAACATAAACAAATAGAGCAAAACCAAGAATCGGGGAGCAGTAAATGGAGAGATTGGGTAGAAGCAACAACAAAGAACAAAAGATACGAAGTGGTTATAGCCCTGGGGAACATGGAAAGGGGAGAGATTGGCATCAAAGTAAGCAGATTTAATATAGAGAAGATTTTCCTTGGGATAAAGATGAACTAAGCCCTAGAAAATATTTCGAGGGACATAAATTGTGAAAGGTCTATTAAAATAACTGTAAATGCATGTGACTGTTTCTCACATAGATCCATTCATGGGCGTGGAGAAAGAAAACATCAAAATAAGTGTTTTCTAATGCTACTAATTGTTTTCATTAAGCAATTATGTGCTTGCCTAAACCTTGAGCATGTGCTGTTATTTGCATGAAATGTTTACCACACATGCTTGGTCCAAAGGAAAGAAAGCTGTTAAAATTGAGTTAGATCCTTGGGGCACCTGGGTGGCTCAGTCGGTTAAATGTCCAACTCTTGATTTCGACTCAGGTCATGATCTCAAGTGTCGTGAGATTGAGCCTGAGTCAGGTTCTCCGTTCAGCACGGAGTCTGCTTGAGATTCTCTCTCTCTCTCTGCCCCTCTCCCAATAAATAAATAAATACATCTTTAAAAAAATTGAGTTAGGTCCTCAAATATTCCCTTATAATCCTTTCATACTCCAAAAAGCGCATATATAGATGATATTTTTCATTTGTGAAGTATAAAAATAAATTTTACTGTAGATCCAATGCTTTAGACTGTATTCTTATATTATTACTTACATTTGTTTACTTGTATATATTTAGATGTTATGTACATTATTTTTAAATATTTTTATATATTGTATTTATATTTTTCTTACATTCATCTTACTCTGAATTTCTTCCATATCCATATAGAAGGAGCTGCCTAGGTTTTGAGAAAACATCCAGCTAGCCATTACCTAATGAAATTAAGACTGTGTTTGTGGGGAGGTCATTCTGATTTAAACATGCCGACATGTGCTCTCTCTAGACAACTGTTTAAAAGTAAATAGGAAATGTCAACAGTCCAAAAACCATGTGAACTGCAAACTTTGAATTTCTATTGGCTTGATCTAGACCTCACGGCCTAATCATTCATTTGCAATGCAGAAACAATTTTTGTTAAAATGTTCCTGAAATAAGGAGCACCTGGGTGGCTCATTGGTTAAGTGTCCAACTCTTGGTTTTAGCTCAGGTCATGATCTCAGGGTCTGAGATCAAGCCCCATATCAGGCTCACACTCAGTATGGAGTCTGCTTGAGATTCTCTCCTTCTCCTTCAGCCCCTCCTCCCCCTCAAATAAATAAATAAATAAATAAATAAAATCTTTAAAACATGGTCCTGAAATGATAAATCAGGCTTTCTGTATTGACATGGAATTTGATGCCATATCAAGGAAGTTTAAATATTTGCTAAGTTAGATAATAAAGCACAGTGCAGCCAACAAGTCCTGAATTTTTTGTTGCATATTTCAAGGCTGGACAGCCAGTTAACTTCCTGGTGTTTCTTTCTTTCTTTCTTTTCTTTCTTTCTTTTTCTTTCTTCTTTCTTTCTTTCTTTCTTTCTTTCTTTCTTTCTTTCTTTCTTTCTTTCTTTCTTTCTTTCTTTCTTTCTTTCTTCTTTCTTTCTTTCTTTTCTTTCTTTCTTTCTTTCTTTTTCTTTCTTTCTTTCTTTCTTTCTTTCTTTCTTTCTTCTTTCTTTCTTTCTTCTTTCTTTCTTTCTTCTTTCTTTCTTTCTTTCTTTTCTTTCTTTTCTTCTTTCTTTCTTTTCTTTCTTTCTTTCTTTTCTTTCTTCTTCTTCTTCTTTCTTTCTTTCTTTCTTTCTTTCTTTCTTTAGATTTTAAGAGAGAGAGAGAGAGAGAAAACAAGTTGGGGGAGGGGCAGAGAGAGAAGTAGACTCCCCGCCAAGCAGGGAGCCCGATGTGGGACTCGATCCCAGGACGCTGAGATCATGACCTGAGCCGAAGGCAGATGCTGAACTGATTGAGCCACCCAGGTGCCCTTCCTAGTGTTTCTAATCCTGACTCTTAGATTCCAAATTGGAACTGCAATAATGGTAAACCAGTATGAAGGTCACACCACAATACTGAGGGGTTTGATTACTAAACAGTGCATAGAGTAAGAATCTGCCACCCATTGTCTCCAAGCTTCTGAACTTCATTCTCACATATTTTAGCTCCCTACATGGTAAGCTTTTCCAAGGTAGAATTTTTTAAATCTACATTTTCCTCCTCTGTGCTAAGTGGATGTACTTGTATGAGGTTTAATATGGAAGCAAGAAATGTGAGGAGAGGGCCGGTGTGGAGTGGCAGAGATGGAGTATCTGAGATTGAGTGGCTATGGCAGTTTTCTGTCACAGAACCAATTGTGGTTCTGGGCTCTGCAAAGGAAAAGCCTGACTTCAGTAAAAGCACTGTGGTTCTAATGTGGGCAGTGGCAGTTCTGCAGTGTGATAATTGGAATTACTACTGTAAGCTGAACCTAGAATCTATTCCCTCAGTCCTTCCAAAAGTTCTGTTACATTTCTAGTGTTTCTTAATAATCCCCTACCTCTTAAACTAACTAGAATAGATTCTGTTATCTCCAACCAAGTGTATATGCTGGAATAGAGAATCATAATTTAAACTAGTACATCTAATAGCTATTATTTCCTTTTACAGAAAAAAAACCAAAAACATGTATTGGAGACTCCTCCTTTCATGAAGTTAACGTTTCTGCATGGACAGACAATTCGGCTTGACTGCTACTGTGTAGCCAGGGTGCATTACATGTTAGAAGAAACTGTTAAAATAACTGGCAAGTCATTCTCCTCATGCAGCATATACATCTATGAAATAAATTTAAGTAATGAAATGTTTTAAAGTAAGGTGATTTGTTGCAAATTAGAAAACTGGAAGAAAATGTTGGTACTGCCCCTTGAAAGAGAGCAGTTATCACCAAGATTTTCCTATCCTTTGTGAAACATTCCCTGTAATGTTTTTCCCTTACTAAACCTCTAAACACAACTTCTAATGGTTCAAAGGATGATTCATAGAGAATATGAAGAAAGAGCTGTCAAGTGATCAGAAAAAATGAAATAGACCAGGTATGAATTTCTGTTTTAAAAAATCTGAACGCACTTGGAAGGATCACAAAGATAGCAATTTTGGCTTTCAACATCAGATGAAAAATTTGGTGGGCATATGCATTACTTTGAAAAAAAATCTCATTCATAGAATCCTAAAACTTATAGAAATAAGAAATTTACATGATTCAGTTCAACAACCTAATTTATAGGTAACTGATTAACCTCCATTCTGGGGAGGGGGTTAAAAAATATATATATTTATGCATTTTCTCATGCCTATGTGTCTTTGCCACTCATCTAAAACATGTGGGCAAATGTCACTCTCAACTAAGCCTTCATGCTTCCTACTTTTCTATATCCAGTAAGCACACCCCCACATGCATATGTGTGTATATATATATATATATAACTTTGAAAAATGTATCTTATATTTTTCTTTCTATGACATCACATTGCATAATTAGTGGTTTCTAGAACCATTACAGTTTGCTTCTGGAAAAATACACCAAAATCTGTATATTTATACACACACACAAATATAATTGTGGTGGGTGTAATGGCATGAAATAAGACTTAAGGGTCTTTTACTTGGAATTAACCTGTATCCGGTGATGATTTATGGGAAATACAGAGAATAGAATGCTATGCAGATGTTAATTGTACAGTACAAGTCAGTAGCAAAGTGAAGGTACATATATAGGAATCCAGTCTCTTAGCTCCAAAACAAAAACCTCCATTCCAGCCTCCTCCTCAATACAAAATTATCTTGGGGGAACAGGAAGAGAACTCACAGAAATGCAGCAAAAGTACATAAACAATTGAAATTCAGCACCAAGGAAGATATAAAAAGTCCTTAGTGAGTCAGACTTGAAGTTTATAGTCTTGTTTTCTCTTTAGTCTGCATTTCAATGGCTTTTCTATTTTTGTTAAATATAAGTGAAGGGAAAGAGGTTTTATTAGAGGTTTCTTGACTAGCTGCTCACCCTGATATGCCTTACATGTGCGCTGAGACCTTCAGCTGTCAGGCACAATGGAAAGGGAAGTGTTCTTTGATTTGCATCACTATGCTCCACAAACCTCACAAATACATACTTTGAACTAGATATAGTTGCTTTCTCTATCAACTAAATGCTGATATTTTCCCGGTTATCATATAGAATTTCAGAGTCTGTACATATATTGTCTTTGTAGAACAAGATGGTCAATGAAGCAGTCACTGTGAAACCTCATGAGAACAATTAAATCTCAGCAATTAAGTTGATGAATAAATTTGGCGTTAGAAAAATGTTAATGACATACTTTCTGTAGCCCTTTCTGGAAGGGCAAACTTTCTTCCCCCCCCCAATTTGTTTAATCAAAATGACTAGGCACAAATGATTAAAAATATCTTACAAGTACCTAGAACTGGGACCTGGAAAGAT
Source organism: Zalophus californianus (assembly GCF_009762305.2). Lineage (NCBI taxonomy): Eukaryota > Metazoa > Chordata > Mammalia > Carnivora > Otariidae > Zalophus > Zalophus californianus. The sequence goes on along the minus strand of NC_045595.1, from coordinate 102,919,685 downwards.
ACAGTTAGAAAGAGCTGGAAAACATATCTCAGAAGGTCAAAGTTTTAAGCTCCTCTTTTATTTTTTTTGGGGGGGTCAATATTTTTAGACAATCAAAATGCATTTCCATAAAGATTTTTTTTTAAATTATGAGCCTGGAAAAAAACTAAACATGGAATCCATGGCTTTTTGCTAATCCGTTTAGGTTGGGTTTTTACAGTATTTTATATGGGGAAGAGAAACAACTTATTATTTGTGCTCAGTGACCTTGAGCTCTAAAAAATGAGGATTGAAAATGACTAGGAGAGGCAGGAAGCAAAACCCATAATTGAGTCTAAATATAAATGTGGACTTTTGTGTTTGAGTGAACTTTAAAACTGTTTTTGATATGATAAATCCATTACCTACATAAGTTAATCCAAAATAATTGTTTTCCTAGTATTGCATAAGGAACAACAAATATATCATCAGCAAATATATCATCATTCATTTGTTCATTTAACAAAAATTTGAGTACATACAATGTGCCAGAGGTTTTGCTAGATCCTGGAGCTGGAGAACAAATACTCTACTTTCAAGAAACACAGTTTATAGGAGGAGTCAGATGCATTGTTTTTTAAACTTTTTATTTATTTATTCATGAGAGACAGAGAGAGAGAGAGAGAGAGAGAGAGGCAGAGGGAGAAACAGGCTCCCAAGGAGCAGGGAGCCTGATGAGGGACTCGATCCCTGGGATCATGACCCGAGCCAAAGACAGACGCTTAACCATCCGAGCCACCCAGGCGCCCCAGATGCATATTTTAAAGTGTTTATATGAGGGGCACCTGGCTGGCTCAGTCGGTAGAACATGTGACACTTGATCTCAGGATTATGAGTTTAGCCCCATGTTGGGTGTAGAGATTACTTAAAAATAAAATCTTAAAAATATATTTATGTGAGTACTATGATACAAATGTGCACAGAATATTCTGAGAACATGAAGAAATACCTCTTCTCAGGGTCCTAGGCCAGGAAGGGTTTCTGGAGGATTTAACTCCTCAACGGTTACTTCAAAATGTATTTAGGCTAGCCTGGACAGAAGAAAGCAAGGGGCACTCAGGGCTGAAGGAACAAAAGCATGAATGTAAGAAATACTCTAGGTGATTTGTTGGTTGGTCTAAATATCGGCGATCAAGTTCTATCATTAAAAATATTTGATAATATTATAAGTTTGAATTTATGAGAAACACAAGAGCAAACCTTAAAAAGTTATTGTGATAATAGTTATTTGTCAGTTCAAAACCGGTATATGGATGCGGTTTTTTCCTTAGGAACAAGATATAGTCTTTAGAGTATTCGCTTCTATCAAGAAGTTCTGGGAAACTTTCCGGACCCTCCCCCAAGCAAATTCTTCTTCGTAATGTTCTTTCTACCTTTGGTCTACATTTTGCCCTGAAATAGTTGAAGCCTGTAGACTTTCCACAAAAGCAGGTGTTCCCAGCCTCAGCACTATCGACATTTTAAGACTAGATAATTCTTTGTTGGTGTGGCGAGCTGTCCTGTGCATTATAGGATATTCAGAAGCTTCCCTGGCCTTTACTCACTAGCCAATGGAAGTCTCCCCCTCCTCCAACAGTTGTGAAAAAATCCTCTGGGGACAAAATCACTGTTGGCGGAAAACCACTACACTAACATAAATTATTGCAACTTAGTTCTACTGCAACAGTTTGAATGGGGCTCAAATGTTTTACGTTTAGTAATAATATAATAATGAAAAATTGTTGGTGACTTGTGTAGGTGGTATCCAGCCACCAAATGCCAAATAACTCACAATAAAAGCCAAAAATATACTGGCTAAACACATATTCGGAAAAAGTCCTATACTGCTGCCAGCATCATGACATTGTCATTCCTTCCCTGAGCACACAAGATAGGCCCAGCTCCTCTGTGACCTGGAAGAAAACTGGGATGAATAAATCTTTCCTGAAGCGATGCCCATGGTTCTCAACCTCAGGTGCCCCGTGGAACCTTCTGAGGAGATTTAAATAATACTGAAACTTTAATTACTTTGCAATGTTCTGATTTAATTTAAACAATACTGGTACCCAGTTACACCCAGAGGTTTGGATTTAATTGGATTTAATTGGTGTGAGGTGAGGCCTAGGTATTAGAAGTTTTAAAAGTTCCCATGAGATTTTAATGTGCTGCCAAGTTTGAGAAGCCCTGATCCCTTTACCTTACCTTAGGCTACGAATCATCCTTTTTTTTTTTTTTTTTTAATCTCCATTTTGTTTAGGGATGTTGGGGGGCAGTTAAATCTTAATTCAGTTATACGTATATAAAATTATATATAATTAGTTTTCATAAAGGTCATAAATTTAGTGTCTACTTTAAATCTAGGAATTTAGCTTTTGGAACTGGGAATTTAGTCTTTAACCCACTGTTTCCCAAACTTGTCTGCACATTATAATCACCTGATTTTTGTTTTCTAAAGCTCAGGCCACACCCCAATTAACTCACCATCTCTGGACTGTTCTACTATGTCAGTTGTCTGTGAAGTTCGCCAAGTGGTTCCAAGGAGCAGACGTGTTTGGAAACCACTGCTTTAACCAGATCTGGAAAGGGATCTAATTGTTCGAGCCCAGTAGGTATAGATCATTGGTTCTCATCTTTAGCTGCACATTAGAATCACCTGGGGAGCTTTTAAAACTCCTAAAACCCAAGCTGTACCCCAAGTCTATTAAGTCAGAATTGCTTGGGGTAGCAGCCAGTCACCAGTAGTTTTTAAAGTTCCATAGATGATTCCAATATGCAGTCAGGCTGTGGGTCTCAGACTTAGGCACACACCAGAATCACCCGCAGGGTTCAATAAAACAGACTACTGGACTCCATGCCCAGAACTTCTAACTCAGTAGTTCTATGTTGAGGCTCAAGAATTTGCATTTCTAATAAGTTCTCAGTTGCTACTAATGTTGTTGGTCCAGGGACCACATTTTGAAATCTAAGTCACTGGTTTAGAAAATCAGCTTAATACATGAAAGATGAAAAGTGACACATGGAAAATTAAGTTTAACTTCCAGGAATTTCTTCAGTGTTGCCTATTTTACCGATTGTCAAATTCTTCTGGTAAATGTGCTATTATTTAAAATCTCCATGATGAGGGGTGCTTGGCTGGCTCAGTCTGAAAAAGCATGTGATGCTTGAGCTTGGGGTCCTGAGTTAGAGCCCCATGTTGGGTGTAGAGAGTACCTAAAAATAAATAAATAAAATCTCCATACTAATTACAACTATTTTAATATTTTCTTCTTTTTTCCTATATTAATTTTCTTCTATTTGAATTAGTTTCCCCTTTTTATACTTCGATGCTTCTTTTTTTTCCTCTTACTCACATTTATAGATGAGATGTGGATCCACAAGTATAGAATCTAAATTCATTTCATTAACCCAAATGAGGATATCTACGTGCTGGCAGTAAATACAATATCTGATGAAGGAACCATGATTGCAAAAGTTATGGGTCTTCTTCTCTCTCCACAGAGGGAGAAATTAATACCTGTAGCAGAGGAGACTCTGCTTTAAGATATGCAGATTGTCCACACAATGCTAAAGTACTTATCCCTCACAGAAGCTCTATGCTATATAGAATCCTTGCCCCATTTCTCTGGCCCCAGGACTCACCTGGGAATCTCAGGTGTCTGCCCTTCTACTTTAGAGAGTAATATGTACAGCTTTAGCCAGATGGTGAACATTTGAGTCAACTATTCAGAAAGCTCTGAAGGAAGGTGCTAAGTGTGCCATTCCATAGCCCAATCATTTCCTTGTTTCTATAACAGTCTATGTAATGCTATATTCTCTCTCCATACCTTCCCCAAATCCCCACAAAAAAGAAAAGAAAGGAAGAAAGAAAGACAAAGGAAGAAAGAAAAGATTTACTCAGAAAAAATTAAGGAATCAGAAGAGATCAAATAAATTGTACAGAAGTAAACTTCACAAGTAAAAAACAACAAAACAACCAGAGAGAAAATCAATAAGCCGAGCCCTGAACAGTATTTTAGACGTATTGGATCTAAGAGACATATACAGAATACTCGACCCACCAAAAGCAGAATATACACTCTTCTCAAGCATACATGGACTATTCTCCAGGGCAGACTGCTTGTTATGCCACAAAGGAAATCTTAATAAATTTAACAAAATTGAAATCATATGAAGTATCTTTTCTGATCAGAATGGAACATGACTAAAAATCAATAGAATGAAAACTGGAAAATCTACAAATATGTGAAAATTAAACAAGATTTTTTTTAAGATTTTATTTTGAAGTAATCTCTACACACAATGTAAAGCTCAAACTCACAACCTTGAAAGCAAGAGTCATGTGCTCTTCTGACTGAGCCAGTCAGGTATCCCTAAACAAGACATCTTTAAACAACTAATGAGTCAAAAAAGAAATCACTAGAGAAATTAGAAAATATTTTGAAACAAATGAAAATAAAAATATGACATTTTAAACTATGGGCTGCAGTGAAAACAGTGCTAGGCTGGAAATATATAGCTGTTATTACTTACAATAAAAAAGATTTGAAATCAACAGCTTAACTTTTTACCTTAAGGAACTAGAAAAAAAGAGAACTAAACCCAAAACTAGCTGGCAGAAGGAAATTATAAAGATCAGAACAGAAATAAAGAATAGAAAAACAGTAAAGAAAAATCAATAAAACCAAAATTGTATTTTTGAAAAGATAAACCAAATAAATAAAACTTTGTCAAATTAACTATGTAAAAAAGAAAGGAGATTCAACTAAATCAGCAATGAAAGAGGAGACATTATAATCAATCTTACAGAAATAGAATTATAAGAGAATACTATAAACAATTATATGTCAACAAATTTGATTACCTAGAAAAAATGGATAAATTTCTAGAAACACACAACCTACCCAAACTAAATCATGAAGAAATAGGAAGTCTGAGTATACCTCTCACTAGTAAAGCAATTGAATCAGTAATCAAAAACCTCCCAACAACAACAAAAGAAGCCCAGGACCAGATGGCTTTACTGGTGAATTCTACCAAATATTTAAAGAAAAATTCACACCAGTCTTTCTCAAACTCTTCCAAAAATTGAAGAGAACAATTCCAAACTCATTCTGTGAGGCCAACATTACCCTGATACCAAAACCAGATTAAGACAACACATGATAAGAAAACTATTGACCATTGTTGTATCCCTGATGGATAATAATGCAAAAATTCTCAACAAAATACCAGCAGATAGAATTCAACAGCACATTTATAGACAATAACCAAGGATTCCAGGATTTATTCCTAGAGTGAAAGGATAGTTCAACATATAAAAATCAATCAATTTAATACAATCACATTAATAGAATGAAGATCCAAAACCATAATTATCTCAATTAAGCCATAAAAATATCTGACAAAACTCAATATCTTTCATGATAAAAACACTGAACAAATGAAGAATAGAAAAAAACTAATGAAACATAACAAAGGTCATATGTGAAAAGCCCACAGCTAACACCATATTCAATGGTGAAAGACTAAAAGTTTTTCCTCTAACATCAGGAATAAGAGGAGGGTGTCTGCTTTTGCCACTTCTTTCAATATAGTTCTGGAAGTCCTATCCAGGGAAATTAGGCAAGAAAAAAAAAAGCATCTAAATAAAAAGGAAAAAATATTATCTCTGTTAAAGACAAAATGAGCTGCTTATGTAGGAAATTCTATAAAGATCCCACAGAAATACCGTAAGAACTAATAAATGAATTTAGCAAAGTTGCAGGTTACGAAATCAATACACAAAAATCAGTTGTGTTTCTATACATTAACAATGAATTATTCAAAAAGGAAATTTAAAAAATTAATTTTATTTACAATAACATCAGGAAGAATGAATATCTAGGAATAAACTTAATCATGGAGATGAAAGACTTGTACACTGAAAACTGAAGGAATTTAAGAAATGTTGCTGAAGGAAAGTAAAGAAAACACAAAGAAATGGAAAAACATCCCATGTTTATGGATTGGAAGACTTAATATTGCTATGATGTCAATACTACTCAAACTGATCTAAGACTGAATGCAATCCCTATCAAAATCTCAATGGGGTTTTGGAAGAAATAGAAAAATCCATCGTAAAATTCATGTGGATTCTCAAAGGACACTGAATAGCCAGAACAATCTTGAAAAGGAGGAACAAAGTTGTAGATCTTACACTTCTTGATTGCAAGACTTAATACAAAGCTGTAGTAATCAAACCAGTGTGATACTGGCATAATGACAGACATAGAGACCAGTGGAATAGAGTAGAGAGTCCAGAAATAAACCTTCACATATACAGTTAAATGATTGTCAACAAGGGTGCCAAGACCATCCAATGAGAGAAAGAATAGTCTTTTCAACAAATGACATTAGAAAGACTGTATATCCTCATGCAGAAGAATGAAGTTGGATGATGACCTTACACTGTATTCAAAATTAGCTCAAAATGGATCCAAGACCTAAACGTAAGACCTAAAACTATAAAACTCCAGAAGCACACAGAGAAAAGCCTTCATTACACTGGATTTGGCAAGGATTTTTTGAATAGGACACCAAAGCACAGGTGGGAACAACAACAAAAATAGACTAATGGAACCACATCAAACATAAAAACTTCTGCCATCACCTCTTCGACCTCAGCTGCAGCAACTTCTTCCTAGAAACATCACCAAAGGCAAGGGAAGCAAGGGCAAAAATGAACTATTGGGACTTCATCAAGATAAAAAGCTTTTGCACAGCAAAGGAAACAGTCAACAAAAGCAAGAGACAACCAACAGAATGGGAGAAGATATTTGCACATGACATATCAAATAAAGGGCTAGTATCCAAAATCGATAAAGAACTTATCAAACTCAACACCCAGAGAACAAATAATCTGATCAAGAAATGGGCAGAAGACATGAACAGACATTTCTGCAAAGAAGACATCCAAATGGCCAACAAACACATGAAAAAGTGTTCAATATCACTCAGCATCAGGGAAATATAAATCAAAACCTCAATGAGATACCACCTCACACCAGTCAGAATGGCTAAAATTAACAAATCAGGAAATGACAGATGTTGGCAGGGATGCGGAGAAAGGGGAACCCTCCTACACTGTTGGTGGGAATGCAAGCTGGTGCAGCCAATCTGGAAAACAGTATAGGGGTTCCTCAAAAAGTTGAAAACAGAGCTACTTTACCACGCAACAATTGCACTGCTGGGTATTTACCCCAAAGATACAAATGTAGTGATCCGAAGGGGCACCTGCACCCCAATGTTTATAGCAGCAATGTCCACAATAGCCAAACTATGGAAAGAGCCTAGATGTCTATCAACAGATGAATGGATAAAGAAGATGTGGTATATATATATATATATATATATATATATATATATACATATATATATATATATACATACACACACAATGGAATATATTATGCAGCCATCAAAAAAATGAAATCTTGCCATTTGCAATGATGTGGATGGAACTAGAGGGTATTATGCTAAGCAAAATAAGTCAGTCAGAGAAGGACAATTATCATATGATCTCACTAATATGAGGCATTTGAGAAATAAGACAAAAGATCATAGGGGCAGGGAGGGAAAAATGAAACAAGATGAAACCAGGAAGGAAGACACACCATAAGAGACTCTTAATCTCAGCAAACAAATTGAGGGTTGCTGGAGTGGATGGGGATGGGAGGGATGGGGTGGCTGGGTGATGGACATTGGGGAGGATATGTGCTATGGTGAGCACTGTGAATTGTGTAAGACTGATGAATTACAGACCTATACCCCTGAAACAAATAATACATTATATGTTAATTAAAAAAAAATTCTGCACATCAAAGATTACAGTCAGTGTGAAGGCAACATACACAATGGGAGAAAATATTTGCAAGTCATATATCTAGTAAGGATTGATATCCAGAATATATAAGAACTCTTAAAACTCAACAACAACAAAAAGTAAATAACCCAATTAGAAAATGTACAAAGAACTTGAGTACACATCTCTCCAAAGAGGAGATACAAATGGCCAACAAGCATAGGAAAAGATACTCAAGATCGTTAATCATTAGGAAAATGCAAGTCAGAGCCAGAAAGAAATATTACCTCACACCTGTTAGAATGACTACTGTTAGAATAACAAAAACAAAACAGAAAATAACAAGTGTTGATGAGGATGGGGATAAAGAGGAACCCTTGGCACACTGTTGGTGGGAATGTAAAATGGTGGAGTCACTATAGATAACAGTGTGATGGTTTCTCAAAAAATTAAAAATAGAAGTATCATATGATTTAACATTTCCACTTCTGGGTATATATCCATAAGAAATGAAAACAGGGTCTTTGGGTCACCTAGATGGTGTAGTTGGTTAAGCATCTGACTTTTGGTTTCGGCTCAGGTCATGCTCTCGGGGTCATGATATCAAGCCTCATGTCAGCCTCCACACTTAGCTCAGAATCTGTTTAAGACTCTCTCTCCCTCTTACCCACCTCTCTCAAATAAATAAGTAAATTAAAAAAAAAAAAGCAGGATCTTGAAGAGATAGTTGCACACCTGTTTATAGCAGCACTGTTTACAATAGCCAAGAGGTGAAAACAATCCAAGTATCTAGCCACAGATGGATGGATAAACAAAATGTAGTATATACATACAAGAAAATATTATTCAGCTTTAAAAAAAAGAGAAAATTCTCCTATCAGAGGGCCTTTGGACTTGAAGTACGAAGACAGCTCTTCCTGGAGGGTCTTCAGCCTGACAGCCTTGGATTTGAACCACAGCATTGGTTTTCCCCTGGGGGCTTTAGCCTGCCATTTCTGTGGATTTTGGACCTGCCAGCTTCCATAACTGTGTGAACCAAGCAAATGAGATATTTTCCTCTGTATAGCATGCAAAGGTGCATGATGTGTAAGGTCAAGGACTAACACCTCCATTCCACTATCAGTGGCAAATTCCTTATGTGATCTTAAATCTCTTTAAGTCAACACAAGATATGTGAGAAAACTAAAGTGTGTTCAGAAAGAAACATCCTAAGAACTGAAAATATGTATTACAGGAATGTTAATCCCATGTGGAAGTTAAGTGTTTGCATAAAAATTAAGAGAATCCAGATTTCTTGATGTATAGATTAGAGTGGTAGGAAAAAGTAAGTTATTACAAGGAGGGGGTTTCCAACAGTTCTCTCTTCCCTTAGAACACAGAACTGAAGGACATGGACTTCAATTCAGGTAAAAGACCTTCCTGGGAGTAAGAGCAGCTAAATGCTGACAAAGAGAATGCTAGGCTACCTGTATTGGTTGTGTAACAAAGAAGTCTGTACCCAGACTTAGTAGCTTAAAGCAACACACATTCACCATTTATTATTTTACCATTTTTGGGGGTCTGGAGTCTGAGCATGGTTTAGCTGGGTCCTTTGCTCAGGGTCTTGGGAGATTTACCTCAAGGTGTTGGCTGGAGGTATAATCCCATGTTATCTGGGTCCTCTTCCAAACTCACTGGTTGTTGGCACAATTCAGTTTCTTGTAGCCGTGTGGATCAGGGCCCCCTTCTATGGCACATCGCCCTTTCCGCACTGGGGCTTCTTCAAGGTGAACAAGAGAGTCTACTGCTACTCCTTTTCTCTTACCTCTAGACTCTCTTTGAAATGGCTCACCTGATTAATTCAGGTCCACACTGGATAATCCCTTTCTTGATTAATTCAAACCCAATTAATTAAGGACTAATCGCATCTTAAAATTACCCTACTTTTGTCGTTTAGTGTAATAGAATCATGGGAGTAAGATTCCATGATATTCACAGTCCCACCCACACTAAAAGGGAGAGGATTGTACAGGTCATGTATGTGAAAGCATGGGACTCTTGGAGACCATCTTGGAATTCTGCCTACCACACAATCTGAATTTTTGCATATCTGACTCCAAACTGTATCATTTCTATGTCATTGCTGAGTCTCACCCTAACTATGGAGTAAACAAAAATCCCATTCATTCCTATCAAAAGTACTTAGAGAACATATTCTCAAGAGGAAACCTTGTGGATGGGCCAGCCCAGCATGGAGATAGAATAGTCAACACGTACGTGGTTGAAGGGGTGCCATATGACCACACCTGCCTAAAAATGTCTTCCCAGGCTTGCAGTAAAACCTGACCTCACCTTCAGTAGAGTCACTCTGCATGATTTATGCTCCAGAAATATACCCAGTTAAAAGTCAAGAGGTCGAGTTGGCTAGGATGAGTCCGATGGGTGATTCAAATTTAATGTTGATGATACTCTTTTCCAGGACACCTCAGTCCTTCTGGATTGGCATTACAAGCATCCATCCATACATGTGTCCCCTAGCATAATATTCAAAAAAGATTCACACTGAAAATCCTATGTTGACTTCAAAACTAAAATATCACAATAATCCCTCCCTTGCTTAATGATCTACAGTACTGTCAGGGTTATTTTTCTTCATGTTATTCCCATATTTCCTAGTTACCAATGTAGATTGAAATGATAAGAATTGCACCATTCCCTCTGTTTTTTTTTTTTGTTCCAAATACATCAGTAGAGTTATGTTACATTTTCTTTTCCCCAGGGGAAATTCCTTAACTTTGTATAATAAATAAGGTATCTGTATTAAATCTCAGAACTTCATCATTTATTATATTGCTTTAGCCTAGCTATATTCTTTTTCCCTTTCTACTAAAAAGCATTGCAGGTATTGACTAAAACATGACATTTATTAATTCTACATATTTTCCCATTTGTATGTCAGTGGAACATAGCATGATCCAGAGAACAGATGACGTTCTCTTCAGGAAAGAAGGGGCACATGTTTATACAAACTATTACTTACAAGATGTGTAACAAGTTCCAGTAAATTGTTGATTCAATGTCCTAGCTGATTGTGCACATGTCATAAAGCTATTTAAGGAAAGTGACCACATTGTATAGATTTTTTTTCTTTGTGTCTGTTAAGGTAATAACACAGGAAGCATGTTATTATAACCTACAGGGATCATAAATACTAACCCTATAGCATTTTTATTACCAACTTATATCAAAGGTGATTTGGCACTCTTTACACAGAAGATTCTCCCATTAGTAAGCAGTCTTATATTACAGACATAAAATATTTGTAAGCATTTTAACTTGGCCAAGCTACTGCAGCTGTGTCACATTTGTTTTTCCTTATTTTAATCTGAGCTTATTTAGATGAAATTGCAATTGCCTTCTTCCCCTCTAGATGACAGATCTGGTTTAGTGCCAGGCCACTTAGTGAGGTCTATCAAACAACGCTCTATTATGTACAGTGGCATAATTCGAAAATCATAAGACCACTAACTCATAACACATGTTAATATGCCCAGTTAGTTCAAAATCTAGCTTTTTACAGATGATTTTATATTCCATTTAAAAATGTTCTTTATTGTCTCTGCTGCAAATAGTTCATCTGATTATCTGAACTATTTTAACATTTTTTTTACATTTTTAAATGAAACACACACCTACATATTACAACTAAATAAACACACCACAAAGAAAAGTCAAATCAAATTTTAGTTAATCTGTGTGTTGCATCAACTTGCACTTGGGAAAACTATTAACTGGATTAGGGAATGAGATTTCCCTAATTGTGACTTGCCCTCATTTCCCTATCACTGCCTCCCCCACCCATCCCTGGGCTAGACTGTTGTCATTCTGGGACAGGGGGCTTCCGGAATATCCTGGTGGTTCCTGCCACATAATGTATTTCCAGTGCTATCCAATGATACCAAGGTAAGAACTCTTTCTCCATTTCCTCCCAAAAGGTGAGACAGTGAGACTCAAATCCTCAGATTACATACTCCAAGGTTAGTTACCAACAGAGGTTTTAACCAATACTTGTTTTCATGATTAATTTGAAAGCCTCATCCATCTACTAGGCACAGACACTTCCTCAACTCTAGATAATTTAATAACAACTTTTCTGCACATCTGTTTACAACAAGAGACATCCTCACTACCCTGAAGACCCCCACAGGGGAAAAAATCCTGCTCTCTAAATTGTTCTGCTTTGTACTGGAATCTCTGCTTGACCATTCTGGAGGCTCAGCTCTCAACTGGCCTTTATCCTAAATAATGTGTAGCTCCAATTTTATGGGGTAAGTTGCATATACATATATATTGAGTTCTTTCCCAAATTTTATGAATAATCATTAACCTCCGTATGAAATCTTTAGGGCTGGAACTATATAACTGAAAAACAATGTAGTATCACAGGGTCCTGGTTAGGTACCACCTAGGTTAGCAAATACTCAAAAAATAATTATCAGTGATGATGGCAGTAATGAATTAGTGCATCAGAGAAATCCAAAAAGGTAACCCCAGTGAGAAAAAGCTATATCCAAAGTGTTGCTAAGTTGGTAATAGAATAATAATATGTTGCCCCTATAAGTTTCTGGTAAAGGGGACAAGCAGAAGGTAATTAAAAGAAGGGAACTAAAAAGTGAAAAAGAATAGGGCCAAAAGTCCCAAAGAACAATGTTTTTATTGTTATTACCTGTTACAAAGTTTTAATGCAAACTCAACTTCAGATATACATGTAAAAGTGTGGTAAAATTTCATTTAGTATTAGGTAATTAGACAAAAAATTGAGTTTGTTATGCAAAGTATTACGTTTATCATTTGAGTTTTAGTTTCAGCTGAAAACCTTATTGAAGAGGATTACAAAAAGCACAGGACAATTCTTTTGACTGAAATTTAACATTATCAGTGATTTTCTTTTCTCCCCTCCCTTAATTACCTAGTTTGGTGATATATTTAGCAAGTTGATTGCATAGTCAGTATCACAAAATTCTATAATTAAGTCACAAATAGCTAATTATGGGTTCTGTTGCTATAAAAATATTCTAAAGAAACGTTTGCATGTATTTTTAAGAAAAAACTTTATTGCTATTTTGCCATTAAGAAACAAAAATAGTAAAGGGTAAAATTCCACATTCATATAATAATCAAAAATATTGTTCTCAATGTCTATGAAAAGAAACATGGGACCAGATACTTATTTTTCAGACATATGTTAGGATTCTTAACCAATAAAATGTTTTTTCTTTCCTCTTACAACAAACACAACTGAAGTGTGAAGTTTTAAGGATAAATAAGAACACTTTTGTTGTCTTCATTACATTACATAATCAAAATTTCTAGATTTTGGCTTTCATTAATTCTATGTCATTTTTTTAAAACTCAGTTTCCAAAAATAAAAATAAAGACAAAACATTTTTAGAGCAATGTATACTAGGTTTTCAGTTTTGGACTTCTTTTTTTGTTTTTTTTTTGATGACTTCTAAAAGCCTTTTGATGTGGACTCCAAAAAAGGTATTTTTTCCTTAGAAATGCATTTTAAAACATTAAAACCTTGAGAATTGTAAAACTGGATATTCTCAGCTGCAACTCTGAAAAAAATATGGGTAGAGAGATGAAGCCTGAGAGTAAAATTTTAGACACTGGATAACGAGGAGATTTAGTGTCAGAAGCAAATCAACTGGCCAAATAGCAAAGAGGCCCTCTTGGAGCAGGATAGCTTGAAGCCAGTTGAGTTATTTGGGAGATGGGGAGAGAGGCCCACATGACAGCCGCACGGATGGCGTGCACATGGCACCTTCCCCCACTGTGACTGTCCAGTCGGCTCTGCCAAGTGTGGGCTCATGATTCAAACTGACAAGAACCTTGCTCCCTCCCTGATCCAGAAAGAAAGAGCCTTGTCAAGTTGAATATCCTGCTTGCTACACAGGAGCCGTGTTGCCAGGAACAATGGGGAGAACTCAAAATGTGCTCTCAATCAGCAAGAGGCCTTGGGCCCTGGCGTGGCTGCTCCCAGGGCAGTAGGAAGTATAACTGAAGCTTAAATGTCATTGCATTCTTTTTAAAGGAAATGCTGGTTTGTTTTTGTTGTTTTGTCTTGTTTTTCTGTTGTTCTTTGCTTGCTTCTGAACTTTGAAAATAAGTTTGTAATACCTCTTTTTTAAGGAAAACAGCTAACTACTAAACAAACTCTTGCCCCAAAAAACAAGTTCAACTCAACCAAATAACAAACACATCACACTCCACTTAGGCCAGGTAGGAGAGCCACTGGGGGTGTGGGTATAAAGATGAATAAAATTTTTGGCTACGAGGAAACGGACACAGCCTGTGCAGACTGACACTGTGCATTTGGAAGGCGCAGGAAAATCACACAATTTGAAGGCAGAAGGCCTGCTTTTGATGGCTTTTTTACCTCTGAAAGCTCTGTGATCGTTGGCCAGTCATTTGACTTCTCCTGAGCCCCATTTTTCTGTCTGTAAAATATTTATGAATAACTAAGTCAGAGGGGAAGTTGTGAGAATTAAATGATATAATGTGTGAAAAATGCATTCTGAACATGTGAGGTGCTCTACAACAGTTAGTTATAATTTGGCAGGAGGCAGGCATGCAGGACCCGTGGTTTCTAGTTTGCACTCCTAACTTGATCTTGCTCTGTATTTTCAGAGACGATGCCTCTTTCAGCGCTCAGATTCTGTCTTCCGACAGACTGTATTGCAAGAAAGAATTAAGTATAATAGATAAGAGGAAGTGCCAAAAATAAATAAATAAAGCCCCAAGGAATAAAGGACCGTATCCAACTGGGGCAATAGCAGAAGGCTTCTCAATTAGAGCTAACATGTACCTAATGGAAATGGCACAGATTCCCACAATGGGGTGCTTTATACTGGTATAAATGCCTAAAAACCAGTGAACACTTTCCTAGAATTTCCATTCACGACTCCAATCCACTGTGTGTGAGCATTTCAAAGAGATTGGTCATGAACAAGTGAGGGAGCAGGATGCAATGCACAGGCACCTAAAATTGGCTTTGCATTTCCATCCTTCATCTGGAACAATAGAGTGAAAGACATCTGTGCTTGGAGGCTGTACTTCCCACCAAATACAATTCTGTCTTCCTGTTGTTTAAATGGAAAATATCTTCAAAATGCGATTGATTTCTAGGAAGATAAATTTGCTATAAAGCAGTGAGGAAAGGGTGAAAGAGAAGGTTGCTGCCAGATGGAATACGATTTCTATAACCCAAAAGGTTAATATTGATGTTTGTGAAGGAAGGGCTAGGTCTGGGCCCTGCAGCAGCAGAAATACCTTGAATGCTCATTAGAAACAAATCTACGGAAGCAATAGCTCTGATGAGAGGTTAGAGCCTGGAACCCTGCATTTAAAAGAAGCCCAGGGGCGCCTGTGTGGCACAGTCAGTTAAGCGTCCAACTCTAAGTTTCGGCTCAGGTCATGATCTCAGAGATCGAGCCCCGAGTCAGTCTCCGTGCTGAGAGCAGAGTCTGCTTGAGATTCTCTCTCCTCCCTCTGCCCCTCCCACTGTACTCTCTCTGTCTCAAAATAAATAAGTGAATCTTAAAAAAATATATAAAATATTTTTAAATATATAAATAAATAAATGAAATCCACACTAAGAGTGAGATCTATGAAGTTCCTGTCCTGGACAAAATTTTTATGTATTTAAGAACTTGTACCACCATCTGATACTCTCACGATTCAGCCTGTAGAGCCACTTGTTTCTCATGAGAGAATCGCTGAATATACACGTACCAGGGACCCTCATATGTCAGCAAGGCACGGCAATGAGGAGACCTCCTTTCCTTCAGTTTAGGCTAAATCCTATGGCACCCCAGCTGTGACACTTAGCACATTTCACTGCATTGATCTTTCAGTGTGTTTCTCCCCCCGCCCAACCCTGACTCAAAGATCCTCAAAGGTCAAAACGATCTTTTACATTTTTATGTCTAAGGTCCTCACACAGTGTCTTGCAAATTCCAGATGCTCAATAAATGTTCATTGACTAGAACTAAAACTCTCATGCCAAAGGAACTTGCCTCAGCCATGAATCTTCTAGGAGAGCCAATCCCAGAGTAGCAGCTGCAGTTGGCAGCCATGGAGAGATCAACGGGAGATGACAAATGGTTGGTTTGGCAGGAGTGTTAAGGCTGGAAACAAAACAAGGCAGTCCCACAAAGGAATGTACCGTCTGTATCTATTATAAACTCTAGTTCAAAGAAAAACACAGCAGAACAGAATAAAAACAACTTCAAAGGGTCAAGCATTCAGCAATATTTATTAAATAACCACTATGTGCCAGGTACTCTGCTAGATTCTGGGGATGGAGCAAAAAGCTGAAAAGACGGACCTGCCCTTCTGGAGCTAATGGTCAAACACATATGAAGGTGCTATGGAGGAAATGGAGAAGGGGTTATGAGAAGGTGTAATAGGAAAGACTGCGTGTGTGTGTGTGCCCGCGAGTGTGTGCATAGCTGTGGCCGTCAAAATAAGGGTTGAGGGGTTGGTAAGGACGATTTTCCTGGGAAAATAAGATACAAACAGAATCCTGGAAGAATAAGTAGGCAGATAAAACTGTAGATACAAAATCTCTGACGTGGTTAAACCTTGTCACGTCAGAGGAAATTTAAAATATTTCAGGTAAGTCATTAGAACAATAATTCTCAATGTTTATTGGTTCCAAAACAGGTCACCATTATTTCCTGTGGCTGGCTGTTGCAAAATCTGCCTATCCCTAGCTACCAGAAAACCAGAAGCTCCAGGATGGCCTTCCATCCCTGGGCTGCTCGCTAAGTTGTTCTGTAATGGTGACATCTTGAACCACAGAAGTCCCAGGGGCAGAAGTCATTTGATTGGCACCTCCATGGTCTGAGGATGTAAGACAGGGAGGATTTTTGAGCATTCTCAATTGACCAAAATACTATGCTTTGCAAAATAAGATTTTTGGACATGAGAGAGATTTCTGTAGCCAAACTGTATTTTCCCAAAAAGTAATGACTTATACAGAAGGTTCGTAAAAATCAGTCTCTTATGCCTGTGAGAGGTCAGATTGCACTTAAATGTCAGGAGAGCTGGCATGATGGAATACCAGCAGCCAGAGTTGTATTTCTTGGCAACTCTTTTCGGTCCCCCCATTTTTTTTTGCCACAGTTATTAAACCTCTCTTGCCCCTTGATAGTATCTAAGAAATTTAATTTTCTCTTCTGAATGAACATTCTAGTAGAACTACATTTCTTCTGGTTGGGATATACTTCATCTCCAAGATCCTAAGTGTCTTCAAGAAATCGGGGCTCTTCAGTAGCTTCACTCTCATTGTACAAAAATAATTTGTATGCAATGTTTGTTCTTTGCCTAACAAAGGAGCCTTACATTCTTATTTTGATATATGTGGTATATGCAATGTTTACCCACTAGCTGTTTCAGCCTAGGGAGAATTTTTATGACCAACTAACAAACCCTAAAACAGTATTTATAATGTAAATACTGATATACCATTATTTATACTTCGGTTCAGTAGCAAAAATTGGTTCTATGATAAATAAACTCTTGTTACCCAATCGTTAGTCTCTTGTAGCCACACTGACAAGTCATGCCACAGGCAATGCAATATCACTAACGAAATGAATTAATTTATCTTTTTCAAAGGCACATTGGGGAATTGGAAATGTATGTTTTATAGCAACACTCCAAATAGAAAATATATCTAATAATTCAACATTTTAGGTGGATGTTTCAACCCATCAAGTTTGTTTTATTCAACAAATGTTTATTGAGCGCTTCCTATGTTCCAGGTACTTTTCTAGGTGATGAGAGTCAACTCTACTGGGGAAAGAGAAACAGGATAAACAAAGGAAAAAAAAAAAAGACAAGGCAACTCCACATTCTGATAATTGTTAATAAATTAATGAAGAGAGAGAAAAAAAACAAAAAACAAAAAGCAAATCAGTTTGATAGAATAAGGAGTCACCAGAAGGCTGTATTTCATAAGGTGACCAGAAAACACTTTACATCGTTTCAAGGCCCTTTTCTGCTATAAAAGTCATGGTGATAAATTTACATTGGACCCCATGAAATTGCTTATAATCAACATTTTCCCCCATAAAAATAGCAATTTCATATGGTTCAACCTAATAGCTGATAACCCTGAAAACTCATAGCAGACAGAGTTTTAAGAGCTATGATTTTTATATTAATACTTTATTTCAAATTCATAATTACTCTGAGCCTGAATTCTCTAAGACCCAGCTCTTTTTTTTTTGACCCTGGATCTAGATGAAAAATCTCACTCCATAGGTCAGACAGACCCGTGAGTAGTAGGTCTAGTCCACAAACAGACTTTAAGGACAAGATATCTAAAGAAGAGGATTTCCAGGATTGGAAGGAGCACAGTGGAGCTTCTTAGTAGCACAGCACTAGCTTCACAGCTCTAGCTTGGAGGCATCTATGAAAGGGTGAGATCATAATGTTCTCAGAGCCATGCTCCTTCAAACTCAGCTGGGTCAGCTGCGAGATCTGTAGCATGTCATTTAACCTCCCCTAGCCTCAGTGTTTCATCTTTTAAATGAGAATAATTACCCTGCCTTGCAGAATTGTTGCAAGTCTTACGGATACAGTAGAGTACCATGATAGGCACATTCAGTTAACGGTAAAGCAAATTCAAATTTACAGTCTTGGGCCTCACAACTGGGGTGGAAAATAAAGAAAGAGAAATAGCACTTCTAAAAAATGTAGGAGATTCCACCTATTCAAAGAACTCATGTGCCAGTGTAAGTGAGCATTAGCTGAGAGGTGTGAATCCATATTTCCTTCCGTTGGTCTCAGGTCCTATGCATCTCTTGTGGTGTAAGCGTCTTGCCGTCTTGAGTTATTTTTATAGTGTCTTAAGATAAGCATTTCTCTGTAAGTACAAGCTATTTAATCTGTGCATTAAAGCAAGGAAGAACAGTGTGTCCCAAAGCAGATAGAAAAAACTGGGTCTGGATTTATTAAGAGATGGTGTTTCAGTCTCTGTGGTGATGTTGTTTTAAGAGAGTTCCAGGAATAGTTTTGATATTAATGAATTTGGCTCTATAAGGTAACTTTAGAACCTAAACCCGCAGAAGGTGCAGCGCTAATGTCAAATGCCCCCAGTGGTGCCTGACAGATTATAGATGATGAACATGGTTATTTTCTTCTTCAGGAAAAAAACAATGGGATTGTCATTCAGGGAGTGGACCCTGAGCCAGTGCATTAGGCTGTCACAATCTGAATGTCCATGGACAATGTACTTGCTTGGTGCAATTTTGCACTTTTCAAGCTTGTTCTTGTATGTCACTGTGTTCTGACCAGCAAAATAACTTAGAAATGATATCTCATACACTAGAAGAATTTGAAGAAATTCGTATATTCAGCAAACATTTCTTGGTTGATTTAATTTAAAATTGATACTCTTTCAAAGTCTTTTTAGTTGCATTGCAGGTCCCAATTTATAACTAAGCATTTTGTCCAACAGGAGGTAGATGGAAAAGCAAAAACTGTCTATCATTCTCTTTCTTTTCTGTGTTTCTCATCTAGAAAAAAAAAATAAAGCCATGTAAATCACAATAAGGAGCAACCAGTGTGGCTATAGCAGAGCTGGTATCACATTATTTATAAGGGACAATTCCGATTGGCCAATACCCCTTCTGTTTGATTGGCACCCATGCCTTTAAGCTTTATTACATATTTAAATATCACTCATGATTCTAAGGCCATTAAGCTGTCATTATCATAAGTCAGTTCCTATTTAGAAGTTTTATAGGAAAAAGTAAGGTTTTTTTTGCAATTCGCATCTTTGTTGTTATGAGGTAGACCCGTATAATTCTTAAGAGTACATATAAAATCAGATAGATAAATGTTTTTTCACATGTCTATAGTTTTCATTAATTTGTACCATTCAAATGGATCTGATAAACTGAAATGTAGAAATATGCATAACAAAATTGTTACATTTTTATGTAACAATTTTGTGAACATGATTCACAATCCTGGTGGCAGGAGTTGGAGAACAGGGAAGAGGGTATATATATTTGAAGGAAGCTTTGAGAAAGAGGTGAACTTCGTAAAATAAGCAGCTTAGATAATAAAGTTCTTATTCATATAAGCTCTCCAGCCAGTATTTATTTAAACATCCAGATTGGCAGTCTTGAGGAAAGGACATATAGGCTGAGCATATATACTGAGCAATTTGAGAAAACCTTTCTCACACACTATGTAGCATTTGGCAGAAATATCTTCCATTTGGAATATTCATCATTTTCAATTTTTCAAGAATTGTGGTAGCTCATTTTTAAAATAAGAGCAAATTATGGTCCAGACAGGTTTTTTTTTTTATCATTTTGTTTGTTGTTTCTGTGTCATTGTTGCAAAAGTATTGACAAAGAGTCTATTAGGCAGAGCAATGACTTCATCAGTAAACATATGGAAATGAATTACTTGCGTACAGCTCTGACAAGCTCTATGACTTCAGGTGGGTGCCCTGTTCAGCTCTTCCAAGAGTCCCCACCTCTGCTAACTTTGGGGACCATGAGCAGAGGATTCCCAGAGCAGTCACCCAATGCTCAGGACCACAAACAAGTGAACAGTAGTATCATGGACACATTTTCCAGTCTCCAATTTCCAATCTATTTAGTGCTTTTGGAAGCACTAAATGGAATTTGCTACCTCTGGAGGAGGTCTCCAGGGGTCATGGTCATGGAGAATTGATGGGGGTAAGAAGAATCCTTTAGCAGACTCTATTAGAAAACAAGAAGTGTCCCTGGCCTCACAAATGTCACAGCTGAGCTAGACATCAAGGACCTGGCCTGTCACATATATATACCTGAGAAGTATCAGACAAGCTGTTGGACTCTGCCAAAACAGCATCTCTAACACAAGCCAGACGTAAGAACAACAGGTAAGGGAATTTCCTGCAGCTCCACAAGGAGAATAGAGCTGAAGACCCTCCCTGAGCTTGCCAGAGGGGGAAATGTGATTCTTCACTGCAGGATACATTTCTTTGTTCATTTAGAAAGACATATCAGAGGTAGTTTAAAAAATAACTCATCAGTTTATAAATGCAAGCTTTACAAGGAGTATTTATTTAAACAACTTCTTTAAACACTCCACCAGCACAGTGGACTGAATCCAGATTTGAACTTAAAGATACAGGGTGGTCTAATATTATGAAAGGGATGTGTTTCTGAAGACCTCACATCATTCGATTTGTGCATGATTTAAGATGGACTTTCCCATGGCAATAAATATACAGGTTGTGTTTTTGATATGCATAAATTTGCAGCCCAGGTGGCTTAGGGACACTTGACCTTATTGTTGTTTTTGTTTTTGTTTTTTAAATCTTGCAGCCAAATCATGTCACACATTCTCTTTTCCTCCTTTTATTATTTTTGCCTGGTTATATGAGGCATATGAATCAAAAAGTGCCTTATTTTTCCTAACACTTTCTCTAAAACTACTCCAAGTACCCTCTCTTAAATTAAAAAGAGCACAGGGTATTGTGGGAATTCTAGATCTTCTTCAAAGTGTTTTTTGTCACATCTAAACATCTTTCCAAAGCTTTTCATATTTTCAGCAAGTTTTAACGTGGCAACTTAAAGAGAACTCGAGCAACATAGTTTTAGGTTTTAGAAAGAAATTTTAATATTGATAATTCAAAAATTCATTCTACAATCATTACCAAAATTACTCAGAAAAGTTCTGATACACGTACAGCTTAATCAATGATATTGCTTATTTTGTATTTCTGTGTGTCAGAAAGTGATGTCAAGGAACAATAGCACAAATAAAATTTCCATTTTACTTCTCCTGTCCCTTTAAAACTGCACAATTCTTGACAATTTTCCAAATTTGGTGTACAAAATGAGACTAATATTTTTTCATGCTTTTTTCAATTCACTTGTTTCAATAAAATGACCTATACGATAAAAACCACTCACTGACAGAGACTATGTGGTAAGTACTACATTGAGTGATGCTTATCCTTAATTATTCCCATTTTGGAGATAAGGAAATTGAAATCCAGTTGGGTTAAATAACTTGAAAGAATTGTAACCTAACTCTGTAGATTCCAGAGGTTGCTTTTATTCTGCCACTATTTCTGAATGTAGCACCCTTTTGAGAAGGTTTTGATGGTGATAAAAGAACTGATATTGATGTGGAAAAAAAAAAAGAACTGATACTGATGCGGTAACACTTAAGGCTAGATTTTAGGAGTTTGAGAAGAGAGGAGGTAGTTAGGACACAAAGTCAGTAAGAGCTATCCTCTGGATGGAGCTATTTGGCATTAGAAGTTAGAAGGAGAAAAACAACGATTACGGGAGGCCCCGGAGGGGAAGCTTTTTAAATTTAGGATAAAGATCTGTATATTTAGAGGCATGTTCCTGTACAGAAAGTAGGAAACATTTAGGAGGGATTTGTCTCATGTTAACAAAGATACAGAAGGGGCGCCTGGGTGGCTCAGTCAGTTAAGGGTCTGCCTTCAGCTCAGGTCATGATCTCAGGTTCCTGGGATCGAGCCCCACAGCAGGTTCCCTGCTCAGCGGGAAACCTGCTTCTTCGTCTCCTCCCCACTCCTGCTCTCTCAGTCTCTCTCTCTCTTTTTCAAATAAATAAGTAAAATCTTAAAAAAAAAGATATAGAAATCTTGAGTCTAAATATCTGAACAGGCTCAACTATAGAGAAAATTGTGAATTAGGCAAAGAGTGGTTTTTCTTTTAACACTTTACTTTGCATGCTTTTACTCTCTTCTAGGGCTATTTCCCTAATAAAAATAGCAACAAAACTTATAACAGCTGCACATATTAAAATAAGTAATTTTAACATATATAAAGCTCTAAGCAATGTTCTAAACACTTGACCTAAATTAACTCATTTAATTTTCACATTTAAAGTGGGATAGTATCATAATCCCAGTTTTATGGAGGGAAACCATAGAACCAAAAGATTAAGTAATTTCCTAAATTGTCCACTGTCAAAACTACTTTTGTTGTGTCTCAGGATCCTCACTATTTTCGTGGCCTGTGGGCCTGTCTTTTTTCACATTTCTTCTTGCCTTTATCAAAATGTATGTGTCCTGTGTCCCCAGAATCTAACCATAGAACTCATTGACTAAGTAGATTCAGGCCAAGTCAGTTAGCCCAGTGTGTCCTATTTCCAAGATAACATATCTGCATCAAATAATAGAAGGAGGTTAGTAGTAGTTGGACTTTTTCCTATCAAAATTCACCAACTCACAGATGTAAAAACCATTTTATATGCCTCAAACAAAAAGTTTATTTGTCTAACACAGACAATGGGTTACAGAATTAGAACAGAATTTGTTTTGGATAGGTTTTTTTTAATTTAAAAAATAGGAAAATATAAATTGACAACAGGTCTTATAACAATGTATTTAAAAATAAAAATATAAAAATATTTAAAAAATAAAAATATAACATCATTGTGATTATATGTCATCTCCCTATAAAGATGATTTAAGGAAATAAAAGGAAGATAGAGTACAGATCAATAAAGACAAAAATGTTAGGCATAGGTCTAGAGAAAAAGAGAAACAAACTCTTCCTTCAGCATACAACTTCTTCTTGAAGGCCCTGAATTCCTCATGATAGGTTCAAATTTCATCTTCCAACTCTCTCTACCATCAATCCTTCTCCAGCAGTGTTAGCTGTCCTTCACAGGAAGACTTTCAAGAGCAAGAACAGTTTGCCCTTAAAGAACAAGAAAGTCCAAATATCATCTTTTTTAGCTTAGTGAACTTGGTAAATGGCTCATCCTCCATGTAGCAGGCAGAACAACATCCCTCACCCCCCAAAGATGTCTATGTCCTAATCCATGGAATTTATGAATATATTAGGATACATGGCAAAGGAGAATTAAGTTTCAGGTAGAATTAAGTTTGCTAATCAAATGACCTGAAAGTAGAAATACTATCCTGGATTACCCACATGGGCACAATGTAATCACAGGGTCTTTAAAAATAGAAGAGGGAGTCAGAAGACATACCCAGAGAAATGGCAGTGTGAGAAGGACTGAGCCCCATGTTGCTGGTTTTAAAGTTGGAGTAGAGGGCACAAAATAAAAAATGTGTGCAGTCTCACGAAGCTGGAAAAGGCAAGGGAATGGATTTTCCTCTAAAGCATCCAGGAAGGAATGCAGCCCTGCTGATACCTTGATTTTAATCCAATGACAATGGATTTCTGAAATGCCGACTATAAAATAATACATCTGTATTGTTTTAAGTCACTGTGTCTGTGGTAATTTGTTACAGCAGCCATAGAAAATTAATCACTCCTTAAGCCTCTTTTTTTCTCTTGTGTAAAACAAAGATACAGAAAATAATGTATAGTCTCACAGAATTGTTGCAGAGACAAAAATATACCATGAATGTAATGAGAGCATTGTAAATTAAAAACACCACTAAATTTTTAGGTATTATAACTCATAGGAGTATTAGTCCTTCTTGCTCTCAAACTTCTTTAAAGAATATTCCATTGAATTGATTGCACTGTCAATTTTGTACTTGGCATTAACTATACTATTAGTATTTACAAAGAAGTCATAAGTTGGCATTTTTGATACACTGTAATATATAACTTGATTCTGAAAATAAAGCCTAAAGTACAATGCTCTAAGCAAAAATTCATAGGTTTTGTTGATAAATATGCCAAATTATTTCATGTTCTGAGCTAAACAAAATGGTCCTACGTGTAATTTTAAAAATAAAATTGTCATCTATAGTTCACAAAGCTAGAATGAAGAGAACTTCAGAAGTCAATGAAAAGTGTCGGATTTTCAAAACCTAAGTTTTTAACTGAGAGCTATTAATGATAACTCTAAAATTTGTTCTGACATATACAAATTTATGCCATATAAGAAAGATGGCAGATAGACTAGATCTATATAAATGCTAGTTATTATATACTAGTAGTTCTCCAGTGCAGTCTGAGGCCCTCAGGGTTCCAACCACCCTTTCAAGGAGTCTAAGAAGTCAAAACTTCAAAGAAATAATGTTTAATAGCAATATTATTTAATTTTTTATTCTCATTTTCTTGCATGCATACATTTTCAATTTTTAATATGATGAGTATTGATAGATAAAACCTATATAAACAAAATTTGGGGGGTTCTTAATAATTTTTAAGAATAAAAAATGGTTGTGAGGGTACTGCTAAGTCAATTTTCCAGACAAACTATTCAAGATACACCAGAGGTAAGGAAATGTGATGGCTAATATATATTCTCATAGGAAAGAGAAATACAGTTGAAAGATTCATTAAGAATTTTCCTTAAGGCTAGAGTATCATGAGAAAAGCTTGTGTAGGGAAATGGGGTGGGGTTTGGGGGAGTAGCTGTTTATTCAATAGTACCCTGAAGCCTTCAAAGACATGATACAAACTTTCCAAAAATGCCTACTTTACTCCAGGGGAGTAGTTTACACCTCATTATGGGCCCACAATTGCAAATAAATGCATGATAATGAAAGCAACAATAATATTGCAAAAATATGTCAGGATAACTACAAAAGAAAAATTTGTACACAGAATTCTCCCCAATCATAGAACAACCTTTGCTAATTACTAATATCATATATATTTTAACTATATTATTAGATATATATATTAACTATATATTAGATATATATTAACTTATAGTCATTGGAATCTTTCTAAAAATTATGTTTGACTCATTCGTTGATGATTACAGAATGAAACAGCCTTGATATATTCTCCTTTGGTTTCACTGCAATTCTGTCTCTTGTCAGTGAGGGGGCCCCACTGATATCTTTTTGACATGTCTCACAGCTGTCAATTCCTCTTCATTTTCAGTTGAGATACTCAGGATCTCCCCACTAGGCCACTCTGAAATATGCTTTTTCCATTTCATACAAATAGATTAAAAGGTTTCAATGGTTCACTATTTTCATTCATTCGATTAAACTTATTTGCTACCTACTACATCTCAGGAATGCCTAGAAAAATGGTTTTTAGGCTCTGAAAACATGGTGAGAAATAAGATAAACAGAATCTATGCCCTCAAGGGCTAGTATCCAAAATCTATAAAGAACTTATCAAACTCAACACCCAAAGAACAAATGATCCAATCAAGAAATGGGCAGAAGACATGAACAGACATTTTTCCAAAGAAGACATCCAAATGGCCAACAGACACATGAAAAAGTGCTCAACATTGCTGAGCATCAGGGAAATCCAAATCAGAACCTCAACGAGATACGACCTCACACCAGTCAGAATGGCTAAAATTAACAAGTCAGGAAACAACAGATGTTGGCGGGGATGCGGAGAAAGGGGAACCCTCCTACACTCTTGGTGGGAATGCAAGCTGGTGCAACCACTCTGGAAAACACTATGGAGGTTCCCCAAAAAGTTGAAAATAGAGCTACCCTACGATCCAGCAATTGCACTCCTGGGTATTTACCCCAAAGATACAAATGTAGGGATCCGAAGGGGTATATGCACCCTGATGTTTATAGCAGCAATGTCCACAATAGCCAAACTATGGAAAGAGCCAAGATGTCCATCAACAGATGAATGGATAAAGAAGATGTGGTATATATATATATATATATATATATATATATATATATATATATACACACACACACACAATGGAATATTATGCAGCCATCAAAAGGAATGAAATCTTGCCATTTGCAATGACGTGGATGGAACTAGAGGGTATTATCCTGAGCGAAATAAGTCAATCAGAGAAAGACATGTATCATATGATCTCACTGATATGAGGAGTTCTTAATCTCAGGAAACAAACTGAGGGTTGCTGGAGTGGTGAGGGGTGGGAGGGATGGGGTGGCTGGGTGATAGACATTGGGAAGGGTATGTGCTATGGTGAGTGCTGTGAATTGTGCAAGACTGTTGAATCACAGACCTGTACCTCTGAAACAAGTAATACATTATATGTTAAAAAAAAAGAAGAAGAAGATAGTAGGAAGGGAAAAATGAATGGGGGGAAATCAGAGGGGGAGATGAACCATGAGAGACTATGGACTCCGAGAAACAAACTGAGGGTTCTAAGGGGGGAAGGGAGTGGGGGGATGGGTTAGCCTGGTGATGGCTATTAAAGAGGGCACGTACTGCATGGAGCACTGGGTGTTAAACGCAAACAATGAATCACGGGACACTATATCAAAAACTAATGATGTAATGTATAGTGATTAACATAACATAATAAAATTCAAAAAAATGTAAAAAAAAAATCCCTAAAAAAAAATCTGTCCCCTCACAGAGCTTACATCTTGGTAGAGGAAGAGAACTAATAAACAGGTAAACAAATACATAGAGTTTTTCACATAATGATTAAAAACGAGGGAGAAAATGCAACTGAGTAAGGTTACAGAGAATGTTGGGGTGATATTTTAGATAAGATGATCAGGGAGGTCTTTCATGTGCATTTGATGTTTAAGGTAAATCTCAATGAGAAGGAGATATCTATGTGAAGATGAGCAAAAATTATTTAAGGCATACCAAAAGCAAAGTTCCTAAGACATATTAACCCCACATAGTTTCTAGAAAATGAGGAACATAAAGAAGGCATGCTGGAGCATGAGACAGAGGAGTTCTTGTGTGAGATTGGTGGGCAGGGTAGATTATGCAGGACTTGTAGGACATGGTAAGGAGTTTGGATTTTATCCTAAGTTCAAAAGGAAGTTACTAAAATATTTTGAACACATGTTGCATGGAGAATTTAATGCAGGGGTCCAAGAGTGGAAACAGGGAGAACGGTTTGAATTCTAACAGTCCAGGCAAAAAAGGACAGTAAATTGAGTAAGGGAGTAGCTGGAAATGTGGATGCTTCAGGATATACCCTGGAGGCAGAGCCTACCTATCTTGTTGATAAATTAAAGGTAATGAAAGAAAGAAAATGGAAGAATCAGGCATGGCTCCCGTGATTTCCAGCAGATGGGTCCTAACCTCATTTGTCTAGCTTTCAAAACAAGTGCCCCCTTTCTCTGCACCCTGAGTTCCCCTCTCTGTTCTATAAAACCCCAGGTGCAGTTCTTCCTTGTTCCTGTCACATACAAGGCTCATTCTCACTTTGCCCAGAAGATTTCCAGTCATCACTCTTGCACGTTCTCTAGTACTGATCATTATAGTTCACATTCATAACTTGTATCTCCTTATTGAAATTCCATCTTTTATTGTTTGTTTCTTCATATTAATGAGTATCATGTCCCCAGGTATATAGTGAGTAACTATTGCAAGTTTTTCAGCAACCACACGCTAACTAGCCACATTTGAGAAATAAAGCCTTGCTGATTAATGTGAATGCTATTAAATATCAAATCCTGTTCTCTCATATGTGATGCCAGTCAGCTTTTGGCACTCTACTGCCTCTTGTCCTTCAGGCCTCAGCTTAAATGTTTACTTCCCAGGAATGCCTTCTCTGATGACTCAAGCACAAGTGTCCACTCCGCCGTGACTCCATTCTCTACCATGTGTTTTTGATATTTACTCTTTGTAGCATTTATACCTAATCTGATGCTATCGAATTTACCTGTTTAGTTGTTTATTATCTGTTTTGCTCATTAGAAAGTTCACATTAGGAAAGCAGAACTTATTACTTCTTGGACCTGAGCCCTTACAATAGCGCCCACACTAGAGTATCATATTTTGTGTCAGGAACTGTTCCAAATGCTAGGAATAAAGACATAAACAAAATGACGAAGGTAACTGCCCTCATGGATTTTCTATTCCAATGAAAGAGACCCACAATACGTAAGATTAATAAGTACAATATATAGTCTATTAGATAGTGGTTAAGTGTTAAGGAAGGAAACTAATCAAGCAAATCAAGACAGATAGGATCTGCATATTTGTGGGGAGTGGGAAGGGGCCACTATCAGGATGGGCAAGGAAGTCCTCAATGAGAAGGTGACATGGGAGTCAAAACCTGAAGGAAGTGAGAGAGTGAATCTTGCAGATAGCTGGGAAGAACATTCCAAGCAGAGGAAACAGGAACTGCAAATATTCTGAGGCAAGAGTGCACCTGGAGCTCTCTAGCAATGGTCCAATTTGCTAAGGGTCTGAAACAGTGTGAGGAAAGGGGAAAGAAGTGGGAGATGCAGTCAGAGAGGAAAAGTGGGAGTAGAAGGTGAAAACAGATAATTTAGGGTCTTTGAGGCCAATCCAAGATTTTTGCTCTTACTCTTAGTGCAATGGGAAATGACTGGGAGATTTTACACAGAAAAGAGCCATGAGGTGACTTATCCAAGGGTAGAAGCAGAGAGATCTACTGAGAGCGTACTTCAGTGACGCAGGTGAGAGATGAAGGTGGCTTCCAATGGAAGAGTAGCAGTGAGATGAGGGAAATGATTGGCTCTGGTCCTTGATAAATACTTGTTAAACTAATGAAGTAGTAAAATTTTCCCATCTCAACAGTGATGGCTAACACTTCATTTAAACCCGTAATGTAGCCTGTTTGTAAACTGAACAAAAGACATGTGCAAAGATTTTGGAATTAGAGAGATAGATATTCTTTTTAAATGTCCATAAGTATGTTTCCACTTTTGTTAATATAAATTCACAGAATATTTATTCATAGACAGGTTACATTTACTTTTACAAATGTCAAATGGATTATTCATCTGGTTTATTTACTCTTGAGGCATACATTTCCCTTTGAAAGTAATTCTGACAAGATGGTGGTATTTGTAGAAAATTCAAGAAGGATATTTTTGTTTGGAAGGAAAAACAAGACAAGCTTGAGACCTGCTATTGTTCTGTCTGCTTTGAACATAACAGAGGTGATAAGTCTATTGTTTAAAATCCTAAATTAATAGTTTCCTGAAAATGAAAATCCTTTTCCTGTCTGTAATAGAGGGGTTTTTTTAAATTTATTTTTATTTTTAGTGTTCTTATCTGACACTTCCTAATTACTTCTTTTGGATGAGTGTTAATATATTTTCACAGTGCTACCTGGCTGGATGTCATCCTTAGACACAGACACTTGAGTTCTACTTTATGTTTACCAGTAGAACTGGTTTTGACTGATTCTGTAAAAGAAGTGTATGTTCTTGAGCCATCCTCAAAAAAAAAATTTTTTTTCAGAACGTGAAGTTTCTTTCTTTTTTAAAGAAATTAGCTTGTTGAAATTGTCTTATTGTACCTCTTTGAGTTGGTTTCCATTCAAATCATTGTTTTCAAAACAAAAATCTGTGATTAGCTGGAGTTGGAAATCTAAACAAGAGATCCCCAAGGTCCAAGTCATATAAATTGTAATATTCGTAACAGTTTACAACTTCTCTCCCTCCCCCCCAGTGGGAATATCCTATGCAGTTTATTACAAGCCATCAAAGGCAAAGCTCTGAAAAATTGCAATATAGTGTCTCAGTACCTCTGCCACAATCCAGCTCAAGCTGATAGGTTGCAAAAATTCAAAAACAAACAAAAGAAAACACAATTAATATTTTCAAAATATGCTGATGCACACAAATCACCCACATTCTGTAGACTTAGTGCTTATAGTTTGCTTCAGGCAGCTTTAGAAATGCTTCAGGATATTGCACACATTACAACACATTTTACAATCATCTAAAATGCACTGGCTTTTGATATCAGTACACCAATCACATTCTCTTTGGTGCACAGAGACAATCTTGTTTACATTTCTAACAGATTTTTGGTTACATTCGGGCAGTAAGGACACTATTATGAATAGAATAGAAAAAGATGTGTTTGTTTCCGAATTTTTGTGGAAGGTATTGGATTGCTGTCTCTCGCACAGTTCATAAACAAACTTGGTGAACATCAAAGGCTGTAGCGTTACAACCTGCTGAGCCTAGATTACACACCTTAAAAGTAAATGTTACCTCAGGGAAAACTCTTCTGAAATTTAAAATCAAATAAAACTCAAAATGTCCAAATGGTTTCTTTAGAACTCAGGTGTTGTGTGTGAGAATTTTGTTTTTGTTTTGTTTTTGACAATGATTTTACAGTAATTGGATCATTAACCCTGCGTTTACTCAATTATGTGCAATCCCTCGTTTGTTTGGCACAGACTAGTTGCCTCTCAGTTTATCTTCACACATACACTCCTGCCACATACACTTTGGCCCTGGATATGGGAAATACTGGCTGTGCTAGAAAAACAGAACCACAGATGCCCCTTTTATTACCTTTTACATGCACCGTTCTAGTCACATTAGAACAGAGGTGAATTGTTCCTGAATACGAGATTCAAAGATCGTATCAGGAGCAGAGGTAGCCATTGACAAGCACATCATTGGCCTTCATGAAGACTTTTTCTAATGATTCCCAACCAACTCTGTTTTACTGATACACACACATACATGTACTGCATAAATGACTGACTAATTTCAAAACAAAGGTAACATCAAAGAGAGAAAGATTCTGCCAAGAAATCTGTTTGGTGTGTTTACTGGTGACCTATACACATACAAAAAAAAAAAAAAAATCCAAGACATCTTTGTTCTGCCCAGTTTTGTGCTTCTACCATGAAAACACATCCATGAGAATGAGAATCTCTCGTATGGGAATCCACAAAATCATGTTATATGTTATCCTTAATTATATATCCAACACAGTTATTTGGGAAGGATTCCAAAACTCTGGAAGAATTTGAGAGAAAAACGTCTCTCAATTCTTAACCCTTGATTGTTCAAAGTGACTCCAATTGGACACGACTGATCTATTTTGCGTAAATCTTCACTGCTAATATTGACTGCTAATAAGTCTTCAGTCTCAGGCATTGCGTATCTACAATCCAGTTTTTATCACCTCACGAGCTTGCTCCCTCAAGCAGAATTTATTGCTCCCTCACGTGTGACCTAGTAGCACTGACCTAATACCTGCATCATGCAAACTACCTGACTCTATGACCATTACACATTATGTGTCTGTTTCTTCAGATAGCATGGACTTCTTGAGGACAGGACCAACTCCTATTCATCTTTCATCTCTGGCACCTAGCATCATGCCTGGAACATAGTAGCTGATAAAAGTAAATAATGTTGAATAAACCAACAAATCTCTGCTCAAATCACTTTCTTAGCATCTCAGTGGAAAACTGTCATCTAAAAACTTTTGGTCTTTACCAATGACATATTTTCAAAATGTAAGTTCCCAACGAAGATGCTTAAACATTCTTATGTTGGTATCACAATTTTATGGAAGTGATAATTTTTGCAGAACCTCTAAAGCTTGTGGTAAATGTATTTAAAATCAAATTCAAAATGATGCATTGCTATACACGGATTAGCATGGCTTTTAGTCTGACAATACCTACTGGGACTCCCATCTATTGCTGGTTGAAAGGCAAAATGGAACAGCCTTTTCAGAGAAGTTGGACAGTTTCTTAAAAATTTTCACATATACTTATTACATGATGCAGAAATCCCACTCCTAGAAAGCTATACAAGAGAAATGAAAACTTATTTTCACACAAAACCTGTACACTAATGATTAGAGCAGCCTTCCTCGGATCACCAAAAACTAGAAGCAACCCACATGCCCTCCAAGGGGTGAATAAATAAACAAATTGTCATAATCCGTTCAATGGAACTCAGTGATCCCTGTAACAATATGAATGAATCTCAAATGCATTATGTTGAATGAAAGAAGCCAGTTCCAAAAGGCTACACATTCTATGATTTCATGTCTATGACTCGATTTTTTGTTGCTGCATAACAAATTACCACAAACTCAGCAGCTTAACACAACATCCATTTGTTAGCTCACACTTCTGTATATCAGCAGTCAGGGCAGGCTCAGTGTGTTCCCTGCTTAGGATCTCACAAAGACAAAAATCAAGGTGTCAGTTGGGCTGGGCTCTTACCTAGAGGGTTCGGGGGAAGAAGTAACTTCTAAGTTCATTCAGGTTGTCGGCAGAATTCAATTCCTAATGATTATGGGACTCAGGTGTTTGTTTCCCTGCTGCCTCCAGTCAGGGATTGATCTCAGCTTCTAGGAGCCATGCTTAGGTCCTTTCCATACGGTCCCTTTTATCCAAAGCCACCTTGAATCTCCTTCCTGCTGCAGATCTCTGATTCCTTTTCTATTATCAGCTGGCAAAAATTCTCTGCTTTTAAAAAGCCTGTGTGATTGTGTTAGGCCCACCCATATCATGCAGCATAATTAGGGTAGTTTTTATGGCCAGGGTTAAATGCCATCTTAAAATTGTGCCTCCATGACCTCCTGTAAACGGCAAAATTATAGGGAAAGAGAACAGATCTGTGGTTGCAAAGGGTTAAATGTGGGGGGAGGGGCGGCTACAATGGGACTGCAAGAGAACATTTTTGGAGTGAATGAAAATGTTCCATATCTTGATTTGGGTGGTGGCTACTTGAGTTTCTGAATTTCTCAATACTCTTTGAACTGTTCACCAAAAATAGTGAATTTTATTGTTTGTTTGTTTGTTTAAAAAATAAGTTGAAAAAGGAAGATAAGTGAAATGAAGTCTCTTCCTTCTAAGACTGAGCTACCTTAAATACCATCCTAACTGAATCTAAACCTATGATTTCTATTTTTGATGAACTTGGGGACTATCTAAAGGACACAATAATCCATAGTAAAGCATTTTTATTAGAAAACCTAAACACAAATTGGAAAGAGTCAGAGTCCTTTATTCATACATTACTTTTTCATTTTCTCACATTTTTACTAGGAATTCTTGCTCAACTTTCAATGCTTCCAGTGAAGTCTTTTCTCACCTACTCAACATCTGATTTCTCTCTTCTCTGAACCTCAGATAACACTTGATTTTATGTCATCAGTTCTTTTTTTTTTTAAGTTTTATTTATTTAGGTAATCTCTACATCTGACATGGGGCTTGAACTCATAACCCAGAGGTCAAGAGTCTCATGCTCTCCTGACTGAGTCAGCCAGGTACCCCTGTCAACAGTTATTTCTTTTACTAGAGCATTTTCTTCTGAATTTTTCTTAATCGCACCTTCTGGGTATAAACCTGAAATCATACTGACTACTCTCCCTTTCTAATCTCATGTCCAATCAATATTCAGGTTTTACCGATTCTACCATGGACATACCTTCTACAGTCACTCCTCTCTCTTCTCTTCCTACTGTACTCACTCATGCATGAATCCATTGCTTCTTAATTAGATCCTTGTCATAAATTCATGTTCACTTTCTGTTTTCCATTTCTACACATTCTATTTATTAGTTTTGACTTTTTCTGCTACCAATTTAACCTTTCTAAATTATTATTTAGAAATTACTTCATTTTATTCCTCAGAAATTTCAATACCATCCTTACTGAATAAAGTCCAATCTTTCTAATGCTGAGATTTATGATTCTCTCAAGTCTGGCAGAAGTCTTCCTTTTTAGTTTTTTCCTTTTCATATATTATATACAATGAAAAGATTTTACTGAAAACATGCCCCAATATTTTAACTGTATCCATGCTGTTTTCTCAATCCAGCATAACATTTCTCCTATTGAAATCTGCTACCTTATTTTCAAGGCTCAGATGAAATAAAATTCTTTCTCAGAAGTCCTCCCTAGGGTCTCACCACTCTCAACTAAAAGCGAATCTCTTTCCTCTCAATATTCACAGCATTTATCCTTGAATATATTTATAACACTCCATTGATTATATACTACATTAAATTTTTGTAGTTGTCTTACTTCTTCCTATTTATCTTGGAGTCCCTAACATTCCTCAGAAATAAAGAATTGCTGAATGGATTAATTAAAGCATGAATTTGTAGTAATTAAGTATTGTACAACCAATATTCCCCAATAGAAGCAGAAAGGATAAAAAAACAACTTCCAAAGTGGACTAAAAAAAAATTGGCAAGAACTGACCAAAAGGAGAGGTGGGGTACCACTTCTGTCTCACAGCAAATGGTTTAGTCAGAGATTAAGAGTCTATAGCAATCTGCTGCTGAATATTGTGTACCCAAACTTAGGCCAGACACAAGGCATGACCTCTGCCTGGGCAAAGAATAAACACAGAAACCCAAGGCTGGGGAATGGCATGGTCTTTGTCTCCGAATTTATGTGAAATTGGGTGAAAGAAACAATGTGGTTTAACATCATCTCAACTGAGGAAAGTCTTCATCTGGAAATATGAGTAAATAGAGCTAGAGTATATTTGGTAACATTTCCTCACCTAATTGGCCTCATCGTTTCCCCTAGATGTTTTTAACCCAAAAGAGGCAGGAGCTCTAGTTTTGTGCTAGATATCTCCAGTAAGAAAAGAAAGGTGAGTTAATTACCAACCATCAGAACAGGATGTTAAAGTAAAATCTTTCTGTTTTAGTTTCAGCTAAGACTCCAAACATGGAGAATAAATATTATGGGTGCTGAGAACTCCAAAATGAGGACCTAGACCATTTATGCAAGATGTGCAAAAGAAGGTGGTTAAGAACCAGTCTTCTAATTCTCACTTTAACCCTATCCTTGAGGATATTTACAGGTTGGAGAAACCAAAAAAAAAAAAAAAATGACTATTTCTGGAGAAAGAATTTCTTTGGGGAAATTATTGAATTTTCCCCTGCTTGTGAAAAAGGGTTCGAGATAGAAGTGATCACTAGCAGAGAGCTTACAATGTGTCTTCTCATATCAGGTGGCATTTGACCTGCACATGGGAGATTAAAGACTGTGACTGGAAATGTCTGTGTAGCAGGAAATCAAAGAGAAATGATGCCATTGACAGAAAGCTTCACTTGGAAGAAGCAAAGGCATGAGTTTACCGCTGGACCAAATGTGGACCATGTGAGAGGGAGCCAGACTCAAGCTGGCCTGAAAAGGACTTTCCCAAAAGGGATTCCTGGAGTAAGGGAGGAGCCTCATCTGTGAGAGTCTGTGTGGCATGGACCTCCCACACCCTGAGGACTGAAGTTGGAAGCAACTAGTCAAATGGAGGCCTCACCATATGAGATCATTGCAACCAGATCATCTCAACAAGGTGTTCTCCAAATAATCCATAAAATCACCTTCTGGGAGAATCAGAATTAGGAAATCTGAGGTGTCCTTCCTAAGAAAAACATCATCAGATTAATTAGATACCATCAAATAAGATCTTTACTATGTCTGACTTCTCCTTTTCTTTGCTCCATCTGTAAGAAGCATTAGAAATCTCAGCTTGCAAGGGAAGTAGATACTGGGTGGAGGCATCTAGGATAAGGAACAAAGATGGAAGCAACCATGCTCTTCCTCTCCCTTGCCCTATGCCTAAAGCAATACCAAGCTGGAATACCAACACCAAACTTTGATTTATGTGAAATTCATGTTATTTTTAATGTTACCATGAATGCCTGCGAGAACTTGTTTCTACCAAAACTGACTGTAGGACTTATCGAAGGCTGTCCAGGGAAGTTACGGTACTTGCTTGAGATCTCATCCAAGGAGCAGAGAACAAGTCTAGAGAAGAGGTTTGAAAGAGCAAGGTGAGGATGGTGGGGAGTGAAGATAATAGGAAGAAGGGAGATAGAGTTTTATTCCTGTGCACCCTATGGATTCTCCCTTTTTCAAGGTGCTAGTTACACTGCAGGAGACAACAGGCCAATAAATCAAAGGAATATACAGTAGAAGGCAATCATTTGTACAACTTTAAGCTGCAATTTCATCTCTCTGTATCTTTCTATAGAACATGTTTACTGATAATTATGTTTCCTTAATAAAGAGTTTAAGGTGGAAAAAAAGTATTGATTACATTAGTTATATTTGTTGAAATAATAATCACTGCCTGGAGAAAATTGTGTTCCTTGATGTTTATGCTACCTAACAGGCAAGTGCAATCATATAAAAATGAGAAAAATATGTTTTTTAAGATTTTATCTATTTAGGATAGAGAGAGAGCATGAGCACACGCAAGTGTGTGTGAGCAGGGGGAGGAGCAGAGGGGAGGGAGAGGGACAGGCAGATTCCGTGATAGCACCGGGCATGGAGCCCCATGCAGGGCTCAATCCCAGGACCCTGAGATCAAGACTTGAGCCAAAATCAAGGGTCAGACACTCAATGGACACTCAACCAACTGAGCCACCCAGGTGCCCCAAAATGACCAAAATTCTTAACTGGAGTGCTCATGATTGTTTGAAATAACTGTACATGACTTTTACATTTACCTTTTCAAGCAAAAGTAAGAAATCTAAAATGTATGTTCCCTTTATTACTCTTGCAACATTTCAGTGATATTTTATTTTACTTCTTTTAGGTATCCAGTGCCTTCCTACTTTCTAATATCCAGGTCCTGGAGGAACAAGAAAGAAACTAGCAAACCTTTTTCTTAATTTTTCCAATTAGTGAAATAAAGCACTGAAACTCTTTATCTCTATTACTGAAATTGTGAATTCTCTCCTTAAAAAAAAATTGCTTTCAGAAAACAGTTACTGAGAAGGAAGCAATCACTTGGGGGTGGGGGGCAGGGTGTGGAAACTTCTTATTGCCCCTAAGACCTAATGGTGTCTTTGTTGACCCTGAGAGAAAAAATCATTTTTGACACTTTATAGCATGTAAAAGGTGAAGTCAGAGAAATAGAAATTCAGACCCTGCACTTTACAATTATCAATCTAATTGGTTTACAAAGGTTAATTTCATTTTCTTGTGGTAAGGGATCATGATTCATATTTTCTTATCACAGTTCTTAGAACTTCCTTTGTTCCACAAATATTTATTGAATGATTGTTATATTGCAAGCACTTCGCTGGACATTCATACGCATGTTGTGTAGTTAACTGGGTCTGACACTAAGGAGATTATAGGTAGTTAAACTGTACTGATGTTTATATTTTGTCTCCCAGTCTAGTGGAGAACTGGTATTATTCTCTCATACAAAAACTTTCCAATGGACTCAGCCTGATTTTGGGTCAATTTTGAATTTCAAGTTCCTAGTGATTGGTGGTGACTTCATTCCAGGACAAATACAAGGTGACTCCAGGAATTTAGTTCTGGACTGACGTTGACTATCCAGGAAAGAATCCACACAAGCTTCACTGGTTTTCAAAGATCCTGTGAAATAACAAAATTTTGTCATATTCTCACCTTGAACAAATTACAACTGAATCCAGATCTGGATTAGCAGTTTGGCCTCAGAGAGTTATGGGTGAAAAGTTAGGGCTGGCATAGCAACAAGAAGAAAACATGCCTTGCTAAATTTTCTTTTTTGTACCCAAACCCTTTTTGTTATACATATGGCTCCAGTGGGAGTAATTACAATGTGTCCAATGTCATCCTTGAATAAACCTTTTTCTTCCTATGCAAGAGCTAGTCTTTATATGTTCCATAAAGCACCTGGCATATTGTGAGCATTTAAGAAGTGTTTAAGGATGCAACAATGGCAACTAAGAATCTAAACCTTGGTTTCCTGTGGCTATTGTAATCTCAGTGGAACTCTGCTATGACAAAGGAGGAGGAAACATCACTTTGGTTACTGCAATATTATTATTGCAGCCTATTATCCCATCTGATCTGTTTATTAGAAATCCCCACACTCTATTTTGCTTTAAAAAACACTGGGAACACAATCTAGTTTTGAGAATAAAACAAGTTCATTTTATAAAAGCTCATAAGTTATCTATAATTCTCCTATTAAACCTTATTGAACATGATGAGATCTGCAAGGGATGAAGGAATGTTACGTGACAAATGGCAGGACCATTAGAATTTGGTTAGGGTATGTATAATGAGAATCAGGAAATACAGAAAATTAAACTTTTCTTTCATTACCATAATACGTTTTTAAGAGGATTCCAGAAGCACTGTTGGTAAAATGGCCATCACCAAGGAATACACAGAAAGTAGCAAATTCAAAGGACCACCAGATCATTTTTCTTCCATGGGGGAAAAAAGTTTCCATTTTTAACTTGACACAAATAACTTATGCTCATGAATTCTTAGAAGTGGGAGAATATTAGAGATTCTCTAGCTCAAGTATGGGACATGGCATGTATAGATTCTTTAGTTTAACAACATTGTCATTATTAGATATTAAATGCTGGTCTTAAATGCAGAAGGTCATATTCATATTTTTAAAGGTCAACACCAGCCAAATGATCAAATAAAAAAAGACCCTAGAACAAGTAAAACAAAGGACGGAGGGAAGAAACTGAGAAAGTAACTCAGAAAGAAAAATAAAATTGTCAAAGAAATGGCTCCAAAGTCAAAGAGAACTCCCATCTCTCCCCTCCCCCCACTTTTAAGAAGATTTCACTTTATCTAAAGAGTAAAGCACATGCTTTTAGATCCAAGGGTACCTGGTTCAAATCTCAGCAGGGGCAGATTTCTCACAAACTAAAAAGGCACTCTCCCTATTAAAGGAACTGACTTAATACAGTTGTATGGACCATTACTGTACAGAATGGGATTCACAAACTATTTTCTAAATGGGGTCTTTTTGTGCATGTACAGTAATTCCTATAGAAGCCTTTTACAAATAAAAAAAAGGAAAAAATGTGGGGGGAAATCTAAGAACCCATGATTTGAGCCTTTAATAACTATTGGTGTATTAGAGACAGCCATCTGCAGTAATATAGCAGATCAGGTCTTCCTGGAAATGACCTGAAAAAGCATTTGAAGGATAAAAGCTTAATATTTGTGCAGACGTCAGATGCCTAGAAAAGATGAACAAAATACACCTTGAAGTTTGGCCTCAGTGTTGGACCTCAAAATGCATGGTTTCCATGGAACTTCATTTAAACAGGAAGTAGCACTCAAAAAGTTCCTCAATAAAGACACTATTTTGCTTGAGATTTCCACAAGAAGACTTTGTTGAGTAAATTTTTATATGGCACCATAATTTGACTGCTGAAAGTCCTCCTTAACAGTGAAACCTTGAAAGACATGTGGTAAACATTCTATCTAATCCATCTTATAACAGAACTCTGAAGAAACTATTAGAAATCTACTTCTACCATAAATTTATATATAAAAAGTAGGCTTGATTTTGTTCCACATATTTGTGGTAATTTATTATCACTCTCCCTGGGAACATCATTGAGGACAGAATCATATTGAATTTTGAAAATACTTCCTTCTTCACCAGTTTCATTGTATATTCTTCTCTGGAACATACTAGACTCTACATAATTCCAAATTTGGGCAGAGATTCCAAAATATGAGTAACCCAACATACAAACAGTCCTTTCAAAAGTAAAATTTATTTCCTACAGAATAAATCTGAGCACTGGGTCAACATTTCAGGTCATAGACTTCAGAGAAAGTAATTTATTTGACACCTACAATTCATCCCAAAGTTTTATGAACATCTTATCTTTATTATATTAGCTTTGAGTGACAAAAAAAAAGAAAAATTTTAAAGTTCAAACTGGTTTAAAGAACAGACATAGAAAGTTGGCTTTCATGGTTAATAATAAGAACTGGTTTGGGAGCAAAACTGGATCCAAAAGTTTGAAGGATGACATCAGAAGTCAGCCTACTTCCCCCTGCCTCTCAGGTGGTCTTCTCTTTAGGTTAGCTCCTCTCTCAGGCAAGCACCCCTCTCAATCCCACAGGAGGGCTCAGCACCTGCAGGATTGCACACATCCTCACAAACACATGTCCTATGGAAACAGCTATTCCCCTCAACGTTGCAAATCAAAACCCCCTCTTGAAAACTCAAGCCTCAATTATTGTTTGATTGAACTGGCCTAGGTTTAAATGATAAAGTGTACAGGGATTTCCTTTGATTTTAGCCAATGGAGATAAAAGAAAACCATGTATATGTCTTAGGAGTTTGACCAAAAGAGTGACCAAAGGACATTCTTTTGGTTTCAAATGTCTTGTGCATAACAACAAGTGACTCAATAAATTTGACTTGGAGTATATATAGGGATACACATGCGCATACACATACACACACAGACACACAAACACACATACACACAACAAAATTATACAGTCTTGGAAACTAAGACTGAGCGGTAATGTAGGGTCAAAATCTGGAAACAATTTTACCTAAGTATAAAGCTACTGAGTCCTGCTAAAAAATATAATCTTGATCACATAAAGAAAAAAGTAGAAGCATAGCCGATCCTCAATGAACATGAATAAATGAATGAAGTCATTAGAAGAAAAACAAGGTGAGCGGTGTGTCGTGGAAGCTGACAGAAGTAACTGCTTCAATGAAGGCAAAGAAAATCTAGCTAACACTCTGTATGTATTAAAAGTGAAAGCAGCTTCTTCCATAGCAAGATGGCGGAAGATGACTTGACTACTTGCGTGGCGCCCTTTTTGGATCCGCATCTAGTCTTCCCTTCTCTGCATAGGAGCGAGAGATAATGAAAAAGAATTATTACAAGGGAAATTAGATCTTCTTAGTGATACCATCATGGTAGGCTTTGTTATGGACATATGCAAAAACCTTTATTCTGCTGATATTCCATGTGCTTTGAGAGAAAAAAGAACCACAGTTGTTGCACAACTGAAACAGCTTCAGGCAGAGACGGAACCAGTCGTGAAGAGTTTTGATTCAGAAACTATAAAGCAGACACGGTCAACCAGAGATGGTTGGATGCTGTTTGACTAACTGGCGGACAAGCATGATTTTAGGCAGGAATATTTAGATACACTCTACAGGTATGCGAAAGTCCAATATAAATGTGGGAATTACCCTGGAGCAGCAGAATATCTTTACTTCTTTAGAGTGTTAGTTCCAGCAACAGATAGAAATGCTTTGAGTTCACTCTGGGGAAAACTGCTGACCTCCGAAATCTTAATGTGGAATTGGGATGACTCTATGGAAGACCTTGCATGGTTAAGAGAGACCACAGAAAATAATTCTGTGAGCTCTCCATTTCATTTCCTTCAGCAGCAAACATGGCTCGTCCACTGGTCTCGGTTTGTTTTCTTCAACCACCCCAAAGGGCATGATAACATTAATCTCTTCCTTAACCAGCCACAGTATCTTAATGTAATTCAGATGATGTATCCACGAATACTGCACTATTTGACTACAGTCATCATAACAAACAAAGATGTTTGAAAATGCCAACAGGTACTAAAATATCTGGTTAAATTTATTCAACAGGAGTCTTGGACATTTAAAGACCCAATGACAGGATTTGCTGAATGCTTATCTGTTAACTTTGGCTTTGATGGGGCTCCGAAAAAGCTGAGGGAATGTGAATCAGTCCTTGGGAATGATTTCTTCTTGGTGACTTGTTTTGAAGATTTCATTGAAAATGGTCCTCTCTTCATACTTGAGACTTTTTGACTCACCCACCAGTGTATCAGCTATTAACATGTTGACAGACAAACTGAACATGACTCCAGAAGAAACTGAAAGGTGGATTATAAATTTGATTATAAATGTGAGATTGGATGCCAAAATTGACTCTAAATTAGGTCATGTGGTTATGGGTAACGAAGCAGTCTCACCCTAATCAGCAAGTGATTGAAAAGACCAAAAGCTTTTCATTTAAAAGCCAGATGTTGGCCATGAATATTGAGAAGAAACTTAATCAGAATAGTAGGTCAGAGGCTCCTAACTGGGCACCTCAA
Source organism: Zalophus californianus (assembly GCF_009762305.2). NCBI lineage: Eukaryota > Metazoa > Chordata > Mammalia > Carnivora > Otariidae > Zalophus > Zalophus californianus. The sequence continues at coordinate 102,877,360 of NC_045595.1, read as the reverse complement.
GACTCTGGCTTCTACTGAAGAACTGTATAAAGACAAGATGAAAAAAACTATGAAATAAAGATGAAATAAAAAGCCATTACATAAAAGGTGATGTACATTTTAGAAACAATTAACATATTGTGTATAAATTTTAAGGAATTTGAATAAAATTGGCTGTGTCTCAATTTTTTAAAAAAGTGAAAGTGAGTTTGGGGAGCTAAAAGAAACCTGGAATCAAATTGGATATTAAATAACATTCTGTCCTCATTAGCATTTAGTTATGGTTTGAAAATTTTAAATCTCTAAAATAATTCATACATCAATTTAGCAAATGAAACAATTATTGAGCATCAGGATACGCACTTGGGATATAAAATGAAATTAAGTATCTGCTTATCAGGGTATCCCTATGGACAACAACAAGCAGGGGAAGGTGGGAACAGTAGAGTAGGAAAAATTCAAAGAGAGTTTGTTAGACTTGAGAGGTTAAGTTCAAGGAATACCAAGTGCTGAGTGAGGGATCAGGACTAACTTAGGGAAAATTAGGCAACTGACTCTAAAAGAGAGCTGATCGTATTCCTTTCACAATAAGAGAATAATAGAATGTCCCTACACATACAAGAGTGGGGTTAAGCATGACATCAGGAGACAGATGTGGACAAATGTCTCAGCCAAGGACAATGCAGTAAGGTGCATAAGTAGGACAATATCAACAATTTTATCCATGGTGGGGCAGTTTCTAGACAATCCTCAAATATTGTCCAGTGAAGCTCAAAAATTTCTTCCAGATGGTTTTCCTAACATGTCTACCGTTCTATTTATTCTTTGACTTATGGGATTAATAATTTATTTAATAAACTCTGTTATTAATTTTTATAAGACTCACTAAAAGGAGCCATGAAGTCTGGAAAAGTGGTTTTCCAGTAGCCCACGGGATAGCCATGTTTTCTAAAAAGATCCTTGCTTTCATCAAAAGAAGGTGGAGTTTGGTTTGGGGAGAACAATGCTTTAAGACTGGCTAATTCAAGAGCTTATAATCCAGTAATATTTAACTTCATAATTCCAAGTCATAGTGCAGAGCATTTTGGCCATAAAATTGCTCTGAGCTTCGCATACCTCAACTGTATAATAGAGGTAATGGACACTTCACAAGATCACTGGGAAAATTAAATTAGATGATAGATAGTAAACCATAGTACAATGTACAAAACTGCATAAATTCATTTTTTAAATTTTGTTTTGACTTGATTTCCTAACTATACACTAAAAAAATCCCCATGTTTGTCTTAGTTTCCATAATTCATATTTAAATTTTCTTGTAGTCATAAAAAAATCCTGGCAGTGAACTTCTCAAGTGGTTAAAGTCACTTGACCTTTAACCCCTTGCTTTAAAAATCTCTCAAGAGATATGTTAAATGGCCCAGAAATATATTGCCTGTCATGTCTTATTGCTTAATTAATGGCCAACTATGCCGATGCCCTGTATGGACTGCCCTGAAGTAATTGTGAACTGATCTTGTACTCAAGGAAATGAATTGACTCCACAACATCAGCACTGTCATAGAGCATTTACTGTATTTAAATTTCCGCAACCCTTAGAATAGACAGAGCATGCAAGGGCTGGTTAACTGAGCACACAAACATCAGCTGAGCAGATAAAAATGTTCTGTTGCTTACTGTGCCACACAGCGAATCATTCATTATTGGTTTCTGGAAACTGCTTTGTGCATCAAGTAAAAAGCTACCAAGTAGTAAGCATTTTTATTTTAGCCATATTTGTGATAAAGCTAGAAGTCACTGAATTCTTTTAATAATAATAAAAAATCATGGTTTGAAATTGCTCCATTTGAAGAAAAACAGAACTCTGGAGGATGGGAAGCAAATTTATTGTGAAAGTTCATGATTTGAAATGGGTGGGTACTTTCTACCACGTAGAAAGTATATCCCAAAATAAAGGAAAAAACTAGTGATATTTTAAACTCTTTTTCTTTCAATATAGAGAGCAATATGACTTGGTGATGAAATGTCACCAAATAATTTTGGATCTTTCCTAATGAATACAAGGTATTTATGATTAAATATGAATTTTAATCTTCTCAGAGTCTCGAATTTACTCATCTGTAAAGAACTCAGATCACTAGTATTTAGAGATGCATTATAGTATCCTCAAAATAACATTTTCAATATGTCTATGAAGCTATGACATTTCTAGCTTTAAAAACTTACTTTAACTCTTTTTCCGGTGGCGGAGTCTGGAGAAGACACGCAGAGATGGCACCTCGCAAGGGGAAGGAAAAGAAGGAAGAACAGGTCATCAGCCTTGGACCTCAGGTAGCTGAAGGAGAGAATGTGTTTGGTGTCTGCCACATCTTTGCATCCTTCAATGACACTTTTGTCCATGTCACCGATCTTTCTGGCAAGGAAACCATCTGTCACGTGACTGGTGGAATGAAGGTGAAGGCTGACCGAGATGAGTCCTCTCCCTATGCTGCCATGTTGGCTGCCCAGGATGTAGCCCAGAGGTGCAAGGAGCTGGGCATCACTGCCCTCCACATCAAACTACGAGCCACAGGAGGAAATAGAACCAAGACCCCTGGACCTGGGGCCCAGTCAGCCCTCAGAGCCCTTGCACGCTCAGGAATGAAGATCGGGCGGATTGAGGATGTCACCCCCATCCCCTCCGATAGCACCCACAGGAAGGGGGGTCGCCGTGGTCGCCGTCTGTGAACAGAATTCCTCAAATTACTGTTTTCTGTTAATAAATTGGCTTCGTGTGAGCTAAAAAACAAAAAAACAAAAAAACAAAAACTTATTTAAGCCATTTTGCGGGAGGAAGGGTCCAGATATATCCCTCAATTTGAAAGCAACCATCCCCTCGCCTGGGTTCTGGGCAAGGAAGAGAGGGAAAAAATGGAGAGAGAAGTAATTGGCAAGGAAAGATACAAGAAAAAGAAAGATCAATGAAAAGGAGAAAAGTAGAGAGAGGACCGGGTGAGTAAGCAAACCAGGATAACTTCAAATTCCTCCGATATGGGAAAACCGAGTCAAAGCTCTCAGGACCGAGCAGGGCCATAGTGTTATTTATAAATCAAAATGCTCTGTTTTTTAAAATAAGATGACTTTTCAAAAATCATTAAACTAATTTTTAATTTCATCTTGGCATAATGACACTTTTCCCATTTCCTTACCGCCAAATCTACTCACGAGAGTAAATGGGCGGAGCACGTGACCAGGAGTGTTCCAGCCCTGTTGCAGTTACTCAGAGGCAACTGCAGAATACATTTATTTAGGACACCACACATCCCTAGGGTGCATATTTGTTTTATAGTCTTGGCTTCTCAACCTGACCCCTCTCCAGGTTGCCAAAAGTAACATCATTCAATTTGTAACTCAATGTTTCACCAACAAGATACGTGTTTTGTAGACCTACGGAAGACAGAAATCTTTGAAACTAAAAGGTGCCTGGATTAATGGGGCTGACATGCAGCCCAACTCTAAACGGCAAAGGACCAATGAAAACAATCACTGTGTCCTGTGTCAATTCTGTCTCTAGGTAACTTTGCCTTCCTGCCTAACACGTGGATTTTGTATCATCCTTAAGTTGCTATAATATTGAGACATGAAATTTGGAGGATTTGAAATAAATGCAGCTAAATGGAACTTTTGGATGAAGAATCTCTGGTTTGTTCAGATCTGTTAAAGTAATAGGGAAAGGCACAAAGGATCAAGGCAAGAAAGGCCCCAATCTTTGTTCGATGAGTGATAAAACAGCATTACTTGGGGAAAATTGGCCTGACCTTCACCTACATGATGCTTCCGCTGCCTCAGTGATTCTTGCTTTGCTCTGATTAGGTAAAGACTGCCCCTTTCCCTGCAGGAAAAGTCAAAGAACAAAAAGGGGAAAAATTCTTGACTTAACTATAAAGGATTTATTTTTTTAATCACAGTTGGGCTCATCCAAGCCAGTTTCTAATCTTATTTTTTTAGGCTAAAAAAAAAAAGTAAGAAAGAAAGAAAAAGAAAAAAAAACCTCTCTTTTAAAAGAAATTCTTTGGATCATTTTCTTTACAACCTCTAGTCTAGATCTCAACTCACATTTCTTGGATGTATTTAAAAAAAAAAAAAAACTCTTCCTCATTTGAAATGATAGCTTTTTCATTTCTTTTAGGCTCTGGTCTAAGCTCTGTCAGGAATGGATGGAAGGGAGAAAGACACAAGACCCCCTCAGCTGGCTGGAACAGCAAGTAAAATGCATCAGTTGCCAGAATCCTGCCACCATTCCAAGGAAACCTAAAGCGGATTCCCACCCCCACCCCTCCGTGGATGCCCATGGAAGGCAGAGCTCCATGGAACCATAATATTAAGTTGCAGACTCTGCCTGTTCATATAGACCAGAGCTTTTCTGTGACATTACTGTCAAACAGCCCCCTGTGTGACTAATATTTTTAACAGCATGCTATTTAAAATTTGACAAGGATATAATAATTCATTCTTCAGATAGTCAACATACTATGAGAGTAAGTCATGTCTTCAAAGTATCTTTCAAAGGGGCTATTAAAAGTAGGTTAAATTTTTCCCCCTACAGCATGCAATTTCATTTTGGCTCTACCACTTCAACCACAGAAAATTGAATTTTGACTTGAGAGTGACCTACTGAAAATTAGATGGAAAAATAAGGGGAGAGATTGAAATTACTGATTCAAAGGAAACTAACATGTCTGTCTGCAATTTAGGATACAGTTTGCTAAGCCCTCTGAGAATCTTATGTTTCTGGTAGTCAGTATTTTCCTCTTAGGATTCAGATTGTATTTTTTAATGGAAATGTTGTAGAACTTAATGGAATGTAATATCTTGTGATATATAGACTTAAGGCAACACAGGAAAAAATTATCCACACATATTTTCTGCCATAATCCTCCTCTCTACTCCCAGCCTTCTTATAACCTATGATCTAGCCACCCAAATCAACCAGACATTCTCTAAAATAAACTACACTCTTTAAAACTCCTCTACTGTTGTTACCTGCTAGTCCTCCTTTGAAATTCTTTTTTCACCAACAATCAAAATTTATTCTATTTTTTATTTTTTTTTATTTTTTATTGTTATGTTAATCACCATATATTACATCATTAGTTTTTGGTGCAGTGTTCCATGATTCATTGTTTGTTCATAACACCCAGTGCTCCATGCAGAACATGCCCTCCTCAATACCCACCACCAGGCTAACCCATCCCCCTACCCCCCTCCCCTCTAGAACCCTCAGTTTGTTTTTCAGAGTCCATCATCTCTCATGGTTCGTCTCCCCCTCTGACATACTCCCCTTTTCTTCCTCTCCTGTTATCTTCTTCTTTTTCTTTTTTCTTAAAATATGTTGCGTTATTTGTTTCAGAAGTACAGAACTGTGATTCAACAGTCTTGCACAATTCACAGCGCTCACCGTAGCACATACCCTCCCCAATGTCTATCACCCAGCCACCCCATCCCTCCCTAAATTTTTATAAAAATAAAATGACTTTGAAGGCTCCACTTTTAGAGGAGTATAAGGCAATAGAAATTAATGTGATGATCCTAACAAGAGTAGAACGTGAGTGCTTGGAGAAGACTTAGAGACATTTCCCGCAGAACTACAAGCAGTAGATTCCACTGAGGCCGGGGGAATCACAGAAATGTAGAATATTTCACCAACGGATTTTTGGTGTCTTCTACTTTGACTTGTTTTGATTATTAAATTTCTATTTCTTTAAACTTTTGTATGTGTATTTAGGTATATATGTACACACAACCATATACCTGTCGGTCAGGAGAGGTTGGGCTGTGCTGTGGTAACGAGCAACACTAAACTGTCAATGGATTAACACAACAAAAAATAAATTTTTGATCAGGCAAATCCACGGCAGTCTCCTTGGTCACTTTCCACAGCACCTGTACTCCACATGTTACTTGGCATTCTGGCAGGCTTTGCTCCTATTCGCATACCTCTGTGATCATCTCTGCAGAAGAGCATGAAGAGAGTTCAAGTAATCGAATGCTTTACCCAGCCCCTCCGCTCATATTTCATTGGCCAAAACATGTCCCATGGTTAAAGCCCACCATCAAGGGGGCAGAGAAGTGCAATTTTCCCATTTGCCTCATAGAAGACGAGAACCAGAGATTGGTGATCAGTAGTAGTGCCTACCAGAAATGCAGAGAGAATTTTTCAGTCAAAAGCCTCGCTCTTGTTTTATCTCCAAATTACTCTCATCTTCACTCCGTGGCTTATAATTATTGCCCAGAGCAAAGTTTATTAAAAAGCTAACACAACTGGCATTCATCCACAGATACTGATTTATTTTACCATTACTTGAACAAAGAAGAACATCATCCTTCAAGGTCGCAACTGTTTTTGGCATCTAAATGTAACTGTTTAGCATAACCTCTCACAAAGCATTGAAAGTATTGGAAAGAGTGAACGAAGTAACAAGAATATGTTACAAAATCACCCACAGTAAGAATAACCTAAGTGAATATGAAGTAAAAAGCTTTAAAAACAGGTTAATATTTTCCTTTTCTATTCTTTCATAGTAGAAATGTGTGGTCTATACCTGCCGATTTTAACTGCTTGGCAATTCTTCCAAGGATTTACTCATACCATGCGTTTAATGACAAATGTATCGGCATCATCTGAGATGGGAATTGAGATGCTCAAAACTGCAGTCAGTATCTCCTATTGCTTTATACTCCATCAAAGATGATGCAAGCTGACTTCAAAGGGCACTCAGTACTTGCATCAACTCTGCAGGGGTGTTGAGTAAAATGAGGAATGAAAAAAAAAGGAACACCATTATGTTTTGAATTTCAAGTCCTAAATCATTATTTCCTAGCTGTGCATGAGGTTACGTAGACAGAAAGTAAAATGACAACTGGTCATGTCATTGGGATGATGATATAGGAGGATCAGGAAGCTTAAGAAGAGGAATTTTTTTAAAGTCACATTAAAAAAAATCTCTCTCCCCTGGTGTTCAGATATTCCTAGGACATTTTTCAGTGATGGAGCGACACTCTGGTACCCCCATAATGTCCAGGTGCCTGCTGGGGATTGACCTGTTTCAGAACTCTCTTCTCAGGAGCAGTAATGTGCTACCCCTGAAGATAATTACATGTGAGGTATCCAAATAGTCACTTACGTCTGCTGTTGGGCCTCTATTTCTAAACGGGAATTTGTATGGCTATTTGTCAGTACTGGAGAATTCACTTGTTATTAATCTTCAAAAACTAAAAGTATTCAATTTTATTTTAAAAATACATTTATTTTGCCATTCCGAAATGTGTACAAAACATTGTTTCCCACTCGCTGCTATATTCATAGTGTGGATTTAAAGGCCTAAAAGAGATTTACATGATCCATTTATTTAAAAAAAAATATTTTAAAGTACCTAAGTATTTAGTTACAGTCAAATTTCTAAAATAATATTTATATTGAAATGTGTGTGCATGTGTGTGTATTTATGTATGTGCATATTTAGTGATGAAAGGTAAAATAATTTATAGTACTAATTAGTACTAATTCTGGATATATATTTAAACAAGACAGAATTCATATTTATTTGAAAAGTAAGAATGCCTCTGGATTTAGTTAAGTATCTCAGTTATAGTAACATGTGATTTATAATGTTTCTGGAAGTGTTTTTTACAGCATTGCTTTTGCAAAATAAATGAGGAAAATTTCAGCCAAGGCTGTACTTAAATTATGGTGTTACGATACAATATGAAGCACCGGAAAAGCACAAAAGGCAAAATGAAGCCAGAACTTATTGTGTTTTTCCTGGTTTCAGTAGAGGAGAAACAGCCTTTACCATAAAAATTTGGCTCTTTTTGAACTGAACTGTTACATTAGGTGACCTTTAAACATTTATTACATAATGGCTTTTTGTTCATTCTACAGTTTTGAAAACACATATCCATATCCTGTAGAATCAGGTAGGTGATCACTGATAAAGAAGGATAAGAAATCTTGATAGTACTTCTTAGACTCATGCCTTGTTAATGATTACACCGCTGGTATTTTCCCATTTTTCCAGAGCTGCTCCTGTCACCATTCCTCATTGAAGTACTTCATGTTTTCTTTATCAATATTGCTAAAAGCTCTCTTTTCACCATAGTTCCTGAACTTTATCTTTTGTGCCGTATGTACATTTACCTTTATGAATATGATAATTTTTAGATCAGTGGTTTCCAAAGTAGGGTACATGCAACTTAGCATCTGTGCAAGTCAATTCTTTAAGTAAAAATGTATATAAATATACTTCATCATTTTTATTTTTGTTTGTGCTTTATAAAGTAAATGGTATATTACATATAAAAACTTGTATTTTATTTTTATTTACTTTTGTGGGTTTTTTGGTTTTTTATTTAAATTCAATTTAATTAACATATACTGTATTATTAGTTTCAGAGGTAGACTTCGGTGATTCATCAGTTGTGTATAATACCCAGTGCTCATTCCATCAAGTGCCCTCCTTAATACCCATTACCCAGTTACCCCCCCCATCGCCCCACCTGCCTCCTCTCCAGTAACCCTCAGTTTGTTTCGTAGAGTTAAGAGTCTGTTATGGCTTACCTCCCTCTCTGTTTTCATCTTATGTTATTTTTCCTTCCCTTCCCCTATGTTCATCTGTTTTGTTTCTTAAATTCCACATGAGTGAAATCATATGGTATTTGTCTTCCTCTGACTGACTTATTTCACTTAGAATAATACCCTCTAGCTCCATCCATGTTGTTGCAAATGGCAAGATTTCATTCTTTTTGATGGCTGCGTAATATTCCATGGTGTGTGTGTGTGTGTGTGTGTGTGTGTGTGTATATATATATATATATATATATATATATATATATATACATACATATATATATATATATATATTCCACACCTTCTTTCTCCATTCATCTGTCGATGGACATCTGGGCCCTTTCCATATTTTGGCTAAAAATACTTGTATTTTAATTTAAAAAATAAATATATTGGGATATACACCTAAACATTTATAATAAGAAGGATACACAATAAAAAGGTTTCAGATCATCAGTCCAGATGTCATTAAGCAAACCTTAAAGATATATTCATTATCCTTTAAATGGCCAGGTGTAGTTTTAAATTAATACAGAATGCACTTAGATTGGCAATGGAAAAATTATTGGTATCAGATAGTAATTTTGTCAGGGATTCAGCATGGCATCACTCAGGAACTATCCTAATGGACAGGACTTATGCTTCTCAGATACACTAGATTTGTCTAATAGAGTATTTTGTTTCCTAATGTAAAGTGCCTGATCTATGAAATTAGATTTAATTTTGATATAGGAAATTAGTTTTACATGTAAAGTTGTTAGCTAATAATTTAAAAGTCAAATATTTCTAAATAAAACTAGTAACTTTCTGATTGAACACCTTCTGCTCTTGGTATGTGTCTACATATTATGATCAGTAGAGAGTAATTGTCAATGAAGGGGGGGGGTCCCCTAATCCAGAAACGCTGAGACCTTATATGCAGCATTTAACATTTCATCTTTTTAAAAAAAAGATTTTATTTATTCATTTGAGAGAGAGAGCACAAGCAGAAGGGAGAGGGAAAGGGAGAAGCAGACTCCCCACTGAGCAGGGAGCCTGACGTGGGGCTTGAACCCAGGACCCTGGGATCATGACCTGAGCTGAAGGCAGACACTTAACCAACTAAGGCACCCCCAACATTTCATTTTTTGAACCTGCAAGACTCCAACTTCATAAATCAATTTTGATAGAAGTAGAATGCTAAGGAGCATTTTTAAATTAACATGCCATACAGACATGCTTGTGAGTAAGAGGTGATTTTTTTGTACCTTCAGAGAGACTAGAAGATACAATTACTGAAATGCTTTGCTGTTATAGGAATGGCATTGCTTGTTTCTCCTTTTAAAAAAAATCAACTACTTTAGTAAAATCCACAAACCTATGTATTCTAATACTTAAGATGATATATATATTTTTAAATTCCTGTATCATCAGAGCAGCCTTCTCATCCCAAAAATACCACAATAGCTTTACTCTCTGCCTCATCTCTTCTCTCCTTCCCTTTCTCTCTCTCCCTCTCTTCCTCTTCCCTCCCCAATCCCGCCCTTCCCTTCTTTTCTGTCTTCCCCCTCTATCTTATTCTCTTCCTATTACTGGCTTTCTCAATCACCACACAGGATATAGGATATAAAACAACCTTTTATTTCCCAACATTTTCTTCTTGAACCTATAGTCTCTTTTCTCTGAGTAATTTCTTTTAAATAATGGATATTTCTGCCTTTTAACGCAGAGCAATCTTAAGTTTTAAGAGCACTGAAATTTCCATTATTCTATTACATATATTCTTCTGCGCCAAAATGAAGAAACACACTTTAAAAATGTATTTTCTACAGTGAGTAATATGGTTTGATCAATCATCAATAAAGTCCTAATAACTTCCTGCTTGGTATGTTGGTACATTAAGGGGTGGGGCTAGGCACTGTGTCAAGCTAGGGCAATAAGACTAAAAAATAACAAAAATGAGGCCAAGAATAAAAGGTGTTAAATGCTACATTCCACACAGAGTTCCTGAACAAACTCAAAAAAGAGAAAAAGAAAAGAAACACACACACACATTCTGATGAAGAAATTGGAATGGCATCGGTAGAAATACGGGATTTTATCTGGACCTAGGAGGATGGATAGTTGTCAGTGGGTTAGGGAAGAGTGAATACCAAAAGGAGACCACTGATTGCAGATAGAAGGTGTGGCCTGGGCATTTAAACTTTAGGTCCTAAGCTAAACTGCAGATAACCTCGCTGCCCCTTTCCACCTCCATCTTCCACGACCCTTCCATGGAGGTAGAAGTGATCCACATGTGATTTGGGCATTAAATCAACAGATGATATTTTTGGAGTACCTACTATATTCCTGACTCTCTTCTGTGTATTAGGGATATATCACTGAAAAAATAAATGGACAAAAACCCTCTCCCCTACCCCTACCCCTACCCCAACCCATTTGAACTAGAACAGCTACCCATAAAAGTCTCTACCTAAAATGCCAGAAAATATTCTAAAACATCATGGCTATGTTTCAGTAGTCCTTGAGATGACCAGTGTCATAGACTACCCTGATATCCATTGAAATCCTAAAGCTTAACTTAGCTTTTCTACACCCAGTGTAGTTTGGCATTAGACTGGGAATTGGCCTGTCTCTATAAAGTAACTCTACCACTAAGCTTCCAGCCTGCCTCACCTGTTACAATTTAGTAAGAAAAATAAATGACAGCAGATGTTAAACCCAGTTACATTAGGGAGAATTGCACCCATTTAGTTCTAATCAAGCCATTTTTCACCCAGCTGAAGAAAAGAGAAGTTCTGAATCAATGGGAAAATATTTGCTGAAGCAATGAACCCGAAAGAGATAACCTGACTACTCCTGGGGGAAACACTTTCTAAAATTTCCCACAATTCGATATGCTATTTTGTAAGAATAGAGTGTTATTAAAGGATATATTCTGGTTTGTATGAAAATGAGAGGAACTTCTTTATATATTATTTCATTTTCATGCATTTATTTGAAAAACATTATCTGGGTTCATTATACAAAAAGAATTGTGAGCAGCAATGCTCGAGTTCTTGCAGTCAATGCAACTTAATATCTAGTAGGAAAGAGAAGTTGGAGAACCAGGGAAAGTGAGAGAATAAAATAAAATTAATCAAGCAAGATTAAAAGACAAAGTCTGATGAAGTTGCCAGTCTTACATACGAATCTATGCGACCTTGGGAAAGTTAATTAATCTCTCTCATTAAGAGAGCAATTGTTACAATCATAGGTTCAAAAGAAGCAGCTGTGAGTTTTGGATTGTGAGAGTTGTTTGCTCCTAATTGTATAATCACCCTGAACTGATATGAACAGGCTTTTTTCAGATCCTCATACCTCAAGTTGGCTATTCCACAATGGAAAATTAGTTTTCTCTTTCTCTCTTTCTTTCCTCCCTTTCTTCACTTGCGTCCAGAGTGTTGCTTTGTGCTTGTTGTATGCTAGGCAAATACAGGGAGGGCTATCATTCACCCAGCGTGACATTCCCCACGCCAATATCCAATTGTCTTGCTGCCACTGACTGTCAGGACACCCAATGACTGTGCATGAAATCTCCAGCCTTCTTGTCTAACAATTACTGTTTCTAATAGACAATTGAAACAGCAGAGTCAGATCATGATGCTCTATTTCTAACCCACTGCATTTAAGAAAAACCACAGTGATGGATCTCTAGTAGAGGGGAAATTGAACAGGTTATGTATTTAACAAGCCTAAGTTATCAGTACAACAGGACACCATCCTATGACCTCCCCACTTTCCCTCCCTTACTCCAGGCTTTTTTTTTTTTTTTTTTTTTGTCAGTGTCAGTTATAGAAACTATGGAAACAATCCACTGAGGAAATTCTTATATTGTTATGCTTATGTTCATAGTCAACTCCATTTCCCTTCAAATAGTACTTCGACACAGAATGGATAAGAAAGGAAAATTAGAATTCAAGTGCCTCAGTTTCTCAGCTTTTACAAGCTTCAGTTTTTATGTATAACTGGCTGGGTCAAAAAAAATGGCCCATATCAAGTAGTTCCCAAACTTATATTCCCCCTTGTGATATTGAGATCATACGGCAAACGCTTATGTGGGTCAACACACAACTGTCCCCATATGGATGCCTGATTCAACTATAATTCCCAGCCTCCCCTCTGACTGGGTATGAGCAAAAAATTAATTTTTCATTAATGAAATGTGAAAAAGAAGCAAGCAGAACTTCTGCTTAAAAGCCCTGGACATGCTGTTCCTTTTTCCTTCCCATTGGTTGAAAATGAATAGAAATGCCTGGAGTAATCTTGGAAATCATACATAGAAGATGGATTTCTAGAGTCTCAAATGTGTAGCTGTGACTAGGAGTCTGGACTGCATGTGGGAATCATGTGGGGAGCTTCTAAAATGAACTAATGGCTGAGCCTCAAACAGGATTCTAATTTAATTATTTCGGTTTGGGGCCCAGGAATATTATTATTGTGCTATTGTTGTTATGGATTCCCTGGTGTTTCTAAAGCAAGAACAAGGAAGCAGAGTCCAGTGCAGTAAATGGTTACTACCTATTTTGCCCTTCTGTGCTCTTCCCTTCCCTTGAGATGGATGCCCTCACTGCCCTCAAGCACAGGGTTCATCAAATCTATGCCTACAGAGAAGTAACGATAATCTCGCTGTAGAGGTTAATTGAGATGGGGAGATTCTATAGGAGAGAATCAGAGCTTTCCATTTAAAGCAAACAAAACAAAGAAACTTACTCTTCAGTTACTGAATTTGTCTCTCATGGGTCTCTGTTCTCACTCTTGCCCCGGCAGCCAGAGAGATCCCTTAAAGTGATAACTAAATCATTTCACTCAAAGCCCTGCAATGGCTCTCCATTTTAATCAGAATAAAAACTGAAGTTTTACAGTGTCTCACAAGGCACCACACACTATGGTCCCTCTGAGCTCAACACCTACTTCTCTTCCCTTTGCTTATTCTGCTCCTTATCTACTGGCCTCTTTGTTGTTCCTGGAATACGCCACATACTTTCCACCTCAGGCCATTGCACACACTCTATCTCTATCTAGAGCCCTCTTCCCTAAATAGCCAAGTGGCTAATTTCCTCACTTCCTTCAAGTATTTGCTCAAATGTTGCCTCTTCAATGAGGTTTACTCTCATTCTACTTAAAATTGTAATTTTCCTACCCCTCAGCATTCCCAAATTTCCTTTTGCTGTTCTATTTTTTTAACTTGAAAATTATTACATTACTACAAACTCTATAATTTACTTTATGATGTTTACTCTTACTGTCATCTCTCTGCCCTTCACTAGAATGTAAGCTCTATGAGAACAGAGATTTTTTTTTGTTGTCTAATTTGTTCATTCCAATATCCCAAACCCCTAGAACAATGTAAAGTACTCAGCTATTGAATGAACGAATAAATTAAAGTGTCTAACTCATTCTAGAAAAGATTTATTATCTACTATGGAGAGGCCAAGGAAATACAAATGGTTTCTTTCCCCAAGGATCTCAAAGAAGGGTACACAAATTTGGTTTTGGAGGTCTAGAGAATGGCACCAACATTGTGTGATCTGTGGGCCTTCAAGTACAACTCTCACTCCAAAACATTTTTCCAGACACATACACACACACATTGTCTTACTGGTTTATGTTAGCATTGGATTTCTGACTTAAGCCTTAATATGCTGATGCTTAAAAGAAATTATAATTGAAAGGAGAGAGTAAAGTGCTAGCAGGTAGAATCAATGAATGCTAATTCTGGGAATGGAAGAGGCAGAGTCTCAGGAGAGGGAAAAGCAAAGTCTGCAGAACATTCACTTGCTTCCCAATATTACCTAGAAATGACCCGGATCACACGATTCTATTTTAGTCAATGGAGGAAAGTTAGAAATCTGCTGTGACACAATGGCCAGCCAGCACATAGTAGGGACTCAATAAACATTGAACACATGGATGAAGGAAGAATAAGCAGCATGATTTATCATTTACTTTTCCCTATAAAAGAAGGTCTCCTTATTTAGATTAATATGCTCACTTTTTGCTCTTCCTCTCCCCACAAAAAGGCTATGAGGTAAAAAGATAAAACAAATGTTTTGGCATAAAAACTATGTGTGATATCTGTGCAGTATCTTCCATCTGTACCTGCTGTGCATAATTTCAGAATTCACTGCTTTCATCAAGTAAAGAAAACCCATTTGCTCTTTCATCTGTGTATCATATCACACTAATTTTCATCAAAACCAGCCAAACCTTTATGGGCTACCAGTCCCCAGGCTTCCTGCAGGACTCCCCTGTCTGCCTCTAGTATAAGCAGAATTAGGCTCTGAGTCTGAACTGTGGAGAATTTCAGTTGTTTTTGTAAGCTACTGTAAGCACAGTGTTTATATCTGGAAAATTGGGGCTTATTGATTATTGACGATTATTTTCCTAAGCCAGAGAGTCTCATGAATTTCACAAGCTCATGCCTTTTTGGTCTTTAATGTCCTTTATTCCAAATCTGACATCTTCCACATGCGTTAAGCAGGCCAATCTCAAATACACAGAAATGTGATCTCATGTTATTGAGAAAATAAATACTATTGCTCTGACTATGCATCCTACCTCTTTTTTAGGAAGTTCCCAATCTCCATTCAAATCTTCATTCATTTATTTGTGAAGTTCTTTGTCTCCTGTGCCTCAGATGACATTATGATCTGTTCTTAGTTAAATTTGAACACTGATTCATGATCTTTTGCCAGGGATGATCAAGATGCCAAAGCTGCCCCAGAAGTTGGTGATGCCAAGGTCTACATTGAAACTACCAATATTTATTGCTGAGAGGACTGCCTCTACAAAAGCTAAAATAGCTATGGTTTGACCACAGAGTATCATCACTGAAAGAGCCTTGGGTGCTGGGTCCCAAGGCCATAAAAACTCTAATAAGTCACTCATATGCCAAGGCCATATTATGTATTCTGGAACCTACCTATGTATTCTGAAACCTACAATGATGTTTCATACCAAAGTGACATCAGTCATTCTTTCCCCCATTTGAATTTCAGTGCGTTGAACACGTTGAGTTCTGTGCTTTAAAAATCTTAAAAAGTTAATAGTTACAGCCTCCATTTATTATGGTTTTAGCTGAAGTGCCTTAGTGGCAAATGGTGCATATATTGGGGAAGAAGGAAACATGATCCTCATGAGGAAACACTTCCTCATGATCCATGAGGAAATCAATTGGGATAGTCGGTGAAGCAAGACAGTATAAACTAAATACCGCCATTTTCTACAGCCTTTCATGACAAATCCATTTATGCTTGGTCTCTCTCTTCCCAAAAGGTGAATACCTTCTAAAGGGGCTCACAAATCCCTGGAAGGTTTAACTTCCTGGCAGTCTTGGCTCAAGCCTCCCCAGTTACTTCTGTACATACTAACTCATGATGAAAGATAAGATACCATCATACCACCTCCATTCTGCTATGTAAAAAGTTTTCAGATACTATAGGTTTTATTGATAGAGTCTCAATCAAATGTGGGATTATTATATGGCAGGTACAGTGACAAAACAAACCTTAAGTATAATTTAATATTAGTTATATACTATAAATTATAATTTAGCTTTTCACAAAAAGAAAACAATCCCATCAGTGTCGTCATCTTCAAGTAAAAAAATACAGAGCTGAGTGTACTGTCATTAGTAAAATTAAAGAAAAGTACAGAAATCAGAACTAAGAAAGAAGATTTGGAGGAGGGAGAATGGAGGGAATAGATTTGAAGGAGAGAGAATAGGGAGACAAGCTTAAAATTATAAGTATTTCAGAGGGAAAAAATTATGAAAACAGACAAAACAATTGATGACATAATAGAAGAAAACTTTCCTGAGCTAAAGAAATATTTCATTCTACATATTAAAAAGTATTACTAAGTTCAAAATAAATGATTTATTCAATCTACTTTTTTTGTAAAAGTAGATGTACCTGTTCTCAATCCCTGAAGATTCTGATTGATTGATAACTGTAGTTTTTAATGCTTCAGAAGTGATTCTGATATGTATCTTTAGGTTGGCAATGATTCTTCTAAGTGTACTTGTTATAGAGAAGAATAAGTACATATCTAGATAGTTTCTGAAAAAAATTGAAAGAAATAGAGGAGGAGGAAGAAGAGGAGGAGGAAAGGAAAAAAAGAAGAGAAAGGTAGTTGATGTTTTAAAATCAGGAAGAGAGGAGGTGAGAGTTGTTTCAGTGAGTTAGATCCTTACCCATTTTAATATGAGGTTTATAGATATTGTACAAAATTAATAAATCAATAAATAGTAATACCATCACATCATTTAGAGAAAAGGAATTAATCACTGAAAAACAGTTACAATTATTACAAGTAGCTTCCTCTACAGGCTAAGACTTTTGGTGTGAAGAAGGATATGCAAATATTGTAAAACTGAATATAACAGTTTTATTATTCCCATGCATTATTTTCAAATACAATGCTAAAAATTAAAAAATAAATTAAAAAATAAAACTAAGAAATAAACCTTGGTATTTATAATAGTTACTAACATTTATTGAACATTTATTCTTTCCAAGTTACAACTATACTAAACATTTTAAATGCATTACCTAATTAAACATTGGAAAAAACCCTAGGTGGTAAGTAAAATTGTACCCATTTTCTGTAGGAATAAACTGAGGCTTAATGAAGTTAAGTAACTTGCCTAAGGTCACAGAATTAAAAATTCCTTCTACAGTTAATGTAAATTTTAATGCTCATGATAATTATACATGATTATTAAGAACCTCTTTCATATGAACATATTTATCATCTTTTAATGGTATTTTGAGAAAATAAACTTTTACTTAAATTTTACACCTTCAGAAATTATATGCTGACTACTAGTCTTAATTTTATTCAGATTATGTTAATTTTCTTAGCAAAAGTAACACAGTAATGAACATATTAGAGAGGGTGTCACTATTGCATTTCTCCAGAGAGTCTCAACGTTGCAACATCATTATTGAGACACTGTCAAATGTCACAAAAGAACTTTCCTTTGAAAAAACAAAATTCAAGTGACTCTGCCTTCTTGGTTTTTTAGTGCAAAGAGCTTAGCTCCTCACTTCTTCACTGCTTGTCTTCTTCATTCCCCATCTTCAAAATAAAAATATTAATCTCTGATATTCAGTATGGAGAAATATATAAACCTGATTCTTCAAGAGGAACAAAATATTGCACCAAAAATAGCATATAATGAACCAAATTGTGGAGTAAATGTCTGTCCAAATGTTCCTCTAGAAGAGGGATGGGCAAACTGTGACCAAAATCCAGCTGGCCAAATCCAGCCCCACTGCCTGCTTTTGTTTTGTGCATCCCATCAGCTGTAACTGCTTTTCACATTTTCAAATGGTTGGGGAAAAAAACTGAAGGAAGAATAATATTTTGTGACATGTGAAAATTGTGTGAGATATAAATTTCAATGTCCATAGATAAGGGTATATTGGAGTAGGGTCGCACTCCTACATATATGTATTGTCTATGACTGCCCTTAGGCTAGAACAGAAGTTATAGTTGCCATGGAGACTAGATGGAGCCTACAATATTTACTATCTGGGCCTTTGCAGAAAAACTTACCATCCCCTGCTCTAGGACAATGAAAACTTTCTAAGTGCCAATATTAGCCTATTTTAATGGGACATAAATGCTGTTCGGTTATAGAGCTCTTAATGACATCATCACCACTTCCAGGCAAATAATCAACCAAAGGCTTCAAGGCAAATGTAATGTACTCAGCCATGTATATGAATTCACATGAAATATTAAGAGGACAAATATAGTAAGCAAATAGTTCATTTTTATTTTGTTAATATTTAGATATATGCTGGATAAACCTCAAGTTGTTGGGGATATTATCTCCCATAGATTCATTATTTTCAATAGAGACAATTGCTTCTGTAGGAAGAAAAGCATATCCTGCTACAGCTGTATCAACAGAATATTCGTTTCTTTTGGAATGCAGTTGACATTGCATGTCAAGTTTGACATACTTGGTCAATGATGCAAAATATGACCTCCATTGCCCATGAGCATAAGTTTGGAAGACTTCCCCTGAATGAGTTTTATTCACTTATTTTATTTTGTCTTATTTTATTTTATTTATTTTATTTTATTTTATTTTATTTTATTTTTTGGAGGAAGTGGACTGGAGGGTATAATTATGGGTCCTTATTTTATGGTTCTATAACTTATTTAATTTAATTTATAATTCTATAAAGTATTTGATTAAACACAAAAGTATTCAATCTTCTACAACATATTTTTGTTATATAGAATTATATAAACACTACAGATTTGTAATTCAAACTAAGTACTAATCATTACCCATGGCTAATGTGAGGGAATATATCTAGGAATTATTTGCCACTGAACTAAGACTATTCCTCTACCATCCACCTATTCAAATAAACACTGTTTTGGCATTTAGCATTTGTAAATTCTCTTAGTGAACAATAAACAACAACAATAACAACAACAATAATATTTCCATGTTTTAAATGTGTTATTATATAGTTCCACCTGAATCTCCCAAACTCCAGGTCTAGAAACACTTACCAGCAATAAAATAACTTTCAGTTGGTTAATCTAATATTCTTGATCTATACTAGTATCAGAAACATATTTTAACTGAGTAAATTTCAAGATCAAATTGGCTTTATTCAACAATTCATGAATTGGGTAGCATCCCATCTAGCAAATTGAGAGGAGATCCAAAGAGCTGTCCAAAGTGGAAGACTTTAATAAGCAGAAGGGGCCAAGACGAGGTAAGCCTCATCTTTTGGGGGGACAGAAGGGGTCTGTCAGGCAGGTTACCTCACTACTTTTGACCAGGAAATTTCAGATTGACTGCTTTAAGATAATATTCCTGGGAGAGGTTGAAACTCCAATTACATTAGATACCAAGTCTTGATTTGCTGAGATGGGGTTTAGCACAGCTGACTCCAGTTGGGTCCTGGGTCTTTTTCATCTTAATTGTCATTTTCAGTTTTTACATTAAGAACCTACTAAGTGTTGAAGGCTTCTTCATTATAGTTATATTATAAAGTTATATATAATTAGCCTATAGTACATGGAAAACAGACAAGCTACTGACTTCCAGAAGAATTAAAATGTATATGCATATATAACTGGAGGCTGATATGCACCTGTCTACATAAATAACCATAGCTGGATTTACAGTCACTGTGAAGAGGTACTAAGACTGGGGCATTCAGAAAGTCACATTCTCTATGCAAGCATTAACAAACTGAAGAGCAAATTTAACTTTATCCATAGTTCCTGGAAAGAACAAGGACATCACTAAATCATTACTGTAGGAATTACAATATTTTCCTAGTAGATCTAAATCACAGGACAGTGGATGAAACACATTTTACATGGTCTTTCACTTCTTTGACTATTGAAATTGTCCAAGTTTGCTTATGCTTACCCTGAGAATCAAGAGTCCATTGTGAGATAGTATATATATCTTTTCCTTGTTGAAATGATGTAGTTTTACGTGATAAGTATACTTTAAAAAAAAAAAAAAGGTGAGTAATGCTCCTTCAAGGGACACAGAACTTCCCACTAAATCCTCCAACCATAGAAGGACTCTAAACAGGTGATTTCTTCCTAGATTTCCTCTTCCTCTCTACAGGGAACATCACTGAGATGCATCAAGTTCTACTTGCCATCCATTTCTTCTTCTTTTGTTTTTTTGTTTGTTTGTTTGTTTGTTTGTTTTGTTTTGTGTCACAAATAGATCGTCAAAAATAGGTTACTCATTAGAAGAAACACCTCCAAGTTGTTGCCACCTTACACAGATATCTAAAGACATTATTTGTGAGTTTCTTTTTTTTAAAAAAAAAGGTTAAAAAATAAATGTCCAGAATCTAAAATAATCTTCACAACCCTCAATTCTTTCCAGTTACTCTGAAGTGCTATTGAAAATATAAGTTCTGATTATTCATCACCTTAAATTATTGTTCTGAAAGATCAGTGCAAAGAATATTAGAAGTGTTTTCAATACATTGCACTAAAAAAAAGTGTCAGTATTTCTCTTTTCTCTGACTTCATGCGTTCAAGAGAATCACATGGATGGGACATTGGAAGCAGTTGTTTGGATGCATATGGCAAATTTCCCATCTCCGAGTTTATGATGGATGTCAGTAAAGTTTGTGGCTGGATAACAGTGGTCCTACATCAAGGAGATTTATGGGGAGGATGCATTTAGTATTATTCATGAACCACTTAACAAGCTTCAGCCAAGGATACAATATAGCCTTTGTTTATAGTCCCAGAAGGTCTTTAGAGGGCCTTTGAAAATTGAAGAGATTTTTTGATAAATGTTAAAGGATCTTGAGGTGGGCCTGAAAGCTGTAAGTGTATTTTCCTGTTAACTTGAAGAGTCCTACATTTCATCCTAACTTCCCTGTTTCCTCAATAAAAAATTATCAGATATTCTGCTGGTATTTTATTTTGCTATTGTTCTGCTACATTAAATAACCAAGAGGGACACATTTTGTAGAAAAATGTTCTTTTCACTCTCTATTACAGGAAGTTGGAGCATCTTAACAGGCTATCCAGACTATTTGAACAGAAATGATGCAACATATGTTTGAAACTATCTTTTATATTATATTCTTTATGTTTATGACCCACATTCTTCTCAATGAATCATTATTTATGGCAACTTATGTGTATAATAGTTTCAACTTAACCAAGAACTTCAGTTCCACAGCTAACTGAAAGACCTGGGAATCAGACGATTGCATTGGTGTGGCTGGGCTGAATTAAATTAGGAAAACAATTCCACCAGTCTCATTAGCGTGAGAAAAAGTAGGGAGATACCTGATAGAACTGTTAACTACGGGCAAGAATTGATATCTTTAGACAAGAATCCTTAAAAATATTTTGGAATATCGCTGGTTTTCTGAGCAATTTGCAACCATAAAAAGGATCTTCAGAATGTGACCATATTAATAAGCAAAAAATAAAAGCATTTTTATTTTAATGAAAGCAGAGACCATGACAGTGATTTCACCTTACGTAATTCTTAAAAATGCTTCAGAAGCATGTTTATTCAATCCACTTGATGGCCACTTTGCATAAGGTCTGGAATTGGAGTGTGCCTGACATTGCCGTTTGAGGTTTAAGAAATAGCTATTACTGTTGGAGAGGGAAGCCTCATCTGAACGGTGTGGTCTATAGGCTTTATTTTATATCTGATGCTTTTTATGCAGAGAACTTTATGGCACGTAAAATGCTTCACCCTCAAGCCCATCCTTCCCTCCAATTTCAATTATGGAGCTCCACTGAAATCACAAGAGGTAGGGTCTCAGACTTCCCATCTACTACAGTGTCTAATATGACCCCAGCGTGGAAGCAACTCACAGAATCACCTGGCTCAAGTCCATGAAATCTTAGATGCAGACACGGACAAGTTACTCGCAAAACATCACACCATTTGTGAGGTGAAAGAAAACTTCTTTTTAAGAGTTTTTTAATCTATCTCTTATCAAATCCCAAAGATGTTCGATGATGGTTTAAGTGCCCTCTGAGAGAGTCAGCAAAACTACTAAATCAATGTACCTGGAGAGAATATATTTTTTTGAGAAGACATATCATATCATCTCATAACTGCTTGGAATTTAAACCAAGTTTAGAGCATAACAATATTAAAATCTAGAAATTTAAATATACTGCGGCTATTGGAAAAAAAATGTGAAGCCATCATGAACAATCTACTGGCTAGATACTGAAAAATACACCACCTTTAATAATTCAACCCACAAAGAAACACGCTCAAATAATTTGAAGGTTAACACAGAAAAGCTGGGATAGAGAGAGGAGGGGGGAAAAAGAAGGCTCACTCAAAAATTCTATTAATCCTCACTAATGTTCTGTTTGCCTCCCCTAGGCACTAATTCTTTGGGAGAATGTCAAAATGCTAGATGATATTACCTTGAGTTTCCTGAGCAGAGAACTCCTTTTAATAGTATGATACAGCAATGTTTATGTTATAAAGGCTAGCAAGTAAATAGGGGCTAATGTTTGCAAAGTGGGAAGTCAATCTGGAGTTCACGAAAGATATTCTGTTTACACCTCAAATAAGCCTAGTCGCTGGTCACCTAATTATCATGGTCTTCCTTAATTGTTGACATCAATTACCATGAATACACGAAGCTGGGAATTTTGCTGGGGCCAGCACTTTAAAATTGAAGGCCATCTCTAGGAACACATTTGTTTATTATCTCCTGTGGCCAGTGGCAGCCAACCCGAGCTTATGCAGTGAAAATGGTGCATTTTCAGTAACTTGAGTTACTGACATTTTTAACAACCTACTAATTCAAATCTTCGAACTAGTAACCTATATTGTGCAAGGCAAGCATGCTTAAAGGCAAAGGTGCTGACAGTTTGTAGATAAAGGGAGCAAATGTCGTTTAAAAATCTTTACAGGTGCTTATCTAATTCTGTCAAGGCAGTGATTATGACACGCAAATATGATAAGGTTCACTGATAAAGGTGAGGTGAGTGACTGCCAACAGAAGCCCCCACATAAAGATCTGGGCCTGGTATTATGTCTATTTCCAAAGTTAAACTTATCCATATAATCACTTCTCTGGCAGAATTAGAGATCATCTCTGGAGGTGAAAAGCACTTGGCCCTCTCTCTCTCTCTGCAAAGTCTTATCCCCTTGTTCCTAAGAAACAAGTGATTTAGTTTCCAAATTTAAAGTTTATGTTTGAAGTAAAATTCTTTGTCCTGACACAAATATCACAGAGCATCAGTTCCAAGATCTTGAAAACGTTGCAGGTTTTCATATTGAAATTCATATAGAAACACACTTGGGACATATATTCCTGATGTGAATTCCCACCTATCATCCCTCCTCTCTTTCTGGAAGGACCTATCGACTTCGAAAGTTGTGCTCCACCTTCAGGTTCAGGCTGCAGACAGGTTGGAAGTGAATTCCGGGTAGAAGCCACGGAGAAATGGAAGCAAAGGTGGGAGAGCAGAGCAAAAATTCTGTGCAACTGAGAGCATCAAATGTCATCAGGCGCTAAAACCTTAACCTTTGCCATCCTTGCCCCTTTATTTTTTCCTTCATTCGGTGTTCATTTGAGAGCTATGACCACTGCACGCTAAAAACAAGGCAACTCAGGGATTCTTTGAAAAGAAAAACTTGGCCCCTGCCTTCAAGGAGCATATGTGGGAGGCACCTGCATGCAAATGGCTCTAGTTATAATTCACTGCTTACCATGTTCCCTACTTGACATAAATTCACAATTTAGTCCGCTTATCAAGACTTCAGGTAGGTACTATTCAGATCTCCATTTGACATGTGAAGAAACAGAGCACAGAGAGGTTAAGGAATTTGTGCTCACAGAGCTGGTAAATGAGAGAGTCATATTTCAGCACTAGGTCAGGTTCCTTCCCCTCCTACCACCCTGCCACTTCCTTAACCTGGTGGAAAGACAAGACAGTGAGAGGTACAGGTGTGGGTGTGGGCGGGGGAGGGGTGGCAGAGAAGGCCACCTTGGCTGGATGTGATCGAAGAATCATTTCAGAGCAAGAGAAGGACATGAGTTGAAACTTTAAATCTGGCTGACTGTTCCTGGAAATAAGCAAAGAGACCTCGTACCCGTTTTGAAAAAAAAAAAATGTTTTCCTTTGTTTCCCTCTCCTTGTACATACGTGCTGTGTTAACCCTTGCCTTTGCATCGGTTTTTCAGCAACCTGAAAATTTGCAGTGTAGCTCTCAGCATCAAAGGCTATCCTGTAATCATAATTTAGTTTATCCAGAAAGTGTGACTGGACCCTGGAAGCTCAGACATTACTTCTCCACAGCCGTGGCTATTTTGGAGGTTAAACACTTCGATAAAACAGGAAAAAAAGCTGCCCTGTTCCTAGTTATCTAAGTGGAAATGTAATGAAATTTAATGAAAAGAGGTGTTTCTACTCTCTTTTTCTTGCTTCTACGCAGTTTGGTCAAAATCGTCTCAATAGTCCCATAGTTGTGATTTACACTTCAGCGGTTAGGAGATCTGAACTCCTTTTGCTCTGAAAAGCGAGTAAGCACAGAAAATGGGAAGAAAGGAAGCATTTGGTCCAAAGTAGATTCCTATCAAATCCCATGCAGACAGAGTACAGGGATGCTATTTGATAGAATGCGCTATTTCATTGGAGGCATCTTACACTCATGGTCCTAGACAAATATGGCCTCTCCTCGTTGTCTTCCTTCTTTCACAACAAATTTCTATGTTAACTAGAAGCCGACTGTTTCGAGGGATGCTATATTGAATTGTAGGATAGTAAGAAAGTCGTGGAGCTGATATACTGTGAGGGGAGCAGCTTAACAGCAGCTTTAACTGATAATTCCTAGTTTTCTGCAGGCTCATTAGTGCGAACAGTGCGGAATTGGTGAAACACTGTCCTCATCAGTACAGTTGTGGGTTAGGCATTAGACATTAGGGTTTCCAGAAATTGGACCCCTGATAGCTCTTAGAACTAGAGCCTACGTCTTATTTCACTGTCCTGAACCAATGGCAAAAATAATAGCCACAGCATGTTTAATTTTACTGTCTTGTAAGTATTTGGGGGGGGGTGGAATCTTTTAAAATCACCTTTGGATTTTCATTAATATGTCTCATAATCTTTTGAGAAATTTCTAGCAAAGCAGCCAGTGCAAATGTGATAATTACAAGGTTTGGATTTTTTTTTTTTTTACAGGGCAATAAACACCTTTATTACATGACCGAAGATAGGAGGAAGATTTATTTGCCTTTCTGGGCTCTGATTTTCTTCCAATAGAACTCTAGCTCCTTGCCCTCTAGCACACAGCCATCTGCTCCGCCACACTGGCCTGGTCTTGAAACGATTCGCGCAAGAAGCTTGTCCTGGGGAATTGCTTCTCCAGAAGACTGCTGATTTTGGCATTCTTTTTTCTTTCATCATACTTCTGAATTTTCTTCGATCATATTTTGTTTAAAACCTCTTCCGCCTCGGGCGTCAGCTTGGCCCCCTTCTTGCGGCCCAGGGGCAGTGCATAGTGGGACTCGTACCACTGTCGGTAGGGTGTGCTGTCAGTGAGCACAATACAGTTCTTCACCAGGGTCTTGGTGCGGACCAGTTCGTTGTTGGATGCATTGTAGACAACATCAATAATCCTTGTTTTTCGCATATAACACTCAGAGCCCCAGGAGAAGTTCCCCACGTCTAGCCTCAAGGCACGGTACTTCTTACTGCCTCCCCGGACTCGGACTCTGTGCATGCGGTAGCGGGGAGGGGGGAGCGCAATCTTAGCGTTGGCAGCGGGGCATCCCAGGTCATACTTCCACTCCTTGCGGTAGGGCTTTCTCTTGCCCCCGGTCTTGCGGGCTTGTGCCAATTGTCCCGAGAGATGCCTATCACTCTCGGCGCTGGCTGCGAAAGAGAAAACGCAAAGCCTCAGGGTCCGGTCTGTAAAACCTACAAGGTTTGGATTTTAATGAAGTATGTTTTTATTCAGGTGCCTACTATGGCTATATCAGAAGGATAGCGTTAACAATTTATGTTCTACTTTTTCAGATTTTGATAAAAACTGTCATATACATCTAAATGTTATTTGCTAGAACATGATTTATAATTTTCCAATATTTGTGGCCTAAGTGGAATTTCAGAATTCAACTCAGTAGTCACCTAATACGACCTTAAAATAATGAACATAACATAAAAATCAACCAAATATTCTGCAATACACAAAGTGTGAAAGTTTAAGTATTCTGGTGACAGCCTTTAAGAAGAATAGAAAGTGGCACACCATTAATCAAGTTACTTGATATGTTGTAAAAAGGTAGATTGGTGGAAAACACAGATATTTCCACTGTATTCTCAAGACAGTAATAACTGCAGGTATTCTTCTGAAGCCTTTGTGCTGAGGACCCTTTTGTCCAAAGCATTTTAAGAAGGTCTCCTGTGAGCCCTTTTCATTAATCACCAGCATAGTCTACACAGGAGTTTCCCAAAAGGGGTGGAGGAGACTCTTGTGTTGAGAGACCTTCAGAAACAGATGACAAGAGCACCCCAGCCCCGAGACGGGGTCATGTAGAGTGGAAATATGAGCTCCTAACCCTTGACCCCTTTGCCTCTTTATTTTGATTCCTTGAACAATGCACAGTTGGCAGGCACAAGCAGTGGCCAGTCCTTCTTTCTTTTGTTAGGCTTGGGAAAAATTCAGGGCAGCTCACTGTGACTCCCACCTAAGGGCTTGCCTGGTTTTTAATTAGAAAGATTTACAACTTGCACCATATTTTTTCAAATCATGGTTTTTAAAATGACCCAAGCAATAACACATTTTTCAAATTTCCACAGTCAAATGAACTTGTTGCAAAGTACCATTATTTTATGAATGAGATTTTTTGGGTGGATCTGCTTGCATATTTAAACCATAGCTGTTTTGTCTCTTAGAGTAAACGTCTTCTTGAAGAGATTTCACAAATGGTAGTAGTCCCAGATCATAGAAGGATGTTAAGAAAAAGTACTACAACTCTAGAGGAACAGGATTAACATTATCTATATATGTTCTTACAATCTTGTAGAAGCAACAACAAAAATTAAAGCAATTTCTCATACAACTGCCCATTCAAATATGACCCCATAGCAAAAACGATAAATACGGCTTTTTCTAAAAACCCATCTTATCTAATTTAATGCTAAAATAATCTGGTCCCTTTACATTTGATAGATTCTGAGATTCAAAAAGCTTGTGTATTTGTGGCCCCAATCAAGTAAGTTGCCATGGTCTTTTGTCCGAGGAAAATAAAAAATGTAACATACAAGGAAGCTGAGGAGTAAATGTCACATGGCTTTGGTTCCAACAAGTCAAAGAAGAATAAGCAGAGAGTTAATAGTCAACTAACATTCTGGTACATAGTACCAGGAAAAAAAAAAAAAAAAGATCTTGCTTTTCTATTCTTCTTCGAGAAATACTTGTCCCTGCATTCACTTTCTCTTTTTTTTATTTTCCTCTATCACTTCCTCCTGTTCCCATGCAAACAAAACTATTGAACTCAAGTTTACCATTTTCAGTTAGAGTTGTTTCACTGGTGAGTATTTACATGCCAGGAGCTAACCAAACTTTTTAAAAAGTTACTCTGTGTCTTGGGCTTCTTATAGAGCGGGTGCTAGCAAATCTGGTGTCTCCTGCAGCTGCGGTAGTTCCATTTGCTCAGTTTCAGCCCAGGTTCAAACATAAGCACCAACATTGACTATTTTAATTATGAGGTTGAAATTTTGATAGTCCCCTTGGCATTTAATGAGATTTTAAAGTAGACTTCACAATTAGTGTTGTTTGTTTCTTAAGCTACTCCATAGATGCTAAATCATTACCTCCTCGATTAGGTCTATAGCCAAAAAATAAATTAAATGTGATACACTTCTTCTCTTCGGAATGCAGGATTCCTGCCCTGGCACCCTGGAAGAATGCATTATGCAATTACTCATTCATTGAAAATAAACTATATGTCTATCAAAATATTTTAAAATGAGCTATGCTGTTCTTCACCTCAATTAGATACTAAAGAAAAAAAAGTGCAAAGAAGCAGGTTTGTGGAAGAAGATTATGGAGGTTAAGGTGAAACATCCAAATGCCACACTTCTGAAGGCAGTTAGGTAGGCCTGAAAGCGGAGCCAATATCAGGAGAATGGACATGCTCACAAGGGAGATATTTTAGAGAAAAAAAAAGATGCTAGGACATATGATTGTAATTCATATCCCTATGTTTTTTTGAGATATCACAATACTAAATATAAATTATTGCATTTTCCAGATTTGAAAACATACTGTAACTTTAAAACATGTTCTCTATATGAATATGCTACCTCCCTTATTATAATCTAAGGGATTTCATAAACTGACTTTTCTTAAGGAAACCTAAAAGATATCATAATACTGTTTCAATTTTTTAAAAAGATCCATTTTCCAGTTAATTAAGTTGAATTCAACATTGCCTCCTATCCTCTCTGTGTCTTTCATCCCTGTTCCTACTTTTCATTAGAGCCCTCCCTTCTTGATCATTAACACCTTTCCACTTGTCTTCAACTCTCCCCCCTTCCTCTTCCTGGCCAAACTTGGGTCCCCATCCCCATTTAAAAATGCTCACACCTCTCCAATTTAAAATCAAACAAACAAACAAAAAACACAATTCCTTCACTCATTCCACCTTTTACCATAGTTCTTTTAACCGCTAAAATTCTAGAACTTGGTGTCTGTATACCCACACACCACTTCATTTGCACCCATGACAAGCAGACTTCTATCTCTACACGGAAATTGGCTTCACTAGCAGCTCCCTGCTGCTAAATCTAATCTAAATCCCCAACCTCACTCACCTCTGTAGCTTTTGACACTGTGGCAACTTTGTTTTTTCTGGACTCCTCTGGCAGCACACCCTCCTGAGCTTCCTGATCCTCCTTTCAAAAACTGTGTATCTTGAAATCATTCTGAACAAACAAAAGTTGCAAGATTTGTACAAATAATTCTCTTTACCCAGATTCACCTATTTGTAATATTTTGCTACTTTTGTGTTCTCTCTCTTTCTTCTCAGTAGATGATAGATGATTATATGCTAAGTTTTTTTCCTATAAGTTACATACTTCATTTTTCTTTACCCGATGTCACTTTTATGTGTATTTCCTAAGAACAAAAATATTCTCTGACATACCCACAGTACAATGATCAAATTCAGGAAACTAAATATTGATATAAAACTATTACCTAATACAGTCCCTTTTCCTAATGTATTCTATGGCTTCTTTTTTGGTACAGACTCTTGTGAAGAATTGCATGATGCGTTTATATGCTTCCATTAGTCTATTTAATATGGACAAGTTCCTCAATCTTTCTTTGACTTTTAGGCCATTGACATTTTTTAAGAATCTAAGCTAATGCTTTATAGAATGCATTTTACTTTGTGAGAGTTCTCTGGTGTTTCCTCCATATTCATTTCAACTTTTAAACATTTTGGGCTAGAATACTGCATAAAGAATGTTATATGTTTTTCAGAGTATCAAATCTGGTGGACCATAATATCCATTTGCCCCCTTATGAGTCTTATTAATTGGGATCACTTGCTTAAAGTTTTGTCCAGTATCTCCACTGTATGTTTATCATTTCTCCCTTTGTAATTACAGTTGAATGCCATTATTCAAACTAGTTCTATGTTCTACAGACTTTCTATGAACCCTGAATTAGGAAGTACTGAGCATTACTTCCAAAAAAAATACAGAGTTAAGTTCCTGAGAGCCACAGTCACATTTTCATCAACCAATCAATACATAACCTTGTTTTGTGTGGGTTTTCGTTTATTTAAAGACACTTTATTTAATATATGTTGTCAACTCATTAACGTTAATTAAACCCATGGACAACAACATTGTAATTCATGCCTGAAGAAGCTTGTCTAACATAATATTTTCTCCAAAAGGCACGTCAGAATGTTCTCACCCTTAAGAACATGGGAAAGGACTTCATCACCACACTTTGGAGACAAGTTAAAAAGCAAAATAACCAATAAAAAGCACAAAAATGCAAAAACCTGACAATATACCTTGAAAAACACTCTGGTTTACAGAATGACAGCTGAAATAAGAAGGCAGAGAGTTGCCTTGTTCAACCTCAGCTGAGCATGTGCACATTGAATGACTCAGATTTTTCACCCTTCTGTGTATATCCATGAATAATGATATTCATGAGTATTGAGTGAGTATTGAACTTGGGGTTACCAACGAATTTTAAGGAGCAGCTGAATTCACAAATGTGGAATTCGTGAATAATGAAGATGAACTATAATAGTAATTTGTGGGAAAATACTTAATATTATTAAATAGTCTGAACCTCATTTAACCTCCACCTTCACCCCTAATTCTTTCTTGAAACCATTTTTACAATTATGATGGCACAATGGTGATTCCATCATTCTTTCTATATTTATTAGTCAGCACGTCACTGTAAGGGAAAAATTTCCCTTCTCTTCTTTTCTTTATCTATCATCTATCATCTATCTTTGATTATTTTCTGTAGAGACTCATGGAATCAAAATTTATTTAATAGTTCTAGTATATTACTATTGTTTGGACCTGTGGGAGTCCCTTAATGTTGGCTCCTGGATCCTTGTGACATTTCTACATCATCTTTTTAGGACTTATTTCTGGTACCACCAATATTTCAGACTTATCTTGAATCTTCCCTCCCTTGTCAGAAGTAGCTGTCTTCTGAAGGTATCATGGTTTAGTTCCATGGAGAATGTTCCATGGAACATGCTTCTCCCTCTCTTCCTCCCCTTGATGCCCTTTCTCAGTCTCTTTCTAGAGTATTCTTCTTCTGCCACCCCTTACATGCAGGGGTCTTTATGTTTCTGTTCTTAGACTCTTCTCTTTGCACCTAAATAATTTCATCACTTCCTTGGCTGCATTTCTCTCTTGAGTGTCAAGCTTCCCACCCAACTTCAAAGTAACTTCTGTTGCACTGGTTACATTTGTAATTAGGATAGTTAGTTCCTAAAATCATAGATAGATAATCAATGAACACTTTTATGACAACAGGATAGGGATTAAGTCATCCCAAATTGTGTTTTACTCTGTGCATATTCTACTTTGACAGATTTTCTCTAGCTTTCAGTATATCTAACTAATTATGTAATAATTCATCATGTCAGAATGGGTTCCTATTGTGGTCTTTTTCTTAGTTTTAGAATTATTTTTACTAGAAAATTTCAACAAATCAACAAATAAAATTGTAAGATAAAATACAGGACAGCAAATTAAATTCTAATTTCAGGTAAACAAGGAGTAGTTTTTAAGAAACTATGTCCCAAAAAAGTTTTAAAATTCCATGATTTATCTGAAATTCAAATTTAACTGGGTGTCCTATATTTTTATTGCTAAATATGATAGCCCAGTCAATACATTATAAATATTTAATAGGATATAACATATTTAATAAGATATAACATATAAAGTGATGTAAGGCACTCATATTATCTTGAAGTAAAAGTAAAATTGTGTTGAAAAGTTATCAACTGCTATTACAGAAAAGAAAAAAAAGATCCCATTTTCCTGACTGGTATAATTTGGACATTTCATGAGGATCCTCTGAATTATAATTTAATTTAAATTTAAAATGTTTTTAAATATATATATATATATATATATACACAAATACATTTAAGCACTGTTCATCACTGTGATGATGTAGCAACACGGTGTAGCAATGTTCCTAATTCTCAATGGTGAATGGAGTAGGTTATGCCACATGATATAAAGCAGAACATGATTTGTGGAGGATACAGAGTAATGAGTGCAGGGTGACCTCAAGTTAGCACCAATGCTCCAAGTTGGCACTCTTATGAGGAACACTTTTGCTTCCCAAGTATACAAAAAGATCTGGACAGAGCAAAAAACTCTGTTAGGTAAATAGCAAAACCACACTGAAAGACAAAACAGTGGAGAGTACAGGGGTGCCTGGGTGGCTCAGTCATTAAGCGTCTGCCTTCGGCTAAGGTCATGATTCCAGGGTCCTGGGATCATGCCCCGTGTTGGGCTCCCTGTTCGGCGGGAAGCCTGCTCCCCCCTCTCCTACTCCCCCTGCTTGTGTTCCTCTCTCACTGTGCCTCTCTCTCTGTCAAATAAATAAATATAATCTTTAAAAAAGAAGTGGAAACTACAAACAACGGATGTAATTTAATTCCTTCAATACATAACCCTAAATTCTAGCATGTGAATTTTTGCAGTAAACATAAAAGTGGCTATACTCACTGGTGTGGATTAATAGTGTGATACCACAATCAGTTCATTGTATTGCTATTGTGGACACAAAGGCATGGTGTTGGCCCCAAGAAGCCTAGGTCCATGGAACGGAAGCTATGTGCTGTGTTGGTAAACGAGGTAGAGATTTTGTAAATATTTCCACTCAACAAACCCTGAAGTTGTATATGAATTTTGGTATTTAAAAAGATGTGCTTAGATTTCCTCTTTCAAGATATTCCTTGGCACAAGACTAGCCTACAGCAAGTGGAGAGGAAAGTGGTAAGTAGACTTTGTTCCTTGATATTTTTATTAAATGATAAATGAAGAGTTGAGCTTTTTTATGTAGAGGAGACATGCTTGACAATTCTGAAGATTAATGGAAATCTGCATTCCATAAATCATTAAAATGTTTTCCAGTTTAAGAGATTGTGGCACATGGCAACAATATAGGTCTAGCAATGGGGAATCTTACTCATTTAGTGCTTTCTCTAGGATTTCACTATTTAGCTCACACATTCCTTAATGAGGTTCTTGATGGGGAATTACTACTCCATGGGCTTAAGTTTCAGTTAAGCAAGATGAATAAGCTCTAGAAAGCTGCTAGATAATATTGTGCCCACAGTAAACGGTAATGTTTTGTGCACTTAAAAATTTGTTAAGAGGGCATTTAACATAGTTTTAGCCACAACAATCAGACAACAAAAAGAAATAAAAGACATCCAACTTGGCAAGGAAGAAGTAATACTTTCACTATTTGCAGATGACATGATACTCTATGTAGAAAACCCAAGACTCCACCCAAAAACTGCTAGAACTGATAAACAAATTCAGTAGAGTCACAGGATACAAAATCAATGTACAGAAATCTGTTGCATTTATATACACCATTAATGAAGCAGCAGAAAGAGAAATTAAGGAACCAGTCCCATTTACAATGGCACCAAAAACAATAAGACACCTAGGACTAAACCTACCCAAAAAGTGAAAGACCTGTACTCTGAAAACTATAAAATACTGATGAAAGAAATTGAAGATGACACAAAGAAATGGAAAGACATTCCATGCTCATGGATCAGAAAAACAAATACGGTTAAAATGTCTATAAACCCAAAGCAATCTACACATTTAATGCAATTCCCATTAAAATACTACCAGCATTTTTCACAGAACTAGAACAAACAATCCTAAAATTTGTATGGAACCATAAAAGATGCTGAATAGTCAAAGCAACTTTAAAAAAGAAAAGCAAAGCTGGAGGCATCACAATTCTGGACTTCATGTTATATTACAAACTGCAGTGATCAAAACAGTATGGTACTAGCACAAAAATGAGATACATCAATCAATGGAACAGAATAGAGAACCCAGAAACTGACCCTCAATTCTATGGTCAACTGATCTTCAACAAAGCAGGAAAGAATATCCATGGAAAAAAGACAGTCTCTTCAACAAATGGTGTTGGGAAAATTGGACAGCCACATGTAGAAGAATGAAACTGGATCATTTTCTTACACCATACACAAAGATAAACTAAAAAATGGGTGAAAGACCTAAATGTGAGACAGGAATCCATCAAAATCCTAGAGGACAACACAGGCAGCAACCTCTGTGACCTCGGCCACCACAACTTCTTGCTAGACACATCTCCAAAGGCAAGGGAAACAAAGGCAAAAATGAACTATTGGGACTTCATCAAGATAAAAAGCTTTTGCACAACAAAGGAAACAGTTGACAAAACCAAAAGACAACTGACAGAATGGGAGAAGGTATTTGCAAATGTCTTGTCAGATAGAGGGCTAGTATCCAAAATCTATAAAGAACTTATCAAACTTATCACCCAAAAAACAAAGAATCCAATCAAGAAATGGGCAGAAGACAGGAACAAACATTTCTCCAAAGAAGACATACAAATGGCCAAAAGACACATGAAAAAGTGCTCACCATCACTCAACATCAGGGAAATACAAATCAAAACCATAATGAGATACCACCGCACACCAGTCAGAACTAAATTAACAAGTCAGAAAAAAACAAATGTTGGCAAGGATGCAGAGAAAGGGAAACCCTCTTATACTGTTGGTGGGAATGCAAGCTGGTAGAATCACTCCAGAAAACAGTATGGAGGTTCCTCAAAAAGTTAAAAATAGAGCTACGCTACAACCTATCAATTGCACTACTAGGTATTTACCCAAATGATACAAATGCTGTGATCTGAAGGGGCCCCTGCACACCAGTATTTATAGCAGCAATGTCCACAATAGCCAAACTATGAAAAGAGCCCAGATGTCCATCAGCAGATGAATGGATAAAGAAGATGTTGTATATATACATATACATTGTGTACACACACACACACACACACACACACACATATATATATATATATATATATATATATATATATATATATATAATGGAATATTACTCAGCCATCAAAAAGGATGAGATCTTACCATCTACATTGACGTGGTTGGAACTGGAGGGTATAATGATGAGCAAAATAAGTCAGTCAGAGAAATACAGTTATCAAATGGTTTCACTCATATGTGGAATTTAAGAAAAAAACAGGATCATAGGGGAAGGGAGGGAAAAATAAAACAAGATGAAATCAGAAAGGGAGACAAACCGTGAGAGATCCTTAACTATAGGAAACAAACTGAGGGTTGTTAGAGGAGAGGTGGGGGTTATGGGGTAACTGAGTGATGGGCATTAAAGAGGACACGTGATGTAATGAGCACTGGGTGTTTTATGCAATTGATGGATTTACTGAACTCTACATCTGAAACTAATGATGCACCATATATTAACTAACTGAATTTAAATAAAATAAGTTACAAAAAAGAAAGAAAGAAAGAAAAGAAAGAAACAAGAGATGTTGGCAAGGATGTGGAGAAAGAAAAACCCTCTTGCAATGTTGGTGGGAATGCAAACTGGTGCAGCTACTCTGGAAAACAGTATGGAGTTTCCTCAAAAAACTAAAAATAGAACTACCTTATGATCCAGCAATTGCACCACCAAGTATTGATCCAAACAATACAAAAATACTAATTCAAGGGGATACATGCAGCCCAATGTTTATAGCAACATTATCTACAATAGCCAAATTATGGAAACAGTCCAAGTGTCCATCAACTGATGAATGGATAAAGAAGAGGTGGTATGTATATACAATGGAATATTACTCAGCCATTAAAAAGAATGAAATCTTGCCATTTGCAACAACATGGATGGAGCTAGAGGGTATTATGCTAAGTGAAATAAGTCAGTCAGAGACCTACAAATACCATATACTTTCACTTATATATGGAATTTAATAAAACAAATGAGGAAAGGGACAAAAAAAGAGAGAGAGATAAACCAAGAAAACAGACTCTTAACTATAGAAAAGAAACTGATGATTACCAGAAGGGCACTTTTCCTGATGAGCCCTGGATCTTGTATGGCAGTGTTTGAATCACTGTACTGTACACCTGAAACTAATATTACACTGTATGTTAACTAACTGGAATTCAAATAAAAAACTTAAAAAAAATTGTTAGGAGGGTAGATCTCATGTTGTGTTCTTACCACAATAAAATAAAATATAAAAAAAGAAAAAAGAACTATAGATTATCATCACAGTTTTTTGCTGTTTGATAGCATTCAGAAAATAAATACCTAAAAGTACACTGAAATAAATGTTCTGGGAAAAAATCCTGAGATATTGGGATAGAAGTTATTTTTTTTATGAATTAAGTCAAACATAGATATGTCTAATTTCTAAGGTATTCACTCCGCATAAGAGATCTAAGACTATTTTCTCCTTTACCCAATCTCAGTAAGCACTGGGGGCATGCTGTAGAATTAGAATGGGCTGTCTGCTGCTATCACATACACCATTGTATCTTTTCCACAAGAGCCTGATGTGTCTCTTAGCTGATGTGACTTTCATCTGCACAGAAAAACCTTGTCAGAATCCAGTAAATAATAGAATTGGCACATGTCTTTTAAACATGTTCTAAAACATAGGATCAATATCTACATATAGCTGTAAGTAAATTAATTTCAATGTTTAATTAATAAAATATAGTTTCCATTTTCATTTTAATTCTCAATCTTGTGGAAATTCAAAATTTTGAACTCTCGGGGAGAAATAACTGAGACTGTGATTCAAGTGACATTCTCAAGAAAATAAAGTTCATTCTTTTGATTTTAAGAAGAGTTCTTAAAATATGCCTTAGCATTTCCAGCTCAATATAGTCAAGAAGAAAATATCTCCCAGCAGGTAAGGAAGTGACAGGTGTGGTGTACAAATCTGGAACCAGAGTTTGGCTGCTTTCTTTCCTCATCATGGGAGATAGATTCTTTTCTGTAGTGGAAATGTACTCGATCAGAGTCAGCCAGAACCTTAGAAATTCTCAGTAAGTGCAGGCACATGCTTTCAGTGATCTAGTGGTTTACTGTAAGAATTAAGGACAGAACAATTTAGTTTCTCAAAGTGCAAACATAAATTTTAGTAGAGGAACTTTCTTAAACTTAGTTTCAGAATGTGAACAGTGACAGGAAACATGCTTCTAGTCCCCCCCCCGCCCTTTTTGGCATTCTCATTATTAGAGAGGTTTTAATTGTAACCATGTGGTTCATATTGAATCTGACAAGTCATGTAGCGATTAAAAATTGGAATGCTTTGACAGCAGGGTGAGCATGAGGATCAGTTGCTGTGTAACTCCCCATGATGGGGAGAGCCTGGCAAATGACTAGGCTCTGGTCAGGGGGGAGTCTTCAGCATCAGTGCACAAGGCGGAGAGGACTGACAAATCTCACCAGGACAGCACCTGGGGATGGCAGATGCACTGACCACTTCCACCACTTGCCGGTCTTTCCCTTGTGCTGTTTCTCTGTAAAAACAAATTAGAAATGGATTTTTCACAGCCCTGGGTTGTAGATTTTATGATTGGTTTTGTAAGTCAAGTGGGAGCCTTAAATACAGTCTCATGTTAAAAAATATCTATATCTATATATATGTACATATACATATGCTTTCTTGCAAAAAGATAATACATTGTTAAAGCTATTATATCTATGAACAAAATTTAAGGGTGAGTGGTTATAATTTCTGTTCATATTTTTTCAATGTCAAGCAATCACAAGATCATTGTTTTATCAGTTTTTTCCCTAATGTTAGTATAAATTAAAATCTTTGTTTTCACCTAATGTATGTCTTTGTTAATGGCATGATAATTTTTGCTGGTGCTGTTTTCAGAACCCATAGAAAACATCTCACTAAAAACTTCAGGTTTAAAATTAATGCTATTGAAATAAGTCAATCAGAGAAAGACAATTGTCATATGGCTTCACTCATATGTGGAATATAAGAAACAGGGCAGGGGACCATTGGAGAAAGGAGGGAAAACTGAATGGGAAGTCATCAGAGAGGTAGAAAAATGATGAGAGACTCTCAACTACAAGAAACAAACTGAGGGTTGCTGAAGGGGAATTGAGTGGGAGGATGGGGTAATTGGGTGATGGGCATTAAGGAGGGCACGTGATGTGACGAGCACTGGGTGTTATATGCAACCAATGAATCATTGAACATTACATCAAAAACTAATGATATACTTTAACTTGGCTAACTGAATTTAAAGAAAAAATAGAGAAAAAAATAAAATGACAGTTTTAAGCAAAAAAATAAAAATTAAATTAAATTAAATTAAATTAATTCTATCTACAAAGAGAAGAAACAGTTCCACAAGTCCTATCCATGTATGTGTGAAGAATGTGTTTCCATTTAGCACTCAAAGTTTTTTTTTCAGTAGAAGTAGTATTTCCTTAGAGTGGTTGAACCCATGGAGTACAAAGCAAAGAAACCAAAGCAGAAAGTTCAGAGAAGGAAAAAATAAACTTATGAAGGAAAAAAAGTAAATGTTATTTTCAATATTAACAATGTAATTGTTAAATTTATGACCTACAGGTTTTAATATTTTAGGATTAGTATAAAATATCTTCAAGCTGCCTCTCATTGAAACAACATTATAAATAAATATCATTAGGCTAAATGAGCAAATTGAAAAATGATATTTTTGTCACTTGTTTTATCAATTTTCAGAATGGTAAGATAGTGAGTAAACAACTACCAATGGTAACTGGTTGTGCATGTCTGTGTATGTGTGTTTGGTACAATTATGAGCTCATAGATATTTTTTTAAAGTATATTTCATTCTTTTATATTGCTGAATAATATTCCATTGTGTGGGTATGCCACATTTTTTTTATCCATTCATGTGTAGATAGTTATTCAAATGCTTTTTTGGCTATTATGAATAATGCTGCTATGACTGTCCATATACTAGTTATGATGTGGACTTATATTTATCTAGGATACAAAACTAGTTATGGAATTCCTGTGTCATATAACTCTATGTTCAACATTTTGAAGAACTGCCAAGTGGTTTTCCAAAATGGCTGTCCATTTTACATTCCCACTAGCAATGAATTAGGTTTCCAATTTCTCTACATCCTTGCCAATACTGGCTATTGTCTGCCATTTTTATTTATTTA
Source organism: Zalophus californianus (assembly GCF_009762305.2). Lineage (NCBI taxonomy): Eukaryota > Metazoa > Chordata > Mammalia > Carnivora > Otariidae > Zalophus > Zalophus californianus. The sequence continues at coordinate 102,838,470 of NC_045595.1, read as the reverse complement.
TTTTTTTATTCTATTTTCTTAAAGATTTTATTTATTGACTTGAGAGAGAGAGAGAGCACAAGCAGGGAGAGCAGCAGAGGGAGAGGGAGAAGCCAGACTCTCCGCTGAGCAGAGAGTCCAATGTGGGGCTCGATCCCAGGACCCTGGGATCATGACTGAGCCAAAGGCAGATGCTTAACCAATTGAGCCACCCAGGCGCCCTCTGCTTTTTTTATTAAAGCCATTTTCTTTGTGAGTGATAATCTCTGTGGTTTTGACTTGCCTGTCCTAACTTATAACGATGTTGAGTGGTGTGTGTGTGTGTGTGTGTGTGTGTGTGTGTGTGTGTGTGTGTGCTTATTACCATTTCATATATCTTCATTAAAGAAATATCTATTCAAATCTTTGGCCCACTTTTATAGTTGGGTTGTCTTTTTATTATTGTTTTAAGAGTTCTTTATACATTCTGGGTACAAGTTCTTTATCAGAGGTATGATTTTCAAATATTTTCTCCCGGTCTGTGGGATGTCTTTTCACTTTCTTGATGATGTCATTTGCAGCACAAAAATTTTTAATTTTGATGAAGTTCAACTTATTGATCTTCTTCTTATTGCTTGTGGTTTTTTGGTGTTGAATCTAAGAAATTATTACCTAACCCAAGATCATGAAGATTCACTCCTGCATTTTCTTCTAAGAGTTTTATAATTTTAGCTCTTACATTTAGGTAGAGAATCAATGATTTCCCTGAGGAACCCTGGATCCTGGTTCCTTTCAGAGGCAAATAATGTTTAGATATCACAAGCTGGATTCCAGAGGTGCACATTGCTACAGAATTCTCATGACTTGTTTTTCCAGTGGACAAAGTCTGGAAATAAATGACACATACACACACACACACATACACACGCACACAGTGAATTTGAATCAATATTGATATTTTTATTTTAAGGTTATAGAGTTTTATATAGACTTACTTAGCTTTTATATTTTATAATTTTGTCTTTTTTCTCTACTCAAAAATTTATGGTTTCCAAAGATATCATTATAATTGTTTATTTTTTTAATTTTTTTAAGATTTCATTTATTTATTTATTTGACAGAGAGAGACACAGCCAGAGAGGGAATGCAAGCAGGGGGAGAGGGAAAGGGAGAAGCAGGCTTCCCGCTGAGCAGGGAGCCCGATGTGGGGTTTGATCCCAGGACCCTGGGATCATGACCTGAGCCGAAGGCAGACACTTAATGACTGAGCCACCCAGGTGCCCCTATTTTATTTATTTTAAAATATACCTATAATAATTTCAAAATTATAAGAATATTACCATTAAAATTAAGAATACTGAATAAAGTTTAATTTTTTTTATCATTTGAATATACTACACTAAGGATATCCAATCAAGTATTGTACTTCAAAGTCAATTAAAGTAGTGCTCTTCTCTGTGTGTGGTTATTCGTCCAACTGAGATACAGTTAGGCTCACTTGCTTCAGGGAATTTTCATATTTAAATTTATGTCTAGATACAAATCAATTGTGTTGATTATTTTTAACTAGACTGCTTCACAATTGTTTTCAATCATGTTAGATAGTTACACGGCTCCGTAACAAGATGCACCACAAAAACCTTGCTTCCATCCCTGTCCATTCATTTTGTTCCTTTACTCCCCCTGAAAGTAACCAATTTTATTAATTTTGAGGTTATTTTCCATTATATATTTTTGAAAATATAAGCAAGTAACACATATTAATATTTGTATTTCCATCACCTTCTTAGATAAAAATTAGCATACTTGCTTTTTTCACTTAACAACAGAACTTAGATAAAACTACCAGTAGAAAGATATCACCCTCATTCATTTTGTAATTAAGGTTCTCCAGTACGTGAATGTACCAAGTAGTCTACTGATTGATATCTGAGTTAATTCTATTCTTTGGTATAATAATTAGTACCCTTCTCAATAGCCTGTGGAGTCCTCACTCTGTATTTTTTTCAACTTATTTTATTTTAATGTTATGTTAATCACCATACATTACATCATTAGTTTTTGTATTTTTGCCAGTACATCCAATATATTCGGAATATATTCTTAGATATGGGACTGCTGAATACAGCAAACGCAGTCTATGCTCCCTTGCAATCTCCCTTCTTCCCACTCTTGTGTGCTCCTTCCTCAGCCTCTTTGAGTGAGTCTTTGCTTCTTTTTTTAAAAGATTTTATTTATTTATTTTATAGAGAGATAGAGAGAGAGAGTACAAGCTGCGGGGAGGGGCAGAGGAAGAGGGAGAATCCTAAGCAGCTTCCACGCCCAGATGTGGAGCATGATGTGGGGCTTGATCTCAAGATCCTGAGATCATGACCTGAGCTGAAATCAAGAGTCAGACCCTTAACCAACTGAGCCACCCAGGTGCCCCGAGTCTTTGCTTCTTACGGTCCTCAGCTGCAACCAGAGGATGCCCTCAGGACACTGGAGCAGGCACCACTGAATTTACGTCCTTCCAGGGAGGCTTTTTGCAAAGGATGAATTGGTGTCAAAGTGTGAAAGCCTAGGTGTCCCTGCGAAATCAGACAGAAACTTCTTTCTGAAAAGTTTGTCTGAAAGTGAATACTTGCACGACATCTTCATTTTCCTTGCCCTCGCTCCCTTGGCAGTTTCCTAGGACCACTTCCCTAATTACCCATTTGTACATGAATCTTCTCTTCTGAGTCTGCTTTTAGAGAACTGGACTCAAGATTTTGAGTATACGTAATTTTGCCAGATATTACCAAATTTCCTTCCACACAGGATGTACCATTTTGCATTCCTCTTAGTGATGCACAAGAGTGCCTATTTCTACAGATCCTCACCAAAACAATGTGTTGCCAAATTTAATTTGAAATTTTCAAAATAGGTAAGCCATTTTACATATTTAGAAGCTGTGATCTTTAAAAAAAAAACAGACTTATTTACATCTTCTATTAGATGCTAAGTTATCTTGATAAAATATAATGGTAAGGTTCAAGGCATTATCAATAACCAGACAATCACATTCTCCCAGTTGATCTCTCTCAACATACTGAATGAAATAATTAGCATCAAAAGAGAAACAGAATTTGAAGTCAGTCAATTAATTCACAGCAGTTTTAAGCACCTATAAATTATCTAAATATAAAGAATAGCAACACATAAATTAAAATAGAGAGAGTACAGTTAATAATGCAATATAATAACATAAGTGGCCACACTCCTAAAAACAGAAAAGATTTTATACTCAAACCACAATCTAGTATAAATGTTAACTCTTCTTTTATTCAACAAATACTTACTGAATATTACCACGTACCAGGCATTAATTTAAGTGTTCAGAATACCATCAGCACACAAAACAGACATTCTAGGGAGACAATAAACAATAGCCATAAGAAATAAGTCAACTATGTTGAATGTCAGAAATAGAAAAGTCCTAAGAAAAAAGTAATAAAGTGGGGCAAGGGGGATTTGGATTGCAGGGTCAAAGTTTGTGACTTTCAATATGGTTGTCATGGCCGGCCTCATGGAGAATGAGACATTTGAGCAGCCTGGAAGGAGGTTAACCATGTTAAGTGTTAACCATGCGGCTGTCTGGGTGAGGAGGCTCACAGGCAGAAGGAGCAGCTGGTGCCCATGTTCTAAGGCAGCAATGTGAGTGGGGCGCTGGAGGAATAGCTAGAAGGCCAATGTGACTGTAACAGAATGAGAGGGAAAAGAGGAGATGAGGTCATAGAAATAAGAGAGGGCATGTTCTTTAAGGATCTTGTAAGCCATTGTAAGTACTTAGCTATTTGTGATGAGTGAAATAGACATTAAAGGTTTTGCACAGAGGAATGATAGGATCTGAGTTAAGTTTTGACAGGATCACCCTGAACTGTGTTACTAGAATGTGGGGAGGGGAGGGGCAGAGACAGAAGTTAGGAGAACAATTCAGAGGTTATACAACACCCGAGAGAGAGCTGGTGGTAACTCGCACCAGGCAGGAAGTGCCGGAGGAGGTGAAACACTTTGATTCTGGGTAAAGTTTAAGACAGAGGCAACAGTATTTCCTACCAAATTAAGTGTGGAGTGGGAAGGAATGAGAGGAATTAAAGATGATCTCAAAGGTTTTTGGTTTGATCAACGGGGAGAATGGAGTTGCCACCATGAGATGGGAAAGCGTAGTGGTGGAGTTTTGAGGGAGGTGATAAGGCTAGCAGTTGTGCACAGAGCATAAACCCTACTTCCGGGTTAAAACAACGCATGGCCTCTGAAATTAAAGTTCAGATTAAAATTTCCTTTAAGTTAGGAATTGCATCTGACAGCATTTTAGTTCCCACAAATGCCTAGTACAGGACATTACACATGGAAGGTGTAAGATGAATATTTGCTGAATGAAATAAATGCACTCAGTCCTTCCAAATTTCTCACCACAGTGTGCGTGAAATATAGGAACATAGCCTGTCTCAAATTCATTGCTAATAATTTGTGCTCTATTTTAAGTGATAGAACAATTTTTGAAAAATTGGTAAAATAGCCAAACTGATAATACTTTATAATACTTATAAAAGATAATCTAAAAATAGTACCATAAAATGTGTATATAAATGTATATAATAGTTTTCAACATTCCCACTAATAGTTCTGCATTTAACATAGGCAGGTATAATTCATTTAAAAATACATTTCTTACTGTATTTAAGTAAAACCTAAATAAGTTTGAAATGTATCTCTAAGTTTGGTAGCCATCCATTCTACACAAAGTTCCATGTTGTTTGTTTTCTAAATCAAAATGTACATGCCTGTTCAGTAACTACAAATATATGTAAAATAACAGAAAGACAGCCATGTACTTACAGTATCTTATTTCTATATCTCTTAACAAAACCCTATATTCACACAATACTTCTTGGATTTCTTTCTCATATTATTCTACAACACCATGGAGGAAATGTGCATACAATTCCAATTATTTAAAAGTGAGGTTCATGCAAAAAATGGTATTGAGCATCTTTTCATTTTAATAGATGATAATTAAATTTATAAAGAACTTGGATTCCCCAAATAGAGCTGTATCAATGCATGATCTATAGATACATTGCTGTGCAAAGAATTAATGTTCAGATATTTCTTCCTTTATGTTTTCCAAATTATAATACTTAAAGCAAAACATTCCTTGAAAAAAATAAAGAACTTAAGTCTCTAGAAAGTTTGCTGCAATGTTGGCTGATAAAGAAAGAGTTAAATTGAACTTTGGATATATGTTAGTCATAACATAATCTCTTGATATATTAGTAGGTCAATAGTTCAGCCAAGAAAGGGACTCTAACTTGGGCAGACACTAATTAAAAGAATCAATTCTTATCCTACTACATACGTCCAATCATATTAACACATTTCTAGATTTCTTACTCAGTGGACTAGTCAAGATTAAAGGATTTGCTAATATGAAGGAACAGAGTATGCTTCCAAACTGACTGAGCAGATTTGTGAACAAATTAGTTCATTTAAAATTGACAGTGAAAGATTGATTTTGCACAGAATGAGTTACCTAAGGTATTCATCATTTCCTCTGCCTCTGCACACAAGACAGATCCATTTCCTTCACTTTCTGATTGTAATAGGGCTGCTTACTGAGCACCTTTATTTTATAGTCCTGATTGCAGCCTGTCATTCTTTTTAATTCAGACATATTTTAGCCTCTTAGACAGACCTTCAGAAATAACTTCCTTAAAAGCCTCAGTAAAATGACTCACTACGTGTTGTTCAATTCAACTATACTATAAATTATAATACAGGGGAAAGTTCTAATTGCACAAAAGATCCAATTACTCATAAGGCTTTTGGACTCATTATTCCAATGCAGGGGTGAGCAGGAAATCCAGATGCAGCAACACTTTTCCAAAGCTGAAGGTCAATAACTCTACAACTCCTATAAAATCTAAGATACTTGATATTTGCTATATATTAGTAAATATTCAGTAATAAATATTTTACAAAAAAGTTTATAAACTATACACACACAAAAAAAATGTAACCAGAAATGATGAAATTGTTGAGGAATTCATTTTTAAGTCTAAGAAAATAAAAGCAAAACCTTGTAGAGGAAGAAAAAAAATAGAACACAACAATGACAACAACAAATTTAGGAAACAAGAATTCAATTAAAACAAATCCAAAGAAAATGTTATGAATTCGTGCTATTTTTTTTTAAGGGATTTTTTTTTAATTTTATTTATTTATTTGAGGGAGAGAATGAGAGAGAGAGAGAGAGAGCACATGAGAGAGGGGAGGGTCAGAGGGAGAAGCAGACTCCCCACTGAGCAGGGAGCCCGATGTGGGACTCGATCCCGGGACTCCAGGATCATGACCTGAGCTGAAGGCAGTCGCCCAACCAACTGAGCCACCCAGGCGCCCGAATTCGTGCTATTTTATTACAAAGAACTAGACTTCAGATATTGGAAACAGAAATTATGGTAAGATGACATACGTAGGGGGTAGAATTTTTAAGACTTGTTAATTAGTTAAATTTGGGATGGTGGGAGAGTGGGGGGAGAAGTCGAGGTTAACTATTGGAGGGGGGAGGAGTTGGGTAACTTGGCCCATGCCAGTGCCCACTCATTCAAATATGGGGGAGAAATTAGAGGAGAAACGATTTTGATTTTTGATATCTGGAATATCTATGGGAAGTAAAATGGAGATATCTACAAGGGATTTGGATAAACAGATCTGTGTTCACAAGTTATATGCAAGTGTACTATTATCTCTATTTTGCAAGTGCTCAGAGAGAAGATTCAGTTTTCCACAAGGTATCACAGTCAATCAACACTGGTATCAGATTATCTGTTTTAGATCAAATGTTCATTTGTCCATGATAAGAGGGTGGTGTGTGTGTGTGTGTGTGTGTGTGTGTGTGTGTGTGTGTGTGTGTGTGTGTGTGTTTAAAACAACACAGATGTCAGGTAAGGAAATCTGGTGGCTTCCCCAAGATTTCTGAGTAATCCTAGGGATATTTCACGTCCACTTTTGGTTCATTTTTGGTGCATTTTAACATCCATGTCCTGTTTGATTTGTTCCATTCCTGGCTGCTCAGGGAACTCAGCTCCCATCACCAAGTCAACAAACCATACCTATATCTGCACCCATACATTTCTGTCTTTCCTTCTGTTATAAATATGTCACAGTAACAAAATCATCATGCTCTAGTCCAACTCCCCCACATGTATACTAGCTGCCAACCCTACTCCCCTACTCAAGAACCTCACTCCTGTAGTGGTCTCCTCTTTTTCCTAGTCATGTGACTTTCCTCACTATCAGATTGTTTTTCCATTAGCATAAAAATAAAATTTAATAAAAACAACTATTCCTCTATTAATTCCTATCAAAAATAATTCCTAATAATGGCCATCCACAGAAAAGCCCCCAACACACACACACCCTCCAGCTTACCCGTTGTTGCTTTCTTGCCCTCACAGACATTCTCCACCCTACCACCAGAATTGCCTTGTAAAACACAAATTTGATCATGTTACTCATTGCTCAAAAGCAGAGTAAAATCCGTTGTCACTCAGAGTAAAATTTAAAGTCCTTATAATAGACTAACAAGGCCCTACATGATCAGTTCTCCTGTAAATACTTTGACTTCAGAGAATAACACTCTCCTTCTTGCTTACCCGATTCCTTTCATCCTGGTTTCCTTGCTGTAATTGGAACATTCCAAGTATGATCTACTGCGAGACCTTCACTTTTGCTATTCCATTCACAAGAATGCTTTTTGTCCAGAAACCTTCATGATTCCCTCATGATTCCTCACTATTTCAGGCTCTGCTCAAATGTTACCTCTATTCATTTGAATATGGATTTGGCTGTTGTCACAAAGGAAAACATAGCAATCATTTTAAAAAGATGGACGATAGAAATTTATCTCTCTTTCACGATATTAGTGGTCCTAGACTGTTATTACTGCTCTATAGTATTAGACAATGAGACATCTTTAATCATGTTGCTTAGCCATCCTCAAAGTGCAGCTTCCACCCTGAAGCCTAGGACAGCCACTACATCTGCCGCCATGTTCACCTCTCAGACATTGGGAAAGAAGAAAAGGCAAGGGGAGGTAAAGCTCAGTTGCACATATCACTTCTCATGATATCCCATTAACCAGTGCTTACTCACCAACTGCAAGAAAGACTGGGGAATGCAATCTTAACAGTGTGATTCTGTGGCCAGCTAACATTCAAGTGTCCTACAACCAAAAGAAAAAGGAAATGCGGACATTGGGAGACAACCAGCAGCTTTCGTCATATTACCTTATCAGAGAAGTTTCCTTGGCCTACCTATATAAAATAACACTTCTTTCTTCACTCCACAATCACCTTTAATCTGCTTTATTTTCTTTATAGCACTCATATAAATATACCTTATAAAATATACCTTATGTCTTTTATATTTACTTACTAAATTATTTTCTGTTTCCCACCACTAAAATGTAAGGTCCTTCAGGGCAAGAATTTTATATGTTTCAATCTTGGCATCCCCACAGATATAGACCCTCAACAGATATATTTTGAATGAAGAACTCTGATTATTCCTGAACTCACTAGATCCTCTCTCACTCCCATGTGATTTCCCATCCTGCTTTCTATTTGAGATTTCCTTTCTCCCTTTACTTGCCTAATACTAATGTCTCTTTAGGATTTAGATTCAGACTCAGGCATTAGCACCACTGTGAAGACTTCGTGAATTTTTTAGGCATCCATTCTGTGTGCACATCTCTAACCCTGAATTATGGTCCTCTATGCCAGCATCGGTCTTTATTATTATAAACTCCTTGAGGATGAGAAATCATCTCGTATTTGTAACAGAGGCTCTCTATTAGTCAGGACTCTTAGCTGCAATTGGCAAAAACTCGTTTGAAACTGCTTCAGTTAAAGGGAGTTTATAAAACCAGCTGAGGGTGAGGGAGGGGTTGTCTTATGTGACTCCAAGAGCAACAAGACTGCATCCCCCTTCACCTTGATCATTTCCAGTGGAAATGGAAACTCTCATGAAGGAAGCTGGCTATGAGCCTGAAGTTCCCTTTATACTTGCCATATGTTTAATAATGTTTTTCTTCTCCTGGATTAAAAGGTGAGGGAAAAATGTGACTCTCAAGAAAGTTACCCCAAAATTTTTGGATACCTTTCTGGTATACTTTTTTCTGGGAAAAAAAATCAATATATAAGCATGTAATAATTCAAACATGTAACGCCTATGGGAAATATTCACCTAAAAATAGTCTCCACTTGTTTAATATTGGTCATAAAGGCCAGAACCTGACCTATGAAAACTATCTCAAATTAGGTAATAAAGTTTTGATTAGATGTTATCCCTGCCAATCATTTTTACCTTAAAGTCATCATGAGAGAGGCTGAATATCCCACCTCCTTCAAAGTAGAAGCCCAGCCTCCCTGCCAAAAAGTATGAATGTGCATGGTAGACCAGTCATGCTTGAAAATAATGAAAAATAGAAACCCTGACATACAGCACACTCAACCTAGAGTATATTATTTTCAACAGGCGATATTGGGCAGCCATGTAACACTTTCACTGATCTGAACAATGATGCCCTGAAATTTCTGTCTCACAGCTTATTTTTAAAGAAATAAAAATCAGGTCTAGTCTGGGGAGAGTCCTCACCCTCTAACTTTGCAAAGCATCTGTTACAGCTTCTCTCAGTTCTCAATCGTGTCTCCCCTTTCTCTTGACTCAGATGGGTTATTAGAGCCCATCCAAAAGCCAGTCACTGTGGCTCAGAGATAAATATGTACAGTATAATTTTGTGTAAAAAACTATATTTAGAGAGAAATATATATATATATTTCTGCAAATATATATATATATATATATATATATATATATATATATATATATATCTGCAAAACAGAAGAAGGACTTCAAGTAAGGCAGCATAATACTAGCAGTGGTTACCCCTTGGGAGGGCACTGTGAACTGAGGGTGTGAGAAACCCACCAAAGGGAGAGGTTCACATTTAACCCTGTGTACATATGTATTGCTTGAATTTCATAATAAGAATGTAGTCATAAATTACTTGTGTGCTGAAAACAATTTTTAATTAGAAAACAACACATATCCCTCATGACAGAAAGTTTATAGCTTCACTTAATGAACAGTCTTTTTGAACAAGGCAGGCAATATTGACAGGATGTCATTACATTCATACTTGATGAGACATGATATGTGTAGAAATAACTGGCTTCACATATGGTTCTAATTTGTTTGAATTATATTTATTTTGGTGATAAGCCTAACAGGACCATTTTTAGTAGATCAGCATGCATCGTGTGGAATTTAGCAGGTAGAAAACAAAACAAAAAGATGGAAAAAAGTCAAAGAAAAATATGTATTTGCCTAATGATTTCTTTCATACATTACAAAAATTGTCACTTCAGTCCCTGAAATTGTATCTATTTATTTTCACATGAAGAAATCATGTGGGTCATGACTACCATATCTTCACAGATGTCAATAAGTTTAGAGCTTAGCAAAGCACTAAGAATTGCCCATACTGTTCTTACTATGGTGTCTCTTACTAAAATAAATCCTTAGTGGGCTACCCCGCCCACCATAAATACCACTGTATTCTTCCCTTTGCTTTTTGGTTTGTCAACAAAAAAGTACAATGTGTGTGCATGTGTGTGTGTGTAATAACAATAATTATTAAACACATGCAAACATTTATTTATTCGTGTGTCAAAACTTTGTGGAATACTTACTATATTTTAGCCACTGTGCAAGGAATACAAACAAAGTTGAATGACAGAGTTACTGCTCCAAGAATTCCCGCCACTACTAGAAAGCACTAATGAGTAAGCAATGCCTTTGAGTGTGCTTCACTTATGAGGAAGGGAGAACAGGTTACCAAGTCAGCCTTACATGGGGGTAACAGTGGGGAGGAGATTCAGGCATAGTTTCACAGAGAAACAGCTGCTTGGCAGACTGATGGGGTTCAGGACATGCTACCCCAAAATATGGCACCTTAGTATATTGAATATTTTAAGTTGAAGGAGTTTGAGAAAATGGAAGAAGTAGGAAGTTCACTTTGACCTTCCTCCCATCCTTCTACCCTGAAACTGAGGTCATAAACCCTTCATGTGAGCGATGTCCTCTCTACACCTGCAGGAAAAGAACATCCTTATCTCCTTAGAAAAAGATCTGAGAAGAATCCTAACAAACAGGCTTTGCTAAATTTCCCCAAGCTTACTATACTCCCCTCATACTCCTTAACCTATCCTATTGCTACATGACTATCACTCTTCATCAAACCCAGCGTAAAAATACTCAGTCCTTACTATCTTTTTGGGTTTTTTTTTCCTTATGAAGTCTCACACATCATCACATAAAATTGATATTAAATAAACGTGTGTGCTTTTTTCTGTGATTCTGCCTTTGTCTGTCTAATTTTCATATACAGCCAGGGATCCTAAGAGAACTGAAGAAAATTTTTTTCTTCCCCTACACAGTGAGGTGAGAGCACATTCTAGGCTTAGGGAATCCTAAGTACACCAAATAGAGTTCTAAAATACATAGTAGAATCGGGAAGCTGCAAATAATCCAGTACTAATGAAGTGGAAAGGAAGGAGTTATCACCAAGTAGGCAAGAGACAACGCTTACAATGCCATCGTAAAGACCTTTTCATAGGTACTGAAATAATACTAAATAAGGGAGAGGAATGACAAAATGTACTTTAGGGAGAAACCTTTGGTCTAAATGTTACGTGAAAGCAAATCAAAGGGGATAAGGACAGGGGGAGGACCAGTTAAGAAGCCACCATATTAATCCAAGTGAGAAATGATGGTTTGAACTAAATGGCCCGGGCATAGTTAGGAGATTTGAAGATCAAATAGGTGTGGGATTGCGAGAGCAGGAGGGATCAAGAATGGGCTTCAGAGACTCTGTAAGCCTTCCCCTAGAAAGCGAAATGCATATGGTTACTTGCATTTCTCTGGGGAAGATCATATATAGCTCTTATCAGATCCCGATGTGGGTTCATAACTGAAACAACGTTCAAACTACTACACTGTGCCATTATCACAGTCACACTTTATTTAAAGACTCAAATCTTCTTATAATTGTTTCTTAGAGTTGCCAGACTTCGTTAATAAAAACACAGGATTAGGTACAGGATTTAGCAAATAAAAGTTTACATTTAACTGGGCATTCTGTACTTTATTTGGCATCCCTACTGAAAGACATTCACGCTGTGAAATAACATTTCTCTGCGATGACACTCTGTATTCCTCATTATCTGGGTACAAAGTTCCTTCAATTCAAATTCCATTAATTAATTTATTCATTCAACAAATATTGATTGGCTGCCTACTCTGTACGTGGTGAGTACACATTAGTGAGTAAACAGATCATAGTCCCTTTCTCTGGGGAGCTTACAATGTAATTGAGAAGGTGATTTTTTTTTGGAAAAGTACATTAAAGAATTAAGAAATAATTATAACTAGTAAGTGTTAGGAGTCAAACAGGGAGTTGTGCTAGAGAACAATGTGACATTTCGCTCAGAGGGGAGGGAAACCAGGCCAGGTGAAAGGCAGGAAGGAAAGCGTTCCAAGCAGTGGGAAGAGTTGAGTGGAGGACAGGGAGGTGAGAAAGAACTACTGAGCTTGTAAAACAGAAAGATTTTGTTTCATGGTCAAAGGGGAGAGTGGAAGCAGTCAGCTACATAATATGCAGGGCCCATTGCAAAACGAGCATGTGGCCTCTTGCTCGAAAAGCAGGAAAAAAAAAAGTGCCATTAAAGGTCTTAGAATATAACATCTTCTCTTTTGTTATGATTTTTTAAACCTGTTACTATCATTTGAAGTTAAAAAACTTTTTTAAAGTTAAAATTTTAAATCATTAGCACAAATTATTCCATCTATCTTTATATTTGACAATGTCACTTTTAAAGGGGCATATAAGAATATTTACCTCATATGCAGAATTGCCAAAATGACACAATCTGTATTTCATAGCTCATACATCTTCGTGTATTTCATTCTTAACCAACACAGTGGAAATGCTGCACAAAACTGACTTGACTGTTTTTATATCACTTCTTGAAACGAACACAGTCTACCAACACTCTTCCCCTTCAGCTTGCTGATGGATAAGGAAGAAGGACTCAGTGAAAAAGGAGCTATGGACTGCCTGATCTTTCCCTTCTCGTCTACAACATCCCTCTCAGTGTAAGTTACTGGCTAATCCAGGGTAGTCAGAGTAAGAAAGATATAGTAGGGTTTCTTGGTCCTTTGGGTTTCTTAGAATGCTATTGCCTTCTTTCTGCACTAGAAGCAAGGTCTGGTTCAAAAGGAAAAGATGGCTTCTGAGAGCTTCAGCAAGCACCCCCTACTTATTTAGCTATAAACACAGCACATGCACCTTGTACTCTGAACTCCCACACAATTGTGAGTCCAGTGGAATTTTGTGCTTCTAGAGCACAGTGAACTGGGCATCAAGGAACGTTGGGTCCATACAGTTGCACCTATTTCTCCTGCTGGTGGCACACTCTGTTGTCTCATTGGACTTTACTTACAAAAAACAAATTCAATGATAAAATTAAGAATTTCAGAATGGCAACAGCAGAGCATTAAACCAAACACAAGGTCCTATGTGTCACAGGCCCGTGAAGCCAGCCCTCTGTGAGAAGAGAGGAAGCTAGAGGAGTGGACAGAAATCAGACCATGCAATTCATGATCTTTGGGGTCTATAATTTTCCCATTGCTCTCCCCACTCCCAGATCCTCTTTCTTCTGTAGGGAAAACCTACACACCTTTTAAATGCAACAATCCTTGTCTTAAATCCATTCCATTTATTCCAATATAACTTATTTCTTTCAGTTTATGAGGACTTTCTTTCTTATTACTAATGACACCTTGAACTTAAATGAAAAACAATCAAAATCCAAGTATTCCTTTATCTCAATATTTACCTCTAGATCTGTCACAAAAATAATAACAATAAAGTAACAACAATAATAGCACATTATGAATTGAATCAGTAATGAAGGCCAAATATTTTATGTGGTAGTTTGCAGTGAAAAACGCTTGGAAGCAGACATCATGAATCTCCAAGAAACTCTTTCACAGTTGAATTTTGCCATTTCACAGGACTGTTGGTTCTGGGGTGATGCCCTCTTAATCTGTTTTCTGACACCCATTGATGCATTTCCTCACTTCTGTGATTGAAGTACTGCATGCACTGATCACTGATTTGTAAAGTGGAGTGTGAATGTCCGATGCATTTTAAAAAGAAACCTTTAACACTTCACTCTGTTCTAGCCTGACTTCACTTTACAGTGCAGTCCCCTGTGTCACTTGCTGTCTGGGTCCTGATGCATCAGAACTAGGTAAACAGAAGGAGGTAGGGGACAGAAGAAAGAAAGCATAATAAACTTGTAGACCAAGGGCACTCATACTACCAGCATCTTCTCGTAGATTATAATTAAATGAAACCCCTGAAAATTTTCTTGAAGGTATTTTTGCTTGGTGGAGTTTTTTTGTTTGTTTTTGGTGGGTTTTTTGGTTTTTGGGTTTTGGTTTTTTGTTTTTTTTTCTTATAGTACACAGCCCCACTGAATCTCATAATTCTGCTCTGGCCTGTTCTCTTCCTGCACTTTGGGAAGCTGGCTGTCATTAAGGGCTCATGAGACACCTGGCCAATGCTCACTGGGTTTCATGGAATTCTCCATGCTCACAGCTTTTTGTAATGATATGAATGTCTGAGCTTGGAAATTAGCATCACTTGAGAATAGTAACAAAATATTGAACATGGGCTTTTCCTTCAAATACTTTCTATCTTTGAAAAGAATCATCCTTTTTCTTAAAATAATTTCCAAAATTCCCCATAGGATATTTATTTTTAAGACCCACATTTTCATCACATTTATTCTTCACAGCTGATATATAAATACTGTTTATACTATAATTTTTTTGTTCTAAGAGCAAAATTACCAAGTCAACAACAACAAAAAGATACATTACATTTTTTTTCTCTTTGGTGACTTAAGAAAAGTACCAATGATATATATTATAAAAAGAATTGTATCACAGTGTAAGATTCCTAATTATTCCTAATGCATCAAACTTTTTTTGTATCTACCATATGTATATGGTAGATACTAAAACCAGAGTTTCTCTACCCAACGTGCAACAAGGCAATAAAAACAGACATCAAGCTTTTGCAGTGAAGAAAGGTAGACTATTTATTGGTGAGGAGAATGGGGAGCTAATGCTCAAGAGTCCCAAACTCCCCAGTGGCTTGCAAGGGAGGGTTATAAGAGCAAAATTTGGGGCAGGGGTCCCCTGAGACGGTGGATGTTCTTGATTGAAGGCCCATGAGGTCATGTTAACAGAAGTCTCCTAAGAAGGTGGACACCATTGGTTGGAGGCCTGTGAGGTCATATTAGCAGATGTTACTTAATAACTTCTGGTGCCCCTTCACCTGGTCCCCTGGAGGCCTATTCCATCTCAAGAGACTTGGAATCTAAAAATTATCTTTATTCTTTATGTTAGAGATTTCATTAGGTATATCTTGTGATTGTATCTTTAGGGTAGTGCTGATTAAATTACTTGCCCTACAGGTTCTTTTGAATGACAAGCATTTCTATCCCTTGAACCTAGGCCCCTGTGTTCCTTGGCTGGTCTGGCGCGGCCCCGGGGCTGATATGACCCCATTCATTTTTCCATCTGAACTCACAAGATGGACGTTGGCTTCAATACTAGGGACTGTAGTACCAAAGTCTATATACAAATCTCTGTATGTAATCCACAGTACAGGACTATTGCCATAAACAAAAAATGGTAGTAATATTTTCTTTGTGTTAGGTTAAATAAGCTGAGATTTCTTTGAGACTGTCTTGCCAGCACATTTCTGCCATTGTGCTTTTTTCCTCATTTAGTATGCTTTACTTAGCATCCTTTCCTCCTCTGAGCCAAAGCCCCAGATTCATGACTGCCTGACTCTCTTCTCATTCTTACTCTCTCTTCTCATTTCCTCCAAGGTAGACAAGTTCTTCTCTAAGTTGTCCAAACCATAGCCCTCTTTTGCCCAGTACCAGTAAGCCTCTTGGCTTGTGTTTGTGGCCAAAAGAGGACCTCTCTATACCAATAACTTCAGGAGCTCAGTGCTGAGCTTTTGATATGCTAAATGAGAGAATAAAGAATTTGGAAAATCCTCTTTCAAGGCAATAGCCTGGTTTATGAAGCTATTGTCTTGATGCATAATCCTACTTTGCATTTGTTCCTTCTATTTGAGTGCCTTCTTGAAACTCTCTAATCTCTACACAGACTCAGTCCCAGGCAGATGGATGCATAACTAACTAGAGTGAAGCCTTATATTTAGAAAAAGCAAAAATAATAGTTTATAATTTTCAAATGCTCTCCCTTTTTTTAATGATATAGCCAATACCCAATCTCCTAGGAATTCACCTACTGTCTTCTCAACTTGCATTTGCTATTTATTTCCTCATCTTCTTACAAATCTACCATTTGCCAAAAGTGCCAACAACAACAAAAAAACTAAATACTATACTTCTTCCAAATTCATGCACACCCTTGACACTTCCACTCTGGTGGTAAAATGGCAGCACTAAGGCAGCATAAGAAGAGATGATAGAATAACTGAAATTGAATACAGCTCCCCAGTTAATAAAATTTATTTTAATAGTAATAGTCATATTGATATTAATAACAAATGTATTGAATAACCAATACTACACAGGCACCTTTATTGACTGCCTTTAGAGAGGAGGATGGAGATTAACACTTCAGGGGATTCAAAACTCTTCCCCAACTAACACTGGCCTCTACTAATCTTGTGACCTGGTTACTTAAGGCCAATTTAACATATCCCTAGAAATGTAATCAACATGCCGCTTAAATAGGTTCATGTTTGGCCAGGGGATGACAGGTTCTTTCTCCTCCTATGTGTGCTTTCCAACAGCACTAAGTTTCCTATAATTTCTCTTAGGATGCCAATAATTATTTTTCAAGTGTCTCCACGTGTACTAATATGAGGATGTCATTTCCAGATGTGATAGCTGTGTGATTTTGGAAATGTTGAGTGCAATGAAGGCAAGATAGGCAAATAAAACCATTTCATGGACAGCTTAAGGAAAGGACTGATGCTGTGTTGGCCAGGCAAGGGCTGGGGCATAACAAATGAAGGGAATTAAGTATGCATAGTTCTGGAAAGCAAATTCTGGGAAGAGAGAGACAGCGCCTACTTTCTGTCCTTTCTCTTTTTACAGGCCTATTCAAGAACTATACAAGGAGTCCCCAAATTACAGGAGTTGCAGGATCTTGTGACTCTGCTTGGGAAAAGTTTCATCCATACAAAGGAGGACCTTGTATGAGGCTCCCAAATTCCTGATTATCTCATTCCTCCACAACACTGGGGTGAGGAGACAGGCAAGCATCTGTATGATGGGCTAACACTACTTATATTTTGGATTACTTTGAGTGTGTAGTTAAGATCTAGAAAGTACACATTTGTACCATTTAATTTCCAAAATTTTTAAAAATTAATTAAAAATTAATTTAAAAATAAACTCCTCTCATGCTGGGGTTCTACTCTGTGTATATTTGCCACCAAGTTGCAATAGTCGCTAGTGTCAGTTATTGCTATTTTAATTTTCCAGGAAACATTCTCTAAAACCTGTTCATGCCATATGCATGTGTAACTTTAAAAAAAATAGAATGCATTGGTTCTTTTTTTACTAAAAATGTAATATATAGTTATTGCAGAAAAATGTAAATAGAGGAAAGCACAAAGTTGAAGAACATTTAAACTTCCAAAATATTTTTATGACCATTGTCTAATTGTATCCCCACAATACCCTTACAGATAAGGCAAGATCATTGTCCACGTAGCTGTTGTGGAAAATGAGAGTGAAGTGAGTTGCCTCGAGTTCACAGCAGATCCAAGGCTACCCCTGCGCCTTGTCTAATTCCTAGGCCAGAACTTTTTCTGTGCCATACTGTGGGCCACAGGGAGTGGAAAGGGAGCAAGGATTCCCTGGGAATTGGAACCAAACACAGAAATGCAGATACACTTGCGTGGCTAGTCCTGAGCCCAGCAAGGCTCGTGAGTGGATTCTCTCCAGCTGCATCTTCAATGACAGATTTCTCAGGGGTATTGAAAACTGCTTGGAAGGCTGCTTCCATCAGTGACCATGGAGGCTGACAGCTCTGGCCGAGTGATTCTTGGCCTTCGTTAGACATCCACCTCTGAGTTCAGGAAGGGTGTGGAAGGAATGTGTAGAGTCCTATCTTTTCCCCTCCTGACATCTTAAGAGGGGGTATTATGTTGCAGGCCATCATGGATCAGAAGAGCATTCAGATTAGCATGATCATTCATTTATCAGATGAAAGGTGTGCTCCAGTTTGTATTCCAGTCAAGGGCAGGTGTATCCATGTTTGTGCATAAGTACATCGACCTGGGGTCCCTGGGTAGCTCAGTTGGTTAAGCATCTGCCTTCAGCTCAGGTCATGATCTCAGGGTCCTGGGATCAAGCGCCGCGTCGAGTTCCCTGCTCAGTGGGGAGTCTCCTTCTCCCTCTCTCTCTGCTCTTCCCCGCTGCTTGTGCGCTTGCTCTCTCTCTCTTTCTCTCTCTCTCTATCAAATAAATAAATAAAATCTTTATAAATAAATAAATAAATAAATAAATAAATACATCCACCCTCCATTTGCCTTCTGTCCAGAGACACTATAGGCAAATCTGCTTTAATAAATGGATTCGTAAAGTGCTCTGTAATTCTTACATGGTTGATTATCCATGTAAAAGGTTTTCCAAATAACAAACAGCTAATAGCAAATGAGAATGTGTGATGCTACTTGATGTCTATATGAGTAACAGATTTTAAATAGACAGTTTTCCCTGACAGTTGAATACCTGTCTTTAAAGCCTATATTTAACGTTAAATATTTATACCATATGTTTAGGGAGGATTAGCCCTCTGTGGTCCTGAACGGTATTGAAAGCATCATTATTTATATGTAAAGTAAATTTATGAACGGAAAACCTTTATATTAAATATTCTCAGTGGCAAATAACATGAAAGAGAATGGTTGTGTTCAGAACAGTAGGAAATAGAGACAAATAGAATAGATAAAGGAAACAATTTCATAAAATGGGCCAGGGGCATGTGGAATACATTAACAAAAACAAGATAGGTAACATATACCACATGTGCATGAGCCGATATGTTCAGCAGACTGCTAACTGAGCTTTATGACAAAGAGACTGTCATGGACCTGGAAGCAGAGGGCAGATGTGACATATTTGTTAAGCAGGACTAGATGACGAAGCTATGGAATCTGTTAAAAGTCACATTTCCGAAGAATGGGAAAACATCATGGATGAGTTTTCTGCTTATTAGTTTTTTTCTAATATTGCAAAGTAATAGCATACTTTTCTTTAAGACAAATACTTCATATTGAATTTTTCATTTACACAATCATTTATTCACTTCCATTCACTATGCCCTCACCTCCACTCCCAGCAAAAATACAAACCTACTTATATATATGCGTGCAGGCAATTGGACCTGGAAGGCCATTATTGCAAGTAGACTACCTCTGAGATTTTTGCTGTCTTTGTGGACAACCACTAGAAAAAATATTAGCTGACCATAGTCCCTACACTTATGACCAGTTTTTAAATTGACTGCCCATGGAACACCAACTAGAAAAGTAAGGACAACAAAAAATCCAGGCCTCTGATGACTCCACTGTCTAAGTTTGAAAGGGCATAAACAAAAAGGGACTTCTTAAAACGAATTGGTTAATTTTAAGGCCAGAGTGTGACCACAGACTAGAAATTTTTTAATGACTAGAGGACCAATACATTGAAATGACATTTAATGACATTTAATGACTAGAGGACCAATACATTGAAATTATCATATTGAGGTTTTTTTTTTGGTCACATAAAGAAATAGGGAATCCTGAGGAACTACCCCAGTATAAATAGATAATTCAAGAGAATAAAAAGTAAAATTATTCCTTAGAAAGATTGTTGCCCCTCTTGTAACTCATCATAGGACATCCTGGTCCATTTTCTGAGAGTCTTTTCTGATACTGAGCTTTGATGAGTACTCTTCTGATACTAAGCTTACATCTATCGAATTACCAAAAATATTCTTAAATGATAATATCTACTATAGGTGAAGGCATGGAGAAATAGGGACTCATATATTGCTGGAAGGAGAGCAAGTTGATTCCCACTCTCCCATTGTACACATTTTATCTCTTATGAGGGAGTTTCTGGGTCTGGCTTAAGAGAAAGAACATCCCCAGAGGTATCCATTCCTTTAGAACACAAGAACAGCAACAGAGATAATGGTCTCAAAGATTTGCAGAGGAGTGACCTGGAGAGACACAGAGATGACGAATGAATGGTTAGAGCACAAAGATGGTCATTATATATAAAGAGCTCAGTTCAGTGCAGACTAAGGGACTCTATCCAATAATCCAACCAAATTTCCAGAGTGAGAGCAAGCATTCCAGACTGCCTTCTGGGTTGTTGTGACATTTTCCCCATCAGTGACTGATCTGCCAGGATCTTGGGAGGAGGCACATGTAATCTATCAAACTCTTTACAACAACCAAGAATTAATTTGGGAATAAAACCCCTCAAAATGGAAAAATACATCAGTATATAATTATTTCATCATAACCAAAACAGTTTGGCATCAAGAATTCTACCGCCGTATTAGCTTATTACCTTGGAACACTGGGCTAGTTGGGACAGCGTCATTTGGATATCACTTAAGAGATCTAACTTTCTTCAATTCAGAAACCAGTCCCTAGGCAGGACACATACAGTGAATTCCGAGTTGCAGTAAGTGCAGTAAGTGTGTTTATTGTCCTGCTTATCTTTATTCCAGACACAGACACATACAATGCGTGTTAGCAATACATATTCAATAATACGAAGTGTTTTGTGAATTACTCTGCATGGAGCAAACAAGTTTTTCACACGTGGGTATATGTTATTATTATCTAACATTAATTGCCAGACAAAGTCAACTTCACAAAAACCCAGAGTAGGCAGCTACAAGAAAGGCGTAATTTAAGGACATCTTAAATAACACTGATGAAAATATGGCTCACCACCAGCCTGCTACCATTCCTGACTTTACTATGGTCAGCATCATACAAGAGAGCTATGAATAGGCATTTTACTATCTGTAAATGATAATCTATCATCTGGCTAGCACTTCAGCATGAATTACTTAAACTCAGTGTGAGCCAATGTGATTTAGCAGAGAAAAGGCCAAGGGAGTAGTAGTATAAGACAGAAACGTATTGATTGCGAGACAAGTGGAGAGTAAAAGGAGATAAGAGATGTCTGACAAGACAGTGACATTCAGCACTACTACCAAGGAATCCCAGCAATCAGTGTTTGGCTATAGGGCACGAGAACCCTAAAAGGTGCTATGAAAGGTTATGTCATCAGGTTGATAAAATCAGGAGAGAGTGGGTACCCAGTTTCTCAAAGAGAGAGTATTTTATCCAAGTCTGTACCGGTTCTAATGTGGTACATATGTAGGGTTTTACACGGGTCATTCTAGTTCAGATTATTTTCTCTGGTATTCTAATATTGAAAAAAGTTAAAATTACATTAACATGTGTGTGTGTGTGTGTGTGTGTGTGTGTGTGTGTGTGTGTGTGCCTTGTATACCATAATTTGGAGTAATGGGAGGTGAACCTCTTATCATAAATCTGATTTAGGTTAGATATTACCAAGGGGTTTATTTTTCCAACCACTTCCTTATTCATTTACCCTTTCCTTCACTTTATTTTCATAAATTCATCACATTGTCAGTATAGAAAGCTTCTTAACAACTGCTACGAGGATTCAGCACTTTGTCTTTTGTCTTTGAGCACAAGAATGCCGACACACTCTTCCTAAATAATCCCTAAGTGTTCCATGCAAGGTGCTGGCAGACGAACATCTCAGATTTACTAATCCCCTCCCCCTCGCCCTTTGCCCAAGTTATTTTTCTGTTGAATGTACAATTCTTCAGAATTGTTTGTGTGAATTTGAAAGACTAAATGGTCATGGTGCAAAGAAGTGTGCGATTATTAAAGCAAAGTATTTTCTAATTCTTTTGTCTCCACTTTCTGCTTCCAATAGCTGACACTAATTTAAATAATAAATAAGCTCCATGGTTACCTTTTGCTCTATTCCATGCTAAACATCAGCACCTGATCTGGTTTCCAGCATTATTGCAAAGACATTTAAGTGTACAGTATAAGATTTTACTTGATTTATTAAAGTAATGAATTAGTTTTATTGTGGGTGATTAAATGTATTTTACTTTTTAAAGCACAAGAACTAGAAAAGAAGAGCATCGTTACAATCTGAAAATAACTAGAAAGATAAGTTCATTAACTTGCCTACATTTGTGCATCATAAAAACCTTGTTAAAAATTACTCCCTAGCCTGCTGTATTAGCTTCTTTATGAGGTAATTTCTCCATACAGTAATAAGATTTTTCTTTTACTCTCCAGTGCATATTAAACCCACTAATCTTCTTTTATAAACTATAGTTTCAGCCACTTTCTCAATTTACTCACTTTAAAGATACACTCCTATTAATATTAAAGGTAGCAAATGCAGATATGAACTTTGCAAAACATGCTTTCGGATTTATGGCACAATCTTTTAACAGTGTACTGGAATAGTACAAAAGGGAAAAAAGCCGTAAATGTCGAGTATGTCTCATGGCAAGCCAAACAATCTCAGTCCCCAGAGAATTAATTTCCCACCCCATTCATTATGTGAATGAACTGTAGACATATTTTCTGCTGTCAGCAAATAAAAACAGAATGGAAAGACTCCGTTCATTGAAAGAAATAAAATAAAATCTTGCACAGAAACCACACAGTCGTCAACGGTCTGATTGATATGGATTATTGGTATCCTGGGGAAAGGACAACTGGTAGCCATTTCTACCTGTGGGTTGATCTCTAAGGGTCAAGATTTTCATTTTGTATCCAGAATCAAATAAGTCATGTATGAGGTTGATTATTCAGTCTTTCGAAGATCGAATTCCAGTTATTTTGGTTATATCCCTTGTTTCTATAATTCTTCTAAAATATCCAATATTTTAAACAGTTTATTATTTAAAAATGGCAATAAGTAATTAAGCTAATACGGGGCTTCAAACGTCCTCAAATGGGTAATCCATCTTGGAAATAAATTAAGTCAAATTGTCATAGAAATCTATTTTAAAAGAGGACGCAGAAACAGCTGCTCTGACCTTTTCCCTTCCATTTGACTTTAAGGTGAAAAATAAGACCTTCCCTATTGCTCAGTAGTTGGGCTTATGTTGTTCACTGGATAACAGAGATTTAAAATTTTTTCTGTTTGTATGCAGAACTGGGGAATGGCATTTGAAATGTATGGGAAAGGCAAAATTGCTCATATATAAAGTTTCTTGCAGATCAACAAAAACTAGAGAAACACCTCAGTAGAAAAAAAGAAGTTTTAATTGAAGAGATCATACAAAAGAAGGAATATAATGGGCCAATAAATATATGGGGGGAAAAGTCCCACCTTTCTACCAGTTAAAAATACAGATTAGAAATTTTAATTTTTTTCCAACTTCAGATTGACAAAAATTAAAAATAATGGAAATAATTTATTGTTCAGAGTTTAGGAAAACAAACTCTCCTATGTTGCTCATGCCTGCAATCTTTTGAGAAACTTTTAACAATATGTAAAAAAAAAAAATTTAAACATGCATACTATTTACCCAGCATGCCTAAGGATGCATTTGGATGTATCTAGAAGATGATGGTGAGAAGGAAGAAAAAATTGGTAACAATGCAATGTTCACCAATACTTCGGTAATTATGATACATTTAAAAATACTGGAACATATTCAGCCATTATTTTATTTGCCAACATTGAAGGATTTCTATTACGCGCTGAGTAGAAAACAAATGATCAAACAGTACACATTGTACAGTGTGGGCTTTTCTTCAAAAGTACAAATATATACATATACATTTTCATTAAAAAAAAAGAATATACACTAAAATGCTAGCAATAGCTATTGCTGTGAAACAGAATAATGGGTTGTAAGTAGCCTGGGCTGATTTTCATTAACATTCTGCTATGCCCTTTTCTTTCCACCTATTAACCACATTGAATAAATAAATGCTTGGAAGCTAACTTCAATCTTCTATGGAATATATGATTACTGCCACAAGAAATTAAAGCCCAGATATATCTTTAACTTTTGTAGGTAACACAAATCATTCAGCTATCTGTAAACATACATATGATAGAATAATAACATATGGGTGAGGTCTCTGACATTTAATAGATACTCAAAAAATAATGTGTCAATAATGTTAAAGATAAATGAACTTAAGCTAACATTAAGTTAACATCTATGCCATTTTTATTGAGTTAGCAGATTAAGATCATAAGTAATTATTTCCTCTTTTTTCAAAATTTTGAGTATGTTATTACAAGTTAGAATTTATAACATCTTAGAGTCTAAAAGTTTTACACATATTAAATCTAACACTACAGAAGTTGGCAAACTACCACTTATTCATCTAAAATAAAAACATGGAATAAATTTTAAGTAGAATTTCTCCAAATTTGCTTCTTCTGTGTGTGTGTTTATGAGTGTGTGTCTTTTAAAAAGAAATTATAAGGCCTTATTTAGATAGGTCAAATAATTGTCTTAATTGCCACACTCTATGGAGAGATACTTTATCGTTGAAAAGTTTTAACTTTTTTTAAAACAGGAATTTGTATCTTTATTTTTACATTTATCTAACAAGAGTTTTATGTTCTCTTATTCTTCCCTCTTGCTCTCTACTTTCATTTCTTCTTCAGGCTAATTTGTTGTTCATTCCTACAATCAATCACATAAGCCTTCCTCCTGGTATATTTGAGAGAGAGAGAGAGAGAGAGAGAGAGAGGTTTGTGTGTGTGTGTGTGTATGTGTGTGTGTGTGACTTTCCCTGGAGCTGCTGTCGTCTTTTCTTGGACCAGATATTACATTTCTCTTCCTTATTTCTATAAATCTGCATTCTACTTTAGAATTCCTTCTTTCATTTACGTCCCATATTCTGAATGAGCAGATTATCCCAGCATGAACATCCCAATACAATTTCTTTGGACTCTTCCATTTAGCCAGGTGTTACTTGATTCTTTCTGCAAAGCCATCAGGAAAGGAGCTTTCTCTGAGATGGTCCTATCAAGAATCCATATTTTGTAGGCCCCTCTCTTCAACAAAAGTAGGTAGTTTGGTGAAAAATAAACTAAAATAGAAGTCAGTGCTAGAAGTTAAAGATAAAAAAACACAGGTGAACAAAATTCAGTAGGTATGCATGGTTGGTAAGAATTACAGAAACCTTGACTTCTACCAGTGAGAATACAAAGCGTAAGTCAGTGTGGAGACTTCTAGACCTTTGTTCTATTTCTAGCCACTTGTGCCTCTTGCATAGTAGGTCATCAGTTAGTATTTGTGGAACAAATAAATAGGTGATGGAGGGTGGGCTGGCCACTCTGAATCAGAGGTTTAAATGCTGAAAGAAGCAATCAATCTTCCTTACATCTGTTTTTTTCCAAGAGAAATCTAACACTGTTTCATTACAGTCACTGTTCTTGTATCTGGTCTTAATAAAAAAATATATATTTTAATAGTCTCAGAACCCATTACATTTGGCTATCCTAAGCTGTTTCCACCTGCAGCCTTTACACAGGCTTTAAATAAGTCTTTTCTGATTAAAGAAGGACAGACCAGGTTGGCATCATTAATATGAACTGTTCCTCCCTTCTGAGTACATATGTTGCTCCTAATGACAGATGGGAGCATTGGCTGGTTACACAGACTGCAAAGACTGAGGATTATAGGGCAAAAGGGATGCTAAAATAATAAAAGACCAGTTCTGGTATTGTAAGCAAGTGTGGAAGAAATTTCTTCACCCTTGCTTGCCACTGGCCCCAACAAGGGATTTGGGGGGGGGGGGATGAGGGGGTGTTGCTATGTGGCAAATATGTTGACCAACACACATTATAAGTGGACTGTAATGGTAGGCTTATTTGTCTAAGACATTAAAGTTACCCTTTTTAGTTAAGTGTTTTATTCTGGCATTTTGGAAAGATACATGATGCCAAACAGAATATTTATAACAAACCTTTTAAGATTTATTCTCATCTATTTTTGCCCTCAAAGGTCATTTCATAAAAGAGATCAAAAGGCAGCTTCTTCCAGGCCAGCTCAGTGGGTGGCCAGAAACAGATTAAGTACTAACAGAGCCCGGAAGAAGTACAAATCTGTAGGACTTGTTTTACACAGTTCCATAAGATATTGTCTCGATTACTATGCCACATAATTATATATATGAAGTAGTTTAATTATAACTGATATAATAAAAAAGCATTAAAAATGATCTTGAAACAAGCTTACCAAATGGGCTTCCTGTGAATATCTAAATCCTTTACTGGTGGTAATTTGTTTATGCAGCAATTTAAAGATCTTCAGGAACCCTTACATCATTTGGGGGTTAAACTCTACCCAAAAGAATAGTTTCTATCTTTCCAATTGCTAAAGTTCTACTGTCGAGAAAATCTGAACATTTGGTTTATTTATTTTCCAGACCAGTACAGATTAATTAGCTAAAAGTTTGAATTTGAAGTTTGTATTCCCCCCATTTTTTTTCTATATCTTGTTACTTTTGTAGGTCCATTCAGTCAGCACTACTGTGTATCATCTACGTGCAAGGCACTATGCTAGACTTTTTTGGTATACAATGATGAAAGGGACATGTTAGCTAACTTCAAGGAGATAAAACCCAAAAGGAGAATCACACGTGTTAAAAACAAAAGAAAACAAAACAAAAATGTAAAAGATCTCTTGCAGTCTGAAGAATGCTAAAAAGAGGTGCTTACAAAGTATGGTGACAGCTCAAAGGACATGCACAACTCCACCAAGAGGTTCAGAGAAGGCTTAAGTTCAGTTAAAATAAGTATTAACAAGTGAACCGCAGTTTATCAAGAGAATGACAAGGTTTCCAAAGGAGGAAGAAAAAAAAAAACTATTTGGAGGGAAAGGAAACAATATGTGCACAGGTGAAACAGGGAACTGAAAGAAGTGGATGTAAGTAGATTGAGGGTATGAGAAAGGGCACGAGGAAAATGAAGACAAGCAAATAGATGGGAGTCAAGTTAGAGACGACTCTCACTCTTTACAAAGAGCCACCAGCCAAGTAAGAAGAGAGGTGACAAGCGTTGTAATGCAGACAAATAGCTGGGAGTGTATTGGAGAGCAATGGAAAAGAAACATGAAGTGGAGAGAGTGATTGTGTATGTTTCAGTACTTCAGGGAAGAGGTGATTAGGTGATCACCCGAGAGAGCATGGGGAGGAAGGAACAGATCTGAAAGGGATGCTGGATGAAGTAGCAAAAGGACTTCACAAGTTTTGTGAGTGCAATCTCCCGGTTGTGCCAATAGCCACTGATGGAAAATCAGAAGGAGGGGCAGATAAAAGAAGCACAACACTGTTAGAATCAGCTTCGTAGGGCAAAATGATGTCTTATGTTAACAATAGACTGCCAGGATCGGGTATAATGTGATTCATGCACATGCTGAAATCGAGAAATCCATACATGACCCAAGGGTATGGGAAGGTAGAGATTCAGTGACAAGTGTGGCAGAATAATGGTCACCCAAAGATGTCCATGCCCAAAAGCCCAGAACCTGCGAATATGTTGCTTGCATGGGAAAAAATGTTTTACTGATGTGATCAAGGTTAAGGACTTTGAGATGGGGAGATACCAGGTGGATTCAATCTAATCACACAAGTCTGAAAAATGGAAGAGGAAGGCAGGAGAGTGGGCCAGAGAGATGCAGTATAAGAGGGCCTCACTTGCCACTGTAGACTTTGAAGATGGAAGGAAGGGAGCCACGAGCCAATGAATACAGATGCCCTCTACAAGATGGGAACACTCTTCAGCTGACAGCTTGAAAGGAAACTGGGATCTCAGGCCTATATAATCAATGAACTGAATTTGCCAACAACCTGAATAAACAGGTAACAGATTCTTCCTTAGAGCCTCCGGAAAGGAACACTGCTTGCCAACACTTTGATTTTAGTCTAGAGGGATCCATAACAGACTTCTGACTCACGGAACTTTAGAATACTACGTTGTGTTGTTTTAATGCACTGAGTTTGCTGTAATTTTGTTACAGCAGCAATAGAAGACCAATACACCAAGTTAGAACATAGGATGAAGGAAAATTATGCGAGAAGGGGCTCAGGTGGTGGCAGTAAAACTTTGAGTCACAGAGCAGAATTGTAAAAGCATTTTTGTCTTCATTGTAAATAGCAAAATACAGAATTTTTCCATATGCTTAACTGGGAAGTACCTAGGTTTGTTGTCCCAATGCACGTCTCTTAATATAACTTGGAAAACTTTGTTCATATAAAATAGTAGAATAATATAGCACTGATTATAAATATTTTATTTATTTACATCTACCTCATTACCAGTAGACAGAATTATCTAACAAAAATATGTATAATGGAATAAAATTTAATGTATTGTCAGGGATCTTTTGCATGCAAGTAAAAGAAAGCAACTAGAAGTAATAACCTACATGGGAATTTATTATAAGGATTTGAGAATGGTCCAGAGAATTTAGGGACAGGAATGCAGCTCTGCCTCAGGACCAAATGGACATGAAACCAAATGTGGCCGGCACATTCCCTAAGTGTTTAACAGTGGTCTTGCCCAGCATCTGTTCCACCCTGCCCTCTCACTATTGACTGCCTTCCTTTGTTCTTGATCTACAAGGTAGCACAAGGTCATTAAGTGCACCACGTTTTAATTTTATTAGAGGTCCCTGAAGAAAGATTGACTTGACTCTCTCTGCCCCAAGTCTAAACCAAAGAAAAGAGACTCATTTGGTCCAGGTTAGGTCAGGGCCCAAACACCTGTGGCCAAGAGTGAGGTTATGTCAGGTTAAGTAGATCCATGAGGCGGTGGGAAAAGGAAATTTCCACCTAAGGGATGCTAGTCAAGTCAGTTTCCTATATAACCATTATAAATAGATAAAGAGTATAAAACGGAAAATAAAGATAGAATGGTAGAATAAAGCCAGTGTTAAAGTTGATACACAAAATTGCACACCAGAAGG
Organism: Zalophus californianus; assembly: GCF_009762305.2. NCBI lineage: Eukaryota > Metazoa > Chordata > Mammalia > Carnivora > Otariidae > Zalophus > Zalophus californianus. The sequence continues at coordinate 102,809,286 of NC_045595.1, read as the reverse complement.
TCTTAGGCCAATTGTTAAAGGGGGTTGTATATTTGTTTCTAAACTTTATAAAGTCAAACTAAAGGTGAAGACATAATCAGCTCAAAATTCACGACTTCTCTAAGATAAAACCACCCAATAGCTAAGGAAAAGGAAATTCTTTTAGGCATTTAAGTTTGAGAAAAATTTCCCAGAATGGATTCTTTGTGTGATATAATGGACAATATCCTAAAAAGCATTATAAAGTACAGCTGGAAACTTATATTCAGCTGTTTCTAATGGACTCTTCACTGCAGTCAATGTCATGGACATCAGCAATATTTGCTGACTGGCCACCTGTTAATAGATGGAAAGCATTAAGTTTATCTATTAAGCCTAATCATTGTTTCTAATTTTGAAATTAAAACATATGTTGATCATAGAGTCCAACTAATCTTCTGTTAATATTTATTGTGAATGTTGAAAATATCAATTTCATACAAAGGTAAAATCTCATTATATTAATCCAATTAGTATGAAAGACGATGGTGTCCTGGTTAATGTTCAACAACCAGTTCTAGGTGGTGTTGGGGTGGGAGGGTTGGATGGTGCCTTACTTTGTAGAGTTCATTGATTTCTACATTGTAAATACTTTTTTTTAAAGATTTTATTTATTTATTTGATAGAGAGAGAGATCACAAGCAGGGGGAGCGGCAAACAGACGGTAGAGGGAGAAGCAGACTCCCTGCCGAGCAGGGAGACCGATGTGGGGCTGGATCCCAGGACCCTGGGATCATGACCTGAGCCGAAGGCAGACGCTTAACCGCTTAACCAACTGAGCCACCCAGGCGACCCTATATTATAAAAACTCTTACACTAACCAATTTCAAGTGAGCAGTGGGATAGCACTGAATGTGGAGTTGGAAAGAAATGTGCAACAGCACACCACTATATAGTATTTCTACCACGCAGATACGATAAACATAAATAAACTCAAGATATAGGTAATAGTAAAATGTAGCAAATAATTAGGAAGTGGTAAATTTTTAGTATTTGTTACCCAATTTGTTTGTAAGTATATCATTTAAATTTAATAATGGCTGGATTTAACAACTAGTTTTCAAAGTTCCTGAAAATGTAGCAATCAGCTCTTACGAAGTCGTACAGGCTGCTCTATGACAATACTGGAAAACCAACACCAATCAATTGTTTTCTAAAATGATAAATCCGGGGCGCCTGGGTGGCTTAGTTTTTAAGCGTCTGCCTTCGGCTCAGGTCATGGTCCCAGGGTCCTGGGATCGAGCCCCGCGTCGGGCTCCCTGCTCAGTAGGAAGCCTGCTTCTCCCTCTCCCATTCCCCCTGCTTGTGTTCCCTCTCTTGCTGTGTGTCTCTCTCTGTCAAATAAATAAATAAAAATCTTAAAATAAAATAAAATAAAATGATAAATCAGTTAGGATATGCAATATGGACCACAATTGGCTGTAATGTAGTGGAATCAGCAAACAGTACTGAGGACATTTTTTTAAAGCTGTTTTGTCCCAGTACAGGAATAAACATCTACTTTATTGTGGCAGGTGGCTTCTTAGCAGTGAGGCAGGTTTTGTTTTGATGGTTTATAAAACAATTGAATTTGATCCAGTCTGAATGTACTTCAGCATTCACTCAGAGTCTCTAGATTTTATTATCTGATTCACTATTTTAGTTTTCAATAATAAAACCTACTTTACTATTTTAAGTCATCCAGGAAATGTAGCCTTCTGAAACCTCCATCACTAACTCCTTCCTCCCAACTGCATATATTTTTATGAGAGAATATTTGGAAAATATGGGATTTCTTAGGAATGTAGCTATTTGCTAATAGCTTAACACACTATATTTAAAACATTTAAATTGTTTTCTTAGATGCTGGAGTCTTAAATTTATCACATGTAAGAAACTAAAGCAATGGGGTAAAATGTGAAGATGATACATTTTTAAGAAAGAAACAAAATTGGCTGATAAAACAACTCTATAAAATATTCAAAAATACTAACAGAATAAAGCTTGTTACGTGTATGTACTACACTATTATGCAGCATATGGAGTTATGGAAATTGAGCATCTCGTTCAAGAGATCTAAAAACAGGAGGAAAAAAATGCCATACCAGAACCAAGAACAGAAAGATAAAGTTCAAACATATGTGAAAATTTCTGAAAGTTTGGTATGTGGCTGATGAAAAATTCAAGCTATTGGGTTCCCTGAAGGGAGTAATATTTTTGCACAGGTATAAACAGCTACTGTCCAAAGAATTACGTTCACTTGCAGTTTTGATATAGTTTGATGAGATAGAAACAGGATAAAGAAGAGTGAGGAGAATAGAAGGGATGGTACAGAAATGAAAACATGGTTACCACCAGAGATTTGGAGCAGCATTTCCCAGGTACTAAGAGCCATCATCATGAAACTCTTGATGAATTTCCTCTCTCCACTTTATTATTTATCATCAACAGACAAGGAATCAATGCAAAATCATTTATGTGTAGAGACTATGATAGAAAGACTTTTTAAAAAAATAAGTATTTATTGATTTATTTTGAAAAATATTTTATTTATTTATTTAAGTTAACCCAATGTGGGGCTCGAACTCATGACCCCAAGATCAAGAGTCACATGCCCTACCAACTGAGCCACCCAGGCATCCTGATAAAAAAAGGTTTTGTATAAAATTTTCAATTGCTAGAGACCTCATCATAACCAGTATTTTGTAGTGACCTCATTTCTCCTATGTTTCACCCATGCTATAAAATAGAAAGCTATTCATACTAGTTAGAATACATATGTCATAGCAATTTAAAGTGAACACTGGAGTAAGACCAACTACATGCAAATCCCAGGTCTATCCTTTACCAGTTGTATAAAGTTAATATTTAAACTCTTTATGCATCAGATTCCCCACTTAATATGAGGGGGTTAACAATAACTAATTCACAGGACTGTGGTGAAATTTTAATAAGTTAATATACTGTTTAACGAATTAAATATATACATATATATTGGACAGGGTTCAATAAATATCAGCAATTGTCATGATCCTAATCACAATCATCAACATCATTGTTATATTATTACTATGAAAAGAAGACCATAAGTTCACATACATACACCACCTAAAATGTTGAGAGAATGTCGGCTAAAAACGTTCTAAAGTTGAAGCCTATGATGATTGTTTAGATAGTCCCCAGAGGAAAATTGTTAGGAACTATCTATCAAAATAAAGGGTTGGTGGAGTGACCCCACAAGACGGATACAGAAGATAAAAATCTTACAGCTGGACCTAATAGCCCAAGCTCCTGGCACTACTCCCACATCTTAACCTCGTCTGACCTGGTGGAAAAAGGATCTGGGCAAGCTGCCCCCATAGCTCTGGGGAAACCACCCCTAGATGGAGCAGTTTAATTGAACATTCCAAAACTTCCTAAAGTTCCATGATGGGATCATGTCATCCTCACCCAAAGAGCCTAGAGCTGTTTTTTGCCACCCAAGGAATATTTGTTCCATCACTGTGCTCCAAGAAACTGCGTTTAAACTACTATTTTTTCGCATTCCTCAAAGGAGAAGCAATGTAGCTATATAAATATATATATATATATACATTTTAACTTTTTTCTTAACTTTAAAATCTGTATGGGACAAGACTAGAATATAGGGGGCAAAGTTTGATAGCTTTGATTAAAGAACTGAAATTCTATTCACATCCCAAACAGTGTAGGCTGTGTGTTTGTGTGTGTGTGTGTGTGTGTGTGTGTGTGTGTGTGTGTGTGTGTGTGTGTGTGTACGTTTTGCTCAATGAACGGATGTGAACTAAAATAAAGGCCTAAAAAGAATGATCAGCTTCAAACTTAAGAATAATCCTGGAAAGTGATTTGAAGCATTTTTGAAAAGAAAATTATTAGATAAGCTAAATAAGATTAGAAGAAATTTGTCCTTAAAAAAGGAAAATCCAGGGAAGCATGCCTAGATATGAAAAGATGGACTGAGAGTGATGCCGTACTGGGTAAAACACTAACAAGATCATAGTAAAGATAGCCTGACAAGTTATTTACACAGATTCAGAGTAGTGGTGGATGGAATAAACGTGAGCTCGTACTCTCTTAGCTAAACTTGCGTGGAGAAAAAACTATCAGAAAGAAAATTAATGAACCGGTGCTGTGTAAAATTGACCAATGCCACTGGCTCTTAAATATGGCTAAATATAATTGCCCAAAAGGGACATGACTTTTTTCTTATAATTATATTTTTGCATTATTTTTTCAAAATGCATTAAAGATCCTTGCCCCAAATAAAAATTCTGCTTTTGTCTTTTATCTAAAGAAAAATCTATAGCCTGTTGGATTTAAATCTAGGTTTTCAACCCAGTCCCCAGTTTCACATTTACTGTTTAATAAGCTCCACCCTGTGAATAGGTTAGCATCTGTCTACATAGTTTACAGGAGCAGATCAAACACACTTCCTTATTTACCAAAGAAATGACACTGTAGACCACTCCTATCACTGGACTCAAATAGCATCCTAACAGCTCAGCAAAAACCAAACACAGAAGGTCTGGTGAGCAGTACCACTGCTATCTTGATCAAATTGGCCTTCTACTTGGACACACAAGTAAAACGTACGTTAAGTCCCTTGTAGTTAAAAGTGGTTCCTTGAATATCTGACTACTAAACTGCCACCTGCTTTGAAGCTCGAGTTTTATGGCCTATTTATTTACCAATCTGGGATCTGAAGAGTTGGAGGCCTGATACCTAGCACCACTGATGATAGTAATTAAAGAAAACAAAATATGTTGCTCATTATCAGACTATGAGAAACATTTTTTAATTTTATGTTTTTTCTCTATTCTCCCCAAAATAGTTCTGACAATTTGTTTTATTAAGAAGTTACATATACCCTTGTGATGTGTGTGTGTGTGTGTGTGTGTGTGTGTGTATTACTTTAAAATGGGGAGATATATTGTATAGCTATAGAAAAAAAATCTTAAAAGGAAAAGAAAACCTCTAGGCAGAAAATGAATCTGAGGCAATTTTTAAATATTATCTATACAATTTGAGTATTTCATGAATACCAATAATCTAGTCTCTTTTTGAAAGCCAAATTCAGCAAAATCTTAGTTGAAATTTAAGAACTACTAAATATTTTTACTCTATCCCTTTTAAGGAGAGTGGAAAATATCATGCCACCCAATCCATAAAGATACTCAATTTGAAATACTCATAAATAAAATTGTGGTTTGCAAGTTCCTTCAAGTCTCACTCGTTTTGTACATTTATGTTTGACTGGACAGTGAACACTCAGCTAGTACTCCAGAAATCTAATTGAAATTAAATAAGCAGCCCAGGTGTGTGGCTTCACTTTATTCTTTTCTTTTTTTGTCCACTCATCAGGGGTTGCCCCAGGTTCTATGCTAAGTTCTGCATGTACTACACTAAACAGTCTCATATAATCTACTAAAACTCTATCAAGGGAATGACTCCAGCTGTTGACTAAACATTTTATTGTGGAAATTAAAAATGTAAAATTAAAACCAAATTTTACAAGCTATCAATACTGTTGACTACAAAAATGTTTTCTGTCTTCCCTCTGCCTCATTTACCTCTCTGTAAGTCGCTTATACTTGTCCACTGTCTGCACATCTGGAATGATTTCCCCTTGGCCCGGGTAGACTTAAACCGATTCTTCCACCCACCCTTGTCTAGTTTCTCTTATAACCAAAGGTGTACAATTCAAGGTGTCTGTCAGGAATGAAGGTGGCCATTTGTCCTGGAAGTAGACAGGGTCACTGGACCATGTCCTCTCCAAAAACTCAGTTGCTATAATGTGGCACTAATTGGAAATTACATCAATCTGTCGATTGATAGACAGACAGACATAAACTTTTATGGATATAGGACTGAGCTTCCAAAAGAAGGTCTGCTTTTTAAGGAACGAGACCACAACGTGTTCCTCAGTGTTGTAACACCAGAAGCCCAGAAAGAGAAAAAGAACAGTGGGAGTAAAGCACATTGGACATGCCAATAAATGAATGATAAATTATTAAAGCATGATTGGAAATATTGCCATTTTTCATAGCTGTCACTTTCAGTATAAAAGCATCAGCACATTAAACTAGTTACTGCTTTTTCATAATTGAGACTTTAGCTTCTAGCTGTGCCCTGCAGCTTTTCATTAATCACTGAGACTGAAGTTCAAGCTCAGTGACAGCTTAGAAGGCATTAAACGGGCAAAGTATTTTCCAGGTACAGTTAGGAAAGGCCTTTTAGTCCTATAATCCATAGCTAATTGTTTTTCAAAGTCTCTAAACACAATCTACTTCTGGCGTTTCCTAGTGACAGAATTAGCTGCAAACTGGTTTTTTTTTTATCTTCCCAGGCTTTCTCTCACTAAAATCTATTGAGAGGCCTATTGTTAGCTGCATAAAACAGGTGCAAAATGACTGTGATATGTAAAACTGTAACTGATACTTCACCAAGGAAACATTTATTAGGTTGCCTCTGAAACAATACTTCCTGAATACTTATTCTAATCATACCATTTAATTTGTCATAAAAGAAACAAGATGGCATGAAACTTTGCACACAGGCCGAGTTCACTTTTCTAATGGGAAAAAAAAAAAAAGACTCCTTTGGGTCTCTTAACAAATGCAACCGAATCTTCACCCGACATGAAGTAAGACTGAGGCTTCCCACATTTACACTTGGAACTCCAAGATTCCCAGCATAAGCCCCTCTGTTGCTTTGGTTTGCCAATTTTTTTTCTTCCTTTTCTGAAAAGTGTTGTACATCAGATTTTAATGGATGTGCCAAAACATTCTTTCTTTTGTATAACAAATTATCAAGAGCATTGAGGTTCATTAATTATGTCATCTAATTGGATTGAGGCAGGTGCAAAATACCTCAGATGAAGTGGTCACTGGCAAGAAGGCCTAAGTGCAAGTTTTTCTATTAGAAACCAGCATGTCTCCAGACTCTTGGAATTACTTTGTACTTATTGATTAATGGCCATAATTTATTACAGTGCAGAAGATCTTGCATTGAGTTAAATGTGTGATTAATCAATTTTCCATCAAATTATGAACAGCAGACCAGTTGCCGGAAAGAAAATACCAAGTGCATTTTCCCATGGTGTAAATATATCAGGACTTCAGCTAATAACTGTCTATCACTTGCTTAATATTCCCTGTCACACTGATAAATGTCATCTCCACAAATGGGCCACAGGTAGCAATGATGGAAAGACCACCAAACATGTTTTATAGCTGCCCTTCTTATATAATGAAATACTCTTTGAATCCATCTCAAAACAATTTATTAATGCAAAATTCATTTCTGCCTTCAGCTTGAAATACATCATTGTTAAGTCAACAATATTATATAAACTGATAACTGATATTGAGGAAAGAAAACCTTAGGCGAGAGGGAGATGAATTTTGGACTTCCTGCGCACGGGAGCTCTTTTTTAGTTCCCGTCAAAAATTCAGACATGTGACTAATTGTTGTCAACTCTAATCTGCTTTGAAAGCATAGCACATGTGTGGGGTGGGGCTGCCACAGAGACCTGCTGATTGAAGAGAACGCAGTTTGTTCCAAAGGTTAATTTCTTTGGTTAAATAACAGGTACTGTGAGGGTTCGCCACAGTAATTGTCTCCTTTGAGCAAGGGTACTTTATCTTACAACTAAATTAGGTGGATGCTACCTCCGAAAAAGTACAAAATGCAAATCAAAGCCGTAAGATAAAAGAGCAGTACCTGAGTCAGTCATGTTTTGGGAAAATGAACTTGTATTAAAACCTATAGAAATAAAAACTGATAAGATAAAGATTTAACTGAGGCAAGTAAATGACAGCGATCAGTCATTGAGCCATCCCAATCCAGAAAGTGTGGAGCAATACATATAACAACTCTAAAGGAAGCTGAACCGATACTAAAGACGGGTCCTAAGAATGCTAGAGCAGGAGAATCAGGATCATCATTCCTCCTCTTCGGGGAGCAGGGAGACAGATGAGCCCAGGGGGTGAAGCTTGCTGTGTGGATCCCTGTTGGTGAGACAACAGCTCTCTCTTGGTGATGTTAGATCCCCAGCTCCGTGAGGTTAGGTTACGTTAGAGCATTCACGCTTTCTGTATGAGGACGTGAACATTTGGCCAAACTCCCTGGAAGAAGTTCACTCTGTGGCATACCTGTAAGTTTCATCCTGACATTTTAGGCACTCTGCCCTGAAGTTGGATTCTACGCTACCTTATCTGAGATTAGAGTGTTTTTGTCTTAAGCCCGTCCCTAAATACGATGCAACTTGCCCTATCTTGAGAAGGCTTGATTCTGTTAGGATAGTAGTCAGACCTGGTGTAAAGCTTTGCAAACCACTTTCCCTATTGTCACAGTCTCTTGAGCTGAGTGAATTATGATGTCTCAGAATCTATTCTTCTCCAAGAGTAGTCACATCCTCTTCTTAAATTTAGATTCCCTAGTTTCTAGACTACATGTGCAAGGAGAATAAGAACTGGAAGGTACATCTAGAAGCTCTTTCTAGCCCCATTCCCATCTACTGTATGATTTGGCACACATCGTCTTGGAAATAGTTCCCCAGCCCTCTTTAATGCCATGCAAGGGATTTATTTTAGCTCTTTAATTCCAGTTCCCTCCTCCTGTGTTGTATAGAATCTTTAAGTATGTTGGATGTTTTATGCTATGTCTTAAAATTCTGTAATTCCTCAAGCTCAAGTCTCAATCGTTTTAACACCTATTAAATCTCTCCAGCTAGAAGGGATCAAACTTCTCCTTGGAAGAAGGGGGATTAGGGCTTTCCACGTGCCTAGCAAAAGTGTATATTACACAGATCTTTTCTTAGTCCCATGGAATTTTCAAGTTGAATCTTATTCTGACACTTATCTTAATATTTTTCTTTGGTCACACCATACTTAAGATAGACCTCAAACTTGCCACACAGGAGGAAGTTTTTGCTTCAGGGAGGTGAGCTGGCCTAAGGAACACGTGACCGTAGGGAAGAAATTGGACCCTCTGTGCATTGCTGGTGGGAATGTAAAATGGTGCAACCGCTGCAGAAAATTATACGGGATTTCCTCAAAAAATGAAACATAGAATTACCATATGATCCAGCAATTCCACTTCTGGATATAGGCCCAAAAGAATTGAAAGTAGAGACTCAGATATTTGAACACCCACGTTCCCAGCAGCATTGTTCACAACGACCAAAAAGTGAAAACAATCCAAGCATCCATTGACAGATGAATGGATAAACAAAATATGGTTCACACATATAGTGGAATATTATTCAGCCTTGAAAGGAAATTCTGATACATGCTGCAACATGACTGAACCTTGAACGTTGTGCTAAGTGAAACAAGCTAGTCACAAAAGGATAAAAATGGTATGATTCTACTTGTTTTCTTTTTTTTATTTTAAAGATTTTATTTATTTGACAGAGACACATCGAGAGAAGGAACACAAGCAGGGGGAGTGGGAGAGGGAGAAGCAGGCCTCCCGCCGAGCACGGAGCCCGATGTGGGGCTCGATCCCAGGACCCTGGGACCATGACCTGAGCCGAAGGCAGACACTTAACGACTAAGCCACCCAGGCACCCACGTATGATTCTACTTCTATGAGGTTCCTAGAGTCATCAAATTCATAGAGACGGAAAGTGCAATGGTGATTGCCAAGGGTTAGGGGGAGGAGAAAATGGGGAGTTATTGATTCATGGGTAGAGTTTCAGTTTTGCAAGATGAAAAGAGTTCTGGAGATGGGTAGTGATGACGGTTGCAAGCATTGTGAATGTACTTAACACCACTGAAAGGTACACTTGAAACGGTTAAAATAGGAAATTTTATGTTATGTAAATTTTAGCATCATTTAAAACGAGAAAAAGAAAAAGAACAAGAACACATGACTATAATAAAGACGGGGCAAGTGGGAAAAAAGACAACAGCTCAGAGGTGGCCTTGCTAGTTTGGGCTTGAACCCCCTCTCCCAAACATGGTACAGACCCTGGAAAGGTATGGCCAGTCCCTTTTGTGCAAAATGCAACTGATCTCTATGCAGAGAGACATGGAAAGTTCAATTATGTTACATATCATTCGTTGAGTACATTTTTGCCTCTCAACATAGCCAAACAGGTAGAAGAGCAGCCAGATTGGCAGGCACCATGCAGCAAGCAGTGTGTAAATCTGGAATATTTAATTTCTGGGTACCATGATTCTCTAGTGGCTTCAGGTTTGGAATCCGATTCACATTTAAATATATGACTCCTGCTGTCATAGCAATGGAAAGAGGGGATACCCCAGAGGGACAATCGTTACTCATGTTATGGACTGAATGTTTATGTCCCCTCCCCCCAAATTAATATGTTGCAATCCTATCCCACAATGTGATGGTATAAGAGGTGGAGCATTTGGGAGGTGATTAGAATTACAGGAGGTCATGAAGGTAGAACCCTCAGGAATAGAATTAGTGAAGCCCTCGTGGTTGGGACTCCTTAAGGGAGTCACAAGAAAGCTTGCTTCCTCTCCCACCCTTCTGCCATGTGAGGATACAACAAGATGGTGGCACCTAGGAAGAGGAAGCAGGCTCCCACCAGACACTGAACCTGTTGGCACCTTGATCTTGGACTTTCCAGTCTCCAGGACTGAGAAATAATTTCTGTTGTTTATAAGCAACCCAGTCTATAATATTTTGTTATACCAGCCTGGACGGACTAAGAGAGCTTGCCTCCAAAGGATTGTGGTGGGGTTGAAACAAAAGTTAAGGGTTACCACCAGATCTTCCAATGAAAGCAAAAATTACAGACATTTATAAGAAAACTTCCAATGTTTAAATTTTGAAAAATGATACAAAAAAAAAAAGGATCCTTTGAAATACTATGCATGTTTTAGCCTGGTGACAAACTCAGCCTTTGAATCAACAGTTTATCCCTTCTGTTTTAATGGATAAGGTCAAATCCTTTACCTAGACTATATTATTTTTCTAAACTAAACTGGTTAGAAGCGACTCTTCCATCTCTAAACTCACAGATACATTGTATCCATCCATACACAGATACCTCTTTCTTTAATGTTCCTGTGTGTGTGTGTGTGTGTGTGTGTGTGTGCGCATGTGTGTGTGGTGTATGTGTAATTTTGATTCCTATAATCCACGCCACTTGAGGATAGAATAGAATTATATATATCTACGATGTTTAATACAGTACCTTATACCCATGATCTGCTAAATAAACACTTGCTAATGTATAAATGTCCGAATCAATGAATGTGAACTGAGGGGGTGATGACCTCAAATAACAGCCTGCATTATACTAGAAGCATATTTCCGAAGTCCAAATTCGTTTGCAATGTTTTCTTTTTCCCAATTTGTAGACTTATTTATATGCAAAGTTTACATCATTTATCTTTGTCTCCCTCCCCCTCTCTCTTCCATGTACTAAGTGCTAAGGTATATTGATTAATTATTTCAGTCCTATTTAACTGTTGGTTAAATGCCCCCAATTCTACATACTAACTCATTTAATCGTCATACAAATCCTGTGATGCGGGTGCTATTATTGTTCTTAATTTCAGATGAAGAAACCGAGAGGAGAGGAACTCGCCTGTGGTCACAGAGCAGGTAGTGGTGCCCCGACTGGGTGGTAGGCAACAGCCACATCGCGTGGTCTCCAAAATGCCTGGAAGGCACTGCCTCTGTGCCTGGCAGTGAAAGCAGGAGGATAAAGATGTCGGTGGCTCTTACTCTTTTCAGCTGTTTCAACATTTCAAAATGTAGCTTTTGCTTTGGCTCTTGTTTTCATTTTTATTTTCTTCCATTCTTTTCTAACAAAAGACATGTAATTGCATTTGTCAAATCAGGCTTGAAGTGAAGCCACAGGTTTGTCACCAATACAAGACTTCCGCAAAAATCAAGGGAAACTTACTGTGAGAATCAATTGGCTATACCAGGAATTTACAATAGAGTGTTACATATTTCATTAGTATTTATAAATTGTATCTAAATCCTTTATATCAGTAAAATCTACAGTAAACATACGTACATATATATAGTCATACCTTTTGTCCCAGAGAACTGGTTGTTAAACCTTTACCGTATACCACTGTCTTGGAGAAAGCGCAGGCATATCTGAGCGTGAGCTAAGGAGAAGCTGAGCTGCAGATACATTTCCTTTGGCTTAGTGGGATATATTTATTAGGTTTGCAGTCACTTCCATGTATAGCTAAGTGATTGTTAGCCATACACATTTAGGAAAGGCTTCTATAAATATTTCAGTTGCTCACTGTGCTGACTTACTCAGTACAATGACATAAAAGTGCGGGGCCGGAGATTGTATTGTGATCTGAACATACCCTGTGGTGCCCAGGACAGGAAGTACGTGGGTTGTGGTCAAGAAACAAGAGTCAGAAGTTATTCTGTGGAAAATTCCAATTATCAACCATGAAAATTATTAGCAGAGAATTAGGAGACCCTTGACACCTAGTAAAATCCAAAATTCTCCCCTGTAGGAACATACATAAAAGGTAAACATTTATAATTATAAACACACCATACTTTTTGTTTGTTTGTGTCCCACATGGCTTTAGTTTTTTTTATTTGAAATAATGAATTCAATAAATATTAGTTTGGATATTCATTATTTTCAAGCCCTTTCTAGGCTTAGGAAATTCCTAATTTAATTTTTTAATTTTTTAATTTAAATTCAGTTAATTAAAATATAACGTATTATTAGTTTCAGAGGTAGAGGTCAGTGATTCATCAGTCTTATATAACACCCAGTGCTCATTATATCACCTTCCTCCTTAACCTCCATCACCCAGTTACCCCAACCCTCCCACCCACCTCCCCTCCAGCAACCCTCATCTGGTGTCATACGAGTAAGAGTCTCTTACGGTTTGCCTCCCTCTCTGATGTCATCTTGTTTTATTTTTTTCCTCTCTTCCCCGATGATCTTCTGTTTTGTTTCTTAAATTCCGCATGAGTGACATCATATGATAATTGTTTTCTCTGATTGTTATTTCCCTTAGCATAATACCTTCTAGTTCCATCCACGTTGTTGCAAATGGCAAGATTTCATTTTTCTTTTTTTTTTCTTTTATTTATTCATTTGTCAGAGAGAGAGCACAAGCCGTGGAGTGGCAGGCAGAGGGAGAGTCAGGCTCCCTGCTGAGCAAGGAGCCCAACATGGGACTCGATCCCAGGACCCTGGGATCATGATCTGAGCCGAAGGCAGATGCTTAACCAACCGAGCCACCCAAGTGTCCCAAGGTTTCATTTTTTTTTTTTTTTTAAAGATTTTATTTATTTGACAGAGAGAGACACAGCGAGAGCAGGAACACAAGCAGGGGGAGTGGGAGAGGGAGAAGCAGGCTTCCCGCCGAGCAGGGAGCCCGACGCGGGACTCGATCCCAGGACCCCGGGACCATGACCCGAGCCGAAGGCAGACGCTTAACGACTGAGCCACCCAGGCGCCCCGGTTTCATTTTTTTTTTTGATGGCTGAGTAGTATTTCATTGTGTGTGTGTGTGTGTGTGTGTGTGTGTGTGTGTGTGTGTGTGTGTATCTCACATCTTCTTTATCCATTCATCTGTCTATGGACTCTTTCCATAGTTTGGCTATTATGGACATTGTTGCTATAAACATTGGGATACAGGTGCCCCTTCGGATGACTACATTTGTATCTTTGGGGTAAATACCCAGTAGTGCAATTGCTGGGTCATAGGGTAGCTCTATTTTCAGCTTTTTGGGGAACCTCCATAGTATTTTCCAGAGTGGCTGCACCAGCTTGCATTCCCACCAACACTGTAGGAGGGTTCCCCATTCTCCGCATCCCCACCATCTGTCGTTTCCTGACTTGCAATCCCTATCAAAATACCATCAGTATTTTTCACATAGCTGGAATAAATAATCCTAAAGTTTGTATGGAACCAGAAAAGACCCCAAATAGCCAGAGGAATGTTGAAAAAGAAAAGCAAAGCTGGTGGCATCACAATTCCGGACTTCAGGCTCTATTACAAAGCTGTAATCATCAAGACATTATGGGACTGGCACAAAAACAGACACATAGATCAATGGAACAGACTAGAGAGCCCAGAAATGGACCCTCAACTCTATGGTCAACTAATCTTTGACAAAGCAGGAAAGAATGTCCAATGGAAAAAAGACAGTCTCTTCAACAAATGGTGTTGGGAAAATTGGACAGCCACATGTAGAAGAATGAAACTGGACCATTTCCTTACACCATACATAAAGATAAACTGAAAATGGATGAAAGACCTAAATGTGAGACAGGAATTCGTCAACATCCTAGAGGAGAACACAGGCAGCAACCTCTTCGACCTCGGCCACAGCAACTTCTTGCTAAACACATCTCCAAAGCAAGGGAAACAAAGACAAAAATGAACTATTGGGACTTCATCAAGATAAAAAGCTTTTGCACAGCAAAGGAAACAGTTGACAAAACCAAAAAATAACCTACAGAATGAGAGAAGATATTTGCAAATGTCTTATCAGATAAAGGGCTAGTATCCAAGGTCTATAAAGAACTTATCAAACTTAACACCCACAAAAAAAAATAATCCAGTCAAGAAATAGGCAGAAGACATGATCAGGTATTTCTCTCTCCAAAGAGAAATATACATACAAATGGCCAACAGACACATGAAAAATGCTCACCATCACTCGGCATCAGGGAAATACAAATCAAAACCACAATGAAATACCACCTCACACCAGAATAGGTAAAATTAAATATACTATACTTTTCAAAAAAAAGTTACTTGATTTAGAAAGGCAATTGTTTAAAGTAGTGGGAAAACTGTAAAGGAAGATCTTTGCAGCATCCTTCTTTAAATTTTTTTCTTCCTTGATGGAAATGGCGTATTTTATAAAGCTAGAACTCAACATTTTAACCGCCATTTGGAAATGATTGAGAATGTTTCAATAAAACAACTGAAATATTATAATGATCTGATTTGGGTGAATATGAAGGTTATACTCTTTGGCCTTCTTTAAATTTATTTAATAAAAAACAGAAAAGTCAGATGAAAATCAGGGAAACTCATGAAAGGTAATAAAGTTAAGCAATGAAATCAATATTGCTAATTTTAATAAAACTTTAATCAGGTCATAGCAAAAACAGTAGCTCATTCAGAAGAGATACAAATGAGCTACATTTCAATTGTAGTGAAAATGACTGTCACTGAAAGAAACTGCTAGACTGATAGGTAGTGATTAGGAAATTTATAATGTGGGTAATGGTGTCTTGGAAAGGACACTGGCCTAGGACTTGATAGACGTGAGTTCAAGCCCCAGCTCACCCTCAACCAGGGGTGACACCGGGCTATTTCTGGTTCCTGACTGTTAAAAATGCCTTGCAGTTGGGCCAAGAGTCAATCATCTGATTGAATCTCAAGGTCTCTCTCATTCTCTCTCTCAATGAATTCTGATACTTGTCACAGAGAATAAATTACCATCTTACATCTAGATGATACAAAATTTGTCAAATTCATGTTGAGTAGCTCTTCAAATATAGCATGGGCTAATGCATGGACTATTCTGAATTCATTTTATATGAAACAGGGCTCTTGCCCCTCAGAAATTGCTCCTTTCCTTACCCTATACCCACAGCACCTCATTCCCAAAAACACTTTGTAATGTCTCATTATAGCATTGCCAAGGGCATCTGTCTGTGCTCTGCCTACTGAACTCTGCCTCAGTAATGTAAAGTGTTTGATCTGGGCAAACAAGTTGGAAATTCAGTCTTCATTTCCCAGACTGTGGTGGCTGTGGTTAAGCATTAGAGAAATATTATTTCTTGTTTATACATTCTGGGACACCAATTAAGAAGGACGGCTTGGGTGTGTTCCACACCAGAAGGTACTGAGGCCAAAGGCTTTTACACATTTTATCCATGACTTGGATGATGAACTAGGAATCCTGTTTATTCATTTTAAGGATGAAATCTTGGAAGGAGGTGCTGTTTATCCTTTGGAATATTTGAATAAAAGTCAAGAAAACCTAAGTAATTTGGAAAAGAAATCAGGAAAAGTTTGAGTAATCTCAAAAGATGGACATTGGATGGTAAAATTTTAAAGTAAATTACGAACAATGAATCATGGAACACTACATCAAAAACTAATGATGTAATGTATGGTGATTAACATAACAATAAAAAATTAAAAAAATAATAAAGTAAATTAAATTTGGGGGATGTCAAATAAAAATGTATTGTGTAGAGTTGTGAATAAATTTTAAGGGTCTAGTTCTCAGACTGGGGCTGCAAATTGAATAAGAGACAGCAAAATTTCAGCCTAGCTTTCTTGCTCTCTCCAAAAGTCACTGTGAATCTGGTTGAACTTGGACATATACAAAGGAAAATTTTCAAATTCACCCACAATTTTATCCTATAAATTAATAAAATGAAGATAAAACAGTAAAAAGCAACAGTATTACCTGTAGGAATTACTCATTCAAACTTCTTTACATGTCAGATATCACTCTCTCCATGGTATATATTTGAACAGCACATTTAAGAGAAAAAATATAACTTGGAGATAATGCAGAAGAAAGCAGTGACACTGATCAAATAATTAGAAGTAGGTGGCTATAAAAAGAAATCTTAGTAAGAATTAAAAGTGTTCAAAATGAAAAACAGAATGCCTGAGGAATAACACAGTATGGATTTTGGTGTTTGTAAAATGTATCTGAGATTCTTTTTCTTGAAACTATTTGGGGCGCCTGGGCGGCTCAGCCAGTTAAGCATCTGCCTTCAGCTGGGGTCATGAACCCAGGGTCCTGGGGTTGAGCCACATGTCGGGCTCTCTGCTCAGTGGAAAGCCTGCTTCTCCCTCTCCTTCTGCCTCTGCCCCTCCCCCTGCTCGTGCGTGCTTTCTCCCTCCCCGCCATCTCAAACAAATAAAATCTTAAAAAAAAAAAGAAACTACGAATAGAAAAAAATCATTTTAAAAATGGAATTTGGACCTAAGGAAGCTATTTGTAACCATCTACTTATGATCATGGCTGTTAGTGCAGGGGGCAGTCCTACAAAGCAGAGAGGCTACCTGCCCTAGTCTAAAATTAGCAGCCCCTGCTTCTCCTTCTGCACTAAAGCTGCTTTAGGCTCTTCTATCTCCATGTGTCTCCTTTTAAATGCAAATGATTTGGGAAGGGTTGCCCTTAATTCACTAATTTTATCTAGCAGTTAACACCTTAGCAACTAGACACCCAACTGAAAGAGAAAGGAACTGGATGAGGGTTTTGGTGGATGTGCAGCCTTCCTGAAGATAAGAGGGAGATGTGGAGGTTCCTGGAAAGGAGTGTTTGTCAGAAAGGAGGGATGTAACCAAACGGTCCCTCATATCAGTCCATTTTTGGTGTGTATGCCAAAGGTCCCAATCCCTGACCTAGTGTCACTCCTGAGTTTGGTATGAAATGATGAAAGAAAATTTAAAGAACTCTGTTTAAACTTGTCACAGGCACAAATTCCAAACCCCACGAAGTGAGGCACTTTTATCTGTGGTGCTGCAGGGCGGGTAGGAAGGGAGAAAAGTAAATGGCTTGAAAATAGTTAGACCTCTTTAACTAAAATTAGTTTCTGGCAAGGGCTCTCAGCCACACTGGCCTACATTCTCCAGAATTATTGTTCTTATGCTTTTTGCCCAAGTGTGTTTGCGCAGTTTCCAAAGTCAGGAGCTGACCATAAAGGGAAATCAGAAAAGCTGTGACTAAATGAAGGAGAAAATAAAATCCATATGCCTAAAATTCTATTGCATAAGTGTCATTAATCGTTACTTCTGGAACATAAGACTCCTCTGTGAGCATATATGGAAAACTTAATTTTGTGACTTTGACATACACTATCAAAAACTGCCTTCTAGCCAAGAAGAAAGAGTTGGCTTACACCCCAGTAAATGGTGCTATCATTACTCAAGGGAAGTGCGGAGCACTCTGCTCTAGATGTATGTTACTTTTCTTGTTTGATGTCCATTAAAATTCTATTTCCATTCTCCAATGTGGTTATGCTCTGCAAACTCTTTGGTGTGAAGCAACTAAACTATGTCCAATTGAAAAAACTGGAAAATGGGCAGGCATAGCTCATATGGCCATATAATACACATATTCATCAAAATGTTTTGAAAGAATTGTCAAAAAAATGTAGAGTACAAGTTACTACTGTCCTGGGATGGCTGAATATTACATGCTGTCCGTTTGAGTGAAAAATTACTGAAGCACACACTCAAGCAGTGTAAGAATCATCAGATCAACAACACTTTGAAGAGCTACATTTACACAAACCACACACATCTTCATTCTGACTGAGGAGACAAGGATATGATAATTTAGCAAAACATATTTTTAAAAACTTACTTTGACCAAAACAAAGGTTAGTAGTTGTATCTTTATGGCAAAACACACTGATTTTCTGTGCTTGGCATCCCAATTAGCCTAAACAAAATGGCAGTCCTTTCTCACTCTTTCTGCAAAGGAAGTATGGAAACTCCATTGCCAATATTTGTCATGACCTCTAAGCCAGCCCTTCCACGAACATTTCCATTTTTATATTTGCCTTTGCTTTAAGCCTGTAAAACATTCTGAAGTAAGAAAGTAGGGAAGGGGGAAAGATGGTTTTGGGGGAGGAAAGCATGATTTAAGATCTGTGGAAAAACAGGGTAAGTGTTTTCTCTCTGTTAATAAAATATTTCTTTCTTTCTTTCTTTCTTTCTTTCTTTCTTTCTTTCTTTCTTTCTTTCTTTCTCTCTCTCTCTCTCTTTCTCCTCTCTCTCTTTCTCTCTTTCTCCTCTTTCTTTCTTTCTTTCTATTTATTTTTTATTTTTATGAAGGTAGAGATTTGGATCTGCCTTGTTCACGGCTGTATTCCCAAAGCCTAGAACAGTGTCCATCAGAGAGTAGGTGTTTAGAGAATATGTATTGAATGAATAAATGGTGTTTTTCTCTGTAAATAACATCCAATGAATATTTTTCTAAGTATTTCTTCTTGATTGTAGAATATCCATTGACAATATTGACTGAAAAAGAGTGTTCTTTTTTACCCCCACCCAAGAAGGAATCCTTCTAACAGAGCACATAAATTCCAGAGGAACACATGTGAAGAGGTGAATCTTCTCCACGTCACATCCCCCTCCACAGCCCAGATACACTCAAACCGACCCAGAAATCAGTTGTGTAACGATGTTGCAGTCCTCATTGAATTGCTGTCCACGAACATTATTAAGCATCTATCATATGTACGGAACTGTGCTGTGAGCCATATACAAAGATGAATAAGGCATGGACTTTATATTCAAATTAGAGTCTGTAAAGGAACAGGATACATAGACAAATAATTTCAATACAGTGTACAAAGTGCAATAATAGGAGTAGTTTACCCTGTTTGGAGGAGCCGGCAGGCAGGGCAGATTTCTTAGAAGATATTGTGACAGGTATTACAGAACATATTTTGACTGAATGTTAAATAGAAGCTTGCTAAGCAGACAGGAGCAAAAAGGCCATTCCAAAGCGAGCAGCCCGAGCAGTAATGTGAAGTCCGGAAATTGCCTAATGCATTTGGGAAACCACAGGTCAATGCTGTGAGGTGAGGCGCAACGGGAGTTGAGTTTGGAGAGATAAACAGATACGAATTCTAAAAGTGATGGAAAGCAATTAGAAGGGTTTAATAAATAAGGGCATAACATGATCAGATTTGCATTTAAGAAAGATCACCCTAACTCCCATGGAGAATGGGTTTAAATGGAGTGTGACCAAGGATAGGAACGTAGAACTAGGAACAAATTTAGGGGTTTGGGAGCAGGGAGGGCATAACTCAGGTATTTGTGAATACCTTGGTGTACATTCCTCTACATTTCAGGGGAAATTTCTTAGCTAAAAATGCAGATTAAGGAATATTTGGCATATAAGCAATCATTAAAGTCCATGGTGTATGACAAAGTCATGATGAAAAAAGCCAGCAAGCCAAGAGAAACAGAAGGAATCAAAAGAAAGGAAAAGAATTCCAGGCAGGAAAGAGAGAAGCAATGAGCATAGAAATGGAAGTATGAGGAAAACCAGGAGATAAATTACTTATATTGTAAATATACCCACCTTCCTTGTTTCTTTCTAATGCAGGATAGTCAGAAGAAAGGCAAACAGGGACAAGCGGGCCCTGCCCTAAGAGGTGACCACCCTTAAAAGGATTTTACACCACCCTGGAAGGAGCCCGCCACCCTTTCCCATGTGATAGGTAGATGACAAAAACCTGATTGGGTGACAGGAGCAGGGAGGGTTAATCAAATTTAAAAAGCCTGCCAACAAGCCCATAAAAACCCCCTAGACTTAGAAACTCCAGGGGCAACCCTCTCAGGTCTCCTCCTTCTTTGGGAGCTTTGTACTATTATTGCTCAATAAACTGCTTTGCTGCCCACCACTCTTCCTCTGGTCTACCTCTTCATTCTTCGAAGTGGCGTGATCAAGAACCTCGAGCACCAAAGGAAAAGAAATCCTGTAACATTTCTACAACTTGAAACCTTCAGAAAGTAAGCATATGTTTCAAATAGTTAGGTATTTCTATTGTTCAGAATAGAAATGTAGAAAGAAAATAAATTTTCTTAGGGGGTATGAAATATTCTTACCACCAAATCTGGCTGCACACTGACTCCTGATCTTACCTATAAGCAAAGCATTTTTTTAAAATTCCACTTGTGGGGCACCTGGCTGGCTCAGTTGGTAAAGTGGCTGCCTTCAGCTCAGGTCATGATCTCAGGGTCCTGGGATAGAGCCCCATGTCTGGCTCTGTGCTCAGCAAGGAGTCTGCTTCTCCCTCTCCCTCTGACCCTCCCCACCGCTCGTGCTCTCTCTGTGCCTCAAATAAATAAAATCTTAAAAATAATAAAAATAAAATAAAGTAAAATTCCACTTGTGGGGCACTTATGTGGTTCAGTGGGTTAAGCATCCGACTCTTGATTTTTGCTCAGGTCATGATCTCAAGGTCATGAGATTGAGCCCCAGGTGGGGCTCTGGAGCCTGCTTAAGATTCTCTCTCCCTCTGCCTCTGCCCCTCCCCCACTCACACTCACTCCCATGCTCTCTCTCTCTCTCTAAAAAAAAAAAAAGAGCTAAAAAAATAACAAAATACCACTTCACATTTGTGTACAGGGTTTTTTTTTTTTAAGATTTTATTTATTTGACAGAGAGACACACAGCAAGAGAGGGAACACAGCAGAGGGAGTGGGAGAGGGAGAAGCAGGTTTCCCGCAGAGCAGGGAGCCCGATGTGGGGCTCGATCCCACGACACTGGGATCATGACCTGAGCCGAAGGCAGACGCTTAACATCTGAGCCACCCAGGCGCCCCGTATACAGAGTTTCATTGTAAAGTTTTTTCATATGTACCCATCTTGTTATCAATTCTTACAATAAACCTATAAGGTAGGAATTATTTTCAAAAGGGAAAAACGAAGGCTCAAAACCCAAGTAACCTATCCAAGGAAAGTTCCCAGGTCTTCTGAGTTCCAAGTTGCTTACACTAATAGTATACTCAGGGTTCTTGGGGTAAAGCTCTTTCATTCATACAAAACAACTTGGCCTTCTCTGAAAAGCTAAGCTGATTTTCATGTTGGTTACTCCATGAGTTGACTAAGTTGCCTCTCTAAAGTTTAGTCCTATGGCATAGATAAGGGTTTTCAAGCTGAAAAGACCTTTTAACAATAACACAATATGTCACAAGGCTTAAGGGGATGTGGTGAAGA
This sequence comes from Zalophus californianus, assembly GCF_009762305.2. Taxonomy (NCBI): domain Eukaryota; kingdom Metazoa; phylum Chordata; class Mammalia; order Carnivora; family Otariidae; genus Zalophus; species Zalophus californianus. The sequence goes on along the minus strand of NC_045595.1, from coordinate 102,787,566 downwards.
TTCACCATGGTATTACAATGAGCCTTTAAAATTTCACCTGACACCTGTCAGAATGGCTAAAATGAACAACACAAGAAACAACAGATATTGGCAAGGATGCGGAGAAAAGGTAACCCTCCTACACTGTTGGTGGGAATGTAAGCTGGTGCAGCCACTCTGGAAAACAGTATGGAGGTTCCTCAAAAAGTTAAAAATAAAGCTACCCTACGACCCAGCAATTGCACTACTATTTACCCAAAGGAAACAAAAATACTGACTCAAATGGATACATACACCCTGATGTTTACAGCAGCATTATCGACAATAGTCAAATGATGGAAACAGCCTACGCGTCCATTGACTGATGAATGAATAAAGAAGAGGTGGTTTATATATATAATGGAATATTACTCAGCCGTAAAAAAATGAAATCTTGCCATTTGCAACGACATGGATGGAGCTAGAGAGTATTATGCTAAGCAAAATAAGTTAATCAGAGAAAGACAAATATCGTATGATTTCACTCATATGTGGAATTTAAGAAACAAAACAGATGAACATAGGGAGAAAGAAAAGAGAGAGAGGCAAACTAAGAAACAGACTCTTAATTAGAAAGAATCGACAGAGTTGTTGGAGGGGAGTTGAGTGGGAGGATGGGTTAAATGGGTGATGGGTACGAAGGAAGGCACTTGTGATGAACACTGGGTGTTATATGTAAGTGATAAATCACTAAATTCTATACCTGAAACTATTGCTATATTGTATGTTAACTAACAGGAATTTAAATTAAAACCTGAACTACAGGGGTGCCTGGGTGGCTCAGTCGGTTAAGCGTCTGCCTTCGGCTTAGGTCATGATCCCAGGGTCCCAGGATCCAGCCCCACATCAGGCTCCTTGCTTAGCAGGGAGCCTGCTTCTCCCTCTGCCTCTGCTGTTCCCCCTGCTTGTGCTCTCTCTCTGTCAAATAAAATAAATAGAATACTAAAAAAAAAAAAAAAACCTGAACTACAAAAAAATAGATAAAATAAAATTTCAAAGAACAGGAATACCAAATGTCTTAGTGAACTAAAGCAAAATGGCCATACTTGACTGGGTATGGTTGTGAAAACTCATGAGAATTTGTGGCACATCAGCTTGCAAGGTATGGAGACATAAAGAGAAAATTTTTGTCTCCCTGAAGAGAAAAAGCTCATATTTCTGGTGCTATTTGTCATGTCCCAATTGGCCAAAGCCATAATCTTAGTCCTCAGGCTAGTCTTGGGTCTTTGAAGAACTGATCTACAACAGAACCCACAGGTTCTGAACTCACTCATCCCCCTGGACTCTCTGTCTGTCAGATTCCAGTATCCCCTCCTGGGTGATTCAACCTCTGTCTGGCTGTGGAAAGCCTCTGGTTTCACCTTTGCTACTATGATCTCGGTGCTGGTAGCTCTTCCCTGAGCAACCCAAGATCAGCTCTGCCAACTGAAGACCCTGGACTCAGCCCAGCATTCTGGAGAGGATGATGAGTAAAGGCAGCCAAACCAGGCCACGACTGCCAGAGCACCACCCTACCCTTCACTGATAAAATTCTAATTTGGTTAAGAATTTTTTTTAACACCTTTGTGCCACTATATAGATGTTTTTAAAACAACTTAAATGTCCATTTTTTAATGTAACCTGGACTTTGACATTATAGATCTCTTTAACAAATATATAAATCCTATTGGCATTATGGTAAAATGGGTTTTTGTATACAGTTATCCAGAGATGAAATCTTCTGAGATTTGAAAGAAAACACTTTTTGCATCAATTGCTAGCATTTTCTCTTAAAATTAACTTTTAAGTCATCAAATTCCAGAATGCATATGAACTTTAATTATTTACTTTTTTGGTATAAAATAACAGAGCAGATTCACTTAAGAAAGTCAATTCAGAAATCGTGTGTGTGTTACCAATATCTCCAAAGATACCTTTTCAGAAAAGGGTTAGAAGAAACTCCATTGTTTCAAGGATAAATAGTCTCTGTATAAATTATTATTCACAGTACTGTCTAAACAGAAAGAAATTCCTTGACTCAGTGGTGTGGATTCTTGAAGAGTTTCAGTTGGAAAGTATTATGCACTGTTAGACAGGGAATGTTTGAGCCAAATATTCAAATACACAGTCATTTAATAGATCTTATTGGAAGAATCTTTCACTATTATTTTAAGATCTTTCTATAATTATACACAGAAAATTTGTATTCAGCCAGAAAAATTTTACATTCTTCCTAATCCACCATTTTAATAGAAATATTTCTTCTAGCAATTATTTCTTCCCATTGTTTCTATCTGTATTAAATTTTTCCAAAGCTTAAAATTAAAGTAGAGGATGGTATACCTGAGACGAATGGAACACTATATGTTAACTACACTGGAATTAAAATGTAAAAAGTTATAGTAGAGGATAAGGGTCTCTGTCAATATCTAACAATCTAAAAATGACCTTGTACTTTTAGACCAATTTTTGTAGGCTCTGTATTAATTATTGAACGCATTCATGTTAGCAGCTCTAGACAGAATGCCTGCTAGAGTCCACAGCAGGATAAGACAATTAGTAAATCCGTGAAATTTTCTTCTGTTTGTACTTCGATTTTAAAGGTTAAATGTTAGTTTGTTTAAGATGTTTTATGTGTTGGTCAGAGATGTTTCTATACAACAGTGCTGAATGGGTTTCTTCATGGTATGAAATACAAGTGTGTGAAAATCAAGTATGCATAAGAAAACCAAATTTGGTTTCATTTATCATATGGCCTTGAACATTACAAATCCTGTGGAATCAATAAATAATTCAATCCAATCCATTTAAAATACATTTATGGACTGTCTACATTGAGCAGGGCACTGATACCTTCGCAAAGTTTGAATCTACTAAGTACACCACACACAAAAACACACACATACACACGCACGCACACAAATGGCTTATTAAGGATGCATGTCAAAAGCAGGATCAGACTAGTAGAGGGTGGATTAAAGGGTAAAGACACTGTCCACTTTGCCTCAAATATAAGCAGGACTGATCCTCAATGGGCAGGTACAGACACAGTGGTCCTATTTGCTTAAAAGTTGAAGCACTTCTGTCCTGGGGTGCTCTCCCTCATCGTGGCTGCTGAAGCCCCTCCCCCAATCTCATCAGGGTTTAGAAATAACAAGGCTGAAGTCAGCACAGCAGGAGACAGTGAGGCTTGCACTGTTGGTTGGTTCTTGGTGGTTGGAAGCGAGTATAACCACTAGTCTGACGTCTTGAGCATCCATCCTGAGAATAAGGTGGAGATGGTGGGAGAGAAAACAGGTGAATTGGAAGCAGATCAAAAATTAATTTGCAAAAAAAATTAATTAATTTGCTTAAAATGGAATCTGAAAACTATTCCTTAAGCCCGGGATCAACACTGCAAATGGCTGCAGGAGTTAAGCAAATAAAGTAAGTTGGCCAGAGGAGGACTGTGGTAAACTGGAGAGTATATGTCTCATAGAAGCTAGAAGTTGCTAGTCCTGCACCCAGTATTATGCAAAGTCTTCAGATCTTTCAAATGATATTAGAAATCTAGGTTTGTATGTGAAATTTATTGATTTCTTTTCTTTTGGGGGGGGGCAGGGGAAGGCAGAGGGAGAGGGAAAGAGAGAGTGTTAAGTAGGCAACATGCCCAGTGCACAGCCCTATGCAGGGCTTGATCTTAACTACCCTGAGATCATGACCGGAGCCCAAATCAAGAGTCAGATGCTTAATGGACTGAGCCACCCAGGCGCCCCTGAAATCTATTGATTTCTAAATGTTGGCAATTAATTCAAATAAAAATCAAAACCCTAACCAAAACACCAGGAGAGCTAAACCATATATATCTGTTAGTGGGATTCAGCTTGAGTTCCATTAGCATGCAACTCTGACCTAGAATCTCCATTCTTTTCCAGTGAAGTGTGAACTTGTGCCTTCTCTTTTGACCTAAATAGCGCAAGTAGAAAAATCTACTTTTTATGACCCTCACAATTTCATCAGTTCATAATTACACAAAATGTTGTGGTCTTGTATGCCTTGAATGTAATCAGGTAGGTTGAATTCATTCCACAAATTAAAATAGTAAGCATTCATGTGGTCAAGCAAAAAGGCATAATCTTTTAATGTTCCAGGTCATAACTAATTCCTCCCCTCACCCATTTTTAAAAGTTCAACAAGTGTATGCTATTCTATAGGAACATAAATTGGTGTTCATTTTGCCTCTTGCTTAATAAAACTCTGATATAAACTCTGTCCTAGGATTTACACCTAAAAAATCAGGCAGATTCTAGAAAAACTGTACTAAAAACATGGTTAAATACAAAGAAAATAAAACATATATGCCCATTTCCTCATTTAAACAAAATGAGGACCAGAACAGAGCACCACAGCCCAAACAGAGGTTGAAAAAGTATCAGAATTTGGTATAGTCCGGAGCTTTCCCTCCTTCCTAGTGAGGAGATGGTAGTTCCAGGCACTATTTAGGAGGCTCATAGTCTAACTGGTACTTTAAAAACTCCATCTCTGAGCCTAAATGTTACTGGGGGAAGAAAGAACATAGAGTTGTCATGCTTCGGAAAGTCTCAACTGACAGGTTGCCAAGTGTGGTGTAGCAAGGGAAGCCAGTGTTCAGGCATCAGAAACGCCCCCCATCCCCACCCCACCATCCACCAGCTGAGTGATTAAAAGCAAGTTGTTTAACCTCTCTAAAAGTCAATTTACTTTTCTGTAAAATAGGAATAAAAATGCTTCCCGGAAATGGGAGAATCAAATGAGATTACAGAGGACTTACAAAGAATTAAATATATTTAGCATGGTGTCAGGATGTTATTAATTTTTCTGATACCCCACCCACCCAACACATCCACAACAAAAACCCCAGTTACCTACAGCCAAGAAGCAAGCAAGATTCTAGAAACAAGCTTGCCAGTGAGCAGGTAGAGAAGGTGCTGGCCCCGGTTACATCTCCTGCCCACACAGCCCATCCATTACTGGGAATTCTACTCTCGAAGAATAAAAAACCTTCTCGAAGTTAAAGGGACTCCTCACCATCCTCCCTTATCTCTTCCTCATTTCTCCTTCCTCTTCCCTCACCTCTAGATCATTAAAGTATCTGGAAGGAAGAATGCCTTAAAGTTTATCAACTTGAGATCAGTCCTATTTGATCAACAGATGTGGTATATAAATAACAGGAGCTGTTCTTTATTGTCTGCTGATTCTGTTCCAATCACCACGCAAAGTGCATGTGTAACAATGGTTTCTTTGCTCCCTATACTTAACTTTAGGAAGATAATATTATCCCCATTTAACGGATATGGAAATGGGAGCTAAGGGTGATTTAGTCCTGTGTGCCGCATGCAACAGCATGTCAGAAGTGAGATTTCCGTCAGGTTCTAGTCCAATTTCAAAGCCTGTGTTCTTAACCAATTCTGTTTACTGCCTCCTTTGCAAAGAAAGAGAATACACTTCTAGTCTGATGATTGAAGATGTTCAAGCGGTTCCTTCCATTGAAGGAATGAAAACTAATGAAGGATAGTGCTTGAGGACGGGAAAAAAAAGAACTCACACATTTGGGAGAAACAGTCATGAGAGGAGGAAGACGGGGAGAGAAGTAGCATCAGCTAAAGACGACAAGTGAGAGAAATGAGGAAGAATTGTCAGAGGGAGGTGGGGAGAAAGAGGGAAGGAGGAGAGGGAGGAAGAAAGGGGGGAATAAGGGAGAGAGAGAGAAAGAGAGAGAGAGAGAAAATGAAAGAAAATTCTTTCCTCTGAGGAGAGCTGAAGTGCCAACAGAGCAAGCTGGGGAGGCGGGCGGGTGATAATGGAGGGATATGATAAGAGGGAGTGCGGCGCAACAGTAAAGGGACTCGGTTAGCATGGCCCTGACTAGTTGTGTTAACGAGCTCTGTGGAGACTACTACCAAACAGCTGTTCAGAGAGCTTCGGCAGCTCAGAATTGCCCTGAAGCCCCAAGGGGCTCCCTGTTCCAATTCTTAAAGAAAAAGGTTGGAGGATCCATTCAGTTATCTCTTTTTCATTTTATTATCTAAATCAGCCTGCTGAGGAAAGATTGGTTCATGAGGGAATATACCTGTACTTTGAGAAATGGAATTAGGATATGTCTCTTTCCAACTATATTGAACTACATTGAATGCAAAAAGAGAAAAGGTATATTTTTCTGCAGTCGCTTTCCCTAAATATTTAGAGATATATTTAACAAAATAGTATGTTGTTATTGCCGAATTACTACTCTGCTATTTCCATCTTGATACTTTGCATAATCTTTAGTTGAAATCTCTAAAAGCCCATGACTGGGTTATTATGTTTTCAGATGCCACTTATAGGTAGCAAGCAATATTTGGGCTTTGGATTTGTCATAGAAAGAATGACATAAACAAGATGAACTCATACTCAATCACGATTTTGGCTTTGGTTTTACTTACAGTCATCACTAATGCCTTCTGCCAATATATACCAGATGTTCTGCTAACAACAACAATAAATCTGAGTTTCTTCCTAGAGTAAGTATGGCTGGATATCCAAAGCCAGACTTTGGTGAGAAAATTCAGAGATAGTGCAGAATTTTGAATTCAGAAATGCCCCCTCATATACATGGCTTCATTCTAAGTGAGTCAACAGAAATGATAGTCTCTTACCCATAAGTCCAATGCTGTAGTTGTTTGTATAAGGTGTTCTTTAGCTCACTGAAACAGAAATTAGATTTAGATTTAGGGTATGGTTTGAAAATATATACCTCACATGGGAATGGGACTATTTAAGTCATGTTCAATCAGTCCTAAAAATTATTTTACAAAACGGATTTTAGAAGTTGCTTAGCTCACCTCTTCTTTCCTTAAATATTACAATCTGCATATAGGTGAATTTACTTTATGTGACCACTTGAGAGTCAACATTAGGTGAATATTTTCAAAAGCTTTAGAAAGGTTCCAGCCCCTCACATGTTCCCCACATTTCCTGAACACTGCATCAGCAGTCATGCTAAGAGACACCGATCGCCTATAGGCATCCAACAGAATAGCACAGTGCCCAAGAGCGAGGGCTTTGTCATCAGAAATCCAAGCTCCCCTAGTAATACAGATTACTAACTGTATGAATGTGGGCAATCTTTCAAGCTTTGATTTCAATATTTGTAACATATAATGACAATTGTAAATCACTTCATGGGTTATCATGAGGTTCAAATGAAATGATGCACACAACAGGCACACAACATGCTCTTACCAAATGCCTCTTAATACATTTTAAAATGATCAGAAATAATAGTGAAAATGAAAATCTTGCTGGAAGAGTTAGCAAAGCAAGTCAAATTTAAACCAATGTTTAATGACTGTCAAAGAGTTAAGAAACACAAGAGAGCAGGAGGAGTAAGAATGTTGGCCCCTGAAACAGCAATTAAAAAAAAAAATTCTGGAGGAATTGAAGAATCATCCCTCATGACTGTTATTACCTGTCATTTGCTGGATGTTTCTTTTAGTGACCCAATGACAGTTTTTTCCTCTCTAGCCCTGTGCCTACAATTCTAAGACACATCACTGAAGCCCGTTAAATCACATATTTTCTTTAGGAAACTGATAGAATAGAAAGAGCATGATCTTTAAAGACATGCAGATCTATGATTAACTCTCAATCAAATGTTATAAACTATACCCATAAAAACTTGATCAAATACCTCGCTGAAGCTCAGTTTCTTCATCTATCAAATGGGGATAAGATTAACCAACTCTCAGACTCTTCAGAATGAGTAATCAAGTGCTAGCCTCATTCCTGGCCTACAGTAAATACTCAAAAAATGTTAATTGCCCTCCCTGCCCCTTCCTTTTCAGGCATGAATAGGTGAAACTATAAAACAAAGTCTACACCCAAACAAATGCTTCCCCTTCTAATGTTTTAACTCAACAGCATTATAATAAAAGTATGTATAAATCTATCATTTTCTGCCCAGTTATACAGAGCTTTTTTCATACAATAGCTAATCACCTTCATTTTGTAAATCACACAGCTGGTAAGGAGCAAAATTCAAATTTCTACATAGGTCATTCAATTGTGATCCCACATGCTCTCCACTACACCTAGAATCACTGGCAGTTGAACTTTTTCAGTGCTGGCACTTAGCGTTAGTTATGCAGGGAGGCCCATTAAAGGGACTGCCTTGCTAATCTTGAAGCAGGCCTCCAACTAACTGCCTCTTTGACCAACTTCTCTGTTTCTAGATCTTTTATTTCTCCAACAGATTCAGAAAACATGGAGAAACGGTCAAACTGTTTGTACCTAATCAACAGAAATTTTTATTCAAACTCTTTGATGTGACTTTAATCAGGGAGGTGGGCAACTAAATAACCTATTCATTTAATGGACTCTCCCTTTTCTCCTTTACATGTTCGCAATTAACTTGCATCACTCTTTGACCAAGTCACACATTTTTATTATCTGCATTCTTCAGACGTATTTCCTATTTCCTCAAGTGGCTACTCCCTTTAAGAGATACTTTCTTTTTCTTTCTAAGAGATATTTTCTTCAAAAGGTAAGCACTTTCTCAAAGAAGTTTTAAAGCATAGTTACTATGCAGTTTCTTTATAAGTGAAATTAAAATCTTACCTAAGGAGAGCCAGGTCTCTTAACCATTATGGCATCCTATTTTTTTACAGAGAAGGGTACAGATATCCTCTCATTTTATAGGCTACTACCGTTCAACAAGATAATCAAATTTATGGAAGTAATAAAAAATGTAAGGAAAAATATAAGCACTGATTAGAAGGAAGATGGCAGAGTAATCTGGCAGCAAAATTTACTCATGGTATTTTAGAGATACCATTAGAAATATGAGTGTTACACTTTAAAAAAAAAATTCTTAATTACATATACCAACAGTGTTGGAATTACTTAGATGACATTTACATCCTGGAGAAAAAGAAAAGAACTTAGTAAGCAGATACTGTTTCTGCTGATCTAAATCTCTGTTACTTTTTGGTTAAGATCAAACAGACTAGTACATGATGCCTCACTTGGCCATCCCTAGTGAAAAGTTACCTCCTGCAAGTTTAGCTCTGTAAGGTAAACAGTTACAGGGCAAAGCAGTGTTAGCCCCATAAGTACCCTTTGTGGAGGGACCAGAACCCAGTTGAGTTATGGTGCCGTGTGATTTGGTCGGCCTTCCTCTCACTCTTAGTCTGCCAGAATATGAAGGTACACTTTGCATAAGAGCAAATTTTAAAAGTCTAGTAAATGACCAGGGAAAGAGACAAACACAAAAGTGGCCTAAAGAATTGCAATAACTTCTTCTGGAGATATTTTTTTTCTCTTATGATACTAAAAATACATCTTTAAAAATCCACAAGAAAATACTGTTGAGAAATGCACACCTACCAGATTGACTCATAATGACCTCTTCAACTATTAAAAAACCAGGCTAAATTATTACTTTTTTCAGAATATCTGTATATATGAACTAAATATAGACTTTGTAGAGAAACTGTTTTTCTTCTACTTTACTTTTTTATGTGTGTCCAGCAGGCCTTCAGCCTCTATACTCTGATGAGAGGTGCCAAATTTGTTGCACTGTAACTTTGAGTTAAAAGTACATTGGCCTATTTTCTGAACACAAAATTGGGACATATAGTCTGACAAAAGATTCAGTGCCTCTCCTAGTGAAAGGGATAGTCTGGAATAAATAATTCAGACACCAAAAATATAAGAAATTCTAAGATGTTTCAATAATTTTTGGTGGTAGAGGTAGAACATTTAGAATCAGGTCTGTCCCAGAAAATTCACCATCATAGAGTATTATCTATGCTCTGCTTTTGAATAATTTTTTCTCCAGTGTTTTGGTACCCAACTTTCTTTTAGATTATTTTTTATAGTCCCATAGTACCTTATAGAACATTGACAAAGTGTTGTGCAAACTAGGACTGGTGGTTGAGCAATACATCTTCCCGGTGTGCGAGGGGGATATTCACCAGGAAAAACAGAGGCAGGAGTGATAGAGTGATGGCAGTTCCCCCAGTGCCTATTGCGTTCTGTGCAGTGCTGGCTAGTGAAGGTATTTGTCATATCAGGATTTCCAACTAAAGGAAGCAAAAGTTACACTCCTAGCATGATGATAGGGGTTGGTGATCACAGGCTGGGATTCAAACTTACAGTTGACCAAGTGTTTCTCTTATTTATTACAGCATAACAAACAACCCAAAACTTAATATCCTAAGAACTATTTTGTTATAGCTCCTGATTTTGTGACTTTAATCAGGGAGGTGGGCAACTAACCTATTCATTTAGACTTTTAAAATTTGCTCTTAAGCATGCAAGTTTCAGCTATGTGATTCTTCTGTTTAAGGTAGTATTGATGGAGCTTGAGTTGTACTCAGCTTGGAGATGGGCTGATCTGGAGGCTCTAACATGGTTTCACTCCCATATCTGGCCTCTTGGCAAGGATAGCTGGAAGGCAGGGCTGAGCTGATTATGTCAACCAGTGGATCCAAATGTGGCCTCTTCATGAGGAGAACAGGGAAGCCTCAGGGTTGACAGGCATTTTGCATGATGGCCTGGGACTCCAAGAGTGACTGTTCCAGGGAATAAGTACAAAACTGCATGGCTTTAATGACCCAAACTTGGAAGTCACATGGTGTGACATCAGTTCTATTTTATTGGTAAAAGCAGTCATGGGTCCAACCAGACCTCTGATGGGGAAGAATGGGAAAGATTTGGACCACATTTGTAAATGACAGGACCAGGATTGACTGACTTAACCATAGACACATAGCCAAATTTTATGGAGCCTTGCAGGAAGCCAATCTATAGACATTCATCCTTGAACAGTCATGCTTTCCAAATGGAATTGGTTACTGTTGATATTTGTACACTTCCAAACTTTTTTAAAAATTAAAATACTTGTAAATAATCAAGTAAACTAAAAGCCATCATGGTCCAGTCATGGAGTCCAATATATCCTATATATTACAGACTGTGTGTCAGTGTTCATTCTATTCCTTTTCTCTATGTCAGATGTTCTTTCTGATCCTCTGTACTCATCCAAATCAGTCATTCATCCACACACAGGATAAATTCTATGAAGCTTTCCCTAACACTCATGGTCCACCAGAATGTTTTTGTTTTTATTTTGTTTTCTCTCACTGCAAAATCTTTTACTGTTCATACCAATCATTTGGCTTTCTTTTATTGTTAACGGTTTAGGTCTGTATTTTCTGACTCCTCCGCTAGGCTCAAGCTTCTTCACAGCATCTAGTTCATTGATTGCTAATTGGTTGTTGACTAATTCGGTAATTGATTGTTAGACTATTCTCCATAGACCATAGGAATTCTTCTTCTTCTTTTCTTTTCTTTTTTTTTTTTTTAATAAAGAGCTGTTAAAGAACTCAAAAGAGTAATCTAGGATACTGATTTGAGGACATGTCACACTTTTCATTTGAAGAAACTTCTAGATAGGAGATAATGATTCTCTATAGAAAGAATGACAAAACTAAATGAATACAAAATAGTTGTTCTAGGTAATACAGCATTTTTCACTGCTTGGAGTATGACTTTGGACCTCAGGTCCTTCAGCTATAAAACAGAGATAGTTGTACCTACCTATAAGAAGGGTTGTTTTAAGGATTAAATGAAATAATACCTGAAAATGTTCAGCACAGAGCCTAGGACTTCGTTAAGTCCCAGCAAATTATTATAGTGGTAATAGTTTCAGGGGAAAATACATTGTAGATTTCATTCTCATCATCATTATTATTATATCCTCCATAATTTTAACATAAGAAATCTCAAGATACTGTTCTGTCATTTTATTCTTCTTTAAATAAAATTATTTCCCACAGATTGAGGTCACATTAGTGATTTAATCCTTTTTTTCATAAACAAACAGTAGAATGTACGCATTAAAAGCTCAGGCATAGGAGTTAGATCCATCTGGGTTAGAATCCTAGTGTCAAGACTCACTAGCTTTGTAACTGGGTAAGTTGCTGAACTTCATTTTCTCTCACTTTATTCATCTGTAAAGTGATAGCAATAATACTATATATTTCTCATGATTATTATTATTGTTACTATGATTAGAGTACACTTAGCAGGAGATAAATGCTCTACATGCCTGCGGTGAATTTTGGTAGAAAAATCTCTTCCACTCCTTATCTTTAAATATAGAAAAGTAAAGCTTAGAGTATGAGAGAAACCTCAGATGTAATCTAATTCAGCTTTTCAACTGTACAAAGATGCTTTAAAAATATCTCTCATAAATTATTTGGGCTTCCATGAAGGGAAAGCACAACCTCATTCCAACTTTATATAGCTTAAGTTATTTCTTATGGCATCTAATTTTACACCCCAGGTAATCTCATATTTTGGTCCTAAAACTGTTCCCTGAAGTACATGGAAAAATGTAAAATCTCTTTTTTTATTCAATAAATTATTAAAGATTATTATCATATAATCCCAAAGTCTTTCAGTTTTCTTTTCTTCCAATGGTTCCTCATGTGCCCTGATCCCTAGAATCTTTTTCCATTCTGCTGTCTCACCACCAGATTGATTCTCTACAATACTTTTGGTGGGAACCAGAAACGAACACACCAATATGAGCATGCAGGGTAGAGTTGGTTTATTACCTCCTGATTCTAGGACCTGAAATTCTATTTAGTGCAGCGCAGATGTTGACTTAATTGTCAATTCACTTGTGTCATTGTCTATCACAGTGTCCTCTTCTTCAAAGCCACATCAAAGATTGAGAAAGGTTTTGATCAATTTATACTGCATGATTATTATACATAATTTTAAAAGTTTTATTTATACTACATAAAATGGAAAATATAACTCCAGTCCACAAAGTACATAAAATTACAGAAACTTACTCCAAAAATGAAGGGACCAATGGAAAAAAACAATTTACAGACTATCCATTTCAATATTTTAAAGGACATTCACAGTAAAAAAAAATAATAATGATGATACATTAAGAAAGAGCCTAAGAACACACATCATATGGGATGTTCTATTTTAATTGTATTTTGACAAGAAAAAATATTTTTAATGAAGAGTTTATATTTTTAGTTTAACAAGATGCAGATACAAAAGTTGACCTTTTTTTAATGATAAATTTAAGTTACATGGTATTTTCAACTAAAATTGAGAAGATAACCAAAAGTTTTCATATTGACCTGGTAGGGAAACTTTGGTCTAGCTAACTAAAGTTGAAACATCCACACTTATTTGAACAAGTTTTTTCAGTTACAGTAAGAGGAGCAAATAATAATTCATTGTGAATGGCTTATTTCATCCCACTCTCCCTCAACCTATCTTGGATTAAGAGTTTAACTTTCACATTATGTCAGCTGTGTAATATGTGTAATAGAATAAAGTTAAAGACTAAAGGCAACTCAGAAAAAAATAATTAAACCAGTAATCAAAGTGTTTTGTGTTTTTAAAAACATAGTAATAAAGAACAGGAATGACAAATAGGAATAAAGAATATTAAATAGAATACCAAATTCCTACACAGGGAAAAAGGATTATAATTCTGGTTTTTATTCTTAGTCCTCAGGTCAGAGTTCTGGAATTATCTAAAGACCCCTTCTTATCTGTGGCCAGTTTCACCTGTCCTATTCTAGAATAATCAAATATCACCAAAAATGTTTTAAAAAAGTCCTGAGACTAGTAATACAGTCATGTTTATGGGTATGTAGTGAAGACCAGCCCTTCTGAAACAAAAAAATAATTTTGCTGAGGTTAATCTTACTTTGGAGATGACATCATATTCTTAACATGTTTTCACTAATACTTTGCAGAAAGTTAACATGTCACAGCCAGAAAAGCGAGGTAGTAAGTAATACAATATAGACCCAAACAGATATATACACAAAAAAACAAACAAAAACTAAAAACAGTAGTTAAATTCATAGTTTTAGCTCCTCTGATTGATCTGTTCAATTTTGTTATTCCCGTCTGAAAGGAGGATCCTACAGTTTGATATATGCTAACCATTAGGCTGCTGTTGGATTTCATTGTGATACAGGATGATCGTATTCACTAGTTATCATATTTAAAAAAAAAATCTCTGAGTCAAGAAGACATGATATAACTGGGTGTTGCAGGCATTCTTTGTGCTTAAATATTCTATCAGTGTTTCACTAGAAAGAAATCCAAATGACATAGTACCACATTATCTTACCAAGCTTCAGAACAAAATAATGTAGCCCAATTTAAACAACCAAATACAATTTTGAATATCATAACTTTTTCATATTGTATCTCATTTTATTTATTATTAACAAGATTTCCCTATTAAGATTATTTACCAAAATAAATGTAGAATGCCCACATCTTGTGATTTTCTTCTTAGTAGCTAGAATGCAGTGTTGTGACATTGAAAATTTTTATGCTATTTCCCCATTCATTTAGGCAATCTGCGTGTTAAAACATGCAACGGGTATCTGTCTCCTACAGAATTAGACACAGTAGTGTGGTTTCCTTCACTCTTAGGGGATGCTTTAGTAAGTAGATATTTTCTTACCTGTGTCTTCTTTTCCTTGAGGACTAAGACATAAGACTCTTCAATAAATTTTCACAAGAAAAGCATGGGACAAATGGAGACAGAAAGCAAATCTATTAAAGCTTATTAGCCAGATCAACCAGAATTTTGATTTCAGAATGAGAAGATTCTGTTAAGATTTTCCTTTGTAATTTAATAGATTAATCAGATGGCTTGACAATCTAGTCAATAACATCTAGAAACAAAAATGATGTGCTTTATGCTAATTTTTAAAGTAACCTTTGATTTTTAAAAACTACTCTACATATATTAGGATTTTTTGTATCTTTACTAGATTTAGTTATGATAGATTAATTTTTGATATATGTTTTGAGAAAACACCCACTATGATTGCATTTGTTGGTTTCACCCTGTAATTTTGTATCTTTGGCTTTATATATATTAAGTTTATGTCATTAGATGAAACACGTTCATATTATGTATCTTTTCCCATTCTTTTGTTGTCTTTCTGTATGTTTTGATTTAGTTGTCTCACTTATATATATCTAGTGTTTAAAATATAAAAACAATGTGTCCAACCTGAAAGTCTTTGGCATTTAATAAAAGAGTTTAATCTACTTATACTTATTGTGTTTGCCAATTTGTTTGGATTAACATTTTTTAATGATTTATTTATTTATTTATTTGAGAGAGCAAGAATGAGAGAGAGAGAGAGAACATGAGAGGGGGGAGGGTCAGAGGGAGAAGCAGGCTCCCCGCTGAGCAGGGAGCCCAATGCAGGACTCGATCCCGGGACTCCAGGATCATGACCTGAGCCGAAAGCAGTCGCCTAACCAACTGAGCCACCCAGGCACCCCTGGATTAACATTTTTAGAGAAAAAAATCCTCATCCAAGACAGATATCTGCTCACTTAATATTTGCTGAATATCTGGCCTATTTTTTTTCTCATTTTTCCCCTTTCCTTTACAGCCTTCTATTGACTTGATAGACTTTTCTTTATTCTGCTTTTTCTTTCCCTCTAACAGTTTGGAAGTTATACATCCTAATTTATTACCAGACAACTATTCTGATGACAAATTTTACAGACATTTATTTTAACTGCTTAAGACACTATTTTTATCAAAATAAAGACACCATTTTTATACATTTGTATAATTTCTAACTATTCCTTAGCCTAATTTACTAAAGCAGTCTCCAAGTAAGACAATGGACCTGAGTCAGACACAGAAATGTACTTATTAATATAGATATTTAAATATTAAATATCTTTATTCATTTTTAGGATTAAATCAAGTGACTATGAAATAATAAAACTTAAAAACAAGAAAATCAATGTCAGAATACTTAAAACTCCAATAAGAATACATTGTATTTTATAAAGGAGTATTCAAGAAAAACAGAAATGTTTCCTTTTAAACTTATTTTTTTTTACAGACTATTAAAATTACCAAGCAGGATGAGGTGCCCAATAAATATTCATATCATTACGACCTGGTTTTGATTGTCATTCTCATGAGGCTGCACATAACTATTGAGCCGTTACATGACTCAGTTTTTTCATTGATGAAACTGTATGTTCCTTCTGCTGTCAGTGATGTGTAATCAATTGCTGCAGCTTTATTTGTACTGTCTACAGCACAGAAGCAAATTCAGATTAGCATAAATAATTGCAACATCTAACCTTTTGGTTAGCATGAAGCCATCCATAGGTAATAAAAGTAAGATGCTGCAGTGGGGAAGAATCATCAGTTCACAGTGTAGTTATTGATGGACAAAACCTATGAAAGTCAAATGAAATAAGAACAAGTGTCCCTGTTAATTAGTGTTCAAGCATACTAATAGAACCCTTACACATTGGCATTTTTAGAGAGATAATTCATTATACAAATAAACTCAGAAACAAAACAGTTATCTTTCTCATCCACGTGGAGAATTGTCTTAAAGTGATATTTTTTCCCCAGTGGTGGGGGTGGGGTAAAGAGGTGGAATCTATAGAGAATATCCCTTCTGGCCATGTGATGGGCAGAATAATGCACATCCTTCCCCAAAGATGTTCACATCCAAATCCTTGTATTCTGTTGATATGTCACCCTCTGTGGCAAAAATGGACTTTACAGATGTGATTACTTTGAGGAAATTGGAAGAGTATCCTAGATTATCTGGCTGAGGGTAGGGATGGGGAGGGGCAAATATAATCACAAGTGTCCTTGTAAGTGAACAAGAAAGGTAGGAGGTTCACAGTCAGAATGAGTAGTGGCAACTGAAGCAGAGGTCAGAGTAATACAAGTGAAGACCTTCAGGATGAATGGGGGGGTGCATAGGCAGGAATAGGGTGGTCTTTAGAAGCTAGAAAAGGCAAGCAAACAGATAACCCCCCCACCACCACCACCACCAAAACCTCCCGAAGGAATGCAGCCTTGCTAACACCTTGATAATAGCCCAGTGAGACCCATTTCCAACTTCTGTCCTCCAGAACTGTAAAATAGTAATCTTAAATTGTTTGTGGTAATTTGTTACAACAGCAATAGAAACTAATCCAGGCCTCCAGTGTTAAGAATTTCTGAATGAAAAGGAAAAGTCATTTCGGGCTGGGAAGAATAACAACTGAGACTCAGAAAGGTTAAATAATTTTAACCTTAGAATCACCTGGCTAGATAGTGATGGAACCAGAATTCAAATGTGGACCTTCCTTCACCATTAATCCCTACTATATTACTAAGAGCTTGGGACTATCTCAGTGCAGAATGAGCAGAGTCTGTTCAAAGGTAAGTGGAAAATTATCTTTTCTATGGCCAAAGCAATAGGAAAAATTAAGCTAAAATATTTTCAGTTCTATGTAAGAATGAAATGTTTTGAAATCCATAAAGGAATCTTTGTTTTGTGTACAGTCCTCAAGGTAATCCAAATACCAAAATTTTTAAACTATTGTTTTACACTGGAGCGGTTCTTGAATGGGACAAAATCTGGAAAAAAAAAAACTACACACAATGATGTTTTCAAGATGAAGGGGCTTTTATATAAAATGCAATTTTAAATGGATGAGCCACAATTGCATCCTTGGTAGGAAGAGTGGTGTAAATAAACATTAATGGAGAAAAAAACATACTAGAACCTAAGCATATATATTTTAATCATAACAGTGATAGGAACTGGAAGAGAATGTCTGAGAGAGATAGTGAAATTACTTAAAAATAGTAAACAATTTTCCTACTTTATTTTTTCCCAATATTTTATTTATTTATTTGAGAGAGAGAGAGAGAGAGAGAGAGAGAGCAAGCATGAGCAAGGGGAAAGGGGGGAGGGGTAGAGGAAGAGGGAGAAGCAGGCTCCCCGCTGAACAGGGAGCCCCATGTGGGGCTTGATCCCAGGACCCCAAGATCATGACCTGAGAGAAGGAAGACGCTTAACCAACTGAGCCACCCAGGCGCCCCTTTCCTACTTGATTTTAATCAAATTGGAACTGGCTGAAAAAATGGAAGTAAGCTTGCCCATGGTGATTCAAGGCATACTTTCTGATGTCCAGTGAAAGGCGGTCAAACAAAAAGGAGCAGGTTGGGCGCCTGGGTGGCTCAGATGGTTAAGCGTCTGCCTTTGGCTCAGGTCATGATCCCAGGGTCTTGGGATCGAGTCCCGCATCAGGCTCCCTGCTCCTTGGGAGCCTGCTTCTCCCTCTGCCTCTCTCTCTCTCTCTCTCTCTGTCTCTCATGAATAAATAAATAAAATCTTTAAAAAAAAAATAAAATAAATAAAAAAGGAGCAGGTTAATTACTTTGAGTTTCTTTGAAGTCCAGTGGGGAGCTGATTAGGTTCCTTTGATACTACATTCTTTTTTAGCTTCAGTAGGTCCTTACCTGCTCAAAAATTCTTTCATCTGTCTTACGTTTGTTATTCTATGATATTACTTGCAAAAGTCTACCACACTTCTTCCATCCTCTTTAAGTATCTAATCCCAAGGCTGTCCCCAAAACATTCTTCAGATGAGCTTTTCTCTTATTTGACATTGAAGATTGTAGCCATCTGGCTGTGGTCCCTCACCTCAAACATTTTCAATCATATCTTTGTTTCTCACCTTCTTGATGTCAGTCTCTGAGAGAGAATTGTTCTCAACGGGTACCAAGGCTAACTCCTCTATTTTTACTATTGATAGTTTTTACTTCACTTTCTCTAAGATATTCCACCATCTTAAAACTCTCCTGCTTTCTTACAACTATGCTACTGAGAGGTTCAGAGTTACATCAAATCACACAACTAACACGACACAGAAAAAAATGTAAATCTCTTCTAGAAATTCTCAAATTATAAATAAATAAATGGCCTTACCACTACAAGTTGCCAGTTTACTCTCTCTGCCTCAATTCTCTTAGTATACAAAATTCATTTAAATCTAAGTTCAGCCTCTTCACTCTACTGAAATTATTCTGTCCAACATGACCGCTGGCCTTCTAAATGCCACATCTAATACTCCCTGCAGCCTTTTTTACATTTGCCTTCTTCACACTATTTTTCTCTAAGGACCGTGCTTTCTTCAAATTGTCATCTAGGTTTCTATAGCCCTAAATTCTATGACTCTCTTTCCACTCCTCTGATTGGTCCTTCTTCTTTCTTTTGTTGGATCAAGCCACTTTTTTTTCTTTCTCTTTTTTTTTTTTTCAAGATTTTATTTATCTGAGAGAGCAGAGCAAGAGAGAGAGTATGAGCAGGGGGAGGGGGAGATGCAGAGGGAGAGGGAGAAGCAGGTTCCCCGCTGAGCAGGGAGCCCCATGTGGGACTCGATCCCAGGACCTGAGGATCCTGATGACTTGAACAGAAGGCAGATGTAAGCAGCCAACTGCGCCACCCAGGCATCCCTTTTTTTTCTTTTTAATCTACCTCTAATACTATTTCTTTCCTTTCTTCCTTATGCACTGGGACCAGACATTCTGATATTTTATGTAAAATGCAGTTTTAAGGGAATAAGTCATAATTACATCCCTGATAGGATGTACATAAATAAACATTAACAGACAAAAACATTCTAGAAGAGATGCATATATATTTTAACTAAAACAATATGACGTTCTATTTTCCAATCGGTCTCATCTTATCTAGAGTTTTTTGAGTATATCATTATATTATCTATAAGCAATGATAACTTTTCTAATTCCTTATTTCTCTAATTTCTTTGGTCACTAATTACAGAAAAATATTTAAATGATAATGATGCAAACAATGATTTGTGTTTCACCATTAAGCTTTAGTGTTGAAGTATATTTTTTATCATTTTATCATTCTTATTTATGTATTTTATCTTTTTTTAAGAAGGATCCATCTTCTATATTACTAAGAGATTAATATCAAGGATAAATATTGTTTTATATCTTTTTTACATCTATAGAAATGATTATAATTTTTTCTTCTTTGAGTGATTAATATGACTTACCTCACTTTAAACAATTCTATAAGATCAATATTATCTCATTTTATATAGGAGAACTGAGTTGCTGAGAAATTCAGTGTTATGCCAAGTCATACAAATAACAAGCCATGAAAAGGAAATGTAAACCTGTTCTGGATTTAAATGGAAGGAAGGAAAGAAGGAAGGAGGGAAGGAAAGAAGAAAGAAAGAAAGAAAAAAGAAAGAGTGACAGATGGAGGGGAAACAGAATCCTTTACTTAAATGAAATCTAGTGTAACAATTCTAAAAAATGATAAAAGCACACCTGCTCTAGCAAAGTGAGGGTAAGAAGCACAGCGCCCTGATTTCTCAGCCACCCTGAACACTCAGAACAGTTTTTGATGTATCTGAACTGAACTCCAAGGAACAGAGTTGAAAGCCAAAACATGCTATGCCTTCTATTACCCATGCTCAACTCATTTATTTGTTCTACAGAGTCTTTATTATGAAAATTACATATGCATATGATAAGTTAATTTAAATTCTAAACAACAGTATAAATGAAATGCAAAAGTATCCTTCACTACCCCCACTTTCATTCCTTAGACTTGGATATTTAAACTTCATTCATTTTTTTAGTTGTTTAACACCATGAATCTAAATAAAATGCTTATGCTTCTTTTATCTATTATTTTACATCTATTTATAGACTGCTTTGAAAGATAAGAAACTCAGTTGTAACTTTCTCCTAACTAGTGTTTGTTATATTAATTTTAATACTCTTGTTTGCTTTTGTAACCTTGTATTATTTACCTAAAAAATTAGTAAGTAAACTGTAAATAATGTAATAAGCTTCTATTTCTTATTGTAAAGCTTTAGATGCCATCTCTTAATCACTGCACCCCGCAGCATGAGAAAATTAGCCCCAGTACACCACTGAATGTGGCCGTCTCTTCTGTTTCTATTATCCTCTCACTCATAGCCTCAGTCACACTGGAGGCCTTGTTTTTCCTCCAACATCCAGGCCTGATCCAGTCTCAGAGCACTGGCACTAGAACCTGCATGTTGGCTGCTCAACCAAATCACATAGTCTTTATTCATAATCAAATAAAACTTCCCCGTAACAGACATCTCTGTCATATGTTCGATTTCAAAATTCTGAGGTACCTAGCTACAAGCTTTAAAAGACATGGATTATAAGTAGGCAAATTTCATCTGTCTTCTATCCCTCCTTTTTCCTTGGGGTATCACTCTGCAAATTACCTTCTATCTCTTTTGCTTCTTCAATTTCTCTCCTCTCCATTGGTTTTTCCCACTTTGAACCCAAACGTATTTATTGTTTTCTTAACGAGCAGCAATAAAGAGTTTCCGGTCCCTATCTTCCCCTCAAGCTCCTTTCCTATGCATCTCTTTCCTTTCTATTAAAATTCTTGGGAAAGAATCCATATTGTACCACCTAATTTCTCATCTTCCATCTACTCTTTTATCAAGACCATCTTGCTCCTGCCCTTCTTTTCTCCTAAATGGTCTTCCCCAACATCACTAACAATTTACTAATTCAGGGGTGCCTTTAAGATCCTCACCCCACTTGACCTTTCTTTAGCACATTCACCACGACTAAGTCTCACCCACCTCTGCTCTCCACTCCTATTGCCCTGGCTCCTTCCTTTATTGGCTCTTGCCTGGGACACTGTAATAACTGGTTTCCTCCAATCTATCTTCCCCATCACCTCCAGTTTTCTTTCTGAAACCCACATCTGTTCAATTAAAAAAGGATTTTTTGAGCTACTGGAATAAAGAAGAATAATTTTAAGGGAAAACGCTCACAATATGACATTAAGTGGAATAAACACTTAACAATCATATAGATTGGGTTAAAATGTATAAATAGTATCATTTCAACTATATATAAATATATGCAATGTGTACATAGTATGTATTTATGTGTATATGTGTGTATTTGTTTGTAAGAACAAAGATAGCAAAATGTGAACGTGATTTTCTCTGGTGGTAGGATGCTGAATGCTTGTTTTCTTTTTTTTTTAAAGATTTTGTTTTATTTATTTGACACAGAGAGAGAACACGAGAGAGGGAACACAAGCAAGGGGCCTGGGAGAGGGAGAAGCAGGCTTCCTGCTGAGCAGGGAGCCCGATGCGGGGCTCCATCCCAGGACCCTGGGATCATGACCTGAGCCGAAGGCGGACGCTTAACGACTGAGCCACCCAGGCGCCCCTGAATGCTTGTTTTCTAAATGAGCATTTATTAATTTAGAATACAATGTGATGTGTAGTATGTGAGCATTAAAATTTCATTTGAGGCGCAAGAAGTCCAGAAGAGCTACAGAGCTATAGTATCACTCCAGTCAAGTTTTGAAGGGTGAATGGACATTTTCCAGGTAGACTACACAAGATAATAAGTATATTTTAGGTAGAAAGAGGAGCATGAGAAAATCCATGGATATGTGAAAGCACATTTCATACTCAATACAGAGAATATTCCAGTAGACTAGACAATATAGTGGGTTCACATTATGATAACCTTCTATGTATATACTAGCAAGGAATCTTGCTAGTATAATGATCTCCTATACTCATTGCCTGGCTGAATCTCAGATGGTTGTTTTCTACAACTGTGTCCCTGCCTCCCTAATCATGGCTTATGTAGTCTGTTTTTGGACAGTAGCATAGAGAGTGATGGATGAATTATCACAGCCCTTACCCAACTACACATATACCCATACACACACACTTAGCTCTTTCCTCCAAAATATATATTATCTCCAGCGACATAAAAATACCATGAAAACCAACCCAACATCAAGCCTATAAAAAGTCTTCTTTCCTTCAATATTTCCCATATTCAAGGTAACTTCAATGAAAAACACAAGTAACCTGCTTTCTAATTTTGCTAGTCGTTTTAGCAAAACTTCATCTTGTCATCCTGTTTCTGATCTTTGCACCATGAGTTAGTGCATAAGAACGACTTAAATATATTTCAATAAGTAACAAATACACAATGAGTATGATCAAGTCATCTTCAGTGGTTCAGCACAACTGCTCTTATTCTATTCAATACAACCATTCAAATAGGTATTGATTTTGATGTGACTGTGGCTGGGGGAAGAAATACTGGCCTGGTAAATCGGGAACTCAGATTAGAGTCCCGGGACTGCTAACTGCCTGTGGGACTCTGGGAAAGTCCTGAATTTCTTAATTTCTCCTGCCTTCAACTGCCTCATCTTTAAAATGAAGGTCTTGGAGGGCGCCTGGGTGGCTCAGTTGGTTAAGCCACTGCCTTCAGCTCAGGTCATGATCCTGGAGTCCCCGGATCGAGTCCCGCATCGGGCTCCCTGCTCGGCAGGGAGTCTGCTTCTCCCTCTGACCCTCCCCTCTCTCATGTTCTCTCTCTCTGTCTCATTCTCTCTCTCAAATAAATAAATAAATCTTTAAAAAAAAATAAAAAATAAATAAATAAAATAAAATGAAGGTCTTGGATTAATTCATTTAAAAAGTCACTCTGTCTCTGAAATTCAAGGTCCCTAAGGAAAATTATGTGGAGGTTTACCTTAACTCTATCTAATTTTGCCCATTTTGTAAACTGACCTTTAACAGGGCTTGCAAAACTGACCTCAGTTTTTACATTTGAATAACTGACAGGTGAGAAAACACAAATGTGAATTCCCCTCAATTTCATCAACATGAAATCAGCTTTTTCCAACACTATAATAATAAATTCACCCTACACAAAATATTTACAGGCCTAGAAATGCAGATATTTTAGTCACTTAGACAATTCTTAATACTATTATACCAAAGTGAAGTTTTTGTCTTCTCCATTGATTAGATTTTGGAGCTACGTCATTAGATTTCTCACTGTGATCATGACTTAAACCTAAGACATTTGAGCAATAATTGTATTATTATTTGCCATAACATAAACAGAGCTGGTAACAACAAGTATTTAAATACTCATTCTTCCTTTACTGTGAGATACTAGCCTTTAAAATCATAGATTTATACAAACTAGAGTGTGAACTATGAGCATGCACTTCAGCAACTATTAAAAAGCACTGAACCAAATGCAAAGTTAGGTTTTCACATCCAAAAAAAAAAAAAAAAAATGACCTTCCTTTTGTGGAGCCAGCCCTGTTTTATAATGATTAAAATAAATTCAACATGATTTAAAGTCACAACTAATGCTAAAATACCTAGGTAAACTATTTTTTTAAAGAACTAAATGAAAAAAAAACCACTAAATCATAGTTTCTCTTACTGTATTCCATAGGAATTTTATCCATGCTAGAAATATAAGTAAATTCTGAGTGAGTCCCAGGACTAGGTATAGAAACCAATTACCTAAATTGACTACACACATTGATATCTTTTAGCCAAAGCATTATAAAACAATTTTATCTTCTTTGAAGTGGAAATGCCTAGTCTTGTAAAGAAAATCATAGCACCAACAGAAAACTCTAAAAGTAATTTTAGAAGCTTCAAATCTCCATTAGTTAATATTTTTCTTCTCAGTTTATAGCTTGATCATATCTGAATTACAAATACATGACTATGAAAGTCAGTAGTATTTTCTAAGCAGGAATCTGTTGAATTACCCCAAGATTAAAAAAAAAAATTCCAACCTCCAACTATTTGCCACTAATATGAACAAAAATCTCCCTAATACATTCATGGGCATATTGAAGTCACTCCCCATGCGAAACAACTGGAAAGATCAATCAAATCAGGTGTTGAAGATTTTAAATTAAAGAAAAAACAACACTAATTTATTTTTCACTTACAACCAAAGCTAGATCTAGCATAATAAACTATATTTTTAATAGCTTGTGCATATGGCCAAATATAAAGAAGTCAGAGTCTTTATTTTAAAGCAAATGTGTCCAGCTTAGATGTATGATAGAATTTCTAAATCATAGCACCCAACATCAAACAGCAAGATTTCAGAGATTCCTTGATTGATTAATCAATTGCATAGCTTTCAATGTAAACACATGGGGGAAAAATGTGCATTCTTTGTTTTCTAGATTTTCAAAGATATAATGAAAAATATAATGGTTTGTGAACATCAAAAATTGTACTTTCACATTGATTAAAGCCGTTAACATGCAACTGTAGCCATTGTGTTTTTTTTCTTTGTGTTACAGAATTTAAAAATGGATGAGAAACTTGGTCAAATAACCAGTAAAATTACGTCTATGCATTAGTATTTTTAAGAGGCAAAAAATGACATTCTATTACCATGATGAGACTAGAATTAATTTAAATAACTTTGGGCTTGATTCCTGAAAAACAAAAATACTTACGCGGTAGGGGGGCATTATTTCTGCATTTTTTTTTATATGCACAAGTCATGGTCTGTATT
Source organism: Zalophus californianus (assembly GCF_009762305.2). Lineage (NCBI taxonomy): Eukaryota > Metazoa > Chordata > Mammalia > Carnivora > Otariidae > Zalophus > Zalophus californianus. The sequence goes on along the minus strand of NC_045595.1, from coordinate 102,762,317 downwards.
CAACTTCCAATTCAAAAAGAAAAGTTGCAGATTTATGTAGGCAGGTTTTTGTGTGAGTGCACAGTTCCAAAGTGAAAAATAAATAAGCCTGTAGAGAACTTACGCCTTTTAGCAGAGTGTTAAAAGGATTGCAGGCTGAACTCCAGGCAAAAAAAATCTCATCCCAATAAATTATTACCAAAATGTTAGCAAGCACTGAGTTGTCACACTCAGGCAGCAGGGACATAATGGTGACACAGAAGAAAACTGCCACATAAATCACTTTCAAATAGCCCTTCACTTGGTACAGGGGAGAAACTTCCGTCCTCAGCTGAATCTCATCTCCTACCTTTTCATCTCTATGATAAAATGGCAACTGTCCAAATCACTAAAAATAATTTAAAATAAATCCCTGAAAAGATTGCTCCAAATTTAGTAAAGCCTTTTGTGATTAAGAAAGAAACAAATAGAGGCTGTATCAGAAAAATGTTTTTCAGAAATATTCTCCCCTTTAAATCTGAATTGATAAAGTAAATCATAGGTTTCAAACTAAACCAAAGGAGATAGATGAGAGAGAGATAGATTTTTTTTTCTTAATTCCTCTGGGGAGGTATATCTTTTGAAGAGCAAAGAAACATAAAGAAATAGATTCTATAAGTAAAATAACTTGGTATTGTCAGGACAATTTCCAAGAAGGTGAATGCATTTAACTCATGAAAAATGTTCTCGGGATTTTTATGTATTTTGTAAAAGACAATTTTGAGCATTCAGATCACATCTGAAATTATTTTTTAAAAAACTACTCAGTAGAAAAATATAGCTATCTTTAAATAAAAATGGACTTTATAATTAATCATCATCAAAAGTCATTCTAATAGTAAATAAAGTAAATCAACATTATCAATAATTTTTTTAGAATAAAATTGGTCATATGTGTTTTTAAAAGACATACTTGGATATTTATAGAAACAAGTTTCCAAAATGGAATAATCAGTTTTACTTTAACATAAAGTATTTAGAAACACTGTCATAACTCTATTGTTTCTTACATTTTTAAAGAAATCACTTTTGTTGATTTATCTTTATCCCTTAAACTTTCAGGAAATCTTAGCTATTTCATAGGCCAATCCTGTGAAAATGTTTTCTCTTTATTCGATTCTTCTTTAATCACATCTTGAAAATAACCAGAGACTAAACCTAGACATTCAAGATCATTTTATTAATTCTGTGAAAACTATTGCATAATAACACAGACAGCACTCAACTTCCCTCGTCAGTTTTGAAACAGAAGTTTCATTACTGTTACTGTCTTAAATTTAGCATCCTTCCTAAAGCTGAAGGGGGAAAAGAAATCAACTTGCAATTTAGACAGTTACCAAATTACCAAAACTAGAACAGCAACTCTTAATGAGCAAAACCATTAACAATTTTCCGACTGGAGCCCCTGTTCAAATACCTTGGACACCTTGTTAGCACAGAATGAGGTGTTCAATCAAGAGACTGGGAATTGGAAGTACCAGGGCACAGTTTTGAGTGGTGATTACAAGGGCGAGAGGGTGAGTGCCAAGGTAACAGTCTTCTACCCTGCAGGAAGCTGAGAAACCTTCAAGTCTACATTTGTAAATCAGGCCCGATGATTACAGCAGTCACAAGCAAAGAACATATGAAACAATTATTTGCACCATTCTTTCACTGTTTTAATTTGCTCTTAAAATGAACAAGATGATCCCCAGAGTCACTGGCATTTTGTCTTTATAAATTTAGAGCATGTGCTAGGATTTTTCATGGCACTGTAAGCAAAGGAAAAGACTAAAGGAATCATTTCAAAGAGCATTCTCTTTTTTTCTTTCAAGTTATATTATTATTCAGGTTTGCTGTAACTTAAAATGTATAAAGCAGGCTGCAGGAGTTTATTTTAGATATTTGAGTTATGTGACTCTTTTTAAAATATAAAATACTTGTTTCCTAATTATTAGTTTCTAATTTTTGTGTTGTTTTTCATTTAAGTGAAGTGACTTAGACATTGAAACCCTGGCATTAAATGGATGAGGAATAGCATAACATGTTTCCAGTTTTTAACCATCTTAAAACACTCTTTACCAACCCACAGCTTACAAATAATTTATTAAAAGAATTTGACTTTGGCCTACAGTATTTAAGTTGTCCTCAGAACTTAAGAGTGAAGCAGTATCAAATTTGTGTGTAAAAGAATATATTTAAGCAAAATATAATTTTTAAAATAAACATTTTCTTATGTGAAAAAGTTGCACTGGAAAAAAAACAACAGTAAACAGAAAGCTAAATCTTTCAAATGCCAATGCATTGCATTGATTTTGTTGCTATTAAGCACATTTTTTATTGACTGCTGAGAGAAATTAAAATTTAGGTGTCATAGAATAAAGTATTTATCGTTAGAAAAAAGAATTGCAAATATATATTTAAAAGTTTTATTCTCTGCTATAAAAATCTGTTGTAATTTTTTAAATGTATAATATATGTATATAATTTTCCTCTTCTTAATTATTTAAGGGATGATATTCTAATTGTTTTGGGGATAGTTTTGCTAATTACAGGCATGAGGGTCTACAGCTAAGATGACTGATTATATTTTTACATGTCTTTATAATTTCATAAACTTCGTTATGACTTAATCTGAAAAATAATTTACAAAAGAACTTACTTAAACACAAATGAATTTTATTTCATCTCATGAAAACATATTAGATGTGGGGTTCAAAGTCTAAGTTTTCTTCAATAGCTGGGTCCTGAAAACTATAAAGCATTTTTAAAAAGCTTCCAATGTATTTCAGAATTTGAAAACATCCTAACATCCTGTTTATATAGGCAAGAAAGAAAAATTACATAATTTTAACTACTCACAACTTATTTTAGAAAATCTCTTAAATAATATGATTAAGTTTATTTTTGAAACAGGCTTATATATTTTCCTAGAGAGCCTTCTCTTTTCTCTTGACTATTATTTCTGTCAGTTTGTTTTCTGAATGGTGCAATATTGAGTTTCCAGATTTTGATTTCCCATACTAAATCAACGGTTTAAAACACTGGAAACTCATATGAGAGATTACCATGTAATTTTGTAATGTATTACAATCACATCATTTGTGCCCCCAAACCACAAGTGATTATTGTTCAAGAGCTCTTTTTTTTTTCAATCAGTAAAATCTTTTTCATCATGTGCTATCCAAATGTAGAGGGCGCTGTTGTTCATGTATTTTGAAAGTGTTTCATAAAACAAAACACATCCAGCTAATAGTTTAGCATTTGTTTTTCAAAACCTGCTTATAAATTCCAGTGGAAGTATGTACGTGTAATGCTTGAATTTAAATTTAAAGTAACTGAAAAAGTGCTTATGTAATAGATTATTAAAGTTCTTATGTTTGCCATTAAGGATTTATGTATTTTTAATTGTCCCCAGGTTCTAACTAATCTTTAATTCATTTTAAACATTCTGATTACTAAATTTTATAAAATACTTTAATTTTCTGGCATTATAATTATGTAAAAAGTGTGGCCTTGTGCGTTGGAGATGCATGATGGAAAACTTAGGGGTGTCATTTTCAAAGGCTTCAAGAAAAAAAGAAGCAAATGTGGCAAAAATTTTAATAATTGTTGATTCCGGGGGCAGGTGAGGGAAGCACACAAGTGTTTATGGTATTGTGTTTTCAACTTTTTCTATGTTTGAAATTTTTCAGACTATAAACCTGGAGAAAATATTCTGATTACTTAACTCAATTTTACGTTTATTTTTGTTAATTATTTTTCAAGTAAATAGATATTTTAAGAATATTCACTGAGCATGCTGGCTTCTTTATGGTTAGCTTTTAATGCAGTTTTAAAGTATAAATGTTTATCTGGATTATATGAAAAATATCATTTCTTTCATTAACTGAGCAAAAACAAATTAATTTTAAAGTACAAATCTTTAAAAAAAATGTTTAAAAGTGAGTATACAATAGTGCTTTCTATGATTTTTTAAACATTTTCTCCAGTATCATGAAATCATGAGTTTACCTCTCTTCTTTTGAACTATGACATTATGGTTACTGTAAAGAATTTTAAAATGGAGTCAAAAACCCAAACAAATTACAGTCAGTATTATTCTAAACACAAAACTTCAGTAAGACATTGTTATAACTCATAAAACAAATTTTAAAACTCTAAAAGTTTGGATGCAAATTTGTATAGAAAGCATTGAATAAATGCTGCATAAAACTAACCAGCACATTCCCAGATATAGTAAATGCTGTATAAGCATTAGGATTCCAGATTTAAAATACATTAACTTAGAAAACTCAAACCAGACACTAAAAAGAGATTATATTCCAATGTTTTTATTCTTAATTTAATACTGAGAAGGAACCACTTCAAAATTTTTCTTGCCATGTTTGTACAAATACAACTAAAAGCCGTTTTTTAATATTGTGATATGTGCTGAATAAAGTTAATAAGAGGATATCCTCTCTAGTTAAATAAAATTACATTTGAAATCATATGGATTTTGATTGAATATTTCTTCTTGATTTGTATTGTCAGGCACCACTGAAGCAGCAATAATAGTTCTCTCTCTTTTTCTTTTAAATCTAACTTGCAGAAAGAAAGAGAACATCAGTGACTAGTATATGTGAAAATGTAAATATATATTCTTTGCAGAGTCAAGAAACTAAATCACTAGAAAAACATAAATATAGCTTAAAGAAAAGTTTTCGGGGTAGCTCAGACATAACTTTTCAGCACTTCAAGCTATTTTAAAAGCAAAATAAGCATGGCAGAAAACACAAGAAGAAAATTCAGTTCACTAAAATGGCTGATAACTTGCTCTCTTGAATAGGGTATCTGAAACTTTGTCTGGTTAAACTGTATCTAATCTAGCACAAGTAGGCATTGTCTGATTTTTATGGTATCCATGAACATTCAAGAAGTTTTCCACCTTAAAAACAAGGAGGTGGGGGCATGGGACAGTGGGGGGGGGGAGGGCTGATCCATAACTGAGTAACAGTTGCCTTTTATGATTGGCAAGTTCTTTGGGACCAAGATACCCCCCAGCCTGACTGAGGAGGACGCAGAAATGCAGTTCGGCCCTGTCTTTCTGTCAAATCACTGCCATCAAAACAATGGCTCATATTACATGAAAATCTTGTGCAAATGAGCCATAATGGGAGTGAATGACAATCTCGTAAGACCATGCAGCAGGGTCCTCCTTTGATCAGCAATACTGTTAATCTTTCTCAAACATAGCACACTAAGTATACTTGGCAAATCCTATATGAGAAAGTCCCTATAGCACAGATCCAGAGATAAACAAGCTGTAAGTGAAATAGACACCAGTGAAAAGTTCCATATTGGTCATGGATTTCCATTTTACTTGAGCCTTTTTTTATTTTTGTTTTTTTATTTCTGTTGTTGTTTTGATGGATGTTTTTGTTTCGTCTTTTATGGACTATTTATACTCCATACTTCCTTATTTTAAAATCTTATAAGGGTTGCTTTACATACATTGGATTGAATTTTAAGCGGCTGATGTAAAAAATTATCTTGAAAAGACTTCCGTGGGTTCTACTAATTTGAGAATGTATGAAGTGCCTTATTTACATAGGCTTTGTCATTAATCACAGTGGACTCAGACTGATGGCTTTATATGATGTTGCGCCAAAACACGAAAAAGGGACAGAGAGGCGAGAACTTTCAAGCATGATGTTTTCTAGTGTAAGGAAAGAATGATTTAGGTGTTTCTATTTCTAAGGTGGTTTAAACAACCATCAAAATATCTCACAAGGAGTTATAGATCACCCTTTGGATAACAAAAGGTGTTTTCTTTTGCTCTCTAATATCAAAATCAAATTGGTTGGGTCACCAAATATGTAAGGCACATGTAGACTAACGCAAGCTGAGTCAATCATGTGCTGGGAGGAAATATGCCTCTTCAGTTGTGCTCTGCTTTTGAAGTGTTGCCTAAAAATCAGCCTTGGGCTTCAAAGAGAGAAGGATTATAGCCTTTATCCAGCAATTAATATGGCTGGAGCTCAGAATGTCAGCATCTAACCACGATCCTGGCCGGAGAATAGCAGAGCAGAAATTCAGTCTCCTTCAAGACTTGGAGTAAATCGTAAAAATGAAGAAATAAGCAGTGAAATCTTATTACCGTAAGGAATAAGGCAGGAAAGCGGGGGGGGGGGGGGGAGGAAAACAAACCCTGTCCATTTTTTGACATGCAGACCAACCCTCCCCCAAAAGTGGTGTCCCCCGACCTTGCACCAGCCTTCTCCACCTAGATCATTTTACTCTGCCACCAACCGTTAAGCAGAAAAAGTGCTATCAAGGAGAAAGCTACTCCTTTTGCCTTCTAACACGGATCGGATAACAACCTTTCCAAGTCCTTCCTCTCTGTCAGAGTTCAAGTGTTCAAAAATGGTCAGAATATCAAGCAACAGAAAAGCAGCAGGATTTTGCAGGAAGAGTTTAAGTACATTAGATTATACAGAGTGGTTCGAAGAGACACTGGTGTTAGGTTTCATTTTCATTCTCCATCACATTGTCAGTGCCCTCTGCCAACAGCCTAGAGAAGAGAGTGATCCCCTTCTGCTACTGGGATACTGCAGAATGCACGTCCTTAAAATGCCGGTCATTTCTACTTAATACCCTGGTATGTTTGAGGTTGAATATTAAATGACAAAAATGTCCTCACCTTCACAACAGTAGGTTATTTGGAATTACTATTTCAACATGATATGCTTATTTTGATCTAAGGGCATAGGGGTGTCATGTCATCTCTTCCAAAATTTGTGAACAAAAATGAAGAGAATCTCTCACTTAGTTTGGGGAGGATCTCCCTTGGAGAACAACCGAGCAGTCTGTCTGTTAAAATCTGACACAGTTGTTGCTACATGTTTCCCTACACATTTTTCTACTGATGCTGAGGAAAACCCATGCGGAAAGTATTTACAGAAGAGGATCACAGCATCATGACGGGCTAAGCAATGGGTTTCATTAATAAGCAATGTTTATTGCTCAGTGCAGAGGTTTTGTGTGGAAGGCGCTTGAAGAATGATCACTATAAAATCTAATATTAACAAAAAATTTTAATATGTAATAGGCTCTTTGATATCATATACATATTTACCCCTAGGTCCCACACATAAATATAGAATTGAGATCACAAAGGCATTTGATTTTCTACATCCTTCTTGCACTTAATGTACTTCCTTTTTTATATAGTCTCTCATTTGGCACTCATAGTGAAGGGCCTGACAATGTATTTTACTTCCATAGAAAGTTGGAGGAAGAAGAAAAGATGGCTGATGAATTAAGTAGCTAACAGAAGGCAAAGTGATGCCCATAAGCTTCATTCTGTTGAAAATAAGGGCAAGATGTGTCCAAACTTACACAGAATCCATTGTCCCTTTTCCATGTTTGCTGTCTTGCTATCAAAGCAATGTGATTCACAGGTCCTAGTTCAGTGTTAGGGAGCTCACCAGGGCTATTTTGCATAGAATAAGAGCCCTTAGTGTCACAAGACAGGAGTGAAGGAAAGATGGTTCAAGAAGCAGGAAAACAAAATTCTTCAGCCTGTAAAAGATAACAGGAACACGGAAGAAAGCTTGCTTTTAAGATCGCATCTGAATGGTTTTTTTAATGACATAAAATTCTCTGATAATACACTATCATTATCCAAAAACTTGGAGTTTGGACAATGTCTCCTTCTATGAAGCATACAGTAAAATATCCCTACAATGTATTTAGCTTTCAGTAGGGCCCAGTTGTTAGGTTCAAACTATTTAAAACTCATTTCTAAAGAACCATAACCAATTTGCAGCCTAATGTTACTAGACCCACCAACAATCACTAATGTTATTCCATCCCCATCAATGCCCTTCAATGACCACACAGCTATAAATCTACAGATTTATTTAAATCTATATGACAGATTTATAATAAATATGTAGATCTAGTAAATAAAATCTATGTATCCTTTTGTCAAAATGTCTTGTCAGGTGACAACATTTTGTTGTTGTTCTTAGGAAATCAGTATTTTCCATAACAATATGCAGTGGAAAATGTTTTTTAAAGAAGAGAAAAACAAAACACATGGCTATTGTTTCTTATAAAGTTGAAATTTCAGCAGAGTCCTCAATAATTCCCAGCAGTCCTATTTATTATTATCTGGTAAATTCATTCCTAAGTCTTCTGGTCCAGTATTTAAAATTTTTTATTTATTTACTCTTTTGAATGAGTAAGACATTTATATGGGCTCAAAATGCAAAATAAAGAATAACCTTGTGAACAAGTGAAAATTCTTCTTCCAATCTCTCTCTCCATCCATCATCCAATTTCCCACTCTCTCCAGTCAGATAATTTTATGTTTTCTTTACTTGTGTAATTTTTGTGCATTCTTTCATAGTATCTTTATGTATATATAAGAAATACAAACAACCACTATCTCTCCTCCCGAAATATCCATCTGCTGTCCATCCTTCACTCTTACCTTTGCCTCGTACTTCATTGTCATGACAATGTTCTCATTCTCTCACACATCCACCAACCTACTTTATGTGCATCCATCTTTTGTCTTTTCCTCCTCTAACAATGGAGAAGGTGTTCTTTCTCCTCACTAAGTCCAATTCTTTTCATGCAGCTTTAAGCACTATCTTCTGCACTGACTCAAAACTTTGCTCTGTCTGTTTTTCCCTTTCGCCTCCTACATCCCCACTGTCTACTTCTCTAGGATCTGGAGCTAGTTATTTAACTTAAATGAACTAAAATTAAAAATTCACTTCCTCAGGGGCACCTGAGTGGTGCAGTTGGTTAAGCACCCAACTCATGATTTTGGCTCAGGTTGTGATCTCAAGGTCGTGAGATATAGTCCTGCATCAGGCTGCACACTCAGCATGGAATTTACTTGAGATTCTCTCTCCCTCTCCATCTGTCTCTCCTGCTCGTGCTCTCTTTAAAAAAAAATTCACTTCCTCAGTTGCACTAACCACATTGCAAGTGCTCAGTAGTTACATGTGGCAAACATTTCCAGCATTGCAGAAAGTCCTAGTGGATAGCACTATTCTAGAGCATATTTGAAAAGTGATAGAATGTTCCAACCTCATTACTCACTAAGTATGATCTTGTTACTCTCTCTACCAACCTTCAGTTTATCTAGTAAAGTGAGAACAAGAGTAGCATCAACTTCATAGATTATTGTATATAAATAATATGTATTAATCACTATATTGTATACCCAAAACAAATGTGACATTGTGTGTCAACTATACTCAAATAAAAAAAATTTAAAGAATAAAAAGAACATATATTATGTAAGTTGGCATAAAAATGGAATGTAAATATGGATAAGGAAATAGATATGGGTATGGATACAGAAATAAACATATAGAGATAAAATTATTTTAAAACAATTCTTAGTTTTCTGTTTTCTGTAATAAATAATTTCAGTCTCATTGAAGCTACATTTTTTAACTTTAGGCAATTTTGATAAATTACATTTATGTCCTCAAACTTTAAGTATGAACCAACATTTATTTTCCCATTTAAATTTACATATATTTTTAAATAAGTTATTATTATGTCTGCAAGTGCAAAGACCATAACTTTGTGTTCTGTTCACATAACAAACACTCCATAAATTCTGTTGAATTGGATTGAATCTAGTTACAGACACTTAATTAATGTTTTCTTGTGTGTGCAAGAAGTCCTCTTACTTCATTCAAACTATACTTCCATTTATATGCTCAACTATCATGTTTTCTTCTTTTTTAAGATTTTATTTATTTGTTTGAGAGAGAGAGAATGAGAGAGAGAGAGAGCACAAGAGGGGGGAGGGCCAGAGGGAGAAGCAGACTCCCTGCTAAGCAGGGAGCCCCGATGTGGGAATCCATCCCAGGACTCCAGGATCATGACCTGAGCCGAAGGCAGTCGCTTAACCAACTGAGCCACCCAGGTGCCCTATCATGTTTTCCTTGTATCTTCTGTTCCAGAGTATGTAATCATCTAAGTTTTAAGGCCTCCTAAATCTTCAAATCTGCATTAGCTCATCTGAATTGCTCTAGACTCTTTCCAGTTTAAAGATTACTGTAGAATCTACTATGGTCAGAAAGTTACACTTGTTAATCAAGTAACCAAGATTATTATGTTCCTTAAAAATCTTTGATTATACTTGCAGAGTCAAGTATCCAGAATAAAATGGTTATCAAGAGAAGAAACAAAAAGTAATAAAGAGTGGTATTATTATTTCTTGCTCTCTGCATAAGAAGTCAATTTTTCCAAAGAGAGAAGCATTTTTCCTACTGTCCAGGTAGGTGTCCCGGATGTGTACATTTTAAAAGGAGGGCTTCCAATGTCAAATAAATCAGGCTATATTCATAAAATAAGACACCAGGCAACAATTAAAAAGAAATAAAATAGGAATGCCTGGGTGGCTCAGTTGGTTAAGGGTCTGCCTTCAGCTCAGGTCATGATCCCAGGGTCCCGGGATCAAGTCCTGCATAGGGGTTCTCACTCAGCCTGCTTCTCCCTCTGCCTGCCAATCTCCCTGCTTGTACTCTCTCTCTCTCTCTCTGGCAAATAAATAAATAAATAAAATCTTTTTTTTTTTTAAAAAGAAGTAAAATATACACCTATAGATAGAGAACAATCTTGAAAATATATATATATTTATTTAATTCACAAAGGAGAGTGAATAGTTTCACTACTCTAAAAAAAAGAGAGGGACACCTGGTTGGCTCAGTCAGTTAATCAACTGACTCTTGATTTAGGCTCTGGTCATGATCTCAAGCCTGGTGTAGGCTCTGCACTCAGGGGGGAGTCTGCTTCAGGATTCTCTCTCCCTCTCCCTCTTCCTCTGCCCCTCCCCCTGTTCACTCCTTCTCTCTCTCTCTCAAATAAATAAGTAAATTTTTTTTTTAAGGAGAGAGAGAAATGTATACATATTTATATGCTCGAGAATACTTAGATTATTAGTGGAAGAAAAATTTTTTGTGTTTGAATTTTTATCATTTTTAAAATGCTTTTTTATCAAATTCATGCATTCAGTATTGAAAGTCTTAAAACAACAACAAAAAGTCTTCTACCTCATACCCACTAACCTATTAGACTCTTTTCTTCAAGAGTAACACTTTCTTTACAAATCTATTTGCCTCTGTATTTCTAAATAAATACATTACCCTTGTATTTCATAATCTAACAATTTTGTACATTATGTATTGATTTCCTATTATGGTAAGTACCTCTTACACTTTACTTCCCATATCCCTTCCTTTGTGATCATATACCTTTTAAGATTTATATGTTTTGGTTATATAAATATTGTTCCCTGCTGAGTCAAATGATAGTCAAATGTGCTATCATTATTTTTCTTGCATTACTTGTTATGTTTCACAGAGTCAATATTTGCCTTTTTTTAAAAGTTAGTATATTATTTTGCTTATTGTATTATTAGTGTATAGTTAATTTCTCCTAAAATTTTCAACAGAATTTTAATACTTATCTCAATACTATTCTCCCACATCATTAAAATAAATCAAATCAAACCAAAATGATTTTCTACCATAAATCTTCTTTGGATCCTCTGCTTTCTTGTGAAACCTAATCTGGTTGCTGTTAAGCCTTTTAATACTATCTCAGAGTTTTTGTTTGCCTCTCTCCTATGAAAAAGCCACATCTTTCTCTTTCTTGGATAGCTTATCCTACTATAGTAGAATAGCAGTACCTTATCGAGAATAAGTATATAGAAGGTAATTTGCTGAAAACTTGTATGTTTGAAAATGCCTTTATCTTCACATGAACAGAGAGTTTGGTTGCATATAGATTTGTAAGTTGAAATTATTTGTATCAAATTTCATGTGCTAAGTACTTGGTAGACCTTTCAAATCAGTTGATTAATGTCCTTCAGTTCTGGGGATTTTCTTGTATTATATCTCTATTTTCTCTGTTTTTTGTTTTGTTTTGTTTTGTTTTTTCTTTTTAGAACCCTTCCATCATCTTGATGTTGGATGTCCTGGAAAATCTTTTAATTTTCTTTCACTTCCCCATGTCCATTCTTTGACTTTTTATACTATTTTCTCGAAGATTTACTCCATTTAATCTTTCAACCCTTTTATTACACCTTAATTTTGTTTTTAATTCCCAAGATCTCTTTTTTATTCCCTGTCCTTTAAAAAAAATAACATCCTGTTCTTGTTTCATGGAAGCAATAGCTTCTTTGTCTTTCTGACGTTATTACTTAGCTTCTGTTTTCTTATGTTTTCTGAATTGTCTCTATTTCTTCATAATTCACTACTTATTTGTTTGACCCCTGTATTACATTAATTATGTAATTATGTATCTTTCCTCATATGTCTGGAGATTTTTAGCTCTTCACTCATATTTAACAGTGAATAACCAAGAAGTTGATTGGGAGCTCTGCCTGGGAGGGAAGAGTTAACAATTAGTGAAACTGTCTTTTTTTTAAATTGTTGTGGGAAATCCTAACATCAATGCATCCCAAGTGTCAGTCCCTTCTTTGTGTATCTGGAGACTCAATACTTCTCATTACCTCCCTCCATAAGCGTTTGGGTTTCTACTCTGCATTCTGCTCAGTCCATTATTATCTGTCCACCTGCTTTCCACCTTCTAAATATCTGCTGACATCTTCACTGTTATTTCTTCTTCCTCACTCTTTGCCTTACGAGTTTATAATTTTTATATTTCTATCATTGCAGTTAAGGAGAAGATGGTATTTACTATATGTTTTTAGTTTGTTGTTTAACTGAATGTACATATATCATCTCTTATTAAGTATTCAAGAAAGTCCAGAATTTACAGGAGCATTCATATAATTTTCATCTCCACAAAATATTAAACTAAAGAAATCTTTACCATCCGTGAAGTTCTTGAAGTCTTTATCACTGGGAAAATTCAGTGTACAATGCTATAACTAGTAGTAGTAACAACTCCATGTCCACTTGCCCAGAAGTGGGTTTTTCAGTAAAGGAAAATAGTTGCTGTCCTACACCCTCTTATAAGTGCATAAATCAGTTCAACATTTCCAAAGGACAATTTAGAAATATATGAGAAGAGAATTAGAAAAGCATACTTTCTGATTGTAATTACATTTATAGAAATATATCTAGGAAAATCTCAGTATACCTATCTAGTCAAGGAACATTTGGTTGCAGGTCAAATGGAAACTGATAGCAGGAAATCTCCCAGAACACAGCTGTTGAAAAGATGTCTTAGTTTCACTGATTTGTATTGTGATTTCTTTCTTTCTCTGTGACTACCTCTGTTTTCTCATAGTCATATCAATACTTTCCCAAAATGGCACTATCAGCCTTGAATCTATGGGATCATTTAGTTTGCTTCCTCACAACCAAATGGCTCAATTTCCATGACTGAATTCCATTTCCTGGGAGAATAAATTTGATTGGCCTGGTCAAGTGAGTTCTGTGGTCAGTGCCCGAGAGGGAATTAATTAATACATTAGAACTGCCTCTTCTCAGAGTACTAGAGTTGGAAAGGTTCTTTTAGAAAGAAGCATGGAAATCTGGAGAAAATTATCAACTTCTCTAATGCAGCAACAGAAGTAGTCCAGATATTATCTAGAACACTAGCCAACTAGGTAAATTGGATTAGTCTACAATGGCTAGTCTAGGTTCAAAGATCGACATGAAACATGATGCAAATTCCATTGAACTTGTTCCAATTTCAGTTTATTACTGATCCAACAAACAAGGAATGCAAAAGATAATCATCAGATCAAGGATATAATTCAGTAGACACAACTCACATTGACTTCTTGGATCCTCAAAGTTTTGTTCAAATGTAAATAGTCTTGACAGCACTCATGGAGTGAGGAACCAGACAGAAAATCCTAGAAATCTCAAGCTCAGGCTTTTTTTGTTTGGTTGGTTTTTGTTTTGTTTTGAGTGGCTAGGCTGGGGTTGGAAGAGAAGCATGTCAGCATTCAGGGTCTTACTTAGTTACCAGACGGGGGGAAAAATAATGTAATTAACTTACATTTTTACATAACATATTTTATATTATCAGCAGGTCTGCTGGAGGTTTCATTTCACTTGGCCTGTATATGGCCACCACAGTATATAATACAAATGAGTGAAAAGAAAATGTAGAACAAAATGTGTGACACTGATAAATGGTAACTGATACCCACCTTCTGCATGGACAGGAAAACTAGAGTTGGAAAGACTAATATATGGGAGAAACTGCTATTCAGTTCTAGTGACTATATTTTTGCAGAGAGATGTATTTCTTTATTTTCTGTTTTTTAGAAGAAGTAAAAGATCAGATTCTTATGTGACACTTCTGAATTTTGAAATGTTGGCAAAATATCAAGATTTTTTTTTTAATTGAAACAGTTTATAACCTCTGGGATTCTGAGACTCTGTGACTCATCAAATCCTCATCCTTTAGTTTTGAAGGGTGTTTTCCTACCCACAGCCTAAACAAAGCTGCATCAACATGAGGTTGGTCCTGGTCATGGTCAGTACCTACCGCTGGAAGATTAGCAAGATACAAATGGTAGTGTGGGTAACAGTGGGGAATGCATGCTACCTACACAAGGCTACATCTTTCTCTCTATGTTTTGGCTTCACTGCTTAATCCCATTTGTTGGCCTCCTTTTTCCTCCACTGAAGTATAAGCTTCATGAGTGCAGGAGATTTGCCTGTACAACAATAACAACAACAAAAAGATGTTTTAAAATACTGTGTTGATCAAGCAAATCAGGCCTTCATACAGCTAATTTGTGAACCTGTCTACACATATCCTAACATATATACACAAATACAGACACTCTTACACAATTGGTTATGGATTTTAATTATTCCCCCAGGCCAAAACCCAATACATCAAGAATGCGGAATTTAGTCTCATATGCCAATTTTCCACAAAATGACAGAATGTTAGAATAGGTAAGAGTACTGGAGAACTTCATTATTTTATAGATGAGATAGCTTTAACAACTTATTCCAAGTCTTAAAGTGAGTAAATTATATGTATATAATTATTTTTGGATTTTCTTTGACAAGTGGTAAGATTCCTTAAATTCTAAGATATAAGTCACGGCTAGGTATCATATCTCCACAGGTTTTTGAGGTAATTCTTATCTTAGTCCAAACCATAATTTAACCAAAAGTTTTATTTAAATTCCTTTCATAAAACCAACTAATTTTTTCAATGTTCCATCTAGAAGGTTTTATGTAACAAAAACATGTAACAATAGTGTGATTATTCTGGATTAAATAATATCAACATTACTCTTTATGTCCTATTGGGCAAGGCACCCACTTTTAACCACCCAATTCACTTTATACATGGAACTGCTAAAATGCTATATTTATTTCAGGGTGCATTGGCCCAGGTAATTTTCAAATTTCAACTCTGATTCTTGTGCCCAGATTTTTTTATTATTATTATTATTTTTAGCTCTTTTGACTTCACACATTGAAATTTATGGTGCATTTCACAGTGCTCCCTGCTGTGGGCTTCATCGGGTCCTGGCTGCCAGGCCACTAGGAAACAAGAAATGAATGCTGGAAAACCCTGTGGCTGTTCTTAAGTAAAGAACTGCAGACATGACCAAAGTTCCCTGCAAATCCTCCTAGATTGTCAGAAGAAAACTGGCAACAAGCTGTAGCCATTCAATGAAGAAATATTTTCCTTATGACTTGCAAAGTCTTTTATTTAGCCTCAACAGTATCATTTTTGAAATGATTTTGTGACTGGGGGCAATACTGGGGTAGCCATCTGTTCTCTCAGATTAGCTGTCAGATGAGTAGAGTGTTTTTAGTCAATTTTCAAATTACTTTAAAATACCAACAAATTCAATATTTGTTCATGACATTAATGAGGAATATTTTCATGTTTTCATCCCAAACAAAAAGTTGGATTTTCCAACCATGTTATATTCTCTCCATCGTCACTGGTGCAAATGGGTAGTTTCTGACTTTTAAAAAAAAGAAAAGGAAAAAAAACTGAAAGGTGACCAAAATGTCAAGATGGATACCAGAGCTATCTTTGCACTTAACAATTTTAAAAGTAAATCTTTAATTTGGGGATCTCTGCCTGCTTACCATTACAAGCCCCTTCAGGGCAATGATCTATCAAGTTCTGACTGTCTCAAACAGTTTGTACCCAATTCCACATCGATCAAACTCACACTTGCTGCACTTTCAACCAGAGAGCCAAGAAACAATAATTTTCAATTAAGAAACCAGAAGAAGACTTGGGGATTTGATTTATGGTGCATGACTAATTATCAAATAGCTGGCCTAATGAAAATTAAGCTGCTGGTTACAACAAAGATCTAACTTCATTTTCTTGAAGAGATACTGATATGATCCAGAATGTAATTTATTGAAGTAGTATAATGCATTTTAAAAGTCATAGACATATAAATGAGATAATTATCATTTTTAAATGACAGGACTAATTATTTATATTATGATGAATTTTCTATTCAGAGGACATTTACACCTGAAATAAAAGATTATCTTTGCTTACAATAATGATTTTCACTTCCTTCTTATGCCACTAGTAGATCTAAAAATACTGCATACAGTGTAAGAATTGACAAATCTTTTGCAAAGAAAGTTAAAATTTAATAGCTTTTTACTTTTTTGAAAATTCCTTGATGAAAATTATTCAGAATAAGTAAATGAATGAAAACTTTAAAGCCATGTAAAATATGGTCAAGCAAATGTGTAAGATCATATGTATTTTTTGTTAATTATAGCTTTTTCTTGTATTATTAAATACAGACTTACAAATACAAATCCCTAAAATCATGAATATGCTAGGATGCAATTAAATGAAATTATCCTATGTGATGTTCTTTTCCCACATTAACGTAGACCCTGTTTACAAAGAGTCAACTTTCCACACCATTCTTCCTCTACTTCACCTCACACATTCTCCTGTGCAACCATTACTTATTCCCCAAACATCACAATTATTTCTTGCCAATCTTCCTTCACTCGCGTAGTGTAACTATTTATAAACTTCCCCAAAGTCCACATCTCCAAATTCTGCCATCTTTCGTGTCCAACCTTAGATGTCACGTCCTCCATGAATTGAGCAAAAATAGTCCCTTCATCTTTCCACCCCATCCTGAATGGAAGCCTTCTTTCTTTGGAACCCCACAGATTCTTATGCTAACCAGTCAGATCAGTGGTTCTCAGTCCTGGCTGGTATGATGAAGACATGTAACATCCTATTTCTGATTTGGGTGTCGAATAATGGGTGTTTTCAGTTCATCAAAATGTATCAAGCTGCATACTTATGTGCAGCCTTCTAGGTGTGTAAATTATATTTCACTGAGAAACATTTAAAAATATCAGTGCTGTGACTCCATCCGATACTAATTAACTCAGAATCTCTAAGGATAGAGGTTTGGGCATTGGTACTTTTTTAAAAGTTGCACACACAACTCTAACATTCAGCCAGCTATTCAGATCCACTAACCTAGATGGTGTCTTGAGAAATTTCTCTTCCTTTCCCAAAGGGTGGTTTCCACTGAGAACCGCATATGAATGGACCACCAAAACTATAGGATTCCTAACAATATACATTTTACAAAGGAGTTTATGTTTGACAATTTCCTATGTGCTTATAATTTATAATCACTCCATGTTTCAGAGTTGATTAGTTGTTCTTGAGAATGTTCATTTCTAAAATGTCATCATTTCATGGGGTTGATATTATTATAGTATTTCTAATTTTATATGTCTTATTATGGCCTTATAGAAATAACATTCTCCCCTTCTGATGTGTGCTTCTTTTGACCAGGAACTGGCTCACTTTTTAAAATAAATAATCACCATACTACTATTTCTTTGTTGCTTGGCCAACAATTAAAAAGAAAAGTGAGAGGAAGAAAGAAAGACTTGGGTAAGAAAAAGATTAATTTTGTGTCTCTGTGTTTAATTATTTCATTTAAGATGGTAAAAGTATTACAAATAATCTGTGTAATTAGAAATAATTGTGTAAATCATGAGATATCAGTGATCCGAAAACCCTTTGGTGAAACTTATTTTCAGCTATCCTCCATATTGCTCTTAAATTTGTTCATATAGACAGTAATTAATAAGTTTCTGCTGGAATAAAGCATCTTAATGACAGCCCTCCAATCTGTTTGCATTTCACCCTATGTCCAGAGCTGTCTTTCTAAAGTATGAATCAAACTGTGCCTCTACTTTATTTCAGAATCTTTACCATGGACCCATCTTCTTGCTACTCAGATTGAGATTTGGGGGCCGCAGCATGACTGGGAGCTAATTAAAAAAAGACTAAATTTGAAGCCTCACCCCAGAACCACTGAATCAGAATCTGCATTTTATTTTTATTTTTTTTTAAGATTTTATTTATTTATTTGGGGAGGGGGGAAGAGAGAGCACGAGTGGGGGAGGCAGAGGGAGAGGGAGAAGCAGACATACCACTGAGCAGGGATCCTGACTCAGGGCTTGCTCCCAGGATCCCAGGATCATGACCTGAGCTGAAAGCAGATGCTTAACTGACTGAGCCACCCAGATGCACCCAGAATCTGCATTTTAATAAGATCTCCAAAGTGAATCATGTGCACACTGAAGTTTAGAAGTTCTTATATTAAAGATAAAGGCCAAGTCCTTCATTATCCGTCCACCATCTTCCTCTTCCAGCTAATCCTCCACATTCAACCTATGTCCCTAGCCATGCTGGCTGACTTAGAGTTCCTGGAACAAACCAACATTTTCTTGCATTTGCATGTGTTGTTTGCTCCGTCTGGGCTGTATTCCCATAGATTCACCTGGTAACTCATCTGGCAAATTCCTCAATTCAGCTTATTCTCCTCCTCTTTGAAGAAAGACCTTTCCTGCCTCCTCATGTGCAGTTAGAGTCTTTTTCTTCCTGTTTATAAGGCTCTAATTTAAGAGTTATCAAATTGTATTATAAATTGTGTCTGCCTTCTTTTCTTTAGACACTGGACTCCTTGAGAGCAGGAATTGCATCTTGTTGAAAACTACAGTGCTATCTAACAATATTTTAGACTTGAAAAATAAGTCGTCAGATGCTTTATGAGTGCTGGACAAAGGGCCTAGCTAAGGTCATTTTTTGAGGACAAAGTGTTACAAAGCATTCCTTTTATAAGGGTGTACTTGAAAACCACACATTTAAAAGCACTTTACTGTAATTATTTATTGATTCTTCTATTTGCAGTGGAATAAGACTTACATAGATTTATAGCGTTTGAAGTGACTTGGGGCATAATCTAATCATCTGCTCATTCTCAAAGATGATCTGAGGTGATCAATTAATTCCTCCTATTCTCCTATAACAAAAAAAAAGATATACATATACAAATCTGTTTACCTCCTCTTTACCTTCTGGTATATGTTTTGTACACAAATGATGCTCAACAAATTATTTCTAAATAAGAGAATGAACTAGTTAGTATTTTTAGTATTATTTTTAATGGCAACCCTCACTGATGTATAAGTAAGTCATAAAAAGCATTTAGCACAATGTTGGTATAAAGTAAGTAATCCATAATAAAATATATACTCTTTCTCTCAGCCTCTTTTGTGTTTAACTTAACTCTCTCATGCTGCAATGAAATCCTCATTTTCTGTGTTTAGTGCTTAAAGAAATAAAGTTAAAAATCTAAAATTAATAGCGAAACTTCATTTTTGTTAAAAAGTAACAGAGCATCCAAAAATGAAAAATCTACTCACTAGTTTTATTTCCTTTGCCAAACTACTGATGAAAGTACAAATGCAGAGCTTGTTGTTATTCTTTTGTTTTTAGGAATATAGAAAGAGAACTTTTATAATATAATAATTAATAATATATATCTGAAGAAGGAAATCCTAAGCTCGGTGCACATCATGTACCCACAAAATTTCAACTTGCTGTACTTGCATTCTATTTTGGCAGGATTCCTTGACCCCTACAAGAGAATGGATGGCAAGAGTTAATGCTTTAGTGGGCTAACTGTGTAAGATATTTGATCAGAGGTTCCTTTCAGCATCAAACCAGGCAATCCCAAAGAATCAAGTCCCTACATGGCTTGAATGAGTATCAGTTGTACCACAAGGTAAAATGAGAACTGCCATACTGTTTTCATTATCTAGATTTCTAAATACTATCTTTGAGAAGAGTATGAATATTTTATGGATTTTCTGGTTCTAATGCTGTACTTCTATTTAAACTTTTATGTCTTAAGACAATTATTTCTCTCTTTGTTAATCCTTTCTTAAGGAAACAACATGGACACTATCCCATAAGTCACAAATTGTGGAGAGCAACACACAACTCTAGGTTTGTGGTGTATATGTGGATACTAGTCTCACTTGTAAAACCTAAAACAATTTTTTTAAAAGCTCTAAGTGAAAGTAAAGAGAAATCAAGTCATTAGATTAAGGAAACATTTCTTAAGACACAAAATGCATGAAGCATTAAAAAAAAGGATAAAGGGTATTTTATTAAAGTTAATTTAAAATTTAACTTCCACCTTTTGAAATATGCTCTTATAAAAGGAAAAGATAAACAATAGACTAGAAGGCATAGATACATCTATACGTGTATGTGTTTAAAAATCACTGAGATACGTAAAAAGAGAAAATTTTACAGTATGTAAATTATATATTAATAAACCTGACTTAAAAGGCCAATGATTAGTTGTTATATATTTGGAGCATATATAGATAATGTTATCATAGCAACAAATCACTTCTACAGATGAAGTTCTATATGAACTAGAGCAGTTATTTCCATATTTCCATAACTGATTTGGTTATTTTAATAAAAAGAATCACAAAAACTTCTCTATGCACATTCCATAATCCCAGAAGGAACCCAAAATCTATCTTAACATGTTATTGGATGGAAATCTTTCCTGTTTCCATGGAATAGCCACTAAAATTCCCATGCTAAAAGAACAACGGAAACTAAGTGGTCTCACAAACTAAAGCATATCACCAAGTACATCCCCATAGAATTTACCAAGAGAAGGCAGAACTTCTTGGCTATTCCTACCATCACCACACCATAGCAAAAATTAAAATATAATGATAATAATAAAGTGAGAGGAATCGAGGATGATTGTTACAGTAATGGCACCTTTTCTCCTTTCTCATAGAGCCAGATGAGAAGAATTTTAAGAGGACATATTAAAGACTCTCAGAGGAATCAGACACCTCATTTCCCACTTGAATTCTTCTTTATAACATAAACTAGTATGGCTGTCTTCAATATCTACTGAAGTAAAGAAAAAAGAGCATTGGAGGAGCATTGGAGAGACATGGCAGAATAGTTTGTACTCCTCTGTCTGACCTGGCAAGGCTGTGTGAGTTTCCTGCAGGGTGAGTGGACCATAGGAGAGAGCTGGGTTTGGACCATTTTGCCATTCTTTCTGGAGATGGCTCCTTCTAGAAGAGGAAAGCTCAAGAGCTAAAGACTGAGTGCACTGCCTTGAGAAGAAGCTGAAGGGGGCAGTGAAAGAAGTGGTCACATCAGAGGAATCATTCAAGTTCAGAAACTGTGTAGTAGGAGGACCTCCAGCATGGTACCCAAGTGAACTCATCCACAACCATCAGAAGACACCCAAATCAAGAAAGGATCATTAAGTAAAGAGATTTTTGCTCCTCTTTCTCTATCCCACCTTCCTATCACTGCACACAAGGTTGGGAGGAAGTGCCCAGAAAGGGAAGCAGTGTAGAAAAATGAGTTAAGTCTCCCTCAAGCCAAGAGCTATTCTGGTGGTAGGAGAGAGTAAAGCCTGAAATAAATTTGAAATCTGAATTTTACTCTAGACTAGACTGGATCAAATTTCAAAAGTAACTGAAAAGCTGTAAGTTCAATCTGAGCTACTGTTAAAAACCAGAAAAGTTAAACTCTTAAAAGCATATTCAAAGGCCTTGATAGAAAAAAGAAACATTCTATTCAGTTGAGGCTTTCTACTGAGGAAAAATTAATTTTTGAATTTCATCAAACAAGAATGTGTCCACATTGAAGAATGGATGTTAGTGGTTTGAAGTATAATCCAGAAGACAATAGGGGAACACTCTTTAGAAATATCCTATCACAAATGATGGTGATAATGCAACACAAAGGGCAATATTGTGCAAATTAATGTAAACATCAAACAGTTCTGAACCAAAAATGATTCAGTAGTCTACATTCAAACGTAAAAAAGTTTCAAGAATATCTTAATCAATGTCTTACACTTTTAGTTGTCTGTTTATGAGTGCACAAAAATGATACATGATATTTTTAAAACTATGAGTAAGTAGATCTAGAAGAGTTCTTTACATAGGTCAAAAATTTAAATATAAGCAATTGTAAATCATTGAATCATCATTTAATTAACCTAAGCATATACAATGGGTTGACTTATAACTGATGGCATATTAGGTTCAATACAGTAAAGCAAGTTCTGGAATGTGAACATAAGTATTATGTCCAACTTCTGAGTCCCATTCTTAAAAAAGAAACTGATCATCTTTTACTCTTACTCCACTTTTCTATTCCCTTTCTACAGTACTGGTGTGTGGTGCTGGCCAGCTCTGACCATGCAGATGAGAATAACACCTCATGGGATAGCAGATTAATAATATAGAAGAAATCTGGGTCCCCAGAAGATTCCATACAACAAAGTCACCAACCTGTTCTAAGCATTTTTCTATCTCTAGACTACTATATAAAAAGGAAACAAATTTCTATCACATTAAGTCAGGTATTTCCATCATATTAATACCATCTCTCTCTTATAGAAGCTTAATCTATACACTAGCTATTGCAATAAGTAGCAATTAAAAGCTAACATTTATTATATTTATTATTTTTAGACATTGTAGTAAATATGATTTTTTTATCACAGAAACCCTAAAAGAAGGTATTATTATTATCCCCATTTTTAGAGTTAAGAAAATGGACACTTGCGGAGATTAAGTAATTGCCCATCTGTCATACATTAAATGGAGGAATTTTCCACCCACACAAACTGACTCCAAAACCCTTGCCCTTCTTCACTGTGATATTACTGTTCCCAATGAATGCACAGCTCCCTGAATCATGTTATACTAGTGCAGTTTTGATATGATACATTCATACATTTGTAACTCTATAGATCAACGCAAGATCAATACTTGCATCAAAATAATAAACAAATCAACATAACATAACCATAATATTGAATGTTTAATCCTAAGAAATAGCTCAAAATATATGAACTAATGTAATATTATCTAAAATTGACAAGAACAGAAAAACCAGTATCCAACATCAGGAAAGTGGCTAAAGAAAATTAAGCAACACAAACTCAAAACGTTTTTTTGAAACAAACTAAAGTATAAACATTATGCTGGTCTTTCAACATTTACAATAGAATGCTATGTGGAAAAGGCAGGTTACAAAGAAAAAGGAAAACTTAAGCACTTACTATGTGCCAAACACTATATATTTTACATAAAATATTACTTTATTGTAATAATAAATAATAAAATAATATTGTAAAAAAATAAAATAATATTGTAACGACTGGGTGGCTCAGTCGTTAAGTGTCTGCCTTCGGCTCAGGTCATGATCCCAGGGTCCTGGGATGGAGCCCCGCATCAGGCTCCTGCTCAGCGGGAAGCCTGCTTCTCCCTCTCCCTCTCCCCCTACTTGTGTTCCCTCTCTCGCTGTCTCTCGCTCTCTCTGTCAATAAATAAAATCTTAAAAAAAATAAAATATTACTTATTTAACCACTACCCCAACAATGAATAAGGAAGATGATTATCCTTTCCCCCACCCCATTTTCCAAATGAAGGAGCTTAGGTTCAGAGAGAGTTTTTGCTAAAGATCATGCAACTTGAAAGGAATGGTGTAGGAATTTTCATCAGGGTCCATATCTTCCCAAAGTATATTCTTTTCTATTATTCCATACTGCTTCTCAAAATGGGATGTACATATCAATTAAACTATAGGAAAATATGATCATTAATAAGGACATAAACTTTAAAAACATGAAAAAATGAAAACAATATGCTGAGATAATAAGTTTCTTTTCCTTTTCTTTTTTTGGCATTTTTTCTTAATGGTCAAGAATATACTTGGTGTTCATAAGTGTATGCAGTGTATATTCATACTTGGGCCTCTTCACTTTTTAAGTATGTGTTACTCTTACTCGATGTGTAGAGATGTAACATTGCTTAAAGTTTGCACACCATAAACTGGGCATGGCATTTTGAGGGCAGTGGAAAGTTGGTTCTTAAGTCATCTCTAGAAAAAAAGATCCATGTCTGATAAAAAATGAATGTTGGAAGCCAACACAGTATAGCTTTTCAGTAAAACCACCTGCATCCTAGATTTACTCATGATCTTTTCCATACCAGGTTCTTGCCCAGTGTTGCCTTTCCCAATGTAGACCGTCACCAATTATTAAGCTGCCCAAGTCATCTATGACACTTCTCTCTCTCCAACCCATATTCTATCCATCAATTCCTCTCAATTTTACATCCTGAGATTCCCTAAATTCATCCATTTGTTTCTCCACCAAGGTGTCTTCGCTTCTCACCTGAACCATAACAAATAACCTAGCTGATCTTAGTCCATCCACTCTTGACCTCTTCCAGTCTGTCCTCCACTACAGCCAGAGTAATTTTTTAAGTGCTAATCTTATCATGTCAATGCATGCTTAAAATATCTTAATGGTTTCCCATTGATTTCAAAATAAAATCCAGGTCTACAAGGCCTTGAGGAATCCCTAATGCTTTCCCCACATCTCACTTCCTGTTAGCAGTCCAGCTCACTTCCCATTTCTCAATCGTGGTGTACTCCCTCAGAAAGTCTCGGCAGATGAGGTTTCCTTAACTAAATGTGTGCTTCTGTACATTACTCCATCCTTTTCCAATGTTAACACCTACTCATTCTATACATCTCATTCCAATTATCCTTCCTATAGGAAAGCCATTTCTGATCCTACATAACGGCAGGTCTTCTTATTTTCACTTGCGTAGTGTAATATGCAATTTCTTCTAGCACTTAAAGGAATAAACTTTTATATTTATTCATGTAACTCTCCTAGGAAATTATAGCCCCCAATAAAGTAAGTACCTATTTTTGCTCATGTTATACATCCGGAACCTAACACTGGGCCTGACAAATGGCAGACATTCAGTAAATACTTCTCATCAATGGTTTAATAAACTGAATAAGGGGGGCACTGATGGTGACCCTAACAACCATGGCAGAACATGAAATACCTTTGTCCTCAACGTCTTTGGGTCCAGACGCACAAGATTAAGGTACTTCCTGCATCAAAACTGTAAGTCAGTGAAATTTGCCTTTCCATCCATTTGTTCCCCTTAATGGCCCTTTCTTCTCTCCAATTGTATCCTTTGCCCTCCATATTCCCAGTGTCTTTTTTTATTTCCAATTCCTTACAAGATTTTTGCTTAAGGGTGCCTGACTGGCTCAATCAGTAGAGCCTGCAACTCTTGATGTTGGGGGCAGAGTTTACTTTAAAAAATATTTTTTTTTCACTTAGTTGATTAGCAAATATGCTAAGACCCTGCTACACTCAAAACACTGTGTTAGATATAAGGAATAAAGAAATGTATAATGGTAACTTCCATTAAAATATAAGAATGACATAATAATTGGCGATAACTACTGCATACCTAACATGCTCCAATCGTTATTATTTATGATATATACATAAGGTGGAGACAAGATGTGAAGTACAGCACTTACCCATGAGTGAACAAGAAGTTAACGGCCACACCCTCAGCAGCCAGCCCATCTTAACCTTCACATTTCCCCATTGCCTACTAATAACTTAATTTTGTGGTTACCCAATACAGAAAAAGAGGGAATAGAACAGAAATTTGTTTAAAAGTCATTTGCAGTGCAGGCCAGACTTCCTGCATTGCTTGGAGGGAGATCACAAGAGAATCGATCAGAAAGCATCTTTAAGGCATGTGTTTAATGCAACTTTCTGAATTGTGCTTTTGAGGACTACAGATTGTCATGCAGTCTGTTAGTCTTCTACCTTGAGTTGACACTGTGGTGTTAGAATAAGGCAAGCGTTGGAATAACTCAGTGTTAAAGGGCCACTGTGTCTCATTTTATGAATCCAATGGCTGAGCTTTGTTTGCCTTTTCAGTGCCTTGATCACGACAAAGAAGCAGCAGCAAAACTAGGGTCACTGGGGAGAAGAGCCTCCTTCTAGTTCCACAGATTATCTCCAATGGATACTGTAACTCTGAAATGGGGGTGATATTATGTCCATTATAGATAAGGAAATTCCGTCACAGGTTATCCAACAAATATATGAGAGATAATTCTAACTTTGTTCTCTCAGGCTTGAAAGCCCATGTTCTTTCCACTGTACTGTGTGGTCTCATAGTGGGAAGCAGTAAGTAACATCTAAAATCTTCAGATCCAGGCTGTAGATTTTAGGGGACAAGGAAGTGTTCCTCTGACAGGGTCTTTGGAGAAGGCAGCATGGGGCTCTGTAGGAAGAATGTTCTTGAGCAAAGATGCCAGTTGCAGAAACAGCAAATCGCACAGTTTAACTGAACTAATAACTGCGTGCAGGGAAGAGGTGCTGAAAATTTATACTGGAGATGAAATGTAATAGACTACAGAAGATAGAACCAGAGTTATCATTGGGGGCGTATGCTTTCTCTCCTTCAATTCAGATGGGACTTAGCTAATTAATCTATGTAGGAACACTCTACTAAAGACTTGTCACTAAAATTTGCCATTACAATACCCCTTTTTCCTGGGCTACTTGTACTTTGAATCTTGGATATTTTAACTTATTCCTGGCTCTCATTAACTCCCTTTCTGCATGAGGGTCAATCAACTTTCCCATTATATTTTGAAAATTAATTACATTATAATAGTAAGTTGTGAGTGAAGGTCACAATCTTCAGTCCTCAGTGGCCAGGCCATTAATATATATGTGTGAAAGATACAGAGACAACTAAAAGAGAGTGGTAGGGATTTTGGCAAACTAGATAATATGTTTCCCATATAAAGCATTCAAACTCAAACTTTTGATAAACATGGAATTTACCTGTTTGGCCTACAAGCTACCTGGATGCAACATCTGTGTTTATATAAATGTAATATTTTCTAACATTACTAACGGTATATTATGCATTATTCTAACAGCTTTACCTCTGTTAATTCATTTGAACTTCACAACAACCCTATGAATTGGTGAAGATGAAAAAACTGAGGTACAGAGATGTTAAGTTACTCAAGGTCACTCAGATCTGAGCCAACATCTGAACCTAGACCCTCTGGCATCAGCAGGTGTTGTCTTAAGCACCACATTATATCCCCGGACCTTGTAGGATGCATTCTGATGAATGATTTACTGCTCATGACCATAAAAATTTAGGATAAAATGTTGGTGAATGTTTTTGCAAATAAAGTTTTACTGGAATGCAGCAACACCCATCCTTTTTTATCTATGGTACAACAGCAAAGCTTAGTATTTGCAAAACAAATCTCCTGGCCCACAAAGTCTAAAATATTTACGGTCTGGTCCTTTATAGAAAGTTTCCTGTCCCTGGGTTTAGACCAATAATGAGCCATTATATGCACTGGGAACATCACTGCACTAGTGATCTTGGTGGCAGAAATCTATTTTAGGCAGGCAATACCAGTGTTTGCCATGCTGTGTGTTCTCAGGTGACAATCTTGCTTAACCACCCCATCTGTAAAAAAAAAAAAAAAAAAGAGGTACCCTCATAAAGTTGTATCTATCTCAAAGTCCTTGTTAGTAGTAACTCTGAAAAAATATGTGAAATATTTAGCACAGTCCTACCACATAGCAAATGCTCAATCATGTTAGCTATTGGTGTTACTATTCATATAAAACCTACTACAGTATCCTTTCACCTTCTTGAACAGCCCCGTGAACTGCCTTTGCCTTTAGCAACTATTGAAAGGCATTTTCATTTAAAAAGTTATAATTAGGGCGCCTGGGTGGCTCAGTTGGTTGAGCGACTGCCTTCGGCTCAGGTCATGATCCTGGAGTCCCCGGATCAAGTCCCACATCGGGCTCCCTGCTCGGCAGGGAGTCTGCTTCTCCCTCTGGCCCTCCCCCTTCTCATGTGCTCTCTCTCTCATTCTCTCTCTCAAGTAAATAAGTAAAATCTTAAAAAATAAAAATAAAAAATAAAAAAATAAAAAGTTATAATTATAGGAACTGTATTTTTTGTAACAGCCTATTAGTAGATTATGGTAAGGTAGATATGAAAGCACCTTCTGTATATGTATAGACACAGCAACTGATTACGTGTTCTAGACCCCACAAATTGACTTAGACATATTTATCAGATATTCTCTATCATCAAATGCAAAAAAAAACCTCTTCACTTATTTCATACATACAACACAGTAATCAATGCATTACTAGAAATCTTCTATAAGAAAATGTTGCAGGGGGGAGCTTCTTCCTGACATGCTGCTATTTTCCAATAGGGTTTTTGTCAGGCCTTGGATAAATATTTCAGCAGTCACATGCCTTTAGAATTGTCTTGAAAGCATTCCTTGCAAAAAGGTATTTAGGTACATGAGGCCAAAAGGCTACAGTACGATTTCTCTGTATTTGCATGTATTCCTTATTCTTTGTAGTCAAGGATAAATATTATCTTAAATGTTGCCTTCCTTATAAAATAAATTAAAAGTGTATTACAAATCAAACATTAGGAAAATTTACATTTTAAATATGAAAGCATAATCACATAAGGTTGATCTATTGTATGATTTTTTTCAATGTACAGCACTAAGTTTTGTACTAAAAAGATAGGGAGATCTACTTTCACGACATAATTTGAAACACAGAGAAAAAAATGTTACATGCTGAGCAATGAAATTGAATTTTTTTTTGACTCTTGAAGGAGACCTATCCATTTCATTCAGGTCTTCCATATTTTTAAGTTAAAAAGATAGAAATCTACAAAATATTTTGGTGAAATCTGTGGAACTCTGCAGGGGTCCAGGGAGTAAAGTGACACTTCTTCCCTGCATTGCATGAATAACGCATCTACTGGCCCCATCCTCATTTAGTTCCAATGAAATAATAACAGAGACTTGTATAAAAGTTATTCTTTGCTACAATCTCTCATGCTTGTCTTAGAATTATTAATCAAAACCCAGATATGTTAAATATAGAAGACTAGAAAGAGTTATCCAGTGGTTTGTCTTGCAGCTAAACATTTAGAGAAGACTTTCTTTGCTGGGGGAAAATACTCTATTACAGAACAGGTGGCCATGAGAAGGCAACTCCATCAGTGAAAAATTGGCCTGAGCAGAAATTTTGGCCTTAAAAAAAGCCCACAATCAGTGTCATTGACAGATGTCCTCAGAAACACTGTTGTCTGGGATATAATTCAATAAATAGTCAATAGAATTATACTACTAGAATATCTGTCCTATGTCCAACCAAGAGAAACCCTTAGGAATTCAAACATGCAGCATAAAACTTAAAAATATACCAAGATACTCTTTTCCATTGAGACTTTCTGTACCCTTTTGTGTGAGATTATTCAAGAACTAGCTTTTCCCACAATGTTCTCTAATCATTTTTCATCTTTTTGGCTCTGTGAATCTGACCATCACCAGCAGACTGGCAGAGCCCACTGTTTCACTGTGATATTCCATTATTCTTTTGTAAATATTTATATATGTAAACACCATGATTTTAATACCAAGGAAAAAGCTTAAGTTAAATTATATAACAGGGCAAAGTTCTGGAAGAAGAGCAACCTCTCACCACCGTTTTTTAATGCTTTCTCCATAAGCTTAATGCATCCTCCTCAGGA
This sequence comes from Zalophus californianus, assembly GCF_009762305.2. Classification (NCBI taxonomy): domain Eukaryota; kingdom Metazoa; phylum Chordata; class Mammalia; order Carnivora; family Otariidae; genus Zalophus; species Zalophus californianus. Next base: position 102,732,519 of record NC_045595.1, on the reverse strand, counting down.
CTTCAGTGATCTTTCTGCTTCCCCTGGACCTCCTCTGTAGTACCCAATCTACATCTTTTCTTTCAGAGATGTTCCCCTGCTCTGGATCTTTATTACATTCCTTTCATGTTCTGTTCTGATCAACATCCTCCAAAGTTATCCCTAGAACTATAACCATTTGGATATTTTTAATTCACTCACAAATCATTGGTTTCATGTCTCCCACAACAAAGTGATTAGCCTTCATATGTTATCCCCACCAATAGCATTTTAGGACAGTCAAATTCATAACCCCAAAAACAAGTTTCTAATGGTGAAATGTTAGATATTGATAAGGGTAAGAGAGCAAGATATATTGGGGCAAGAAAGCCTTCTTTACATCTTGCAAATAATCAGCTAGAGCTGTAGAATCTAGCTATTTTTACATCTAGCCTTAAAGAAACTCAGCTTTATTGAGGCATTACATACTATTAAATTTACCCATCTTAAGTGTAAAATCCAATGACTTTTAGTCAATTTCCAGAACTATATAACCATTACCCACAATCCAATATTCATAGGAAGATCATTCATAATAACCAAAAGAGTGAGAACAAGTCAAATGCCCATAAACAAGCAAATGAACAAACAAGGAAACAAATAGAACCTGGCCTTTTTAATGATATCGCTGCACGTTTCATGAAATCTTAAATCTGATATATATTGTTTATTTATTTATCCTTGGAAAAAAAATAAACAGCTTGCAATTCTCCTAACTCCAAGTGAAAAGTTTGTATTTTAAGAAAAAGAAAGTTGCAATGTTGAATGTCACTGAAAAGTAGAAGATAATTCTACCATTTACATTTCTACTAGTTCTATTTACAGAATGAATGTATTTCTATATTATGTAAATAAGATGCTTTGTTCTTTCAGTAAGCACCAGTCTGGTTACCCAGAATAAGGCTCCAGAAAATTGATTTCTTCCAGAGCCATGTCATAATGGTTCCAAAAATACAGGACCCATCTATGTGGTCATCCAATTATTTCTAGGGAGAATACTATTTATGCTTTGAAAACTTAAATGATTCATAGTTGGCAAAGAAAGAGATGATGGAAATAAATGTAGCTCTGGAAAATCATTCTGTGTGTCTTATAGGATCAAATTCTAATAAATTACTGTAATTTGAGCGCTACTAGTCCCACTTTGGGAAAATCTTGTTCACCAAAAATCTGACCAAATCCTGGCTAGAAAGAAAGCTTTTATTGGATGCAATCTGGGCCTTTCCATTAGAAAGAAATGAAGATTACAAAGACTGCAGTTGTTATATACTCCACTTCTCCCACATCCAAAAATATAGATCAGAGAGCTTATATTAAGAAGGAAAACCCCCTGGAAAACACTTCTACCTCAACATAGAATGCCTTATGTCTCCCTTCTCCTCACTGAAAACCAGATGAATCAAAAACTGAGTTTAATGTTTTATTCTTCATTGTTAATTTTTAAATCTCAAAATCCTCCTGTTCGAATATAAGATGGTGTTTGTTGTTAATCAAGACTAAGCAAAAGAAAGACTACACTAGTCAGGGAATTACTTTACCCTTACCTAGATTAAAGCATGGTATCTGGTTTACCTCTCTAAGAAATCTATTTAAGTCAAAATCTATTTGATTTTGCAGGGGAGACTTTCACTATTTACAAAAATGGTTCTGTCCTTACCTAATGTCAATTGGGGTTTCTTTAGAAATTTTATTACTAAAACTGTGGTTTAAAGAGAATGTCATCTGGGTGCCTGGGTGGCTCAGTTGGTTAAGCGACAGCCTTCGGCTCAGGTCATGATCCTGGAGTCCCGGGATCGAGTCCCGCATCAGGCTCCCTGCTCAGCAGGGAGTCTGCTTCTCCCTCTGACCCTCCGCACTCTCATGTGCTCTCTGTCTCTCTCATTCTCTCTCTTTCAAATAAATAAATAAATAAATCTTTAAAAAGAAAGAGAATGTCATCTCTATTTTGCTAATATATCCTGTCTCCATATGAGTATAGCAAAAGAAAAATATCAACATTATGGATACAAGGAGAAACAAAAAATATATGGTTTCTCTCAAAATTTAATGCCTGATAGTTAATCCATCCCCTTTGTCATTTATATCAAGAATTTCCATCACATTTGTAACAATTCATCAATCAATTTTGAAGACTAATCTGGTCAATCACAGATCCCAGTGTCTCCCAGGTTCATAATTTTATAAAAGTCATAGAATAAAGAAACCAGTAAGACTCCTGGAAGTCCCACCATCCTGAATCATCCATTTGTAGAGAAGGTTTACAGATGTGCCATGACTGGGGGTCAAGGTACAGTACCACTTAACCTTTTCCCAGCAGCATTACATAGATGTATGTGATCAATACTCATGCCCTCCATTCCTTCTTTAGGGAGACACATGAATTTTCACTATTAAACAAAGAGCCATCACTGTCTAATTTACCAAACAAAGAGCACGAAGAATGAAATCAAAGATTGACCCAGACTATGACTAATTTATGTCAAACAAGCAAATTATAATAAAACTGTGCCTATTGTTGAAAGAATAGAAGTCTTTATGATTTAGAATGTTTTTAAATTGCATTACTATATTTTTCAACATCACAGGATGATTTCTCTTAATAAGTCTTTTCCTTGGTGTGAACTATAGAAAATATACATATTGGTCTCTGCCCTGGAGCTTGGAAGCCTTGTAATTTTCTAGATGATAGGAATGTCTTTTGTTCTATTGTGGCAACTCTTGGTGAGCTCCTGAATGGTTCCTGGATAGGGGTTGGTCACCAGAAAAACCAACCCATGATTAGGAGCTTGGTATTTTCAGCCCTAATTCCCATTCTCTTGAGAAGGGGGAGGGCTGAAAATGGAGTTAATGATCAATCATGACTACGTGATGAAGCCTCCATAAAATCCCAAAAGTGGTGTGTTTGGAGAGCTTCCAGATTGGTGAACACATCCACACAGGAGGGTGATGCACCCCAACTCCATGGAACAGAAGCTTTTCTGCTCGGGAACCTCCCCAAACTCCCCCTATGTACCTTTTATCTGGCTGTTCATATGTATCCTTTACTGTATCCTTTAATAAACTGGTAAACATATATAAGTATTTTCCTGAGTTCTGTGAGCCACTCTAGCAAATAAATTGAACCTGAGGAGAACGTCATTGGAACCTCCTATCTATAGCTGGTTGGTCAGAAGCACAGGGTACAACCTGGACTTGAGATTGGCTTCTGAAGCTGAGGGGGGCAGTCTTGTGGGACTGAGCCCATCACTATGAGATCTGATGCTATCTCTGGGTACACAGTGTCAGAACTGAGTTTAATTGTCGGATATCCAGCTGGTGTCTGAGACTTGCTTGCTGTTGTGGGAAAAACCCACACTTCAGAAGTGAAGTGTGCTGTGTGAGTGTAGTAGTAGCATGAAAGTAAGGGAAACATACAGGAGAGAAAGATAAAGAAGGTGGAAAACTGAGTTTTTCCTTTTTACTTGGTGTCTGTCAAAATAATATCCACCTGATTTTGGAGAAAAGCAGTAGAAAACACTTTAATTTTAGACCTTTGAGTAATAGTGTTTAAAAAATGCTGCAGTATCATCAAAACCCTTTCAAAATAAAGTACTCCTGAATTAGCCCAATAATCTCTGGGTTCCTAGTGTATTCTCCTAATACTAATGTATCCATTTTATTTTTGGTAGCATGTTAGGTGATGTAAAAGACAGACTCTATGTTATGTCATTCCCTGTGCTCATGGCCTTCACTTGGGCTCAAAGGACAACATGTTCTTTCTCTAGAGAATAATAACTCAAATTTTTTTCTAAATAATCACTTTATAGGGCACCTGGGTGGCTCAGTTGGTTAAGCGACTCCCTTCGGCTCAGGTCATGATCCTGGAGTCCTGGGATCGAGTCCCACATCAGGCTCTCTGCTCGGCAGGGAGTCTGCTTCTCCCTCTGACCCTCTGCCCTCTCGTGCTCTCTATCTCTCTCATTCTCTCTCTCTCAAATAAATAAATAAATAAATCTTTAAAATAAATAAATAAATAGATAAATAATCACTTTTTAAAAATATTTTGGTAAACATCATAAATTTACATTAAAAAGTGAAGAAAAACAGAATTACAGAACTTTTATTGTAACAGCCTGTAACTTGTGTATGTTGTGTATATAGAATCAATAGAATTTCTGAAGAAGCTTATTTTACCTTTTTTGTAATTTATTATACCACTTTCCTTTTTCACACTAAAAATAATTTTTGTAAAGTGGGAAAGATGACTATGAATCCCTATCATTTGGATGGTTCCTTACATTATATTTCTTATAACAGTGTTAGGTTTTTTGGGGCACCAGGGGGGCTAAATCAGTTAAGCCTCCAGCTCTTGCTTTCAGCTCAGGTCATGATCTCGGGGTGATGAGATAGAGCCCTAAGTCAGGTGCCCTGCTCAGCAGGGAGACTACTTGTCCCTCTCCCTCTGCTCCTCCCCTACTCACATTTTTCTCTCTCTCTCTGTCTCCTCTCTAAAATAAATAAATAAACAAACAAACAAACAAACAAATAAATAAAATCTGTAACAGTGTTAGGTTTTCTGAGTGACCTTGTGCCCAGTGACAAACATGACTTTTATCCACTCATTCACAGGAATATTTATTGAGCATCATTCGTGCATAAGGAACTATGTTGGTAAGGACACAAAGATAAACATAACATTCTCCCGGCCATCAAGAAGCCTAAAATCTCTTAAGGGAGATGAGACAGTGCCCAGGTAAATTCCAAAACAAAGTGATTTGTGATAGATGTGCCATGAGTGGGATAAACCAGAGCCACAAGAGTTCAGAGGGGAACTATCATCGTTTCTGGAAAGGAATATTGAGTCTTACATTTGTCTCTATTAGCTCCTATATGGATGGGATTTATGTTCAAAATTAGCACTATCACCTAACCAATTAAGTGATAGGAACAGAAATGGAAAAAAAAACTCAAGGATCTCTCAAAAAATACAGATAAATATTCAATTTTCAGACTTCAAAGATCAGAGGTTTTGTAATTTTCATTTATACTCAGTCCTACCATAGGCAAATATATGCCAACAAAGTCCTCACAATGTCTGGCTGATTTCAATTACTGGAATGTAAATCCACAACAGGAATTTCTGCAGAAGTAGAAAACAACTGGGCAGTATCCTAAAAAGCCTCTCTCCTGTGTTACACGGCCCTATTCCCAACTTATCTCTAGAGAGCTCATTCTGTATTTATTTAATTACTGTTGTCATTGTCCCTAAACCAGTTTCTTAAATCCCCTTATATCTCTCTTAAAATTCAGTGACTGAACAGAATATATTAAAATTCTACTAAGAGCTTCTATGCCCATTAGAAATATGAGAATCATTATAAAATTGTGTTACTTATACTTGCTAAAACTGCATTTGCATTTCAACTCGTGGTAGTTTATCCTATAAAAATCCTCACATAAGGACAAAAATGTTTATTTATGGTATTTTTATGATATTAAAATTTTTTTCAATGAGTACATAATGATAAGAACGTAATTCAATTATTGTGCTGTATACATGTTAAAAAGAATGAGATAAATCTATATATGGTGACACGGAAAGATCTTCAAGACTAGAGAAATATGCATATTGTGCAGAGCTATATATTTGTGTACATAGGGATGGAAAAGATTGTGGGACACTTATCAGTCATTCAACATTGCTTTTCTGCAGTAAGCAGAGTAGGATTAAGAGAAAGGGTAAATAAAGAGTGCCTGATTTTTGCTTTAATATTTGCATATTATTTGACCATTTTACATCAAGCATGAATTCACTGTGTCATATTTCATTAACACATATAGAAGACTTCATTTGGAAGAAGTCTTTTAATTTACAAATATAAGTTGCAATTTACTGTTTGCAGACTAAGAGACCATGTATATTCTCAACAGCTTAACACAGTTCGTAAGAAAATGTTTCGGCAATTTACAAAAAGCTTGAAAGAATTTCAAAGCAAAATTGCTTTGTCATTCTAAATCTTTCTAATTCTGTTTCTAAAGAAAAGTGTTCAATATGCATTGAGTTCATGAATGCAGAATAGTGATTAAAGTGGGGTCAGATAAATTGGAAAAATCTAGATTCATTTTTAAAAGGTAAGAACATATTAGAAAGTTACTTCTTCAAACAGTTTACAAATTCTTCTGAATATACAAACTGTTCAAAAGCTGATCCCTTTGAGAAGTCAGGTGGGAGAAGGAGGTGTAGAGAGAGGAGAGTGAGAAATAGTACTAAAGAAAATATGACTGATATCTGGGGGTCTTAACACTTCTGGGCAGTCCACTTTAGATCCAATCCATAGTGGATATTAATTGACTTGAGCTGTTGATCAGAAGGGATAAAGAGGGGGGCACCTGGGTGGCTCCGTCAGTTAAGCCTCTGCCTTTGGCTCAGGTCATGATCCCGGGGTCCTGGGATCGAGCCCTGCATCGGGCTCCCTGCTTGGCGGGGAGCCTGCTTCTCCCTCTGCCTCTGCGCCCCATCCCCCCGCTCGTGCTTGCTCTCTCCCTCTCTCAAATAAATAAAAAAATCTTTAAAAAAAAAAGAAGACGGGACAAAGAGGAGCAGGTATCTATTCTTTTTTATTATTATTATTATGTTATGTTAGTCGCAGGTATCTATTCTAATTAAGGAAGAAGTCTTGACTGTAGAGATGCTAGTGGCATTAGCACCATCCTCTTATTGGCGATTATAGTTTAGTAGTAACATTCTTAGCCCCAACCCAAGAAAGATAAGCACTGACTCCCACATGACAGCAAGCACCAGGCAAAATAGAAGATGGGGCAGGGTTTTTAAGGATATCATTGACAGTCAACAAGTCCTTTGGGTGGTCACAGTAAAAATTCTGGAGAACCATGGAAAGGTTCTATGAGATGGCACTAGCTTTGAATAAGTTTGCTATCCCAGATGGAGATCAAAAGAGAAAAATTAATAGTGTCTGGGTTTGTTATTTCTTCAGATTTTGTATTTTTTTATGATCAACTACTGTCTATTGAGCAGTTATCTAATTAGTAATTTTTATTTTAATAAAAATATATTACTGAAAGGAGCATGCATGAATTGATTTCTGCATCTCATCCATCTGTTTGGAGAAGGACATAAATTATAAGTATATGGGACATAATATGGCACCACGATTACCTAGGGGAAATTGCCTTAACTTCTAGATAAGACATTTAGAGAAGCAAACCTATCTCCAAGGTCAGCCAATCTTGAAGATCTATGCACTCAGTCATCCATGTGACAGTCATATGGCTGCTGTATAATCACTACCCATGCATGGTCTGAATGGTTCCCAGCAGTAAAGTAGTAAGCCCAGTATCAGGGTCATTCCTATCTTTTGTTTGGTGCCTTTGCAACCAACATATGCTTCACTTCATTCATTAGTGTTGCTGTTAACACACACACACACACACACACACACACACACACACAGCCTTGATGATCATAAGGCTTTGGGGAAGTTAAGATTAGCCTCTACAAGAATATGCAATGTGAAAGAAAGCCAGTCTCTTCAACAAATGGTATTGGGAAATCTGGACAACTACATGCAAAAGAATGAAACTGGGCCACTTTCTTACATCATACACAAAAATAAACTCAAAATGGATTAAAGACCTAAATGTAAGACCTAAAATCATTAAAATATTAGAAGGGAGCACAGGCAGTAATTTCTCTGACATTAGCCTTAGCAACCTTTTTCTTGATATGTCTCATGAGGCAAGGGAAACAAAAGCAAAAATAAACTACTGAGACAAGATCAAAATAAAAATCTGCACAGCAAAGGAAACGATCAAAAAATAAAAAATAAAAAACAACCCACTGAATGGGAGAAGATATTTGCAATGACATATCCAATAAAGGGTTAGTATCCAAAATATATAAAGAACTTATACAGTTCAACACCAAAAGAGCAAATAATCCAATTTAAAAATGGACAGAATATGTAAACAGACGTTTCTCCAAAGAAGACAACCAGCTGGCCAACAGACATATGAAAAGATGCTCATCATCATTCATCATCAGGCAAATGTAAATCAAAACTACATTGAGCTATCATCTCACACTTGTCAGAATGACTAAAATCAAAAACACAAGAAACACGTACTAGTGAGGATGTGAAGAAAAAGGAACTCTCTTGCACTGCTGGTAGGAATGCAACCTGGTGCAGCCAGTATGGAAAATAGTATGGAGGTTCCTCAAAAAATTAAAAAATAGATCTACCCTCTGATCCAGTAATTGCACTACTGGGTATTTACCCAAAGAATATGAAAACACTAATTTGAAAGGATATATGCACCTCTATATTTATTGCAGCATTATTTATAATAGCAAATCATGGAATAAGCCTAAGTGTCCATCAATAGATGAATGGATAAAGAAGAGGTGGTGTATATACATTATCCAGCTGTAAAAAAGAATGAAATCTTGTTATTTGCAACATGAATAGAACTAGAAACTAAAATGCTACGCAAAATAGTCAGTCAGAGAAAAGCAAATACCATGTGATTTTACTCATATGTGGAATTTATGAAACAAAACAAATGAAAAAGGTAAAAAGAGAGAGAAACCAAGGAACAGGCTCTTAACTACAGAGAACAAACTGATGGTTACCAGCGGGGAGGTAGGTGGGGGAATGGCGGAAATAGGTGAGGGGGGGTTAAGAGTGCATTTATCTTGATAAGCACTGAGTAATGTAGTGAATTTTTTAATCACTATATTGTACACCTGAATCTAGTATAACATTGTATGTGGATTACATTGGAATTAAAATTTTTAAAAACTAAATAAAAAAAAAAAGATTAGCCTCTAAAAACCTGAGAATACCCATACCTGCTTGTCTGGCTAGTTCAATCAAATTTTTATCAACATTATGGTACACAGTATGGGAGAAAGGGCTTGTAAAAAGTTTCTGCTATTTTATCACAATTTGGAATGGAAATAATACATAAGATCTATCATAGACACCCAATTCAACCTGATTTTGATCAACGTCATGGCATAGTATGGTGGGGAAAAGGGAGCTTATGCAAAGCAAGGCTCTTGCTATTTTATCACTATTTCAAATGTAAATTATACTCTAGATTCATTACAAATAACCAAAACTATTTCATAAAAATAAGGTGAGAGTATTTAAATGTAAATTTCTAAAGGTTTTTCTTTAAGAAAGGTGGAAGAAAGCAGTTACCTGCAACAATCAAATGGCCTGTAAATGAAGAGATGATACCCATCACTATGAAATGAGACAAATCCCTTTTCAGTACTAAGGGAGAAAAAATTATGATAAGTTTGGATTTTCCTTTATGCAAACCTCTAGCATACAAGCAATTGACTGTGAACCATTACTGACGTGGAACCTGGAAGAAACAAATGTATAAACGACTATGTAAAAGTACAGTTTGGGACTATGAATCAATATATATCTGAAATAATATGCATATAAATTCAGTTTAACAAATGTTATAATCATACAAGCTTTTTTTTTTTAGTTTTTTGAATATGTTTCTATACCTGTGAGGCACTTTTTATCAGAAATAATCCTCAGTTTATGTTATATGAATTGTCTACACAAAAAAAGAAAAAAAAGAAAAGGCTTTTCTGGCTCCAACAATTCCAGTTTGAATCTTCATTGAGTAAAATATTACAGGTTTTTTTTGTTTTGTTTTGTTTTTTACGGTTGGAAGAGAGAAGAGCCACTCCAAACACCTCTCTCAGTCTCTCTTCAGTGACCTTCAGGTTTTAAACCATGGCCATACACCATGTGAATCTGGAATTCGCAAAAGAAGTTTATGAGGGGAAAAAAATAATTTGAGGCTGCCTCCATGCTAGTTCAGTGAGCCTGTTATCTAGCAAAACTTCCAGAGAACACAGCCTGTTTCGCAAAAGTAACAGTTGTAAAGATGATTTGTGGAAAATACTCTTAACCTTTCCACTGTACAGACTCCAAAGTGCAGTAAGAATACCTCAAAACATAGGAATAAGATGTAGTTATACAGAAAAGCTCCATGACATGCTTCTATCTCATAGAACACTCCATCCAGACCTCAGAGTGAGTAAATTGCCAGGTTCTTTGTGTTTGTTTAAAACAAAACAATTTAGGAAAATCATAACTTTTAAACTTATCTGTATGAAAAATAAAATTTTACCATCTGTTTTTCACTCATTTACACTCAATCAAAAAAAAAAAAAAACTTAAGTTTCCTGTCAGCAAAGGAGATGAGAATCTTTTAAAATAAATATTTAAGACATTATATTTGCAACCCAGTGAAGGAAGAAAAGTGTTTTAATCAGCAAGTATGACCTGTCCTAATATAGTTTTCTTTTCTTACACTTCAAAACAATACAATGCATTATTTTTTATACGAATTTAAAAAGCAAATCAACTCACTTTAAAAATAGGCATTTATCTTATTTTAACCTTTATTGTCTAAATTGGCAAGTGAAATTTTGCATACTCCAATTTGTTTGCACATATATTTAAAAAAGAGAAAAACTTCTGTAGGCAATCTGTAATGTTTAGTAAAACAAGAAAACAATAACAAAAAACCTTTAATGAATGATTAAGCACTGAATATCTACGTAGCATCAGAGGAAATATTCTGACTTGTACATAGCATAAAGTAGAAAAATTAATATGACACATGGATAACACTTTTTGTAAAATATGTTTCTATTTCTTAAGATCCCATGTGATGTTGCAGTTGCTATAGTAACTGAATTTTTGTTCAGCAGGAAAATACTTATGTACAGAATACTACATTTACTCACCAAATTCTCAGTGAAAATTATACCAAATGGAAGTGATGTATTAAAATTCCCAGGGGGATGAGCAGTTCTTGCCCCTTAATTTTAAAATTACCATCAAATAATTCTATCAAGCATATTTTTTCACATAAATATTGTTCTTCATAAACCTCATCATGTTATAAACAAAAATGGCTGAGCTAGAAAGAATTTTTAACTTCTCATTTTAGTAGTTTGTGTGGAATACAATATGCTAAAGAAATTAATTACTTTAATCAATTGTGAACCATTAAATAAAAACTGTACAAACATTTTTCAGTTTTAATTTCAGTTTTAAACACCCCATGGGCTGGTTTCTACCCTCCCCTATAACAAGTCTTACAAACCTCCTCAATGGCACATACATTGAGTAAATACATCAACACACTACATTTGCCAACAAAGTTCTAAAATCAACTTTGTAAATGTCATGATCCTTAATGCTATTGTGGTATAAATGAAGAGCGCTCCTTGAGTCCATTTGGCCAGGCTTGTGAGCGTACTTTGTTTCCCCAAGAGAAGAAAGAAGAGTAGTAAACCATTTTTGCAGAATGTCATTCTCCCACAACAGTTTATGAAAGAAACATCTGTGACAAGAATCTCTAATGCTTTCCTCAAAGCCACAGCTGACAGTAAAAGAGCATTGCTAAAAGTGGCAAATCAATCCCATTCCACCCTTCCCAGAGCATGACACCTAATTTGCTATGTATCACATGTATTTTCCTCACATGTGCTGAGACTGTGACATTGATGTGGTGGCTTTCATCCAAGCCTCAGCTGAATAAACACTTGGGCCATACAGTGGGCAAACTGGCATCCTTAAAAAGTCTTCTGTCCCAGGCAAGTTAACTTCACCTCAGGGAAGCATTTTTCTAAGTTTTAGTTTGCAATTTGGGTACATAAATGGAATCTCTGAACACTGTTTGGAAAACCTTAAATCACCTGATACACATAGAGCACATTCTGTGTTTTTTGAACCAGTTTTCTGTAATGCAATTTTTATATGACTACCTGAAAACATGCAAATCCAAAAGACACAAACAAGTAACAGCATAAAGATTTCTTATCAAATTATTCCATCACAGAACATGTACTTTTTAAAAAAGTGTAAGAAATAACCACATTATGCACATCTGAAACATGTACCATGGTTTTTTTAGTTAACATCTTACTGATGTATAAAATATATCCTGAAACATTCATAGATCTTAATCGTACAGCTTGATGAATTTTGCAAAGTGAACACAATTTTGGTCAAGTGTGGGACATTATCTGAGCCAAAGAAGCCCTCATTTTACCTCCCTGAAACATATACAATTGCTCTTCAATTTGACACTAGAATCTTTAACCAATAGGAAAACTCCTTTTAAATGATATCAAGCGAATAATTAAAGTTCTGGTAAACAATACAGATAACATCAAGGCCCCTGTAGTTAATGAGGATATCTTTTTTTGGTGGGGCTACAGGCGATTCTTTTTTATCCTTCAACAATCAAGGAAATCACCAATCACCATTACCCCCAAATTAAGCCTATTTTTTTTACTCCATTGAAGTCTTATAAAAATACAGGGGTGATAAAAGAATACAGGATTGTATGCCATCTCTGCCTTGAGTTATTTTCATTATTCTATTCCTCTTCCTTACAAAAAGTTCTAATGTAAATTCCTTTTTTCAATTTGAATTATACTTAACAAGAGAGAATACATATACTATAATTTTCTCTGTCTCTCAGATTTCTCTTTAATATGATAATTCTCAAAGCAAAAAAAAAAATCTATTCTTAAAAACCTAAAATTAATGTAGAGCAAATGTGTTCTGTCATGCTCCTTATCAGACAGGGTCACTTAGGTGCTCTACAGCAGCAAGTACCTGGTTAGGGCTCACGACCATATGAAGCAGTACAAATCTCTGTTAGTAGCCCTACTCTGCATCTCCGACTAGAATTTTTGTGGCCTAGCCAATACCTTCAGGCAAATATTGCATGCTTACCTCAAGAGCTCAGTATGTTCAGAGCTAAACAGTTCCTACCTTGATTAACCCAGAAGTCCAAACCTCAGGGTCATCTTTAGCAATGCCTTTTTGTCAGTTCTTACATACAAACGAGCAGCAAGTGTTTTCAGTTCAACCTCCAAAATGTCTTTTAAATCTGTCCCTTCCTGCCCGTTCCCATGCCAAGGAAGCTCTTACTCTTTCCTGAACATGCTCATGTCATGCACATGTCATCTCATTTCTGGAAGGACTGCTCCTTCTTTTGTCTTGTAAATGTGTCCTCAGACTTCAAAGCCCATCCTGCAGTGGTTCCTCCCCCATGTGCCAGCCTCCACCCAGCCCACGCCCAGGGCAGAACCAGTTCTTCCCTTGTTTCTTTCATAGCATGTGTCACCTTGTATAATTACACAGTCCTTTATGCCCTCAAGTGGAACAGGGCCACCTTGGGCTGAAACAAGTCTTCGTTATCTTTATATTTCTGATGCTGAATATATCACCTGGTATATAATATACACTAAACAAGCAAGGAAAGAATGAAATAATAAAATAACAAAATATAAACCAATAAAATAACAAAATAAAATAAAATAAAATATTCTCTGCCTAAAAACCATGGAACATTCAGTAGATTATTTTGGGCAAACCACAATCTGTCTGGGTCAACTTCCTTATTTCAAAATTGGATGGGATGTAACATCAATGTGAGAGAGGGGTCACTGCAAAAGTGAAGCCCAGTCTCGCCAGCAGCATCCAAGAAATACCACAAATGCAGAGTCATCAGGGCTGTGAGCAACATGGGGCAAGGAATGAAAGATGAGATAATTACTAAAGAACAGCCAAAGCTCTGGGGTCAGTGTCCCACTCAGAAGACGCAATGTAGTGTTTACACTCTCAAGAGATGTAACATCTATTACACAGTAGGAAGGAACGACTCATAGCCATTTTAAAAATGAAATATTCCTTTGAAAAAAGAAAGAAATGAATGACTTGGATTAAATCATGTCTCATATTTGATATATTGCTGTCATAAGAAAAAATGATCTTAGAAAACACCCATGCTTCACATATGCCACACTGTTTTATTGTTGACCCGAAGTGCTCTCTTTGTATCATAAGTGGCCCTAGATAGCAATGTGATGATGCAGTGCTAGTGAAACTAACTTACTACAGTATACATGTGTCTTGGAATGCCCTGGGTCAAGGTAATGTGTCTAAAGATACATATTAGGCATGATGGTATAAATGTGTTTAAAAGATCTTGTACAAATATGTCGGAAAGAGATTTGTTATCCATACAACAAAACAAACAAAAAACGTAAGATAAAAGGTCAGAGAATTTTTGCAATTATGCTCTGGAGCTCTTCTCCACCCCTGACATTTAAAGTTTGTAAGGATCATAAGGCTTCTTACCGATATCCAGCTGCCCTGATCAATAATAAAAGGACTCCAAAGGGTTTGGCAGAGATCTTCCCACTCCAAGCAGTATCTACATCAAGGGATCCCCCAAGTCTGCAATGACCAGTTAGAGAGTCCTTCTTCCCAAAAGAGAGGACTAAACAAGAAGAAAAGGTACAGAATGCACAGAGAACTTCATCTGGACCACTTTTTACCCATAAACGGACCTCTGTTTTCTGACCCCAAGGTCAAGAGTCTTGATATGATATCAGTTTTTTAAAAAAATACTCAAGGGACAGAAAGCCAGAAGCATTCATCAACAGCACAAACCCTTCTCAGACTCAGAACTGCTCTTGAGATGCAGATGAATCTCTAGACCTGCTTCACAGCAAAATGACTAGTTCACATTTGAACGATATATTTATATTAATTTTAGGAGATTCGTTGTTTCTAAATTTCATGCATTTGCCCATGTTTAAAAACCCTAGTATAGGGGTGCCTGGGTGGCTCAGTCAATTAACCCTCCAACTCTTGGTTTAGGTTTAGGTCATGATCTCAGGGTGGTGGAATCCAGCCCCAAATTAGGCTCTGCATCAATGGCTTAGGATTCTTATACATGCTCTCTCTGCCCCTCTGCCCCCACTCACTCTTGCACACATGCTCTCTCTCTCAAATAAATAAATAAATAAATAAATTAAAAACCCCTAGTATAAATGACTTCAAAGTATCTTTCAGCAATTATTGCATGATTCTATACATGAAATGTCAATCTCTGTTCAATGAAGAAAATGTTGCCTAGAAACCTTTTTCTTTTTTTTATTATTTTTTTATTTTTATTTTTTTTAAAGATTATATTTCTTTATTTGACAGAGAGAGACACAGCGAGAGAGGGAATACAAGCAGGGAGAGTGGGAGAGGGAGAAGCAGGCTTCCTGTGGAACAGGGAGCCCTATGCTGGGCTCAATCCCAAGACCCTGGGACCCTGACCTAAACCGAAGGCAGACACTTAATGACTGAGCCACCTAGGCGCTTCTAGAAACCTTTTTCTTAAAGTTAAAACAAATATGCTCTATCATCTCTGGACTGTTTCCTTATATAAAAAATCTAGAAAGTGTTTGATCCTTGATGTCTTTCTAGCTCCAAGATTTAGTGAATTGTAAAGTATGACTCTAAGAATCTGTCACAGAATCAGCATATATAAAGCATTAAGTTAAAAGTTTCTGAACAGCACATACACAATGGAATATTATGCAGCCATCAAAAGGAATGAGATCTTGCCATTTGCAACGACGTGGATGGAACTGGAGGGTGTTATGCTGAGTGAAATAAGTCAATCAGAGAAAGACATGTATCATATGACCTCACTGATATGAGGAATTCTTAATCTCAGGAAACAAACTGAGGGTTGCTGGAGTGGTGGGGGGTGGGAGGGATGGGGTGGCTGGGTGATAGACATTGGGGAGGGTATGTGCTATGGTGAGCGCTGTGAATTGTGCAAGACTGTTGAATCACAGATCTGTACTTCTGAAACAAATAATGCAACATATGTTAAGAAAAAAGAAAAAGAAGAAGATAGCAGGAGGGGAAGAATGAAGGGGAGTAAGTCGGAGCAGGAGACGAACCATGAGAGACGATGGACTCTGACAAACAAACTGAGGGTTCTAGAGGGGAGGAGGGTGGAGGGATGGGTTAGCCTGGTGATGGGTATTAAAGAGGGCACATTCTGCGTGGAGCACCGGGTGTTATGCACAAACAATGAATCATGGAACACTACATCAAAAACTAATGATGTAATGTATGGTGATTAACATAACAATAAAAAATTTTTTAAAAGTTTCTGAACAGCAAAGACCAGTTCTTCTTGTTCATTCAACAAAAATTTATTGGGCATCTTATCTGGGCTAGGCACCGTTCTAGATTCTGAGAATACAGTAAGTAACAGTAGTAAACAGAAGAGCCAAAAATCCCTCACAATATGGAGGAAGGTAGAGAAGAGGGAAGATAAGCAATAAATAACATAATAAGGAAAACCTATCATTTGTTAGATAATGATAGCAGCTAAGGAAAATAAAATAAAGCAGGGGAGGACAATATGAAATCATAAGAGCTGACAACGTAAACACCTGAAAAGACAGGAACATAAAATTTCTGTAAAGATAGATGAGATAATTCAGGTTAACTTTCTCACTGGTAACATCTAAAAGGGCAGAAATAGAATTTTAAAATGGGTTCTTAAAAACATCAGGTTAGAGAACGAAGAATTTTCAGGCCAAAATATAGAAGACCCTGAGACCCCAGAGATATAAGCCCAAGATATAAGATATTTCTTGAATAAGATGAAACGATCTTGGGCCACAGATTATTTCCATAAGTAATTAATGGTATTATAGGAAGATATGACAAGTAACTTACTGGCAATAAATTTGGAGATGCCAATGAAATGAGCTAAGTCCTAGAAAAGTTAGGGAAGAATCTGATTTGTTTAAGAAATCAAGTTTGTCCATAAAACAAACTGAGGGTTGATGGAGGGTGGTGGGTGGGGGATGGGCTAAATGAGGGATGAGTATTAAGGAGGTCACTTGTGATGAGCACTGGGTATTATATGCAACTGATGAATCACTGAATTTTATTACTGAAACTAATATTATACTATATGCTAACTAAATGGAATTTAAATAAAACTTAAAAAAGAAAAAAAATCAAGTTTGTGATCTATAATTTTCCCACAAAGAAAATTCAGACCTAGATGGCTTTACTGGTAAATTCTATCATATATTCAAGTCAGAAGTAATTCTCAACTTATAAAACTTTTCCAAGAGTAGAAAAACACACTTATTAACTCATTTTATGAGCCTAGCAAATCCTGGACAAGGACAGCACAAGAAAGAAAAATTAAAGGCTAATTTCACTCATATACACAATTGGAAAAATCCTAAACAAAATATTAACAAACTCAAACCAAAATTATGAACAAAAGTGATAATGTATCAGGAAAGCACATTTGACTTAACAATAGATATCCAATGTAATTTGCCACATAAAAAGATTACAGAATAACAATTTTGTAATCATCTAAATAGATGTAGAAAGTACATTTGGTAAAATACATATCATAAAGATAAAGAAGAAAAACAACTTTTAGGCATCCAAAATAGAAGAAACTTTGAAATACTGTAAAAGAATATCTACAAAAGCCTACAGCAAACATTAAGTGGGGGAACAAGACAAAGATGTCTACTCACTTCTATTCAACATTTTATTTTAATTATGTCATAACCAGTGCAGTAACGCAAAAAAAAAAAAGAGTTCTGGTGTAAAAATTGAAAAGAAACAAATAAGATTATCATTGTTCTAAGATATCATGATTATTTACATGGAAATCCAACAGAATTGACACAAAAATTATTGTAACATAAGAGATTTAGTAAATTTGTTGAATAAAAAATTAATACCTAAAATCAACACATTTTTATATTTCAGTCACAAGTAGCTTAACTAGTGTTTTTAGAGAATAAATAATGTCCTACTTAGAGGATCTAGGTAATTGCTCCTACTCTATTCCTTTCTCAACAATGACAATACCAGGAGATTTCTGCACTAACGATAAATTACTTTAATAAAACTAGAAAACAATGATTTTTTAAACAATGTATGCATGGTTTACACTTGACATGTACAGCAAATTAATATCACAGTTTTTAAATTGATGACCTATATACAATGCTTAGATCTATTAAATTAAATGTGTTATATTTAAAATACACTTTAAAAAATGGAAATCCTTCTATTTGCAACAACATGCATGAAACTGGGGAGCATTGTGCTGAGAAATAAGCCAGACAGAGAAAGAAAGACAAACTGCATGGAATCACTTACATGTAGAATTTTTTTTTTAAAGTCAAACTCATAGAAACAGAGTAGAATGATGGTTACCAGGGTTTGGAGGATAGAGGAAATGCAATGTTGGTCAAGGGTACAAACTTTAAGTTATAAGGTGAGTAAGTTCTGAGGATCTAACGTACGGCTTGGTGACTATAGTCACCAAGTATACTGTACTGTATACTTGAAATTGCCTAAGAGAGTAAATCTCAAGCATTCTTGTTAAAAAAAAAAAAAGTAACTGTGTGAGGTGATATACGTGTTCAGTAACTTGATTGAGGTAATCATTTCACGGTGCATATAAATCATCATTATGTTGAATATTTCAGATATATTATAAGTTATTTGTCAGTTACACCTCGATGAGGCTGGAAAAATAAAATACATATTTTTTCAGATTGAATACAGTCTCTAAATAATGTTAATTCACTTAAGATAACTTACCTAAAATTTGTCTAAGAATGTCTGTCTTTATTGATTTCAACAATTAGAACAAATGCAAGAAAGGGAGTTTCCTTTTCCTAGAGTCATTTTAATGTGTAAATAAAATGGCTACGTCAGCCTAAAATCTGAAAAGTTCTACAAAGCAAAAGAAGATGAGGTAAGAGTTCAGCTAAAAAAATAATTAAAGGAAAAGACACCATTTTAAGGAATAAAAAATAGACATCAGAACATATGCCCATTCACATCACATCATCCATTGCTACCTAATTTACTTAAAATGGGTGATCTCCGTAGCAACCAGCGGATCAAATGATATATGAGATGACTGTGAAGTGTGGATATTTGTCTTTCTTACAGTAAAATTGATTACATAAAAACACAATAGATAATGCAATTCTATCATTTTAACCTAAATCTATGTGGGATAATAGATTTTTAAGTATGAATTTTCCAGACAGTAGTTGATGATGTCAGTATTATTTTTCTGTATATTTCTTCCCTTTTTTTTAGCCTCCCATTTTTGCTTTGATGATTTAAAAATGAAAGTTAGCAAAACTAATGTCAATGAGATTTAAGTTGAGTGTGTTAGGCAGAATAACGGTCCCGAGAGTTGTCCATGTCTAGTTCCTGGAGCTTGTGGAGGTGGTACCTGACACAGCTAAAAGGACTGCAGATGTGCTTAAGGATACAGACATTGAGATGGAGGGATGATTCTGGATTATTTGGGTGAACCCAATCTAATCACATGAACCTCTAAAAGCAGAAAACCTTTCCCAGGTGACGTCAGAAAGAAATAAGATGACAGAAGAAGGCTCAGAGTGATGCTACATTGATGGATTTCATGCTGAAGAAAGGGAACACAAGTCAAGGAATGCAGGTGGCCTCTAGACACTGGAAAAGCTAAGGAAGTTGAGTCTCCATAAAGGAAGGCAGCCACACTAATACCTTGACTTTAGCCCAGCAAGGTCCTGTCAAACTTCTGATCTACAGCACTATAAAATATTAAGTTTTGTGTATTGTTTCAGCCGCTAAATTATGGCTTTTTTGTAGTTTGTTATATAGCAGCAGTGTGACTAATAAATTAAGTGTGACATTGATGTCTCTTTATGAAAGATAGAAACCAGTTAGAAGAAGAGAAAGGAAGAGTCCCACACTCCCTCATCCTTACTGCATAGAATGTAATTTGACATATTGAAGCAAAGCACATGTCCCTTCAAAATAGTGGTGGGCCCAACCATAAATTTAATAGGCTACCATCAGTATCCAAGAGCCCTGGGAGTATTCCAAGGGATTCATGAAACTTTGTGTCCTCTGCCAGGCTCTATTTTATGCCACACTGAGCTTCTTTCAACTTAATAAACTACATCGAATCATAATTAAATGTGAAAACAGGCCCAAGCCTGCATATCTTCCTTAAACGGACTACCAGGTCAGTTAAACAGAAAATTTATTTTTCCTAAGACATTTTTTGGTGTGGATCTGTGTGTATATATTTACATATATTTTTAATATTAGGAAAAACCTTTCCTCAAAAAATTGTTTTTCTTTCTGAAGGGCCTTACCCAGAATGGCTATGAGAAGGAGGAAGGCACGGAAGATATGCACTTTCACATTCATTATCTCATTTTTGCATGAAATGAGTTTTAGGTAGACACTTGCTTTTCTAAAGCAAAGCAGGCACTAGATGTTTAACAGATTTTGTGGATAATACTGGACAAAACTCTCTTCTTTCTCAGAATCATATAAGCATGACTTGCCTTCTGAATCTTCATTTTAAACAGAAGCAGGCAGGTGCCAGTATTACAAAATATGTTTTCTATAAACTGATGGAATTGAGGCTTCAAAACAAATAATAATGTGTTTATTTATACAAATTTTTATTTCCCCTTACAATAAAAGGAACCCTATTTGGTTTCCTCTGTTGGTTTTTAACACTTTGTAAATACATACTATCCCAGCCCAACAATTCTCAAAGTGTGGCCCAAGGACCCCTGGGAGTCCCTAAGGTCCTTTTAGGGATCCAAGAGATTCTCCTCTTCCCCATGACATATCCATGCAAAGCCAGATTTTCTTCAAGTACTTCACCTGAACAAAATACCTCAACAGACTGAATGCAGAAGCAGACTTGTGAACCTATTTCTTCCGTTTTGACAGACATTAAAGAAATTGCGAAAAGGTAAAAAAAAAAAAAAAATGACACTGTTCCTACTAGATTTTTTTAAATTTTGGATAATATAGTTACCTTCTAAGAATGTAACTTATTTCTAATATGTAATTGTTTATTAACATTATTTTAAAATAAATTGATACCATATGATTACACTCATATTTGGAATTTAAAAAACAAAACAAAAGAATAAACAAGTAAAAAGTAGAATCAGAGAACAAATTGATGGCTGTTGCCAGAGGGAAGGGTGCTGGGGGAATGGGCAAAATGGGTGGAAGGGGAGAGGGAAATACAGCTTTCCAGTTATGGAATGAATGTCATGGGAATAAAAGGAAGAGGGAAGAGAATATGGTCAATGATATTGTAATAGCGTATGCTGACAGAGGGTAATTACACTTGCAGTGAGTGTACATAGCGTACAAAGAAGTTAAATCACTGTGCTGTACACTTAATGTACATTACATGTCAACTATACTCAAATAAATAAATAAATGAATAAATGAATGGATGAAATAAAATGAATCAATACAAAAATATGTTTTAAACTTCTCAGTGTTAATTTCCAGTGTGATAAATATTGATATGTAGGATCTACAGAAACAAAAGCTTTTGGAGTCCTCAATTATTTTTAAGAGTATAAAGGGGCCCTGAGTCCAAAAGCTTGAAAACCACTACTTCACTTGACTAGTCCTTACTCTTATAATCTTACCCTCATTTCCATTGCCATTCTTATCTCCCAGTACCCCCCAGTACCTCCCAGTACCCCACTTCACACACTGTGATCCCACTCAGTTCTCCGTCTTTCCAGACCTAACTAATTCTCCTTAATCATTTATAAGCTATGGCCCTTGCCATCAAAGAAGTAGAGTCTGGTGGGGGGAAATAAACATTGTTCCAAATAACAGGCATGAAAAGAAAACAATGATAACTGTCTCAAGAAACAGGAAAAGAATGTGTTTGTGGTAGAGATGGACAGCTACCCACACAATGTCCATGCTCCTCTTCCTCTTAAACCAGACCCTAGTTTTATACTGGCTCACTGTTCTCAGCTAACCTTGTAGTAAGGTATGGCTTTTTTACTAAATTCGCTTGCAGCTGATGTGGCCATTGGACATTCTGATGAATGAAAGCCAAAGTCATTGACTTAAAGGCCTTGGCAAGCTCTTGTTAGGGGCACATTCCTTCTGTCCTTTCCTTCATGTTTTGTGCTGCCTGGGTTGGAGCTCCAACAACTACTCTAGATGGTAAGAGAATCTAAGATGGAAGCTAGGAAGGTGCAGAAAAGTCAAAGGAGTTCGAGTTTTTGATGATTGCAGAATCATGAAAATAAATATCTATTTTGCTTGGGCCATTGCCCTAGGGAGGGCAATTTCTATCATATAAAGTTGAGTCTGATCCTAAATGATATGATGCTTTTGGAAATTCAGGGGAAAAAAAATGGAATGCTTCCCCTGGGTGTTTTTAGTAGCATTTGAACCAAATCTTGAAGAATGAAAAGGATTTTATCATGTGGGCAATGCCAGAGAAATCCATGAGGAAGATTTCAAAGAAGTTGTGCTCACATTAGATCACATTTAACAGAAAGGAGCAAGCAGCTCCTTCCTTTGACTTTGCATACCATCCCTTCTCAATTAAAAGGCTATGACTTTTCATATCTACATCAAAATCAGCTTCCTCATAATGGCCTTCCCTCTTGACACTCATAACTCCTAAAGCACCAAATGCCCACTCATCATAGGAAATCTTGCATCACTTGCTATTCAAAGATTTGTTTTTTTATGTCTTGTCTCATAATATAGATAATAGGCTTTCTGATGTCAGAGTGATCTTTAAATCCTTAATTACTTTCATAGTCTTTGCACATCTTACAAGCTCAATCATGAAAATGCATAATATTCAACCCTCCTCAAAATGTCTCAATAGAGTGGTCTGGCCTAGCTTGCATGCTGAGCATTTGGGTAGACATGGGTAAATATATCAATAGCAATTTTATAGTGTCAAATAGCTTACAAAAGTTTTCATATCCATTGTTTTACAGTGTTTTATAATAACTTTGTGAATTAGGTATTATCCATGCGCTTTTTTTTTCAACAAAATATATTTTGATTTCACTGTTACTCTGGGCTTAAGGCCTACTGGGGAAGTAGTACTAAGCATGTATATAATTACAATACAATGGAGAGATACTAATATAGAAGCCAGGATAAGGTACCAGTAGGCTTAATGGACAGAAAATATAGCAGCTCTCTGTTGGGGTGGATGTGAGAGCTCCAAAGAGGGAGTAGTAGGTGAATCAAACTCTAAAGGATGAAAAGTACCTGGAAAGTCACAAAGCAAGAGCACTACAGACGCACCGAACACCATGTGTGAAGCACTTAGACCTGAGACAACATGGCTCATTTGAGGAATAGCAAATAATTTAGGGTAGCTGGAGGGCAGAGGAAGTTTGGAGGGCGTTCAAAGTGAGACTGGAGAGTTAGCTGGAGTCTGAAAGTGAAAGGCATTGTATACCAGCTGGAGCATTTCTGTTGTATCTTGCAGGCAAAGAAAAGGTGCTGAAGGATTGTAGGCAAGGGAGGTCAGCCATAGGATTCACAATTTGAGAAGCTAGTTCTGAATGCGGTGTCACAAATTATCCAGGTAAGCAACAATACAAAATTCATGAGAAGTTATGACACATAACAGCGCAAAGTAGTATTGAGTTTCCAAGCACAGAAGCATGCGATTCTGCAGCTGATTTTGCACATTAAAAATTGTCCTGAGGTGTTAGCAATACCATTAAATGCAGCAACATACATAAGAGTTTTCAAGATTTCAAAACACTGTTTTCCTGCCTCTCAAAAAAGAGAGAGGGAGAGGCTCTCTGATTCACAAAATGCCAATACCTGTTAACAAATCATGTATGGTTTCCTGGTTTCTCGTATTTTTAGATTGACTTGTTTATTTGTCCTTGCATCCCTTCTTTAAGACTGAGAATCAACTATTTACAATCTTCACTTACAAGCTGACAAAACATGAATAATTATATTTTTCTTTCTCAATTGCTCTTTTCATATTTCTTCTTTCAAAATATAAAAATGACACATATCAATTTCAAATGCCACCAATAGGACTTACATTAGGCAGCAACAACATTAATCAAATAGAAAAGAATATCTTACTTTTTTTAATCTCTAAATATTCAAAGGTATTTTACAACTTTTTACCCATAAATGTAGCTTAGTGCACCGTGAGAATTTATTCAAGAGACTGGATAAAATGAATTGACTGTCTAAGTAAACCAGTGAGGCAAGGTAGAGGTTAGGTATTTTCTTTGCCAACAACTGTTTCTATAATAACACACTAATGTACTTTTTGGGGAAATGCCAAAGATGATACTATAGACCATTTTCTACCTCTGCCCATATGTTTCTCAAAAAAAGAAAAAAAGAAAAAAAGTTACACTATTAACATGTAGAAGAAGTCTCTTGGCCTCACAGAAATGAAGACAAGTCCACCATATAGCGTGATACTATAGGTTTTTGAGAAACCTGAGGATGATTTTCAGCCAATTGTGACCTAGGGCAAGTTGCTTGACCTCATGGAGCCTGCTTTTCTAACAGCAAATTGAGGATAATATATATTAAAGATTAAATAATATATTCTATATTAAGTGATTAGCAGTGCCTGCCATAGAGTAAGCATTCAATATAGAGAGCTATTACTATTATTATTAATATTTTTATTATAGAAATGCTTTACTTGTTTTTCTTCTGCCTGCTGGGAAATGAGGCCTTCCCTGTTGGGAAGAAATTCCACTTACCACAAAACTCTGTCAATCCACCATTTCATTATCAAAATTGTTTTTTAAAGATGTGCTATGTCATAGTAGTTAAGAAATCTACTACCCTAAGGGCACCTCGGTGGCTCAGTGGGTTGAGCGTTTGCCTTTGACTGAGGTCAGGATCTAGGAGTCCTGGGATCGAGCCGGGGATTAAGCCCAGCATCAAGGCCCACATAGAACCCCTCATGGAGCCCTGCATGAAGTCTTGCATCAGACTCCCTGCTCAGCGGGCAGCCTGCTTCTCCCTCTCCTGCTCCTCCTTCCACGTGTGCTCTCTATAAATAAATAAACAAAATCTTAAAAAAAAAAAATCTCATCACTGGTTTTTGCGCAAATTTGTGACTTTAAGCTCCAAAACCAGTTTAAGGTGAACTGTAAATACCCACTGGAGTATAAGCAAATTATCTCACACACACACAAAGAGGTTCTAGACCCTAAACTTTGAGGAATCTCAAAAATGATTTTTTTAAGGGCAATGATAGTCACAGATAACCAAACATGCATGGAAAAAGAAAAAAAAATTATGACTAAGAGCCAGAAGGAAAAAGAGGTTACATATCGACATTAGCACAGCTTATAACATGACCATCTTTACTGTGTGAAAAGAAATCTACAACAAGCTCAAAAATATCTGCAGAGCATAGGAAGCTAGAGAAAGTGACAAAGCAGATTTTAAAAATAACCAAATATTTTTTGAAGGACTAAATAATACAATAAAGTACAGCACAGTAAAACATAAAATATAAAATAATTATAAAAATTCAATACAATGAAGTATTAAAAATAAAATTTAAAAATTTAAAAAATGCTCAGTGGACATGTTTGGGAGCAAACCAGGAATAGCAGTAAGGTAGTCAAAAGCTGAAAAAGAAGGTAAGTCAAGAGAAAATATCCAGACAGCTGCAAATACAGATTAAAAACATGAAAGAGCAGAAAAGAATATAAAAGCCAAGAAATATTTAGTGAAAAATTTGAGAAAGAAATGATATTTCTAAATGTGTATGCACCTAATTATATAGTCTCAAAAAAAAAAAAGAATATTGACATTACCAAAAGAAGGGACAAATTTGTATTTATAGTGGAAGATTGTGATACATCTCTCTCAGTTGTTGGTAAAATAAACAGAAAAAATAAGTAAGGCTATAGATTTTAAAATATAAAATATACTTAACAAAATGGACCTATGGACATTATACCTTACAACTGTAGGACACATATTTTTTCAAGCACACATGAAACATTTAGAAAGTTGACTATATATTGTGCCATAAAGTACATGTCAACAAATAAAGGATTGAAATCTCAGAGAAAATTGGAAAGGAACACAGAGTAACTTCTGGGATTTTAACATTGTTTTATAGCTTACCCTGGGTGATAGTAACATGAACAGTTACTTTAAAATAATTTGTAAGCTATATAGCTATGTTTTATGCACTTTTTTGTATGTCATTAATATTGCACACTATTTTGAAGTAGATCTGAACCATACAAAATATACTGTCTGACCACAATGCATTTATGTCAAAAATCAATCAGAAACTGGTAACTAGAAAATTTCCCACATCTTCTGAAATTAAACAATATATTCTAAACATCACATGGGCCAAGGAAATATAATAAAAGAAATTAGAAAATATGTTGAACTGTGTGATCACTAATGTTATATAGCAAAACTCACAAGATGAATCTAAAGCAACATGTAAAATGTTATTAGCAAGAAATGCATATAATAGAAAAGAGAAATGTTGAAAATTAATGAACTAAGAATTTTAAACACCTATGTAAAGTAGTTACAAAAACTATCAAAAGATAAAATCAAAGAAATATGAAAAAGGAAATGAAGATAAATGCAAAAATTAATAAAATGTTTTTAAAGCATAAAATGGAAGGGCACCTGGGTAGCTCAGTTGGTTAAGTGTTCCACTCTGGATTCCAGGTCAGGTCATGATCTCAGGGTCATGAGATTAAGCCCCACCTGGGGGAGTCTGCTTGAGAGTCTTTCCCTCTGCCCCTCCCCCTTCTCTCAAATAAATAAATAAATAAATCTTTAAAATAAAATGAAATGAAATAAAACATAAAATAGGGAAAATCAGGAAAACTAAAGTTATATGTTTGAAAAGACAAATTTTGTGGTAAGAGTGATCAAGAAGAGAGTGAGGGAGAGAGGGAGGGAGAAAATGAGGGCGGGTGGGAGGGAGGGGGAAAGAATATTAGGAATGAATAGGACAAATCACTGCAGATGCTGCAGACAGGAAACAGATAAAAAGGAGATATTATGAACAAATTTATAAATTCCTAGAAAAATGTATCTTTGAGGCACCTGGGTGGCTCAGTCAGCTAAGCATCTGACACTTGGTTTTGGCTCAGGTCATGATCTCAGGGTGGTGAGATCAAGCCCTTCATCAGGCTTCAGGCTCAGCACAGAGTCTGCTTAGGATTCTTTCCCCCTCCCTCTCTCTCACCTTCTGTTCCTCTCCTGCTCACACATGTGTGCTCTCTCTCTCTCTAATAAATAGGTAAAATCTTAAAAAAAGTGTATCTTTAACAAAATGTGACTCGAGAAGAAATTGAAAACCTAAATAATCTAAAAATCGAATCAAATGTAAAACTCTTCCCACAAGGAAAACTATAGGCCCAGATGGCTTTATGAATGAGTTAACCAAGCAGTCATTGAACAAACAATTCCAGATTGTTATGGACTGAGCTGCGCACCCCTCCCCCCAAATTTCATATGTTGAAGCCCTACCCCCCCCATGTGATGATGGAGACTTTGAGAGGTAATTAGGTTTAGATGAGGTTATGAGAGTGGGACCCTAAGGATGAGATTACATGCTCTCAATTATGATGAGTTTGTTCACCAAAGAAGAAACTGTCTCTCCCTTTCCCCACTCTCCCTCTCTCTCTTTCTCTCCCTCCCTCTCTTTCTTGAGGACACAGCCATCTACAAGCCAGGAAGAGAATCCTCACTGTAATTCAAACATACTGCACCTTGATCTCAGATGCCCAACCTTCGGAATTGGGAGACAATCCTTCTGTTGCTGAAGCCACCAGTCCGTGGTGGTTTTGTTTTGTTTTGTTTTGTTTTTTAATGGCAGCTTGAGCAGACTAAGACAAAGACTTGCACAAATGTTTTCAGAGAACAGAGAAAAATGTTATACTCCACAACTCATTTTATGATCCATTTAATACCAAATCTGAAGGATGCATGAGAAAGGAAAATTAAAATTCAGTTTCAAGTCTTACTTTTATAAAAGGTATCGAACCTGGCTAAAATGCATGCCCCTTAATGGACAAAAATTTGACCTGCTATTTGCTTGAACGAAGCTATTTATTAAATGAGTATCGACAATTCCAAAATGATGATTTAAAAAAAAAAAGTTATCAAGTCAAATCCATTACTATACAAAAAGGATAATATATTATGGTCAAGTTTATTTTATCCCATGAAGAAATGCTGGCCTAAAGTTTCAAAAAATCAGTAAATATAATTCACTACTATATCAAATTTAAAAATAGGGTAAATGTATTATTAGCTCAATAAATGCACAGAAAGCACTGATAAGATTTAAAATCCATTGATGATAAGAATTTGTACACAATAGGAACAGAAGTGAGCTTTCTTAATCTGATAAGGGGTATTTACAAAAAACCCACAGCAAACATTATATCAAATGATAAAACTTTGAAAGCTTTCTCTTTAGTTGAAGAAAAAGGTAAAAATGTCTGCTGGTCAGAATATCTATTCATTATATTTTTTTAATTTTACAGTAACCAAATCTCAATCTGCAATAGTATACAATGTTTTTTTATTACTATTATGTTATGTTAATCACCATACATTACATCATTAGTTTTTGATGTAGTGTTCCATGATTCATTGTTTGCGTATAATCTATTCATTATTTTAAAAGAGATCCTAGCCCGGGGTACAAGGAAAGGAAATGGTGAGTTTCAGTCCTGAAAGGAAAAAAATCAGATTTTCAGTGTTAACAGCTGACAAAATTAAATGTATAGAAAATCCAAAATATCCTATAGGTTAATTATTTGAGTTAATTAGTTTAGAAAGGTTGTTAGATTTAAATCAATATACAGAAATCAATTTAATTTTTATATATCAGCAACAAATAGATATAAAATAAAATGTTAAACATTCTGTTTAAAACAATAAAAGGGGGAAGAATGAAGGGGAGTAAATCGGAGGGGGAGACGAACCATGAGAGACGATGGACTCTGAAAAACAAACTGAGGGTTCTAGAGGGGAGGCGGGTGGGGGGATGGGTTAGTCTGGTGATGGGTATTAAAGAGGGCACATTCTACGTGGAGCACTGGGTGTTATGCACAAACAATGAATCATGCAACACTACATCAAAAACTAATGATGTATGGTGATTAACGTAACAATAAAAAAATTTAAAGAAAAAAGCAGAATAAAAGGAATGTCTGGGTGGCTCAGTTCTTTAAGTGTCTGCCTTCGGCTCAGGTCATGCATGAACCCAGGGTCCTGGGATCGAATCTCTCATAGGTCTCCTTGCTCAGCAGGGAGCCTGCTTCTCCCTCTGCCTGCTGCTCCCCCTGCTTGTGCTCACTCACACTCTCTCTCTGACAAATAAATACACACAATCTTTTAAAAAAATAAAACAGAATAAAAATATCAAGTATCTAGAATTAAATCAAATAAAAGTTGTACAAAACCTCTATAGGGAAAATTAACCCCCAAAATTATTAAACTTTTTAAGATACACTAAAGATATTGTAATAGAGTGATATACCACAAAGTGTCTCTTTTAATAATGATGATGGTAATCTAACATATATATGAAATACTTCATTAAGAGTTGCTCAAAATAGGATATCCATATTGGAAAAATAATAAAATTGAACCCAGGAGTCACCTTATATATGAAAATAAATTCCAAGTGGTTTAAAAATCTAAAGTTGAACAACAAAATTAAAAGATATTTAAAGGATAGTATAAGAGAATACCTTTATGATCTCAGGGTAGGAAATACTTTCTTAACACACAAAGCTTTAGGTATAAAGAGCAAGAGTAATAAATTTGACTTCATTAAAATGAATTTCCTCTGCTTATCCAAAGACATCAAGACAAATCCAGTTAAGAAATGGGAAGAAGACATGAATAGACACTTTTCCAAAGAAGACATCCAGATGGCTTGCAGACACATGAAAAGATGCTCAAGACCACTCATCATCAGGGAAATACAAATCAAAACCATGATGAAATACCACCTCACACTTGTCAGAATGGCTAAAATTAACAACACAATAAAAAACAGGTGTTTGTGAGGATGCAGAGAAAGGAGAACACTCCTACACTGTTGGTGGGAATGCAAACTGGTGCAGCCACTCTGGAGAATGCTTTGGCGGTTCCTCAAAAAGTTAAAAATAGAACTGCCCTACAATTGCACTACTATGTATTTACCCAAAGGATACAAAAATACAGATTTGAAGGGGTATATGCACCCTGATGTTTATAGCAGCATGATCAACAATAGCCAAACTATGGAGAGAGCCCAAATGTCCATCGACTGATAAATGAATAAAGAAGATGTGGTATGTATACAGAGTGGAATATTACTCAGCCATAAAAAAGAATGAAAACTTCCCATTTGCAATGATGTGGATGGAGCTAGAGTGTATTGTGCTGAGTGAAATAATCCAACCAGAGAAAGACAAATACCATATGATTTCACTCATATGTGGAATTTAAGAAAGAAAACAGATGAACATATGGTAAGAAGGAAAAGGAAAAAAAAAAAGAGAGAGGGAAACAAGCCATAAGGGACTCTTAACAATAGAGAACAAACTGAGGGTTAATAGAGGGAAGTGGGAAGAGGGCACTTGTGATGAACTCTAGGTGTATGTAAGTGATGAATCACTGAATTCTACTCCAGAAGCCAATATTGCACTATACATTAACTAAAATTTAAATAAATAAAAAAACCCACAAAAACAAAAAATCAAGACTGAAAAAAAATTCAGAATGGGAGAGGATATTTGCAACACAATAAAGGGACAAATGTCTAGAATTCTACATATCAATAAGAAAGAGACAAATAACACAATCTTTTAAAATGAGTAAGAGAAAACAGGCACTCCTAAAAAAAAAAGAGAGAGACAAATAACACAATTTTTTTTAAAGATTTTATTTATTTATTTGACAGAGAGAGAGAGAGAGACACCAAGAGAGGGAACACAAGCAGGGGGAGTGGGAGAGGGAGAAGCACGCTTCCAGCTGAGCAGGGAGCCCGATGCGGGGCTCGATCCCAGGACCCTGGGACCATGACCTGAGCCGAAGGCAGACGCTTAACGATTGAGCCACCCAGGTGCCCCAAATAACACAATTTTTTAAAATGAGTAAGAGACAACAGGCATTCCTAATATACAATAAAACTATGCAAATGTGTTCAAGCAAATTAAAATTTTTGGAAATGCCAATTAAAACTTAAATGAGATATAACTACGTGCTCTCTCTTAAATAGATAGATAGATGATAGATAAATAAATAGATAGATAAATAAATAAATAAATATCTTTTTTAAAATCTTTAATACTAAAAGAATTTGCAGTATCTAGGAACACTCATACACTATGATGGGAGTGTAAAATAGTATATCATATCAAAAAGCAGTTTACTAAATCTACTCAAGTTGAAGATACTATATCATATGATCTAGAAATTTTTACTCCTACTCTCTACTCATTAGAGAAACTAAAGTAATCATGTATCAGAGGCATATACAAGAATGTTCACATTAGCGATATTCTTAATAGCTAAATACTAGAAATAAAGATCCCTCAACAGTATAATGGATAAGAAAGATGTATTATGAAATACCATATGGCAATAAAAATAAATGAACTAGAGCTATTCACCATACCATGAATGAATTCATAATCATAATATTGAGCAAAAGAAGAAAAATACAAGGGTTCTATTTATTTTGACAGAGGTTGTAGTTACATGTTTGCTTAATAATTATTCATCAAATACATGTAACTATTGAATGCACTTTTCTGAAAGTGTGTTACATTTTGCAATAAAAATATTAAAAGAAAGGAAGAGAGGGAGAAGGGAAAGGAGAAAAGGGACAAAAAAAAGGAAAAATGAAAAAATTGGATGCAACAATTCTTATGTGCAATATAGTATGAAGTTTATAAGGTACACAGAAAAATATTCCAGTACCCTCATAAAGGTAATATACAGTTCAAAATGCAATTTTATGAGCTAGACACACTTACAAATATTTAGTTTTCAATATTTATTAGAGACAAATATTTAGTTTCCTTTTGCCATTCAAGTTGAAGCAAAATCTAAAGGGTATTTGATGAATCCCTGAAACAACCAAATACAAATATTTATGGATTCAAATAAATGTTGAGCACTTAATATTGTGTGAGGAATTGTACTAGATTCTGGGGATTCAGAGAGGCAAAGGATAAGCCCTGTCCTTAAGAACTTTACAGTCTACTAGGGGAAATGGGCAAGAAAAATAATAACAATAATAATGTATTTTAAAAGGTGGATGTTTTGAGATAATGACTCAAAAGATTGCTGGAGGGAAAAATATGCCTGGTAAATGCTTCTTTCTCAAAGACTTAACTCTTCAATATTTCAAAATAAATGTGAGGGAGAGAGAATAGGAAATTCTCCATAGTCTTATCGTATATGAATATTATTTTATGCCTGTAACATACAATATCTCAGTAACTGTAAGGCAGTTGTTATTTTATATGCAAGAAAACTTAAGTTCAGAGAGATTAATTATACTATCTAGCCCAAGGTAATATAGCTAGTAAATGGTGAACACAAGAGTTAAACACAAACCTGTCTGACACCAAAGGTCACACACAGGCATACAAGTTAGGAAATAAAACTATGTAACTAAAACCTCATTAATTTTTATTCTATTAGGGCTAGATAACAACTGACAAAGAAATTGGTATACAAACACACGTGCACGCACACACACACAGTAACAATTTCATGAGGAAAAACACCCAAGAAGAAATTACATGATGGAACATTTACAATTAAGAGTATGGGATGGGACGTCTGGGTGGCTCAGTTGGTTAAGCGACCAACTCTTGATCTTGGCTGGGGTCTTGATTTCATGATTATGAGTTCAAGCCCCATGTTGGGCTGCACACTGGGCATGAAGCTTACTTAAAAAAAAAAAAAAAGAATATGGGACTTCTACTTCAGTTAATGGTAGAGTAACGTGGAATCACTTTGCCACTAAAAAAAAGCTAGATTTCATATCTTACAAATATTTTACATCTTTAAGATCTTTTAAAAGTACTAAAGAATAAACAATATTTTGTAAGTAAGATTCAAAGAGGTAATTCTGGTCCTGGGATTGTCTCCACCCTATAAAGTACTTACCAATCCTGAAGAGGTAGGAAATCAGCTGAGCTACTCTTTTGGTGACACTTAGGACAAGAGACAATACCTAGAGCCCAGGGCTCATGAAGGGTGAACATTCTGACAAACTGACTCCCACTTAGACAGGGACTCAAAGAGCTGCACCCTAGCAGTTATATCTAAAGTAAGCCTGTTCTAATGGAGAGCTGACCGTCTTCAAGGTGTTTCTGCATCACAGAATATATCAAACTCTGAATTTGGATTAAAGTGGTCATGAATGGCTAGCACTTCCATGTGCCAGAAAAAGGCAAAGAAAATCCTCTTTGGAGGAAGACATCAACCACAAACATACACTACAAATACAGGCATACTTCAGAGATATTTTGGGTTTGTTTCCAGACCTTTGCAATAAAGCAAATAAAGCAATAAAGTGAGCCAATATTTTGATTACTCAGTGTATATAAAAGTTATATTTATAGTATAGTCTATTAAGTGTGCAATGACATTATGTCTAAAAAACATCATAATACCATTATTAAAAAATACTTTATTGCTAAAAAAGGCTAACCATCATCTGAGTTTTCAACAAGTTGGAATCACAGATCACTGTAACAAATAAAATAATAACTGAAACATTTGAAATAATAATGAAAAGTTTGAAAATTTCAAAAGTTTTTGATAATGATCAAAATGTGACATAGAGACACGAAATGAGCAAATGCTGTTGGGAAAATGGTGCCAATGGACTTACTTGATAAAAGGTTGCCACAAACCTTCAATTTGTAAAAAAAAATTCAATATTTGCAAAGCATGATAAATTGTGAAGCACAATAAAACAAGGTATGTCTGTAGTTTTTAAACACAAAGACCAACATAAAATTGAAGATAGCCAGACACATGTGAAGACATAAAACTATTTGGTAAGCATAACTACTATCTTCGTCATTTCTAAAACTAAAAGAATTCAATGGGAAAAAAAGCACAAAGGTAGATCATAAGTCTTGCTGGTAGCTTGAGTGTCAACGAAAATCATGAAGCGTATCATCCAAGGCCTCCAAACAGAATTTCATCTTCTGTTTATTTGGCTTAATTAACCTTGTGTTATTTCAATCACTGATTTTTTTTTTCTTGGCTAGTTAACTAACAAACGCCAATCAGAAAAATCGCTGATTTATAGTCCTTAAGTCCTTAAATTTCTTCTATCACTCCATCCATATGACAATTAGCTTCCTTCCAACTCAAAAGTCTATTTATATTAACCTGTTGTTTTAGTCTCATCATCAAAGCCTCTACGTCACCCTATTTTCATGCAAAACCAGTAGTCAATCTTTTCACTAAGGATCTAGACTAAACAGTCCAACCTTTTTGGAAAGAAGTGCTATGATATAATTAGAATAAGATATATAACCAACACAGAAATAATTAGTAAAAACCCCAAGTGGAAAAAACTTGGATAATAATTTTATCAATAAAATATGAGAAATTTGGGCGCCTGGGTGGCTCAGTCGGCTAAGTGTCTGCCTTCAGCTCAGCTCATGATCCCAGGGTTCTGGGATTGGTCCTGGGATCTGAGTAAGGAGCCTGCTTCTCCCTCTCCCTCTGCCTGCCGCTTCCCCTGCTTGTGCTCTCTCTCCCTCTCTGTCAAAAAAATAAAATCTTTACAAAAAAATATGAGAAATTTTCCATATGGTGCAGAAATATTAAAATGTAGATCTACTCAGTAGTTTCATTACCTCATATGTAACCATTTACCTCAAATTGATTCATTTTTTATTTTGAAGTAGAATTTCTCTTCAATGGAGTTGCCATTCAAAAAAAAACAGCATAAGATCTAGAGTTTACTAAATATTTTTTTCTAAAAAATTGAACAGTAATTATTTGTCTAGCATAGCTAAATACAGAACCATTTGTTTATTCATGAAACTTTTATAGTTTGCAACATAGGAGTGAATTTCCAAATATCAAATGATACCTACTGTTATGCTGCACTGTAGGTTTCATTTATAAATAATATGAAATTGTTTAAGAAAAGTTTTTGAAAATTGTGACTTCACTTTCTGCTGTTTTTATTTTTTACAAGATAATGAGTGTTTAATTTGGGGGGTTGCAAAGATGTAATAGCTGAAAGATACTGAGCTCAAAAGCAGGAAAATCCACTACAACTTCCATTTGCTGCAAGGTGTACATATTAGTATGAGCCTTGTTATTAAAACTAGACTTTAGGGAGGGGCAGTTGATCAAAAATAAGTTCTATTTATAACTTTCTTTAGCACATAACCATCCTTCAAAGCTAAACTCAATACTTTAACAACATGAAATATTTACCCTTTTATTTATCAAAAATAAATTCCCAAGATAAAAGAATGTGCTATGGTGAGCGCTGTGAATTGTGCAAGACTGTTGAATCATCGATCTGTACGTCTGAAACAAATAATACATTATATGTTAAAAAAAAAAAGAAGATAACAAGAGGGAAAAAATGAACGGGGGGAATTGGAGGGGGAGACAAACCATGAGAGACAATGGACTCTGAAAAACAAACTGAGGGTTCTAGAGGGGAGGAGGGTGGGGGGATGGGTTAGCCTGGTGATGGGTATTAAAGAGGGCACGTTCTGCATGGAGCACTGGGTGTTATGCACAAACAATGAATCATGGAACACTACATCAAAAACTAATGATGTAATGTATGGTGATTAACATAACATAATAATAAAAAAAAAGAATAGAAAAAAGAATGAATAAACAAATGAGACAATAAAATATAGTACTTTACTTTCATCATGGGGACTTTTACTGGAGACATTATAGTAATGAAATAATAATGTATCAATGTTACTTTGGGAAATGAGACACAGCAATAAACTAAATTTCATAGAAACTAAATTTAAAAAAAAGATCTGGTTGTAGTCTACTAGTGTCCCATAATACAACATGACCTGTGTTTAAATCATTACCTGAAAAAATGCCACATACATCATAAATCTTTCAATCTAGTTTACCTTTTGTATCATTCCGGTGATGAAATTAATTTTTTAAACCCCATAGAAATTTTACAAATAAAATGGCTTACCTCATCATTTCCATGGAAACACTGAAGGTTGGTGAGGGTGATGAGAGCACGTGAGCAAGTATCTTAATTCTGGTGAAATTTACTTTCTCTTAATGTAGAAAATAAAGTTTATATAGTTCCAACATTTAAGAAGGATTTTTTTTTAAAGATTTTATTTATTTATTTGACAGAGAGAAACACAGCGAGAGAGGGAACACAAGCAGGGGGAGGGGGAGAGGGAGAAGCAGGCTTCCCACTGAGCAGGGAGCCCTATACAGGGCTCGAACCCAGGACCCCAGGATCATGACCTAAGCTGATGGCAGACGCTTAATGACTGAGCCACCCAGGTGCCCCAAGAAGGATTTGTTTTACAAAATTAAAATTGGGGTGTGTTTTGTGGATCTTTAAGCATGTGCTCATTGTCTAGTTCAAACAGAAGAGGATAACAAAGAATATTAAACGTCACCTGGAATCCCACTACTGAGGAAGATTTACTTAAAATTTTGGGGAACATGATTCCAACCTCTCTCAATACATACAAATGTAATTTTTAATGGGCTTAATAGAAATGCTACATTTTAATCTACATAATTCACTCAAAAACATTTTATAGAGAGCTTTCCTTGTCAATAAATACAAATTATGCAATATCACATTTAGCAAACAAAATTTCTGTTCCGTGAATACACCATCATCTATTTGACCAACATGATTATTTAAGTTATTTGCCAGCAATTACAATACTTTTTCTATATTTAAATCATATTTGTACACTTATCCAGTCACTTCCTGAGAATAAATTTCAACAAGCAAATTTGTTGGATCAAAGTATGAACAAAAGTTAACTTTTGATACAGTTTGTCAAAGAGGCTGCACTAATTTACATGTTCTGAAGCTCTGCAGACTACTTATTTTGCTTTACCTTTGCTAATACCAGATTTTTCAAATATCTATCTTAAATGGGTTTTTTTCTAAACTAGCAAGGAAAAATTTTTTATTACTTTGTTTTCTTTTACAGAAAGGTTGAACATCTTTTCATATTGCCCACCTGCATTTCTTCTCCTGAAGTCTTAAAATGAATCTTTAATGCAAATTTTGCTTAGGCAATCCTGAAATTTAATTTTAAAAAGCCCTACAGAAGTGACACACAAATCTGGCCTTAATAGAATAGCACAACTACATACCAGTGAAACATATGCCTAGACCATGGTTGCACCCGATTGCCCTATAAACTCTGTTTTGAATAGTTACTTACAAATTAGCTTATTTTATTCGTACTTTTTCACCACTAACTTGACAGGCAATTTTTAAAGAGAAGAAATGTGTGACTCTATTTTCAACTTTTTTTTAAGTATTTCACAATTGAAAGCATCCCCCTCAGTATTTCTATAAAGGTTTTTGACTACATTTTCCTTTACAATGCCATCGAGCTATCTCTTATCTATGCTTCCCACTTCATGAGTAATATTAACAGTCAAATTGACATTTACAGAGAACCTAAAGCCAGTTACATCTTTTCATCTATCTCAAGCTGGAGTCAGGCACCAAGAAGAGATGCATTATTCCCATGCCATCTGGGTGATCTTTAGCACCTCTCACCCTCACATAGCTATGTACACTGCTAGGGACTGTTAATGAACCTATTTCCTCCGTAGGGCAAATGTTCTCTTGCTTCAAGACCTGAAATGCGCTGTCCCAGCCACACTT
Organism: Zalophus californianus; assembly: GCF_009762305.2. Classification (NCBI taxonomy): domain Eukaryota; kingdom Metazoa; phylum Chordata; class Mammalia; order Carnivora; family Otariidae; genus Zalophus; species Zalophus californianus. Next base: position 102,694,866 of record NC_045595.1, on the reverse strand, counting down.
GAGACAAGGTCCTGATAGTTCCTGGATGTCTCCTACTTAGCCAGTAGCTAGAATAGAATTTTTATATCTTTTAAAGGGTAGCCACTATTCATAGTTAGGGTTTTTGAACTACTAACATCTATTTTAGTTTCAGCCATTTAAAAATAATTCTGCCTCGTCTGAGGAAGGGAACAAAAAGAGAGCATCCTCATGGAGTCAGAGGCCTGGACAACTTCTGTCATTTGTCTCTCTGTTTCTACCCCAGACGGAAGAAGCAAGACTCAGCTTCTCCAGATTTCCAAAGATATTGCTTCTGGGAAGCCCTGAGAAAAATCCAAATTCACAGAGGAAAATCCCATTCCGCTGCCATTGTTGTTTATGTCATTACCTTAAGTCTCTAGCCCTGAACTTAATTGCCTCCTGGGGCTCCTTTATTATAGGGGGGGAAAAACCATGTAGAATAGTCTACTCCCTTTCCAAAATCTCATTTTAACTAGAACATGCCAGTTTTAGCAGACATCTTTTTCTAAAACAAAGTAAATATCTATTCCAAAGTTTGCCTCCCATTCACCTCCCCTGTGAAAAGAGAGGTAAAAAGATCCACTACATAGTACACGTTCTGTTAAAATTTGGTTTTTAAAGTACAGTTTCTACTCTCCAAGTCTCTATATGTTTTTTCTCTACTTATTTATATTGAGGTAAACAGCTATCTTAGTTGGATTTATTTTACTTTCAACCTGAAATTCAACTTCAGTACAGTTAAAGAAAGTGTAATTCAAAATTTTATTCTATTTTTTTCTCAGAGCCAGGGAATGGAAATTCTACATAGAAAAAAAAAGTTGGATAATAAAATTGTTAATAACTACTTTCCCTCACGTCAGGAATAAACTTTAAAAAATTAATTACTTAACTAAAATTAACATATAAAAATCCATTAACTTGGGTTCTTCATTGAATTGTCTAGCTACTTCATGAGAAATGCTGCTTTAGAGAAGAGGGAAAAGAATAGTTTCTTCATAATATTAAGAAAAGCCTGATTACTGAGTTCTAAGAACATGAATGTTCATTTTGACTTCATAGAATGCTATACTGTGCCTGTTTATTCATGTGGCTTAGTTTAATTGCTAATTCAGTGTTGTTTCTTAGGTACTTAAAATTCCATAATGGAGACTCACATAATGAAGCATTATGTAGACTAATTAATGAGTATATAATGCCACATAAAGTTATTGCAAATGCCAACTGTTATCATCATACATGTCAGACTTAATTTTACTTCTGAATCCACTGACTTGAGTACCTAATTCTATATACACTACTTCATTTAGTATGGCAATGGCCTACAGTTCCACCCTAGCTTCTCAGTATGTAGGAACCTTCTATTTAGCAGACAATCAGAAAGACAAGCTGGAATTTGAAAAAGGAAAACCATATATTTAATTTAGATGATAGTTCTGTCATTTGCTAGCTCTCTGATCTTGCCTAACCCCTTTGAAAGTCAGTGTTACAAGTTTTAAAATGAGAATAGTAATAGTCTCCTATTTAACAAATGTTGCTAAAGTTTATATCATGTTCCAACTCCTGCTATAGGCATGGAGAGGTACAAAAGTGGACACAACACAATCCATGCCTCAGGGAAGCAAGCGGGAGGTAGAGTATGTTAAGTGTCATGATGAAGACAAGGACCAGTTATTACAGAAGCATTTTAAAGGGTCAACTCATAACATTGTGGAGAAATTAAGTTAAATATTGTTTATAGAGAAACTGGCAGAATGCCTAGCACATACTAGATACTAAGAAATAATCATTTGTCTTTTTTTTTAAAAGCTATGCAGTGTTACCTAGAAAGATGGCACTATATATCAAATATTGATTGTGTCCAAGTTCAGATGGTAGTGTAGCCATTACAAACAGTGGTTCCTTAAAGGAGAGATTTGCCTTCTTTATCATTGATAACTCTTCTCTGCCTCTTTAATTTAGGACAAGAGAAAAAAATTTCAAACTGTTTGATCTGGTTACCTCTCAGGTGTAGGAACAGTGAAGAATTTAATTTCACACTTTACACATTTAATATTCTTGACTTTTCTGGTAACAGGTATGTTATTGTTATACTTTTTTAAAAAATTGTGATAAAATATGGACGTGTAAAACTTATCATCTTAATCATTTTTAAGTGTACAATTAAATAGTGTTAAGTACATTCACATTGTTGTGCAATCTGTCTCCAGAACACTTTTCATTCGCAAAACTGAAACTCTGTACTCATTAAACAACTCCCCATATCCCCCTCCCCCATTCCTTAGCAACCACCATTCTCTTCATAGAAACCAGTAGTTTCTATGAGTTTGACTACTCTAGATATCTCATGTAAGCAAAATCACACAGTATTTGTCTTTTTGTAACTTGCTTATCTCCCTTAGCATAATGTCCTAAAGGTTCATCCACATAGCATGTGTCAGAATTTTCTTCCATCGTTTTAATAGGGATAACTTTCTCTTTAATTTTTAATTTTTAATAAAAAAATGGATAACTTAGGATGTACAACATCATGATTTGACATATATATATCAAAAGGATAACATATCTTATCCTCACAATTTCCATTTTTTTGTGGTGAGAGTACCCAAAATCTCCACTCAGCAAATTTCCAGTATTCAATACAGTATTATTAACTATAGTCATCACACTATACATTAGATCTCTAGACTTATTCATCCTACATAACTGCAACTCCATATGCTTTGACTAACATTCTCCATTTCCCCAACTTTCCCACCACCAATAATCACCATTCTTCTCTCTGCATCTATGTATTTGACTTTTTTAGATTCCACATATTAATGAAACCATGCATTTTTTTTCTTTCTGTGTCTGGCTTATTTCACTAAGAACAATATTCTCTAGGTTCATGCATGTTGCTGCAAATGATAGAATCTCCTTTTTTAAGACCATATATATAAGTTTATGTATATCTGTGTATATATATATATAATTATACATATGTACATATATATAAATTTATATATGTATGTGTGTATATATTTCTTTATCTATTCATCTATTGACAGACTTCAATTATTTCTATACCTTGGCTCTTATGACTAAAGCTACAAGAAACATGGGAGCACAGATAACTCTTCAAGGTACTGATTTCATTTCCTTTGGGTATATACACAGAAGAGGAGTTGCTGGATCATATGATAGTTCTATTTTTAATTTTTTGATGAATGTCTACGCTTTTTTTATAATAGCTGTACTGATGTATATTCCCACCAACAGTGTGCAAGGGCTCCCTTTTGCTCCATACCCTTGCCAACCCTTATTATCTCTTATCTTTTTGATAACAGTTATCTCAATGGATGTGAGGTACTATCTCATTATGGTTTTGTGTTTACCTGATGATAAGTGATGTTGAGCACCTTCTCATATGCCTGTTGGCCAATTATATGTCTTCTTTGGAAAAATTTCCTTTCTTTTTAAGGCTGAATTGTATTCCACTTATTTATTATAAATTAATAATAATAATTAATAATATCATAAGACCTAGCAATTCTGCTTCTAGGTATCTGCCCAAGAAAAAATAAATGTACATGTCCTTAAAACACCATTATAAGTGATATTTAGAAGAATTAAAAAATAATAAAATTGGGCTAGAGAGAGAAGGAGATAGGCTTGTTGTGCACTAATTCTCATCTGTCATAATGGGAGGACAAAAATAAAGAAATTAGAGGTATCTGCATATTATTTGGTACTAACAGAGCTGAATAACAGAAGAACCTGAACAGAAGCACTTAAAAATGTTGCCTCTAGGGATTGGGATTGAAGGCAGAGAAGGGTGGAGCAGAAAACAAGTATTTTTTTTTAATTATGTGTTCTTTATTATTTGAGTATTTTTTATCCAGTCAATGTATTACTTTAAGAATGTTAAAATCAAGAAAATTAAATGTTTCTCAAAAGTACTATCTAATTATATATTACTTTTTCCAAACCGAATCTCCTCAGTAAACCAAATATATATATATATATTTATTTATATATATATAAATAATTTTTTTTAGATTTTATTTATTTATTTGACAGAGAGAGCACAAGCAGGGGGAGCGGCAGGCAGAGGGAGAAGCAGACTCCCTGCCGAGAGGGGAGCCTGATGTAGAACTCGATCCCAGGACCCTGGGATCATGACACGAGCCAAAGGCCGATGCTTAACTGACTGAGCCACCCAGGCGTCCCAAGATTGTATTTTTAAGTAATCTGTACACCCCACACAGAGCTCATACTCACAACCCCAAGATCAAGAGTCACACATTCCACCGACAGAGCCAACCAGGTGCCCCAAGGATATATTTTATAAATGATAAATAAAATTATACACACTGAGTTTTCAGCTGCACCTGAGATATAAATCAGAAATCATAATTATTTATGAGTGCATCTATGTATTTAAACTTGTACTAGGCACCATACAGTGGTGTAATTATAGAGTCCAAGGTCATCCCTTCAAGGAGCTCACTTTGTGGAACAGAGAATATCTTAGGGAAACACAAGAATGCTTTCTGAGCAACATTCTCAACCAAGGTGACTGATGTCAAGGAAGAACAAACTTCCTCTTAACCTGGAAGGATAAGTGAGGCAAGTTTCTTTCCCCCATAAAAAACAAGCCAAGACCAGAAGAGAAGGAAAATGGGTTCCAGGTGAGAATGCTCTAAGGGAGTTTTATATGACACAGAGGCAAGCAGAACACATTTATTTTCCTTTCCTCCCAGCTGTTCTAATGGCAAAAAGTGCTGCCGTCCTATCCATACACATCTGCTTGCAGACTGGCATCTGCGTGATTGCCTCCAGGTGTTTGCCTGAAGGAGGATCCTGAAAGTCCATGCAAGCTGGAAGCCTGGCCTCCAGGAGCAGATGCTGGACTGCAGGTTTCTGCGTACTTCGGCAGATATATTTTGAGAAATAAAGTTGAGATCAAGTTCTGAAAAACAAGGATGGCATACATTAAGAACTTAAATTCTGTAAGGAGATTATGTAAGGACATTTAATACTTACATATTTAGTACTTTTTTTTTGTATAAAGCTTCTGGTGTGATTCATGAATAAAAACCTTGGGTTCTATTTCTCCTCAAAGAGGAAACCGTCTGCCACTTATGCCAGACATTTTCTATTTGCCGTGACAAACTGGTCTAGATGCTAAGAATTTAGATTCCAAAGGGGAAAATTCACATAAAATGAAGCAACTGTGGCGAACTCGAAGACTGGATAGTGATAAGGAGCACTACAATGTATTTTCCATTAGGGACTTGCTCCTTTAGTTTAAAAAAATAACAAAACAAAGCAAAACAAAACAAAAAAGGTACTATCAAAAAAAAAAAAAAAAAAAACAGGAGGAAGAATCCAAACATCATATTTACAAACATCTGAGTCAACTTACTTCTTAAAAAATATTTCTTCAAAGACCACTCCTGAAATGGCCTGGATTAAACTGGAGAGTAAAGCTGAATAGATTATTAAATTTTCTATTAAATAGAGATGAATGACATTTATTTGTGCATCCTGGTTGTCCCCATGAGGGTGCTTTTCTACTGCCTTTCTATTGTGTTACATGTTCTAGTAGAGTTAATTAATCAAAAATCACAGTGGCATGTGATTTTTGGCAAATTTAGGCAAATTCTTACTTTGTTTCAGAATATTAATTATATGTCTGTATACTCATGCCCACATACTTTAAAAAAAAAACATAGCAAACTATCAGAAAAGAATAAGGATGTGTTTCTGCTTTTATGCTTCTTCCCTAATGAGCTTTAGACATGTTTGCTATTCAGTTCCAGATATTACTTATTCTTTCATTTATTTATTTGCTAGTTGTTGACTATAAATTTTGCTAGTAGTAGCAGGAAAGAAAATTCAAAACAAAATAGATGCTGATCCTGACCTCAAAAATCTTAGGATCTGAGTAGGAACAATAATAAAATTTATAAGAGAGATTCTGATTCTGATGAAGCACTAAGGGGTAGAGGACAAGAGATATTACCTCCAGCTAGAAGCCACACGTTTCATAGAGAAAGGAACTTTTAGACTAGGTCTTGAAGAGGGGTAGGATTTAAGGAGATGAATGTGACAGAGAAACAACATAATAGGCAGAAGGAAAAGCTTGGTATGTGTTTCCATGTTTTACTTTGTTTTGTTTGCAAAATACCCAAAATAATCAGAAAGAGTAGGTTAAAACTTTTATGTAATTAACCATTGGCAAAAGAGGAAACTCACATAAATGTTCTCTAAAAGTCTCATTTGTTTCAGTAAAAATGTACGATGTGCTTATACGCAGCATTATATTAGAAGTCCTAGCTAACACAGGAAGACAAAGAAATGAAAGGTGTAAGAATTTTAAAAACAAGTCATTATAATGTGATTTCCTATCAGAAAAATGCAAGAGTAACTACAGACGAACATATACAAATGAATAATATCCTTTATAGTAGCAAAAACTAAGCAGTAAATGTAACAGGAGTTGGAGTAGTGCTAATAAATCAAGTATATTAAGTGCTATATTCTAGGCATGTATTATTTCAATTACTCTTCACAACAACCCTACTGAAGCAGTGCTAGTAATTGTTCCCAAATTACAGGTAAGTATGTTGAAACACACCTAGTATGTAGTAGAGCTGGGATTTGAACTCAAGCCCTTGGATCCAGAACCCAGACTTCTTAACCCATATCTATTCTACACTAAGAAAAAATCCTATTAACAATACCAGTATAATCAATAAAGTTGTTAGAAATAAATCTATTAAGGTGAGGCCTGTAGACAAAAAAATCATCAAATTTTAAGTAAGGACATAAAAAAACCTTTAAAAACTGGAGCAATATACAACATTCAGAGTTAAAAGACTCAATAGCATAAAGATACCATTTTCCCCATAATTGATTTATAGATTCAATGCAAATCCGATCAAAATACTAACAAGTTTTAATTTAATAGGCTTATCCTAATATTCATATGAAAGAGAAAATGACCAAGAATGGCCAATATAAAAAGGCAGAACTTGCTCCAGTACATATTGAGACATAATATAATAGTACATTAATTAAAATGATGTGGCATTTATAGATAGTGAAGCAGGACTGAGAGGCCAGACAAGACACAATTCCACGCATATATGGGAATTTGGCATGTGACATTACAGTGCAAGGAATCAAACATGTTCTATTCAAGGAAAAGCATCGGGAACATTGGTTATCTATACAGGGTAAAATAAAATAAGATCTCTAACACACTCCATACACCAAAATAAATTCCAGATGGAAAAGACTTAAATGCACCTCTTGCATGAGAAAAGAAAATATAGCAAAACATTTTATGACCTCAGGATATGTAAAGTTTGCTTAAATAAAACAAAAATGTCTCATATCAGAAAAAAAAATTGATAAATTTGTCTGCTTTAAAATTGAAATACCTGTACAGGAAAGGCACTATGAACATGTACAGAGAAATCAAATAGGAAGGGGATATGGGCAATATGTATGACTCTGGGGTTCTTTGGTAGAAAAAATGGACAAGGCATACGAATAAGCAATTCACTGAAAAAACCTCACAAGGCAAATAAACCTATATTACTTTACTCAATCTCACTAGAAAGCAGAGAAATGCAAATATAAATTAAAATTACGAGATAGTATTTGATACACTTTAAATTTAGATGTAGATTCAGATGTAAATTTAAAACCATATATAGGATACACAGAGTACAATATATTTATGTAAATTTTAATCATGAAAACAATACACTATTTTATTTATAGGTTATATCTTGAAGTGTATTTAAAAACATGAAAAGAAAGTGAACACACCAGTATCAGAACAGTGATTGCCTATGGGGAGGAAGGGGGGGCAAAGGAGATTGGAGAAGGTAAAAAAAAAAAAGGGAATTTTAACTACTTTTATTTATTTATTTTAAGATTTTTTTTTTTAAAGTAATCTCTACATCCAGCGCGGGGCTCGAACTCACAACCCGAGATCAAGAGTCACATGCTTCACCGACTGATCCAGACGGGTGCCCCAAGAATTTTAAGTACTTTTAAAAATGATTTGAAGCAAAAGGCAAGCTGTCAACCTCTGTCACATGCACATGTTGGCTACATGTATGTTTATTATACTATTTCCTTATTGTTCTGTAGCTTTGAAAAAACTGTTTTTTAAAGTTCAGTGATGATTTTCTAAAACCACTATATTTCATTTTTTTCATATATTCTAATTATTCGAATTAATGTACTTGCTACTTCAGGTGATACAGTCCAGGGAACATAAAGAATGAAATTCAATCCCTGCCCTCAAGAATTCACAGTGTGGTTGGAGAGTTATACATGTAAAGAAAAAAAAGACAATTAGGCAGCAGGAAGTTCCCACAGGTAATAAAAACAAAAAGAAACTTAGGAGTTAGCTTAATATATATTAGACATATCTTTTCTCTACTTGTCTTTAAATATCTTAATGGAACTATATTTATCTATTATCTCTCCCCTCAATCTAACCCCATAATTTTAAATAATCTCTACCTCTCTTTGTATGTACAACCTAATTACTGACTCCTTTTGAAAGTCTGGTACCATTGGGTATTCAGGATGTCCACATTATTTTTCTGCACTCACATTTTTGTTTGACTGGGCCAAACCAGGCTCACTAGGAGTAAGACAGATGATTTTCAAAATAGTGAGTCATTTCCATGTGTATGAGCACTAAGGGATTACTTTTTATAATTTAACAGTAGTCTCATTCTCCAACTAAAATGATAAATGATAGCCACCATACTTCAAAGCACCACTTCAGTTATTCATTGGTCATTCCCTTTTCAAGTAAGCTCAAAACGGAGACAAATATTTTTAAAGACAACTTAATGTGCATTTGTAGAATACATTGAATTATAACTGGAGAAGGGGACAAATAAATTATTTGAAAGAATTTTGCAAAAATATTTTATTTTTCCGAGTATGAGTGGGTGTTTGTAAGAATAAAGAATTCCAGAGAAAAATTCTAGAAAAAAAGAAAGAAAAAAAGGAAGAAAGAAGGAGAAAGAAAGGGAAAAGAAAGAGAAACTAAAGAGAGAATTGATGACAGCTAAACTAAGACCACTGAGCAAGATTTTAGAAATAGATGTGGACATTTCTTATAAAAGTTTGGTATCTAAATAAACCTATCTCTTGCACGGTGGCTCTTGAAATTGCTTCTCAGAAACTGAAAAGTTATTTTTTGAAATCATGGTATTGTGGAACAGATACATAAAGTTTTTTGTTGTTGTTGACAGTATCTTAATAACCAAGACATGCCTCAATATAGAGTAAATCTATTGCTTTGAAATTTAAAATATGTTTCTATTCTAACAAAGTACATATTGATGTTTCTAGGATACAAAATAGGTCTAGGAATTTAAAACTACTGGATAATGCAAATTATATACTTAGTTTACTAAACCACAGCTTTCACAATTTACTTTCTAAGGAAAAAAATCTGAGGATACTTTTAAATGTTAACACTGGCTAGAATTTGTACCTGGCTTTTGGTAAGAAATTGCCATTATTAAAATTTCTCTGTAACTACACTTATGGAAGTATGAGAGGTATTCCAAAAACTAAAATAGAAAGGTAGTTAAGTGATAAACTTAGAAACTGATTCCTGATATTTGACTTCTCAAATTGGAAGAGACCTTCAAATATTGAAAAGAAAATACGTAATACTCCAATATTCACAAAGAAGTGATTACTGTTAGGACCCCTTCCCTCCCTCACTTCTTGTTGCACTGTGTTACAAAACAACAAACGGATTTTCCTATGTTGGAGGGACTAAGGCTGTTATGAGAGGTCCTATCTCCAGGGCTTTGGCACAAATCTCTGAGCGTGAGGAAGAAGGGAAGGGATGTCTGTGTCCCAGAACAAAATGAGGAAGAATATCCTGCCGCATTCAAAACCACACTTTGCAGTCTCAACCGCCCACTGTCCTTAAGTGGAGGGAACACTCTCTTGCTGTGAGATGTTGTAATTCCCTCAGAAAAAAAATACCCCAGAGGACCTGTCTTTCTGAAACTTACAGCTGGCACAAAGACAACTGAATTTAATGGAATCTTTGTTGTAAATTTACAAAAGAGATAAGGTAGAATAAAATAAAGATAGATCTAGAGTTCAAGCTGGGGAAGGAGAAGCAGGTAATATATCTGCCCATAAAATACTGGAATCAGTCATGTTCCTCAAATACGAAAAATTAAGACACTGCCTCAATTTTTGTTTCTGCCTAACAAAACACATGATTTCTATGATTTTTCTACTGTTTTTGGTCTTCTTGAGTCTCTGTTTTCCAACCAGAAAAAAAAAAAAAAAAACCACTCAACAAAATGGTAAAATCTATATAACAAATGTATGCTCATTAAATAAATACTCAAGAAGAAGATAATATAATTTCTATATAAAAATGCCTAATATTTCACATTACAGGTGAAATTTAATGAAAATTTTTGACAAAGGACAAATTATATACCATAGATTTTTAAAAAGATTTTTTTCCCTACCAAAGAATCTTTTTGGATTTCTGTTCAACTGTGTGACTATGGGATTTGATCTGATACATGTTTCTCAACGTTGGCACTATTGAAACTTCGGGCTGTTTAATTTTTTGTTGTCTTAGCGTCCACTCTTTTTTGCCAAATGACCTAAAATCCCAGAAGGAAAAATATGGATGGAAAGGAGTACCTAGTGAGTTTACGTAAGAGTATGACAGGAAGACAAGTGGGTGATCCTGTTCATAGCATCCCTGACCTCTGCCCTTTGATGCTAGTAGCCCCTGCCCTTCCTCCACATACCCTGCTCCCATTGTAGGAAACGTCTCCCAATAACGTCAAATGTCCACAGAGGGGCAAAATCACCCCTAGTTGAGAATCACTGATGCAATGCTTTGCCAAGGATAGAGAAGAAACAATTATTTATTGTGTGCCTATCATACAAAGCTGTGAATTATGAGCTATTAAATTGTAAATGTTGTGTTTGCTTTTAAGGAAGTTATGATGCACTGGGAGTTACAAAATTTACTTGCATTACCATCTAAAGAGTAGAGGATCATAAGTACAAAGTCAAAACTACGTATATAATATCATATATATGCATATATATATATATATATAATACCACATTTATACATACATATATGTAGTCGTCCAAGGAATTATTGAGATGATCCCAGTTTTGCAAGTTTAAAAGTGAAAAGAACTGCAATGGAGGAATCAAGAGAGGCTTTATGGAATAGTTCAATTTCAGCTGCATCCTCAAATTGGGTTTAGAGATAAAACACTAGGTAAAAAACATTTGGCCCATCTCTGTAAAGGCATGGGTAATGTGATGCTAGAAAGGAAGGAGGATTGTTTAAAAAATAATTGGCGAGAAGCCTGGGTGGCTCAGTCAGTTAAGTGTCTGACTCTTGATTTTGGCTCAGCTCATGATCTCAGGGTTGTGAGATGGAGCCTTGTATGGGGCTCCGCATTGGGCATGGAGTCTGCTTGAGATTCTCTCTCCCCCTCTCCTTCTGCTCCTCCCCACCCCCCCCAAAAAATGAATAAAAATAATTGGAAAAAGGATTCTCTTTCCATTTTTTTAAAAGAATTTATGCTTAATTCATTTGGGAAATAAAAATATTTATAATTACTAACATTCATTTTACTTTCAAATTTTATTCATACAATGTTTAAGGAGTCTGAAATAATATTTTGTAGTTTAAAATTTTAAACTGTAGAGCTTTGGGCTTAGCAGAAAGCAGGTTAACAGATCAATATGTTGGATAGTTATCAAGATAGAACATATAGTATAAAGTCTCTGGTAGTTTGGCTTTTATTTCACATAGGTACAACTCAAAACACATCAACTATTTTTTTTAATATTTTTAAGTAAGCCCTACACCTGATATGGGGCTGGAATTCATGACCCCAAAATCAACAGTCACATGCTCTACCAACTGAGCCAACCAAGCACCCCTACACATATCAATTCTTTTATTTTTTTAATAGATGAATTTAGAAATAAGCCCTTAAGGAAAAACAAGAAGTTTATAATACTATTATCTAGTAAATTTTGTCAAGTTTTAATAAATTTTAATACATTTACACCTTAATTTGTGTCTCTATCCTTTCCTGCTTTATTGAATTTTCAATGAACTTCAAAATATGCTTCAAATTATTTTTAAATTTGCAGATATAGTAAAGCAGGCTTTGTTTTATCTGCAATAATTAAGTAACTCAAAAGTTTATATTTTTAAAAAAGAAAAAAAGGCTGAGACTCTACTAATTTAAAATCTTTATCTGTTTTAAAGAACCAATAGGCAAAGGCGGAAACAGTACTACCTTTGAATTTAAATCTTATACAGTTGGATTAACATATATAAAATGATGCATTATACACAAACAATGAATCATGGAACACTACATCAAAAACCAATGATGTAATATATGGTGATTACCATAACATAATAAAAAAATTCATTGCTGAAAAAAAATACTGTGAACATTCTTATTATCTGCTCAGTCTCTCAATTTTAATATGGCAAAAACAACTGCAAAAAGGGGGCAAATTATATCTGTCCTTGCTAAATGCAAAACATCTACTAAAAAGAGTTGGCAGTAAGCAATAATTTTGATCAATTTACATAACAAATTCAGGGGGAGATTGGAACATGCTGACAAGCATTATCCCAATCTTATAAAATTGGATTTATGGTTCTATGTTTATTTTTTATTTGAGACTATTTCTCCTCAAAAGCTTGAGGATAGTACAATAACCTCAGAAGGTCCAGTTCATATATATGATTTCAAATACTAGTTACATGGAATGTTTGATAAAAATTTATTCAAAGACAGAACTAACATTTTAGAATATGCTGTAGAATGAAGGAGTGAATTGTACACATTACCATACATTTTTCAATAAGTAAAGAATTTACCATTATTGCCAAAGAAATTTTAAACTTCAGAATAAGTGACTGCTTATGACTGTATAACTACAATTATTAAAGTACTAATTATTTAGTCAGAAAATTTAAAATTAATTTTGCTGTTGCCTAGTTTGTTTTTAATGAATGAAACACTCTCTCCAAGATTAAGAAAGTCTTGGGTATTTGATACCAAACTCATTGAGCCTCAATTATTATTTTCTAATTATAACTGAAAATTACCAACAATTTTGCTAGACATGTATAAAATGTTTCACATAAAATGCTGTCTTACTGTTGCATCTTTATTCAACATCAACTTCCAGATGGGAACTATTTTTCATGGTTCATAAAGCCAAATCCAGCTGCTACATTTGGACCTACATAAGGAATCCACGTTTTATTGCCTTCTCAGTGCGTATAAAACAATTGCTGTTGTTTCTTTAGCCGTGGTGCAACTCACTCTTCACAGTGCAAATGAGATATCCAAAAAGAACTTTTAACGTCCTTATAGTTGATTACTTAGCAGTGCTATGGGTAATAGGATCCTGGTTTTACAACATTTTCTAGATATCTAAGCTAGCTTAAACAAAAACAATCTTCAACGGTAACCATAGATTGAGAGAATTACCAAAAGTGTTCATACAATTTCTTATTAAAACCCACAAAGGTTATTAAATACTTCTGTAATCTTAGCTTTATTAAGAGACAGGAAGGGCACAGTTTCCTTTACCTCCTCACTCAGCTAATCTGGTTCTTTGATGGTCATGCCTTTGGAATAACCATGGGGTTTCCACCAGAGCATATTCTTCTTACAGCTAAATGGAATTAACCCTGTCAAGCCTCAGAAAGAAAGAAAGAAAGAAAGAAAGAAAGAAAGAAAGAAAGAAAGAAAGAAAGAAAGAAAAGAAAAGAAAGGGAGAGAGAAAAGAATGCATTTCATTGTTAGAATAGAAATACATTTGGAACTTTATTGTGAGTGAGTAGCAGTTGTATTAAAATACAGTCAATTTGGGCTCAGGACATTTTTAGTAGGGCAACCAGTGACAAAGAAACATCAATTTCAGAAAATGAATTACTCAGTTTGCAAATTTACCTATGCTATGCTTACTTACTATCTATCGATGTCAAACATTTGCTATCTTCTCAATTATGTTCATTAAATACTTTTTAGATTTTGAATTAACATCCACTACTCTTTTCAGCCAAAAGACCTAAAATCCCAGAAAAAAAAAAAAAAGAAGAAGAAGAAGAAGATGGAAAAGTGAGTTAATGTAAGAGTATGAGAGGGAGGCAAGTTTTCTATGAATTGGGAAGCACAGACTCTAGTAAACCGCTGGATAATCCCCGTCCTGCTGAGTGGTTGCCCCAGAGTTCTGATACAGCACCAAAGCCTCTTGCGCATACTGAAACAAAGCTTACTTCGAGCCGAATTCAGAGCCTAAAGCCACCATACTGCTCCCTGACAACCTCCATTTGCACTGTCTCTGTATTTTTGTTTTCTGCTGTTTATATTTACTTGTTCCCAAAGCCACAATAACTACAAAACAAATACTTGTTATGCAATGCTTTGTATCGATGCAGGTAAAGTGCTCTGCTCCTTTTTTTACTTGTACATAGCTTGTGCAAATAGGTTTTTAATATATTCTGAGATTAATCTGGTAATTATAAACCAGTTTAGAAACACTCGCTAAACAACAGGTCATATAGTCACCATTTCTATTCCAGAATAGTTCTGTTTTGACCCTTGAGCAAAGATGAGCAAATGTGTATTCAAAAAGAAATGTATTTGAATTGTCCACTTCCTTTGCCTTGTCAGGTCCCAATTGATATTCTGTTTGGATTTTTACTGCAATCTTTTTGACCTTTGGCAAGGGATTGTGCTGACTTATCTGATTTAAATGTTTGCAACAAGCTTTTAAGTTATTTTTTTAAATTAGGCTAAATAGAATGTAGGTGATTTCAGGAAGCTATTTCTATTTTTAAGTCAATTCTATTCATTCTTCATAAAAATAGGATTATACCCATTGTGGCTGCATAAATACATAGCCTGTAGAAGTGTTTGTAGTTTCTCTAGTACAAGAATGTCACCAAAATCCTCTAATGTAATCTGACAGAGGTAACAGAGTAACTTTTTATAAAAGGAAAACAAATAAAGATTAACTTAAATGTAATCATATGTAAAATTCAAAAATAGAAAAATGGACTTTAAGCTTTTTATTATTTAAGGGTAATATAAGCACAAGGATAACTGGATGGTGAATGTATTACATATCATTTTAAAACTTTGTACTCAAAAGAAATTTTGGAAAGCAAAAAGAAAATAATATTCCTTCTATTAAGTTGAGATATAGATTCTTTTAGGCTTCATCTTTCTACTTATACTATAATTAGATTATTTAAAACTAGAAAACATATAATTGAATGTTAAGCAGAAAATATTATGGCACAATGTTAAATTATTTCATGACTACAACACATATATAAGCTTTGAGAATCTATCTAGTTATCAGGATATACATGTCTTCTTTTTCCTTTTAGATATTTCTCCTTTTTTGCTCCTTTGTTTAGGGAATCTCTCAAAATCCAGTATAGGTTGACATAAATTAAAAAATTCACCATGTAGCTTTCCAGAAGTGAATGTTCAGTCCTGGAGACCCAAGACAAAAAGAAACATACATAATAATTAAAACAATACTGTAATATACAATTTTAGCTTCTATTGAGCTAGGAAACCACAAGCTTATTTTGAGATTCTCCTCTTTTCTAATCTATCATGGACAGCTTCATTTCTAGTCTTATAACAGAGTCCCAAAACACCAGTATGAAAGGTGGAAATTATTAAAAGACAGGTGTGAATTTATAGCCCAAAAGAATGTAAAAATATCAATAGGCAAGGTACTGTATGTCATCCCATTTCATTAGGTTTATAGCTTTAACCAACATATATGGCAACTACTTATTTTACTGAAATGACTAATGTTTGCTAATTCCAGAAAGGAGATATTTTAAGCCACAGTTTTAGTAATTCCTTCTTAAATGTTTTAAGACCAAAAGAGAATGTTTTACTAATTGTCATTTAAGTGGAAATGGCGATCAGTCAGGGCAAAAGAATGAAAAATAAGTCAGCTAATAGAATATTAAAAAGTGATCCCAGGGGCACCTGTGTGGCTCAGTTAGTTGAATGGTTGAACGTCTGACTCTTGATTTCCACTCAGGTGGTGATCTCATGGGTCGTGATCTCAGGGTTGTGAGATTGACCCCCCCCCCAACTTGGGGCCCCGTGCTCAGGGAGAGTCTGCTTGAGATTCTCACTCTCCATCTCCCTCTGCCTCTCCCATGTCCCCATCCAGGGCGCACATGTGTGTGTGCACTCTCTCTCATAAATAAAATAAATCTTAAAAAAAAAAAAAAGGCAATCCCATACTTCCAAAGTGAGACTTAGAAAAATGACAGAAGCCCTGTTAAAGAATTGTTATTCCTCTTGAAGTTATTTGCAGTTGTATTGTATTATTCACATGAAGATTTACAGCATGATGCTGTACTCATCTTTTAGTACCAAAGGGGGAAAATACTGTGAAACAAGGGTAGACCAATGGTTTTCAGCTGGGGTCAATTTTGCCCTCCCCCGCCGCAGAAGACATTTGGCAATGTCTGAAGACACTTTTGGTTATCACAAGGAGGGTAGGATGAGGTGCTACGGGCATCTGGTAGAGGCTGCTAAACATCCTACAGTGTACAGGATGTTCCTCCACCATACAGAATTATCTGGCCCGAAACATCAATAGCATCAAGGTTGGAAGACTAAAATAAAATAAATAAAAACAGGACAAAACAAAAGGATTTTACGATTGAGATTTTTTTCTATTGTTTCCCTCCTTCCTGGATAACAATTAATAAAACGCATGATAAAACAATTGTCATCATTATTGCCTTCCTGATTTTACTGATGCTTCTAATTTTCCCTTTAAAAATTTTTTCAAAGTTCCAAACTGTTCTCACAGATATCACTTTCGTTTGGAGTGTTGTCTTTTTCTCTTGTTACTTTAAATCTCAGATGCTACTTTTTTTCTCTATCCTTAGGACCAGACCCTCTTGGAGGCAAAACCAGAATTTTTCTGGGCTTAGCCCGTGGAATAATTTGTACTTTTAAAATGGAAGAAGGAAGAAAGGGAGAAGCCAGGAGCCAGTCTCTTCTCCCTAGAAACTGTCTGGTAAAGTATTTTTACAAGGATGTCCCCAGTGCAATTGAGGAAGCAAGATGAAAATGTAGAAAATTCTAAACTCATATGAACTTTGTTTTCTTTCATTAAAAAATGAAAACAGGAAACACATTAATCTTCCAGCCCCACACTTCCCAAAATATATTCCTTAACAATAGTTCCTCAGGAGAAGGACTCAGTGGTCAGATAATATTAGCAAACATACTACTGCCATCCTTCGAGATTCTCAGTACACATTAATATATTAAAGATTCTGAGAAGTGGTACAATAAAATCTTTATTTTGGAGTATTAATTAATCTAGTGTCTCTCAAACCTGACCAGAGGAATATTTTCATTGTTGTTGGTTTTATTATCTACATTACACCTGTTAACATTTAGGAAACACTAACCCAGTTTTTCTAACGTAGAATAAAAAATCATTCCCTTTCCTCTCATCTTAAAGAGCATATAAGCTTGCATATTTACATATATCATAAAACACTATCTTTTTAAGATAATAAAGAATAACTCTGAATGTTCAAAAGCTAGCTAGCTAATGCTGCGTGCACTAATTACTAAAGATGTTCAAGAAGTTAAAATCCATCAGGTAATACAGAACACTCTCCAATTAAAAACATTATTCCCAGCCAAAGCCAGAAAGACTTTCAAAAGCCATCTCATTTTGTGCTCACATGAGCCTGTCCAAGGAACATACAAACCTCCATGATCAAAATTATTTCTTTCAGTTAATATTTCTGTCAAGGAAATGATTTTATCGCTGTATAGCATGTAAAACTTAAATATTGCATATTCATAAACAGTATGTGTTTATTCTTTTCATTTCATTTTTAAAAATTAATCTCACTTCTCTATCATTCTTACACTCTATATTAAGTATGTCCATTTGGTCTGCTTCTGAGTGAAAATAAGGATTAGTAGAGTAATAATAACAAAAAGCATGGCCCCACCTGTTTTATATGTAGTGGTTCCCTGCCAACAATCCCGAGCAGTAAGCACAATCGTTATTCCCATTAGAGAGCCAAGATTCAAGCTAATGGCATACTTTTAACTACCGTGATAGATTTAAGTGGAATAAGCATTTTGCATTTAGCAAACCCTTTACAAACATCATCTCCATTGTTTCTCATGAAAGCAATATTTGAAGGTAGGTATTACTCCTCTAGTTTTCCATATGGAGAAATGGAGGAAAATAAGTAACTCGCCCAAGATCACAAAGCCAGAAGATGAATCCAAAACGAGCATTATCTGGGCCGTTTCTGTAAGCGATGCTGCTGTGGCCTTTCGGGTCTTCTGGGAAGCTCTTCAGGCAAGCTCCCAGCACTCCCGGGGGGCAGCTGGGAAGCACTCACTAAACTCTGAGCTGCTCATCCTTTGTGGGTTAGCTTGGCGAAGACATGAGAAGAGACAGTTGAGAATTACAATTATTTGGATGCCTGGAAATACTCAGCAGGTAAAACCAACCTGTACAAATAATGTATTTATTAAGTAGAATAAAGTCCTCCCGCATTTCTAGCTGCAGTTACCTTGCATAAATTAACTTTGCTTAACCTTCTTCCAATGTTCACTGCTATTTAGCAATGTGTCATTTCTGTGCAGCTGTAATAATAATAGTAGTATTAAAAAGAATAATGAGGAAAAAGGAAGATAAGGAAATAGATATAAAAATGTTAAGTATTTTCCATTGATTTTATATTAAAAGAACAATATTTGCCTATTTAATCTCTGGAAGATGTATTTTCAGTAATTAGCTTCCTAGACCTGGTACAGGTGCAGGAAAAAGAAACAAATGGGATTTTTTTTATAGTTTTAGCATTTTGTGTAAGAAGCATTACAAAATGCTGAAGGAACTCTAACAGGAGATTTTTTCTTACCTTAATCTAATTTCTCATAGAAATGTTACACTAGAAAAATATAACATATATTGGTTTACTTCTAAGCTTCCTCCTCCTATAATATTTTGTTACCATAAATATTATATATAATTATAAAACCTAGAAAATAAGATGTTTATACCTAAACCTGAATAAAGTAAACTGATTCAACACACAAAATTTTCCTACCTTTATATAAACTAGTTATGAATATTTTAAATTCCAGCACCCACTTGCATTCTGAACTCAACCTGTCAATGTGCTCAGCTCCTTCCATATGTATTTATCACAACTGTTGTATAAATTATTCTTATCATTAATGAAATGAGAAAATCCCCAGTAGTCCCTCAACTATGGCTAAATTATTTTCTGAGGCTTAGGGTAACAATAACGTACTAATAGGTACCATTTAGTTAATGTTTACTTTTTGCTAGGCACTTCATTAATTTTGTTCACTCCTCACAATTCCACTGGAAAATGTTTTATCATTATTATTATTAATGTCATTATTAATATTAATGAGAAAGCTGAGGCTCCAGTCATGCAGCCATCAGAGATGGAACTAGGAAGGATAGCTGAGCATCTCAACCTCAGTGCTAGAGTTTTTAACCACTATGTTATACTACACCCTGGAAGCACCAAGCAAGGCCTTGACCTTGGTATTTTCCTCATTTACATTTCCCTCTTTGTGCTGTCAGAGCAGATCGGTTTGCCAGGGAAGTTTTAGAACTCACCAGACTTCCTGGAAGAACTTCAGACTAGGGATGCCTCGAGACCATGCCATATCAAACCTAGCTCCCCAGAGTCATTCCAGTTTAAAGCCACATCCTAGAGCTTCCCAGGAGCTGTCTTACAGGGGAAGGAAACCATTAGTCAGTCACCTGAACATCTGTAACATTGAACAGCTATTTCAAGAGCCAAAGATTTGCCCAGTATGTTTTAGGCGCTCTCTTGGGAACAGAAGGTCACCCCACTGGCTTATAAAGTTGAAAACAAGCTCTTAGTCAAGTGATGGATGTGGCATCATTGCACAAGATGTTTCCTGAGTAATGTCATCCTGTTCTTGGATACCTTAGAACAAATTCTGGGACTCAGGCTAGCAAGCAATCTGAATATTGACTATATTCATGCTGAACAGCAAAAGTTTAAGGTGAATTGAATATATATCCTAAAGTCATAAACTGGAAACTTTCTTCAATGATCATACTTTTCAGTGAACTTAAGAAGAAAAGGAAGGCTAAAAAGAATGAGAAGTGGAAGGGAGGAAGGAAGGAAGGAAGAGGGGAGGGAGGGAGGCAAGAAAGGAGGGAGGGCGAAAACAGTCACTTGAAAAACTTTAAAAATTCAAGTCCCACGATCCTACTATAGAATCAGCTTGTATTTTTGCTATTCCTCACCTGAACTGGAAATTTTGTCTAGTCCTGACACTTTCCTGGGGTGCATAATATGTAAATGTGACCCATGAGATAAGGTGTACTATCAGATAATAGATGTGATTAGTTTTTTTTAAGATGACATTGTAGTGATTTATGTGAATCTGTTTTAATGCATTTATAGAAGCTTTGTAAATCTAATTTAGATACGTGAACTGAATTTTTACTTTTATATGATGACACTATTAAAAAAGTATATTTTTCTTATAACTAAATAAAATATGTGTGAGGGTGTAGAGATGTGTGTTTTCTACACACAGTTTCTATCCTTTTATATGTTGTAAAACTCTGTAAGTTTGTTTTGGCCCATATTCAACACACATGAAGGTGTATGTCTAAAATATACGTAATTAAATGTTTGTATGCTAAATTTATATTTTTAAATAAGAGGGGTTATTATTTAATCAGAATCAATTTTCATAGTCTCATAAAGTAAAAAATGGCTCCCTTGAGTATCCTGTTATGTAATAGGTATAAAAAAATCACTTGTTTAATTAATTAATATACCATAAATTTATCTTTTCGCATATCATGTTTAACTGTCAGAAAATACCTGGTCACTAACTGAGTTGAATGTGATCTCAGATACTTAAAATTACTGCCTCTCTCTTCCCTTTCCACGAACTAAGAATCAGGATGCCTATTATGATGAAAACAGTTTTTTTGTAGATGGGGCTTTTAATTTTTATGAGAAAATATAGGTATTATGCTAAAGAATTATTAATACACAATTTTATACTTTAAATCCTCATTCATAAAAATTAAATGTTATTTTTAGAGGCTAATAATTTATTTGTTTTTAAAGTTAAATATTAAACCTCTAAGAAAACACCCTGTGTAGTAAACCTGAAGAGTGTGAGTCTGGAAGAGAAACATGAAGGGCAGGCAGGGAAGCGAGTTCACAAAGGGCCTGACAGGCCAGAGTCAAGAGTGTGGATTTTTATTCTAAATACAGGCAGAGGCCATAGAATGGCCTTTATTTTTTTAAGTCATGTTTATTAAGATATAATTTACCTCATATGTATCTAATTTGGGGTAGAAGCTCCTCACAGACTCTCTAGTACACATGTACAATTCTCAGAGTTAAACGGAGGCACTTTATGAGGATTGATTTATTCTCTTGTTTTTTTCTAAAGGAGACTTAATGTATTCTGTGAAATTGGGTCTCCCAATTATATACATATGAACATATGTATATAATTATTATAAACAATAAATATAAGTATTATATGTAATAAATTTTATTACATTCATATATGTGATATCTATATGAATGTAATTAAATTCACCCTTTCCGTGCACATAACAGTTTGATGATTATAGACAAATATATAAAGTTGTATAACTACCACAATCAAGAAATAGATCATTTCTGTCACCCCAAAGTGTTCCCTCATGTTCTCCACCCCCTAGCAACCACTGATTGTATTTTTGTCCCCATAGTTTTTCCAGGATGTCATTTAATGGAATCATGTAGCCTTTTGTGTCTTGCTTCTTTCACTTAGCATAATGCTTTTGAGATGCATCCACGTTGTTATGTGTATCAGTTGTTCATTATTGCTGAAAGAATTCCATTGTATGAATGCACTATTTGTTTATCCATTCACTGGTTGATGAACATTTGGGTTGTTTCCAGTTTGGGCCATTATGAATAAAGCTATAGAAGCTTTTAAAGAAGGAGTGACATGATCTGACATAAACTTAAAAAAAAAAATCTTTCTGGCTGCTGTACAAAGAATACATTTTAGTAGGATGCCAGAGGCAGGGAAGCCAGCACAGTAGCCCAGGTGACAGAAGAAGGTACTGGCTCAAGTGGAGGTATAGAGAAATCAATGGAATCACAATACTTACTTTGAAAGGACAGTGTAGAGCATTTTTGGTAATGAAAATTGGGAAAAATCAAAGCTGTTTCCTTAGTTTTTGTCTGGAGCAACTAGATTATTGTGCATCTCTTCATTTCCAATTACCTATCTCCATATCACTTTAACCTAACAACTCCATGGGTATCAGATAGTGAAATTAAATTTTGGACATAAAAGTTTTGAAAACATAGAATTTTCTATGAAATTGTCCATCTATCATCCAGTCTATAAAAAGAAATCTTTTGGGCGCCTGGGTGGCTCAGTTGGTTAAGCGACTGCCTTCGGCTCAGGTCATGATCCTGGAGTCCTGGGATCGAGTCCCACATCAGGCTCCCTGCTCAGCGGGGAGCCTACTTCTCCCTCTAACCCTCCCCCCTTTCATGTACTCATTCTCACTTTCTCTAAATAAATAAATAAATCTTAAAAAAATAAAAAAAATAAATAAATAAAAATAAAAAGAAATCTTTTGTGACAGGTAACTTCTAGAGTTTTGTACTGAGTCCCTACACTGTCTTTCAACAAAAAAAAAATTTAATTTCTCTTCAGAGTTACACGTGGAACACTAAGATCAGATAATTTGGGGAATTTTAAAGCTTGTCACACCCCCTTTTGGTCTCAATATTAATTTAAGAAAAATATTAGAACTGTGAGAGCCTTGCTTACAGTGGGATGCCTGAGGCAGCACGTCATCCTGAGAGAGATTATTCCCAAGGTAGTTCCAATTCCATTGAATGAACAAGTGCCTCCCTAGAAAAACTAAGAGATAAACACTTCCTTATAAAGTGCCTCCCTTTAACTCTGAGAATTGTACACTTGTACTGCACAGTCTATGAGGAGCTTCTACCCAAAATCTTCTACTTCTAATTAATAGAGTTTACAGACTGGATTATTTTTACTCTGTACTCAGTAATTATGGAAGTTGAACCAATTAAGTAGAGAAACACATTTTGGCTTTTCTAATATCTGATACACATAACCATGTAAAAGTGAGATTGTTTCCTCAAGTCACCTACATTTATATATAGACCAGCTCTTCAACTTTTTGCTGCATATAATAGAGTCTGTGTGCTTAAACTTTTAGAAAGCATTTGGGTAAGTTCTAGTTTCTCTGTACCTAGAGACATATAAACATAAAATAAATTACCAGCAGTGAGGACTGACCTTTGCCTCCGTCATCCCATGGGGAGATAAAAATATCCTTTTACTTAATTTTGAACCTATTTTTATATTTCTGAAAATACAATTCTAACGATTCATAGTTCTCCTGATTTTCAGGTTACAGATTTTTTTTTTTGTCTGCACCTCTCTTCTGCCTTTTTCTATATTAACAAAAGAATCCATAAATTGAAAAGCACATGATGATATTTGGTGAGCCTTCATAGCTTCACAGTGCAGGAGCCTCTTTTTCAGTTACAGAGTGTATGTGTATGAATGATGTATTAGAACATACACATTTATCAGTCAATATTATGATCTGCTGTGTGAACATATATAAATGTGTGAATATCAGTGATCATTAGCATCAGATTCATAAAATATCTATTTAGCTGCTTATTTTGAAGATTATAGGCCTATGTCAGATTTTTAAAAGGAATACTATTGCTAGATTTTTGCACATGTATGCAATTTTCTCAAGTTTTGCATTTCTAATCCATTTTGCCTAACTCAGAACTACAATACTGAAATAGACTAATTCTTACAATAAAAATAAAACTCCACTGAGCTTTTGGAATAAAAAAATAATAATAACCACTATTTGTTTGTTGTTTTCCTCTGTTCTTGACATTGTTTTTTTCTTTTTTTAAATTTTATTTTATTATGTTATGTTAGTCACCATATGTTACATCATTAGTTTTTTTTTGATGTAGTGTTCCATGATTCACTGTTTGCATAAAACTCCCAGTGCTCCATGCAGTACATGCCCTCTTTAATACCCATCACCAGGCTAACCCATCCCCCCACCCCACCCCCCTCTAGAACCCTCAGTTTGTTTCTCAGAGTCCATAGTCATTCATGGTTCATCTCCCCCAAAGTGCATTTTTTTAGTAAGGAGACTATACCATAATGACTATAAGTTGGTTCAAAATCGATAGTATCCACAACTTTGCAAATATCTATACACAATGATGAGTACATATGTACGCATACACATCAAATATGTATATACTGTCCCAAATTTTACCAAGATACATATCCCTGACATTTTGCATCCTTTCCTCACCAAACATTCAAAAGACTAACCCACTACCATTTAACAACACACATGCATCACATATATATATATATATATACACACACACACATATATGGCAGCCACTTTATATATAAACATTTTATATATACATTTATATATAATATTGTATATTATACAAAATATATATACATTAGATATATATACATATATGTGGCAGTCATTTTATAACTTTTTAATTTGGAATTTTATACTATTTGTATTACATATCATATATATCATAAATATCACTCAGCACACACATTTTAAGCTATGACAAGCTTGATGAATTCAGGCATTTTTTCATTCTCTCTGAGTTTCAATCACTTATCTGTGAAGTGGGTGTGTAACACCTGCCTCCTAGGGTAATTGTCAGAATTTGCTAGGACAGTGTAGCTCGTGGCTACTAGCTGACATTAGAGGCGCATAAACGGTAGCTATTTCCACCAGCAACAGTGGCGTTGTCATTGCTAATCAAACTCCGCGGCCGTGTTTGTTGCCAACAATGAGCTCAAGTCAGCCAGCTGGGTGGCTGGAATTCGGAATTCAGCTCTCCACAATATTTCACTCTCAGAACATCAGCATATGAGTGAAATTTTCCTATGTAACAGTTCTGAACATTTTATTGAACTACAGTAGAATCCCTTTATCGCACACTTATATTAAATCATATTTGATTTGCTTCTAGACTTGTTGTAGGGCCACGGAAATACAAAGATACATGAAACAAAGGCCTCCGTCAAAGAGGAAAATCTTGAAAGGAAAATACATTGGTAGACAACTAATGATAATGCAAGGCAGAGTATACTAAGAGAAATATGCACAAATTATTATGACCGGGGAAGAAGTGACAATGTTTGAAGAAAAATGGCTAGGACAGGCACTATAGGGCTTTATATCCAAACCTTTGTAATAAATTATTTTGTAATATTGATTTATTGTGTTCTGTATGTTATATTTGGGAAAAATCTATATCCTATATATATTCTACACATGTGCACAGGCCTTTCTAAATGCTTTGTGCCTTCCATACAAGTAGGGAAGATTTTTCTCCAT
Organism: Zalophus californianus; assembly: GCF_009762305.2. Lineage (NCBI taxonomy): Eukaryota > Metazoa > Chordata > Mammalia > Carnivora > Otariidae > Zalophus > Zalophus californianus. The sequence continues at coordinate 102,669,258 of NC_045595.1, read as the reverse complement.
TTTATGCTAGACATTGTGCAAGAGGGATGGAAATACAAAGGCATATTAACAAATACATGGGTATATTAATGCAGCTAGCATATGTGCTTACTGATACATATATCAACATGAAAACTTTCTCAGAGAAGCCTGCCTGGCCAATCTAATTGTATCTTTCATACTCTCTAATTAGCCTACACTTTGTTCTTCATAGAACTTAACACTAAACTGAACTTAAATAATTACATTCTTAGTTTTTCTTCCTCCTTCCCTCCCTCCTTTCCTCTCTCTCTTTCGTTCTTTCCTTCTTTCTTTCTGTGTGTGTTTTCCAAACTAGAATGTAAACTTTAGGAAGCCAGGCACCTCTCAGGCTTCCCAGCTATGTCCTCAGTGCTGAGAATCCTGCCTGACACATAATTGGCACCTATGAAATCTGTCCTAAGTGGGTAAGCAATGAATGCACACAGAAATACATACATGTATTAGCCCCCATAATCCCACAAGCACTAGCCTCATTCTTACAAGCCATTAAAGTTTGGAGTTTATTGGGTTTCCAGGAAAACTTATGAATTATGTTGCCAAGCATAAATGACTCAAAAATATATAACCACATGAGTTTCATTAATTCTACTGACAAACATAAATGAATCTTGTCTCCTATCTATCATGTTTCTCACATGTATTTTTTTCTATCTGTAAAAACAGTTGTATTATTAAAGCTACAACAAATACATCAATGGTTTATGAAACTTGCATGTGGATATGAGAATATTTCTTAAACTTTACCTCACAACTAAATATCTGAATTGATATTTTGTTTAGTGGCAGAAAAAATCCAGCTGAACTGAAACTATAATCGCATATTTACCCATATCTTAATTATACTGCAATAATATCAAAGCCTATAACATGAGTAGAATTTTTATCACGTCTCTGGTTTAGCTACATTTTTTCTCACCCAACCCCCAGGAAAATATTCATGAGGTAAAACTGGCAATACAAAAATAATTATTTGAAAAACATTATATGAGGTGAGTTGTTGCTTCTCTACTGGATGCCAGTTTAAATTGAGCTAATTTGTTTTACCAGTAGCTTAAGAAAACCCCAGCACAGCGGCACGACAATTATATCCAGGTGCAAGGACTTAATTCAACAAATTCTAGGTGGATCCTTCCAGTCTGCACGGTGGGCCCCATTCTCAGCTGTGGCTAAGAACAGATGCCTTGAAAAGCCTCTGTAAACATGATCCAGCCAGTCTTTGAATAGAGATGTTGAAATGTTTCCAAAAAAAAAAAAAAAAATGACTGTGATATTCTTATGACCATAATTCCAATGTACACATCATTGAAGAAAATGACATGGTAGGAATTATTTTATATCTGTGAACAAAATAAGAAAATTTATTCCTCTGGATTATTTTTTTCTATACAAGGTATACATACATTTAAGATTATAAATGTTCCATATAGATTTTAAGAGAATTTATAACTGTAACTATATATATATGGGGGGAGAGAGAGAGAGAGAGAGAAATTAAAACCATTAACAACCAATATACACATTGCAAGTAGTTTCTGAAAGAACTTTAGTGATGCTCCAGACTAGAAAAGTGTGGAATGTCAGATGAAGAAAATTAGCCTCTGAAGGATAAATATGCTTGCCCAAGTTCATGGAGCAGCTTATCTAGAGACAAGACTATAGTGTAATTGCCCATAACCTCCCTTTTTTAAATTCATGATTTTTTTAATTAAATAAATTTCAGGCTCTTGGCTTATTAACTTTTTAAATAACTTTCTTTAAATTATATTAGCAAAATAAACAAAACCTTTCATGATTTCAGGGTTAGAAATAAATAGCCAAGTAATGAGTATTTTATTTTTCCAGCATACTTCTAGATAATAGTTTTCTCAGAATCTCTTCTTTGTTTTTTCACTAATTACTAAGTTAGAACAGGAAACAATTTCTAACTTCATATTGTAGCAAACTGCTTTATTTAAATTACTAAAACACAGATGTGCAGACATGCACTAGATTTGGATATATTTATAATTTAGTGCTAATTATTAGTATGGTAAGACTAGCAGGTAAGTATTCTCCATGTGCATCTCTATAACCTTCAGTTTGTCAGTGTTGCTAAGTCTAAATATATTAACAGATGACTACCAAGATTATTCCAGATTGGGAATTATATCATAAGAGAGAGCTATTTCGGCTACTCTGTGTTAACTCCAACCAAGAGTTTTCTAGCAGTCAGGTTTTTTTAAAACAAATTTTTCTTTAAAACTTCTGATAATGTCCACATTATTTTTATTTTAAAATATTTTATTTTTATTATGTTTTTATTTTTGTTATTAAAATAAAGCCACAAAGCTTTATTTTATTAAGAATAATCTGTAAACATTAACAATACTAATTAGAGGTAAGCCAGACAATTTGAATTAAACCATTAGGTAGTGCTTATTCAGATGTAATGTGAATAGTCTGGACATTTTGAAAAACATCCAAATGGGACACAAATAAAAAACTGTCAAAAATCTAAACCAAGTTCAGTCAGGCGTACAACACCAGTTCCCATGAACTGAAAGAAAAAATTAAAAGCAGTCAGAGGTCCTGAAAATTCTTAAAGCTAGATAACAACTTTTCTCATCTTTTGCTGGTGGATCCTAAAGATTTAACAGATAGGCCGAAATCTCCATGGCAGAGATTTTAGATAATTTTAGATAATAATCTAGCAATTTATATCCTCATTATGCCCAATTTCCTCATATGTAAAAAAAAAAGCAATTTGGATGTGATATTCAACTTAAAACAGCAAGATCATAATTCCACCATGGTATCCCTATCCAAATAATAAACCTTAACTCAAAAGAATCAAGCCTTAATTGCTTCATTGTAAAACATTTAAGTTGTCATATAGAAAGCCAACTTCCTATTTGAGGGAGAAAAGATATTTGACACTGAGAATAATTTAAAACAACATAGCAACATACAGAATATTCAAAAGCAAAGAAAGGTATGTTGACAATCATTTTTTTCTTTCAACAAATATTTCTTGAACATTAATACATGCTAAGAGTCATGGTACAACAATATATAAAAACTTAAGTCTGATCTTGCAGGAACCCAAATTTTCATAAGGAACAAAACACTATTATAAACAAAATCATTACACTTCATTAAATATTTTAATTAAAAATAATTTATCTAAATATTATTTTTAAGTTTATTTGAAAGTAGTGTGTACATTTAAGCTAGGTTATCTAGGTTTAGATGCTGGTGTCATTTTTTTTTTTTTACTCAGGCAAACAAAAATTCATGATTCTATTTCATATCCTAGTATTTGATGAGGCCTGAGAATCAAAGACGAGAATATTTGATTCATCAACCGAACTCCAATTAAAATCACCTAAAAAATCTTAATAAGATATTTTCACAAGAGAATTTAACCAGAGATAAGAGAAATAATTCCCAATATCCTGGGATCCTTATTACAAAACTTATAGAACATTAAAGCTGATGAGTGTCCTTGGAGATGATCTAGTACAAAGTTCCCATTTCTCAGGTCAGAAAACCAAGGCCAAAGACAATGAGTGACTTGCCAGCTAATTAGTGACACAGACCTAGGACTCAAGGCTCTTGTATCCTAGTCTGGAGAACCCCAACATTGTACTATGCTAATCCTCAGCTAAGGTTTATTATTATTTTTCCACATGCAAAATATATACACCGAAGGAGTTTCAAACTGCTCAACTTTACAAAATCAAGTTGTGTTGTTGGAAAACTACATGAACATCTACCACCACCCTCTATCCCAAGTTATAGTGGGCAGCGTTTTAGGAAATTTACTCTTTATTTTGATAAACCCATTAAATAAATGAAGTTTGAATACTTCTTGAAGTCAGTGAAAATTATTTTGCCTATGTTAAGATAAATGTGCTATAAATATCTAAAAGTCATACCTGAGAGTAAACATGATAGGTATCCTATTCTTCACACTTTTACCTCTGCCTCCCACTGAGTGAAGCTGTGCAACATTAGCAAAAGTAAAAGTCTCCTGTAACTTAAATGAAACTGATGGAGATTATGATAAAACATAGAATATCATTTCTCTATTGAGTTGTTAATATGATTTTTAGCACAGTTTAATAATACAGTTTAATTTTAGCTTCAAAGAACATTGTTTTTAATTTCAATTTTTTTCTGCTTATACTTTACAATAGATAATTACAAGTGTAATCATTATTGGTCATTGGCCATTAATTTGTTTCAGCGTATGTACCTCAGTGGGCAGTAATTACTGCACAGCCTTCAATAAGATATCATTAACAAAATGAGAAGACCACAGAAAATATGTTAATTACTGTAAGTGCTCCATTGGTTCCTCCCTGGAATAAACAAGTCGAACAATTAAGATCACACTTACTTTTTGCCAGATTATATTATGCAGTGCAAAAAGAAGGGGAAAAAAGACATTGCTACATAATTTGAAGAAAAGCTATTTGAGGGAATTAATATTATTTTCCCTTTAAATTCAAGGCAGCAAATCTAATGACCCAATGACAGAAAGCAGTTCTTGTACCAAGCAGCAATTTCATAAAAGCTCATTGTTAATAATGAAGGAAAAAATTAATTGGCTACTGTATCTTATTACAATGAGAAATATCACAAAATTATGTAAATGTTTTAATATTTTTAAACTATTGTAGAGCAAGTTAAATTGATTTCCTATTAGTCCATGTATAAATAGACTGGGGGAATGCTTTAAAGGCTCCAATTAAGAACTTAAAACAAACCAAACTCACTTAGATCATAATTGGTTTTGGTGGCCAGTGTAGAGTTCCAAGTATTTCTTAGTACGGTATTTACAGTATGTTCTAACCTGAAAGCGTAATCAAAATATCTGTCCATTCAATTCTCTTTGGCTTTTAATCTTCATTCTTCCAGTTCATCACTCAGAACGTTTTAAGCATGTTAGTCTTTCCTAAGCATTATGTTTTGTGCATCTTCAGATATACATATATACATACATATGTTTCCCATTGCTGTTCATTTAGGCTTTCCCTGCAACCGGGTTTGCCATGCATCTCAGATCCAAAACCCGCAGCTGTTCCTGCCTTTCTTTTATTGTCCTAAGCAAGGCACATCTCATTTCACCCTCATTCTTCCGCAGTATCAGGCCTTTCCAATCTCCCTTCCAACTGCTCCAGCTGTACCTTTTACAGCCCAGCTGTTGGGAGCCTTTTATAGAGAACCTCCCTCTTCCTGACCTCAGGCAACTCCAACCCTCAATTGCTGATTATCCAGTCTTTTTTGATGTTCTTTCAGGCCAGTTCAAGTCCTTCAAATCCCCCTTGTCCTATAAGCCATGTCGAGTCTATTTGGACTTGATTGCAATCACTTCTAAAACTATAAGATCGACTAGAAACAAAACTTCTCATACAACATCATAATCATTAATATTTATGCAGTATAAATTTTTCCTAAGTGTAGGATGTATATACATTAATAAGATTTGCAAATAGTATTGTCTGGAATAGTAACATCAATAATAACTGAAGTCAAAAGATGATAAGCTAAATGGACCACCATGGTTCATGACAAACTGCCTTCCAGTACTCTTTAGAGTACTTACTCAGAAAATTGAATAGCGAGATGTTTCTTTTTGAATGATCTGAAGAGTCTTTTAGCAATAGTGATAACTCAGAAGCTTTCAAAACTAACAAATTATCAAGTGCTTCAAAATACAACTAGCATCAGTGCAAATTAAAACAATCTGATCTCTGATCTCTTTCAGGACTCTTTCTTATGTTCCCAGAGAACCCAGAACTTCCCTCTATAAGAATACTTATTATTTTGCACAAATAATGAATCATGGAACACTACATCAAAATCTAATGATGTAATGTATGGTGATTAACATAACAATAAAAAATTTAAAGGAAAAAAAAGAATACTTATTATTTTGAATTGCAGTTCTCTGTTTGATTGTCTCCCCCAGCGGACTATAAAGTCTTAAATAAAGTGGACTATGTATCTCATACACAACATAGGCTTGATAATTAATTGAGTAAATGGCCTCAGGTAAGTAAAAAAAAAAGTTTTTGAAGGTAACAAAGTAGTTGTGAGACAAGTTTAGACTTTAAGGATTTCTAGATACTTTAAAAAGAATATGGAGTCATTTTTCATGTGATTAATTTGTTGTTGTTATTTATAATTATATTTCTACTGCAAGCATATTTGCCTATTAGTTTTGAAAACTACTGTATTATCCTTTGAACTTTGACAGGGCCATTCTGAGTATTTAGAGAATAGAGTATCCATCTGAAAAGTTTCAGATTTCTACACAACATATATAAATTTATCTGTTCATAGAAGTGTTTATATATTATGGTGCACAAATACCTACTAACAACTCAGGTATCTAATAACAAAGACTGTATTTCTACTTTGTGGAAATAACATTTCTATAGACACTACATCTCAGGAAGACACAAGTTCTTACTTTTACTAAAAATTTATCTTACAATAGGGGCGCCTGGGTGGCTCAGTTGGTTAAGCGACTGCCTTCGGCTCAGGTCATGATCCCAGGGTCCTGGGATCATGCCCCACATTGGGCTCCCTGCTCAGCGGGAAGCCTGCTTCTCCCTCTCCCACTCCCCCTGCTTGTGTTCCCTCTCTCGCTGTCTCTCTCTCTGTGTCAATTAAATAAATAAAATCTTTTTAAAAAAATTTATCTTACAATAGAAAAAGAAGAATCTAGTTAATGAATTTTGTAATAAATCATCTCCATTTAACACACAAAAGTGAACCTGGCAACAAATCTAAATCTGAGAAATCCATAACTTTTAAATAAAGGTTAAACCCAAATATAATTTTAAATAATAGAAGGAAAGATAATACTTATCATTGAAATAAAATCAATCTATATAGTTTCAGAGTATATCCAAACATTGTATATTTTTTCAAACATTATATTTTTAAATGAGTATATAATGATCATTAGCAACTTGGAAAATGATTGTCAAAATAATGAGAAAAAGAAAGCTCACAAGATGCCTCAAACTTTATACCTCTCTAAAAGTATTCTTAATGTTTAAAATTAAACTTAAAATTTAAGTTAGACTTTACTACTATTGGCCATGGAAGTTCATAACTTGAAGTGACAGTAGTCATGTAATGATATATCCTTTTTTTCAAGAAATGCATGAAGCCAAAGCTGAGGCATGATTCTGCTTCTCCATTCATGCCCCAGATTTGTACTCCCTTTGCCTAATGTGGCTTGCAGTACCAATACCCAGAAATATTTTCAATTCATTATCACAATATTTTTTAAGAATAAATTTAAATACCTTATTTTTTCATCTGAATTAGTTATAGAATTTTAAGAAACACCCTTACGTCTTCTTACTCTTTTCTATAGCCACAGTAAAGACCAAAGCTTCAATTACTGAATTGGAGAGAGGCAGGAAATTGAAACTCCCTTTTAGTGTTAAGCATATAGAATAAAGTACTGTTTCCCAATAAAAACAACTTAATTACTTTTCCTGAATTCCCTATAGCACAAGCCAGTCACTTAGTAGAGGCTCAACAAGTACTTGATGACCAGTTCTTTAATTCACACTAAAATAAAAAGGATCTGGGGCACCTGGGTGGCTCAGTCATTAAGTGTCTGCCTTTGGCTCAGGTCATGATCCCAGAGTCCTGGGATCGAGCCCTGAGCAGGGAAGCCTGCTTCTCCCTCTCCCACTCCCCCTGCTTGTGTTCCCTCTCTCGCTGTGTCTCTGTCAAATAAATAAATAAATAAATAAATCTTTTAAAAAATAAATAAAATAAAATAAAAAGGATCCTGGAAATACAATTTTCAACTTCTATCTCCAGACCCCATTACCCAAGAGAAAAATGTCATCAACTGGCACATTCATTGCTGGTGGGAATATAAATGTCTGAAGGCAATTTAGCAAAGTGTCAAAGTCTTTTTTGTTGTTGTTGTTTAAGATACATACCCTTTGACCCAGCGATTCTACTTCTGGGAATTTTTTAAGGAAAATAATCAGGTTAGTATGCAAAAGTACAAGCATGTTATCAGACTATTGCCAACATTCATGAAAACTGGTATGAACCAAAATGTTTAACAAGAAATTGACTTTAAAAAGTGCAAAATTGTAGTATAATCAAATAATGATGATATAAATCACAAGAAAAGAAGTTTGAGATGTATTGCTCGGTAAACAGACAATACCACACAGCAGAACATATAGAATGTGAGCCTATTGACATATGTATTTGCGACGGCAAAGAAAACAATGTACACACTGAATTTGCTTCCTCTCCAGTGTTTCTTAGCATAAGCAGAAATGTTGGTTCACTATTTTATGGTATACAACTTATAAACATCTCACTGGCCATCCTCTCTCTTCCCCTTGCTGGAGGTTGGTGGCCAGGAGCCTTCAGTAGCAAGGTTATTGATGGCACTGTTCTGAGTGACTACATGGAGCAGAGCATGAGGGAACACTGTTTTCCCCCACCCTCCACTGCTGGCAAGCCCCTCCAGAGTAAGAAATAAACTATTGTGTTAAGCCACTAATATTTTAGAGGTATCTGTTTCAGCAGTTGTGATATCCTAATATTATTCATAGAAAGTAAAAAAATATATATCAAAATATTAATAACAAAGTGATTAATTTTTATATTGTATATTTTTCTTGCTTTAACAGCTATTTTGTAATAAAAATTTTTTAAGAAAATAAAATGTTTGTTAGCAAAAACCTCACAAATGGAATCTTTGACCCCTAAAGTTATGATTTCTAAATATAGAAAAATTAGTGCCTGTCTTTCATTACTATAATAGGTTTATGCAATATAAGGGAAGTATAGAATTTTACTAATGCCTCCTAAATTATATGATGTTCTGATGTGATCATATTCTTCAGAAAATAATTTAAGCATAACATATAATTTGTTACTTTCTAGGGGCATTTTTCTTTGGTTAATGTCCTTAAGACAAGCCACGAATTATCCTCTTAACTGTTGCTAATATGGAGCAAGCTCTACTACCAGTCCATTTCCACCCCTCAAGTCCTGAATAAATTAAATACCATCCCGCACCATCTTTCCAACATCTCTACACTTGACTGGATCATCTTGACTAAAACATGTCAGACCTGACAAATTTAGCTCTTAGAAAAACGTTAACCTCAGTTTTCAAGCCCTCTGACATACTAGTCAAAACTCTGTTAATGTGATTTACAGTTAAATTAAACATAAAAACATCATTAAAATAATGATAAAAGGTTAAGGCCTCAAACTACAAATGCAGAGAAAAGGCCATGCTGTGCTCTGGAGCTCAGTGAGCCTAGCTCAACCAGCTCTGCCTGGGCTGGAAGGCTCAGAGGGTCTTCTGTCAGGGGCAACTCAGCAGGAGCCAAACAACATCCATTTTCAAATTTCAGAGCATTTATAGCCTGGACATAAAAACATGCTAAAACTTGTCTTGATTTGTAAAAAGCAAAACAAAGCACTGCACTTTTGTCTGATTCATACTTTGCCTTTGCCCAAGGCTTTTACACTTTACTCATCTTTGTACCCACTTTACAGATGAGGAAAGTGCATCTTAGTTCAGATCAGTGTCACAAGCTTATAGAGAACAAAGATGTAACCCTTTCACCTCCACCACCATATTCCATCTCAGGCAGGCTTTTCCACTGTTTGCCTTCTCTTTCTTCCATTAAAGTCCTTCCCAGTGAAATAAATCGCACAAATCAGAGTTCTTGTCCATGTAGATGCCTCCTGAGAACTTCTCCCATCATCCTTCCCCTGTCTCTGACAGTTCAGTGTGCAGATTGACTTAAATTGTCTGTTTCTCTTCAAAGATTTTTCTACATTTACTGGGCTAGATTCTTATCATTCAAAATCTTTTATCCCTGTAGGACTGTTTGCAAGCCACAATATCATCTTTATACTGTGAGCCCTCAAAGAAAAAAACATGTGCCATATCCAGCCTGGTTTCCCCAGATTGTAACATAATGCTAGGCCCATGACAAGTTCTCAAAAATAAATATATGAATGAATGACAGAAACTACACTATTTAATTTTAAAGATATATGAAATGAAATGAAATTCACAATTTCTGAATGACTCATTGCAGTAGATTTCAACTTTTCTGGTTCTGTTAATATAGTCATTTCAGTATCTCCATCCCTACCAAGAACATCTTTCTTATCCCAGCTTTGCCTAGCCAGCAATTAAAGGCTTTTAATTGAAGCCCATAATTATTGCCAAGCTGACACTAAAAATATTTTCCTTTATAAAATGTCCCAAGTCACTTTTTCCTGTGAGTATGTGTATAACTTACTAAAGATACTTCATTCATTCTTTCTAAAATTCTTTACTGAACATCCACTAAATTGTAGGAACATGGGTTTAAATGATGTATCTAATCCAGGTCTGTGGTCAAGTAAGTCAGAGAGTAGTTAAGAAGAAAGACAAAATGCAGCAGAAAACTACAACTCTAATGCGGTGGAGAAACGCAGAGAGTATTAAGGGGTCACTCAGAAATGTGCTGAGCAGAAGTGAGGACATCAAGGTAGGCTTCCTAGAAGAGGCAACCCTTGATCTGAGCCTTAATAATGAGCTTGTGTTAGGTAGACAAAAAGGGGCTGAAGTTCCAAGTACAGAAGAGATGATATGCAAAGCCACAGAGATGAGAGAAATAAAAAACAAGCATGTGTGGAGAATAATTGGATATTCATCATTAATGGAACATAAAAATAGGAACACAGAAAGACAGAAAAGAGGAGACAGGTAAGGGAGGAAATGAGGCAGCAGGCAAGGGATCACTGTATATCATGTTAGAGTTTACTCTGTGACCTCAAAGTATTACTATGATGTACACAAAAATCTATTGTTGACCCCAAGATTTATCATTAAAAAAGTATATACTGTCTAGCTTCTCAGGATTTGATTATTTTACACCTGGTATTAAAATACTTTTCTTAAATAATCTTGGTAGGGAATATGGATCCCATCATTTAGATCTTCTCTTAAGTCCTTGGTTTTCTTTCTATGAGGAAATAAGGTACTTCTTAGATCCTTTCTAAAGGAAACTACTGTAGCTAAAGAATTATTTCCTTGATCCTGTTGGTCCTGTTGGTCTTCTGTCACTCAGCCCTTGCTTTCTCTCTCACTGTCATTGTTTCTCCTTTTTTCTTTATCAACAATTTTGCCTTTGATGCCATTTTCACAAAGAGGCATAGTAACCATCTCCTGAAATTGTTTCCTAAGCCAACAACATGGAACGTTGTTGGGTCAGAATACAACTCTCTACCAACCTCTTTATGCATGGGGCCAGATCTTTTTCCCGTGTCATGTTGGCACTCATAAAACACATCTGGGACCTCAGGCTGCCCTGAATCTTGAAAGAGTAGGGCATAAACCAAATTTTGGAATCCTCTGTTGATAATAATCCATTCAATATAGCACCTGGAGTGTTTTTTTATTAGAGAGAGTAAGTGCTGTGCTAAGCGGCAGTGATGCAGTTTGATGGAGCTGCCCCTGGAATGTAATAAAGAGCAGGGGACATGCTCCTCAGAGTGTGTTCCTGAATTAAAAGCCAATGGTTTAAGAGTTCACTGGAGAACCCAGACAGAGAGAGATGCTTACTCCACGACTGTTGGCGACACTGAGCATATCATTAGTCTATTCTAGTTAGCTATTTACTTCCAGGTGCAACTCAAGTGTAATGCAAAAAAAAAATATATATATATATATGCAGAAAACTTTATGTTTGGTATCTATATCTATATAGTATCTATATAGAGACTCTTCTTATCATTTTTACATGAAATTTATAGTTCTATTACTTATTTTCTCAGAGTGAGGGAAAATCCAAGAGTATTTTAATCTAAACTAGGAAGTTGTTTGATGACAAATACTAAATCCTAGGTTCAGATGATATAACTTAATCATGCTTTATTTGTAAATAGGAAGTATTCCGATGGTCACTTCTTTCATAGTCCCTTTAGTAACTTAAGGCTGAAACTTCCATTTTTTTTTTAAGGTTTTACTTATTTATTTGACAGAGAGAGAAAGCACAAGTAGGCAGAGCAGCAGGCAGAGGGAGAAAGAGAAGCAGACTCCCCACCAAGCAGGGAGCCCGATGCAGGATTCGATCCCAGGACCCTGGGATCATGACCTGAGCCAAAGGCAGCCGCTTAACCAACTGAGCCACCCAGGAGCCCCTGAAACTTCCATTTTAAAAAAATGCATTGATTTGATTATTTCTTCCACATTTGTACAAGAGAATATTTTGCAAAAATACTTATAAGAAACCTGGTTATTCTGGTTATCTCTCAATAATTCAAATGACTTTTTTCCAAAAAGAATCAACATGTACATTAAGTCATTCATCACATAAAATGCAATTCTGCTTTACAAGCATAGATGGACTCATATTTCCCTATCATAGTCAGGATCTTATTTTGAAAGTTCTCAGTTATATGCACTGCTGCTGACCTTTTTTCATTGAAAAGTATCAAAATAACTGTGGAATGACCTTTTAATAGTGATATCATCAACTATTGATACAAACTATAATATTTCTGATAAAAGGAAACCTGAAGAGCATAACTTTGCAAACATAAAAAAATGATCAGGTGTTTTTCTAAGGACTAAACCTCCCTTCATAATTATTAAAGTAATTAAATGCTTCAGATACCTCTGCATCACCTAGACAACATAGTTCAATTTCTCCTGATGCAGTCTGACATGGCACAATTCCTAAAACCTTATCCAAGTCAAACCCAATTTTAATTGATTAAAATAAATGGGTATGTTCAGAGATCAAAAAAAAGCACACAATATCTGTGTGATAGCTTCTATCCTTATTTCCACTTAATGATGATAAATGTTTATGATATGACAAAATGATACATTTGTCTGCACTATTTGAGAACTTCCATGATTTGTAGAAAAGTTCTGTTTTTAATTAAAGTGTATTACACAACATCGGAATTTTTCTTCTTTATTATGCCAAGGAAGCATATGGAAATTTGAACTCTAAGATGTTACTGATTTATTCTGATGTTAGAGCGTTTTGCTCCCATGTAAACATATCCTATGACATGAATATGAATAGCTTTGTGCCCTCGAAAAGTCCATTATTATAGGTAGCATATGGTTTTGACACCTAAACCATGAGGAATATGAGAAAACCCAGTTTGCCAAGCCAGTTATTGTAAACATTTTGTGCACCCCTAAGTTACAGACAGAGATAATTACTATGTCTTTTTTTTTAAGTAGCCAACCCAACTGTAATCTCTTCCTTGTTTTGCATTTATTTTTCAGCAGATGAGTCGAAGTCTCCCTGCAAGATTTGTAGACAAAGACCAAATATTGGGGCCCTGTAGCCCCCCAACTCTGAGCATACAGATGTCAAAATCAAGGCAAATGGTAAACAAGCTAATGGTATGTTCCACACCAATACTTGTGTTAAGATTATGTCCTTTCTTAATTTCAATTTTCATAATCATAGAAATATCCACTTTCACAAATGACATGGATTGTATCTTTTAATTTATATATTAAAGAACTCTGAAAGTGAGCTACAAAAGATTGATTTCTATAACTTTTCAGAGGAGCTTTGATTCTTCTGAAGTATAAAATGCTCAATATAGAGTTTCCAAATACTAAATTTAGACTTAACCCTAAATTCATATTAAAAACATGATTAAAAAGAATAGAATATTAATTTCAATATTATGTGAGCTTTTTTTTCTAAAAGGAGAATAATTTATACGTCCATTAACTCACTGATTTCAAAGTTTCCCAAACATACCTGATTCATAAGAATTACCTTAGAAACTTATTAAAATACAGATTCCAGAACACAGTGATTCAGATGGATTTTATAATCTGAAAGTTTTGGGATAACAGATTCAGATCTACAATGGAAACCAGGGACTGGATTAATGTGTGTCATACACTTTCTTCCAATTTTAATGTTCTATGATCTATGAATTGACTAAAAAACCACAAATTCATTCTTTTGATACAAAATATTTAAATGTAGATATAAATAACACTGGCATAGACAAAGATATCATACAGAATTTTTTTGGTGACAGATACAAAAATGGATACATAGATAGGTACAGTTGATCCTTAAACATACAGGTTTGAACCGTACAGGTCCACTTATAAGTGGATTTTTTTCAACAAATATATTGTAAAAGTCTTGGAGGTTTCTGCCAATTTGAAAAAAAAAATCACAGACAAACCCCATAGACTAGAAATGTTGAATGTAATGTTTCCAATACTGTATTATGAGTATGACTGTAACACTATATGCCATAAAAGTCTTATATGAATGGTCCATTCATTACTGTATAGACCAAGCTACCATGAAGCAATTGTATTAATTACACTAAGCTACCATAAAGCAATCATATTGCTGCTTCTTCATTATCAGTGCATATCATTCATTATACCTGTAAATAATTATGAATTTCTTTTTCACATTATCTTTTCATTTTTGAGGTCTAGTGTTAATAATACATATACTATCTACAGTGTTTTGTATCATATAAGACAATACTGATGTAGATACTGACATGATTCATCTTGTAAACAGATGACATAAAGTGTCGTCATCTGTAAACTGTCATCATCATGCAAAGTGTTGCAGTATCGATAAAATACAGTACAGTACCATAAATGTATTTTCTCTTCCTTATGATTGTCTTAAAAGCATTTCTTACTTAACACTTACTTTATTATAAGTGTATAATATATGTAACATACACAATATGTGTTAATTGATTGTTTATGTAATTGGTAAGGTTTCCAGTAACAGTAGGCTAATTAATAGTTAAGTTTCTGGGGAGTCAAAAGTTATATGCAGATTTTCGACTGCATGGGGGTCAGCACCCTTAACCCCCACGTTGTTCATGGATTAATTGTAGATAAATTGACAGATCTAAATAAATGTCATAACAGAGAACCTTTTTAATCAAACTAATTCCATGAAGTGATCAGCTGGAGCTCTCTGTCCTTTTCCAACAAACGTGTATCTAAAATGTATTGGTGGAGAGAACAAATGCTAATTAGCCACTGAAACTATTCTCTACATGTATTACATTAATTGTATACCTACTCAGGAGTCTTTTTGCCTACAGATATAGAGGCAGATTGCATGTGTATTTTTACAGATTTTTGGTTGCTACCTGTCTAAAGCTAATTACAAGGCAACTTTGGATTTAGCAAAATTAAATTTTTTTTTAAAAGCACAATTTGCAACTTTGGCCTCTATTTTTCAGAAAATTCTGGAGAAATAAAACTAGAGAAACAGGAGATTTAAATATTAATTAGAGGCGCCATTCTGTATTTCTAAAATTATCCTACTCCTAAAGCCTGTCAGCATAAACCTCCTAAGAGTCGTCTGAATAAATGGTTTTCAAATTTTAATGTGTATACGAGTCACCTGCAAATCTTGTTAAACTGAAAATTGATTTAGTAAATGGGTGATGGGACCCAAGAACATTCATTTCTAACCAGTTATCAGATTATGCCAAAACATAGTAATAATCTGTGAGACAACCTTCCATTAGCAAGGCCCTAAACAATAGCAACAAAGGTAAAAAAATCCAGATATATCTCCTGATCTAAAGCTTTTTTTTAAAGATTTTATTTATTTACTTGAGAGAGAGAGAGCATGCACGAGTAGGGAGAGGGGCAGAGGGAAAGGGAGAAGCACACCCCCCACTGAGCACAGAGCCTGACCTGGGGCTGGATCCCAGGACCCTGAGATCATGACCTGAGCCATAAGGCAGACACTTAACCAGCTGATTCACCCAGGAGCCCCCTAATCCAAAACATTTTATGCAATTTAGGAGAAAGGTGTCACTGAAAGAAATTTATCTTGGTAGCATGTGTAACACCTACCCCCGTAAGAAGACAATGACTAGAACTAAAAATTTTCTTTTGTTTTAGAAAACTAAAAAAGGAATCCAGATTGAGGTGTGTTTTGTTGTTCATTCCTTCGTTTATTTGTTTGGTTTGTCTTTCATGCATTCAACCCTACTGATCAGTAGAACTTTTCTCACTTTATAGAGTTATCATTAACATCATCAACAGGAATAAATGTTTATTGCATGGCCACTGCATATAAGTCATTAAGACCTATAGGCATGCAGAAAAACTTATCCTTAATATTATAATTTCACTTTATAATTTATTATTGTACTCCAAATAATTCCAACAAATTATTTGGAAAACATACAATAAAATAAGGAACAAAATTAATGTAGAAATGGGTGTGAAGTGAAATAAGGTAGAAAACAAAGAGGAGGCCAGTAATAAGAACCAGTATTGATGGAATTCATACAATAAGCTCTAATGTTAATCCTATAAGTGGACCTATATTTGGATCAGAGGCTGACCTTTCAAGCAGCCAGAGCCAAGAAGAAAATATAATCAGACGCAAAGTTTATAGGCAGTTTACTTTAATAAAGCTTTCTGTGGAACTGATACCTGACAAAAATTTGTTTGGCATGGCTTTATTAAGAAGACTCCATAAGGGGCACCTGGGTGGCTCTGTCGGTTAAGCAGCTGCCTTCGGCTCAGGTCATGATCTCAGGGTCCAGGGATTGAGCCCCAGGTCGGGCTCCTTGCTCAGCAGGGAGTCCGCTTCTCCCTGTCTCTCTACCCTTCCCCATCACTCATGCTCTCTCCCTCTCTGTCTCAAATAAATAAAATCTTTAAAAAAAAAGAAGACTCCATAATACCGTGTAAGAGACTGTGTCTTCAACAATATTTATTCAGTGAACACTACTAAATATACTACCAAATATAAAGAGGAAACATGCCTATAAAAGCATATAAGTTGGGAAAATCAAACTTAACACATGAACCAAAAGTTATATAACAATAATAATCACTGCTGTTATTTATTAGAATCAGTTAAGATATATTTGTGCTGTATCTGCAACAATTTTAATCACTGGAGTGTGAGTGGTTCATATAATTTGCATTAAAATTTTAATGGAATGTTGAAGAATGTGTAAAAATTTTAAACTGAAAAGGTTTCCAGATGGCATAATGGAAGTGAAAAGACTCAAAAATATATAGACACTGGTAGATTGAAACATAGAAAATTCTCTCCAATGAAGAAATAAATTCTCCTGCCACCCCTCTGCCCCCTTAGCTATTCCCAGGCGCTCTCTTCCCCTCAGATGGTCAAATTTATCAAAAGAATTGTCTATTATTGTTCCCATTACCTCATTTCCCCCTCACTTCTCAACCATCTCAAATCTGGTTTCCATACAATTCATCACACAGAAATTGCTTTCATAAGATTTTCCATTCTCAATTTTCTAATTGTAGAATATCATTTTGAAAGTTTCTTATCTCCCATTTGAATGAGAAGGGAATGTCCCTGGAGCAAAAAAAATAAGACAAATTAGAACTATAAAGAGAAACTGGTAAAAATATTGACTCGTAGATGGAAAAAAAAATACTATATATGTTTACAAGCTAAAATCCTATGATCCTATTATTACTAAAATACAGAGTAGTCACAGAATAGCTTTACAAAAAGCAAAAGTCACAGAATAGCTTATGAAATATAAAATTCACATGAAACATAATTATATATTAATAAAAGTTAGTATATTATATATTAACTTTACAAAATATGCCTAAAGTCATTACTTAATGAAGGCACAGATAAACATTGTATTTATTTTTATTTATGTTTATGCAAAGGAAACTCATTCTTTTTCTTTGATTATTTAATCACACTTTATTTCTCTCCTGTGTGTCAAATTCACTTTTAAAGAAACTCTTTTTCCTGTCTGAAGAAAGACATGTATGGACATGCACCCTCATTTTTACTATTACAGCAATCCTCTAAGCCCTAAAAGCTCAAAGCTAAATATCCTGAAAAAAATACAATTATTTATAAAACAATTTTATTTTCAGGGCTGGGTGGCTCAGTTGGTTAAGCCTCCAGCCCTTGATTTTAGCTCAGGTTATGGTCTCAGGGTTGTGAAATTAAGCCCCACATTGGGCTCTGTGTTTGGGTGTGGAGACTGCTTAAGATTCTCTCTCTCTCTCCTCTCCCTCTGCCCCACCCCCCACCCCCACTCACACGTGCATGCTCTATCTCTCAAATTAAAAAAAAAAAAAAACTATTAAAACAATTTTATTTTCATATACTAATAATGCCCAGAATCATGTATTAAGTAAATACCAACTCAGATCTTCTTAAGTTTAAGACCTGGATCTGCTCTGGGAAATACTAAGCCAAGTAAGACTTGGTTTCGCTCTTCAAGGTACAGAAGGAGAGAAAACTCTAAGAACTATCGGAGGAGAATAAAGAAGTAGAGTGGAGGGACAGTTCAAAACCACCTGCCAACATATCAGAGAAGTCAGAGCTAAAACCAGGTAATTAGGCTAAGCAGGGTTTCTCTACAGGGCAGTGTTGGCACTTGGGATCAGAAAATTCCTTGTTGCTGGGGGCTGCCTTGTGCATTATATAATGTGTGGCAGCATCCCTGACCTCTACCTACTCGACACCAGTAGGAATCCCTCCACTTCCTTGGGACAACTAAAAATGTCCCAAGGCATTACCAAACATTACTTGGAGGGAAATTTGACCCCAATTAAGTACTACTGGGCTAGAACCAGACTGGGATTGGGGAGTATTCTGAAATGGTAGACCAAATCTTGGCATAATTCAGAAAATTATACAGTCCAAGTTGTGAGAGTAATAATGAGAATGAAGAATAAAAAGTAGACTTCATCTATTAAATCATTCAAGGACAAAGAAATAAACATTTGTACCAAGCATTGTTAGATTCTTTGTATATAAGATCTAATATATATCTCACAAAAAAACCTTTGAAGTGGAAATAATTTTCCCTGTTTTGCAGATTTAGGAGCTATAGCTGTTGATGTTTTTATAACTTTCAGCATTCACAATGGCCAGCAATGATAAACAATGACAAACACCTCCCAATAACCACAACAGAAAAAGCCCAGAACCAGACAGCTTTCCAGGTGCTTTTTTTTTTTTTTAAGATTTTATTTATTTATTTGAGAGAGAGCACAAGCGGGGGGGAAGGGAGGCAGACAGAGAAGCAGACTCCCCATCGAGCAGTGAGCCCAACACAGGGCTTGATCCCAGGTTTCTGAGGTCATGCCCTGAGCCAAAGGCAAACACTTAACTGACTGACCCACCCAGGCACCTCCCCAGGTGAATTGTATCAAACATTTAAAGGAAAATTAATACCAATCTTTCCTAAACTCTTACAAAAACTTGAAGAGGAGAGAATACTTTTAAACTCATTTAACAAGACCAACATTACACCCACACCAAAGCCAGGTAAGGAGACACAACAACAAAAATTACAGGTCAATATCTCTGATTAACCTAGATGTAAAAATGCTAAACAAAATACTAACAAACTAAATTCAGTAGTGCATAAAAAGAGATCATTCACCAAGATCAAATGGGATTTATCCCCAGGATGCAAAGATGGTTCACCATATGCAAATCAATAAATGTGATATATCACATTAACAGAATGAAGAATAAAATCATATGATCATCTCAATCAATGCAAAAACATTTGACAAAATTCAACATTTTTTCATGATAAAAATTCTCAACAAATTAGGTATAGAACTCTCACCCTTTTTAGTCAACACAATACTGCAAGTTCTAGCCAGAGCAATTAGACAAGAAAAAGATAAGGCATCCAAATAGGAAAGGAGGAAGTAAATCTGTCTCTGTTTACCAATAATACGTCTTAACATATAAGAAGCCCTAAATACTCCACCAGAACTAACAAACAAATTCAGTAAAATTTCAGGACACAAAATCAGCATACAAAAATCAGTTGTTTTTCTAAACATTAATAATGAATTATTCAAAAAGGAAATTAAGAAATAATTCATTTACAATAGCATTAAAAAGAATAAAATATTTAGGAATAAATTTAACCAAGGAAGTGAAAGATCTGTACACTGAAAATTGTAGGACATGAAAAAAAATGAAAAAGACAGAAACAAATGGAAGGCTATCTCATGTTCTTAGATGGAAAGAATTAATATTGTGAACATGTCCATACTAACTCAAAGCTATCTACAAATTCAATGCAATTCCTATCAAAATTCCAATGGCATTTTTTACAAAAATAAAAAAAAAATCTTAAAATTCATAGGGAACCACAAAAGATGCTGACTAGCCAAAGCAATCTTAAGAAAGAGGAACAAAGCTGGAGGTATCATACTTCCTGATTTCAAACTAGATTACAGGGCTATAGTATTTAAACAGTGTGGTACTGACATAAAAACAGACACATATATAAATGGAATAGATTGAGAGTCCAGAAATAAACCCACACATGCACTCTAAATTAATCTATCACAGGGTTCCGAGAGTACACAATATGGAAAGGACAGTCTGTTCAAAAAATGGTGTCGGGAAAACTGAATATCCACATGCAAGAGAGTAAAATTGGACCTTTAAATTGTACCATATATAATAATCAAATAATCAAATAAAAATGTATTAAAGACTTAAATGTGAGACCTGAAACCATAAAACTCCTACAAGAGAACATAAGGAAAAAGCTCCTTGACATTTTCTTGGCAAAGTTTATTTTGGGATATGACACCAAAAGCATAGACAACAAAAGAAAAATAAACAAGTGAGACTTTATCAAACTAAAAATTTTCTGCCCAAAAAAGGAAACAATCAACAGAATGAAAAGGCAAGCTATGGAATGAGAGAAAATATTTACAAATCATATATCTGATGGATCTTCAAAAACTCACTAGCAAAAAATAAATAGAAACTCTAATTTTAAAAAGGGCAAAGAAACCAAATAGACATTTTCCCAAGGAAGACACACAAATGTCCAACAGGTAGTAGTAGGTTGTGATAGTACTATAATTTTTCTTTTTTCTGTGATATGATATTGATGGATTTCTAAGAGTACTTTAAAATACACATAAATTATTTCAACATAGCTTTCTATTTCTTTTTTTATGTTATGTTAATCACCATACATTACATCATTAGTTTTTGATGTAGTGTTCCATGATTCATTGTTTGCGTATAACACCCAGTGCTCCATACAGTACGTGCCCTCTTTAATACCCATCACCAGGCTAAGCCATCCCCCCACCCCCCTCCCCTCTAGAATCCTCAGTTTGTTTCTCAGAGTCCATCGTCTCTCATGGTTTGTCTCCCCCTTCGATTTTCCCCCCTTCATTCTTCCCCTCCTGCTATCTTCTTCTTTTTTTTTTTAACATATAATGTATTATTTGTTTCAGAAGTACAGGTCTGTGATTCAACAGTCTTACACAATTCACAGCGCTCACCATAGCACATACCCTCCCCAATGTCTATCACCCAGCCGCTCCATCCCTCCCACCCCCCACCACTCCAGCAACCCTCAGTTTGCTTCCTGAGATTAAGAATTCCTCATGTCAGTGAGGTCATATGATACATGTCTTTCTCTGACTGACTTATTTCACTTAGCATAATACCCTCCAGTTCCATCCACGTCGTTGCAAACGGCAAGATTTCATTCCTTTTGATGGCTGCATAATATTCCATTGTAAATATATACCACATCTTCTTTACCCATTCATCTGTCAATGGACATCTTGGCTCTTTCCATAGTTTGACTATTGTGGACATTGCTGCTGTAAACATCGGGGTGCACATACCCCTTTGGATCCCTACATTTGTATCTTTGGGGTAAATACCCAGTAGTGCAATTGCTGGGTCGTATGGTAGCTCTATTTTCAACTTTTTGAGGAACTTCCGTACTGTTTCCCAGTGTAGGATGGTTCCCCTTTCTTGGCATCCCCGCCAACATCTGTCGTTTCCTGACTTGTTAATTTTAGCCTTTCTGACTGGTGTGAGGTGGTATCTCATTGAGGTTTTGATTTGGATTTCCCTGATGCCGAGCGATGTTGAGCACTTTCTCATGTGTCTGTTGGCCATTTGGATGTCTTCTTTAGAAAAATGTCTGCCCATTTCTTGATTGGATCATTTGTTCTTTAGGTGTTGAGTTTAAGAAGTTCTTTATAGATTTTGGATACTAGCCCTTTATCTGATATGTCATTTGCAAATATCTTCTCCCATTCTGTCGGTTGTCTTTTGGTTTTGTGGACTGTTTCTTTTGCTGTGCGAAGCTTTTTATCTTGATAAAGTCCCAATAGTTCATTTTTGCCCTTGCTTCCCTTGCCTTTGGCGATGTTTCTAGGAAGAAGTTGCTGCGGCTGAGGTCGAAGAGGTTGCTGCCTGTGTTCTCCTTTAGGATTTTGATGGACTCCTGTCTCACGTTTAGGTCTTTCAACCATTTGGAGTCTATTTTTGTGTGTGGTGTAAGGAAATGGTCCAGTTTCATTCTTTTGCATGTGGCTGTCCAATATTCCCAACACCATTTGTGTTGGGAAGAAGAGACCGTCTTTTTTTTTTTTTTTTTTACAGCTTTATTGTGGTATGTCGACATACAATAAACTGCATATTTTATTTGTTTTTTTAAATATTTTTTTAAAGATTTTATTTATTTGACAGAGAGAGAGACAGCAAGAGAGGGAACACAAGCAGGGGGAGTGGGAGAGGGAGAAACAGGCTTTCTGCTGAGCAGGGAGCCTGATGTGGGGCTCAATCCCAGGACCCTGGGATCATGACCTGAGCCGAAGGCAGACGCTTAATGACTGAGCCACCCAAGCACCCCTAAACTGCATATTTTAAAGTGTATAATTTGATAAGTTTTGACATTTGTATGTACTTATGAAGCCATGACCACAATCAAGATAATCAACATATCCATTATTCCCAGTTTTCTCATGTTCCTATGTAATACCTCTCTTATATCCTCCCACCCTTGTCTTCAGACAACCTCAGATTTGCTCTCTGTCCCTAGAGATTAATTTGCATTCTCTAGAATTCTATAAAAGTGACATATGCAGTTTGTACTTCATTTTCTTTAGGGGGGTGTCTGGCTTCTTCTTTTTTTAATTATTTTATTGTTATGTTAATCACCATACATTACATCATTAGTTTTGGATGTAGTGTTCCATGATTCCTTGTTTGTGCATAACACGCAGTGCTCCATGCAGAATGTGCCCTCTTTAATACCCATCACCAGGCTAACCCATCCCCCCACCCCCTCCCCTCTAGAGCCCTCAGTTTGTTTTTCAGAGTCCATTGGAAGAGACCGTCTTTTTTCCATTGGACATTCTTTCCTGCTTTGTCTTTTTAATATCCAAACACTGATGCTGCAGTCAAATTCCATAAGTGTGATATATCTTACTAGTGCTCCTCCCTTTCCTGGTCTTGCAGGAGAATTAAGATTCTTTGCCCCTTTAAGTTTGTCATAACCATGTGGCTTGATTCAGCAAATGAAATGTGAGTGGAAGTGATAGGTCACTTCTAGATGAAACCATTTAAAAGCAGGTGATGATTCTCCATGATTACAATGGCAAACCTAGAAGGCTCATGTTGAAGTGGAGATCTAAGATAATAGAGACTCCATCAGCCTAGACCCCTGAGTGATTCTGAGCACACCTCAATCCCAGCAATGGGCACTGGTATGTAGAGATAAAAATATTTTGTTTTAAACAGTTGAGATTTAGAGGTTGTTTGTTACTGTAGCATAAACTAATCTATCCTAAGAACAGTAGATCATTCTTATGTTGTATCATGATGGCAAAAATTTTCCAAAAGCCTAACCAAAATTATATACCTGTTACCACAGCCAGATATGTATAATTAGAAAATTTTATATGTTAGGCTAAAATTATGTATTAGTTATTCTATAACTAAGAAATTTCAGAGATATCAAAAATCCTGAGGGTCACAAGAGGATTAAAGGTTTTGTCAAACTCAAAAAGTAATACATTTCAAGGATAACAGTCCTAATTTCCTTACTATTAATAAAATCAGGTGAAACAAGACCTGGCTTCTAATGAATTGATTGTATAGGCAATCAATGTGTCTAATTTGGAATGAAAGCTCATAAGTCCATAGATGTTAGTAGAGTCTTGTCTTCCATTTGTTACTAACACTAGGAGTTAATAGCTGGGAATTGAGTTGTTTAGCAATAAAAATAAGACATGATGAGTGGTTAGAGAAGCCTAAAGACACCTTAAGAGAGATAGTGATCAAGTATTTTTCATATCAATAAAGTACTAAGAATTAGAAACTAGGTGAAAATTAAAACCTTTTAATTTTGACCTCATTTTAATGTGGCATAGCAATTTTCTTGACATGTTGTAGTTACCATTAGGTTGTGGTTTGCAAATGATTGTCTTGGCTTATAAATGAGACCAGATTCAAGATTATTCATAAAATAATGTCACCCCTAATTCCATTCCTATCTGCATTCTTGAATACAGAAGAAGAGGGTAGGTTGGTATGCCAGAAATGATACACAGTCCTCAGGCTGCAATATAAATCCAACTGCCTGTGCTTAGTATGTTGTCAGTGGAACACAAGATTAATCATACATTAGAATAGATTCCTGTATAGTTTCAAGAATAAAAGCTTTAAGTTACTTTCTTAGATGTTTTCATGTTTAAAATGTCACTGTGGTATAAAACATTCTGGAGATTTTTCATTTAATTTGGGTTTTTTTTATCTTTTTATAAAATCAATTATATACTGTGCCATTATTTATTGTTTTCTAGTCTGTGAGCTGTAAAAGTCAGAGGCTATGTTTACATTTATATTAACTCTTGTAATACCCCATGGTGCCTAACACATAGTCTGTACTCAAAAAGCACTGGATGAGTTTAATTAGATCCTTTATCTTCAACATGGCCATTCTCCCTAGTATCTTTACCTAGCCTTCAGATCCTCTTCTCTCATTGTACAGCATATAATGTCTCTTGAAGAGAGCATAAGAACATAAAAGGTAGAAGGATTAAATTCTGTTCTCTTTATACAGGTCTTTACTCTTATTTATTGACAGGAATTGAGATGGTTGAAATTAATAACATGCAAAATATACCTAATAAATTAGAAAACAAGGACCAAGGAGAGGAGAAAAAAATAAATGTTCTAACTAAAAACATCATATGGTTCATGTCAAAATATCCAATTTAACTCTGAGCTTTGTGATAGCCAATGCAGAAAAGAAACTTGTAAAGGTGTATAGTTCCTATTAACTGAAAGTAGAAAGCATGTAAATTTCTCACAGAAGAAAATTTTAATACCTAGTCTCTAAATTCTAAAAGACGTTCTCCTGTGGGATTCAATCTGAAACCCCTGAGAAAGAAATAGACCGAATGTTGCTGCCTTTTGGGATCTCTTCCAAAAAAAGCCAGAGGCAGAAAGAGTAATTCCACCCAGTCTAAGTTAATGCAAATGGATCTTATTGTCATTCTGTCTTCAAACTAGATCCAGTGATAATACCTGAGTATCCACAGAAGTTGATGGAGGACAAGCCCTTGGACTAATGTCTCTCAAAAAAAATCACTTCTAGGGCACCTGGGTGGCTCAGTTGCTTAAGCGACTGCCTTCGGCTCAGGTCATGATCCTGGAGTCCCAGGATCGAGCCTCACATCGGGCTCCCTGCTCTGTGAGGAGTCTGCTTCTCCCTCTGACCCTCTTCCCTTTCGTGCTATCTTTCATTCTCTCTCTCTCAAATAAATAAATAAAAATCTTTAAAAAAAAAATCACTTCTCACATTCAACTTTAGATGAAGGGTAGCACCTGGGAGAGATCACAGGCTTTGGAATCAAGGAGATCCAGATTTGACAATCTGTTTCAATTTGAATTTGAAATATATTTGACAACTTATTTCACATCCCTGAGCCTCAGATTCCTTAGGGGAAATACACAGGTCAGGAATAAAAATCTGACACATGTCTTAGAAAAGGCATAACTTGCTCCAGAAAAATAAGGAGACCTTAGATTCTAGATGGGCAGGCAAAACTGCTACAATTTTTATGAAGCCTGAAGGGGTTATCCAAGATGCTTTTCCATGGAAGGCCCACCTACCAACTCATGGAAGAGAAGGAAAGCCAGATCTTTTTTCAAAGAACAACTGGCATTCACCTTCAGTAATTAGACAAGTATTCAAGTGAGATCCCACCAATTCACACCATAGAATTGTCTAATATCAACCCGGGAATTATATGAATCAGACTCTTCCTGTTGTCCACAGAGAAAAAACTTAGTACCACTTCCAAGGGTTGGATGATTCTGAAATGCTTAGCTTTTCCATAAGCATGACAGAATTAGTTAGCTGCAACTATATGTCCAGATCACTGAACATACGAACTAGATATATAAAGATATTTAGTATTCACTACCCTAATTTCAGGAGCATGTCTTTGTCAGATAATGAGTTTCATTTTTCTTAGTCAATGTTGAGTTAATCTTGCTGGCAATAAATTCTATAGTTATTCACTTCATGGAGCCATCAAACCAGGTCATCAGACTGTGGAAGGATACCGTTTTCATTGTACATGAGGTATGAAGTTAGCTCATATAAAATATTTGCATATGCACTAAACAAAAGTGAAACAAAAAATGATCACGTTTTCTACGGCTTGATATTACTATCTGATCTTTAAGTCATGGAATCACATTGCTTCCAGACATGAGAAGTGTGAATCACAACAACTAAATGATATCACTGATTTCATGCAAAACTATTTTAATAAAATAATGTTTCTTATAACCAACTCAAATTATATCATTTCTCCATTGATACAGAGGACTCTCCTAAAATTAGACCTCACAATTGTTTTTCTATTGAAGTATGACTGAATTCAATGTTTTTGATAATACTCTGTTTCAGAATAAATCCAACATCACAAGAAATGCAAGTAAGGGACAAACAAGGCCACATTTTTTACATGTTGATATTAGCTTTGTACTTATTTCTTTATACTTGTTTTCCTGTTTGGCCTTCTATACATGTTTTGATCTGAAATTAATCTCACTTCTAACTCTTTTGCTCTATCACTAACACACCACCCACCCCACCCCACCCCCAGAAAAAAAATACCTTAAGTGTAGTAAATGGTCCAAATATCCCAAGGGAAATTTTTGCCACTTTGATCTACATACAGGAAAAAATGTATATCATCTGCTGGTGGCTCAGCAGCCTGTGAACTATGTGTTGGTAAGCTTAGGCCTGTTGCTAGTGGAAAAAATAATCATGCTTTGTATTTATGTAATACCTTTCTTCTGTGGAGCTTGAAGGATATTATGTGTCTTGCATCACTAATCTTCATAATATCCCATATTTATGGGAATCTATTGAAGTAAGGACCATATTTTAACCTGAAAGATCATGAAGTGGGCAAAATTGATAAAGAAAGATGCTAAACACAACTGATCTTGTTAAGGGCATATGGAAATGTTGTGGGGCCAGACTTTCATTCCCCGTCACACTATATGCACCATTTTCCATAAACGAATCTTTTTTTTTTTTTTTTTCAATCTAGACAGAGAGCCATGACTGAAAGCTGAAAAGAAGAAAGATTCAGTGACTAAGCAGCAGAGTGGAACCTCAGGGCCTCTGCATTTTCTTTTTAATTCTGTTCCTAATTTGTGATGTGACCCCAAGAAACCTTTTGCCCTCTTTAAGCCTCAATTGTTTTACTTACAAAATAGTATTGTGAAAGCATGTTGCTCTGCATCCTGGCTCCAGCTTCCAACACTCTATCTTTTGTAGTGTCCTTTAATTAATTTGTTCATCTATTCAACAAATATATATTGAGCATCTTCCATGTTTAAGGCACTGGGGCAGTTGCTTTGGGACTCTAAAGGAAATTAAGACATTATCTAGAGCTTAAAAAATAGAAGCAGGAGCTCTTACATGTGTAAAAATAACTACATAATAAACTATTGTATGTTAAGTGTCATTGAATCATGCAAATAATACACTAAACAAGCTCTGGAAATTTGCTTCTGGCAGGACTGTGTTAGCAGAAAGAGCACTGAACAAGGAGTAAAACCTCATCTGTAGACCAGCCACCTAGCTCTCTGTAAAATGGATAAAACAGCAGCATGTAACCTCACAAGGTTGTTGTGACAGCAAAATAAAATATTGTAGAAGAAAGCACCTTGTAAATGTAAAGGTTTCTTTTGTTTTGTTTTCTTTTTATTGTAACTAAATAAATCAGAGAATACTTCAGGTATGTGCCATTCAGAATGATCTTTAGATGATGAAGAATATCTCAATAGATATATAATATTCTGAACAGAAAAATGGTGTAATCTAAGGCATAGAGCAGGAAACATATTAAGAGAACTAAAAAAAATGAAAAGATCAAAAGTCATAATGAGGGGAACAAATACCTTTAGAAAGTAAAGGATGATGGAAGAATGAAGGAGTGAAAGATATGAAATCAAGGAAATGATGATGAGGGGACTTGTTAAAGATATTCAGTTGTTCAAAAGGTTGGCATGACCTAAAGAAGGACGGTGGTTGATCCATGGCTGAAATGACCTGAAGATTTAACTCAATAAAATTGAAGTGATTCAGGAAATTTTAGTCCATTTTTGTATGAGTCAAGCACAAAGACAGAGATAAGAATGCAGAGTGGAAAAGAAAATTCTCAACCCTGTACAGAACTCTTCACAGTAGTGAGAGACATGGGGATGAAAGCCAATAAATGATAAAAATGAAGCAGATGAAAGACTGAGAGAAGTTAGGTCACAATGAATTGTAGGAAATAATAGAAAAGACTGAAGACATACAATACTCTGTAGTTTGCTTATAATGACGCTTTGTTTAGGATTCTCCTAAAATAACATCCTTCAGCAAGTAGCTCCAATCTCCTCATTAATCTACAATCATTAAAGGTCAATATCCACGCCATGGCTACACGGCATTCTCCATATCCCAGACTCAAGACAGTGCCAGTGGGAGCCATACCCTGGTCTGTGATCAATGACTTCCCCATCAGGACACCTTCCCAATATCCCCTTTCTCCTCTCCTCCTTTCCACAACACACACTCATATATCCACTTTTTTTTTTTTAAGTTAACTCTACACCCAACATGGGGCTTGAACTCACAACTGGGAGATCAAGAACCTCATGTTCCACCAACTGAGTCATCCAGGCACCCTTCACACATCCACTTTGAGTAAGTCAGAAATAGCTCAAACTCAGGGAAGATTTAGGATTTCTAGCCCTCAAGGTCAGAACCATTTGCAAATTACTAGACAGTCTCTACCATGGCATTGAGTACATATACATAATGTTAAAGTTAAGGTTCAAGTATTTATCCATGTCGCACGAATATATAATAGCTATCAGTAAATATAATTTATAAATTCTGGGTAAATTCAGAGTTGCAAGATTACCTCATTTCCACTATTATGAAATATTCCTTCCATTTGACTGTCAGATTTCAAATGCGCAGTGGCAGTATCACAGCCAATGAGGTTTATCCGAGGCGCGATTATTGCTAATCATTGTTTACTAATATAGATCACCATGAATTCTGTTCTTGGGTCTAAATTGATGAAAACTAGTATAATACATGGTATCTTACAATGAATAAAACATTTAAAATATTTTTTTATAAAAACACATGATTAACTAATGAGCTAGGAATAAGAGATACTTTCTTTTAGTTTATTCCCCATTTTGTTTTTCACCTTTGACCTAGTTTTTCTTTCTTATTTTGATAACTGGTTTGCCTTTGATCAACAAGAGTGAATGTTCAATGATCAGAATACAAGTCTTACTTCAAAGATCAGAACAGTTTCTTGATGGCCAGTCTTATGAGTATGTGACTATAAATATTTCTTGTATATATCTTTTTCTTATGAAAAGAAAAAATTACTTTAAAATATGCATCTAGCTATGCATAGACCTCTTACAGATTATCAAAATATAAATGCAATGATGATCATTTTGTTCACTATATATGTTCAGACTTCATATTTCAGGTGTTTATATGATCTAATTTCTAAACTAAGGCAATGTCTTACTCTCAAAAACACTCCCACATAAAATAATACCTTTATTAATGTGGTTTACCTTTTCTAAAATTTTCATCTTTGGGTGCCTGGGTGGCTCAGTTGGTTAAGCGACTGCCTTCGGCTCAGGTCATGATCCTGGAGTCCCGGGATCGAGTCCCACATCGGGCTCCCTGCTCGGCAGGGAGTCTGCTTCTCCCTCTGACCCTCTTCCCTCTCGTGTTCACTCGCTCTCATTCTCTCTCTCTCAAATAAATAAATAAAATCTTTAAAAAAAACCAAAAAAATAAATAAATAAAATTTTCATCTTTTTGCTGAAACACCAAACGGATATGATTTTCTTATTATTTATATTAATTTCTCCTGCTAAATTTTCTTATAGTTGGCTGTGAACTAATCACTAAATAAAAAGACATAAGTTCTTAACAAATCAATATATATTTATAAACTTTTAGGGATAACATAGCCCCCTTAAAACAACTCCAAAGAAACAGATACAATAGCCCCTTCCTAATGGGAAGTAATTTAATCCCTGCATGTCGATTCACAGTTTAAAAATTGCTTGCATGTATTTTAATTAATTTGATCCTCACAGAATCCCAGTAAATTGGATTTGCAAACATTTTTATTATCTTTATTCTCAGATGAGGAAACTGAGGCTTGGTTAAATAAGTTACTTGCTCAAGGTTATATAAATAGTAAGTATCAGAGACTAGACTTCATGTCTTCAAAGAGCACCATTTTGATCCAAAATGAACACTAAGGAGAGAACCCTAATAATCTGTCACTTCAAAAAGCATTTAACTGCAATGTAATAAAATAGGAAAAGGAAATAAGAGGTACAGAATTAGAAAGGAAGAAAAAAATGTCATTGACAGACAAAATGACTGCCTGCATAGAAAATATAAGTAAATTTATAAGCTATTGAAAGAAATGAGTTTAGGGGCACCTGGGTGGCTCAGTTGGTTAAAACGACTGCCTTCGGCTCCGGTCATGATCCTAGAGTCCCAGGATCGAGTCCGGCATCGGGCTCCCTGCTCAGCAGGGAGTCTGCTTCTCCCTCTGACCCTATCCCCTCTCATGTGCTCTCTCTCTCTCATTCTCTCTCTCAAATAAATAAATAAAATCTTTAAAAAAAAAAGAAAGAAATGAGTTTATCAAAGAGGCTGGATAAGAAAGTGTTCCCATAAACAATCAACAACCTTTTAAAAATATATAAAACATATATTGAAATGTTTTTTAAAAATCATATTCACAAAAACTTAAAATACTTAAAAATAGAGTAACAAAATACACAAGAACTGAATATGAAAATTATAAAACTTCACTAAAGCCATAAAAAGAAGACTCATAAATAACATTTTCTCTACCCCAAGAGTTGTCATTTTAACTGGAAAACCCTGAAATACAATGTTCATGACATTATCAAATATAAAAAAAAAATGTTATATAATGTAACCAAGGAAGACATTATCCTTTTGACATTTTTTGCCTAATATTTCCCCAGTTTGAATACTGACACTACAAAAATAAATAAATAAATAAATAAATAAATAAATAATTGCTTAAATGTCAGTATCATTTAAAAATGGCAGGTAGGAGTGCCTGGGTGGCTCAGTAGTTTAAGCCTCTGACTCTTGATTTTGACTCAGGTCATGATCTCAGGGTTCTGAGATGAAGCCCCATGTCCAGCTCTGCACTGGGTGTGGAACCTGCTTGGGATACTCTTTCTCCCTCTCCCTCTGCCATCCTCTCTCATAAATAAATAAATAAATAAATAGTAAGTAAATAAGTAAATAAGGCAGGTGGATCAGAATGACTCCAACTAAAAAGACTGCATTTTCCACATGTAGAGGAGATTATGGAAAAACTGGAATTCTCATGTACTACTGGTAGGAAAGTAAAATTGTTAAACACCCGATAATTTCTTAAAAAGTTAAATTTACACTGTAATGTGATCCAACCATTTCACTCCTAGATATTTGCCCAAGAGAAAAGAAAGTATATGTTCATACAGCAAATTGTACATGCATGTTCATAGCAGCTTTCTTTGTTATAGGCAAATACTAGAGCAACCTAAATATCTACCACTGGGAGAATGGATAAACAAATTGTGGTACATACACACAATGGAGCACTGCTCAGCAATAAAAAGGAATAGACTTTTGATAAACATAAAACAAAGCATGAATTTCCAATAATTGTGCTAAAAGAACCCAGACAAAATATACGTGTATGTACATATATATATATATATATATATATATATATACATGTATATATATATATATACACCATACAATTCCACTTATATAAAACTCTGGAAAATACAAGCTAATCTAATCTATAATGACAAAAAACAGATCAGTGGTTGCCTAGGGGGCAGAAGAAAGAGGGAACAGGGTAAAAGGGACTCTTACAGAAAGGCATGAAAACTGTAGAGTGATGGACATGTGGGTTTCATGTGTATATACAAATGTCAAACTTATCAAGTTGTACACTTTTAAAATGTGCAGTTTATTGTATTTCAAGTGTGCCTCAATAAAACTGTATTTTTACGTGATAAGCAGGCTAGAATAGTTTAGCAGAGAGTAAATTTCCAATCTACAACACCCAGAACACTACAAACTTATTTTATTAATAATTTACACAAAAAGTTACCATCTATAAAAGATATTTGTGTATTACTTTCCTAAAGGAATGACTCTACAGACTTTATTATGATAGGTCACTGAATTTGGCTAGTAAGAGACTTTAATTTCACCCATTACAGTCTCTTAATTGTATCTAATCATTTGTGAACTATTGAGATTCAGAAACAAGTTTGTTATCACCCTCTTGCATTGATTGATTGGAATTAAATATAAATCGGTTTAAATTCAGTGCTGAATAACTCTTTGAGCCTGTGCAAATTACTTCAACTTTCTAAGCCTCCATTTGCTCATCTGTAAAATTGAAATATGTATTCACCTCTTTCCTGGTTGTTGTTGTAAAGAGAATTTACATCTGTATGGTAGTGTGTACAACAATAGGTACATGATAAATGGTTATTATTATTATTATTATTACATAACATTATGAGATAAACAAATTTCATTGAAGACCATGATGTTTTTTCTGGTCTCTTTCTAGCCAGTTGATCCAATTATGGGTTTTCACACATATAAATATAAAGTATTATCTATATACATATATGCATGTTCATTTGTTTAGCAAGTATTTATTAAACCCCTATAGAACTGTATGGCAACCATGAATTTTTGCCATATTTATATGTTCAATTTCACAGTAATAGCCAGTCCTTTAAGAATTCTAGCCACTGAATTCTGATCTTCACAATAATTATTATCTAAATATTCTTCCATAATTACTTTTTCTTTAAATTTCAAAGCATTGTTTAAAGATTGGTAAAATCCGAATATAATATGTATAATAAAAATTGTATATGTGTGTTCAAAAAAGGAAATTCAGCAAAATGTTGAATTTCTTTTTATTTTGATGATTGCACAATTATTTTTAATTTTTTCTCACTTTACTATGCCAAATTTTTTTGAAAGTATGTTTCATCTTTAAAGTGGAAAATAAATCTGAAGTAATGAATAAAATATTTACTGCCTGAATTTGGCAGTGTCCACAAATGCTACATTTAGAAACGTCACTTGGATTCTCACTTCTGCTCATTCCCCCATCACACTATATGCACCAACTTTCGTAAGTAAATCTGTCTTTCAATCTAAAGGAGAACCATGACTGAAGCTGAATAGAGGAAAGATTTGGTGACTAAGCAACAGACTGGAACCTCAGTGCCTGTGAATTTCATTCTAAATTCTGTCCCTAATTTGTGATATATCCTAAGGAATTTCTCAGCCAGTTTCTGCCTCTCTTACTTGGCTTGTAAAATGGTGGCATTCACAGTTACTCTTCAGTCTGACTCTGCCTGGTTTCTGAGCAAGCATTGTATATATAATCAAGCCCTGTACTGGTTGTTCACAATGATTCCTAGTAGAGATTATATTCTCCCACTCAGATCTGGTCATGCAAATATGTAAATATATCAAATAACCACCCTTTCAGACTGACAAACAAGTTGATCAGTATCCCACCATCATTTGGTTTTCATTAGGAATGAGTCCAAGATTGGTTGACTCTTCACACCACTGTCTATATCCCACAGGGATCTGCAGTAGTTATGAGCCCCAAGTGCATTTCCATCAACAATTAGAACTAGCTGACTTTATCTCCTCATCCCCTACACATGTTAAGACTTGAGGAAAAGGAAAAGTAGATCTTCCTCCAAGAAATTGATATATCCTATCTTGGAAGTGAGGAACTTTATTTCACATGTTCCATAACCACCTACCATATGTCTAACAAAACTTTATTTGAAGATTAAATAAATTAATATAGCCCGAACTGAGAGATCTTAAATTAAAATTTTAGTATCATTCAACATGCTATATCACCTCAACAATCTTTAGGCCAGTTTGAAAGTCATACATCTACTTTACACAGTAATAAGAAATTTCTCCCAGACTTCAAACTCTGATATTGAGGAATAAATATGCAAAATTCCAAGAAAGTTATGTAGGGCAACCATAGCTGCTGCTTGCCTCAAAATGAATAAGATGGCGGTGACTAGAAATCAAGGCCCATCCTATGGCTATCAGGCGTGTCATCCCAGGGCTGGTTGAGGGCAGGGTACACCACGATAGTGGCAGAGCCCAAGAATGACAGAGCCCTGGCAGAGGAATAGTTCTTTAATGCCTTGACCGAACTTGATCTAACTTATGGGGCTATATCCCCTATGCTGTAGCAATAACGTCACTGTCTATTAAGAGGGCACTAATTATTAATTCTTTCCATTAAGAAAGTAAGATATATAATGATGTAATGTATGGTGACGAACATAACATAATAAAAAAAAAAGTGGAAAAAAAAAAAGTAAGATATACTGGTCCATAATTAGCAGAAACCTTTCAGGAACTTTTGGTAGAATGGTATCATGTCAACAATTACCCAGTCTCTCAGTATGGTGCATGTTGATAATATTTTTTCATTCATATCTTGGCCCCATGGTTCCACATTTTAATTCCTGAGAGACTCTAGATTTCTCAGTGATTGTCATCTAGTGCTATTACCACATTTAGTTTGCAAATAAGATCCGGAGGACTCTGAATTTATTCTTTCAGGCGGTACCCAGCTATCAATTTGAAAACAGAATTCAGGAATTTCCAGTTTAGAATGATATCTAGAAAGGAGTCACTCATGGCTTTCCCTACTTCCCACTAAAATGTACAGGAAAAAAAGACCAAATCCCATGCCACAACTAAAAATTGAGACTGAACAAAAACATCCAATATACAAAGTTAAGGTGAAAAATCCATGAACTATGAAAGGAATATAGCTGTATTGATTTTTTTAACAATCTAGACTTCCTCTCAATAAATATAGACTTTTTTTAAAAAAGTGAAAAAATATTGACTATTCTCTAACTTAAGACACATAATTTATAGCATCCTAGAAACCAAGTATTGAATTATTTACTGTAGAGGTTTAAGATGCTGCATTTTTAATTAGCCGTAAAACTATTTTATACACACATATGCACAGAAAATCCTCTCCAACTCCACTCTCCAAATTTGCATACTATATCCATTCATAGACCATGTGGAAGGATCGGCAATGGCAAGTTGCATCTTGGGATGTCTGTAAGCCTAAACAGGTAGTAATGCAAGCTGGGACTTGTAGTTTTTTATATATTCCATTAGCTTAGGGTATTAAAATCAAATGGGAGAAGGATAAGAAAGCACCCTAAGGAAAGAAGAATTGTGTAGAGAAAAATTAGTCTTAGAAATTTGAATAGAATGCTAGCTTGCCTTCTGATTTCATATCTGAAAAAAAAAAAATCAACTACTCTTCTCATAGACAAGAGCAGGGCCAGAGCTATTCCTGTTAAAAAAATCTTAAGTGTGGTTGGATCTTGCCTCATTAATAGACAAATACATGTAGAAATTCAACCTGATGTCTCTGAAAAAATATAGACTAAGGGAAAGAGAAATAATTCTAAAAACTATTTATTTACTCATTTATTCAACAAATATTTTTGAACCTGTAATTAATATGTCTTACCCATGTAATTAATACTATCAGAGATACTAAACATAGAAGGGAAAATAAATGATATATGAGCACTCTACACTAAGTTTAAAATCAAATAGGAAGGCAGATATTAATTAAAAATTATACAGATATATTTTAAAAGTGCTGTAAACATAAAGAAAGGTATGGAAGGACATAGAAAGTTATATGACAGTATTCAAGACAAAGTTTATAAAATTTCTTGACATTCTCATGTATGTCAATCTATGTAAATACATCTTGTATTTGTGTATTTTAATGTAATACAAATATATATAATGTAAAACAATGTGACCTCTATAAAAAAGAAACAAGATCATAATAAGAGAACAAGTCAGAAAAAGAGGACAATATGCACAATATGGACCAATGCAAAGAAATTAAAGATGTAATGTCAAAATAGAAATCCATACTGGAGAGAGAACAAAACTGAACAAATACTGAGGAAGTGAAATCAGTAATATGTGGAACAAAATTAAGAAATCCCTCCTACAGTAAACAGGATATGGACAGATAGTTGAAAATGATAGAATGAAGACTATAGTTTTGGAAAGCACAGAACAGAGAATATGTGAATACCTGAATTTCTAAAAAGAAACCACAGAAAATAGAAGCAAAAAATAGTCCACAAATGGGGAAGGGGTTGGAAATCGATGGAATATTCTAAACTGCAAGAAGTCTTGTGTAGCTAACATCAAACACTGTGGGGAAAGATTAAAAGCTTTTCCCTAAGATTAAAGAAAAGACAAAAATGCCTGCTTTCACCATTTCTATTCAACATAGTCCTGGAAATTCTAGTCAGAGCAATTAGGCAAGAAAAAGAAATAAAAGGTATCCGAATTGGAAAGGAAGAAGTAAAATTATCTCTATTCACAGAGAGCATGTTCTTATACGTAGAAAAAACTAACAAATACACACACTCATAAAACCAGTTAGAGCAAACAAACTAATTCAGCAAAGATGCAAGATAAAAAACCAACACACAAATCTCCAATGTATTTCTACACACATACAATGAATAATCTAAAAAGAAAATTAAGAAAACAATTTGAAATAACATAAAAAGAAAAAAGATAGAAATAAATTTAACCAAGGAGGCATAAGACTCTACTGTAAACTACAAACATAGCTGAAAGAAATTAAAGAAGACCAAAAAAAAAAAAAAAAGGATTTTAAAAAGAAGAAAATTAAAGAAGACCTAAATGGAAAGGCACCCGAGGTTCACAGATTGAAAGACTTAAAATTTACAAAATGATAATACTACCCAAAGCAAAATACAGATTTAATGTAATCCTTATCAAAATCCCCACAGGGTTTTTGCAGAAATGGAAAAGCCCATCTTAAAATGTGTACAGAATTTCAAGAGAGCCATAACAGCTAAAACATTCTCAAAAAAGAACAAGTTGGAGAACTCATACTTCCTGGTTTCAAAACTTACCACAAATCTACAGTAATCAAAAGAATGTAGTCCTGACATAAGGGTAGACATATAGATCAATGGAATAGAATTGAGAACCTAGAAATAAACCCTTACATCTACAGTTAGTTGATTTGAACAAGGGTGCCAAGATAATTCAATAGGGAAAGAACAGTCTCTTCAACAAATGGTGGGAAAATTGGATATACTCATGCAAAAGAATAAAGTTGGACCCTTACATTACATAACATACAAAAACTAACTCAAAACAGGTCAAAAACTTAAATTTTTAAAAGCAAAAACTATAGTGTCTTGGAAGAAAATACAGGGGTAAATCTGCATGATCTTGGATTTGGCCATGGTTCCTTAAGTATGACACCAAAAGTACAGGCAACAACAATAACAAATAGACAAAATAGATTGCATTAAAATTAAAATTTTTGTGTATCAAAAGACATTATCAAAAGAGGGAAAAAGACAACACACAGAATGGAAGAAAATATTTGCAAATCATATATCCAGAATATATGGAGAACTCCTGCAACTCAACAACGAAAGACCAAACAGCCTGATTTAAAAATGGGCAAAGAGGGGCACAATGGCTGCCTCAGTCAGAAGAGCATGAGACTCCATCTCAGGGTTGTGAGTTCAAGTTCTACGTTGGGTGTAGAGATTGCTAAATAAATAAATAAATAAACAAACAAATCTTAAAAAAGAGAGAGAAAATTTCCCCCAAACCTAATTGTGTGGAATAATACCAAAAAAAAAAAAAAATTATAAAAACGGGTGAGGGATTAGAATAGCTATTTCTCCAAAGAAGATATACAAATGCTCAACATGATTAGTCATCAGGGAAATGCAAATCAAAACCACAATGAAATACCACTTAACACCCATTAGAATGCTATTATCAATAAATTGAAAAATATCCCCTTTATCTTCCATTTGTTTTTTAAAGGGCCCCTTACTCTTGACTTTTCCCTAAAGACCTCTCTTCACTACAGCTCCCTCAGGCAGGCACTGTGTTTTCTCCCATTGCTCCCCACTAGTCAATGAGTTGGAGTACATGTCTTTTTTTCCTCTCTATTACCAGTTCCAAACCATTCCTCCTTCCTCACTCCTCCCTAAAATCTCACAGCTTGCTGTAGGTCATCTGTCAAGCCCGCACTATCCCTCATTTTTTTATTATAATTCTTGAGTTACAACTATTCTCTAAAATATATCCATTATAAATCTTGGTGGTTTCACTATATCCAGTTAGATGAGCCTTCTCCTATCCTGTTTCTTAATCTCATCTTCCAATGATCTTGCCATCTATTTTATTTCACCCACTCACTCCATCCATCACACCCTAGACCGGCATTATTCAATACAGTAGGCACCAGCCACATGTGCTCCTGAGATCTTGAAGTGTGGTTAATGTGACTAACAGACTGAACTTTAAATTTTATTTAACATTATTTAATTTAATATACAATTTTTAAACAATAAGTGATTTAGTCACTGAAAAACTTTTAAGAACGTTTGGATCAACTTGAGTATGTAAATTAACTTTTTTCACTTGTAAAGGTTCTGAAATCTAAATACCTATAAAGCATCTCTGATAAAAATTTAATTTCTTGGGGCACCTGGGTGGCTCAGTTGTTAAGCGTCTGCCTTCGGCTCAGGTCATGATCCCAGGGTCCTGGAATCAAGCCCCGCATCGGGCTCCCTGCTCAGCGGGAAGCCTGCTTCTCCTTCTCCTTCTACTGCTTCCCCTGCTTGTGCTCTTTTGCTTTCTCTGTCAAATAAATAAATAAAATCTTTAAAAAAAAAATGTAACTTCTTAGTTGAGATGTACTGTAAGTATTCAACGTAGGGGCACCTGAATGGCTGCTCGGTCAGTTAAGTGTCCGACTCTTGATTTCGGCTCAGGTCATGATCTCAGGGTCATGAGATCCGGCCCTGCATTGGTCTCCGTGCTAAGCATGGAGCCTGCTTCTTTCTCCCTCCCTCTCCCTGTGCCCCTCCCCACCCCCACTCATGCTCTCTCTCACTAAAAAAAAAACAAAAAAAAAAAGAAAAGAAAAGAAAGTATAAAATATATACCAGATTCCAAAGACCTAAGGTATAAAAATGAGAATGTAATATATTTTATTAATAATTTTTATATTGATTACATGTTAAAATAATAATATTTTGGATACATTTGCTTAAATAAAATATATTATTAAAATTAATTTTACCTCTTTACTTTTTTGGTAGCTACTAGAAAATTTAAAATTACATTTGTAGCTTGCAAATTTCTGTTGGACAGTATTACCCTAGACCTTGTCATTATCAGTAACTGCACCATTGATATCAATTGCAAAGGTCCCACTCCTTGATAACCAACTATCTTTCCAACTAATACCCCAACTCCAATAATTATTGAACCCACCAAGACATTCAATCCATTGATGCTTCCATCTTACACTATCCCTCCTCTGGGTCGGCAGCAGTTCCCTTTTACTCAACTTAAACTCCATGTTCTATTGTTATAAATGAATGAATGAAAAAATTTAACAAAAGATATGTCGTGATAAAACATTTATAACTAGTTTTTATTGTGTTCTCCAAGCGTTCTCCATTATTTTTTTAAATCTCTCAATAATCCCATGAGGTAGTTTCACTACCTCCTAGTTCCTTTCATATGCTACTACACCATGATGGAAAAGGGAAATGGATGATATGCTTGCTCCATAAAGCATTTGCTGCGTCAGGGGCCTCTAGATTTTTTGTCTTCTGCCTGAATTTGTCCCACTTTTTTGACCCCTGTCTCCTGTCTCTGATTCTGACAGATTATTATATATATATATATATATATATATGATTCAAAGCTATGCTTAAATATCTTCACAACCCATCCTCTATAACCTATTCCTTCCAATAGCCCCAGGGGTAATTCATTTATTTATAAATTCAACAAATTCACTGAGGATCTTCTCTATACCAGGCACTGCTGTAGGGGCTGGTAATACAGCTATAAACTAGACCAGAGGTCTTCAAACTGTAAAAGGTCAGATAGTAAATATTTTGGGCTTTGTGAGCCAAGGGACAAAATCAATAATGTAGTATTTACAAAAGAGAAAACAAATATCCTCAACTTTTATTAATGAAATTATACATATAGTAATAGGGGCACCTAGTGGCTCAGTCAGTTAAGCTGTTGCCTTCGGCTCAGGTCATGATCCCAGGGTCCTGGGATCCAGCCCCGCATCCCTGCTGAACAGGGAGCCCAGTTCTCTCTCTTTCCCTCTGCCCCTCCCTCTGCTGGTGCTTGCTCTCTCTCTCTCCCTCTCTCTCTAATAAATAAATATAATAATAAAAACTAAGTACAATTTTTTTTAATACAAGCGTCCTAATGAGAATAATAAAATACTTTTTCTAGAAAGGATAACACTTTGATCTGGATTCAAAGTTAGCATTCTTATAATCAAATCCATTGCAAATGTTCATCTGTACCTTCTAAGCTCAGGCAATAACAAAAGGGCAGGCCAGAAATAGCTGTACTGTGCCAACCACTGAACTAAACATAAAAAAAAATCCTCGTTCACAGGACGCTTATATTTTCATCGAGGGGTAGGGGATATAGGAAATAGACAATTATAATAAGTCAGATGGTGATAAATGCAATAAAGACAAACAAAGCAGGGAGGGGGGAATCGAGGGTGACTAATGAAAGATGGCAGAAGCAATGATTTTATGTAGGATTGTCAGACGAACCTTCCTTGGCTGAAACAGAGACCTGAGGAAAGCAAGTTAGTAAGCCATGGAAGAAACTGAGGCAAGAGTGGGAGCCTGGTAAAGGCTCCTGAGTAGATGCGTGTGTGATCAACACACTGGAGTAAACAAGGGGATGGTGGTGGGAAATAAAGAGGTGCTTTAGACTTTAGAGATCCTTGTCAGTCCAGAGTGAAATGTAACATCATGGCAGGGTAGCAGGAAGGGAAAAGAACTGGATGAAAACCTGGGGTTGAAAGCATAAATGAGACTAGACACAGCTTAATCAATCTCTACTCTCAGTAAATGGGGTCGAACATGGGAGAAGCTATTCAGCAATTTTGAATCACTCCTCCCCCTATTTATTTATTTATTTTTATTTTTTACTGAATGAACCAGTGACTATTTTGTGAGCATAGGCTCTGAGAAACTTAAGGATAATATCTTATCATTTAACTCAATTTTACAAATGCATATAGAAAACTAAAATATATCTAGAAACTTTCCAGTTATTGTGGAAGAAATCGAAGAAACACAAGGCAAGGCCTTACAATCACATTAGAGAGTCAGGAGATGCATAAACAATGAGCAAAATCCTCTTCTGGGGATCTCCTGATGTGTGTACACTGCCTTTAAGATAGTGATCCCCTCCCACCTTGGAAGTCCAGTGAGGCAGAATACCCCTGTCCTATCAGTGATTGTGCACGTGACTTAGGTTCCCTAATCAGAAATACAGCCTCACACTTGGGACTTCAGATCCTGAACAAGTGATTTAACAATATATAGACTCAACAATATATTTAACAACATAGAGGGAGTTCAAATTTCCCTATAGCACAGAGAGAACATAAAAAGGATTCTTCCTCCAGTTTGTAGTTGCTGTGGGGTAAGCTGCCTAACCCTTGCTTTTTGTTCACTTTCCAGCCTGGTTTTCAGCCTTTCCATGATTCTATGAGTCTCTGATTGTCATCTAGATAGCCAGAGTCCATTTCTATGGTTGATGACCAAGAAGTCTGTAATGCCAATAATGGAAGGCAGGACAATTTGGGGCATCCAGGGGACTAAGGCTATTACAAGTACAATCAAGAAAATACCATTGTTACACAACAATATAAATGTATGCAAAACACTGAACTACACACAAGAGGTTATGATAGTAAGTTTTATGTTATATGTATTTTATCACAATAAAAAAAAATAGGAAAAAGAGGGCAGGAGGAAACTTTTGATTTCAATGGTATAAGCATGTATCAAAACATCAAACTGTACATTGAAATATGTGCAGTTTATTTTAAGTCAATTAGGTCTCAATCTCTTTACAAAACAAATATTAAAAACCTGTTACTTTCTTATCATTTTATACTTATAAGAAAAAGAAATAATGGATGTTTGGCCAAGTCTTCATTGAAGAAGTAAAATTTGTATTGACCCTTGAGAGCTGAATAGAAATTAACTGGTGGTGCCTGGGTGGTGCAGTAGGTTAAGCTTTGGACTCTTGATTTAGGCTCAGGTCCTGATCTCAAGGTGTTGAGATCAAGCCCCATGTGGAACTCCGTGCTCAGCATGAAATCTGCTTAAGATTCTCTCTCCCTCACCCTCTACCCTTCCCACCCCCTGCACTCTCTCTCTCTCCCAAATAAATAAATCTTAAAAAAAAAATTAAATTATCCCCTGCCCCCCCATAGAATTTAAAAAAGGAAATTAAAAAAAAAGAATTCCAAACAAAATATTACCAGGCGAGTAAGGAGATATGGCTGTACATAATAGGTACTGGGGAGTAAAATAAAGAAGTGGTGTTAAGGAGTCATGAGGGCAAAGATATTGAATGGTTATGGAAATGTTAGCTTTTGGAAACTTTGAATATCAAGACGAAGGATTGGGAACTTAAATTTCTATGCAAGAACAAAGAAGATGGTGAGTAGGAATCAATACCTTGGATATAAAATTATAAAATGAACTACACCTGCTATTTAGAGTCTTGAATAGTTATTTAATTTGTGTATTCCTATGAATTATTATTATTTCTATGGTATATCCTATAAATTGCTTTGCTGAATATCTTTTCCAATCTTCTTCTAATGTGCCTTTGTGTACTATGAAGGCTGGAAAGTTAAAAAAATTAAACTTCTCAGACTCCCTTGCAGTTAGCTTTCCAGATATCATGTTCTGCCATCAAAGGTATCCATGCAAGACTAGAATTTGGATCTGAAGTAAATGGGAGAGAAGTGACATGAGACATCCATTTTGCTAGTGGAAATTGGGGCAGAGACAGCATGGAGCCAGGAGACTTCATGGCAGCTTCCCAGGTAAACATGGCCATGGCAACAACAGCAGCTCTCTTGGCAGCCCATTTCAGGAGTGTGGCTCTTCTAGGTGTCCCTGGAAACTCAACCTAGAGTCTGTTTCTTCAGCCCTCCCAACGATTCAGCAAGCCATTTAATACTCTGCAATAAATCTTGTTTGCTGAAACTAGCTCACTGGATTCTGTTCTCTGAAACTAACCCTGACAAATATTTGTTCTAACTGTACCAGTTTGGAAAAAACTACACTTTGTTAATGAATAGCATGTGTAGGTATAAAAACACAGTAACATATATCTTTCCTTTCAAAATTGTGAAATATTAAAATTCACCATATTATTATTACACCCAATGTCTCTCTGTACTCTTAAGGAAAGAGAGAGCCTATTTATCTAAGTCTTATTTGGTAGAGACTATCAGTGTCAAAGAATAAGTATAATGTATGTATCCATTTTGGCATTTCCAAAATATTTTTCTTGATCAATTAGAAAAGTATAAAGTAGTTAATTCTGATCAGGAAACATTTATTTTGCAGGCCTGAGTGTCAATTTTATTCAAGATACTCTTTAATATATTATACTAAAATCAACTGTTGTAATGACAAGAAAATTCTATGATACTATTAAATATCTTGAGGTAGGTTTTGTTTTGTTCTTTTTATGTAGCCTATTTACAGAGTTCACTCAGCGGCTTAAAGGTTTTTTTCCCATGGGAAAAGTGAAACAGATCCCTAGATTGCTCATAGTAGCAAATTTATCGCTTGTTTTATCAAAAAGTAATTTGTTTTTAATAAAAACATTTCACTGGTTGACAAGTGAAATAATAAAGCTATTCAGTTGCTGTCATCGTTTCTAAAAAGAGAAGAAGTGTGTGTGTGTGTGTGTGTGTGTTTGTGTGTGTGTGTCCAGTACCTAAAAACTACTGGCTTATCCTCTAACATAATCTAAGTATTGGGTATGTGAGTATGCTGGTATACATCCCATGATTAGGAAAGCATGGAAAACTGATTTTAGTATGCTTTTGGTCTTAGCAGCAGGATATAATCATTTTTAACAGAAATTATGAAATTGCACATTAGCATACTATGTACATTTCAGATTACAAGACTACATATGTATATATATTGCTTGTGGATGCATTAAAAAATCTTTACTACCACATGTTCCTATTTTTTACTTATTTAAATCAATTGCTAAACAAATTAAAGTCATACCAATGTTTCTTGATACAGTCAACATTTAAGTATTTAACACATATTCCTATTGGTTTAAATGTTAAGCATCTTATTTGTCTTGAAATAAT
Organism: Zalophus californianus; assembly: GCF_009762305.2. Classification (NCBI taxonomy): domain Eukaryota; kingdom Metazoa; phylum Chordata; class Mammalia; order Carnivora; family Otariidae; genus Zalophus; species Zalophus californianus. Next base: position 102,624,410 of record NC_045595.1, on the reverse strand, counting down.
GCTTTTTATAAAAATTTTTGGAAAATACACCAATGAATTCTGAAGAGATGAAACCTTAGACACAGAAAATTATAAACAGAAATAAATGAAACAAAAAGCCAATTTGATAAATTATTTATGAAGTACCTACTAGGTACGTTGCATTGACTTAGTATTGACTTAGATTCTATGATTATAGAAAGGTTTACCTAATGAGCACAACAAAGAATGACAGAGGAAAAGAAAAACATATTACTTCTAAAACTGAGACACACTCTAAGCCAGTTTAGTTTTTCATACAATGAGCTATGCATCTGGGCCTCAGGGCCACTTCCAAATGCCCTCGGGGAAGAGGGACAAAATGCAGTCATTCAGACCCTAAATATCTAACTGCATGACCCTCTTATAAAATCCTTTTTTATTCTGAAGGTGAGTCTGCTTCCTGGAATTTATGCTCAAATGCAATTTGGAGTTCTTAAAAACATTATCTCCTTAACTTAAACATTTTGCATTTGCATGAGACACCAGGGAATATGAAATGATGCACTAATTGAAACATGACTTAATAAGCAGTCCATGAAACCAGGAGAGCCCCTGAACTGTAATCCCAGCTTGGATACCACTTGCTGTGTTTCTTTGGTTTAATTGAATAACACACCAGAATTTTAGTTCCCCCATTTGTTGAAAGAAATAAACAGTGAAGCTACCAGTCACTGAAAAATTGAATAAATTAAATAGTTAATTTTGTGCCCTTTTGTAAGGATGAATTATATATGTAAAGTCATGTTTGTTGAAAATAGAGCCTGCTGCCTAAAAAGCCTCTTCTACAATGGAAAAGTCTACCAAAATCTATAGAGTATCTCTTGATTGCTGATTATTGATTTATCAAACTCAATTTTGGTATCTTTATTTGAGTACTATGCTAATTGGTAATTCAACAAATTAAAATGGCATGAGTCATTAAGAAGAACAAGGTAAATCTGTATGTACTGACAGGAAATATCTCCAAATCTATTGCTAAATGAAAAATAGCAAGGTACAAAAGCGAAGTGTAGAGTAGTCCATGAGTTGTGCTTAAAAAAAGATGAGAGAAAGAGGGATAGGGGAGGCAGGAAGGGGAGAGAGAGGGAGAGGAAGAAGAATGATTCTAATCCAATCACAAGGTGATGAGTTTTTCTGAGTACTTAAGAACACTTTTATTTTATCCTCATAAATACAGCACCTGTTTCAATGTCAGGTTCAGATGACATGGTGAGGGCATATATATATGTTGTGACTATCATCTCTAGGATGTCATTTAGACATTTCACATATAAAGCAAAAAGAGTTATACCCAAAGTTCATAAAGATTTTGTATTATTTATTTTATTTTTTTTAAAGATTTTATTTATTTGACAGAGAGAGACACAGCAAGAGAGGGAACTCAAGCAGGGGGAGTGGGAGAGGGAGAAGCAGGCTTCCCGCTGAGCAGGCAGCCCGATGGGGGGGCTCGATCCCAGGACCCTGGGATCATGACCTGAGCCGAAGGCAGACCCTTAATGACTGAGCCACCCAGGCACCCCAATAAAGATTTTATAAACTCTTTTTTAAGGAGTTCTGAAATTGTAAGCCAGCAAAACACTGAACCAGTAAGGAAAGGATTAAGTAAACTGCATTATGACGACTTTGCTGAAATACTGTGTAACTAATAAAAATTAGTTTTAAAAGCCATTCAGTAATAAATAAAAATATTTAACAGTAGAAAGTTAAATGAAGGGACGCCTGGGTGCCTCCGTCAGTTAAGTGTCTGACTTCGGCTCAGGTCTTGGTCCTGGGATCGAAGCCCTTGTTGGGCGCCATGCTTAGTGGGAAGTCAGCTTCTCTCTCTTCCTCTCCCTTTGCCCCTCCCCACACCTGTACGCTCTCTCTCTCAGATAAATAAATAAAATATTTAAAAAAAGAAAGAAAATAAGGGGCTCCTGGGTGGCTCAGTCATTAAGTGTCTGCCTTTGGCTCAGGTCATGATCCCAGGGTCCTGGGATCGAGCCCCACATCAGGATCCCTGCTCCACGGAGGGCCTGCCTCGTCCTTTCCCACTCCCCCTGCTTGTGTTCCCTCTCTTGCTGTGTCTCTCTCTGTCAAATAAATAAATAAAATCTTTAAAAAAAAAAAGAAAGTTAAATAAAAAAAATGAAGTATCCGCTAAAATGGAACATAGGTATTCCCTATGATCCAACAATTTCACTCCAAGGTATATAGCCAACAAAAAATGTGTACATATATTATTTACTAAAAGACAAGGACAAGAATTTACATAACAATACTATCTGTAATCACCAAAAACTATTTATTTATTCACTCTACGATGGATGGACAAAAGCAACATCCTTCGGCCCCATCACATTTATTTTCTTATTTTATTTTCATAGGAAATATTTTATTGCCAACCTTCAAAGCACAGAATACGGAATTAAAAATCATTTCGGCTGGGACTCGCATAGAATAAAGATGGATATCTGTTTTGGAAGTCTTCAAAGTATCATGATACGTAAAAGACTGACATACAGCTGGACACTGCAGTTCACGGACTGTACCCCTGACCAGCTGCGATGGGCTGCCTCTCTGTTGTCCACAAGTGGAGGCGGATGCATGCCAGCACACAAGGTGGTGTGTCTTTTCCCAGTATTTCATGCACAGCTCCTTGCTACACTCTGGGAAACAACACTTCACTGAGATGGCAGCCTTTAGCTTCAGACATTAGTTGAGCCACCAGGAGCCAAGAGCTATCATCAATAGCAGGGGAAAGTGAGGTGGAAAGCCCTGGCCAGAGACAGCACAGGCAGGAGACGGAGAAGGATGACCGCAGGAACAGCAGGAGTTGGAGATGGCAGTAGGAGCCACAGGAAGAGATGCCATGAGGTGCTCACTTGGTATAATGACTGCCCCAAGGTGAATGCATAAAAGCAACAAATCATGACATCTCATTATAGGCTCGCTCTCGTGTCAGCCCTCAGTCAGCATGATTGACTGACACAGCTAAAAATAAAACCAGTAATAAGAATTCCGATTCCCTGGGTCTCTGACACCTCAGAGCGGTAACTGCTTATGGATGGGACAGCTACAGCCTTCGCCAGCCTCAATTACTTCAAATAATAAAGTGTCACTTAACAACTGGTTTAAATAGTTTGAAGATTCCGGCAGTAACTACTTCAAAAAAAAAACCCTGCCTTGTGTGTGTTTAATGTTATCTCAATACCACAACTAGTAAAAGAGCAGACTTGCTAAAAGGCTTCAGAAACACCATCAGAAAACGTTCCAGCAGATACCCAAGCAGTTTCTCTCTCCCATCAGAAGGTAGAGGCTTCCTTCTGGAAGACAATTGGCAGAAAGCAACGAATATGGCTGCTGTTTACAAAACATCATCTGTTCCTCCTTTAGGAATATCATAATTATTCTATTTTTTTTCCACAGAAAGCTCTCCGTGATCTCTCAATACACAAACAATAAAGCTCAGCTTAGGAACCTGGATCAGTCCTAGGATAAAGTTTGCTGTACTTCATATTCAGGGAGTGAAAGAAGAAGAAATTGCATATTTAAATTCAACTGATGTTAAAAGGATTTGCTTGTCCGAGCATTAAACATATTATGAGATTTAAATCACCATTACCCACAAAATAATCTCTTTGGAAATTAACCCAAGGCTGCAAATTTAGGTTGAAATTATTTAACAAGAGAGAATTCTATAAAATACTGTATTGTTTCAAGGACAGGTTTTCAGAATTATATATTAATAGCCTGAAACTTAAGTGTATTTTTCAGTGCCTTTTTATTCTTTCATTCAACAAATACAGCTCAGGACTTACTCCTTACAAGAAAATGTGCTAGCCCTAAAGAGGATAAAAAGATCAACTGAAAGCAAAGTCTCCATGAGTTTTTTTTTTTAAGATTGATTGATTTATTTTGGGGGGAGCAGAGGGAGAGAGAGAGAGAGAGAATCCTTGATCAGACCTCTGCTGAGTGTGGAACCCAACAGCGTGGAGCCCGACACAGGGCTCAATCCCAGGACCCTGAGATCATGACCTTAGCTGAAATCAAAAGTCAGATGCTTAACCGACTGAGCCACCCAGGTGCCCCAAAGTCTCCATGACTTTATAAAATAATAGGGAAATTGGCACATATGATAATGACAATTCAAGGGAATACATGATTTTATTATTGAATGACTTCTGTGGCCCTGACCCACGGTACCAAATGCCAAGTATACACCAATATTCTGGATTCTGGGAGCTCACAGTATATTGGACAGGGCAGTTATATAAGCAAACAAGTTACAAAACGACATGATAAAGGCTAAAGCAGGGGTACATAAAATGCTCTATGCTCTAAAAGCATAGAGGAGAAAATGGCTAATTGAGCCAGCCAGGGAAATCAAAGGGGACTGATTATTTCTGGCACCTAGCAGCTATATTGGGTTTTGCAGGATGGGTAGGATTTAACCAGGGAGAGAATGAAATTGATGACAGAGAGCATATTCCAAGCAAAATGAACAGAAGACACAAATAAGGCATAAATGTGAGAAATCAGGGGGATGATAGACACTAGGATCCAATTTTTATCTACTGTCCTGACATTATTTAGTAGCACCCCCTTACACTCAAAAGCACTATCTTTCGCACGTTACAGTACAGGGTCAAACTAATAGAAAAGCATATCTCAGTTCAGCACTACTACAACCTTAGGTGTATTAGGGAAGATGGATAAGAATGAAGGAGGATATTAAGGAATCAAGATTTTTTTCATCTTGTAGGCAATGAGGAGACATCAGAAATGTTTAACTGGGGATATATCAGAGTAGGTACCTTCTAAAGGTAACAGTAGTTGGCTTTTTAGAGGCTGGACTGGGTTGTAGGGCATGAATAGTGTCTGATATTACAGGACTGAACTAAGGTATTGAAGAAGAAAATCCAGGTCCTGGTAAAATCAATAGGACCTTAAAGACTGATCCACAAAAGAAGACACAAGGACAGCCTTTTTTCTCAATCCCCACTGAAGCTGTCTGTAAACGTTTATCATGTCCTTCAAGCCCCCAACCATGTGTGCCAGACCCCAAGTGATAATCTAGGAACATGTCCACTAAGTCTCCTGGCCCTAACTCCAAGATTTTGTCCATCTCTCTCTTGTATCTTCAATCACTCTCCCCATCTACATAAACTTATAAATATACCCATTTCTCCATCAATTAAAATAAAAAAAACCCCTTTGTTTTAAGTCTCTTCCCAGCTCTCTCAGCCCTGTCATCTCTATATTCTTGTAGGAGTGGTTTATACTCACCATTCCCAGACTTCTACAGTCTCTGCTCTTAAGCAAATAAAAACAACAACCACAATAATAACTAATATAGACTGAGTGCTTACTAGATTCCAGGCACAAGACTTTGTGTGCTCTCTCTTATTAGTTTTCTCACCAAAAACTCATAGTGTAGTTACTATTACTCAGAAAATGACGCTCACAGAGGTCATCAAAGAGAGCTGCTCTCTGGAGAACCTCAGCCATCACCTGTATATTTTTGACTCCTAATATAAATAATTCCAGAACTGTCTCTTCCCGCCTGAGCTCCAGACATACTCTTTGAATCCCCTACACGACATTTCCACTTGAATAATCTGTTGAAAACCCAAACTCTATATGCATAACACTGAACCTATAATGACTCCTTTCAATTACCCCCTGCAAAAAACTTTCTGGTGGTCTACACTAGGTACTCAAGAGTAAATCTTGGTTCTTCCTTCTCTGCTTTCTTTCCTCCCTCAACCACCACTCTCAATTGTTTACCATGTCCTGTGAGATGCATCTCCAAAATCTCTTGCTATTCATGCCTTCCTTCCCCTACACTACCCAAATCCAGCCCCATATCACCTCTTAACTACAGCATTACAATAGCCACATGCTTCAATCTCTCAACCATTCCATTCCTCCTCAACCCACCAAGGACAGGCATCTTGCCTACACAGATGGCTACATCTGTAGGTATCCTACACAGCTCTGATCATACTCATACTTAAAACCTTTATGGGCTCAAAACTTAGCTCACATGTCAGCTCCATTTTCTAACTGTGCTCCCTGCACAAAGGAGAATTAGTCATCACTATCTTTTTCCATGATAATTCATGCTAGAGCAATACTTATTCCATTTATAGTGTATAGCCATGCATGTCGTGTTTCTCCCCTCTGAGAACTCCCTTTTGCCTACGAGCATCTAGCCGAGTGCTTAGCATCCATGTTAAATAAATGTTTGCCTTATTCATCAATTTAGAAATGGCTGGATGATAACCAAACAGTGTCATGTCCATGTGCTGAAACAAGTTTTAATCATCTTTCCTTCCAAATATAAGGATATTCATGAAGAATTTTACAACAAAACTCTCACTAGAAGGAAAATGGTAGTGAAAAACAGTACTCAGCATTTCTAGCCTGAAGCAGAAGGTGCCAAATATCATGGAAACTTTATTACAAAGTGAATTTTCAGATAGGCTTGTATTCTACAAAGGTGTAGAGGTCAGATAACTAGCCGATTAACTTCTCTATGCACTTCCATTTTGAAGACTTATCTGAATGTTTCTAAGGTTTTTCTTCCCATCTCCCTTTGCTTTATCCTTCACACCCTCATCATTGAGAATGTTAATAGCCTTTAAAGAAATCAATATCCTGCCATCAGGCTCTCACAAGGAGTGCCGTGCAGGTCTGGCAGGTGAGTCATTATAGCACTGGTTATGGAAACAGCTGCAAACCTTTCCCAGGCACATCAGCTGGTATGCAAAAGGGCAGAATGTGGCCTTAAGATGAAACTGAATGCAAAGTCAAAATTAATTTAACTTATATTTTATTTATGATTCAATGAATTAATAATCAAGGATATTTGCATGGGCAAGTTTTTTAAGCAGTAGAGTATCCTTTGATTGAATTAGTATTTCCCTTCAAAAGACATTTTAAATATTAGCATAATAGAGCCTATTGGAGTGAAATCCAAAAATCCACTTGTGAAAATTCTTTACAACTTATGCAGTTATTACCAAGCCAAATTAGTGGGTATGTAGCAAATGAGGATACCCTAACTTATACAGGCTAAAGCCATGACAAATTTTGCTGTTATGGAATTTTCTTGTAGTAAAATTATATAAGAAATATGAGACTTATTGGTCTAACAGTTTCTGATCTAAATCAATATCCTTCAGCATTATTTTTCTAAATTATGGCCAAAAGCCTATTGAAGTAAGAATCTACTTAGGTTCAAGAATGATAAACAAGGTAGGAATAAATGCTATTTAAATATCAGAAAGCTGGGGCATATCCAACTGGTTCTTTATTTCCCCAAATATGTAACTAATATACCTCTTATGAATTTGGTATCTCCTTGGCTGCCCAAATCTTTAATTCCTGGTTGAAGTGCATACACCCAGATCTTTCCTCGGCAATTATTTTCATAAACATTCATAGGGAGAAGTAAGTGATGGTATTTGAGGCTTTATATTTATATCACAATGGTAACATAATTCTACAATGTGTTTTTTACTTAATCCTTTTTGTGGTTAAGAAAAGCATCGAGTAAAATCCCAACTCTGCCCCTTTATCAGCTGTGTGACCTCAGACAAGTTACTTAACCTCCTCTCTACCTCAAGTTTCCCATCTGGCAGACTGAAATAATAATACTACCTCCCTTGTAAGGTCTTGTGAGGTTTAAAATGCAAATCCTTTAGAACAGTGCTTGATAACATGGCATAAACTCTATGTGTGTTGGCTTACTATTATCAGATGCTATTGTTTTCCTTATTTTTCTTAATTTCTGAATATTATTCCAAATTCCGGAATCTCTGGGGATCCCCTCCATCTCATGACTTTAAATACCATTCATATGTAGCTCTCAGATGTAGGTCTCTGAGCTGTACCTCACCACTAAATTCTGACTCACATATAGAACTGCCCCCTCCCCACCCCTAACAGGATGTCTAACAGACATCTCAGAGCTAGAGTGTCAAAACCTGTACCCCTGACCTTCCTCCAGCCCAGTCAGTCCTCCTAATCTCCTTCTAGCTGACCAGGCTAAAGCCCTTGGAATTCTCCCAGACTCATTCCTGTGTCTCTCACCCCATATCCTGTCTATCTGGAAATTCTAGTGGCCCTATCTTCCCTACACACACATATCCACACTTTTCTCACTACATCAACAACCCCAACTCTGGTCACAGCTACAATCATTCTCACTTAGATGATTACAATAGCCTCCAAACTGATTTCCCTGCTTCCACCCTTGCCTCCTTTAGTCTGTTCTCCATACAGCATTAACAAGATTCTATTAAAACATACAACAGACCTGGGGTGCCTGGCTGGTTGGGTCGGTTAAGTGTCTGACTCTTGGTTTTAGCTCAGGTAATGATCTCAGGGTCATGAGATCGAGCCCTGCATCTGCTTCACGCTAGGTATGGAGCCTGTTTAAGATTCTCTCTCTCCCACCCCCTCGGCCCCTCCCCCTGCTCTCTCTCTCTCTCTTTCTCTCAAATAAATAAATAAAATCTTAAAAAAAAAAAAATACAGCAGACCATCTCACTATTCTACTTAAAACCCTGCCATGGCTCCCCATCATTCAGAGTCAAAGACAGAGAATCCTTACAATATCTACAGGCCATACCTACAAAATCACCCCCACTTCTGACCTCACTTCCTACTAGTCTTTCCTCAAGTACTCTCTTCCATGAGAGTTATGTGGCCTCCTTGCTATTCCATGAACCATCAGGCATGCTCTCACTGCGGGGTTTTTACACTTATTAGAACCCTCTGATCACACTATTTAAAATTACAAACCGGGCACCTGGGTTGCTCAGCTGGTTAAGCGTTTGTTTGCCTTCCACTCAAGTCATGATCTCAGGGTCCTGGGATTAAAATAAATAAAATATTTTTTTAAATAATAAAATAAAATAAAATTACAAACCATCCTTCCCATGTCCCAACTCTGACCCTGAGCTTCCTATCTCATTCCCTGCTTTTTCTCCATGACACTTATTGCAATCTTTCCCAATACTTTAGTTTTTAAATTTGTGTTTCTTGCCTATTTCTCCCTACTATAAGCCCCATGAAGGTATATATTTTTGTCTGTTTGTTCAATGCTTTATCTCTAGTACCTAGATAGTGCCTGGCACATAACTACTCATAAATATCAATAATAAGTATCAGTAAATATTTGGTAAATAAATAAATCAAGGCCCTATGATTTATTTGCCCATTTCTTGATGAGTGACATTTAAATTGTCTTCTGTAATGTGAATGTCTGTGCATGTCTTTCTAGAGTAGATATTAAGCAGTGGAAATGCTGGGTTGAATATTTGTACAAAGTCATCTTACAATTTACTGCCCACCTGCCCTCCAAAAAATATGAAATAACTTACACTTCCAAGAATAATATGTAAAAGTACTCCTTTAAAATTCACCTCAAATATTTGTGTATTTTAATCTATTGTTCCTTTTGCTTATAAGATCCTCTTTGTCTTCAAATCCCATTCTCTCCCTGGTGAAATTCTACCCATGCTTCTAAACCCAACTCAACTGCCATGGTGGAGACATAAGCAATCTCCTCTGATCTACCTGGCTGGCTTAATTAGCCATTATTAAGTGTGCTTTTATAGCATACTTTTATATACCTCTGCTTTAACCTTTATCATGTTGTTTTGTAATTTATTTGTGTATCTGGCATTTGCACTATACAATGTGCTCCCAGAACCTAGAATATCAGTCTATTCCTAGATGCTGGTGGAATGTAGATAGAGATAAGTCAGTCAATCAATACAATAATATACTTCCTGGAATAATGTGGATTCTTGGTCCTCTCCTTCAGAGATGCTGATTCAATAGTTCCAAAGGAGGGCCCAGGAATCTGAATATTTATTCAGCACCTCCAGTGATTCTAATTTAATCCATCCACCAAGCATACCTTAAGGAATATAGTTATTAAGAAATACTGGGAAAAGTATAGTAGGATCAAGCATTATAGAATTATATCCTGATATACTACCCATCATTCTTACAGGTGTATGGTTAAAAATCATTTTTTGCCCATTTTATTGGGGTATGATTGACATATAAAAAGCTATACATAGCTAATGTATACAACTTGGTGAGTTTGGAGGAAAGTATACACCCATGAAACCATCATCATTATCAATGCCATAAATATATCCATCACCTCCAGATGTTTCCTCCAGCCCTATTCTTTTGTTGTTTAAAGTCTCAGTATTGGGCGCCTGGGTGGCTCAGTCGTTAAGCGTCTGCCTTCGGCTCGGGTCATGATCCCGGGGTCCTGGGATCGAGCCCCACATCGGGCTCCCTGCTCCGCGGGAGGCCTGCTTCTCCCTCTCCCACTCCTCCTGCTGTGTTCCCTCTCTCGCTATCTCTCTCTGCCAAATAAATAAATAAAATCTTAAAAAAAATAAAAATAAAAAAATAAAGTCTCAGTATTATTACATATCTTCCCCAAAGCTCCTGAATATCAGCCAACTGATATCTTATGAAAAGCTCATGAATAATAGTCAATTGATTCAGTAAACTGTACATGAGAATAAAGACTTTACTGGCTACAATTCACCCTAGTTAAACTAAATCAAAGAACTCAAAATAAAGCTTCTTATTATTTTAGTGCTATGTTTCAACTTAGTGCAATATGAGCCAGAAGAGTTAATGTAGCTTTCAAATGGGAGGAAACAGGAGTATATGAGAGGAGAGGGTGTTGTCCGACACCTGCACACACCAGACACACAGAATAACTAGAACAGATATTCTTATCAGTGCCCACTTTATAGAGATGAAAACAGGTTTAGAATGGTTGAATAATTCACTCACGTACACACCTCCTAGTAACTGATAGAATTTAGATTTTTAACCCAGGTCATTCTGACTCTAAAATTGATGCTTTTTTCCATTATACTATATTTCTCCCATAGGCTGCAAAGAAAATATAGTTGAGTGTGTAAAAAAATGATTAGTGTTTCTTGAGATGAATTACCTAACACTACCATTTAACAGTTGTATAATCTTCTACTGGTCCTTTCATCTCTTTGGACTTCAGCTTCAGATGAAGGTAATGGATGGAAAAAAACTTGTGCTGACCAAAGAAAATCTATAGGAGTGAGACCAGTACGTGGTAGCTGTCAGGAGATACCAAAGATGGTGACTCCGTATGTCACTCTACAGTGCCCCCAGATGAAGACTATTATGGACAAGGTCTCTCTAGAATGACTGAACAGAGCAGTGCTTAGAATGTGAGCCATATTCTGTTCTGGTACTAGCAAACAGAGACAAAGGGCCTAAGATCCATACTGAAGTACCTAGTTCCAAATTCCATCCCCACCACTTTACTAGCTATATGAAATCTGACAAAGCATTTAATCTCTCTCAGCCTCAGTATCTCATCCACCAAATGGGGATGATGGCAGGACCTCTCTCATGGGAGGATTAAATGAAAAAGTGAACCTGCCTTGCAACAAATCTCTCTTGTTATTCCCTATTTTTATTATACCACAGTGTAGTCAAGTAGTCAATAGAAGCACCTAAAATTTCCATTCACTCACAAATAGAAATAAAATCCAATATGCTTAGGTGCCAAGAGCCAAGCCAGCAGGGTGTGTGTGCTCTATCTTGATGCTTATAAGAGCCTAGAAGTTTAACTTAAGGTTTCAATTTGTGTTTATTCAGATAATATAAATATTATCTGAATAAAATTCTCAGGGAACTAGCAGCTTTGGATTTTATGTGATAATAGAGATTGTGATCTTCTTATCCAGGTCTGGAAACCTTATCACATGTTTTATCTACTTTGAGCAGCAGTGTATATAATACTCTATTTGCCTGCTTAACCAGATCACTTATTTAATACTTTAATTATTCTCTTAACTTTTTATTCTCCATGTGATAATACCTGTAAGAGTATTTTTTTATATTAGTGCATTAAGATAGTGTAAGCAGAATGCCTGGCTGGCTCAATCAGTGGAGCTCGCAACTCTTGATCTCAGGGTTGTGAATTCAAGTCCTACATTGGGTGTAGAGATTACTTTAAAAAATTAAAAATTAAAAAATATCTTAAGATAATGTATGCAATCATGGCTTATGAATTGGTATTTGTTTTCATATGAAAAGTTCTTACGAAATGTTCATCATAGAACCAAAGCTTATGCTATTTAAAGAAACACAAAGATAAGTGTGTACATTGACATATTTTTAATAAAGATACTACAAGAAAAATTTATAATGCCATATTTTAAACAAGTGTAAGCAATTTTATAATATTTGACATTATTTTCTACCTATTACATAGGAATTGTTGAATGCCCATATTATGGATTATGTTTCTAAAGTATGTGTTCAATCCTCACACAAAACTAAGGTTTAGGGCACCTGGGTGGCTCAGTTGGTTAAGCGACTGCCTTCGGCTCAGGTCATGATCCTGGAGTCCCGGGCTGGGGTCCCACATCCGGCTCCCTGCTCAGCAGGGAGTCTGCTTCTCCCTCTGACCCTCTTCCCTCTCGTGCTCTCTATCTCTCATTCTCTCTCTCAAATAAATAAATAAAATCTTTAAAAAAATCTAAGGTTTAGTTTATATTTTAAAATCAAAATTAATTATGCAAAAATTTTCTTTCTGGTAAAATTACACACCAGAAGACGTGACTATGTAACTGAATTAGAACATTGTTTGATCTGATTAAATTTTTTTTACAGATTTATTTATTTATTTGAGAGATTGAGAGAGGGAGAGAGAGAGCATGCAGTGGGAAGGGGCAGAGGGAGAGGGAGAGAGTGAATCTCCAGCAGACACCACACTGAGCACAGAGCCCTACACAAGGTTTGATCTTACAACCCTGAGATTATGACCTGAGCTGAAATCAAGAGACGGATGTTTAACCAACTGAGCCACCCAGGCTCCCTTGATCAGGATAATTTTAATGTACATGTGCTATATATACAATACTTTGTAGAGCAAAGAAAATTATTATTTAACTAAAGTTTGAGAAAGCATGTAGACATTTATTCCCACACAAAAAGCTGGGGCGGAGATGATGTGGGAAACAAAGGCAAAAGAAAAATTAAACTTCCTTACTACTTACAGCCCATTGACGAGTTCTTGAAAGAGGCAGAATGATATTCCTCTAGGAACTCAGCTGCCTCTATGTTTATACCTTGCTAAGGGTAAAAGGCAATCTTAGCCTGACCCCCAGGATCCTGTGAGTCTACTTTAACATATAAAAATTCCTTTGGAAACCTCCTTTATCTCTATCCCCCAAGATATATGTTGGCAATCATCCCCCAAGCATATGACCCACTGATAGACATCTGAAGGGTCTCACGACTAAGGTTTTATGAGACAGTAATAAATGACCTTTCCCTAACAATAGCTAGCCCCCTCAAGGTCCTGGAAACCTTGCTTCCAAAATTCCTTAGAGATTTACACTATGCCTAACCCCCTCCCAACTTGAAAGTATATAATGGGCCACTCCTCATGACCCAGTGCAGCTCCTTCTGCCCCCAAATGATTTTTAATTAAGTCAAGAAAATAATATTAAATGGTATGAAATAATCAATCTTGTTGGAATACCAGTAATGTAAAATCAGTTGCCTGAAATCTATAAATCATAGAAGGCCCCCAAATATCTTAGCATCAACTTCAGAAGCAAGTTTGTTTACTATAAAGCATGTGTAAGAGTGATCAAATAATTCATCTTTAAGATTTCTAATTTTATTTTAATTTCTAAACTTTCTTATGAAAAATAATTAAAAAGGAGTAAATTTCTCATGTTATTACCTACTACTAATTACAGACTACTTTTATCCACCATCTTAAAATAGTTTGAAAAATGAATGAAAGCTATTCAAGATTTAGTTCATTTATTTTGTCTAACTTTATTTTTCATGTTATCAACGTTCTTTCACTTAACTTTCTACTTATAAAGTATTATAATAAAGTAAGTTCATATTAGAACACTGGATTGCTTTGTAAACAACAAATGTCTCAGTTGTCACTTTAGAGGACAAATGTGGTATCAAATTAAATTTTTTATATTTATTTTCTTGTAAGACCCAAACTTACATTTCAGGGACTTTTATTCAAAATCACTACTGCTGAATTGCAAAATGTTGTCTTTGTCCTTAAGACCATGACAGAGAACTTTATCTGCATTCAAATTGCCTACTGGTTTGTGGTATTTCAATAATAAAACAGCAGGATTGAAGGCTCATGATGAGAAATCTGACTAATTACCTGTTAGATGATAGATGGTTGTAACTAGGCAGTGCCAGTCACTGAAAACAAAACACTTCGAGATATCAATCAGCTTCCTGACAAACCCAATTTCCCTCACATTCAGCGGACAATAAATGGGAATTTTACCTCTACATCTACAGAGTGCAGAGTTTTAACTTTAATATATGCATAATGATATTTTAATAAAGTACAGGTTTTTAATAAGTTAGTATTTAAATACCCGACATATTCATATTTCAATCTTACAGCTTTTAAGTAGATAGGTGGTGGAAATAATTAACATTGTAAATCTGTATTGTATTCCATTGAGGAGGGCAAGGTGTACTTAATAGTAGTTTTCTTATTTTCTTTCTTCATTTCCATTTAACTCAAATTATTCACAACAACTCTAATGGCTGTATTCACTCTCTTCATTTTTTTAAATTTTGTGGTAAATGAGTTGGATGTACATTCTACATGAGATTCAAAAAAGCAGAATGTCCAATTAACTGCCACATACCAGCATGTGGGCAGAGTTAAAGCAAAGAGGGATTGAAGCATGGAAATTGAATGTAGGCCCAGAGAAACACCTCTTTCTCCCTTACAAGGAGTGATTACATAGTTAATATTTGAAATTTATGATTAACCCTAATAAGTTATAGCCTTAAATATCCAATTTTGTGATAAAAACAAGAAAATTAAAGATGGCAGAGAAATGGAGAAAAGAAGAGAGATTATCTGCTTCCTATTTATTGAAGAAAATTGAATTCGTAGGCAAAGATCAAGAAGTTTAATAGTATATAGTCTGAAAGCAGGCACTTTCAAATGTTAGTGGGAAAGTTAAGTTGATACAGCTTCACTGAAGGACTACTTGACAATAACTATCAAAATTTAAATGCTTAGATACAGTAATCCACTTTAAGGATGTCTCCAATAATCACCCTCATATATCTCTTTGAATGTTCACTGTAGTACCATCTTTAATTTTTTTAAAAATATTTTTAACTGGAAATAACTTAAGGTCCCTCCATAGGGGATGGGTTCAATAAAGTATTTACATGCATACAATAGAACACTATGTAACTATATATAGTCTTTTTTTTTAAGATTTTATTTATTTATTTGACAGAGAGAGAGACAGCGAGAGCAGGAACACAAGCAGGGGGAGTGGGAGAGGGAGAAGCAGGCTTCCCGCGGAGCAGGGAGCCCGACGTGGGACTCGATCCCAGAACCCTGGGATCATGACCTGAGCCGAAGGCAGATGCCTAACGACTGAGCCACCCAGGTGCCCCTAAATATAGTCTTTTAAAAGGATTAAGTAGATCTCTACGTGCTGTTCAGGAACAACATTCAAGTCACATTTTAAGTGAAAATATGCCAGAAACACCTGAGCTTTTTAAAAGAGTTTAAATTAAGGGGTATAAATACATGTTTGATTATTAATAGAAAATTCATGAAGGGATACATAAAATGCTGGCTATGGCGGTCTTTGGGAAAGGAGTTTGGAGACCTGAAAGGGACTACTTACTTTCCATTGCATACTCTTAAATTTTTTGAAATTTTATCATGCTCTTTTATATCCTTTCCAGTGATAAATTAAACAAATGAAAAAAAGAGAAAAACGGAAGGAAATACCTGCACACAGATGGGTCTGTTTGACTGCAAAGCCCATTCCTCTGTAGAGGAGTCTTCACAGTCAAAAACTTGAGGAGAGGTGATTAAATTTTTTAAAGCAGCCTAAATTCTGCATGTTCCTGACATAACCGTGAGAACAGAAACAAAAGACATGGCCTGAGTTGATACTAATGAGCTGAACTTGAACACGACCATCCCCTGAGGCTGACTGCTTGGCTGTGACCTAGTCTGTGACTAAGAACTGTGATTGAGTGTTTGAGGACTGCAGTATCTAATCCCAGCCACCTGGGAGAATGAAAGGTCACTCGAGCAGTGAAGCACTTCAGGCTTACACTTTGTCTACCCAGCCAGGCAAAGAAGGGGATTTACAAGGACTATAGAACTTAGTTGGAAAAGTTGGAAACTCCTGCCCAACTCATCCTATTCCATAATACTGTGAAGCTATTGGAGTGAGATACCTGTTCTTTCAGGGCAATAAAACACATGTTGGTACACACATACACACCCACAGACACATTCACATACACACGTACACACACACCATGCTTTGCCCTCTCATGTACCCTTTGCAGGATGGAAATTAGATATCTGCAAAAGTCAAAGAAAACCTAGAAACAACAAAATATATTATCAGAGCTAACCTTATCAGTAGAAGGAATAAGTCTTCAAACAAGGCATGATTAAGGAGCATTTATATATTTGACTGGAAAGCTCTACCACAGAAGGCATCACCACGTTAAATACAAAATCAGAAGTTTGGGGTGGCTGGGTGGCTCAGTTGGTTAAGTAACTTCCTTTGGCTCAGATCATGATCCTGGGGTCCTGGGATCGAGTCCCACATCGGGCTCCCCCTGCTCTGCGGGAAGCCTGCTTCTCCCTCTCCCTCTGCCTGCCACTCCCCCTGCTTGTGCTTTCTCTCTTTCTCTGTCAAATAAATAAATAAAATCTTTAAAAAAAAAATCAGAAGTTTAAGGTATAAAAAACGTGATGAAAAACTAAGGTAGAGGTGTGACTTCTATAATGACAGGCCATCTTAGAATGATAAGCACAGAAAGCAGAGATGTACTTCAAAAGGAAAGAGGAGATTTAAAGCAAAATCTTTACTTGTTTTTTGTTTTTTAGAGAAGAGGAGAGGAGGGAAAGGGAGAGAGAATCTTAAGCAGGCTCCATGCCCAGTGCAGAGCCCTACATGAGGCTCAATCTCACAACCCTGAGATCATGACCCAAGCCGAAATCAATAGTCAGATGCTTAACTGACTGAGCCACCCAGGTGTCCCAAAATCTTTACTTGTTTCTAAATTTAACCCAGGCCCACCCAGTTCTAATCAGAAAATTTGTATGTACAGTAAGGCTACAGATACTTGTATAAATAATAGAAAAAGAATAATTCCTTTACCTTCTAAGATGTTTTCAATTAAATATATATTTATTATATATACTTAAAAATATAAAGATTAACTATGAAGACCACAAAGCATTTCAAAAATTATATTAAGTAAGAAAATAAGAATAATTATGTGCCATATGAGAATGTAGAGCAACTGGTACTCTACACAAAGGTTGAATATGGGAAAATAATGCAGATGGGGGATGTCTGGGAAGCTCAGTCCATTAAGCCTCTGACTCTTGATTTCGGCTCAGGGTCATGATCTCAGGGTCCTGAGATGGAGCCCTCATGGGGCTCTATGCTGGGTGTGGAGCCTGTTTAAGAGTTTCTCCCTCCTCTCCTTCTGCCCCTCCCCCTTAAAAAATGCAGCTTGGGATTACCAACATACAAAAAAATTTAAAAATATAAAACTCAAAGAGAAAATGTTAGCATGTTATTTAAAAAATCATAGGCTTTTGGCTCGGTTTTTGGCTCAGAGGAGAGGAAGGCACAACTGTCTTCAGTCATCCTGAATCTCGGTTCATCTGACACCAGCCACCTCCACCATGCCACTTAAGTGGGACCCCAACAAGATCAAATTTGTATACTTGAGGTGACCGGTGGGGATGTGGGCGCCATGTCTGCCCTAGCCCTGAGTATCAGTCCCCTGAGTCTGTCTCCAAAAAAGGTTGGTGATGACATTGCCAAGGCAACTAATGATTGGAAGGATCTAAGGATTACAATGAAACTGACCATTCAGAACAAACAGGCCCAGATTGAAGTGGTACCTTCCTCTCTCTGCCCTGATTATCAAAGCCCTCAAGGAATTGCCAAGAGACAGAAAGAAGCAGAAAAATATTAAGCACAATAGAAATGTCAGTTTTGATGAGATTGCCAACATTGCTGGACAGATGGGGCACCGATCTTTAGCCAGAGAACTATCTGGAACAATTAAAGAGATCCTGGGGACTGCCCAATCTGTGGGCTGCGGTGTTGATGGCCAACACCTTCATGACATCATAGATGACATCAATAGTGGTGCAGTAGAATGCCCAGCTAGTTAAGAACTACAAGGGAAAATATTTTTTTAAGATTTATTTATTTATTTATGAGTGTGCATGAGAGGGAGGGAGGGCAGAAGGAGAGGGAGAGTAGCAGACTCCCTGCTGAGTGTGGAGCCCGACAGGGACTGGATCGTAAACCCTGAGATCATGACCTGAGCCAAAATCAAGAGTCTGAGGCTTAACCAACTGAGCTACCCAGATACCCCACAAAGGAAAATATTTCAATAAAGGTCATTTGACAACTCAAAATAATAATAATAAATAAATAAACAAAGAAAAGAAAAATACAAATAGAACACAGAAGGAAGGTAAAAAGGAGTAAAAATGTAACACATTTTTATTCAAATGCAAATTAACAAAACAAGCATGTTCGAGGAATCAATTATTTATATTATCAAATTATATATATGTGAATTATATCAGATGCATTCATAAGTATTAATCCAAAATATTTAAACTATAAAAAATTCTAATATAATAAAAGTATTTTGAGTCTTTAATAAAGTTATCAAAGTTTAACAATCATGCCTACTCTCTCTCTTATTATTTGTAATTCATGAAATTTTTCAAAGGACATAGTTACCAGAATACACATTTTCCACCAAAAATGTCAAACAAATATTGAAATTAGGCCCCAAGATTAGTCTATAATAGACAACAGAGATCTTCATAGAACGGGAAGCTGGCAAGCACCTTCTTACTTTGTAACAAGGCAATGAGATAAATTTACCAAAAATCATTCAAGGGAGAGCAAGTCAACATTTGAAAAGATGGATGAGGTTGAAGGACTAGAAAAAAATAAGTTTCAAAATTATCTTTTATTTTTAATAATAAATATGAGAATAAATTAATTTTAGACATAAGTATTGGCTATACTTCTAAGCAGCAATAAATATTCAATGACTCTTGAAAAGTTTTAAGACAAGGAAGACATTCTCATGTGGCAACAAGTCCATCACAGTCCTCACTTCTCCCTACTGATTTCTAATTCTGAGCTGCTTTTTGCTTGGTTTCTTCTTTGGCTCCTACAGATACTTGACTTTTCAACTTTTGGACTAGATCAAGCTCCCTTCATTAGAACAATGAAAGTGAAGTTGCCTGCAAAATCTGTCATTTTATAAGCAACTGAAAATAGAAATCAACAAACCCAGACAATTAATCTGGAAATTCCTGAAGATTTGTAGACTTTTTTTTTTTTTTTTTTTTTTTTAAGTAGGCTCCACATCCGGCACAGAGCCCACTGCAGGGCCTGAACTTAAGACCCTGAGATCAAGACCTGAACTGAAATCAAGAATCAGCTCAAGCTTAACTAATTGAGCCACCCAGGTGCCCCAAGGTTTGTAGACTTTTAAATAAGCCCAACAGAAAAGTTAATTCTATTTATTTATTTATTTATTTGACAGAGAGAGAGAGAGAGAGAGAGACAGTGAGAGAGGGAACTCAAGCAGGGGGAGTGGGAGAGGGAGAAACAGGCCCCCCCACTGAGCAGGGAGCCCGATGAGGGGCTCGATCCCAGGACCCTAGGATCATGACCTGAGCTGAAGGCAGATGCTTAATGACTGAGCCCCGAAGTTAATTCTATTTAGGAAATTCCTCTTTAACATTTCTTCTTTCAGATCATTTCCTATTTCCCAAAGTAATTTAGCCAGAACTACGTGAGTAGGACTTCCAGAAATTCTCTTACTAAAAAAGACAACAGCCAATCTACAGCCCACTGATGAAATGCACAGTTACAGGCCCCAGCCCACTGACGGTTGCCCACCCTATTTCTTTCAACAAGCCCGGAACATCACTGGGTGTGTGATTAGTAGCAAATCTTCATTAATTACAAGCCTCATAAACAGCTGTGCAATGTGGGAGGTTGGGAAGAAACAGCTCCTGTCTTCATAAGAGAGAGTTGGAACTAAAAGGGGTTTCTATCTACAAAGCATTCCAAAACAGGATGAGTTGTTTTGAGAGTAGAGAGAATAGCATCAGAAAGCAAGAATGTTCAGCCTAAAGATTGGTGCCCAAATGAAAAACTAAAAAGCTTCCACTCTTTATCACAAAGAATAATGGAGAGCTATAATTTCATAATCAACTTACACAAACTTATATGTTTTGAAAAAAATATTACTGGTAAAATTATCTATGGCTGGCACTGGTATCTCTTGTGAAACAGAAAACTGTGTTTGCCTGCTTAGTGTTAGCCCTACTCCAAGGAAGAGAGTTAACAGTTTGGGGGATTTTATTTCCTCCTGGTTTCCGTTATGAAATCCCCACTGCAGCCAGGCTTATGTCAACTCTTGTCCCTACATGGTTTGGCCTCTCCTACTATCTATGGATTTCCACTGAACATTTCATCTGTATCAGTGTTTTAGAGTAGGGATTATTGATATTCTTGGTACTAAAATGAAGGAGTTAAGACCTATTTAGAGAACCATCTTAAACACTTTGTGGTCATTCATATAGTCAAAAATTATGCAATGATTAGGAGAAAAGATCTAGAGCTACAAAGAAGAGTATGAATCCCTAGCACATATTGCTCCATAAAAAAGTTGCCAAATACATAATATTACCATTCCCTTCATCCTATATACCCATTATCTCCAGTTCCTCTCCTCCTATTGTCTCATTCAAAACCACTCTGAAGGGATAGTTATCTCTACCATCACAAACCCCCTGAGTGTTCATGTCAAATCATTAATAGCCTCTGATACTGAATTAAATGGTCACCTCTCTGTCCCCATCTGACTTGACCTGCCATTATATTTGACACAACTTATCACAGCCTTCCTTCTTGAAACACTTTCTTCACATGGCTTTTGGGACACCACCTCTCCTGGTGTCCTCTCTCACTCAATGCTTCTCTATCTCCTTTGCTAGTTATTCCATATCTCTACATCTTCTAAATTTTGGAGAGGCCAACTGGAGCCTCATACCTCTTCCTTCTTTCTTTAACTCTTTTTTTGTTGGTGGTGGTGGTGGTCTCATTCAGCCTCAAGGCTTTAAATACTATTACTATGCTGTCACTCCAATCCAACTGCCTGCTCAGCCACTCCACACAAATGTCTACTTTTTTCTTTTTTACGATTTTTATTTATTTGAGAGTGAGAGAGAGCATGAACAGGGTGAGGGGCAGAGGGAGAAGCAGGCTCTCCACTGAGCAGGGAGCCCTATGCGGGGCTCAATCCTGGGACTCTGGGATCATGACCTCATCCGAAGGCAGACGCTTAATCAACTGAGCCATCCAGGTGCCCCCATACAAATGTCTAAAGGCATATTTAACCTAACATTCCCAAAACTGAGTTCTTGATTTCCACCCCCAACACACACACCCTAAAAAACTTCCCCTTCCACAATCTTCTTTATCACAGTTAATGAAACCTGCACCTTTTCCAATTATTCAAGGTCAAACTTGTTGTCAACCTTGACTTCTTACTCTCACACCAACATCTAATCCAGAAGAAACCTCTATTGGCTCTACTTTCAGAATCAGTCCAGATCTTGACAACTTGCCACTTTCTTTGCTACTCTCCTGTCCAAATTCCTATGATCTCTTGCGTGAATCACAGTCATAGCCTAACATCTGACTGCTGCCAGCCTCCTTCAGTCTAGTCTCAACTCCGAAACCATAATGATCCACTCAAAATATGTCAGATCATGTTACTTTGCTCAAGACCTTACAGTGTCTTCTGCCTCACAGAGAATAAAAGTAAAGGCCTTAAACTTGTTAACAAGAACCTGAGTGAGTAGTCCCCACTCCTCCCCAGCTCCCAGAATCCGTTACTCTGACCTCTCCTACTCTTCTCGTCCTTGTTCATTCTGCTTCAGACTCACAGAATTTCTTCATGTTCTTTGAACATGCAGCCACCTGCTGTTCCTTATGCTTACAATGGCTTTTCTCTAGATGGCCTCTTATAAGTTTTGGCTCAAATGTCATCTTCAAATTGGTCTGTTCTCTGACCACTTATTTCCTATTATCTTCAGGATCTATTTTTTCTGCATAGCACTCATGATCTTCCCAAGTACCATATAACATACTTATTTAGCTATTTTTATGTTTGTCTGTCTCCTCTGGAAGGTAAACTCCATGAGGGCAACAATTTTTGTTCATTTTATTCAATGCTAAATCTCCAGTGCTTTTAATTAATATTTGTTAAATGGAGAAATGAATTTATATAATATTATATATTTTCCATGGAATATGTATATGTGTGTATATCTCTAAACCACATTTAGCTCTAGAGAGAGTACTAAGTAGGGAGAGGGTAAATGGGATCATGATTTGTGTGGTGTGGTTGGAAGAGGTTATCAAAATGGCACTTTATCCTTAAGTATTGTTTCAAGTTTTTAAATGTGATATAGTCATTATTTTTATATAATGGGGGATTGATTATTTGTTAATTATAACATAAAATATCACAAGTACATACTGTGTAGCCCCTAGCTTGTGCAACCCTGCTCCAGCTACAGCTGATTGGACCAGTGTATATATCTAATTTAAACTGGGAAAATCAAATTATCTTTCCTAGGAAATTGAAATTGGTCATTGCGAGACTAAGCCAGTCAGAGAACTGTGAAGTTGGAACTATAGGCCATGTGGAATTTGAGACCAATGTCAAACAATATCATATGTAAAGTGAATTTTGGAAGAGACAAAGGAACCATAACTAAGGAAAGAATGCTTATGCAAAAAAAGAGAATCAGGAGACTAGATGGACCAGATATGTAGAGAAAGAGATGCATGTGGCCTCCTACTTTTCATTGTCCACCCACATGCAGAAACTATACTTTGTTTCCTGTCCATGTTCTTTCCTATCAATGAACACCCTTTTAAATGAACAACTTTAAACAGAATTCTATTCCCTGTGATGTTTGAATCTTGACTTAAATACCAACTAAGACAATATCCCAACACTGGAAAAATTATAAAATATAAGAAAATGTGCTCAATGGTGAATCCACTGCTTTTAATTAAAAAGTATAAGAAGGCTAAGACCAAGGCTGATTCTTACTGTTGCAGGATTGCTCAAATCTATATTAATTTGCATACCCTCATTATTTAAGTTTCATCACTGTTAAAGCTATTCTGTAATAGTTATTCAGCAAAAACTCCTTAATTCTGCCATACATTCCCATCAATTAAAACAGCTGTTTTCAGCCCGAATAGCCCAAATCCTTGGTCAGGAGAGTTTCATGTAATTTGCTACTACTAATAAAGTACATAAGTTAATGATTTTTTTTTCCTTTTTTATAAACTTGTTACAGTTCCTCGCATTCCTGTATTAGCAGAAGAGAAAATGGTGGGGTTACAGGTAGACCAACAAGAGTCACAAATTATCATCAGCCTGTTTTACTATGTCCCAACACGTAATTTGAAATATCCAAAGGGGGTACGTGACACAAGTGTGAGCCCCTTATCATACCAGTCACTGACTCAGAAAGGCATTTTCTGGTCCCTCAAGTTAGGGCATCCACAAAAACAGTATCTATTACACTGTTCCATCTCACTTAGTATTATTTCATTTATTATTTTCTGATACTTTTTCTGTTTCTTTTGTTTGTCTTTCTTTTTCACTAGAATATGGTTCCATGGGTTCTAGAATCCAAGATGTCTGTTTTGTTCATCACCATTTCCCTAGCACCTTAGAATATGTTGCACCTGGCACTAAACAGGTACTCAGCGAATACTTGTGGAGAAGAGTAAAGAAACAGTTTAATTAACATGCCAAATGAATTCCCACTCCAGCACCTTTAGATTTTGTCTTTCCTTAGTCAGAATGCCCTTCCCCTTGTCCTTCTCATGACTGGTTCCTTCACATCATTTAGGTCTCAGCTTAAATTTCAGCTCCTCAGAAAGGCCACTGATTACACTAACCTCTCCACCCCTCAAGGCCTCCCTATGCACTACACTGGTTTAGTTTAAGCATAGTGCTTATGACTATCTGAAGTTCCCTTTTGTATGTATTCCTTCCATCTTAACTGTTGTCACTGCCCACCCCACCCCCCACTAGAATGTAAGCTCCATGAGGAACTTTGACTTATCACTGCATCTCCAGAACTTAGAAGAGGGCCTGAGACTCGAAGCCATTTAATAAATATTTGTTAAATGAGTGACTGAAAGGTTGAAAATTGCAGTTTTAAAATATATGCCCACACATGGTATCACTGCTCTTCAGTATTAGACAACCAACTAAATTGCTATATGTGTAAATGATTTTTGAACAATTAAAATTTCACACAGCATCTAGATAAAAAAGACTAACAAATTATATTTCCAGGTGTATTTAGAATCCTGATTGGGTGCAAGTTGCTTATAATCAGTAGCTTTTTCAACTTTGACTATCCTCACTTATTAGTTTCCACGAGAGAAAATCTTTCTACCTTTCCCTATAGACTAGAAAATGAAATTGCAAAGGAGGCTCCACTACAATTAAACCACAACTATTCAGATTTGGCAAATGTATGCTACTGTCCAATGTATTTGTGTATACAAACGGACACAATTCCTAAAGGAAGAAAATGTTCAATTCCAAAATCCCAACAAAAACCCCCAAAACTAACAAAACAAACAAACAAACTTGCATGTTTATATCCCCAAAGAGAATTTAGTTTCACTTCACAACAGATTCAGATCTAAGAGGGGAGGAGTCCCTCCCCTGGGACAGAAATATCACCGTTACAATCACCCCAAGTCATTGGTTACTGAGTTGGTCCATAGTAGGCAGACTGGAAATGTCAAATATGGAGACGTTCACCACTAAGCCAATTTTATATTATGTTCTGCAGTCCTTCCTCTACACAACCTTTGCCAACCAATAGGTGGGCACCTGTAAAATCTCCCTTACACTCATCACTTTTTGGAAATCTTTTCCAATTAATTTCATTCAGGCAACCATTAGGACAGTCAGTCAAAACAGATCAAAATGCTTACCCTCATGGAGTTTACGTTCTAACTACATCACATTTACTTTAAAGATAGGTAAAAATAAAAAAATAAATAATAAATAAAAATAGATAGAAATAGAATGATGAATAGCAGATATTTGATAGAGATGAATATATAGAGTCATAGATACACCAACAGATACAATGGTTGGTATGTAAACAAATAGTTATCCTGTATCTCCCAGGGCACTCAGAATTATATCACTAAAGAGTATGTTTGGGATATAAATCAGATATGTTGCTTTCCAATTGTTTTCCTGTAACATTATGTGCACATGTTATCCTCATTATGGGCTTCCCCTGAGCAGAAAATATGTTCTTCATTTTCTTTGTACTATGTTCAAGGGGCAGGTTGTACAGTGCCCCCAAATAGACTATGCGTTCATTAACTGAGTGTTTGTTGAATAATACATTGCATTTATAAGGTGCTTTTTAAGTTTTTAAAAGGTACTCTCATGCACATTATCATTATTAATATCATGTACATGTTCTTACTCTAATGCTAGATCAAGAAGACAGTGATTACAGTAAGGGCAATGGTGGTAACACAAGTAGTATGTTTGAGACCACCAGCCTTGTTTGCTAAGAATCTGTCCAAGGTTGTTGTTGTTGTTTGCTTTTCGTTTTTGGAATGTCTATGAAAGTCCAGACCCTAGAAATCACAGGCACCAGGAAGCTTAAAATCACAGCAATAGAAGCAGGAGAAAGGAAACTAACTTTGGGCCCAGAGAAAAATTCAAATCCAAGGGCACAATCTAGGACTTTAGTCAATGACTTTTAACCTTCACTTTGTTAAAATGTAGATTCCTTATCAACACCCTAACCCATACATTTGCATTCCTTAGACATGAAGTGAAACCCAGGAATATGAATTTGTATAAACATCCCCCAAATGAATCTGACCCAAGGGGTGCCTGGGTGGCTCAGTCGGTTAAGTGTCTGCCTTCAGCTCAGGTCACGATCCCAGAGTGCCAGGACTGAGCCCTGCATCCGGTTCCCTGTTCAGCAGGGAGTCTGCATCTCCTTCTGCCCTTCACCTCATTTGTGTTCTCTCTCTCACAGTCTCTCTGTCAAATAAATAAAATCTTTAAAAATATGATTCTGACTCAAGTCCTCTGAGAAACACTGGTCCAGAGAGAACTTCCTTGACTGCAAAGACTGGGCTGGGGATGGTTAGTCAGTTCAATGAATGGCTTCCACAGCTTGGCTTGGTACCAAAGGTCTGTTACAACAGACGTAACACAGTGATAAGAAAAGCCATCATTTCTGAGTGCTATCATAAGAACCACTGCTGCTGGAGATGTATGGACCAGGATCTAGCCCCAGGGAGGAAGGAACTAGAATGCTTCTAATGCCTAGTTTCATGATACTGTCTAGGCTGGTTTGTATCCTTGGGGAGATTTGGGTGCCAGGCAGGAAAATCTAGCATATTCAGAACATGGAAGAAAACTATGACAGAATGCCAATCTATGGGCAGGACAGGTTGAAAGGAAGACAATTTTGCATTTTGAAGGGCTTACTTATTCTTATCCCTAATATTCTGATCTGGTTAGAAAATGGAGAAGGGCAACATAAGCTAAAACTAGAGGCCCACTATAAAAACTCAAATCTGAAAATTATAATTCAATTCCAAGTTCCATAATGAGTTACATTATGAAGATGCTGTGTTTTCTACCTCCATCAGGAATGGCCCAGAAATAAAGTCTGAAGGGCAGATGTGTTATGGAAGGAGAAAGAATGAGGTGGGAGATAACCCTGAACTTCAAGAACCTATATTTCCCACCAGAAAAGTAGATGGCACAGAATTATGCTATAGCAAGAATCTCATTTTAAAAATCTATAGCTATCATTATTTTCCCCACATACTGAGAAGTTCTACCATAATCAATGTACAAAAAAAAAAAAAAAAAAAAACACAGGTAGAAAGTAACAAACAGATGTTGGAACATTTAGATGACAAACATTCAAATAACTGCAAGTTTAAATTATTAAGCTACATTTTTGCTGGCAAGATGTTATGAAATGATATCTAATATATAGGGGTACATGGAAAAATATTAGCATTTATTTAAACCAGAGGAAGTATTTTTATATGTGTAAAAACCAATGTTGAAAGAGGTTCACTGGATTCTCCAAGTACACACTTGGGTAGTCCAGGATGAAGAAAGTAAATTTTCACCTTTTTAATTTTAAAGTCCAAACAATTTTGAATGAAAACCTTTTGACTTATCTGCAGATAGATAGATGATAGATAGATAGATAGATAGATAGATAGATAGATAGATAGATACTTTAGTGAAGTTCTTCCTGACTTTTTATCTTTTTCTTTTTGTTAGTTTATTAATAAAAAATTAAATATATACTGAAGTAGAGAGAATATTATCATGATCTCAAGCACCCATTACCCTGCAATAAAAGTCTTGGTTCTGACACTCACTCATACCCATGCCTCATTCAAGGTTATTTGAAGCAAATTCCAAACATCACATCATTTCATCCATAAATAGTTTAGCATAGAGCTCTAAAAGATCAGTACCCTCTTTTGAAAAATCAACCACAACATATGGTTTCATATAACTTAATGAGATAAGGAAACAATACATTTAAATCATGGTGCATAAATTCATATTTATTATTATATCGATAATTGGGGGATTGCCTTGGGTGGTATAAAGCTGAAACTCCATGCATTTAAGTGATAGTTTTTCAAGTACAATGATTTTTCCATACCAGTTCAAGTTCATATGATTTTTTTAATAAAAGGAATTCCTAGTCATCACATTTTCCCCAAATCAGAAACTTTTGAGTGAATTATTCTCACTCCATTATGAGTGCTAGACTCTGGAATTTGTGAGATTTCCCACTTGAAGCTTCCATCTTCATTGATTATGATGATAATCAACTGAATTATTCTTTTCCTCTTGATAACTACAAAGCTCCTTGATTCCAGCGCTAATAAAGGCTCTGGTATTGGAAGCAAAACTGTTGAAAAGATCAAGAATAGCAACCCAAAGCTCAAACCCAAAGCTCAGTGTTTCAGAAAAACATACCAGTTGCCTTAAAAAAGCCACTCTGCTTTGTAGCAAACATTAACTACATATTACTTAAGTAACAAATATTTACATATTAAATAATATGATGCCTAAGATGTGCTTCAAAATAATCCTGGGGGAGAACAGTGGGTGGAAATATAAACTAAATTGACTATGAGTTGGTAAATGCTCAAGTTGGGTAATAGAGATTTATTACATTATTCTATTTTTGTATATGTTTGAAATTGTTCAAAAGACAACTTTTTATAAAAAGGGTAAGAAACGCAGAAAATGACAAAACAGAGTCCTAAAACATACTTTGCAACCCCTCTTGCCTGAACTGACTCATCCAAACAGCTAGCAAGTACAAACCATACTGATTTGGATTGCTCCACTTTCCAACTGACCCAAAGAACAGCAACAAAAGAAAAAAACAAAACAAAACAGGAATCTGAATAATATATAAACTGACCAGTTATTTCTAATTCTTTGATTAGTTACCAGTTAGTCCTTCTTAGAGCTTCTAAAGAAACTGCAACCCTTTTCAGAAAACATGAATGATTCCTCGGTTTTGTAGGGTGACTATCAAATGTTATAAAATGGACATAAAATTTCCTTGGAAAATATTGTGAGAAAATCACATCAGTCTTAGGGAAAGGGAAAACACATGGCTTAACATTTCTGAACAAATCGAAGATTCATGAAAAATTAGTCATATGCTGACACTTTTATAGTAAATATTTTAAAAACAATAAAAATGAACAGAAGAACCATCATAAAAATAAGAAAAAGATTTATTTGTTAGTGACAACGGAATCTGTATTTAGATGAAACAAGTAATAGAAAAGAGAGAAATCCTGTACAATTCTGCAAAGTGGAAATGTCCTGGTGACCAATCAGTGCCCTCTTTTGAGTATTTGCCCGGAGTTATCAGAACTTGGGCTCTGCTTGGTCTGACCCACTTCAACCATTAAAGTGGACACCCTGGTTGCTGAAAAGCTCTGACCAGCCCCAGAGCCCAGCATTCAGAGTTTAGGCCCATGAAGGGAGCCCAGGCTAGCTGACTACAG
This sequence comes from Zalophus californianus, assembly GCF_009762305.2. NCBI lineage: Eukaryota > Metazoa > Chordata > Mammalia > Carnivora > Otariidae > Zalophus > Zalophus californianus. The sequence continues at coordinate 102,595,080 of NC_045595.1, read as the reverse complement.
ATGGGCACTTGGACAAAACTTCCCCCAAAAGACAAAGGCCTGGCAAGAATTCAGGCAGCGAGCTCACAACACCATTACCACCATCCTGAGAAAGGTCTTTTGAAAATTTCCTATTACCTTAGGTTCCAGAGCAAGGGAGAGAAGAAGAGAAGAGGGGGAGATAAAGGGGAGGAGAAGCAGCAAAAGAGGGCATGAAGGAAAGGGAAGGAAAAATCCATGATATGATATTTTGTTCTGATTTTCTAAATCAGCAAGTGACACCCAATATCCTCTAAAGAGAATCAGAAACTTAAACATTTCCCAATCAATTTTGTTTATGCCTCTCTTACGACAAATACTATATTTTATTTAGTATTTTGACTAACTGTATATGTCTGTCCTATTATATTCCTGGAGGGAAGAAAGCATTTGAAATTGATTTTTGAAATGCCATAGTCACCATAACAATAACTATACTTATCTTTAATGTTTGTCGGGTTAATCAATTAATCAATCAATTGGTCTAGTCAAGTGCAGTTAACTGATAGGTAAGTAACAAGCAACAGCTGCAGAACCTGTGGATTGAATAATATACTCAATATATTTAGCTCTTCACACTGATCTAGCGAGGGGAGTGTGCAGGAGCATTGTGTTTTCCTCTTATTCTTGTTACTTTGCATAGTAGGATTTGTATAGCCTTCAGTTCATTAATACATATAGCAAACATATTTTACATGATTTGCATAGGATCAGAACTTAGTTTACACTTCCCAAATCCACACCCTTAAACAATTAAATTTAATAGTGTTTCCATCTCCTAGGCCCCTGGTTTATGAAAATATTTTTTGTAATTCGTGTAAACAAAACACTGGAAATGTATTTTACCAAGAAAGAGAAAGAGATAGGTTTCCTGTATCTTTCCTTGTTTAATAGAATGCACATTTCTGAAACAGGACTCTCAGAAAAGAAAACCTTAACAATGAGGTTTTACAATTAGGAGTTGCTAGTTTATTTCATTTATATCCAAATCAGTTAAGATTTCCCTGATTTCATTTTTTTTCACAAATAAAATTCTACCTTTAAAAGTTTTTTTTTCTTTAATACATAAGCAAGACTAAGTGAAATCACTACTTTGAGGACTATATAAAAATTGAGTGAGTATCGTCTAGGGCACTGATTTCACAAGTGAAAAAGCTAAGTAAGAGCCAAGAATATTAACTGACTTTACAAGGTCAGCAAGTGAAATCATGATTGAAGCAGCACAAAAATCACATAACCTCCATAGGATATTGCCTAAATTGTACAAATCACTTATTTGAAGATACACACACACACACATACTAACATTCAAATGTGTCCCTTCGATTCAATTATTGCCTTAAATCTGTAAATATTTATTGATTCAAGAACTAAAATAATACTAGCTGATTTTTTTTTTAATCTAATGAATATCCTAGGGTTTTTCTCGGCCAGGGTGTTATATACATAGTCTGGAATATATCTTAGGTCCATAAATTTCAGCCTGTTGTACCAAAAATAGCAGAGCTCTCTGGAAAGATTTATAGTATATAAAAGTAGTGGTACAGAAAATATAAACAGCACCGAAGTTGTTGAATACCAATTAACTGTTGTCCTCAACTCCAAATATTTTTTTTCCAGCTCACACACATTTTGAAATTTTAAATAAAAGTCTAGTATAACAAGCCATAAAAATAGGTAATAATCATTAAAGAAAAAAATATTGGACCCTGGACCTTTGTTTTCATTTCCCTAAGTGAAGTTTCTTTTCATTTTTCTTTTTGTGCACAGGCATCTCTTTTCTAATATGTTTACCATACAATTCTTGGAAATTTTTATTGATCCATGCTTGTGGAATTTTGTACATTTATTAATGTGACCGTTTAAACTTTTTAAAACTCTCCTTCATAAAGATTTCAATACTGCAAATATATTTATAAGTTGTATAAGAATGAGCTCTATTTTTACTCATATTTTCCAAATAATTATTGCACACTTCTGAGGAATCTGTATACATTTGTGAAATGTTTACCATATAATGATTGTTTAAAAATAAATTACTAATTTGAGAGTAAAAGGTCACCATCATAATTCTGAATCAAAAGCTGCTTGCAGGGCTCTAAAACTTCCAAAAGAAAAATTAAAGTTCAGTCAGTTGTTTTTTTGTCTGTGAAACAGTAAACAAATTACCTGCCTTTCAAAGTGCTTTTCAAGATATTTCTTGAAATATAGAAACCTCCTATAGATAGAACCCGAGAGACTTTTCATACTGGACCTGTGGATACTGACAAATACATTTTATATTCATACGTATGAAGATAATTTTATATTTTTGAGAGATGCTACTTACTAGTTTTATGCAGTGATACATGGGAGCTTTATTTTTATGGGTGGGATCTTTCAAACAGCTAATTCAACAAGGGAATTTCAAAAAAGTTATTTATGACAAATAAGATAATATTCAAGAAGTTTAAGTTTGTGGATTATTGTTCCCACTTACATAAAAATTGTCTTAATTCAAATGGGTTTTTAGTTTAATTTTAATACCACTTTGTTCTTTTTCCAGAAAACCACCTCACATCACCTGTGGAATTCCGTCATATATGGCATGATTTTTTTTTTTTTTCCTTTTGTGGAGAAGAGCCCAAGAGAGAATTCGCACCACAATGACCCTGCTGTGCCCTATGTTTATTAGGCAGTAATCCTCAGGGAAAGGATTTTGAAAATGTATTAGAGCTAGAACCAAGAACTGGTATTATTTTGAAGAAGTTAGTACTGCTTAAAATTCTATTTTAAGTCAGACATTATAGTGTAATTCCTTTAAAAACAAAAGAAAAGCTGCGTTTGATGTTACAAATGAAAGGTTTTGTTCCTGATACCGAATTACACTATTCATTTATCTTGGCCCTATCGGTGTAGGTGGAGTTTTTTCCCCTCCTTTTTACTCAACAACAACAATAATAGTATCAGATCTCGGACTAAGAATCTGACCAAACAGAAAGGATGATGCGAACATCCTAGATCCAGCTTTATGAAGTTTTATGAAGCTTTATGAAGCAATGCTCCCCCCCACACACACACACCCTTGGTTGATAGAGATGATTAAGCTCCTCAAGCTTGAATCTACAGGGAAGTTGTAGCCATGCAGTTCCCATATGAACAAATATTGGCGCTTCCACCAAGAATCCCCCAAACCAGTTACAAACTAAGGAGCTCAAATCTACAAAAGAGTGGACCCAGGGGGCAGACGGGAACGCAGGAGGGTGCGAAGTTAGTAACTATGCTTTGAGAAACCAAAACCTTACTATATATAATATATATTATATACATATTTTATATATATATATATATATATATATATATATATATATATATAGTCATCTCCCGCTTGAATAATAATAGCTTGAACTTTCTTTACAACATTTACCGTCTAATAATTAATGATGCCCGCGCCGGGCACCTTGTGGCCAGGGCTTGGGTTCGGGCGACTGGGAGCCCCTGACGTCAGCGGCAGCGCGGTCTGCGTCAGGTCCCCGGGTGGCCCCGACCAAGGCCATGGGGGCTTTGGGAAGGGACCCCGAGGCAGGGCTCGATGAAACCCCAGAAGGATAGAAAGGGGCTTCCCTCACGCCAGCCAGAAAGTCACGTCGCAGTTAGAACTTCAGCGTTCGTAGCTGGGGGGCTAGGGGCCTGGGGGGTGGGGGGGCACTCGCGGGTACCCCAGACTTGCGAGCGCGTCTGGAGGGCCAAACCCAGGTGTAGGTTCCCTGGGCTAGACGAGGGTGGGGGCTGTAGAGAAGGGGGCCAAAGAAACTAAGAGCAAGTCTGTAAGCGACGATCGCTTCCTTCCTTCCACTCTTAGAAGATTGTACGAAAATCAGCGTTATACTGTTTCCACCGACTCCCAAAAGTGGACCTTAAAATGAACCAGATCCACTGCTTCTACCTCAACTTGACACAACTTTGGTGATCCCGGGCAGTTTCTCGCCCATACACGAGTAGCTGGTGATCGCAACCTGAGGGAGGAGGGTGCTGGGACCCGCCGCTGGGGGAAAATGAACTCAATCGATCCCGCAGTTCACTAGCCACAATCTTTCCTTTCTCCTTTCTCTGACAGCCTTTCCCTTCTTTCTCCATTCTCTCTTCTTAACTCTTAGACCAGCTTTTGCAACCTTCCCAAGCCTGAGGGGTTCTCAAGATTTTGGAAAGGTGTGCTTTTTCCAAAGGAGGTCAGGACGTCTATCGTCTCTAAAAGTGTTCAACCCGCGCAGCTGTCCTTGTCCTAAGGGTCGGGAACCAGAGTTTAGCGAGTCATCGGCCTGTGCATGGGACGCTATCTACAGAACTCTTTCTGGAGCAAATCCTGTAGCTCTCATAGGCCCTGTCTGGATTTCTTCTATGTGGGCTCTTGGAGAATGATTTCTCCCCGCTAGATTCCTTATTTTTAAACTATCTTTTTTTTTTCATGATAGTACGTGCCTTTCTCGTTTAATTTTCCATCTTTTCATCTACACTCACAGGACACAGGGGAAAGGAGATGGAGACTCCCTGAGCAAAGATAGGAGGCCCAAATCTGTTTCGTGTACGTTTTCGCCTGGAATAAATTCGGGTTCCAGGAACCGCCCCTGCGCAGACCCAGCAAAACCCAGCGGCGGAAACCAGCACTCAGGTGCAGAAAACTGCCTTTGCCTCTGCGATACTCTCCGCAGGAAAGCAACGTAAGGAAGTCAGCGAACAGAGAAAGGGTCGAGAGGCACAGAGCAAGAATACCATTTCGCTTCGTCCTCCCCCTTGCAATCTCAGAATGGCTGGGAACTTCGACAAGAGCGAATTTCTCCCCCTTTTAGCGGGCTCTGCTATTGGGGAAAAGAAAAGAAAGCATTTTCAGTCTGTGCCTTTTTTTTTTTTTTAAGTTAGATCTTTAATGTCAACTTAAATAAAATGACACCTTCCCGAGCCAGTCAATAAATACCGCGAGAGCCGCCGCACCCTCCAAGGGACTGCAGCAAAGTCTCCAACTCGGCTGGGGAGCTGCAGGTTCAGCCCCAGCGCTTCAGGCCAGGGTCCTGGTGGCCAGCCTGCCTTCCCTTTCTGGGCTCCAAAGTCTGGAGACAAATCGAACCAAATCAAATGGAGGGGAGCATCAACTTTGAAACGGCTTTAAAATCTGTGACTCTCTCCTTTGTATGTGCCCCACTGCCTGGAAGATATAAATTGTCACATTCTAGTATTTCTTTTGAGTAAAACATTAACTCAAAATATATGAATCTCAAAGAAGAATTATTGCCATAACTGTGCCACTGCCTTCACAGCCTTGCCTGGTGTTAGGATTTAACACATCAGAATTCATTAGAATGAATGATTAGCTTTATTTATAAGCATTTCCTCAAAGTGGAGACTTGGAAGATTTCAGGAATTATTCAAAGAATGTTTTTTGGTTTTATGTTGTTTGTTTTTTAAGGAGATAGGAATGTGTCTTTTATGGGGTGTCCTTCACTGCCCTTTTCAGGCAGCGATTGGCCCTCCTGACATTTGGTTAAGCCTCGGGACTTAAAAAGATCATTTCCTCGTACACTAATTTGAGCAAAATCTGGATTCAGAGTGTGGGTTTACACGCCCAGCTCGAATGTCTAATGTATCAAATCCTCGTTAACGAACGGCCCGCTCCGTGGTCGTGTCAGCCAAAGGTCAGCCCCGTGCAACAGGGCAGAGCGGTTCAAAAGCACTCTTCCAGAGCCCTGCCTACCCCTCCCCCCAAAACCCCATCTTTCACATTTCAATAATAGAGCACACGGACTTCCAACAAGAAATACCAAGGCTGTTTTTTCTTTCCTTCTTTCTTCACATTAGTGACATGTAAACGACGTGTCCTAAGGCAACTACTGAAAACTTAAGTTTATTTTTTTTTTCCGGAGGAAAGGGAAAGGAGTTAGTGGACAAGGTAATTGTCGAAATGTCCTCAAGAGGCACGTATTTGAGAAGCGTGACTTAGAAATCTTCACTTAAAATAGTAACGACGACTACGACGACTTCACAGCATTCAAATGGAAACCATGAGTAAACTTTGTTGGAGACCTTAGGGATTAGAAACTGCTTTGGGAAAGGGACAGTACTCCTCCCCTGCTACTATCCCAACACACACACACACACACACACACACACACACACACACACACACACACACACTGAGAGACCAGCAGAAAGCTCCTGCTTAAAAGGTAGGTTTTGATGTCCACAGGGACAAAGAGGATCCAGGAGAGCAAGGATCCTTTTCGCTCCCAACTCACTGGGGAGCCCCGCGACATTTCTGACTACCTTGGGGTCCTCGGCGTTCATACACACCAGCCGCAGAGGCCGGATTGGCGCGGCTGCTCCAAATCAGCCCAACTTCTCAGCGCGCGCCTCGGGCCACGCGCGTGCACGAAGTCGCGGGGCCAGTCAGCTAGGAAGGTGGCGGGGCGGGGTGGGGGAAGAACACGACTTACCAAGTCTGGGGTCTAGATTTCGGGCAAGGTTGGCAGCAGACAGAAGCCAGGCAGATAGTCCTACCGAAGACGGGCTATATGGGCAGGGACTAAGGCGCGAGTCGGGGGAAAGGAAAGCGCCTGTCTGGTTTAGGGTCCATCTTGGCCCCGGCTCGCTCCCCCGCCGTCGCCTCCGCAGACTAAACTCGGACTGACCCGGGGGAGGCCACAGAGCCCGCCTTGCCTCTATCAGGCCAGAGCCTCCCGGCCTCCGGGGCTCTGGCGCCGACCCGGGGGCGCCGAGGAGGTGGCGGTGGGGGGGAAGAGGCGTCCCCACTCTCTGGCCCCGGAAAGCGCAACCACGTCGCCAGCACGGATGCTGGCGGCCAAGCTGAGCAGCCGGGCAAGTCCGTCGCGCCCGGCCGCTGGCTTGCAGACCCCGGCCCGCTCCCGCCTCCGCCCCTCCCTTCCGTCAAGCCCCTCGCCAAATGAAAAGGGTTCTTTGGGCCCTGGCCTTTTGGGGAGGAACGCAAGAACCCACGCTGGGTTTGAGCTTTCTGCTCAGAGTGAGCCCAACACAGGTCTTCAGCATAAGCATGGAGTCCGTGGAATCTATCTATATCGCCCCTCACCCAAACACACATGTTTGAACACAAAAAGACCCAAATCGCGAAGGTTTTCCTGTGAGGTGGCTTTTGTTGGGGGGGGGGGGTGCCGATCAGGGGATTCTGCGCTCCGGACTAGACACTGGGCTCTCTGGCCCCTGGGGACCTCAGACAAGAGAACCCTCCTGCTCCAGCCCGTTAGACCAAGTCCCCGGGCGTGGGGGTGACGGGCTTCTGCCAGATCTCCGTGGGTCCGGGTCCCTGCGGCTCTTCTCAAGCCATCTTCGTATTATCAAGCTCTGAGACCTAGAGCCTGGGAAAGAGGAAAGGCCTTGTCCTGGCAGGAACGTTTTCCAAAACCACTGGGCCGCACCCTTAAGCTGAAGATTTGGCGAGTGGTGGTTGTCAGATGAAATGATGCTATGGCCCCAGTCAGAACTGGTAGGGTGAAGCTAGCCCTGGGTTACAGTACAGTGAGACAAGGCCTCTCCTGTTGGCTGTGGGGGAAGAAAGAGAGATGGGTGTCATGGAATGGGTCCACCCATTCAGTTAAAAGTAAAATCCAGAGGAGCATTGGAACCTGTGGCAGCCATTATCTGATGACATGGGACGTAAAAGCACCCAAAGTGTTTGACATGACTAAAACACCCAAAGACAACTCTATAGAGACCGATCTGAAAATAGAATAATCCAGGAAGCCTCCACCACCCTCCCCTTTGTTTACAAGTTGGCTTGTAAACAAAGTTGGCACTCCACCGGACAGGTTATGCACTGGCTCTGGAACTATTAATACATTGGCCACAAAATATCATGCAACGTGCAGGACCCAAGAATGTCACCAGCGCCTGAAACTCCTGATTTCTCTCACCAAACCCTACACTTTCCAGGTGTTTCAGCCAGAGCAGTTCCTCCACCAGTAATCACGTAAGCCCGTTTGATCTTAGAACTACATCAGCTAGCTAGCGAGCTGACAAGCATTATTTGGGAAGGGTCAATGAAAACCTTACAGCAAGCTGCTACTGGTCCCCTAAATAGGTAAGCAGTGGCTAGGGCAGTCAGAGACAGGAAGAGGAAACAGGAGAGAGAAAAGAAAAAGGGAGAGAGACAGACAAGGGAACATTCAGGCCTATATCTGGGCAAAGAGGGTGGCCGCCAGGAAAATCCCTACTGCCCTGTTCCCCCCTCCCCTCATCTCAGACTTGGGCTCTGTTTAGGTGCCAGATGAGTGGAGGGTACGTATTCTCCTTGGAACTAAGGGAGAAGAAGGGCCAGGGTGCCAGCTTCCGGCTTAGGAGGGGACAGGCAGAGGGGGAATTCTCAATGTACTTGGCTCTTGTCTGGGGCTCGAGCACATCGCAGGCCACGACCCTCGGGGTAAGGGAGACTTCTGTCTAGCCAGCGCAGCGGTTCCGATGGCCGCGAGCATAGGCTCAAGCCGAAGCTATCTGCCTGGCTTTGTGAACTCACTTAAACCAGCGCGGTTTGAAAACAAACACGTGCAGCTTCCTCGCCGCACTATTTTGGCAGCCGGGCCAGCGGCTTTCACAGGCCTGAGCCTCTGAGAGGTTCCCTCCGCAGCCCGCGTGGGCAAAGGCGCCTCCTGCATATTCATCAGCACGTGGAACCGCGGGCCGCGGGCCGCGCATGCGCACAGCTCTCCCAGCCGCGGCCCCAGCCCGCGGCAGCGACTTGGAAAGCGCCCCGCCGGGCTGCAAGGTGGCGCAAAGGGCCCTGCGGACGCTGACCGTCCGGCCTTCTGTGGATGTGCTCTGGAGAAGTCTTACTGTTTCGCTCCCCCCCATCCCGACACACACATCCACCCCAAAAGCCTGTGTTTATATATTTTCAGGTAATTTTCCAGGACAAAAATCTCCCTTGACGCTTAGACTCGCCCACCCCTATCCCTTCTCTTGGTTTTACCTTCCTCCGTAATTCAGTTTTCTTTGCGAGAAGCTAGGATTTTCCCGGATAGACAGAAAATTTTTAAAAAGGAAACAGGCTGTGAGCTTCTCTCGCCCTCCGTACGTCCGTATGTTTTCTGTAGCTAATGGGAATTGTCACACAAAGGATAGATTTGCTAAGATATCTAGTCTTCAAACGTCTGGTGGGTGGTTTTTTTTTTTTTTTTGAAGATAGGACTTCCATATGTTTATATCAGCGTTTAATAGTTGATTCTTGTGTATGCTATAGGTGAAAATATCACTAAGTTCACAACCAGTGAATTTCCCTCCATATACTAGAGATTCCCTGCAACCATCACAGGCAAACAAAATATTGGGGACAGTTGACAGACAGTCGTATGTCTCTAGCATCTTCACGGCCAAATAATGTCATTTCCATACTAGATAGCTAAATCCTACTTTATGTTCTTAAAAAAAAACATTTCCATTATAGCATCAATTGGAATAGCGTCATACTGTTCTAGCTCCTTGCTCTAAAGTGGAAATAAACATTAGGAACTAATGCCAGAATTCAGCTTGCATGGTAAAAATAGTCCCTGGTTTGGCTTGATCTTGTTTCCTCTTGCTCAAGAAGAGACTCTGGAACAACCAGTCTTGCAAAGGTTAATGGAGAATATTGCCCATTCTCTGTGTATATTACACCACTATATTTGCAAAAACTTCGAAGACTCAAATGTGACATGTCATAGGAAGTTATTAACATGTTTCTTATTTCTTCCCCCAAACTAGTGATTGTCACTTGAAAAAAAAAATAGATTGCTGTATAGTTACCCTTATAAAGCATTACTTTCTATATGTAACCAGTTTGAATGAGTACATATTACTGATGGTGACTGAGGTTGTAAAAAGCTGAGAGTATCATGGGTAATGTGAACCTTTAGTGGTTAACTGGCATAGATGGGATACATCTTTTCATTGCCACTCTATTTTCAAGAATTCTAAAACCAGAGAGTGATATCAGCTGTGACCATCTTCATGAAAAGACTTTTTTTCTCCTAATATGAACACACAGTTCTAAGAACTACACTGATACTAGGAGGAGGCAAGAACTCTGTACCTAGATACCTAGAGAGGAGGAAATAAATTCGTAATTAGTATTTCACATTGAAAAAAAAAAAAGAAATGTGAATTGGGAATGTCTGAAATCTGATGGTTTCATATACAGTTCATAAGTATCAAAAGTACAAGCTCAGTGTCTTCCTTTGGAGTTTGCCAGACCATATACAGTTTCTCCCCAACCCATCTTAAACTAATGCTGCTCTTTAAGGACCAGGGCCTTCTCCAAGCTGCCTCCTGGAAAGAAGTATGTTTAGGTACTAACTACACCAGAACTGATTCACAAGAGGTCCAACACACTTACTATATCTTGGCCTCAAAAGGGGGATGTCTGGAAGGTTTCAGAGCTGGGGAGTGTAGTTCTGTTGCCAATCCTTTAAAAGTTCTGAGAAAACTTCACAATCAACAAATAAAAACATCTAAATGCCAGGCCCATCACCAAAGAAGGTTAGTGCTATTTTCATTGTCAGCTAAAGAAAAAAAAAAAATGATAAGCATATGGGCCAATTGAAAGGTTACATCTTTCTTTTGGAGGTGGTTTGCTTCTTAAAGGTTAACTTGAATGCTTGACTTTAAAAAATCAAAATCATCAGCTGCAAATGCTTAAAGCAGTTGGGGGTAGCTTTTGAAGAAGAAAACAAAGGATCTGAAATGTTTGAAAATTACTTAACCCCCATATAAATGGTGCTTGTATATTTATATGCTTACTCTGTAAATGTACACACACACATATCACAACTCATTTCTCTTCATTTCTCAAATATGATTGCTTGTACTTAGGCATTTTTTGTTGATACAATATAACTTTTTAATAACTTGTCAGTTGTTCTAATCACTTGATAGTATCCAGAATACAATACAGTGGAAATATGAATCAGGATGGCTGTCTGCCTAAACCAAAATTCACAGCTACACACAGAAACCAGCCATTTGCAGCATATTCAGCTCCTGCTAAATAGGGTCTAACAATATATCTCGCTGTTCACATTCATGTATTTCAAAACCTAATAGCCCATGAAGAAAAGTATGAAGAATACATCTCAAGAAGCAGACATTAAAGGTACCAGCAAAATAATAGACTACATTTAAGTTTGAAGCATTATTTTAAGCGACCTACATCATTAATGACTTTTTCTTTGTGGTGGGTGTTGGAGAAGAGAATGCATAAGGGGCATTGGCATAAATATTGTCTTCTACTGTAAAAGTTCCTTTCCTGTGAGTGAGATTATTCACAAACACACACAGTATTCCTCAAATGGTTTTTTAAAAAATTATTTGGCTTCAATGCCAAAACAAAAAAATGTTTTAAATGTGAAGTAGTTTTGAAGTAAATGTTTACCCCTAAAATTTATATTTAAAATATCCTACTTAAATCATAGATCATAGTATATTTAATTACTATACAATGATATTAAAGTTAAAAAATCACCAAAAACATAACAAATAATGACACATTTATATTTCCAAATTTGAAGTAAACTGCTTTTAAGAATGGTCAAAGAAAAAATGCACTCATTTACTATCTTCTTAAATGTACTAACAAACTTAAAAAATACTGTTGTTATTATTATGATTATTATTGTCATAAATACTCATGTCAGGATCCCAGACATTCTGATCTCTATGGGAAGGAGAAGGATTATTAATTGAGGTGTTTATCTTTCTTTCCTAGAGAGATGGAACTATCTTTATTCCTCTTTTTTTTTTAAATTATTGGGCCTAATGTCTAGTGTCATGTCAAATACTATACTATTAATCAATCTGAAATCTCCAAAGACAATTGAGGACAGCTTTTGGTCTCACAAATTTTAGGAGCTAGCAGCATTTCTCGTTTAGGTGTTCAACTTCCTTAAATCTCGCCAAACCTTGCAAGGTGGCGCTCTTTTCATGAAAGGTTGATATTTACTCTTATAATCACAATAGTATTTTTTAAAAAGTTAAACACCACCATCTCCAGTTTTTCCTGTGTTACATAAAATGCAGCAAATTCCCTCCTTTACCAATAAAACTTTGTTGGCCAAAAGTGACAAATACAAATGGCAAGAGATGAAGACATGTCAACAAAGGATTTTTAAAGAGAATTTAACATTTTGATTTTGTAATTGGTCAATGATATACTCTGAAAAATTAATGTCTCTTTGAAATAGATGTCAATATCATAAGGGGTTCTCATACTTTTGCAGGGTTTTCCCTCTCTTACTTTTCTTCTCAGAGTCAATATGGCCTATGATTTCCTGAACACACATAGTATATTAAAAAAGCAGGTCCAGGTTCGTCCTTGTCCACACTGAGGTCAGTTTCTGCCTCCTGCTCTGACACATCCACACCCTTGCAGTTACAGCCAAGGCCCTGATTTGTGATCTCCCCTACGTTGTCTGCTTAATGGGGCGATCATGCAAGCTACAACCAGAGACAAAGAAGCTCGCGTTCCTACCAGCGCAGCTAACTTCGAAGGAGCAGCATAGCTTGCAAATCTATCAAACTAAACTGCAAGAAAGACAATCTGATTTAGAGAAAAGGCGTTCTGCTACAGTCATTAAGCACAAGTAATTTAGATTTTTTATATTGTCTCCTCATTTACAAATTTACTGTATCAATGCCAGCCAATGGAACGAATTTCTTAAGTAAATGAGAAATAAATAAAAGAGATAGAAAGATAATCAAATTACATAAAATAATTCTCTTCCCTAGATATATTTTTGAAAGAACTAATAACAGTGGCAAAATTATAGGAATAATACATATCATAGGAAGTAATTAATTTAAATTAGCATCACATTTGAAGAAATACAAGTAAAACGCTTTATGGGCGTTTACTTTTGTACAAAGAAGGAAGGTCTGTAAAGCCATGCATCAACATCCTGAAAATTAGTTATGGCCATAAATGGTTTAATTGAAGACAGCAATTTAAAATATGATATTGTAAATCTGCAACTCGGTTTCAGCCAGGGGAATTTAATTTGGGGGGCAGCGGAACCCTCTGCTTCAAGTTCATTTGCAACATTGCAGAGTGAGCCCCTCAGCTTCTGACAATTCACCTACATTAATATTGATGTTGCCTGTGCAATCTATTTCTGTTATTTTTATGGTTGTTATTGTATGTCTGCAAAGGTCATTTAAATTATACAGCGGCCGAAAATTTGTTTCATAAATTTTGATATAAATACTAATTACACCCTCTCGGAGAGCCAGCAGGGTAGCGTTCATTTATCACGTTTATAGGACCTGCGATGACAGAAAGGGAAGGCGAGGAAGACTGGAAAGATTTTCTAGAGACCCACTAAAGCTGGCCGAAGAGGCAGCAGGTTGCTGGGGGTGAAGAAGAAATTCCTACCACAATCACTGAGATTTAAGAATCTTTAATAAGGTACGAAAGGTTACCAAACAGTTCTGGAAACTAAAGTGTACATACGAGTTTTTCTAGCCATAAATATTGAATAGCTGTAACATGAATAAACCGGCCCTTTACATGCGGATAAATATGGAAACTAGGAATTATATACATTATGTGGTTGTATCTTTTGCCAAAAGCAACGGACAGTTATAGTTTATATCTTCTTTAATATCACTTTACATAAACAAATGGAACAGTTTGACACGCAGATCCAGGCTCGTACTATACGAATTCTTGACAGGACGTGAAACAACATTTTACTGCACTAAAGTACTTAGACTTTGGGACGAGAAATGTTTGCACTTTATACAAAAAAAAAAAAAAAAGCACATTAATACCAATAATATTCTGTTAGGTCGACGTGGAGACTGTAATCGTACAAAGTAATTCACATTTTGGTACACATTTACTAGAACATTCTTGCCATTCAGTACAAACAGTTGGCTTTCGGCCGCCCACCCCCCTCCCTTCCCCCTCCCCCGCCCGCCCGGCCCCTCCCCCCTCCCCCAATGCAAAGACCACAACGCCACGAACCCACCCGCCCGCTCCAACCGAGATATAACTATTTACAGAATCCAACAGTACAGTTTTAAGCTAATAATTCTGTATTTACAAGAATGCAAAGAAAAACAAAAAACAAACAGAACGGAAGCCCAGAGGGCCTGTTCGATTCCGACGAGAAACTGGCCCTCGGTCGGGGTTGGCAGCACTCGGTCAGGCGGCCGCCTTATCCTCGACCACCCTCCCGCCCCTTGGCTACCAAACCTTTGCCAAAAAAAAAAAAAAAAAAAAAAAAAAAAAAAAAAAAACACAAAAAAAAAGGAAAAAGAAAGAAAAGAAAGAAAAAAGGAAAAAAAATTAAAGGTTTGGGGCTTTCTTTCTCTTACTCGGTCCTGGGTCTATTGGCAGGTTTAAAAAAAAATAGGACTGCGGTGTCTGGGGCGGGGGAGGGGTAGGGGGCTGTGTTGATTCGCAGGGTTCATTCAGTAATATTTTGTGTACGTATGTGTTCAGTCTCTTAAATAGGGTTTTGTTCGGTGTTTTGTTTCTGATTTTAAACGTACCATTCATTAAAATTGGAAGAGAGCGCGCTGTGGCCGGCTGTGTGGTGGACTGCAGAGGAGGAGGGCGACAGGGAGCTGGTAGTCGGGTTTTCTGTGGAGGGAGACACGATGGTGGGCGGCGTGGAGGACTCGTAGCCGGAGCTGGCTGCGGGTGAAGGCTGCGAGCCCTGCGAGGAGGATTCGTGGACCTGCGGGAATAAAGTCGCGTTTTTACAGAGATAAAGAGCCCGCGGGGCAGCCGCCTAGGACGGGTGAAGGCCGCGTGCCGCCTCCCCACACAGCGCTGAATCCCCTTGAACTCGTGGGAGGCCTGACCCGCCGGACTTAGGTTTGGCTGCCCGCCTCCGCCCAGCAAAGCCAGTGCTCCAGGGAGGGACAGCGCCCCCCGGACCCACAAAAGAAAAACCGCTCTGGGAAGGGGGAGGCTGGATTTGAGGTAGGAGCCTGCGACGGTCCCTCCTGCAGCCGCTGTACTTTGCTTGCTCAGCTTTAGGTAAGCAAACGCTCAGGCCTGTGTGCAAGAGCCCCACGCTTCTGCCAACGATGCCCGCTACAATGGCGGCAGCTTCGGCACAGTCAACCCGCTGGTACAGCCCTAGCTAGCTCCCTACCTGGGCCAAATTCCGGTCGCCTCCCCCTTTCTTTTTACTTTTATTATTAAACAGTAAACTTAGGATGCCCTCATTCCCCTTTCCAGCACCCACCCTCCCTGCCCAGCCGCACTCAGCAAAGCGGGACCGTTGCCTTTCTGCCTCCGCCAGTTCCTTCCACCACCCGGCTGCCACTCGCCGCCCGGCCCTGGCCGAAGACCGGAGGGGGTCCCGGTTCAAAGGCGGCCAGCGAGAGCGCGGCGATTACCTTCATGTGTTTGCGCAGCGAGCTGGGGTGCGTGTAGGACTTGTCGCACATCTTGCAAAGATAGGGCTTGTCGCTCGTGTGCACGTGCATGTGCTTCTTGCGGTCGCTGCTATTGGCAAAGCGTCGGTCGCAGCCTTCGAACTCGCACTTGAAGGGCTTCTCCCCTGGTGCGAAAGGCAAGAAAGAGAGAAGTCTGATTGCAACAAATCCTGCGGCTGTTTTTTAAAATTTTAAACAATGATAAAAATCAAAACAAAATAAAAAGGCAGCAGCTCAGTGTTAGTACTTTCCAAGTTCAAAAACCCGAGTCTTTTTGTATCTGCAGGGTAATTATAAATATCTGAACTATTTTAACTTCTAATCCAATTAGATCCAGATTTAATTTTTTTTTATTATTATTATCAGTGGTGGTAGTTTTTCTAGATCCCAGAGTGGCAGCAGGTCTGGCTGCTGGTTTTTCTGCCCGGGGCTATACAGACGACTTCGGGCGGCTTCTACCTAGTTCTTGCTTTCTAATTTTCACACTGCCAGCAGATTCTCCTGCTGTTTTGCTCTTCTCTCCTCCCCCTACCCCCTCCCCGACGCTCCGCACCCCCCTCGTCGCTCCTCCACCCCACCCCACCCCCGACACACACTCACATTTTATAAGGTAATCTGGGCCGAGAGCTCGGCGCCGCAAATTCTTCCTTCACTCTGGCATTAAACCCCAAATTCCAAACGCGGTTCACAGAAATCACCCAGGCAAACCAGAATAGGGAAGCAGACAGGATTCCCGGCCTTGTTGGCGCTAGGGGCCCGGAATGGCCTGCCCGACTCAGACCACAGCCTTGAGCTCGCCGCGAACTTTTAAGTGTTCCTGGCCGGTCTCTTCGTTTTTAAAGGCTAATGCAGGGTGTTCGGTGTTTTGAAAACTATCTCATAAAATCTAATTGACAAAAAAGACTTCTCCGCCTTCTGTCGACTCTCTCAACTCTTCAAGCTTACTCAAATACAAGTCACTACTAAAATTGGGCTCTTTAAATATGCATAAGCCTTCAAAAGCCTCCTCAGGCCCAACATACTTGCTTTCAATACTCCCCCCACCCTTTCGGTTTTTGTTTCTTTCCCGGCGCCTCCATCCTATCTCTTCCAATTTCCTTAGCTCTTTCATTTGACAACATTTTCACTAAGGTGTCTAGAGAAAGATGTTAGCCGGAAGCAAATGTTTAGATTTGTCTGCAGCTGGACTTGCTGGCGCCTCCGCCACCGCGGAGAACCGGCCACCTGTCCTGGCTTCGCGTACACCAAGGGCTCCACAAAGCTGGGTTTGTCTCTCTGCTCTCCCAGCCTTTTTTAGTCCTCATTTAAAAATCTATATTCCTAGATACCTCTTGGCCTTTCTTCTCTATACCTCTTCATAATTTCAAGCCTCAAACTAAACACCAGCGCACACTTCCACTGCCTGCCTGCTGGAACCTGACGCCCAGACCCAACCGCGGCCCGGTTTGTGCGCCCCGGCCACTGACTTTTGGATTTCGGGTCCCAGGCCCAGGATGGGGAGGGTGGGGGTTCAAGAACAGCGGTTTCGTACCTGTGTGCGTCCTTTTGTGGATCTTTAAGTTCTCAGAACGCGCGAAGACCTTGCCGCAGCCAGGAAAAGGGCAAGGGAAGGGCTTCTCGCCCGTGTGCACGCGGATGTGGTTGACCAGTTTGTATTTGGCTTTGAAGGGCTTGCCCTCGCGCGGACACTCCTCCCAAAAGCAGATGTGGTTACTCTGCTCAGGTCCGCCGACGTGCTCCACGGTGACGTGCGTGACCAGCTCGTGCATGGTGCTGAAAGTTTTGTTGCACGACTTTTTGGGGTTGGCCAGCTGCTCGGGCTCGATCCACTTGCAGATGAGCTCCTGCTTGATGGGTTGGCGCATGTAACGGAAGAAGGCGCCAGCGCCGTGATGCGCGGCCATGTTCACGTTCATGGGCCCGTAACCGTGCAGCTGCGGCGCAGCATAATGCTCCGAACGCGGGCTGGTCACCTGGCCGTACTGTTCCGGCCGCGGGTACATGTCCCCGGAGAAGCCAAGCCTCATCTGCCCGTTTACCACGTTGGGCGACGCGTGGCCCGCCGCCTGCTCGTGAAGGCCGGGGAAGAGGAGGTGGCCCGCGGCGTCCGTGTGACTGTGTGGGCCCCCGAAGCCTCCGGCTGAAGCAGCGAACAGACTGTGCTGAGCGCTGGCTGCCGCTGCCGCGTCGCCAAAGCCCCGGTTGCGGAACAGAAAGTCCCGCGTGGAGTTGAAAGCTGCGCTCGAATAGGAGCCGACGTGGCCCGGGTGGTGATGATGGCCCAGGGCCGCGGCAGCCGCGTAGCCGGGCGCCTGCGACGTGAAGGCCGTCTGGCCGGCGGAGGCCAGCTCGTGAGAGCTGGGGTTGAGCTTGAAGGCGCCCATGCCGTCGGCGAACGGGTTGATGCCCAGGCCCACGTCGCGCTCGGCCACGTCGCCCGCCGAGTGGTGGCGGGACGCGCCAAAGGTGGTCACGCCGATCGCGGGGTACTGGGGGCCGGCGTCCAGGAGCATCGTGGCTGCTCGGGGCGAGCCCCGGCCTCCCCCGCCCCCCCCACCCTCGCCCGCCGAGGAGGGAAAATCAGGAGGAGGAGGAGGAGGAGGAACGGGAGGCGGAGGAAGAGGAAGAAGAAGAAGAGGAGGGAGGAGGAGTCGACCCACCTCGCGAAGTCCTAGCCCGCAGGCAGCGGCGCGACGCGCCGGGACGCCCGCCTGGCCAAGCGCGGGGAAGCCGGACCGCTCCCGGCCGCAAGCAAGGCGGGCTCCGGCGCCCGCCAAGAAGACCCCGCCGGCCGGGCTCGCACTTTCTCGCCGCTCAGTCTCTGCCGAGAGGACCCTGCGTCAAGGCTGCCCAGGGAAAGGCATGGAGCATCTCAGCCCCCCCAAAAAAAACTTCCTCCCGGATTTGTAGCATAGAGGAATGTGAGCGCCGGAGCCACGACTACTCGCCCTTTCTCCGCCTCGCGCCGTATGCCCCTCCTTACTTCTCCACTAGCCCCTCGCCCTTTCTTTTCTCTCTCTCTCTCTCCTTTCTCTCAGGCTCGCCGTCTCGCTCCTTCACTCTCCTTTTTCCCCCTCTGCTTTTTGCGGAAAAAAAAGGGGGGGGAGAAAAAAGAAAGAAAGAAAAAGCCAAAGAAAAGGCGCAAATCATGCACAATATTGTCTTTTGCGGTTTATCTTCCTGGGGAGAAACTTTCACCTCCTCAGCCGGGCGGTGAGCGCGAGACTGATAGCAGCAATCATTCCTGCAGATAAATGAATTGAAAGGACGACACCGTCCCCCCCTTGATGAATGGGAGCAGGGGGAGGTGTCACGTGCTGCTGACGCGGGCGCCCATTGGTGTGCCCGCACTCCCCCCGCCTGCAGCCGCCGCGCCAACGGAGGGCGCGCCGAGGCGCCGCGCGCCGTTCATTGGCCCGCCCGCCTCATCAATCCCAGGTATTGTAAAGCGCTTGACATCCCCTTTTGACAAACAGGGCTGCCAGGAGTAGCAACTTTTTTTTTTTAGCCAAATTTTTTCCCTCTTCTCATGGAAAAATTGTTTTGCCACGATTCCTTTTCCTTCTTGCAGTCATATACACTCTTTCTCTCTTTTTATCCCTTTTTCTCTCTCCCATTCCCTTTCCCTCTCCTCCTCCCTCTCACTATTTCTATCATCTCTCTTTTTTTCTCTATCTTGTCCTTCTTCAGACCTGCTTTTAGCTGAGCGATTTAGCTACTTGGGGCTTCTCCGAGAGTAGGAGGTGGGGATGGGGCTGGTAAACACAGGCACTTCCAGAATGTCCCGATTCAGCAACTTTCTTTTCTTTCTTCTCCCCTCTCCTCCCCAACCCCTTCAAGGGCAGCAAAGGAGGCTTTTGTTATTTGCTCCTTTTGAAGTTTGCTTCCCTCTTGCCTCGTCCCCCTCCTGTTCATAATTTAAGATCTCGGTAGCACACGGGCACTCGGCTATCTATTTATACGAAATGTGATTTCTCAGGGTAATCGGTTGCCTCGATTTTCTCATCTTTATCAAATCGATTAGGCTTCCTGTGCTCCCCTTCCCCCCCCCAAAATAAGCACAGGTGGAAGAGAGCTCTTAACTTTCCAGGTTGTTGAGGTGGCATTTTGTGTGTGTGTGTGTGTGTGTGTGTGTGTGTGTGTGTGTGTGTGTGTGTGGCAAATTGGAAACATTGTTGCCGAGTTGTTTTTTTATCTTCCTCTCCAGTGTTATTCTTCTTTTTTCTTCCTTTTCCCTAGTCTCCCTGGTCTGCCCCCGCTAACCCCCTCCCTCTGCACTCCTGTTCCCAACCAAGGCCCCTTTCATTCAGGTAAAACTGTAAATTTCCCAACGCGCCATTGTTCTTCAATACTGCCCAAAGCTCTCTAGAAATCCCCGAATACTTTTTTGGTATTTAAATCCCCGATAGATAGGACCAATGTAAATTTTGTGACATTCAAACCTTTTCTGGTTCACAAATCAGTCACCCTTGTCACAGTTATTGAAATTCCGCAACTCGCCACACCAGGACGGTGGAAAAAGCGGGCGCGGTCTTTGTTGCCGACCAGGCTTTTGATCGCCAGAGAAAATTTACTTACCTTCAGATGAGTGAGCAGAAAAAGAAATAACACTCCCTTTGATTTAGTTAGGAAAATGCAGACATTTGGATTCAGTGCAAACATACAACACTCGCTTGTTTTCGCGATGCGGCCCTCGATTAACCTGTCTTTGCCCAGCGCAAAGTCTATTCAACAACTGCGCGTAGTTGCTTTTTGTCCCGTCCACAAAGAGCCATTGACTATATATTAAAATGATTGTTGAAAGGTAGAGGAGTATGGCACTTAAAAGCAGGAAAAAAAATCCCTGTGACTCAATCAATTAAGGCGAGCAACATTTATGCATTTCAAAAAATGCACGCAGATGCGGGGGGTTGGGGAATGAAGGTTGCATTTCTCGCGGCTCTGTTTAAAACCCAACAGCCCCGGCCGAGGGTTTAGCTGAAGCGTCTGCATATTCATTAGGTCTAATTATTTTCTAGTAAGGAAAACACAAAAAGCCAAGAGTCGGAATCCTTCAATTTGCCCTTTGTTTCTAACTTCATTTGGCTTCTTTGCAGCTGAATCAGAGCCCTAAACTCTTCTCAGACAAAGAAACCTCAACTCATCTTTTCACTGGCGGCCCTGTTAGGAAACTCACCAGTGCCCAGGCAAGAGGAAAATGAAAATGAATATTTTTTTTTTCCCAGTCCCCGGCGCTGGTTGCACCGGCTGGAGGAAGGCAGGGTCAGCGTCGGCCTCTCCTTGCCTTTTTAATTTTCTGGTCTTTTCATCGACTAGATTCTCGTTTGGTGTTGGCGAGCTTAGTTGCCCTTTCCCTGGGCTCTCGAAGCTCAAAACTCGACTTGTGTATCTGGGATGGTTTCCCGGTGTCTGAAGGGACCTGGCCAACATTTGCACTTATTGTACTGGGAAACAGAAATTTGAGAAAGAAGGAAAAAAATCACATGTTCTGTCTCCAGCAACAAGTCTGAGTATAGCAGCCCCGCATTCCCCGCCAACTTTGAGTGGAACCGGTATGGCGAATGGAAGGAAAGGGCTAAGGCTTGAGGGGTGGTTTTTCAAAACAAAAGAAAACAAAAAAACAAACAAAAAAACCCAAAAAACAAAAAACAAACTATTATACAGTGTGTTCAAAAAGATATATCAAAACCACTCAATCTTTTCTGCTGCCTACAAAGGGAAATTGAATCTTGCCTCCACTGCAATTGTAAAAACCTTATTTGCAAGGAGAAGTTTTCTCTAGAGGCTGTAGTGCTCTCACTAGGGAGAACAAATATTGAACCCACCTCGCCTGCCGTTCAGGAAAAAAAAAAAAAAAAAAAAAACAAGGGAGGGGACCTGAGGGGGAACGGTAGCTGTTGGGAGGGGGAGCGGGAAAGTAATTCTTCAAAAAAGAAAAGTCAGTCTTCTCTCTCCAGTCTGTGGAAAATCCAAGGGGGACGTTGACAAGAGGGTATTTTTAGGAAACGCTTCCAAATATACAGGGTAAGAGTGAATGTGAGGAAAAAAAAAAAGTTGTGGGTTGTAGAAGTTATCAAGTGGGATTTGCGGCGCTCTCTGCAGGAAACGCAAGCGGCTCCAGTTCAAAGCCACATGCACCAACGTGACATATAAGCCATTAAAATATCATCCTGACGGCTCATTTCTGCTTCATCATACATTCCCTAACTGCTTCCCGAAAGCTGGAAAAGGAGAAATGAAGGATGACCGCCTCGCTGGAACCACAAAAGAGAGGCTTGGAGGGGTTTGTGGTTCCCCCTCGGCCACCCCAAAGTGATGTGCAGAAATGAGGCGATCCTGGCAACAGGTGGAGCAGGGTAAGTGCCTGAGTCCAGGGGGCAGATAGACGGGACCTGTACCGCCAGCTGCTGGGTAGCAAGCGCCCTTAGCGGGGCCATTGGCACCCAAACCCCACTGGGGAAAGAGGCCCCAGCTAGACTTTCTCCCCATCCCCTCCCTCATTAGCCCCCCAACCGTGAGTATAGGCCCCACCCCATTGACACTGAGGGGAGGAGGGGGCCCTTCCGCGGAAGGGCAGCGCTGGGGATGAGGCCATCTTTTCTTCCCAGGGAGGGGGGGGGGCAAGGAGGACAAATGGGGCTCCCACTGGCACCCGGACCAAGAGCAGCTTGTTACCCACCTGCCTTTCCTCCCCTCCTTGTAAACTGCTTGGGTGCCCCACCGTGGGCAAAAGAAGGGGTGTCGTGGCGGAGAGCTTCCTTTGCTCCAAGTGAGAGGGACTCTCGCCAGGAGAGGGGCCCTGCAGGCAGCTTCTCTGCCCTGCCCCTGCGAGGATGACTGGGAAGGACTCGGCTTCCCCTTTCCAGGATCAATGAAGCTAAGTTAGCCTGGCTGGCAGCAAGATGATGGGACTTCTCCGCCCCAACCTGACGGCAGATGCCGGCTGGGTTGGCCGCGGGGCCAGGATCCTCGCCCTCGCGGGTCCTGGTCCTGCCTCAGGAAGTTGACCGCCTGGATTCTCTCTCTGCGCGCGGCCGGCCATGGGTTCGGGACTTGGCTTTCTTTCTTCCAAATGCGAATGAGCGCTACGACTAGCTCTCTGAGGAGCAGGCCCCAGCAGCCTAGAATTCTGGCCACTACCTTAGACATCTAGGGACACAGGAAATTAGGGACAAGTGAGGCGGGAACAGAGTTGGGCTGCGAAAGAAAGCTAGGACTACCTCAAAGCCTTGACCGGAAAGTTTGGGGCTGATGAATGAGGTTGGTTGTCCATAGGGACAGCTGGGAGCCAGTGAGGTCTTAGGAATGGAGAAGGGGCGTTGAAGGGCTTCACCTTGGTGGCCACTGTCTGCAGGAGACTCCCTTTGGATTCCAAGGTCATATTTCTACCCTCTTACGGACAACATCGTCCTCAGAAAGACGCAAAGCGAGGCACCAACTTCCTTTCCTCTATCTAGCAGCCGGCAGGTGGGGGTGGGGAGTGTTCAAAGGGAAGGTTAAGTGTCCGGGGCTGATCCTTCAGGCGACCCACTAATGCAGACTCTACTCTGGGTACACGAAGGTCACCCAGCCTTCAGCCCTGAGCCGGGAAACCTGAGCTAATCTCTAGGGAACAGAAGAATGAGGAAAGGCCGTCACACACCCCAGCCTTGCTGCCGGACTTCCTGGGGCTGGAGGGCCCAATGGAGGGGGGTCAGGGAGATGCTAGGGCAGCTGGCAACAACAGACCGAGGGCAGAAGCGGGGCACCTTCTTGGTTTTTGCTTGAGAGCTCCCAGGCAGGCTGAAGGGCCCCTGCTCTGCATCCGTTCCATCTGAGCTGTGGCTGAGAGGCCGGCGGGCCTTTGCCTGAGCGCCCGAGGGTTAATCAGTGTGGAGCAGCGTTGATGGCTCCGGACTGAAATCTCTGGTTTGGGAGGCAGGCTGTAGGTGACCTCTGACCTTGGGCAGGCCTGCATTGTTTAGGCAACCCCACAATGTACAGGCTTGGTGTTCCTCCAAAGAAAAATGGTGCGTTTTGCATGTACCCACGGGCCCACCTGCTTGGCTCTCCCCCAGAAAGATCAATTACCCCCATTGGCTGGCACCCTTTCCTCTTTTCAAGGTGTGAGGAGGAAGGTAGATTCCAATAAGTCTCCAGGTTGTGCTCCTGACTCTTGATTAAATGGCCCCGGGAGTGTGAGGAGACAAATCAGCAGCAGTCATTTGAGGAAAACCTTGCCAAGCATTTTCAGAGCTTTTATATCTCTGGGTTGGTGGGGATCTCAGGTCCAGGGGCCCAGGGATTGCCCCCAAATTCTTTCATCCCTCCTTCAGTGAGATATCTGGCTTGCTAAGTGGATTCAGAGTTTGAACCAAAGGAGAAGAATTTTACCCTGTTTACCTACACCAATCCGGTGTAGGAGCTACTACAGGGGAGATTACGGTGCCAGCCGCCGGCCCAGAGTCCAGCCTCTGCATTTGTTGGCATGCCTGTGGGTTTGTAATGCACAAAAGACTGCCAGGATCTGGGGGTAGAAGTGACCCAGGCCTCTTAGGCTGGGGTGGGGGGGCACTTCGGCAGCATTGTGGGTGGACGGGCCTCTCTAGAGAAACTCACACCCATTTCCCTCTGAGGCAAAAAAAAGTAAATTCTATTAGTTCCAACGAACCAGGACTTTTCCCGTGCCAGACATCCTGCCATGAGGAAATTTTAGAGCGAGGATGCCCAGCATGCCACCTTTCTGTAGGAATGTAAAGTTGGGCCTCCTTTCTTTCCTGATTTGTGCAGGAAGGAGCTTACTACTTTTGAGGACAGAAGCCTTTGGTTAGAAAGAATTGAAAATAAATAAAACCCTCTGGGAAAAGGTGAGTCTATTCCCCCACCCCCACCCCTCAAGCTTGGACCTAGAAAAGAAGAGAGAGGGAAGGGTGAAAACACACAAGCTAGTTCAAGCCCAGATTGGGGGTTGAGGGAGAGAGAAAGAGATCTTTGAGCATAGAGAATTGGAAAGCCTTTGAGATAGCAGAGCCCCATTTGGATTTGGCCTGTAGTTCAACAAGTTAAACAATCGCTTGTTCTGTGGGCTGGAGTGTCAAGACAGGCAGACGTCCTCATTGACAGAGGGCGTGCTGTGTTTGTCCAGCCTGAGACCTTTTCAATGACTGTTTGTCTTTCTGGGCCAAATCAAGGACTGGGGCTGGGTGGATCGCCTCTGGCTGTTCCACTGTCTTTAGCGTTGCCTGACAGATGCAAAGGTCCCCAGGATGGGTTTTAGGCTTTAAGATGGCTAAAGGCTTGGTAGCATTATCCACAAAGTGAATTTGATAAGGAATGCAAATATAACAGGGGCTTGGGAGGTATTTCTGACATTCTTAACCAAGAAATTGAGACAACCAGAACCAGACGACAGAAATGATACTTTTTTTTCTATTCTGTCAATTTTTTAAAATGTTTTATTTATTTATTCATGAGAGTCAGAGAGAGAGAGAGAGACAGAGAGGCAGAGGCAGAGGGAGAAGCAGGCTCCCCACCTAGCAGGGAGCCCGATGCGGGACTCGATCCCAGGACCCTGGGATCATGACCTGAGCCGAAGGCAGACGCTTAACCATCTGAGCCACACAGGCACCCCACTATTTTGGTCAATTTTATATTAACTTTAAAAAATCAACCAATGATGATTTCCAAATGGGTTTGGGGGTAGAAGCCATATGACGGTAAGGGTCCCATACCACTATGGGCAAGATCTACAAATTTACAAAGAAATTTCTCTCTTCTCAGTTCCAATACTTGTACCTCAATTTTTAACCTGCCAATGTCCCAGAGGACACCCAGCCCTCCCCATTACATTTCACTAAACTCAGAAAACTTAAAGAAAATAATGGGAATTTCTCATACAATAAATTCAAATTCTAGAAGTTAGAGGTATTTGAATGCTGACTGGTGCTTAAGTTCTTTCTATAAGGGAAATCAACAAATAAGTTACGCCAAAAAAAATCTAGTAGGGAAATGATTTTTAATATTTTTTACCACAAAGGATATATCATTTTGCAATAAATATGGGTAGTTCCCAGCAGAAGCCTTTTCTTTCACTTTTAAATTTGAAAATGGTCTAAGAAAGACTGAAAGACTCTTCAAACCAACACTGATAACATTCAGGCCACACAATCTTGCCATACAGACGTGTATAAAATTATTTAACTAGTGACTATCCCTCTTTTCTTCCCAAACAGGCTTAAAGTCAGAAAATGAGATACAAGACTTCCTTGGTGATGAGGAAAAGATTACGGCTTTATCGAAACTCCCTGAAAGAGTCTAGTAAGTTAAAATCCTCTTTTGAATATTGGTTTGCTGAAGTTATTTTTTTAAGTGGGAAGTTTTGTTTTGTCTTTTGGTTGTGTTGGGTTGTGAGCTTGTAGGTGTTTCTTGAGTTCCAGTGAAACTGAGAACAACACCTTGGTATTTGATGCATTTGCACACAAATCAGCGACACAACGTCCCACCAGCAGCCAGCTAATCCCCCTCAATGCCTACTCATCTGGACATTCTAGAATTAATATTTGACGACTCTCTCATTGAAACAACAACCCCTGACCTTCTGTAGTTCCACTGTCACATTATTCTATGACATATTCATCTTGAATTCATTTCCAGATGATTTGATTGGAATGAGGTTTGACATGTATTGGCTTCCATGAAAGGAGCAGACTTTGATCTTGGTGATGGGGTTTACATGATATGCATCATCTTTACCAGGGACACCAGCCTTCTGCAATGTGGCGGCAACTACGTTCCCACAATGTGGTGTCTGAACAGGGAGTGACTGACAGCCGCTCTGTCAGGAATACCTTCATTGTGAAGAATTTAATTTAATATTCCATTTAGAATAAGCATATGATTTAGGGTTGAGTGTTTTCCCTTCCAGGCGCTTCTAGTTTCCCTCATTTCAACTACACCACCAGCTGATGGTTGCCACCAAGGTATTCCCTTGTTGGAAGGAAAAGCAACCTTCTTAACAAAAGTTAAATGGACAACTCAGGAAATGGCTTTCTTCTATTATTTTGGGATAATCTGATGGCAGAATTCTCAAGAGAGATGTGCTTATTATGTAAATTCAGTTAATTCCTCGGTGCTGTTCTGGAAGATCCTTTGACCATGTTTCTTAATCTTTTGTCAAAAGATATTTAGCAGAAATATTGCTTGGAAATTAAATCTTATCCAAGTATATTTTATTTCCTACTCAGTTCCATTAATGATGATTAAAGCCCAAACTTCCATAGCAAAGGAGAGGAATAGCTTCCTTTATCTCCAAAATCCTAGATCTCATCTCCTTTGTACAGTTTGGGCTAGGACATATAGTGGGCTCCTGGGGCTAAAGTTATTTATTCATTTATTTATTTTTTCATAAGACTAGAGACAACCTCTCACCGCAGGAATCTAAAGTCTATCTGTGAATAGCCTATAAAGAGACTTGTCCCTTGTTTTCGGTGGTAACCTGGCTAGAAACAGGGAAGAAAAGACTGAACAAGTGACAGCAGATCTAGATGCAGAGCATTCAGACAACAAGGCTTGTTCTGGGCCAGGCTCTATGCAGTGGCCCTCAGTTTCTGGGATCCTGCCCTGAGCATAACCTGCAACAGATATCATCATTTAGCATTGCTTAAAATATCAAAGTGGAAAAATAGCCCAGCTATTGATCTGAAATGTCCCCTATTTCTTTCTTTCTTTTCGAAGGAGAGAGGTCAGACATTCCCCAATTGGAGCCAGTAATGGGAGGAGCTGTGGCAGATGGTAGGGCCACCAAATGTCATATTTCTATATAACAGGACTGAAAAATCACTTTAGTGTATGCTGTTGCTTTGACCAGGTTGAGGTGAACAAAGATGCTTAGGGCAGGATTCTAGGCACTGGATGGATGTTTGGTGTCTGGTAGTGGAACTTGTTCCAAACAGGCCCCTACAAAAGCCTCCAGTGCTTCTTTGACTTCTACTGAAGATCTCTGGGCTGCAGAACATGTCTCTTTTTTTTTCTGCAAATCAAGCAGGAAAGTGAACTGAACAATGCTGTAACCCCAGCATGGTTAGAAATAGAATGCTCCAGCCAAGCATTTGGTATTGGGAGTCAGGGTGGTGAGATAACTTTCTGAAAGAGAGGAACATCACTCCTCAGCCTGCCCTATCAAGTCAATGAAATCTGGACTCTTTGCTACCTGGCACTGGAAGACTCAAAGAAACAGCTCTGAAAACTAAAATATGTCTCCTTGCCATCAGTGCCCCACCTGTCATCTACGGTTACTTGGATACTGCTTTGGGGCTTATTTCAGAGATATGCTTTGAAGATCCTTATGTAATTACCCAGAGTTCCCTGTAAATGTTAGTGGGTAAAATTGATTTTTTTTTCTTCCCTGTCTCTGTCCCTGGGAAAATGTCCCTCTGGGAGAATTCCTGGCCCCATTTATGTGTTTAGCCAACGTTTGAACCATGTGGCTCCAAGGAACTTGTAAGGATCAGGCAGCCTTAGTGACCTGCAGGTCAAGTAACCCATGGCTACTCAAGAAGAATCTACCCAGGATGGGTCCATATGTTTGTAGTACTTCAAGAGAATGCTGCATCTGGGAAGGAGCTCCATGGGGCCACGTTACTGTCAGTGAATTTGGCTGAATCAGACATATCTGCCCTTTCACTGTTGGCACAAAAAGCCACACACATGTTCAAAGTTTTTCAAGGGTAAATTTAGTATGAGTATGCAGCATACTAACACTCTACAAGTATAAAACCTCAGCTTCTTGTCCCCAGAGTCTATAGAATCAGTGCTTAGAATTCAGGGGTCCACTAACTTGGAAGGGGAAAATTGCATCTTTATTCTCACCACCTTCTAATGAAAAGTTACAGTTTTTTTCTAAAACATGTGTTGTTAACAAAAACAGAACTATTAGAGTTCACTGGCATCACAAGTCTTCCAAAAGGGTCCGTAGACTAAAACAACCTAAATACCCCTGTTCTCTGCTGTTATTCAAAGCTTTTGATGCAGGTGAGGTCACAGTGTATATATTAAGGGATCAATTTTTGTGCAAATCAGAGATTTAATGAAAGCAAAGTGGATGATAAGTTTGACAAATATCCTAAACAGTAAGTTGTAGATCACAGAGATTCAGGTGGAAAGGAAAAAAATTTTAGTGCTGGACTACTGCAGAAATATCCCTGCACTTAGGTCTGAATGCTACAGGAGGAGTTGACTAAGCTCTATGGTGAGAGACGGTTAGGAGAAACAGCTGGGCAAGGGATCCCAGGGGGGACACACTCCTTTTGGGTTTGGGGGGGTTTATTGTTTTTCTGGTTTTGGTTTTTGGGTTTTTTTGTTTGTTTGTGTTTGTTCATTTGTCTTTAGGAGGCCTTTATGGGTTCAGCCCAGACTTGCCTAGACAACTGCAACATTCAACAGACACCTGAGTTGGGGGAGGGGGAAGCCTTGAAATTACTCTGAGACCGGGCCTGACCATCACTTTGAGGAAGGGAAAATAGGGCAGGGGACAGGAGAGGAGGCTTCTGTAAGCAGAAGGGTAAATCCCAGAAAGTGAGAGCATGGGAGAAGGTAAAAGCCAGGAAGGAGACAAATCCTCAAAGTCTAGTCTCAACACTAAGTAGAAGTCCTTGGTTTCCAGAGCAGAAGGGATTTGGCTGTCAAAAGCTCTCCTTCAACTTTTTCTTTTCTTCTCTTCCATCCCTTGCCTTCCCTTCCCTTCTCTTTTCTTTTTTCTTTTTAATGCTAACGCATCATCTATTGGCTGCATTGCTTAAGCTCTTCCGGCCGGCCAGAGGAGCAGAAAGACCTGGACTTGTCAAAGCCCAGGGAAATTGTGGAAGTTAATCCCTCAATAAAATGCGGCCCCAGCCGGGAACAAAGCAGTAAATGAAGAAAGTCTCAAAGAATCTGCCAACCATTATAAATAAGTTAATTATTTTTAAAAAATTAAAAAGAAACCCCCTTTTACTGACTAGGAAATGTATAATAGTTCTTGGTGCTGGGGATGGGTGGGGCAGCTCAATCAACTCCCAGTCAGACTTCCTTGAAATCTGTCCCAACTTCTCACCTTTGCTAGGGATACAGGGTTTTTTACTCAATCCTTTAAAACTTCTCTTAAAAATCCAAGCCTTTCTTTGCTTTGGAGTCGCTTTCTATGGCCGCTAGGGAGGCCCAAGTACTTAAGTTGGCATTTTGGCTGCAGAGAGCAAGGCAGGCGTAAGGGCGAGCGGCCCTTTAAATCGCCAAGCTGTGCAGCCAGCCCTAGCCGGTCCGCGGCGCAAACAAAGGACACTCCCCCCTGTTCAAGCCCTACTAGACTTAGGCCAAAACGGAAAGGGTTTTTGTTTTTTGTTTTTTTTTCCGCCGGCCAACCTCCACCCCAAAACGGTGGATCCTCAGATCGGGAGGGCGTCGCGTGAGAGCAGGAGGTGGGCCCGCAGTCCCATGCACAGCCTGGGCAGGGAAACTTGGCGTCCACTCTTCTCAGAGCCCCGAGGGTTAGCAAGGAGAGAGGCAGAGACTCCGACCGCAGGCAACAAGTGGTGGGAGCTGAAAGTGGAAGGGATCCCAAGGTTCTTTCCCAGAGACTCCGTTTGCGGCAGGGTACAGAGCTCAAGACCACAAATTGACTCGGGGAGTGGAGTGAGGGAGGACTTGTTTCTCCTTGCGGCATGCCTCTCGCCTTTGTTTCTTTGGACAGCCGGCCCACGAGGCAAAGGGATTTGTGGCTGAGAGGATTCTTAGACCCTCTTGGGAGGGTAGCGTGGGGTCGAGGCCAGACTCTCCCAGGCCATCACTGCCTCAGGCCCACTCTCGGGTTCTGGGCGGGATTCTTAGGTTCACGCGTCTCCGAGCGCGGGGGGCACCTGGGAGGGTCTGGCAAGGCCAAGTGGAAGGAATAGAGTGGGGAGGAGGAAAAGGGGAGGGAAGAATAAAGAATGCAAGGAAATGAGAGAGAGAAATGAAGGACAGAAGATATTTCGGCGAAAGCGAGAAAATAGAGCTCAAGGGCTCCTAGGCTAGGAGTTTCTCTGCTCCTCGTCGCAGTCTGCAGTCCCTGGAAACAGGCCCCCGCCTCCTCTGGCTCCTGGGACAGACTGATGAAGCAAGCCTCCTTCCCCGCGCGCTCTGTGCTGCCCTTCAGCCCGGGCAGGGCTGGATCTGCCCGTCTAAGAATCCAAAGCGCAACACCCCCTCCCTAAAGTCGTGGTGAAAGAAGGCATAACCCAGCCCCGCTCACTTCCAGGAGCAGTGAGGCAGAGCAGATCTACTCAGCTTTCGAGAAAGGAGGGGGAGGGGGCTCAAGAGAAGAGAAAAGAATCCATGCCCGGGTCAGAGCGCATGAGCAGTAGAAGCAAGAAATGCTGGGGGTAGGGTGGGGTGAGGTGGAGAGGCGCGAGAGCAAGGGGGGGGGGGTAGAGAGAGAGAGAGAGAGAGTGTGTGTGTGTGTGTGTGTGTCCGCGTGCGGCGAGACCTGTCATTGCTGACGTCGGGCCGGGCTGCGGGCCAATAGGCGACCTAGGTGATTGTTCCTCTCCGCGGGCCCGGGCCGCGGCCCCGAATCTCTATTCACTTCCTCACGCGTCCTGCTGCTACCTCTGTAGTGTACAGGATTTCAAGTAGGCATTAAAGACCGGGGGGGGGGGGGGCAGGACCCGAAACTTGAGGGGAGAAAAAAAACTTTGCATAAGTTTTTTGTGGTTGTTCTTTCCCCTCCCGGCTGTCAGGTGACTGGTGTGAACGGCCTGACCTAAGGGAGCTCTGGGGAGCCCGGGACGGGATGCAGCAGGCCGCGCTCTCCCAGCCGAGTTGGGCACTGAAATTAGTATATATGACCGGGGCGCTTCCGCACAACCACCACCACCAACATCACCATTTGCCTCACCTCCATTCCCCCGCAGGGCTCCGCGACTCTGATAGCCCCAGGGAGTTGGCTGCCAAAGCACGCTTGGGGAGCAGGTCGGACCCCCCTGGAGCAGAGCCCAGGGCCCCCCAGAAACCCACAGACTCAGCACTGCGCACCCTACAGCTCCTTCCACCTGTCCCGCAGCCTCCATCCTTCTCCCACTCATGGAGCGGCAGGGGGCTCTACCGAACTGTCGCCCAATCGGTCCGCAGCGGAGGCGCTTGGCCTCTCGCTGTCCATTCCGTTCGCGGCCGCCTCTGTCCGCCTCCCGGTCCCGGTGCTGACGGCAGAGGCCGTGGTGTGGCTGGGCTGGGCCTGCCCCCCGGGGCCTGATGGAATGCTCGGCCCACGCCGCCCGTTCTCACGCGCGCTATTTGTCTCGACAACAGGTAGCAGCTCCGGACACCATGGCCCCCAGCTTGCTGCCGCCTCCAGCCCCTCGGTGTTCCCGGGCCTTCCAGAGCAGCCGCCCCAGGCCTCCCCCAGCGGCACTTTGAACGGACTCCTGCGTCTGGGGTTCCCTGGAGACATGTATGCGCGACCGGAATCCTTTGCGCCGGGGCCCGTGGCCCGCAGCGACGCCCTGGCAGCTGCCGCGGCCCTGCACGGCTACGGGGGCATGAACCTGACCGTGAACCTCGCCGCGCCCCACGGTCCCGGCGCCTTCTTCCGCTACATGCGCCAGCCGATCAAACAGGAACTCATCTGCAAGTGGCTGGCAGCGGATAGCCCTGCGCCCCCGCGCCTCTGCTCCAAAACTTTCAGCACCATGCACGAGCTGGTCACGCACGTCACCGTGGAACACGTCGGCGGCCCGGAGCAGGCCAACCACATCTGCTTCTGGGAGGAGTGTCCGCGCCAGGGCAAGCCCTTTAAAGCCAAATACAAACTTGTAAATCACATCCGCGTGCACACGGGCGAGAAGCCCTTCCCCTGTCCTTTCCCGGGGTGTGGGAAGGTCTTTGCTAGATCAGAAAATCTCAAAATACACAAAAGAACTCACACAGGTCAGTATTCGGCACTCGTGCGGACCCTCTGGGGAAGCAGGCGGCCTCTTCTGGGCCCTCGGGGCTGGATTTCCTCAAGTTCCATCTGGGAGGAGGGGGGATATCTTGGTGTTTCCATGAGCCAAGTCCATAAAATACTAATTATGCCCTTCTATGTTAGAATCACAGAAGTTTCCTGAGGCTGTGTGTGGGGAGGGTAGTGCGGGATTTTTGCTCTTGGGGAGGGGGCGAGTGTGAACGTGCTTGGGTCTCTGTGTGTGCAAATGTCTGTTCCCTGATCATCAAGTTTGATTTTCAGGTTTTTAAAATGGCACTGTTCCCCAAAGTCGTAAAGACATAGAACCAATTTGATTTTCCTGATCCTTTTGGAATCCTGTCGAAAGTACTCTTCGCTTGACAACCTGACCACCACCTGAACTGAGGGGTCAGGAGGCCCTTGTTGCCTTTAGGATTTAGGATCTCACGGGCTAACTTTGCCCCCGTTTTGGAGCCTTGGTGACCTGACACTTGGGACATTTGACAAACCCTTTTGCTTTAGCAGAGACCCAAGGAGACTCATCTGCCTTAAATGTCATTTACCGAGCTGTTAAGTGAAATAGGGACATGTGTCAACCACATCTGTTAGTTCTAGTTAACAGAAAGAGAAGGAGCCTGCTCAAGAGCATGCAAAGTTGAACTCCTCTGGCCAGAAGCATTTCTAATTAATGCAGTTGCAAGGAGAAAGTTTTCACACTTCCCAGAACAGCCTGTTAAGTTACATTAATTAGTTTAGCAGCTGAGGTTGTACTCTCCCTAGCTAGGGTTTCCTCACCCAAACTTCCTGGAAGTTTAAGAAGTCAACATCTCCCATACTCTATTTTGGGGGTTGAAGAAGGGGACTAGTGGGGAGAGAAGAGGGTGAAATAAGTTCCAGCTTGTGCCCCATTTCTCTTACTCTCTTGGCGCTCTACCTTACCTCTCTATTCTTGGTGGAAATATCAGCAAGCATTAGAGTCAAAGGACTCCCCCAGGCTGGCACTGCTGGGGAAATAAATTTGCAAATCCCGCTTTCTCCCCCAAACCCTGCAATCTCGGGGAAGGTGCCTGGCCATGACACTGGCACAGGCGGAGTCCAGACCAAAGTTCGCTCTTAGTCCTACTTTATTTCCATAGCATATCTAGAAACGTACAGTTTTCCCGAACTGTTTCCAGTACCCTTCCCTCATCCCTCCCTTCCCCCGCGCAAGCATTCGTTCCCCCTTCCCGCCCTCCGAGTTTTATCCCCGGGGGAGGGGAGAAGTGAGGCCCTGCTCACCTCCCACAGGGTCGCTACTCCAGGAGCTGACCGCCGGTACTGCGAAGATAGAAGCGCAGTCCTGAGCCAGAGAAGGAACTCATTTTTAATGACAGGGGTTTTTTATACAAACAAACTTTTACTGCTCTTTGCCGGCCTACTGTTTGAAGTCCATGAAGCAGAAAATGGTTAAATTCTTAGTGCAATCGACCTACAGCAGAGAAGCAAGTTCAGTGCGCCCAGGCTGGCTCAGGTTTGCGTCTATTCAGGACAGAATTCTAAGTGCGTTCTTTCCACTGGCGGTCCTGATTCATTATCGCTGGAGTTAAAAAAAAAAAAAAAAATCTGAGCCTCGCCTGCTCCGGCGTTTCCTTCAAACCCCCCTCCTAAGTAATGAAAAGAGAGACAGAGAGAGAAACAAAAAACAAAATGTTTCTCAAATGGCAATAGACCTCACTACAAATTATTCATGAAGACAGTTCTCGATTCAATAGGAAAATAATTGCCTTTTCAAATATTAATGGCGTTTCATTTCCTCGAGTTGCGGAAGCGGTGAACAGGAGCTGATTTCTCAAGAGTTGAGATTCTCCCGGATCTGAATCCCGGGCCTGGCTTCGGTGGCAGCTGCCCCAAGCCCGTGCCGAAGGGTTTCACTTTGTGGCGGTCACAGCAATCCCGGAACAATGGTGCCGCCGCGAGGGAGACACGGGCCAGCCGCGGCGCTCCAGCCCGACCCCGCCGCCTGCCCCCCTTCCCGGGACTCTCAACTGGGGGATCGCCCCATCTTCCCAGGCAGTCTATAGAGAGAGGCAGGGGCTGGGATCCAAGGTAGAGAAGAGTCTGCGCCGGGACACAGATGCTAGGTAACCTGGCCCAGCCACAAGTGCGAGAAAATGGCGCTAGCGGAACTGCACCGCAGCTTCCGAACTTTGTCAGGCGGGCTTGGCGCAGGGCCGGGGAGGAGGCCTCTCCCGGCTGCTGAGCCTCTGGGAGGAGACTCCGGGCTTTTCCAAGACTTAGCCCCAGGCTCGGGCGGCTCCGGACCGGCTGCAGGGCCCTGGCCCAACCCTGCCTCTCCACATCCATCCACCCACCCAGGGCGCAACGCCCGGACCTGGTGGGAAGGGAGGGGGCGGGAGGCAGTGTATTGGGGGTGGGAGTGGGGGCGCGATGTTAGTCAAGGAGTCCAAGGAACCTCCTGCAGCTAGGGAGAGGCCGGGAGGGCGCGGGATTGGGGGGGCGCGGCCTCACCTGGCATCCCTGGGGCCTCCGAACTTCCAAGCTGCCCGAATCGCCTTCGGTGCTCTGCTTTTTCCCTCTGCTCCTCGTCTGGGATGAAATCACTGTTTCTGTTTTACGTGAATGTCCAACGAGGTGCGCGCAAATGGGATAAGTGTGTGGGGGAATATTTTTGGGGGTGGGCAATCAACCTCAAATTCTATTCCTCCTCTGTGTTCTCAGCAAATCTTGTTTTCTTTTGCAGGCCCTGAATTGCATGGTTCTTGTAAGTGATTTTAGAAAGAAAAGAAGGAAGGGAGAAAGAAAAGTTTTAGTGTTGCAGATGCCAAAAGGGATCAGAGGGGAGAAAACAGGGGCAAATAGGGACACTGATGTTTCTGCATCTTTCTCGTTTATTGTTTTTGTTTTTAATAAAATGGTATCGGTGTGCCGAGAAATGGCAGATGCCAGCACCGCCCAGTGTTCCACTGTACTAGCAGTAGTCCTGCAGGGTCGCAGGACGCAGCGACCAGTCGGTGCCAGAACCCTGGGCTCCCAATCCGCAGCTGCACGGAGGCGAGGGTTGTGCGCAAACCTTTGACTCCGCCTGAGCTTCAGCCCGGCTCAGGACTAGAGGCTTTGTTTGTTCAAACCTGCCCCAAAGCACACGTCTTTCCTGGAAGCGGCGGGAGAAGCGACCACAAAGGCAACAGTCCTCCAGCCATGCATCTCTCTCTTAGCCAGACGCTTGGTAGCCTTTCTCTCAACCTAGGGCGCCCAGTGGCATCCATTTGTTTAAGACGCCTAGACACTTCCTCCCCACCTTTCCACAGCATCTGCAGTTCCAGCAGGAACCTGGGCTTCCAGGTTCTTGGGGTCCTTTCTACCCCTACAT
Organism: Zalophus californianus; assembly: GCF_009762305.2. Lineage (NCBI taxonomy): Eukaryota > Metazoa > Chordata > Mammalia > Carnivora > Otariidae > Zalophus > Zalophus californianus. Next base: position 102,559,342 of record NC_045595.1, on the reverse strand, counting down.
TTCAGCGAATCCAGCCGCCGGTGAGCCCCGGGATGGGGGCTCGGTCCTCGGCGAATATTTCCACCCTAACGCGCGCTCGCGCCTTCCCGCGGCTCTACAGGGCATCGCACCGCGGATCTGAGCCCCACGCGGGTCTACCCCGGCTGCCCGCTTGTCTTCCTGGCCTGGTCTTATCTAAGCCGCTGCGTTCATCCGGAAGCCGCCGAGCTCAAGGGTGCGATTACATGAGAGGCCTCGGATCCCGCTTTGCCCCGGCAAACCTTGCAGCGCCCGCCTCTCAGCTCAGACCTGCGAGGCCCGACCGCCGGGCGTGGGTGGTCTGGGGAGGCTATTCGACCTCTCAAGTCGTTTTGGACTGGGAGAGCCGGCTGCCCGCGGCAGTGTCTCCGGGAGGCCGCTGTAGCAGCGTAATAAAATATTATTGCCGGCGCGCGGAACTGGAGGGATCCCGGACTGTTTAGGCAAGATTTGAAGAATGCTGCTAAATGTTTGCCCTCAGGGGGTAAAAGGGAAGGGGGAGGGGGCTCCATTTCCCGTAAAAATCGCGTCTGAAGTGAATCATTGCTCAGAATACCTTTCCCTGCAGCACGAATCCACATTATGCATATACCGTGTGCATCGGCTGCGCAACTTTAAATTATTCCATCGCCTTGACGTTTGCACGAAACCTACTTTAGGAAACAATTTGCGCCATGTTGGGGTGTGTGCGAGGTGGACCGCTGGGTGGGCCATGGTGTGTGTGTGTGTGTGTGTGTGTGTGTGTGTGTGTGTGTGTGTGTGTGTGCGCGTGTGTGTGTGGTGGGGGGAGAGAGACATTCGACTAGAACCAGCAACTTTTAAATTGAGCCGATGCTAGCTCCTCACTCAACTCTATTCTCGGGCAAAAGGTACTTCTTGGCTCCGAGGGGAGGAAATTGTGAGGAAAACAACCTGAGTGGATCAGGGTGGAAACTCGACTAACATGGAGTCTTTGTCGCTCCTCCTTCTTACCCTCCCCCACCACCCCCTGGCCCAGGCGGGAGAGGGGGAGGGGTGGCAGCGTGCTGGAGGAAGCTCGGGGAGCGTTCTGAGCAGGAGAAGGGGGTACTGGTCCTGAGATGCCAAAAGGAAAGAGGTTTCTGAAAATCTTCTGTGGGTCTTTTACAAAAAATGAAAGAAATTGAGAAGGGTGGTGAGGCCCAGCGGGGGCCACGACCCACGCACACTAATGTCTTTGCGTTGCCTCCACCAGGGGAGAAGCCTTTCAGGTGCGAGTTCGAGGGCTGCGAGAGGCGCTTCGCCAACAGCAGCGATCGCAAGAAGCACTCGCACGTGCACACGAGCGACAAGCCATACACGTGCAAAGTGCGCGGCTGTGACAAGTGCTACACGCACCCCAGCTCGCTGCGTAAGCACATGAAGGTGCACGGGCGCTCACCGCCGCCGCCTAGCTCTGGCTACGACTCGGCCACGCCGTCTGCCCTCGTGTCGCCCTCGTCGGACTTCGGCCGCGAGCCCCCGGTGGCCTCCTCGGCGGCGGTGGTGGCGCGTGGCGCGGACCTGAGCGAATGGTACGTGTGTCAAGGCGCGGGCTCCGCCGCAGCTGCCCCCGCCGCGCCCCCAAACCCCCAGACACCACCTGGCCCAGCCGCTGCTGCCGCCGCCGCCGCCGCCGCCGCTGCCGCCGCCGCCGCCGCCTCCGGTATTAGGGCTGCTGCTGGGGTTGCCGCTTCCGGTACACAGACTGCTAGTCTAGGCGGGGTTACTGAGGCTTGAAGAGAGAGGGTGAGGAAGGAAAAAAGGAAGGGAGAGAGAAGGAGAAGGTAACCACTAAAGGTTGTTAGAGCTCATTTAAGGTGGTGATATAATGTCCATTATTTTAAAATATAAATATGGTTTCCATATTTATTCTACAATCACACCCAGCACCCTCCACCTACCCTGACACAGACGCCCTCAAGACTGGGTAGCGTGACCCCAGTGTTCCCGTAGAAAAAGTACAGAAAGAGACAGGGAGAATGAAAAAAAGGATACATTAGAAGAGTTTGTGTGCAAACTTGGCAACTGCAGGCGGTGAAATTAAGATCACAAAGTCCTCTCCTGGTTCACAGAATGAGAAATGTTTTCAAGGCCTGGGCAGCTCAGATTGCCACCCATACTCCCTTCCCAACCCCCATTGGGAGCCTCCTCCAAAGTTCCAATCACCGAAGGCGGCAGAGGGAATTCCTGAGCCATTATCTTGCCTATTTCCTTCTACTTTTGCCTCCCTACATTACCCCCTCCTTCAGCTATCCTCTGAAACAAAAATGCACAAGTCAGATTCCAAATTTTCCAACTACTTTTTACAAAGGAGATAAAAGGGAGAGGGGTTTAAGCACCTAACCCTGGGCATCACATGCCACTCTCACAAGGACTGGCCCAACCACACAAATATATCTGTCTGCCTGTCTGTCTGCCCCGTACACATTTTATACTTGGGGTAGGGTATGAGTCCTAACAACAGAAAATGTAAACAAAAGACTGCTAGAAGGGCTTTTGGATTCACTACCCTGAAGATTCCCGGGACCAATCACCCTCTCCCCACCCCACCCCACCCCCGTAGAGGTGCTGCCTGTGGAATATTGTGGGTGCTTGGCGCTGGGGGTGCAGAGTGGGCCAATGGTGTCACTGAGCCAAGTCCTCCACAGTGAAGGGATTTGGCCTAGGCAACAGTGTCTGGATAAATCACATCAATTCTATGATGATCTTTGTAAAAAATCTCACAAATGTTGGTCTTATTTTTAAAAAGCTGTGTGTGTGTGGTGGGGAGTAGACAAGAGAGAGGAACTACAATAATAAATGTTTTAAAGGCAAACACCCAATGGATCTAGATTGAAATTGTATTCTATATGCTAGGTACCAAGTCCCCAGATAAAGAACCAGATGTTGGTGGCAGAGGAGAGCAAAGTCTTTGCAATTGTTGTCAAGCAGGGGAGAAATCAGGGCCTGTTTTCCAATCTACCACCCTTTGTAGGGAGGATGGGGCTGCCCCCAAATCCTTGCTAACATGAGAGAGGAGGGTAGAAAGAAAAAGAAGGGTGAAAAAGCTTTGGTAGCCCTATTCCAATCCCTTAAGAATTTAGACATAGGTAGGGCTGTGGAAGTCCCACCTAGGGGGAGCGCCCTAGACTGTCCAACAAACAAGCCCTGGTCCTGCCACTCTGCTGGGTATTCTTCTACACTCTTTTCTTCAGACACTATTAGACAATTCTCACTCCTGCCCTGCAGCCCCTCTTTCATCAGATAAATGACGTCCTAACTGTAGTGGTATTGTTTCCATTACCCCTAATAAAAACCAGAATCTTCCAAAATATATCCTTAGCGAATCCATTCTTGTGAAAGTGGTACTGCAATCCCCTCCCCCCCCCCATACAATAGAGTCCAGAGGCCGCCAGGCCAAGGGCCGGCAATCTGCAGCAAACAACTCGTTCCCATCGGGAAACACCCGCCCCCACCACCAAGGTGCAGAGGGCATTTGAAGAACTTGCTTCTTCTGACGTTTAAAAAATTCTCCCCTCTCCAAATAGGACTCATTTCTTTCTCTTCTATTTCTAGGCCCCGGTTTGCCTTCCACTCCTATCCAAAATAGTGAAATAAAATAAAAATGCTTGGTCGGCCACTAATAGCCTTTAATTTTTCATTTGCTTGTTACAGATGTCCACCGCGTTGCTCGCAAGGTAATCTCGCCCAACGCAGCTGAGCGCCCGCATCTAGCGCCTGCGACATCAAAGGGTCCGCGCACAAAGCAATGTTTCTTCGCCACGGTGCATCTTCATGGTAAGTTAGGATTTCTATGGCAATGGGCAAGTTGCACTGAAATCCTGAAAGGCCGAGCCTGGAGCCCGTCCAGGCTTTTCATTAAGGACATAATATTTACGTCTAACAGGCCTTTTTTCTTGTGTATACAAGTATATATTTTTGTTTGACGCGGACTAAATCATTTTCATTTAATTTCCGGTAAACAAAACCCACGCGAATGGGCACTTGTTCCCGATCATAATAAAAATGGATAATAATGTGAGGGAAGAAAAGGGCCGCTTGAATCGCCGCTCAGCCCCCTTTGTTTCTGCTTTCTGCGGTGATCAGAGGGCGCATTTGGGTTTGATGGCGAGTTTCTAAAGGCGAGGAAATGGTTTGTAAGAGGGGAAAGAAAAGGAGAAAGGTCTAATCAAGCTCGGGTTGTTCAAAGAGTCGGGTTTTGGGGTTGAAAGTGTGAGTTTGACGGTGCATCAGCATGCCGCGTTAGGCTCGCCATGGAAATGCGCGCGGGGAGCGGCCGCTTCAAAGGCGGCACACTTCACTGCAGACACTCTATTAAGATACATTTGCGCTGACCTTTGCTTTCACGCCATTTAATACTGTCACTGCGTTCTCCAGTATATACTTCCTCTTTGGGACCAGCCTCGCCCCCGTTTAGGGGTTCACCTCACACTCCTGTGGGGAGGGGTTGCTTTGGTGCCTGGGTCGCATTCAGGAAAGGGAGGAGCCGGACTCCGTACATCTTGCCTGCGCCCCAAAGAAGCTCCAGGGTCAAGAGTAAATAACTTTAGGGCAATCTCAGAAGCTTAACAAATGAGCATCCCCAGCTCAATTTTGTGCAAAGCGCCTCTCTGCAACTTGAGCAGGATGGAGGCCTGAATTTGAAAGGGACTTGTGGAGGGGGCACCCTGGATGAATCTGCAGAGTTCAGACTGTGCCTTTAGGACATTTCCACTCCAGCCCCCAGAACAGCCCATTCTGCCCCTCTATCCCAGAAGTCTCTTGCAGCCCCCCCTTCCCCAACACACACTTGTTTCTCCCTAGCATGGGGTATAGGATACCCTTCAGGCCTACTCTGGCCCTGGGCATGAACTCAAGAGCCCAAGGCCAAGGGGATAGGGAAGATGGCAGGAAAGTTAGAAGTCCATGTTCCCTTAATTGTCTTGTTGTTTATTTTATCCAAGTACCCCAGTGAATAGGGGAAAAATAAACACGGTGAAAAAAAAATCAAACAGTAGAGTCTTCTTTAGTGCCAGTCCTTGTGGTTGAATAAAAAGGATGGTCCGCTTTCTATTGAGCTGAGAAATCTTTGAAGTGGGAGTTATTATCTGAGACATTCCTGCTTGTCGTCCTAACAACGCTGATGAAACGTAAAAGGTTCTTTGTCAGCGATTTGTTCTCCTCTCTGTCAAACTCCCTCTGCCCGGTTAGTTTCAAACCGTTTCTAAAGAGATAAAATCAAACTTCTTTAAAAAAAAAAAATACATGCACAGTACACCAACTGATAACTTTAGGACTAAGTCCTACTAAGGAAAAAACAAAAGCGACACAGACACATCAGGTCCAAGGTCTGTGAAGGTGCACAGATGTTGAGGGGCCCTTTACACTGGCTCTGGGACATGGGGGAAAGAATGCAGAGAAGGTGTAGGCAGAGGGTACATACCCCAAGCGCACAACTGTGTTCCTGCTTCTCACTGCACTGGCCTGCACTCATCAGTCCCAATCGGGGAACTTGAATGAGCCTCCTTTGGGGGACTCCTTAAACTCCCAATATTCTTGCCAAGGATCCTTGGAACCTAAGGCTGCAGCCAAGCAATTGTTAATATTTCCTGACCCTTCAAAGACAATCCTCTTAAAAATAGACCCATTGTGTGTTCTTCCCACTAGCAGCAAGCAATCAGCAAGCCCTTTCTGCCATTAACACAAAGTAGAGGGGCTTGAGGGAGAGACGTTTTTATAATTTCCCAGAATCTTGGCAATTGGAGTTAAGAAAGTTCAGTTTACAAGATAGTGTCCCCAAAGTGCATGCAAATACCCACCCCTCCCAACCACATATGCAGTTCTTCATTTAAAATTGTGCCCTGGAAAGAAAATTTCACCCTGTCCGGCTTTCCCCAAACCTCCCGATGTGGTTTTAAAGGTGGTTTAAATAAACAAGGGTGTACCGGCCTCCCCACTCTGTGTGTGCTGAATAAATGATTTGTAAAGAAGTTTCCTCAAGCTGTAACCCATGCTGTTATTATAGTTGCTGCAAAATGTTGTCTCTTATATTGATTTTTATTTGTTTACTGGAGGTCCCCATATGTTTGTTTATATTGCTAATTTATGGGAAAATGTAATGATTGCAATGAATGTGAATTATACAGACAGGCAAATGTTTTGTAATCATAAATTCACACACACACACACACACACGCACACACAAAGCTTGACTGAAACCTTAGACTATTTGGTACATCTCCACCCACACTGTTTGTGATTTATCAGCTCTCCCCTTAGATCCTTAAATTATGAACTAACCTGAAAGGAAAAAAAAAAAAGTTGTTTTGTATTTGATTGAAAGTGATTGTTCAGTGAAAAACATAGTTGAAAGCTGTGGCTTTAATCTTGCTGTAAATATGTAAAAATGAATTAAAATCTGTGTTTCTTTTTCCCTCCAAAGAGCGTTGTGTACAAGGAGCTCCATTTTGCTGTTTTCTTTGGTAATAAATGTTGTGATGTTTCCCTTTCTCTTTTGAATTCGAGTGTCCTGTTATTGCTTCATCATCTAGGGAACGATTTGGGACCCTCCTGAAGCCTCCAGTCCCCTGCCTTCCCTCAGGGTTTACAGAAACACCTCTGAAGCCTGGTTGTTCCAGGCAGCAAAACCGAGGGACCCACTAAAGAGACCATTGTGAAGGAGGCCTCCCTCGTCCCCAGTTTCATTCACCTCAGTAACACTGACATTCATGAACCAATTTACATTACAGAAGGGGGAAAATTAACCCGTGTCTCAATGTCTTCCTGGAAAGATAGTCTTCCCACTGCTCGGACAGGGCGCACCCTCTCACAAACCACCTTTGACTTCTCCCAGACAAAAGCCTAGTAGTTGTCGGGAATAAACACAGGCAAAGAAAAAAGGGTGAGCTGGCGTCAAGCCCTGCTTAAGTCCTGATGGGTACCTCGGGCACAGTTGCCCGCAGGAGTCTTCCTAGCTGGATCCCACTCCCCTCCCGGAGTAGCGGATCCTCAGACAAGGGTCCCTTCAGAGTGCTGCAAAAGGCCAAGCCGTTAGACTGGCCACAGCCCACAGTGACTCTTCCTGGAGCCTGACTAGGATCCTCAGTGGGTTTTAGCGTTGGGTGCGGAAGCCCTCTTTGGTCCTGCTGCTAGAGAAATTATTTCAGATGTATCCGAACCTCTTGAAACGTCAGAGCCTTCCTACCACCTCCACTGAGCTCACTGAGCTTCCAGGGTTCCCGCGACGCCTCGCCCCACCCCACCCCACCCCTACTGCGCAGGCGCCTCGTCCACAAACACGCTGCCTGGCCTCTTTCAACTAGTCCCGGTGGGTCCGGCTAAGGTTGGGGGCTGCACTAAGTGGGAGGGTCACAGCTGTTGGGGTTGGAGTGCTAGGTCGCCTTAGAGAACACCTTGGAGAAGCAGCTCTTGGGGCAAAGGCTGCAGTCCTGAGAAAGCTGGAGGAAGGACCCAACTTTTCACGCAAAGGCGAGAGGGCGAGGCGCGAGTGTGAAAAGAGCGGCCGCAAGGGGAAGGCCCCAGGGGCTGCAGAGACCTGTCCGAATCGCTGGGAACCGCGAGGGAGGAGGGCCATAGGATATTAGTACTGGGATTTGCGCCCCCTCCCGTCCCTCTCGAGGAAAGGTCCCCTCCTGCGGCTCAGGGACAAGTTAGAGGGGCCTCTACTGCTGCTTCAGTCCCCCTCCTACCCGGGCCTCCTTGAGAGAGCACTCATTAAAGCCCTTTCACCGACAGGCACTGTGCTGGGGAGCAGGTGGGGATTGGGAAGGAACCCCCAGCTCACCGCTGCGCTCCGTCCGTGCAAAGAGAGAGCCCAAACCCCCAGGCTTTCACCCGCCCTCCGCATCCGTCTCAGGATAGCGTTGTGCCGCGAGGGCGCCAGGGAATTTCGGCTCAAACCACTCCTGGGAGTGGAGGGAGAAGAGAGTGTGAGGAGGGATGGCTGTCTTGGCATCCAGTGCTAGTCGTGCTCTGGGACATTTCAGCGCCCCTGACGCTAGGAGAGCTCAGGCTTCTTTCCAAACACCATTATTTGTCGGCAGAATGTTGAATGGTGTAACCTTTGGCGGAGGGTTGAATTCACCGGTCCCCAAAGACCCTTGGCTAGCCTCACCCTAGAGACAAACTCACGTGTCTTCTGGGGGTTACCCGCCTCCCACCGCGGAGTGGCAGCGCCAAGGACGGTTTGGGGGTATCTTAGCCTGCTAATGATTTCCATCGAGCGTTTCCCTCCTCTGTCGTCCAAGTCAGAGCACCAGGTAAAAACTAACGGCGTGGTGGGAAGACTTTGGCTAGGAGCCAGTCTCTCAGGCTTGTCCACCTATAGCCCCCCTCTGCCCCTGGATAAATGATGAAACCTCCTTGTGCTTCAGTTTCCTCATCTGGTAAAATAGAATTTAAAATAATCTCCTTCACAAACCTCTTTCGAGCATTAAATAAGATAATCCTTGAAACATTTAACATTTACGTGTTGTTAAGTGCTTGCTGTTAACGTGATTATGACTTATACGACTCCAACTTCATCTTTCAGACACATCCCATAGTTCCTCCCAGAATTAGATCTCCAGACCTTACTAGAAAATGTGGTACCACCTGGGGCTTCAAGCTCCATAGCAGGGCATACCTCTCCAGGCAGCCCCAAGGCTAGATGAGTGTTCTGAAACCACGTGAGTTAATGTTCTCAGAGAGTTCCAGAGCCTGGTGCTGTGGGGCACCAAGATAGAGATGTGATTTATTTCTAAAAGGCCAAAGAAAAATTAGAGGGAATCAGTTTATTTCAGTGTGGGTCCAAGCTGGAGAAACCCAATCGTCTTAATATCACCCCCATGACTTAAGACACTGGCACTGCAGTAAACTGCAGTATGGCCTGCCCTGCCCAGAGGCTCATTTATTTTTGTCATAAGTCTCTGCAGCTAGTGTGAGGTAGGTGTTGGGTTTTTTAAGACCTGGGTGTGAAGGTAGGGAATATGCGAGTGGGGGGTGAGGGTGACCCAGGACTGAGCGTTTGGACACAAGTCACACAAAAGCACATTTTTTCCCAGGAAGGTGTCAGAAGTTTTTTGTTTGTTTGTTTGTTTTTAAGATTTTTATTTTTAAGTAATCTCTACACTCAAGGTGGGACTCAAACTCACATCCCAAGATCAAGAGTTGCATGCTCTACCTACTGAGTCACCCAGTGCCCCAGAACCTTTTTTTTTATGATCATAGTTTTCTTGTGCTGAATTTTCATTCTGGGAAAATTAATAACGTCTTGGTCATCAGGTGACCATAATAACATGTTCCACTTGTCACGAACTTCTTGTCTGGGCATCAGGACAGCACTGCTTTTTTTGCCCAAATATCTTCAATAAGGAAAATGTTTGAGAGTTTTCTAGGAACTTGATAAAGTTCAGATCCAAAAACCATTCAGGATAAAAGAAATTCATTAGACATTAGGAGAGGTCTTGGGGTTTGCCTCTGAATCTTCCAGTAGCCTTGCAAATATCCAAAACAGCTGCATAGAAAAAAAGAAAAAGAAAAAAAAAATACCTCAGGATGCAAGTTAATCAAATGTAAATATGACCAGGGAGATGGATTGGAAACTTGTCTTGCTTTTTTGGCTTCTTTAGATCCAGTGAGACTCTCTATGAGCCAACATGCAGGGCAAGAATATTGATCAATTCAAAACAAGTCAGGCAGGGCTGTACAAGGTTCTGAACCTCATAATGAATGGGCAGCCTTGGGAAATGTTTGCAGAGGGAAGAAACCAAAATTGGGTAAATTTCTATGGTTTTGGCTGTACCATGCAGTTGTAGAATAATGGCGAAAAGAGAGGGTAACCCCCCCAGCAATATTATCAGATGATTTATGCAAAGTATCAGAAGGATGACCCAGTTTTTTCTTGTTTGTGGCTGACGGCTGGCCCATGTAACATCAGATTAGCCAGATGAAGATAGTGTTCCTTGCCAGAACTGGAGAGAAAATGCAGACAGCTCAAGCTCCTTGGCTTCCAGCCTCTGCAAGGTTTTGCTCAGGGTTTAATGGAGGTCTCTGGCTTTTGCACTCATCAATGTATTCAGTAAGTGTTAAAAAGATGCACCCCACATATTAGTGAAAAGTGTTTCGCCTGAAATGTGCATATTTCTAAGTCATGAGTAATAGTCATCTGCCCCTGAAAGGTTTGCTTATATATTTCCTCTGAGAGAAATGAAGAAGGTTGCCTAATGCATCAGGCCACATAAGCAATTCTCAATCACACTGCAGCAACTTTCACCTGAGAAAATTTAAGTGTTTCAAACATGTTATAAAATTTCCCCTACATTTTCTGCCAGTGCATTTAGTAAGCAAGGAATCCATAGTCAAATGTTTTCTATCATTCAAAAAATCTGCCAATTAAAAAAAAAAACTGTTGTAGAAAAACAGAGCTTCCTTTAACTGTGAAATATCATTTCATTTGTAAAAAGTTAAAAAGGAGCGGTAATCCAACTTCCGGATACTGTTCTGAATATTTCACCAGACCCTTTTAAAAGGGGATTAGTAAGGCTTTGGGAGCAAAATCCTTCTGTTTTATTCAATCTCTGATTTTATGTTATAATTACTGGTTGTAAAGACTCTGGAATTAGTATGCAGGCACCGTCAGGACACGATGCAGGTGCTATTCTAATGGTTCAGCTTTTTAATTAAGAAAAGAGGTAAGAAAATTGAATCATAAAAACACTTTTGTGAGAGCTGAGAACATTGGAGCGACTGCATGAATAAAGCCTTTATACCTTCCCCTGACAGGTCAGCTACCAAGGCATTGACTTATGACCTTTTCAGGGCCAGACAATAGTTAACAGCTTTCTCACCTTGTCCCCACCAAACCTTCTCTTCTAAGACATATCTTATGGAAATTGCTTTAAGTAGCTTGATTTCCACAAAAAAATATTGCAGTTTGAATAGATACCTATGCATATTGAAATGCCTGTTCTTAGGTTCCAACCACAGATGTCTGTCTTGTTCTCTGGATCTCTTCTCATGAGTGGGGGAGGGGGATGTATGGGAGGCACAGATAGTGTATGACGGAATTGAATCTGTTTTGAAATACCTGCGCAGAGAGAAGCAGGACCAAGGCCAAGGTAGACACCTCCCTCAATTACTGGGAAAGCACAACAGATAGAGAGGCAGGGGCTGCAAGTTGTTCGGCACTTCTCTGAAATGGGCTCTCTTGGAGGAAGAGATTTAGTTTGAAAGCAATGCTCTTCTTGAAGGGTGCCGGTGGGTCCTTTGTAAGTTCCTTCATCTCTCCGGACACCCCCCCCCCCCCCATGATCATCTGTGAGTAAAATTGTTCTTGCCCAAGACACTTCAACACAAATCCCCCAGGTCTCCCCCAAAGTAATGCTGAAGGGCCTGCGACCTTGAGACATTACCATTGGGCCTGTTCTCAGGCCGTGGAACCCCCATGATTCTCTTATCCCAGGCTTTGCCAAAGCTGAGAGCCCAGATCCGAACTCTAGAGGAATCCCCCACTCTGTATTCCTTGGGCTCCTGTAAAAACTCCACCCATCACTCTTCCCATCCCCAACTCCCCTTGAATCTGGGGACCTGGTCCACGACCAGCAACCCAGGCCGTGCCCTTTCTGAGGAGGCCGGGCTCGCCTGGGCCCAGCCTAGGACAATGCGAGTATTAGGATATCAGCCACCCTCGCAATGATCACGCGTTCAACGATTTTGTTTTCACGGCTGAGGGGGCTTTTTTCCAAATGTAAATCAAGTGCTTTAGTTATTAAGGCCGAACACTAATCTCCAACAACCTTGACATAATGTGGCCGGGCGCGCCGGCCCACTTCGCACCTGCAGTCTGAATAGGGCGCCTTGTCAATGGGGGACACGCTTGTTGCCCCGGCTTGCAAAGGAGGGGAGTGAATAAGTCAAGCTTTGTGAATGCCCATGCGCGCTCTCCCTCTCCGCCTTTTGATCACGGAAAATGTCTTCTAATTTGTCCCTTTTTCATTGTAACAACGTTTTCAAGGCTCTTTCTATTTTTTCCCAACCACATTTTTATAAAGAACATAAATCGCCCCCCAAAACAAAAGGGGCGCGCCCGGGCCAACTGGCGCCATCCGCTTCAGTGTTTTGAGGCCCTGGAAAGTTTGTTGCTTCTTGAAGCTGGTCTCACAGCAAACACTGCCTCGAAGGCCCCCACAGTCTAGAGTTCCATATCCTGGCTTCTGGGAGGAGGGTGGTAACTGGCTGTGGGAGGGGAACGTAGAGAGGACTCTATTTTGGGGGACGGGGAGAAGGATCTGGCCTAGCGTAGGGATCAGAAGGGCTTGGAGCTCAGATTCATATGGTCAAGACCCAGGAGCAAATTTGTCCCTAGAGGATGTTATGCCACTTCCTGGCCTCTCCTGAACTCAGCAGGCAGTTCCTGGACTCCGTGGAAGTGGAATGCGTTATCCACCTTTTATTAACACAAGGCAGATGTAGATGCTCACAGCACTCTAAGCCAGCCTTTCAGAAACAGCTTCTCTCCTCTCAACCTACTCCTGAGATCAACAGTGGTCCTGAATCCTCTACAGAACTGGGGAATTGGGAGGTATGTGCAGAGGCTACCTGCCCAGAGAAAACTCCCCCCGGGTCTTCTGTGGGAAGCCAGAGGCATTTAGATACACTCTTTCCCATAAAAATCCTACAAGAAAACAGAATCAATGCCATTTTATTCAGAGCCATGAAGCAACTTCTCTGTGGAATGTGGATTTTATTTAGGATTGCAATTCACTCAAAGCCTTTCTCCATGAACATAGGCATTAATGACACTGATGTCTCATTTGGTGGGATATTAAATTATCAAGTTGCAGATCAATGAACAACCACTGCTTCTCCCCCAACCCTACTCGCAAACTTAAGTTTGTATTTCCAAAATGTTTTGGGGAACCTCTTGCCAAAAACACGTTTATCCTAAAGTTTTAACCTTATCCCCTTCTCCTAGATTACATAATTTTTCTTAGAGGCAGGCTGAGATATTTTTCTTTCTTTTTTCCCCCCATTAGTCATTACTTTAGTGCAGGCTCCGGGTAAGAAAACTAACATAACCCACTAATACAGTTTAAAACACTTTGATGTCTTGCCAAGAAACACTTCCTTCAAGAGAGAAGTCAACATTTGTTTTTCACATTAAATGGCGTTTAGTTGCCAGTGGAAAAAAAAATTATTCTAAGGACCACTTTTTAATTCGATGGATAACAACCGCAGGGGTCTAAAAGAAAATAACGACGATAGCTATAGACACAAATAACTAAATTACCAAAACGTTAGTATATCTCCGGCTTCATTAATATGTAACAGACTCCCCAGTTAATCTCCAAAAGCTAGTGTTCCCCCTGTAAAATAGCACTCTGGGACGAATTGTACATGAGATCAATCACTGCTAATGCAGGAAGGTTTACTGCAGGAAAGAAAGGAAAAAAAAAAGCTATTTACACCTTCAAATAGAAGCTTTTCAGATTTAAGTGTAAGAGCCATACATCACCAAGAATAAATGATTATGAATTGGTAAAACGCGCCCTCCAGCGATTAGCAATGCGACGCTATTTATCATTTCTTGGGTGGTGATGGTGGTGAGGTTTTTTCTTCTTCTCCTTTGCCTTCTTTTTAAATCATCTATTTGGAAAGAAAGGCTTGACAAACAGAGGAGAAGGGGGGAAAAACACCACGGGAAAGTTTGTTTTTTCATATCTCTAAGTCATCAAAACATGGCCATTTCAGATATACACATGGTCATATATGGAGAGCGTAATAGAAATCAATGCAGCCCTTTCATTGTTTCATTTGTTACTAGATTATTTGCCCACTGAAGTTGACACATCAGCAGGTATATTTTTTCTTTCCTTCTCTCTTTATTGATCTCCTCCCTCATTATATTTCTCTCTTTATCTAGTCCACCCATTTAGGTAGTTCACCATCAGTGCATTTATTTATTTATTTACTTACTTACGTATTTACTCACTTACTTACTTACTTAGGAACTTTTCTTTGTATGTGTGCGGGGGCCGCAAGTCTGCGGCTGGCGCTGGTGTGCGTGGCAGCGTGCCTGCGCAAGACTACCGCCGGGAGCCGGCCCAGCCACAGTTGTCCAGGAAACCGTGTTCCTGCCAAGGCATGGGGTCAGGGACTCCTGGGGACCCCGCTTGCTGTTTGCAACACAAAAGCATATGCAGCCCCTAAACATTCCAAGAGAGACAAAGGCTGGAGCGGAGGACTGACTTAACCCTGGTTAAAAGTAACCCACAGCCCACCTCCTTGGCCCAGTCCCAGCTCTGGAGGCAAGGGAGAGTCGCAGAGACCCCGGCTAGGGCCAAGGACAATCAGACTTAGGCACCAATCTTGGCTGGGATAGGGATCGATGTTGGGGGTGGGAGGGGTGGCGAATCCCAGTGTTAAAGTAAGAATCGGTCTAACGCAGGGTAGAAGGGCGACCCATGCCGCTAAAATGATAGTGTAGCAGTCAGGGATCGGTCCCGAGTTTGGGCCCGCTGGCTGAGGATTTGTCCGCCAGCAATGCGGACCTGAGGGATCGTTGGTGGGGCAGCAGCAGCGCTAGCTTCACCTGAAGGTTGTAGAAACGTTAGCGGTGTGGTCAGTTCTAATGCCAAATGTCTAGCAGGAGGCAGGTTAAAGAATTTCGTAGGCGGGGACTCACCTGCCCATTGCTCTCGAGGCGACTGAGACCACGTTGGGCAATGGCCCCACCTTTAATAGCTGGGTGGGACTCTATAGGCACTGTTCAAGGGCCCAAGCCCCTCTGCATCCATTTGGGGGGTGTTGGGTGTTTGAACTGGGGAGGAGGGGAAGCTTTGGAGGTCAGTTACTGTGGGCTAGTAGGACCCCCAAGTGAAAGAGAAGATCAGGAAACGATTATTACATGCACCTGGTGACCCACAAGTTCGGATTTGAGTGGTGCCAAGAGCCTTTTTCTTTAGGTTGGAGAGATTTTAATATGGCTGGTAGGGGAATTATGACTGTAAGTCTGTAATAGCAGGTAACATTCCTAAGGGATCGTTCAGGAAACCTATAGTGGGCCTTGAGATAGTCTCAAAGTTGTGGAGTAAACCCAGAGCATGCCCCCATAGGCAGGAAAAGAGTCCTGATTCCAGATTTACTTTACAGTTTGCCTTTAAAGTTAAACATTTACAAAGTGTTGTACCTGCGCAACACAAAAGGAAGACAGATTCCCTCTGCCCCACGAAAGAAAAGTTGATAAAACTAGTTGGAGGCTGCATCTAAAGTATCTAATCATGCATTCCCAATTTTAAAATACAGAGTTATTACAACATAAATTAATGTCTAGGGAGTGGGGAGAGAAATGAAATGTCTCTCATTTTAATTTCATGCTCTATTTTGTAAACTTTTCTTCCCTTTCCCCCAAACGAATCTTCTCCTGTTTTGATAGCTTATGACAGGCTGGTGTAGAAAATCTTGAAGGATCAGTTCAGACATACTGACCTTCGGGGAATGGATTTCTCTGTTACTTTTTAAAGCTGGTACAGTTCTGTGCTTTGGGAAAGAGAAATGGAGAGAAGGAATGAGCTCAGAAGTTTGAAAGAGGAAACATGCATTCCTCTGTATCTCCCTCTTAAGGAGCCTTTAATACTTTTCACCTAACATTGACTCTAGGAAGGAAAAAAAAATGCTGATAATAAGCCCTGTGAAATAAGCAAATTGTTACCATGAAGATTTAATTTTGTAACTCCAGCAAAGCATATTACTCATTTACCTTCTATTGTTCTTCAAGATTTTATTCTTAATTTTAAAATTTAATGCCATTATTTTCTTCTGTACAACCCATTTTTGAAATAAAAGGTTCCCTTTATGATATGTTTTCAATAGTGAGTCTCTAAAGATCTATAATATTATTATTTATCTGAATTTTGTAGCTCTGAGGGCTGTATACACGATGTAATTGCTTTAACATGTTTTCATAAATTACATTCAGAAATGTGTCATAGTAAATTACCTTTGTAATAAAATGTAAAAAATGCAAATGGCTGTTGTCTTTATTACGTTTTAAACCATTGGTTTATCTGCACTATTTCACTTGTCACTTGCACAATATGTTGGCTAAAGGGGCGGCACAGTTTGATAACAGAGAGCTGGGTCCTGTGTGTAATCTTGCAGGCATGTACAGTTTGGGTCATTTCCTCATCTCCCGCAGAAAGACATTATCCAGCTCATATTTACATACTTTTCAATATTTGTCAAACAATCATAAATTATAAATTAATGAAATGTTCGACAGTCTTCAGAGATCAGACTAATGAAGACATTTACCTTTTTGGTGATTTTGAGTCTCATTTTTGTAAGTTTAATGACATTTTGACGCTCACGCTTTATTAGGCTTTATTAGATTTGTCCTTCACTCCCGCTGTCATTCAGATGTCTGCAGAAACATCACCTGCTTCAGGTACAAGAACAAATCAACTTCGACCAGGAAACCTTCAAAACAGGGACTCTGCAACCTTAGTTTTAAGAATTAATGTTGACTTGGGTCTAAAAGACCACTAGAAATTTTACAGTGAAATTTTTTAATGAAACTGCTGTTACATTTATTTCACTAGCAAGCAATAACATGGAAACTCAGATGGAAGTGCAGCTGAGATATGCTGTAATTTCAAAGTGGTTTACAGCAGCAGTATCAGGAATGAGGGAAAGCAGCTCTGATCTTGGCTTCATCTTTTGGAATTTTACGAAATTTCCTTTAGATTGAGGATGGATGCAGTTTGTAAACCAGCTCTTGAGTCCAGAGGAAGGGGCCTCATTTAGAACTTGGTTTAAATCAGGGGATGGGCACCATCTCACCCAGCTTTGGTCCTAGAAATGCAAAGAACTCCTCCCAAATACCACCACCCATTGGATGCTTCATTGACCCTTTATGCTCAGAGGGAACTGCAGGTGTGTGCCTGCTCAGCTCAGGACAGGAAAGGGATGGCATAAGTGCCATGTGTCCGTGAAGTTGACACATTTCCTTGGAAAATGTTGACTCCCCATGCTCTCATTATGATTGATGGCCACAGGGCTTTTTAATAAAATTATAGGTGATGGATTTAATTCAATCCAGAGAGGTCAAACGACCAGCCTTGACTTAAGATTCAAATAGTAAATCACATGGAACAAATAAATACACATGATCACCACCCATCCCCAGCCACGGGTGGAAGTGAGCTGGGGTTTGGCGCCATCTTACTCTAAACAAAGGGCAAGGAGCCTAGGAAGTCAGAATGTCAATGTCTCTCTCTGTCATCACGTTGGGTAATTTTATTAGCTCTCTTGCAAATTTTATCAACTCGTGTTAGTACACACCACCCCGCAGCGCCACCAGACGCCTTACCTCCCTTAGCCTTGCCCATGAGGGGCATGCACCCTTTGGGACATAGTGTTGTTTGTGGAGGTGAGAAGGGGGTGCTGGAATGAGGTAGAGCTCACATTCTCCCATGATTATCTTAAAGTAGACAAAGGTGTGTGTGTGTGTGTGTGTGTGTGTGTGTGTGAGAGAGAGAGAGAGAGAGAGAGAGAGAGAGGAACCAGAGAGAGACAGTTTTAGAAGTGGCTGCCCAGCTGCAAGCCTTTGCCTTTATACAGGTCCATTACGTCCTCTTCAGCCAACTTGACTGCCAGCAATCGCTCGCGAGGCATTCGCTGTGGAAAGCAGGAAGCGGACTCCCAATTCCCTCTCAGAGCATGGACTTGTAGTTTAGCCTTTGCCCCTTTATAAAATATGTATCAGGAATAAAACGGCGGCCCATTAAAGGCCACGATCAGAACCTATAAAAATGTTGGGAGTGACTTCGAAATATTTCCAAACACTACTTTTTTAATACACAACGGAGAGTTATTAAGCGGCTTCTTGGTGAAGCGAGCATGGCTTCCGCAATCATCAAAAATTGATATGTACCGCTAGTAAAGTAATTATGCGCCATCCTGAGGATAAGGGAGCGGGCAATTGTTAATCCACTTGCACACCCGTTGACTTGCAGCATCAAGCTGCAAATAGCTTAATTAAGTCATACACGTGGACTATAACCATATTGCTCCATTGCATTATGCACACTATATCTCAATTTATTGGGACAATTAATGCGAAAGCTCCACCTCGGGAGGGTGCGCCATCCACTCTGTGCCCAAGTTCCTTTCGATTGATACTTGCCCAGAAAGCCAGAACCAACCCAGAAAGCCAAGAACAAGTGAGAATTAAGAAGGAGAGAGTAAGAGAGATGTTGTATTGGGGGTGGAGGTGGGATTTGTGAAGCAAACTTTGGCCTGCCGAGTTGTTAGAATGGGGTGTCATAAAAGCTGAGGCAAAAATGAATGTTTTGGAATGGATCATCATTCATCATGTCTGAGCTGGTCACCTGTTTAAATGGGAAGAGTCCCCAATAGTTTTATTATAATTGTAAAGGGCAAAGCAAAACCCATTTATTAATCATAAGAAATCTTCAGCCCAGAAGGTCAGGGGTCTGTTAGGACAGTTATTTAAACCCACCCCACCCCACCCCCACAAACATCTATTGGCTACCAGCAGTTTATTTCTGAGTTAAAAGTACAGAAATCCTCAGGTTAAACCAAATCGATATCCTCCCATTTACAAATGACCAAGACACAAACTTCTCTCAGGTTATTCCTCTCTCTCCTATTTCCATTTTTGAAGGTATAAAAATATTCAAGGTGACCAGTGCCTGGAAATGCTGTCACCTGCGTGGGAAGGAGCCTTGGCAGCAGCGGGGTGTCAAAAAGAGAAGGCGGGGACTGCACCGAGGGTCCAGCTTCCCCCACAGGTGCAAGCGTCTGACAGCCAGGGCCAAAGCTAGACTGTTGGTACCCTTACTGTTGAGGTGGCCGAGGACCTGCACCACTGCACCTGGAATACCAGGCACTGCACTAATTTGAGTATGAGGAGCGAGATACCCAGGGTAGACCAAAAATTGACAGGAAGTCTGTCAATTTGGCTCCTCAGACACGGTGGAGCCTAGGAACAATTTTCCACACTTCAAACATCATGAATAAGTGGGGGACTCCAAGCGGCAGTCAAAGGGCTTATGTGCCACTAAATGCTGGTTAATGCGGGCCAGCCCCACATCTTGTGGGTTTTTTAGTATGTTTGCCCCCCAAAATGGGGACTTTGATTTTGATAGCGTAATTCAGAGGTGCATCCACTGCTGTACCTCCTTCCTCCAGGGTCCCGGAGCACTGGAGGGCTCCGACTTCCATTCAAGGGCCGCCACTCATCCCCCCCCACCCCCGTTGCAGGTCAGCTGAGAAGGAGGATGTTTTATCCCGGCATTCTCTGCGAAAATAAAAATACTTGAAGTGGGGGGGACTGAGGTGTAAACTTGGAGTGTGCGGGGCTGACGCTCTCAGTCTCCCAGGCATCTTTCTCTGGTTCCTTCCTAAGGTTGTTTTTCCTTCACTTCCAAAAGGTAGAAAAGCATCACCTCGTCTTTTCCAAAGGATCTTCTCCAACTCAGCTTTGGAGGCTTTTTTTTCTAGGGTCCATGCACCTTTAAGGGAGGAAGGTTGGGGCTACTCCAGATCTTCCTACAGATACCTGGGGTTCTGCAGCTTGCCCTGGAAAAGGAGTAGGGTGACCAGACACTCCGTGGAGCTGGGTTGACACAGGCGGGGAGAGTTGGTTTCATCCTGGGATCCTTCAGGTCTCTATCAGGCTCCAAGGGTCCCAGACTGTACACTTTTGGATCTTCAGAGCCAACAGAGTGAGGACATGGGTACAGAGAACCACTTACCAGGAGCTTATGCTTTGAGGTACCCTCAACAGCAAAACCTAAGTCAGCATTTATAGTGAAAAACAACAGCAGCAGTAATACCAACACATAAGTATTTATTGTGCACTTTCTATACCCGTTTTGCATTCACAGTCCTATTTAAAGCTAACGAACAAACAAAAAACACCATTTTTTAAAAGATTTTATTTATTTATTTGAGAGAGAGAATGAGATAGAGAGAGCATGAGAGGGGGAGGGTCAGAGGGAGAAGCAGACTCCCTGCCGAGCAGGGAGCCCGATGCGGCACTCGATCCCGGGACTCCAGGATCATGACCTGAGCCAAAGGCAGTCGCTTAACCAACTGAGCCACCCAGGCGCCCCAAAAAACACCATTTGAAACATTCTATTTTTGTGCCCATTTTAGAGATGAGGAAACACAAAGTTGGAGTAGTTTAAATGACTTTGTTCAGGGTCCTTCAGCCAGGAAGCGTCAGACCGAGTACTTGGAGCAGCTCTCATCCAAAGGGCCCACTGTTCTCCTTCCTTGGGTTGCCTCTCCCCTTTGGGAAGGTTGGGGCAGTTCAGATACTGCCTTCCCTTTCTTGGCGCGGCAGGCGCCAGGAAGTCGATACATCTCTAGTGCTAATCTTTACTCTCCAGGATCCTGTCTTCTTTCCCACCCATGCCTCCAAATCCCCTGCAATTGGAGAGGTATCTTCCAGGCTTAGATCTGGGTTCCTGGGGTCCCAAATCACCAAACCCTTCGGAAAACCCACCCCTTCACCACACCCAGTTCCCCAGGCCAGTAGAGCAGCAGTTAGGCTAGGGTGGAGTCCATCCGGAGGCCTTCCCCGAGGTGGTGGCCAAACTCGTTGACAGGACTCAATCTTGTCAGGGCTGATGATGAGGGATAAGATCCTGGGTGGCTTCAGGCCCTTCCCGCTATCTGGAAAGGAAGAGCTCCAGGTGCTGTGAACGTTTATTACTTCTCCCCACCTCCTATTTCTCTGCTTAACCAACATCTGACTCCAAGAATGGGGCTCAAAAAAGATGCATATTAATTTCACAATTCCCACCCCAAAGTCCGGATGGAACCTTTGTTGCCACCCCAATCTGTGCCTCTCTGCCCCCTAAGAATGTTATAAGGCACCCCTAAGAAATTTACCTAGAATGCAACGATCCCATGCATTGGGATCGCAAGGGAGGGATCTATAAGGGCTGGGGATGAGCCAAACTCTTCCGATTTTCCGCGGTGACAGGCGGTGGGGATGGGAGTGGGGCTGGATGGGACGAACATGTTAGCCCTCATATTCAAAAGTCTTAGCTGCCCCGAGACGTCAGAGGCTGTGGCATTTGAACCAAGATCCTGACGATGGCCCGCAATGAGTGGGCCTACCGCCTTCACAGTTAGCTTTGCTCGGTGCCGCGCGCTCAAAACTTTAACTCTTTTATCAAAGGGGAAATTGAAAAATGACTTCTACAAATCCCAAGACGGGGTCTCACCAGCAACTTCTGGGGTGGGGAGAAAGGTGGGGGACGAAAAGGGAGGTGGAAAAAAGAGCGGGGAAATCAATTGAAAAAAAAAAATAAAGATACATGCGGGATTAAATAAGCTAAGAAGCTCAGCCGGCGGAATTCTAGATCTGGGTTTTGAAACCAAGAGGGTCCCTCTACCTTTGGCCATCTGGCTGTTTTAAGCTCTGCCCCATGCTGTATGATTTTAGCTGAAAATCTCTTCCGTTGCAGCTTCTCTTTTATTGAATTCATCAAAAGCAAACTTTCCCTGAGTTTTTTTTTTTTTTTTTTTTTTAAGACGGCTAAAATAATACGCCGACCACTGTGACATTCTCCGCGCCCAGGCCATTTTTCATAACGCCGCGGATCCGCTTTTGTGCCTCTGAGGCGACTAAACAGATGAATAACGAGCAAAGTCTCCCGAAAGTAAGCTAGCAGCTTTTCTCAGCTTTAAAAAAGTTAACTGAAATGAGAGGTGCATGTAAAAACCCACACCCAAAGATGGGGCCACACTTTTATTACTCTGAATGACAACGACGTCTTTTTAAAAGCAACTACCTCCCACACCCGCACACGCGCGCGCGCACGCACACACACACACACACACTCACACGCACACCAGCACACTTGCTCACACAAACTACACAAACTTTAAGCCTTGTGAAGCTGCCCAGGTGGTGTTTTGAAAATTTTGGTAAAGAAAGGATGAAGGAAGAACTATTTGAGGCAGAGTCTAGCTGGCAAGATATGAGAAGGGTAGAACCCGGTTTTACTTAGTTTTAGATGTTTTTGTTTTGTTTTGTTAGTTTCTTTTTTGTTGTTGTTTTTTAAACCGCAGCTAGTTTGCAAGTTGTTTTCTGGCAAGAGGAAAGAAAAGACTGCAGCGCTAAAGGAAGAATCAGTGTTAAAGGACGCTCAAAATGTAGTATTGTGGCAGGTCGGGGTAAGTTACTTTTTTTTTTCCTCCTGTTTTCTCTTTGGTTTTGGAACGCAATAAAAATGCACTTTGAGTTTTCCTGTTGTTTTTAGGGGAGAGAAAGTAACTCCAGGCTCCCTCCTGGGGTGGCCGCCTCCTGCGACTTTGCTCTGGTTTTGCGAGTGTTTTACAGGGAGGTGCTTTCTTCCCTAGCTCTGTCATCACGGTCCCAGAGGCCAGCGAGACCTGAGTGCTGAGGTTTGGAGAGCCGCGCTCCAGCCACAGTGGCAACAAGTCACGAATCTAGCCCCGGGCCAGCGCCGCGCCGCTCCGCAGCTGAGCCAGTGGCTCGCCCGTCTCAGGAATGAATATTGCACGTGTAAACTACTTGCTTGTGGACGCGCACAGCTGCGACGCTCGGGTTTATCAGAGGAAAAAACTCTTCCCTTAAATGGACGGTTTAGAAAAACTCAGCCATTGGTTCTCGCCAGATGATTATTGATGCAAAGTAAACCCTAGGGTTGGAGCGCGCGCGCGTTTGTTTAACCCTAAAAGTATTTCACTTCCGAGTTGCTCAAGTTGACGTCCACTCGAAATTGTATTTTTTTTTCAGGGGCTAGGAAAATAACTAGGATTGATCTGTGGGCGATAGTGTAGACATATTAGTGTGGGAAGCATATTTCCCTGGAAAGCAATGCCCTGTGTTCTCTGAATTGCAGGAAAGTGGCCCCAAAGAAACTCGAAAGGCGGCTCCATGCACGCGCGCACACATTTCCACAGACATGTGTTACGAATGCGTAGTTATAGGCACTTTGCTCTCACTAACCAGAGGCTCTGGGATTCGGTTCAGTGGTGTGAATACTGTTGTTAGTCTGCCATGTATTCCATGGCATGGATATTTAGGCGCCCGTGCCGAGTGGTCGTTCATTTAAGCACCAAACAGCGACCTGCAAACGTCTGCCGTAAGCCAGATTTTATTTATTATTAGTTCTCCCCTACTCAGGAATGAGGAATAAACACGTGATGCGCCAAACATTGGGCAGAGCTGATCCAGATGTTGGCAAATGCGACTTTGCGAGTTTTTTGAGTGACCCGAGGGAAATTGACTAGGCAGCCGGAGAGAAATTGACGAGGGAGCTGAGGGTTGATCGGAGGCGATTCTGTTCCTGAGCAGGCGCGACTCCTGCGCCTGGGTCTGGCGGGGCGAGCATATAAAATGCAACTTTTGCCCCATTGGTTCGCTAGGTGAATTAGCGCATACTGGGACTGAACAGTCCTTGACCTTTGCCTTTATGTTTGCGCAAATGTTTGCCTAAAACACAATCGGCCTTGACAAGGGAGCATGCTACCGTGTGACACTGCCTATTCACCAGATAGATGTTCCCTGCCACACACGACCTGGAGCAGCCTTTTAAATAGCTTAGGTATTTGTACAAACCGTATAAATTAATGTCGGATGATTGCTAGTTACTAGTTAAATACAAGACGATTTAGATGTGGGATACACATCTCTCTTCAGTCCCCCCCCCCTTTCAGAAAAGTCGATAAGATGACCAGGAAACAAAACTGGTAGTGGAGGAAAGTTTATGTTTAGGGAAGGCAACAGATTCTTGTTTGATAAAATGGGCACAATAATGTAGTTCCCTTACAAATGACTTTTCCGCAAAGAAGGGGGGTGAATGAAGCAAGAGAGAGGAATAGTGGGGAAAACTGAGGGACTAATGCTCAGGACAATTAGTAATGAGGAGTTTTGGGAAATGAACCCGAAGATCCTGGAGGATTTATTGGTCCTGGAGGAGCCATGAGAGTCAAGAGGTTCTCAGGACTCTGGGAACCCCGTGGGACTGGGGAAGTTTGACCAATTCCTTAGCTTTATGGTTCTGAATACTTCCCTCAATAAAATTAAACACTTTAGCAGGAGGAGAAAACATCTTGTAAAAATCTAGAATTGGTTTAAACCTTCTTTTTAACCTCCACATTGTAGGTTAGAAATGATTTAGAGACCTAGGCTGCCTTTCCCTGAACTTTGACATAGGAAAAAAAAAATGAATTTCCCTTGGCTGTGGTTTCTAGCTGGGTTCAGAATTTTCCACATTCCTTTCATTACCAGCAAGATGGCAAAACCTCACTGATTTGGGGGGCTTAATTTCTGGGGGCAGATAGGACTGCAGAGACAGGGAGGACAAATTAAGAAAAACAGGGACATTTTCAGTATTCCTCAAGGGAGTGTCATTACTTTGGGAGAGAGGAGTATTTACTTTTTTCATTCCAGGAGGATGCCGTTGACCAGGACAGTACCAACTCAAACCACAGCCTGGGGATATAAATTTGAATGTCTGAGAGCCACTGTCCTTTCTCTAAACATTGACCAGGTTGCTTTCAGGCTTCCTTTAACGATCTGCAGGTGGTGGATCACCAGTTCTCCCTTGGAAGACCCTTCTCTTGTTCTCTGGGCAGAAATTACCTTCTCTCTGGTGGGCTATGGGTCAGAGCAGGGGGAAGTTTGTTAACAAAAAACCAAAACAGAACAAAGCTGTGTTCCACATAGAATTTTGGTGATGCACAAAAGTAGGAGAAAGGTATAAACAACAACACCAGAATGCAAAAGAGAAAAGGTAAATTTAAGAACAAGCACCTTGCAGAGAATTGTAATACAGAGAGGCTTGCAAGAAGAGTCAACACAAATGATATAGAAAATAATTAAGGAGACTACCTCTGTTTTTTAATAACCTCCCCAAGAATTTCTTAATTAACAGATTAGATTTGTTAGTTTACCTTCATTATTTAATTAATAGTATGTCAGATATGAACCATTTCAAAAACAGTTCTGTAAGTTTGACAGAAAATGTGAATGGTAGTCTACGTAGTTTGGCTTTGGGTTTAGAAATGCAGGCAACTAGATATGCATAGAAATCATATTTAAGTTCTCAGAAGGTATCCGCTCATTTTCTTAAACTTGTAGTCATCTTAACTATTTTTTTTAAAAAATTGTTTCATTTTAAGATAAAATGACTCTTGATAGTCTCTTCTCTCTCTCTGCCCCTTCTCATCCAATCTTTTTGAGAATTTAGGAATTAAAGATATATAGAAATGCACACGTTAGAACTCTATTCTCTGAGATATTCTACAGTGACATGGAGAAAGCAAGGCAATAATATGTTTCTAGCCTTTAGCAATATGTTTCTAGCTATCTTGTGGCTGTGCTTGTGGTAGATGAAATTCGTTCAGTCTTATGAGTGAATTGGGACCTAGAATTTATAATCCATGAAGATGAATATAAGCAACTTAGGTTCAAGCTAGTTGTTGTAAAAATCAGTTTAGGAACTCAAGAAATTTCCAAATTTGCTTAGTTTGAAAGGGATATATGTTTAATAAAACACATCAAGTTAGAAAAAAATCATCATCTTAGAAAAACATAGTTCACATATATATATCCTAGGTATCAAGTATTCAAGTATTTAGTCCACATAGTCACTTAGTTATTCAATTATAATGAATAAAATTGAAGATGAGAGATGATCAGTTCAATTAATTTATGATAGACATCTAGAAATTGTGCATATTTCTGGCCAGAGCTGATAGACCATTAAATATTTATACTGTGAAATCTGTAGGTGGTTTTATCTAGCAGTGCTCAAGAGGACATATAGTAATTAATTGACACA
This sequence comes from Zalophus californianus, assembly GCF_009762305.2. Lineage (NCBI taxonomy): Eukaryota > Metazoa > Chordata > Mammalia > Carnivora > Otariidae > Zalophus > Zalophus californianus. The sequence continues at coordinate 102,533,492 of NC_045595.1, read as the reverse complement.
AATAAAGACATAGCACAATTGCCAAAACTATTCTTATTCAAACGAGTATCACAACTTTAATGGAGAAGAAAGGAGGAATTTTCTTTTATTATTTTTAGAAATAATTAAGCTTTCACAGTAATGTTATTTTCCTTAGAGCAAAAAAATTTAATAGTAACAAAGGTATAAAAATCTTAGTTTATAACTATATTCGAAAAATTAAGGTAACTGATTTATTCTTATGAGTTGAGTATTTGAGAAAATCTCTGCTGAAAATCATTTGCATATGAAATTAACATTCATTAAAGGTAAAATGATTGCATTACCTGACACTGAAACTGTAAAATCTTTTAGATGACTCTGTAGTATATGTTAACGTCTACATTAATAATCTTCTTTCTGGCTTGATTATGAAATGTCATCTGCCAGGATGTGTGAAACTTTATATTTCACTATGCACTGAGATTAAGGTGAAGAAGTAAATGTAGGTTTCAAGTGCTGGAGATGCCAGACCTTCCTCCCATTACATCTCCTTGAAGTAATTCTTTCCCCCTAATTTATGTAGACACATCTTATATTGTTTTAAAAATCCTCAGCGGTTACTTGCTATTAAATTCCATTCTACTCTACACATGAAAATTTACAGATGGCTTGGAGGTATGTGAATTTAACTATTAATTACCAAACTTGAGTTGGAATAGCCCAAATTTAGGCATGTGAATAGCCAGGCCTTGCTAGAGTTGAAGTTCAGAGACCAGACATTCCCTAGTTGGTCACAAGTCTAGGCTTTCTTGGTACAGAGAAAGAAAGAATCCTTCTTACCTCCATTTTGGTTCACAATCTCTGATCAAATAAATTGTGCTCTGATTTCCAATGCCTACTGCATCCAAAATCAGGCCCTAATTACCTACTCCTAGCAAAGACAATGGGAATTCTTGGGAATACTGACGAGGGCTTAGGTTTCAGAGGGCACTTGGAAGGGGCCAAGCCAAACTTTACCTAGGAAGGGAGATTTAAGACCTGTTCCTATGGACTGTCATGGAAGAATCCCAGATTTTGAGAAAGGGCCCCCATCCTCTTTTCTGTAAATGTTGTGAATTCAGAATTAAAGGAGGAGGGAGCAGTGAAGGCATTAGAGGGAGAGTGCAGCGTCCAGGAACGTGCCCACACCTGAGAGGTGTGGAAACCACATTCTCACCTGACATATCCCGGAGTCCCTTAGTTTGATAACAGGGTGTAGCCAAGTGCCAATGTTAATCAGTCACTTGCAGAAGCCCAACCCCACGGGGAGCACCAGCATGGCAGGTATTCAGAGCGTTTGGAGGGATGGGGTCTCATTCTTTGATTTATTTGAAAGCAGGCTGGTAGGGGACCAAGGGACCAGGAATCAGGTTTTCCTGGCTCCTGCTTCTGTTGCACATACTTAGCTGACCACTATTCATTTGTATTCCTTGCCTTTCCATAGCAGCTTGGGAGACGTTGGAGCAAGACGCACCTCATCCGCTCCACCCTCCCTACTCGCCCTCTCCTACTGCCCCTTGTGCTTCACACCCTGTCACCCTTTCATCCTCCTTCGGCCTTTCACAGACCTCCTCTCACTCACTCCCAGTCTTTCCTATCCCTTCCTGCCTTTCCCTCCCCCTCTTCTACTCCCCCACAACCCCACCAGCCCCTCAGATCTCCTCAACCCTCCTCCCAGACGCCTTACCACCTCAGACATCTTCAGCCCATACCCCTTTGTGTCCTGTGCACCCTCTCACAGCCCTCTGACATCTGTGCCTCTCTCCCATCCTTTCACGTCAGCTGCTCTCCTGTCTTCACACCTCCTTATCCTCCACACTCTGCACATGCCCCTAGCATCTCCCCACTTCTTACACCCACCATAGCCACATCTCCCATACCCCTCACGCATACCGCACACTCACACTGTACTCTCACTCATGCACACAAGCCACCCGCTCGAACTGTCTTTTGTCCGGTGGCATTTGAGCTCCTCCCTCTCTGTTTTGGAGAACCTAACATCCAGCCTCTTCCCCTTTGACTCCTCTTCCCTCCCCTGCTTCCTTCTATACCTGAGGGTCAGCATCTCCCTGTCCCCCATTCTGGAGTTCTCTCTGAGGGAGGGAACATGGCTGCCTTCCATTCACCTTTTCGCACCAGAGGGCTCAGCCACCTGGGGCTGGGAACTGGAGAGGTTGTTCCCCAGTGCCCTGGGCTGGACCTGCAGCAGATCAGAGCCAGAAGCTCTGATTTAACTTCTCTGCTCTTAGTCCTCAGCTTTAGACAGCTTATTCTTGACTCTCCAGTTTTTCTCCAGACTTCAGGAACACAAACTCATAAGTATAAAATTTCCATCAGTAGGGTGGGTGGTAGGGTTTTTTAAACTGGTCGTTTTTCAACTTGATCAAGCTTCAGAATTACCTAGAGTCTATTAATAAAACAAAACAAAACAACCATAGATTGCTGGGCCCACTTCCAGAGCTTCTGACTTCTTTCATGAAAGGAAGGGGGAAAAATAAGAGGTTGTGTCCAGGACATGTCTTTTCCTAAGCCCTCATTGACCATTTTCAATGAAGCTAATGGTGATTAGAATTGGGAGTAATTGAGTTTTGGGTCACTGAAAGTGCTGGTCTCTCTGGGTTAAGGTTTATTGTTTGTGAATCTTTGTGTGTGTGTGTGTGTGTGTGTGTGTGTGTGTGTGTGTGTGTGTGTGTGTGTTAGAGGGTTTGCTGACTACCTTTGTGGTTAGGCTTCCTTTTAAATGAACAAGAGGGCTCAGGCCCTACAGAAACACCTTTTCTACCTGGGTAATTGTTACCATGGTAACTTCCTTTTTCCTTCTCCATCTGCTTGTGAAGAGGCTTTACAGACTTCTCTCTTCAGTCCTTCTTGAAGGCTGAAAAGTTGCCCAGAAACTTTTGGCCAGGTCATGTTCTACCTTTTCAATTGTCTAGGAAATAGTTTTCTTAATTTAATTGGAATTGCAAAGATATGTGTATAAAGGAGAAAAAACATAGGAAAAATTTTAAATTTTAAATCCTTCAAATTCAACTTGTGTGTGTCTATGTGATATGCTTAACAGTTAGAGAACACATATCATAAGCAGTCATGATGCTAAACTGTTTATTTTGTATTTGAGTTTACTTGACAATATAAATCCCAAATCCTGGTCACGTGGGCCAAGAATGTCTACACATTTGTTTCTCAGCTGATTTTACCAACAGTTTTCATTCTCATTTTCTCTAGGTTTAATGGCCAAGGCAGAAATTTCTAGTCTGCCTTTGAAGAATTGGATCTAGGGATTAAAGTTTTGAGATCTTAGCCAGAGTATGTACAATACTTTCATGTTTACAAATTATTAACAACAGTTCAATACCCAAAATTTCCCCCTCTTGTCTCCTCACATTACAAATAATTATCCTGTTCTAATATGTATTAGAAAAAACATAATTGCATTAACAGCTTTCTCTGATTATCCTGTTTTTAAAAATAACAATTAAATTAAAAAGTTAAAATTTTGTTAATTCATAGCTTTTTTCCAAGTTTAAAAAATTAAATTTAATTTTGTCAAATGCCCATTTGCTAGTACATTTTCCGGGTTTTTCCTAGCCAAAAACATTACAGACATTGCTAAAATCAAGAGATCATCAGCATACTAGCTCCTTGAGAAATGTTAGGATAGACATCCCACTACCAAGACAATCCAGTTGTCAAATTTTAAAGCTTTCAAGTTGGTCTTGTTTTCCTTTCTTCTACTTTATGATCTCTGTATATTAGTGTTTTCTTCAAATTGGAGCTTTTATCCGATCTTATTTCAAATTTGAGCTTTTTAATATGGAAAAGCCAGAGGTTGCCAAAGGAATTGGATACTTAATGTTGAACTTAAACCGAGTAAATTTTTGAAATATAAAAAATCCATTTATTAACTTGAAATTGAGATGAATATAATGCAAGTCTATTTGTGTTTTCTGCTATCAAAAGAGAAAATTCAATGGGACAAAAATAAATCTATAAACCTGTTGTTTTTGTATTAGACCTGATGTAATCAGTTCAATTAATATTGCTACTATATTTAAGTTGTGGGTGATGAATATATTATCTAAAGAAATGCGACAAGTACCTTAGCTTGATGATCTTACAGTGGTCTTGGCTTTGCAAAAATGGTCCATATATATTTTGGCTCAGAGATGGTCTCACCAGAAATTATTGTGGCAAATGACTCATAACCATAATGATAATATTAATATTACTCCCACTTGGGGGGAGCCCCTGAATTTAGTGCCTGTTTACAGATCATTTGGCACTTCCCCTAACCATCTAATCATCCTTTATGGCAAAGTATGGCTGTTGGTTGGTTCTTTGTTTTTTTATTGAGGCATAATTGACATATATTAGTTTCAGGTGTACAACACAATGATTTGATATTTACATACTCTGTGAGATGATCACTGCAATAAGTCTTGTTACTACTTGTCACCATCCAAAGTTACACAATTTTTTTCTTGTAATGAGAACTTTTAAGATTTACTGTCTTAGTAAATCACAAATATGCCATACAATATTGTTTCTTGTATGGGCTAACCACTCCCTCCTGTTGGGTAAACCCCTCTCCCGCCCCCTAGTGGAGGGTTTGGCAGTGCACCAGCAGCTGGGACAACCAGCAATTATTTATTGATCACCTGCTGTGTGCAGAGCATTTTGGAGGAAACCGAAGCATGTACAGATTTGGGCAGAGTCCAATGCTACACAGGGGATTTGTAAGATGATTTAAGATTGAACAGATATTGTACCTTCAAGTCCTTGAGGCTCCTTACCTGAGGGCCTCTTCCGAACCCTGATCTCACTCATGTTGCACTTGAAACCTGACTGGAGGCATCTCTGGCCACCAGAAGCTCCTACAACCGATTTTGGAGGGAGAAGCTGGCTATTCCCTGGCAGGCCTGGCTTTGCGTTCGCTTGTATAGAGCTGTCCAGTTTGACCTGTAGTTACAACCAATGCTGGATCAGCATTGTCAGACGTAGGTTCCGCCACACTCTGTTTGAAGAGTCCCATTTTGTGCAGTGGCAGCCACAACAAAACCCAACTTTCCTCTGTGACTTTGTTCTTTTGATTTTTAATAGATCAAAGACCTGGAGGGAGGACGGAAAAGTGGGGGTTGGGGGGTGTGGGAGGAAAGGGGGTTGGGCTTGTTGTCGTGTCAAGATACAGCGCCCATTTGAGGCCACTAGCCCCATTAGAAGGAAAAAGTGCACGGAAAAGAGCGAGAAACCTGCACTTGGCTCGGCATTGTTTGGGGGATTCGAGCTGCGGCCGCCCCTGCCTCCGCCATACAGTACAGTCTCCATGGCAACGCAACCTGCTGCTGCCACCGCCAAAGTTGAAGACGCTTGAAAGGGCTTGAAGAGACCAGAATCACAACCCTATTTCGGTTCCCGGAGAACAAGGGGGAGAAAATGAAGCAGAGAAAGAAAGGGGGAAGAAAGGAAGGAGAGGAGGAGGAGGGCTGATGCGGGGGAGGGAGAGTGGGGAGAGTGGGGAGAATGAGGGAGAGAGAGAGAGAGAATGAATATGAATGAACGAGAGAGGGAAGGAAAGGGAAGAGAGAATATAGAGGGAGGGAGGGAGGGAGGGGGGGAGGGAGGGAGGGTGGGAGGGGGAAGGCGGAGAGAAACCCCACCCCAGGCCCATGAATGATGGCATTGTCCCTTCTTTTCTGAATCTGATTTACCATATCATAACCCCCAGGAAGAAGAAAACATTAATATCCCGAAGGAATGTAGATGTTTCTATGGAAAACCTAGGAATTTTAGTCCATAACAGATCTGGTGTAAAAAAAAAAAAAAATCAAAGAGATCAAAGGCAGAGCTCCCTGGAGTATAGATGCATCTCTGAATTAAAGATGGACGATGCAGACTACAAAGTACTTTTTCTTCTTTATTCAGTCCTCTGTTTCCATTTCAAGGGAGGCACTGGCCTCATCATATCTGCACTAGACAGTCATTTTGAACAATGTTATGAAGGGGAATAAAAAGAGGAATAGGGGCACTAGGCACTCGGCTTCCTCTGCCCCAGCCAGGTTTCCAACTATCTTCTCTACCAAGTCTTAGTGCAGGTGTCAGCCCTGCCCTCCTCATAGAAGAAGCTCCTGGAAAAAAACCATCCCCACCCTCAATCCTACAGGGGCATTTAGGAAAAATGAGATCTGCTGAAAGCAGGGGAAGGGAAGTGGTGTTAGGCTGGCTCAACAAACTAAGCTCAGGACGTTATCAAAGGAAAAGTGTGGCAGTTTTGGTATGGGAGGACACAGCAGGATCTTTAGGTCTAGATGTGGACTGGGGTGGGGGATGGGGCACCCTGGGTTGGCAGGGTATAGGGCACCCTGTTGGCAGGCCTCAGCAGCTGTCTTTGCAGCTGTGGGCTCCTGGCAGCTCTTCCAAGAGAGTGGTCCCCAAAGAGGAAGACATTACTGGGGGGGGAGACCCAGTTAAGTGAGGCATCTCCTTTCCTGCCGGCCCCTCAATTTGCACATCTAAGAAACAAATTCTGAATGTTTTTTAGATACTTCTGGCTAGAAAGACTTGCTAACTTCCACTTTTCTTTTTAAACCTAAGGAAAACTGAGAAGTCAGGGATCATGATTCCTGGGTGTATCAGTAGAAGGTCATGGAAAGGAACAGACCAGTAGCTATTCTAGATGAATGTCTTCATGTGCACAAAGAGAATTCTCTGCCCTGGCATGCAATGTGTTGTGTTTGTCTGTGTTGGCCGTGTGAGCAGGCTTTGGGAAGGTCTGTTCCCATCTGTGGAGTGGCTTGTGGCCTGCTATCTGGCGTCTTCTGGACATTGAGGCTGGAAAATTAAAACAGTAAATTTTTAAAAGCCAGAGACTCTCTGCTTCCTCCAGAAAGAAGCCGTGATAATCAGTCAGGCAGTCTGGACGTGTGTGGGGAGCTAACCCTCCAGAGCCTCAGCCCTTTGCCCCACAAGTCTCTTCTTCAATTTCTCCGAAGCCAACGCCAGCATATGAATATTACAGAAGTCAATTAAGTTGTTTGCAAACACACGCGGGCCAGTGCAGACCATGGAGGGGTGAAAGCGGGTTCTCAGGGTGGGATCAGCATCTGTACCAGCCTCCAGCAGACCTGGGGTCAGGCCCACTAAGTAAACAGTGCCTGGGCTGAGGGTCTCCTTTGTGGCAGCTGCAGGTATCCAGTTGCCCATTGTCTGACCAGGGCTGGAGACTCCATTGCTGTCCCTGTGCCAACTCTGTGCACAATCACAGACCAAGCTGGGCTGCACATATCTCCACCCACCATGGCCCTGCCCCATCCGGGCCCCAGGCCACCAGGCTTTCTTTTCTGTCTCCCCTCCAGCAGTCTGGCATCTCCAGGCATTTTTACTTCTTGAGTAACAGCGCAGGTGCAAAAAAGTCCAGAATCTGGGGGAGGTTGGGAAGAATGGGGATGGGAAGAGAAAATTATCACAGAACAAAAGAATGGGAGGTTAGGAATCACAATAAAACTGAAAGCAAGAATGATCTCATTAAACAGGAATTCTCTGTTTATCCCAAGTTATCTATCTTGGAGAAGTTGGTGTGTCCGATACAATACATGGGTAACAGGGGACAGGGAAGCAAAATTTCCTGAGCTGGTGGGTATGTTGGCGGGGGCGGGGGAGTTCACTCAGGGGCCCTGACAGAAATGTCCCAAGGTTTCAACTGCCTGTGTGGTTCCTTGCCGACTGAATTTCTCCCAAGGATGAAACTCTAAATTCCAATACCTTCCCTCTCCCAGGGGGGGCACCTGCCCCACCCCCACCCTGACAAGGCTGGAGATCACACTGGAAGCATTAGGCGTAAGTAATGGGCACGATGGGTCCCTGAGTTTTAGACTGGAGCTGCATGAGGTATACAGGCTAAGGGGAAATTTGCAAAGCAGATAGGAAATGAAGAAGTAATGGGAATGGCTCCTGAGATGAGACCTCTTACTGCTTCCAGACCCATCTCCACCCAAACAAACTCTTCAGGCTTTGTGGCTCCTACTTCAGAGGAATCTGTGGGACACATTTCCCTGAATTATGGCCCGAGGAACCAAGTCCAAGGCTTGTCCAGCTGCCTCAGGTCTGCCTTTTCAGGCCCTCACTGAGTCCAATGTCAACAGAGTGGTTCAGATGCTCAGAGAGCCAAGCTCGAGCAGCCTCAGAGCAGAGCGGTACCAAGTTCAGAGCTGTGGCTAATGGCACTTGCCAAATAGCCACTTGCCTCCCAGCTCTGGGAAAGAAAAAAAATATTAGTTGGTTGCTCTTTGATTATTCTCATTCTGTATTAGAGAGAAAAAAAAGTCTTAAATTCCATTTAACAACTGTGTGCCAGACATTGGAGAATAAGACCTTTTATCTGGTTTAGGTGGCTTGTCTCTTATTCCCTTTATTTCCTGAAATTCAGAATTTAGAAAGTTGGAGGTAAAAATCATAACAAAAATTTAAAATGCAATCAGGATGTTGCTGCTGAAAAAAAAAAATCCTAGGGCCTGACTGAATAAAAAGCCTTTGACTCAGACTCAAGGGTTTCAAGGACTCAGGTTTCTGCCATCTCTCCACCAATGGTCAAGAAGTTGGATTGTTTTTATTTTTCTTTAAATGACCGAGAGAATAGCTGAGGGTTAATTAAATGAGGGCCAAAGTCCTGAGTAGCCGAAGCTACTAAATTCCTGACGTACAAATGTGAGAGAAATCTTTGAGGTCCTAGCTCATCTAAGCTTAATCGTCAAAATTTAATTAACACGAAGAATGGATGGGTTTTGAGCGTTCTGACTTAGGCTCTGGTCGCATGCTTGTGTGTGTCATTTGGGGGGGCAGTGGTGGGGACCTCAAACCAACTATCAGTTTCTAGGAAGTCTGTTTTCCGGTTTTCCTAACCAGGGAAACTGTAAGAATTAAGAGGAAAATTTGAATGAACGTGGGAGCTTCCGGTTCGGGCCAGCTGGGAAGGGGATGTGGCAACCGCGGTTTTTTTTGTTAGTGCAGATTCCCCTGGGCAGATTACCTGGGGACCACGAGCCTTCCAATACATCCAGGAGGGTAGAAGTTTTTCAGCAGCTATTTTTCTAGAACATTCATCCGCAAATTGCAGGGGCTTGATTTTGTTTTTTGTTTGGTAAGACATTTGCCGAGGACAAATCCGATGGCAAATCGTTCCTCAGGCAGTTGTCCAAATGCCTCAAATAACTGGCGCTCGGGGGCGCGCGTGGCAGAAGAGACTGGAAGCCGCGCCAGGAGGCTCAGCCTCAACTTTGCAAAGGCTGCGCATTTCCTCTGGGTTGGACGCGAGCCTGCCCTGCTCGTGGGGCTCCCCTATGAGTAGGAGAGCATGTGGGAAAATATTGGGTAACTTCGCCACATCCCCAACAAATAAACAGGGTAATTAAAATGACGCAGATGCTGGTGTTGGATTTCTTGGTTTCTATGATCATTAAAGGCAGCGACTTAAAAAAAAAAAACTTAATTAAGACTAATGATGGAGCTTTTCTTCTCGTGAATAGATGGCGGGTTAAACCAATTAGACACATTCATCAAATTCTTTCCACGAAGTTTTTATAGACATTTATGTTATGTTCTCAATACAGCGCAGAAAGTCGCATACTCTTAATCGCCCAGCGCCAAGGCAGATGGGGGAGGCGCCCCGACCCGGGCTAAGGAAAAGCACCCCTCCATCGCGTCCCAGAAGGCTGATTGCTCTGGGACCTGAGGGTTCACGCATAGCTTTTTCTAGTGCGGCACCAGTCCCCTTCCCATCCAACTTCTTTCTCAAAAAGTCGCTCAAAATTAACGATTTTCCGTTAAGTCCCTCCCAGTAATCAAGATTTCTGGATGTGGGCGTGTTTGGCAAAATATAACTCTTCCGGGCGTAGAATAGCGCCTAAAAAAAGGCCAGAATTAAGAACCCTAAGAATGGAATTTGAATAAGAGAAAAATAATTTTAGTGCTCCTTTGCACTTTCCCCACAATCTCTTGCGGAGGCCGGGAGAGACGTGTTTCCAAGCGGCCCAGATCTGCGCGGGGTGGCCGGGGGAGGGGAGAGAGGCGCACAGAGAGCTAAGTGTGGAGGACTCCCCCAAGCCCTGAGCCCCTAACAACCTGGCTTCAACAGTTCTGCCTGCCCGGGTGCCAGAGGATCGTCCCGAGCAGATTTAAGACTTAATTTCTTTAATTTCCCTGGAGCTCAGACCCTCTCCTCCCGAGAGCTGTAGAAGTTGAACTTTTAGGGAGTTTTCCGTAACCTGAGCTGCCCGGGCCTCCTCTGAAATAGGAGTTCCGTCTGTTGGCTCGGACCCTGTACCTCTGCTATTTGAACAAGGACTCCTTTCCGTTACCATGGGAATGATAGGTAGTGCTTGAGCAGGTGGGGAAGAATGAGAAACGATTCTATGCGCCAGGTTCCTACTTCAACCACAGGTGAAAAGAGAGTGGAATGCGGCTTCAGATCCTAGTATCCATGTGCATCATTGAACATATGCCCACAGGTGTGACATAACTGTGTGTGTGTGTGTATGTATGTATGTATATATATATATATATATATATATATATATGGTGGTTACCTCATGTATGCAATTAATATATTCACATTATATAGAGATATTTCTATATCTATATTTCTCACCTAAAATGTACCACCGTATTTGATGAATATGGACATATGCTTTCATTTATTTTTCCATACATCACAAGAGTAATTAACTGATATATGTATTTGTATTAGGTGGTATATACATTAGGATATATAGCTGTATATATGGTGATAAATATTGTATTAGGCATGTATTACCATTTTAGAATTGTATATTAAGAGATGACAATAAAATTGCATTTAAGGACCACTATTATTTAATAGGAAGCATATTATTATATATTGGGTTCTATATACTAGGCTGGGGATATATATGTATTTATTTTAGAGTGTATGTTTACAAGTTTGGACAATGCAGAGGGGAACCTTTTGAACTCCAGCTGTAGCAGGGACCAGCCCTACCTGGCTGAGACAAAACCAAGCGCTGCCTTCTTAGTAGTGCCATTTCTAATCTCTACTCTTGATCATCACTCCTGCGTCATCTCCATTATCTTGATATAAATAAGGAAATTATAAAAATATGTAGACAAAACAGTACAACCTTATCCCCGCCTGGCCAAGTGTTTCCCCATTCACTTCAACGCTAGTTTTTTTTTTTTTTTAAGATTTTTTAATTTATTTGACAGAGAGAGACAGTGAGAGAGGGAACACAAGCAGGGGGAGTGGGAGAGGGAGAAGCAGGCTTCCCGCGGAGCGGGGAGCCCGTTGGGGGCTCGATCCCAGGACCCTGAGATCACGACCTGAGCGGAAGGTAGACGCTTAGCAACTGAGCCACCCAGGCGCAGCTAGTTTGTTTGTTTTAGGTGGTGGGTGAGTTTGATTCAGCGCGGGGTACTTTCCCCACCCATGGCGACTTTTTAGGGCCAAACTCCGAGTCAGCGGAGGTTCAGAGACCCAGGGCAAGGAGACGGAGCAAAAGGCCTGACTCAGCTCTAGTCCTGCCACTAGAAAGTATGATAGTTGAATGGGAGGAATAAATTTCAGGGTGTAGTGAGAGTCAGCATTTGGAATACATGTGAGCGCAGTTCCTAGGTGGATTTTTTTAGAGTCAGCTGTTCTTTAATGCAAGACTGTGACACTAGGTTGCGGCTGAGCAGGGGAGCAGGGGAGAGGAAAGTTTGAAAAACTTCGATTTGCAAGAGGACAAACTTTTTGAACTCTCCACGCAGATGGTGCAAATCCTCCTGTAATCATTTTTCAGCTCATCCGGAAGCTGCTCTCTAAGCGAAGCCCCAAAGTAAATAAACACCCCCCTCCCTTCTCAAAGTCATGCCTTTAAAGCTACCACTGTCGGCTTAATTACGCTTGAATTATGCAAGGAGCTCCGCAGAGGATGGAACTTTAGACAAATAATTGCGCCATTGTGCGCGGCGGCCGACCCTGCGCGGCCTCCCTCCAGTTTTCATCACTCCGTGCTCGAAAGGCGGCGGGGCTCGCAGCCCCCTGAAATCCGCAGCCGGGGGCCAAGCCAGAGACTCCTGCCTAATTAACCTACTTCTCCACCCGGTGGATGTCAAGATTTTAGAAAAAAGGTTGGGGCAGGGAAAGAAGGGGCAACCAGGGTTCCCCGTTCCCCTCCCTGGAGTGGAAGCAAAGTTACTTTGCCAAGTCTTGTTGATTCTTTCAAAGCTTTTGCACTTAAGGCAAAAAACCTGAGATGTCCAGGGAAATGACTGGAAAAGCTTTCCGGACTATTCTGAGAGCCTTGAGGAGTTGGAAGGTTTTGGAATATGAATGGCTTCTGTGTTGCGGTAGTGATTCGGTAAATCATCACAGTCAAAACAGGTTCTCAAACTTGGGGAATAAATGCGGAAAATGTGAAGATCCCCATAATCTCTACATGAATAATTAATTTTCTAAATAAGAATGCAATTAATCTCAGATATAATTTCCTGAATAGCAAAAATTTAGGGGTATTAACCCCAGAAAGAACATCCTCTCCTGTAAGCTTGGTGGGGATTACTCTGCTGATCACGAAGCTTCGATTATTTAAGATGTTCTACTTATCAATTTCCCATTCAAAACCAAGTAATTCATTTCCATTTACTTTGATTTGGCTTGAACTGCAATTGTATTTTCAGCATAAAGAGTCACCTATTTGGATCATATTCTCAAAAAAAGAGAGAAATCTGTCTGTAATGACCTCCAGACCTCATGAGTTCATATGGAAACTACTAAATTGATTGAATAACACACTATTTGGCTTATCAAATGTCCTTTTAATATTTTCTTACGTGAGCGAAATTCACAACGTGCTAGACTTCTATGAAGGTAATTTTGGAAGAAAGTACATAGCTTTGAAATTTACAGAAGCTGAGGGCCGAATGAGCATTAGAACAGAAAACTAAGTCATTGCAGGTTGTTAAAAAGATTCAGAGTAGATTCTTAAAATATATAGATGCTTTGCTATTCAATTAGTTGATCCCCTCCAGCTTTAGAAACTCCACAGGACTCTAGCTATAGGTGTTCCCAAAGGGTTTATGTATTTATTTATTCATGGAGCCCAAGGCAACCAATGTTTTATAAACAGAGATAGTAATGGGATGAGGGCTGAAGGAAGTAAAATGTTTGTGAAGTGAGTTCCTGAGAAGCAAGTTCCTGAATTGTGTTCTTTCTTTAGGAAAGTTATTTTTCAGCACATAAATGTTTCAGTGAAAATAGAGTAGATGCCTTGAGTTAATGTGTTATGAATCCCACAATTAACTGTACTCTGCATTTTTCAGTAAGCATTTTACTATACACAAGCATGGATACAGGCCTGTGTATGCAGACATAAAGGCAAACAGAGAATATACCCAGAAAGATAAGTCATAAATACAAACATGGAAACAGAGGTGGTGGGGGCACAGTCAGAATAGGGAACATAGAATTAGAGAAGATAAGGGCTGTATGGATTGTCAGTTCAGTCTGTGACTTTAGAAAATGCTAATTTATGAAATTCCACCTGACTGAAGGCATAGGTATGCTTGGGTAGCCGCTGACAAGATACCCAGAAAGTGAGCACAAGGCCTTATAATATGTGCTTTCTCTAGAGTAAGAATTAAAATGGGGAAAATGGTTCTGATCTCACATTTAATAAATGCCTAGGATCCTAGAAGACTTGGCAGGGACTGTTTCTTTTGAGTCTATAGAATAAAACATTTTCATTGATTGGCCATTACTCTCCCCCAGACTTCTCTGTATAGTTTGTGTTTATCTCATACTCCTTCAAATTTTTATGAGAAATCTCTGATAATCTACATAAACCCTGAAGTTTTTAATACCCCACTTCTTGATCATCACTTAAGAATTAAAATATATTCATCTCAAATGAATGATCTAATTCCTAGAATTATACAATGATTTAAATATATTTCTCTATTGCTAACAGTTAAATACCTCTGAATTTCCCTCTCCACAACTCTCCTTTAATATAAGGCTAATTTGTAGTTCCTTCTAAGTATGTTTGTAGCATAGTTCTTTGATTGAAAGTTAATTTTATTATCAGTTGTGAATGTAGTTTCTTGAACACTATAAATATCTGAAGCCCATGAAATTTCATGAAATTCTGGTCCATATTTAGTCACAGACTTTGGTTTATATTATTATTGTTATATATTCAAACAAGTGAGTAAAACTATTATTTGGCTATTAATAGAGATGATTTTCTAACAATTAAAAAATCCTTTAGATCTATTTTTTCTTATTTCTTGGAAAATACTTTGCTTGTAACGGCTTAGTATACCTTTTATTTTAGCTTAGATATCCACTCTCTCTCTTTTTTTTTAGTGATTCTTTTTTATTATTCTTTTTTTATTATTATGTTATATTAATCACCATACATTACATCATTAGTTTTTGATGTAGTGTTCCATGATTCATTGTTTCCATATAACACCCAGTGCTTCATGCAGAACGTGCCTCTTTAATACCCATTGCCAGGCTAACCCGTCCTCCCAACCCCCTCCCCTCTAGAACCCTCAGTTTGTTTTTCAGAGTCCATCGTCTCTCATGGTTCATCTCCCCCTCCAATTTCCCCCCCTTCAGTCTTCCCCTCCTGCTATCTTCTTCTTCTTCTTCTTTTTTTTTAACATACAATGTATTATTTGTTTCAGAGGTACAGATCTGTGATTCAACAGTCTTGCACAATTCACAGCACTCACCATAGCACATACCCCCCCAATGTCTATCACCCAGCCACCCCATCCCTCCCACCCTCCACCACTCTAGCAACACTCAGTTTGTTTCCTGAGATTAAGAATTCCTCATATCAGTGAGGTCATATGATACATATCTTTCTCTGATTGACTTATTTCACTCAGCATAACACCCTCTAGTTCCATCCACGTTGTTGCAAATGGCAAATTCTCATTCCTTTTGATGGCTTTTTGATGGCTGCATAACATTCCTATATATATATATATATATATATATCACAGCTTCTTTATCCATTCATCTGTTGATGGACATCTTGGCTCTTTCCATAGTTTGGCTACTGTGGACATTGCTGCTATAAACATCGGGGTGCACGTACCCTTCGGATCCCTACATTGTATCTTTGGGGTAAATACCCAGTAGTGCAATTGCTGGGTCATAGGGTAGCTCTATTTTCAACTTTTGAGGAACCTCCATACTGTTTTCCAGAGTGGCTGCACCAGCTTGCATTCCCACCAACAGTGTAGGAGGGTTCCCCTTTCTCTGCATCCCTGCCGACATCTGTCGTTTCCTGACTTGTTATTTTTAGCCATTCTGACTGGTGTGAGGTGGTATCTCATTGAGGTTTTGATCCTCATTGAGGATTTCTATAATGTTGAAAGTTAAAAACAAAACAAAACGGTGATTTCATATATGGAATTATTCTTTTTATTCTTTTTTAAAACATTTTATTATTTTTAAAGTTTCAGGTGTACAATATAATGATTCAACAATTCTGTACATTACTTGGTGCTCACAACAAGTACACTTGTAATTTGGATGTCTTCTTTAGAAAAATGTCTGTTCATGTCTTCTGCCCATTTCTTGATTGTAGATATCCACTCTCTCTTATGAAGATTTTTAAGGCAAGACCATAGCACAGCTATTGAAATGAAGGATGATAGGGAAAATAAAGTTTCCTAAATATGCATGGACTTTGATCTGTGGTTGGTCAGATTGTAAGAAAATGTACATTATTGTTTAAGCTTATTGGTGGACCAAGAAAATACTTCAGTCAAGTTTTAGTATCTAGTATGCTTAGTAATGAGGATGGGAGTTAATTATAATTTCTTTCCCAAAGGAAAATTTTCTCCGTAATATTTGTTGATTTCAATATCAGCAAACGTTATTTTGGAAATATGGTTGTATGACCTTAATCAACTAAGGTGGAAGAATAAAGTTTATATGATCATCTTATATTATGAAGTATAAATATGAATTAAGTTAAGATAATCATTCAACTGGTCAATATACTTTAAAATATTAGCTTTATATATGTATCTATATTTATACATATACACATATGTATACACCCACAGATTGAAACAAATTTATGAGTTTAAAATCTTTTAGAAAGGTTGTTCATTTATACAAGGATAATGATACTTATAATGAGATAGTCTTTAAAAATTTGTTTTTAGCCAAAGTAACAAACGATAAAGTTAACTGTTTGCTAAGAAGTAAGATTGATATAATATGCCATCTTTTCTAATGATCATGTTATATTTCAAATTTTAGATTTTCTATCTTAAAATAAACTTCTGCGAGAGAGCTTTAATTTAGATACTGGTTGAGTCACTCCTTTAATATGTTGGCATTTATTAAAAAGCATAATATTACATAACAGCTGCCTGGGAATAGTTTTCATATGTGTATGCTTTTGTAAATGTGGAAAATATTTATTCACAATTACATCTTTATAGCAAGTTCTTAACTATTTTCCTATCCTAATCAATGCATTATATCTTTAAAACAGCATGGTTATTGGTACAACACAACTATGAAATAAAAATAAAGAAGCAGTTCATTCATATTGGCTGCAGTGATATTAACCTGACACTGGACACATTATATTTTGGAGTTGGAGCTGATATCCCAGAACATGTTGTGCCAACCTGCATTGAAATGCTCTGCTGAAAAACTGAGAGCATAGCCAGCCTAACTGTGTTCCTGGGAGCAGGAGAACTTTTATTAGATGCCCGTTTTTTTTTTTTTTTTTTGGGTGGAAATGTTTACCAACTTGATGAACTTGATGGGCTACACTTTCTTTGTGTATAGACTCTGAAAAACCACCCAGGCCCTTTTAGGTCTAAAAGAGCAAATGTCCTCTCAATTTTCTATAATGTTGAGAGTTAAAAAACAAAACAAAACAGTGATTTCATATATGGAATTATTCTTTTTATTCTTTTTTAAAACATTTTATTGTTTTTAAAGTTTCAGGTGTACAATATAATGATTCAACAATTCTGTACATTACTTGGCGCTCACAACAAGTACACTCGTAATCCCCTTCATCTATTTCACCCATCCCCCACCTGCCTTCCCTCTGGCATCCACAAGTTTGTTCTGAACAGCTTTGTGTACACACACACACACACACACACAAACTCAAAAGAATGTTTTTACACCCGTAGAGAGATTCACAGTTGGAGAATTTGACACTTTCATGGTTTTATCTTTTTATACCGAAATAAACATTTAGAGAACTTTTATACCACTAATATTGCCTGAAAGAATTTGAAGGGATCCATTTACCTTTAGGGATCTAGTGAGAGAAAGGTAAGCATGAAATCTGGCTAAAACAAAAAATGAGAGTCTAGAGAATTTTTCATCATTTAGACAACTTAGGAACTAGAATATAGTATAAGAGAGGCTTGTTTTTGGTGGAGATCGTTATTTTACAGATAAAAAAATGAGGATTATGGAAAGGAACTGATTCTAAATCAACATAGCTGGTCTGGGACCAGACTTGGGTCTTCTGGTCTCCATCCAGCTTTTATTTATGGGAGTGGGCACATTACAGAGATTGCAATCTCTTTGAAAGGCAAATCTGTGCTTCTCACAACTTTGTGGTATTTGTGCACGCTTTGGAACGAAAAGTTCTCAGTGAAAACAGTGAGATTAAAGTCCTGAGTGTGGACTGCATTTCTTTCTTTTTCTTTTTTTTAAAGATTTTAAAACATATTTATTTGACAGAGAGAGAGGAAACACAAGCAGGGGGAGTGGGAGAGGGAGAAGCAAGCTTCCCGCTGAGCAGGGAGCCGGACATGGGACTCGATCCCAGGACCCTGGGACCATGACCTGAGCCGAAGGCAGACGCTTAACGACTGAGCCACCCAGGCGCCCTGGACCGCATTTCTTAAGGATGGCAAGACCAAATCACTCACTAGAAACCTATTTTATTCTGAAAACCCTGGAATAAGGGTGCAGTAGATATGATATGGGAACACACTGTTTTAGTGAACTCTTATTTGAGAGAAAAGGAGACTCTCAGTCCTTGGTCCATTGAAAGTTGTGATTCCAAGGCTGAAATATGTGATGTGATCTAGACACCTAACATGAAAGGAACTTTTAGAAGCTGTCAGAATCAAGATTAGTGCCAGAATATGTGTGTAGGTAGGACTTACACAAGGACAGTATACACACAGCAGGTAGAAATTTGAAAGCACAATTTAGCACAGAATAAAGTATCCAAATACTATCTGCTTAGTAGTATGTAACTTAAATTATATACTTCATTATTACCTTATTTTTCTGTGTTTTATTTAGGGAGCAAAGTGCTCTCTAGTGGTCTAGAAAAACTATGTTGATTGTCTTGTATTTTATTTTAATTCATCTTGCAATAATTGGTCAAATTAGTAAACTTCTGCCTTTAAAAATGATATATTGGTCCTATTACAACTTTTTAAGCTGAAAAAGGTAAATGCTCCCCTAATTAAGTCATTTCCCCAGGAAAATATAGGGAGAAAAATTTTTCATCAATTAATGACTACACAAAAGGCTTTGAATATTGCAAGATTTATAATAACTCTGGGGAAATGACTTTTTTAAAGATTGTATTTATTTGAGAGAGAGAGAAGAGCATGAGTAGGGGGAGGGGTAGAGGGAGAGACACAAGCAGACTCCCCCACTGAATGGGGAGCCCAATCCAGGGCTCGATCCCAGGACCCCAATATCATGACCTGAGCCTAAGTCAGGTGCTCCAATCTGAGGAAATGATTTGTTATCTGAAATAAGTAAATGCTGATAATTTTGATGATTTGACAGCCTAGTCATGCTTTTATGAACCAACAAAATATATCTGGAGCATAGTGTTTGAGTTGGGAAAATGTTGTTTCTTCTTGCCTATCAGGCAGTCAGGAATTTGCCAACATCTGCCTTATATAATCTAAATTTGTTGCTGCATTCTGAAGGCTGGAAATTTGGGAAGATAATTGCTTTGCTGTCCAAGAATGTCCTCTTTATTAGCTTGAGAATTAGTGTGGCTTTCTTAATACTCATCCTAAATGGGGATTGTGAATTAATACCTGTACTGGAGGCTTACATGATCTTTTGGGAATTGGGGATATTACTTATCCTGCTCGGGTGCTCCTGAGTCACCAGCTGGCTTCATCCCTTTTCCCTCCCTATGATTCTATTTATTCCACTGCAAAAAAATCTTTTTAATTGATGGTATGATAGTGCCACAATCTAGAGGCTGTTAAGATTCTTTTCCAAGGTATTTTTTGTTACTGGGAGAAGATATCTCTATTGAATAGTTAGCACACTTTAATTGGGATTTTTTTTTCTTTTTGCTGAATACTACAGAATTAAGTTGGGGTCATAAAATCAGGGGAAGATATTAGTACCACAAGATACTACCACAGAGAGGCAGTATTTTGGAGTTTTCCATGCAGCAGCAGGATTGATTTTATTTTTTTGGATGTGGGGGTGAAGCATCAAAATACAGGAAGGGATTATTATTATTATTGTTGTTGTTGTTTTAGGAGGGAGAGAGGGAAAGGGAGAGAAAGAGTGCAAGGGGGCAGAGGGAGAATCTTAAGCAGGTTCCATGCCCAGCACTTTGGGGCTTGATCTCACAACCCTGAGATCATGACCTGAGCTGAAACCAAGAGTCAGACGCTTAACGAACTGAGCCACTCAGGCGCCCCAGGAAGGGATTATTTTATTCTGTCTATGATAAGCAGGGGCCCCTTCCAGAGAATGTTAAGGTTTGGATAATATTTAGAAAATATGGATAGATTGCTTGGTGAATCGGATTATAGGTTTCTAAAACCCTGAAAAAAACAAAGATTTATGTATGTGAAAAAAAGATGAACTAGTAAACACTCTATTACAAATTAATGGAAGCATGACTAAAACATTAAATACCATTCCTGCAAAAGTGTAGAAATAATAATGAAAATTAAAGATTAAATAGTAAAGTTGAACTTAGTATTATTATTTTGCTTAATATTATTAACTTATTAATATTATAGCTTTTGATGAAAGTAAGAGCAATATCTAGTATCTTTTTTCTTATTTTAAAAAAAGATTTTATTTATTTGAGAGAGAAAGAGAGATAGCAAGAGAGAGAGCACATGCAGGGGGAGAGGTGGAGGGAGAGGGAGAAGCAGACTCAGTGCTGAGCAGAGAGCTGGACGAGGGGCTCAATCCCAGGACCCTGAGATCATAACCTGAGCCGAAAGAAGACTGCCTAACCAATTTAACCGCTTAACCGACTGAACCACCCAGGTGCTCCTCGAATCTTTTCTAGAGAAAACAAAACACTGTGTTTGTGAGATCCTAAGACGTAAGATAGTGGTCGGATGGGGACATATGCTTTGCCCCATTCTTTCAGAGCTAATGTTTTGCCCAAAGTGCTGTGATGAATAACTCTGTAATGCTTCTAGAGTAGGTTTGTGATAGTGTTGGCAATAGCAACACAAATAACAGAACAACTTCACAATAAGGACATTTCAAAAAAGGGATAGGCATTCCTTACGAGTATGTTGAAGATTGAATTATTTTTTAATCATTCACTATAGGTTTGACATAAAGCCTATGTGACTGGAGATTTATGTTGAATGAAGTAGAGTTGAAGGCATAATGAATTCATACATCCAGATTAGATGGTTTTCTGAGTCCTGAACCAGCCTTTTTTCCCCCAACAACAGGTCTTTGGAACTGAAATATCTTTTTAATTTGTCGCAAAAACCAAGCTTTAACTCCCAACTTTACATATAAGTCCCCCATCAAATTTCTGTCGTTGGTCTACTTTTCTTCTTTCTTTATACTCTCTGCTTCAACAATATCTTTCTGAGCTTCTAAAATTGCATGTGGATGTGCTTGCTGCGGCAGCACATATACTAAAACTGGAATGATACAGAGAAGATTAGCATGGCCACTATGCAAGCATGACACGCAGATTTGTGAGGCGTTCTCTATTTTTAAAATTCTACTCCTGAAACCAACATTACACTACAAGTTAACTAACTAGGATTTAAATAAAAACTTAAAAAAATTACTGATGGGGATGCCTGGGTGGCTCAGTTGGTTAAGGGTCTTCCTTTGGCTCAGGTCATGATCCCAGGGTCCTGGGATTGAGTCCCACGTGGGGCTTCTTGCTCAGCCGGAAGCCTGCTTCTCCCTCTCCCTCTGCCTGCCTCTCCCCCTGCTTGTGCTCTCTGACAAATAAATAAATAAAATCTTAAAAAAATAACTGATGATCATGTTTAAAAAATTGCTTGTGGATAACTTTTTTTAAATTTTATTTTTTAAAGAATTCTCTACACACAACATGGGGCTCAAACTTACAACCCCAAGATCAAGACTTGCATGCTCTACTGACTGAGCCCGCCAGGTGCCCCACATGTGGATAACTCTTAAGTACCTCTCTCCAACCTCAGGCTCCGTTTTACTCCCTGGGCGCCATTTCCAGTTTCCTAGCAGAGATGTGTATTTTTTAATCTCTTTTCTTTCTTTAAAAAAATTTTTTTAAAGATTTTATTTATTTATTTGAGAGAGAGAAGGAGAGAGAGAGAGAGAACACGAGCAGGGAGGAAGGGCAGAGGGAGAGGGAGAAGCAGGCTCCCCACCAAGCCCGATGTGGGGCTTGATCCCAGGACTTCAGGATTGTGACCTGAGCCGAAGGCAGACGTTTAACCGACTGAGCCACCCAGAAGCCCCTTCAAAAAGTTTTTGTTTAAATTCCAGTTAGTTAACATACAGTGTAATATTGGTTTCTGTGTATAATATAGTGGTTCAGCAATCCCATACATGGCCCGGTACTCATCACAAGTGCACTCCTTAATCCCCAACACCTTTTTCACCCATACCCCCCTCCTGAGATATGTATTTCTTAACACATGGCTTGTCAACCTGGACAGGACCAAAGTAGAACTGAATATCTCCTCTGTCTGTCTTCTTCCCCCTCCTTCAAGTCTGTTTCATATTTTGTTTAATAGATCACCAGTTATCTGTCCTTTAATGTTCTTAATCAAGGAGTTTTCTTTTCACATTTCCTCCCCTTTTGGCCAACTTGTCTTTAAGTCCTCCAATTGCAGCTTGCTCCTAATTTCTTTCTTCTTTTTACTCCTTTGTTTCTTGCCACTCAAATAATTTTAATGTTCTTTTCTAACTACCTAACTTTCCATGTTCCAGTTCATCTTCAACATCAAGGCAGCTTATCTAAAGAGCTGTTCTCCATTCAGAATCAACCAGATGTTGGGCACTTTACATAAGCTATGTCACGTAATTATTTCTCACTCACATGTACCTAATTCAAGAGGTGTCATCTTCATTTATAAAGTAAGTTGGGGCTCAAGGACTTGAAGAAACTTGCCCAGAACATTCAAGAGAATGATCATATAATTTCTCATCCAAACAGAGACAACTTTTGGACATGAAAGGAGATACTAGAAAGAGTTATGCCCAGATAGCATGTGTAAGAAGGAATTTCCACAGACATGCCAGGACACAATTTATCCACTCAGTATGTAACTGATTGAATCAGGGTTCCATCCTAGGTCTGTCTGGAGAGATGCTGTAACCATCTTGTGACCATGAGGGGAGTAGTTGATGAGCTGAGGGTGGACAGAAAGGAAGGAGAGAAAGAAGTTAGTCCTTTGATGGCCATGTTGATCCACTCCATCTCCCATCTTCATGATAAGGAGAGAATAAATATGTTTTTTGTTTAAGTAATTTATTTGGTATTCTGCTACTTGAGGCTGAATATACTCTGATAGAAGGAAAGACAGTAAGTTATACAAGGAATGGCAATAATGTGTGACTTCTGCTAGGCGAAGGGATTGCAGGACACTTTGAGAGATCACTGAGGATTATCTGATCTAATGCTGCGCTAGTATGCATGTGTGTGTGGAGGGGATGTGGCTGATGATAGATTCCTGGAGGAAAATACATTTTAATTAGTAACTTGGACATCGAATTGAATTTTGTTTACCTATATCTTTGTATTTGGAAACAGTAAGTTTTCCTGCCCAAGGACTTTGACCTTGGTAATTTACAAGTGCTTTGCTTTACAATTTGACAGGCAAGTAATATTAGACTGCGTTGTTAAGGTCAAAGTGATTCAGTGATTCAGCTTGCAAAAGTCACCTGAAAGTTTTGGTTTTATTTGATTTATGTTTTCATTTTCACTGGTTTGTATCCGTTTTCATCCAAGTTTGATAGTATGAAGTGTTACGATGCTAGTTATTTTTGGCTTCAATTTTTCCTTTCTAAAATCTCCAGCTTCCTTTGGGTGATTTGTTGTTGTTGTTGTTGCTGTTGAGCTGGGGTTAAAAAGAAAGGAAGACCTCTGAATTCATGAATGATTTGTTAAAAGAAGAAATATACTGAACAATTCAGAATTATACAAACAATGACAATTGTAGAGGACCACCTGTTCCATGATAGTCAGTCCTGAGATTTTAAACACGCTTTCTTCCCAGCCTTAATTGCCTCAGGATGAGGCAATCCTGTGTATCTGTTCAGAACCATTAATAACCTACTTCACCTGATTGCAGCAAGTGTTTTTTTCTTCAGATTTGTCAAATGGTAAGTGCAAGGACTTTATGCATTAATAAACAACAAAATTGACCAAATTTAGCAGTAGGTCTCAGCAAAAGGCAATTTCTTCTTTCATCTTCCATCTAATTTGACAACTAACGGTTTTTGAAAATCTAAAGCTGGATGATTTCTCCAACACACTTGCTAGATTTTGATTAGATTAAGTATGGTCTGCTTCTGCTTTGTTTTTTGGAATTGTTCTCTGGTTGTATTTCTGCCCATGTTTGTGTGATTTGATACAGATTTCCAGATTGCCATCTCTTTGGCTTATGAAGCTTGGTGTCCTGCTCATCTATTCCATTTCTTTGATTGTTTCCAGTGTTTACCATTGATTTGTGTGGCTTTGAGCAAGTCACTTAACCTCTCTGTGCTTCAGGTTTATTATTATTTGTGAAACAATAATGAGGAAGCTAAAGAGACAATGGGATATGTTTTTGGAGCAAATAGCTTTATTTTTTTTTAAAGATTTTATTTATTTATTCATGAAAGACAGAGAGAGAGAGAGAAGAGAGAGAGGCAGAGGGAGAAGCAGGCTCCCAAGGAGCAGGGAGCCCGATGTGGGACTCGATCCCAGAATCCTGGGATCATGACCCGAGCCGAAGGCAGCCGCCCAACCATCTGAGCCACCCAGGCGCCCGGAGCAAATAGCTGTAGAAAGTCATCAGCTCTGCAACAATTCTGGAATTAGCTCATGTAGACCAATTCTCTACTTTGCTTTCCCCCCATTTTCACAGCTCTTTCTTCAAGGGGGATGGGCTCGCTACCGTGGCTCTCAGCCCCAGCATTTTATGCACGTGATGTTCATTTTAGAATGATTTTAAGGACAACTTTAAAAGGGAGAAGTAAGTACAGAATAATAACCTAACGTGGTTTTTGTTCGGAGAAAACGGTGTGCTTTGTGATGATGGTGTGGGAGTGTGGGGATGAGCTTTGTGGGCTGATGAAATCATGCACATAAGTTCAGGGATGCTTCTTGTGTACTTGTACTAGAGACACACAGCTATGCCCACTGCCGTGTACGTGGACACTTACGAACTGGACCTCTCGTACCGTTGGCAGAAGACAAGATTTCAAAAAATACTTCATCTAAAATGTAGACTCCTAAAGACACGGTCTTAGTAAATGTAAAGGAAATGACACAAACCATCCATAGTTAAGTGGCAAAAGGAAAGCAAAAGCACACTTAGAAGGCATAGAAATGTGAAAATGTGCCAGTGAAATAGAGGGAGTCCCACAAAGTATGATAATTTAGGAGAAAAGAATTTAGATGTTGAAAAGAGACCCGAGTGGTTCTGAAGGGATCCCAAAGTTAATACTTAAAGATACTTCAATATACATTAAAGCCAGGAACATTACTGAAAAATCATTTGGACTCTTTATTTTAAGAGCAAAACCATACGTATAGAAAAAGGCCAAAGTTTTCTAATTCAATAGGACTTTTCATGATTTGCAAGATTCAAGGCAATCTAGTCCTGCTCTAAGCCCTGCTGACTTGTAACCATGAGCAAGTTATAAGCCCCTCTTTGTGATTCAGTTTTTCTCATAAGTAAAATGGGGAAAATAATTGTGTCTATCTCCAAAGTCTTTGTAAGAATGAGATCAAGCGGATACCTGAAAGGAGTGTAATAGTGAACACTCATAGAAGATGAGCTGATATTATTAATTATTATTATAATCACTACTACACTTATTATTGTCATCATTGAGAGACGGTTTGAGAGAATGGACTTTGGAACCAGATTGCCTGGCTTTGAATCTTGGCTCCGTCACCTGATACTTGTGGGTCTTTGGTCAAGTTACTTAAATCTTCAGGTTTCTGTTTCCTTATCTGTACAATGGAAAGAATAGTACTTTCTTCATGGAGTGACTATAAACATGAAATGAACTCGGGTATGTGAAGAGTGCACAACTGTACCTGGCTCATTATGTCATTATGAGGATTATTTTTCTGAGCTCATTGTAGCCCACTCTACCATCAGCCACACTGACTTATGTTCATGTTCTGTTTCTCATGTGCATCAAGAACTTAATGCTTTCGGTTCTTTGCCCTTGTCCCCTCTTCAGCCAGGCCTTCCCTGCCTGACCACACTGTTTTGCTCCCCACCCACAGGTATTTCCTAAGTCAATTCCTGTCTCAGTTTTGTCCTAGCATTTTCTACCTGAGGTTGTTTTTGTGTATGTATTGCTTCCCTGTTTATTACCTGACTCCCTACCCTTGCAGAATATAGTCTACATGCCTTATTTGCTACTGTGTCCTGGCACCTAGGTCAACACCTGGCAGACAGTAGGCATTCCAAAATCGTCGTCAAATATGACCTCGTTGATATGAGGAATTCTTAATCTCAGGAAACAAACTGAGGGTTGCTGGAGTGGCGGGGCGTGGGAGGGATGGGGCGGCTGGGTGATAGACATTGGGGAGGGTATGTGCTATGGTGAGCGCTGTGGAGTGTGCAAGACTGTTGAATCACAGATCTGTACACCTGAAACAAATAATACATTATATGTTAAAAAAAAAAAAAGAAGACAGCAGGAGGGGAAGAATGAAGGGGGGGAAATCGAAGGGGAGACAAACCATGAGAGACTATGGACTCTGACAAACAAACTGAGGGTTCTAGAGGGGAGGGGGGTGAGGGGATAGGTTAGCCTGGTGATGGGTATTAAAGAGGGCACGTACTGTATGGAGCACTGGGTGTTATGCACAAACAATGAATCATGGAACACTACATCAAAAACTAATGATGTAATGTACAGTGATTAACATAACAATAAAAATTAAAAAAAAGGCATTACAAAGGCAAAAAAAATGAATGTGTGCAATTGTGATAGAGTGATCTGGAGATCAGTAAGGACCACTTCCTGTCCTTAAAGACAGTCTAGGATAGGGCTGTTTAGAATGTGGCCCAAGTCAGTGATTCTATCATCCTGGGTCAAGTGTTGGTGATGATACACTCTATCTAACAAGGATATTTAGAGAATAAAAGGGGGGTCCTGTTAATAATCATGTCTGGACTGCAAGTAGAAACTGGGATAACCCACAATAAACCTTATCCATGGACCAGCTGCATTAGAACTACAAATGAAGGGGGGGGGCGGGAAATGGACTAACAAAAATGCAGATTCCTGGGCCTCGTCCCGGCCCTACAACATCAGAACCTTTATTTTAGGAAGTGCCTTGCATGATTCTGAGATCTGCCAAACAAGCCAGAGTTTGAGAACCACTGGGGCTGGGGATTAGAACATCCTCCTTTGAGGGCTTTGTCCTCAACCCAGGAGGCTTCCCAAAAGGTGTTAAATACTTAACACTGTTGTGTGGGAGCCAAGTGCTCATTAGCACTTGTATAGGAACCTCTGCCTGTTCTTGAGAGTTAATTTCTTGGCAAACAATGAGAGTCTTCATAAAGCACTTCTGCGGAGTGAGGACAAATTTGGGGTAATGTAGTGCAAATTGTAGGAAGTGAGTACATTAGCACGAAAGAGATTTAATAAGCCTGGAAAAGAGACTTAGTATGTCTGACAAAAAGATGTAAATTTGGGGGAAACAAGGTGAATATGGTAATAAAAATAAAGGCCAATCACTTATGGTTAAACCTCTTCTTTTTAGAAAATAATGCTTTTGAGAGAGTATGTTGGAGTCTGTAGATCATAAGGATACCTGTAAAATAGGAAATGTTTTGTGGACTTTGCTACATGTATCTTTGAGTTGATGGCACCACAGTATTTTTTGGTAATAGGTAATAGTGGTGAAGTAAATAAAGCCTTTAAACCGCCCTCTGGCCCTCTGACCTTCTGATTTCTCACTTCTATCAAGAATTTTCCTCATCCATCCATTTCATCTCCCTATAATGGGAGTGAACTACTAATTGCCCTTTTGGTTTTCCCTCATGGCATCATGAATCTTACCACTCTTCCATCCTTTTTTAACATTTTCAAATTCATTCCTCTTTTGAGCATCCCTGATACAGAAGGATAATGTACGAATTTATACCTTTATTAATTAAAAAATCTTGCAAACATGCAGTCTTTTTTTTTTTTTTTAAGATTTTATTTGACAGAGAGAGACACACCGAGAGAGGGAACAAAAGCAGGGGGAGTGGGAGAGGGAGAAGCAGGTCTCTCGCGGGGCAGGGAGCCCCATGCGGGGCTGGATGTTGGGCTCCATGTGGGGCTCGATCCCAGGACGCTGGGATCACGACCTGAGCCGAAGGCAGACGCTTAACGACTGAGCCACCCACGCGCCCCAGGCTTGTTTTTGTTTTTTTTTTTTATAGTATTAATAGCAAGTCTTCATTTAGACTCCACTCTTTGTTAAATAGCTCATTAATGTTTTCATTTAAACAAAAATCATTAAATCATAGAGATTCATTTTATATAGAAACATGTGTAAGAGATGGATGTCATTTACATACCTTGGTTTGTTATTATTTCCCATGAAAGAAAAAGAAATAGATGGAGAAAGTGTTCTTGTGAGGTCTTCATTTAAAATAATATGAAAAATAAGAATTCACCCATAGGCATGTTAAAACAAAGTCTGAAAGTGCTCCTCCCTCTCCCTGATTACTTTCAGTTTGTATATTTTATTTCTCACTCTGTGAACCTAACCATGGGATTTGGCAACCACTCCACGAATCTGAATTTTAAAAGATAGAGGTAAGAGGTTGTAGTCATAGCTATTTCCAATTCCAGGAATGAAAATGCTGTGTACAGAGTTCATGGAAATGGTTCCCATAATTATTTGTGTTAAACTTGCCATCATAAAAAAAAAAAAGACCCCAGTATCATTAGAAATTCGGTGTATGTGACTTTAAAAGTTTTTGGCTCACAGCCAGCCTTTCACCAGTATGCTGGCCACTTTGGGTAGCATTGGCAACTTCTTTCGCAGGTTTTCCAGTTGATGCGGTTTCAAACAGCAGGAGGGTGACGTCTCTGTATTCAGAACACCTAACAATGCCTGTTCAAAACAGATTCCTGACTCCTTAAGCTTGCCTAGAAAGACTGTTTCTCTGAAATCTCCTCTAGAGACATGGAGCTATCTTAATTACTTCTAACATTAGCTGAGTATTTAAAATATTACATATTACAGTATCTAACTCGCTATGTTTCAGGGCCTCCTCTATCCAAATAAATAAGCATCAGTGTGCTCAGATAATCCATTATATCATGGCATTTGTCAAAAACAACTTCAAGTAGAAAATAAACTGTTTCTCAGTGAAACATTAGCCTCCTAATGGTAAACATGTTTGCTCTGGGAATCAATAACTTCAATCTAATAATTTCTACAGTTTTGAGAGCCAAGCTGTTGTCGAGATGCTGGTTCTAGTTGAGGGAAGTTGCTTATATTTTGTAACTTGGTTCTCTCACCCTCTTTCCTCAGCACCTTTGAATTTACTGTAGTCAACTGTGACTGCCTTCAGGTTTTGGTTTTGGAACTGTGTTGGAAGTGTAATTTGCCGTAGTTCAAAGAGCATACTTGAGGCTGCTGTAGGCTGCTGGCTGTGATCTTTCTGGAGTTGGAGCAGGAAAATACACATTTAATAAAATCAGATTGAGCACCACCTTTTTTCGTGATCCTTGTGGCTATCAATAAATACTTTTTTTGCTAGGTTTTCCTCTTGGATACAACTGGAGTTTAATTTTTAGCATGGTATTAAAATTATATATAAACCAGTAATTTTTAATTAATGAGTACATTCCTATGAACTTTTTGACAAGAATGAGGTGGTAAGATTTAGGATTTTGTCCTGATTCCAGGTTAGATAATTACAAATCACCTTACACAAACTTTCTTTTATTCATGATTATGATTTCTCCCTTCATTCCACTTTCCCTTCTAAAGATGGGCAGAAATTACTTAAAATTTTTATGTTTTATGGTTTGAATATCAAGGCCATGTAAAAATACCAGACGTTACATCTAAAATTTTTTAAACATACAAAAGGAGTATTATATCTGCTTGATACATGATTTTATTATTCAAATGGTATATATAGATTGCATTTAATTCCTAAAATATTTTCCATTTCTTTTTTTCCTGACCCACCTAGGAAAAAAATCAAAATAATAACCACAAAGAATAATTTTTTTATAAATTCCATTCCTGGTTGGCTGTTTCTACTCTGAAAGCAGTACGATAAAATACAATAATGAAGAAGATGGAAATTTAAGATTCATTTAATAAGAATTCCAAATTCTCCAAGTTTTATATTTAAAATGCTATTTCTTTAAGTAGGAAAATCATGACTTTTTGACTTTTGTATTTAAACATGTATTTTGACTCATTTCTCTTAGAATTTAAAAACATATAATCTGAAATAATTTATTTTCCACTAATGTGTGTACAGTTTCTGTATTTATACTGATTGGCCCTGGTCAATCAAAAAAGAAATTCAGAGTCATGCATTATAGTTATCTGATTATTCAAACTTTCCTAAAATAGTGTAAAGGCAATTTAGAAAATAATGGAATATACATTGTTTACTCTGGGTAGAGTGCTAGAAATAATGAGTCTCAGAAAATAATATCAACACATTAGATATTCAAGAGATTGGAGATGCAATACCAGGAAAAATATAATGCAAAAAACCACAATCACAAAGACGTAGGGGATAATGAAGAACAATTTAGACAAAGGACATTAGCTGTAATGTTGATTGTAGCAAAAATAACAAAGCACAACTCTGACTTTTGGCCCTTTGTTGGAAAAAAGTTAGGGGCAACTGAAATACTGGGAACATGTAATTTAGAGAAATAAAAATTCCTTCATGAAAATTGGAAAAATGAGTACGGGCTACAGGCGCCAACCACAAGGAGATAATGAGGGCTACGTGGGAGTCGAATGCAAATATAATGAATTTTAAAGCAATGATGCTTTTTATTTGTATTAACTTCTATCAGTTAGCTTTTTCTAAAATAGAAGGCTTTGTGTAGCAGGAAAGATGCTTTATGTTGTAATATCTTATGCTATAATTGGATAGGGTTCAAACAGATTTTCAAATTAGCTAACTTCTGTTCAGGGCATATACTAAATACCGCTCTATGTACATGTGAATTGGAAAGAAAAGTTGAAATACTTTCCCACATATATTTAGAGGTTTTAAAAACTGTAAATTATAAACCAAAAAGTAGTTTAAAAGAGTTTCAGACAAGAGAGAGGAATACACATGTTTTACTCTAATGGCCCACATAGCATCACTCAATTTTGAAGATTTTAATTGACACAGGTTAGCAGGGAGGGAGGTTGTCAGGCTGATATAAATTGCATCAAAGAGGAGAGAGATCCTTAGGGGTAAGAAAAACAAAAGGGCCTGACAAAGAGAAAAGTGAAGAAGAAGAAAAAAAGACGGGATGGAGATGGGAAAAGGAAAGTGCTCAAAAAACGTTAAGCCCAGTCAATATTGAACAAATTGTTTCCTTATTTGGAATCAGCAACCTCATCCTATTATGCCTATATCTTATAGCACATATCAAGTACCCTGATCCTCAGTGGAAAACAAACTGAAGAAATGAACTTGGTAATTTACTCTACAAGGCATCCACAAGGGTCTTGGCACTGTTTGGTCTCTTTCATCCTTTCCCATCTGTCTGGGAGAAATAGGAAAACTGGGTCATGTTATCTCTGTCTGCACATCTGTACAGTGTCCAGTGTCTTGTTAGAATCTGGCTGTATTTAGCTATTAGAACATGACAAACTCCTATTAAGTTTCTTAAACTTCTAATTAAAAACAGATTGTCTGGAGAACACTCTGATGGCTCTGAGGAAAAACTCTCAACTCTTTACTAAATATGAAATGAAATGTTGCAATTAGTTGTGGACTGTGCCAGGGCAACCCTTTCTCTGACCACATTACCAGGTTCTGGCATAGGGAATGGGTGAACGTTTCTGGTGGTGACTGAGTTGTGACCTCTGCTCTCTCAAATCTGCTGTAGTCATAGCCCCTTGGTTCCTTTGGTCCTCATCTGCTCATCTGTGGTTTTGGAGGACAGGTAGTATAGCCTTGTATCCCTTTAGATGAACGTTCAGGGAGGGAGGATTCATTGCTCTCAGTGAAAACCATTCCAAGTTTTGGTTGCCTCTTCTTTCCTTTGTTGAATGGGTTTGATTCCTTTACAGAATGTCTCTGTCATGCAGTTGTCACTCTGGGCATCCACTATTCTGTTCCAGGTTTTCCTGCCTCCCTCTCCCTTTGGTTTTCACACCAAGCTGGGCTGATCTTGCGGTCTTCATCTCTATTTTGATGACCCATGGTGCAGCTTCTCTTCACTCAGCATTTCCCCAGGGTTGGAGAAGTGGGGGCTCTTAAATCATGGAGGGAGGATTGCAAGCTCTACAATCATTTCCTTTTAAGAAGAGTGCCTGGCTGGTTCGGTTGGTAGACTCTTGGTCTCTGGGTCATGAGTTCGAGCCCCACCTTGGGGGTAGAGTATAGTTGCAAAAGAATGTTAAATAAAGAAGGGTGGTTTTCAGGCCATCTGGCTGACCAGGAGGCTAGTTTTCCCTCACTCTGATTTCACTGGCCATCTCTTTCTGAACCTCCCTCTTTCTTTCATGGCAAGGTCTATATCCCGCCCTAAGGATGTTGAAGCTAGAAAAGTCTAGTTGCCTTGCAGGGCTACTTAGAAGGTTATGTCTGTTTCTCTCACCCAAATACGAACTGCCTCAGTGGTGTTTTTGCATACTATGTGAGACCTAGGGTAAGGTACTTAACCTCTCTGTGCCTCAAATATATGGGCATCTTTGTAGTATGTGGGTAATGATTCTGTAATACATGGGCAATTATTTCCACTTATTGTACAAAGTTGAAATGAGTTGTGTAAGGATGAGCACAGGATTTGGCACACAGCAAGTGCCATGCAAGTTTTGCTGGTTTTATTATTATTCTCTCAAGAACAGATTTATAAGTACAAGAGGGCACATATGCTTGTAGGATTGTAGGTCTAAAGGAAGACATTTTTTATTATTTCATGATCATAACATGTATATCTTAAAGTAAGAAACTTAAATTAGTTGCACAGCAACATATTTTATAATGACATCTTTAGGCTGTGAAATATGCTTTCCCCCTCCTGAAATAATAGTTGAAATAACGTGACTTGAATTTATTCTTCACACAGAACTACAGAATTCACTTTTCTTTAGAGGAGGGGATGCACTACTTTGATTATTATATTTGGGTGGTGAATATTTCACAGAATGGCCTGCACAAGACTTAGGATTCTTTCTTTCTCTTTCTTTCTTTCTCTTTCTTTCTTTCTTTCTTTCTTTCTTTCTTTCTTTTTCTTTCTTTCTTTCTTTCTTTCTTTCTTTCTTTTTCTTTCTTTCTTTCTTTCTTTTCTTTCTTTCTTTCTTTCTTTCTTTCTTTTCTTTCTTTCTTTCTTTCTTTCTTTCTTTCTTTCTTCTTTCTTTCTTCTTTCTTTTCTTCTTTCTTTCTTCTTTCTTTCTTCTTTCTTTCTTTTCTGATTATTTATTTATTTATTTGACAGAGAGGGTGAGAGAGCACAAGCAGAGGGGGAAGCAGGTTCTCCATTGAGCAAGGAGGCTGATGTGGGGCTCAATCCCAGGACCCTGGGTTCATGACCTGAGCTGAAGACAGACACTTACCTGACTGAGCCACCCAGGAGCCCCAAAATTTAGGATTCTTCTCAACAGATATTGCCAATTTCAACAGTGTATCTCTTCAAAAGGGAATCACTACTCACAGAATTGTAATCCTGTGATGAACAAATGAATAGGCTTTTTCCCCCATCCAATTTATATGCTCATATGATAAAATATGAGAGAGAAATAGAAATGCTGAAAGGTATTAACCCAAACTTTTGGTACTATATGAATTAGACCACACTTTCAAAATTTGAAATATTTTGAAGAGAAGTGACAAAGGATTTAGAGTTTTACCCAAAGCATAGTTTTTGGAATTTATGAAACAACAGATTTCTTCCTACATAACTACCCAAATTGTGGGTGGTGGGGATGGCAGGGGAGAAACCGTACATGTTTTGCTTTTTGCAAAAATATGCCTTCAGAGAAAAATAATAATTTTTCTCAGATCATGAACCTGTGAGAATCCTCTGATGTCACACTTTGTGGAGTGCATATATTTATGTTTTTCAAAGGTTGGTGTTCTCATATGTATTTCTAACTTGTTAGGGGAGTAAAAGCTATTTTGTTGGTTATGATTGACATGGAACATGTTGAGCTATAAATGCTAGTTATAGTTTGCTATGTTAACTATTTTGTTTTGTATATTCCCTTGTAGATATTTAAAAGCTTAAGATATTTTAAGTGATAAAAGAGTATTAGATAAACACTCAGTCTACATTTTTTTTAAATGACACATTTAGGATTTAAAATACCTGGTGTGTCAATCTTTCTATAAATTATTTAGAGAGAAATAATAAGTTACAGGCTTTTTTTTTGAGGCTTCACAGGATCAAAAATGGCTTTATAACATACAATTAAGCCTATGTATTTCCAATGAGAAGGCTGAGGTTGTTTTTACATTGTAGTGTCAGCATTATTTTCAGACAACCGAAAATATCATTTCATTTTCCTTCTTTTCTTCCTCCCTGCCTCCTTTCTTTCTTTCCTTTCCTCCCTCTCTCCCTCCGTTCCTTCCTTCCTTCCTTTCTTCCTCCTCCTCCTTCTTCTTTTGCAATAATCTGTTAGATGTTTAAAAGGATGGCATGATTTTTGCCTTTAAAAATTTATTTTATTTTATTTTTTTAAAAGATTTTATTTATTCATTTGACAGAGAGAGACACAGCAAGAGAGGGAACACAAGCAGGGGAGTGGGAGAGGGAGAAGCAGGCTTTCCACTGAGCAGAGAGCCCGATGCGGGGCTCGATCCCAGGACCCTGGCATCATGACCTGAGCTGAAGGCAGACGCTTAATGACTGAGCCACCCAGGCACCCCTAAAAAATTTTAAATAATACAACTAGGATGGGTCTGTGCACCATACAGGCACTTAGGAAAGAGCTGTTGCGTAACAGCTAATAACACAGCCACTTTAGTAGATAGAGTGAAATATCTAGGATTTTTATTATGGAAAAGAAAAAGTTACTAGTGAATTATAAAACTATAAATATTTGTAATAGTCTCCCAAATAAATCTCTTTCTGTAAGAGTACATCACTGTAGGCTAAAATCTTCAGGAATAAATTTTTTTAGTTTTGGGGGACATGATTTCATCTGATAAGAAAGAGTTGTTCTATTTTGTAGTTCTATCATATTGCAAATATTATGGAATATAAAAGCAATTCCACATGACACAGTTTAAAATTAAACCTATGTTAGATTTTTTTTAGTAATGAAGCAATTTCTATAACATAAGACTAATAAAATAATTTTGTTTTGAAATAGAAAATGAATGAAAGGACTAATTACCAAGCAATTATCCTGTATTATTTGATTACTACCTAAATAATGTAGGTACTATTTTCCAATGGATTGTAGTTTTATTTTTGCCTGATAAAATGAAAATAGATTGAGGTAATCTAAAATCATTTATCTAATAGAGCTAGAAATTGCCTTCCAGGGCTATTGAAAGATATTCTTTCTTTGCCTTTTTTTCTTATGAGCACCATAGGAAAAGTCCAGGTATGTGGTCACATCTAATTTGAACTCAACAAAGAATAAATCATTAATTTGTTTGAAGGTGTAGAGAAGGATTGACAGCATTTATTCTGCAACTAGTTTTCCCAGAATTTGATTTTAGGAACATTGACATTGGAAAGTGGGAAATTAAAGAGAAAACAGTGTAAATAATCTTTTAGCTAAAGATAAAGTGGAAAGTGGAGAATCAAAGTTTCAGTAAATAAGAAAACATGTTTCCACCTTTTAAATACTTCTGAAAATGTATTGAGTACATGGTAGTTACATACAGCACAGTTAATTCTAAAGTTGATGTATTTATATGAAAGCACTAAGACAGTATTATTATAATATAAGAAAAAAAATACTGGCCCATGTAAAATTTACACAATAAATCCATTTATAATATTTGATCAATTACATGTTTCTCCTATAAATCAAAGCAAAATACATTTTCCACTTTTTTGATTGTACATATGTGTTCTAGAGCACCATCAATGTTGTTATCTTGATTGGGTGTAGAAATTATTTGCTATTAAACTGTGCTTCAGTTTGCAAACTAAAATGTGTGCCACAGGATCACATAAAAGGCTGGCTGGCTGTCATTAAAAGACATCAAAGGGCATCCTCCCTGAAGTCTTTAAGTTTTATGGCAGGTGCCTCATAGAGAATTTCAGGTCATCTTGGGAAACCAGAAGAAGACTCCATCTAAACTCAATTGTCTTTGGTCTCTTTCATCTGTTTGGCAAGGTAGGCATTCTGGATTAGAAAGAGTTTTGCGGTGATTTGAATATTGGACATCAAGCCTCTCTGATTTCAGCTGCTCTCAGCATGGAGGCTGCAGTCATGGTGTCTCCTGATGGACACATCTGGGGAACAGAAAAATGATCCTTGTGATAATATCATCGAGTTCCTATGAAGTGCGGGGGCATAAGCCTCTGTTTTTGGCTCTTCTCAGGACACAAATGGAAGGGCATATTTGGTATACATGGCAATTCGGTATAACTTTGAAAAGGGACCATTTCCAAATTTGAAAGTACTACTCTCATTTGTTTAGTATGGGATGAGACAATTTCTACAGAACAGAATAATGGGATTTCTATTTAAACAAAGTAGCACAATAAATCCAGCTTTTTTTCTGGTTAAGCCTACTCATATAATTATTTCCTTAATGAGATATTACAAAAACCTATATGGAGAATAATATCTTTACAATCAAATTAAGGGACAACAATGGCTAAATTTTAGCTGATTAGAAAAATGCACGTATTGCACATGAAAACAAACACTTATGGTCTTAGATGTGTTTACGATTTGCTTTCCAGCCACATCTGCACCATCTCAGGGTACATTAATTTAATTTTGCTTAACAAGTATATCCTTTATGTTGTCATAAGCCTAAAACATCTCTTGGCTAGTTGTTTCTGTTTTATTAGGACCAAACAAAATTTCCCCAAGAACCAACAAATTATCATGAGCTCTGGAGGCTTATTTACTTATTTATTTTTGCTTAAGAATTAATATATTTAACGAATACAGTTTAAACCATTTTGTACTGCTTTGATCATTCACTTACATGTCATTAAGTAGTCTAAGCATTTTATTATGAAAGGGCTCTGTTTACAAATTAGACCAAAGAACACGTTTCACACTGAAGATCAGCATATATATTGTATTTTATTTCAGATGCACATGACACAACCTTAATATTAGAGCCAGATGAAAAAGAACATTACCTGAGCCATGAGAGTCACTGAATGAGCTATGCTAAATTGGTTGTTTTCTGTTTTGTGATTAATTGTGCTTCTAAACCATATTTTAGTGTGCTTTGTTTTTCTGTCCCTAGTCATCCCATATTATTAAAGAGAAATTCTGCATATCTCTCCTGGAGTCCAATTAAGGATTTGCATCATGACTAGATTTTTCACTTTAATTACTGTATATAAAGTAGGTTTTGACTTATTTCCATATTTATCAAACTATGCAGAAGAAGCAAAATTCATCAAATAAACAGATATCTGTGGCTATAATTGCAGCCTGCATCGAGCATGTAGGAAGAAAATATGAGGGTCCAAATTTCATTATGTAGAACATATAAACATCTGAATAATTAAACTGTGTGTAAATCATAGGCTTGCGGAGTAGTAAGAATAGGAGAGACACCTTCATTTGATCCAAAAAATATTTTAAATATAATTCTGAAAATACGTCCTACACATAAGACAAACAACGAGTTGAAAACAACTTGCACTTCTTATCAGGTGAAAAATATAACATTGGCTACTGTGCATTCAAAAATTGTTTTTTA
This sequence comes from Zalophus californianus, assembly GCF_009762305.2. Lineage (NCBI taxonomy): Eukaryota > Metazoa > Chordata > Mammalia > Carnivora > Otariidae > Zalophus > Zalophus californianus. Next base: position 102,495,992 of record NC_045595.1, on the reverse strand, counting down.
ATTAATTGTAATACATGATGAGCTTTCTGTGTACATGGATTGCCAGTAAAAGTCTTTTTTTCCTTGCAAATCAGAGAATAAAGCCAAAAGGAAGTTAATATTAGCAAACTATTTTGATAATTTTTCTTTGTACTTATACTGTAAGTAATTAACATTGAAGAAGTGACCTATCAATTTCTAGGACTTCTAAATATGTATAATTTAAAGCTCCAAATAATCATCTACTTAAAAATGTTTAGCCATACTTCGTGCTTAATTGTGTTTTAAATAACTTGTAGCTAAATAAGCATAGGAAACACTATTTTTATTATGGTAAAAATTTAAAGTTGGGAAATATATTAATATTATGACCAAGATACTAACAACTTATCAAAAGTGGAAAACCGAAGACTTTTTGTTTTTAAACATGATTTTTTTAACTTTTAAGATATTCAAAAAATATTTCAAATGATTTTTCCTTTGGTTATTTAATTGCAGAACTTAAATTGTCTCTAGTGTCACAAATGAATTGGGTTTATTAAATTCAAAACTTTCAAAAAGACATTTTTAATTTAAATTTTTACCATAGTTAAGCTCCTGACAAGGAAAGTTTAATTCTAGTTATTTTAAGGTTGCTAAGGGCTTTGAATTAATTTATCGTGTAAGCCCTGCTGTGAGTATAGCTGGTTACTTTTGAATTAGATATTAAGGACAGATAAAGTGATGAACCTGCTTGGCTTCTACTATATGAAGATTCATCACATTTTGATTTCCACAGGCTCCCAGAAGTGAGGATCCTAGAAAATAGGATCTGCTTAATGTTGTCTGAAATCAGTCATTTCTCTCTTGCTGTTGATATAGAAATTTTATTTTCACTTTTAAATATGTTACACAATGCAGAAATGTGGCCTTTTAAAGGTAACTATGGCAAATCATATCAAGGCTACCATGCAATAGCCCAGTAAATAACTTGGGTATGTTCCAATATACAATGCATGGGGACAGTGAATGTACAAAATAGGTTATGGAGATGCAATTTGCAGTGTTTATTTTGGGAGAAGGTGAGGAAATAGGTTTGTATTCACTCAAATAATGAGTTACTATACATCTCTTTGTATTAAGAATTCTGATAACTGTCTGAATACTTTTCTTGATCCATTTTAATGTTTCAGCTGGCCTTTCCGGGCAGACTTGCTCTTCTTCTCTTAAGATTTATATGCAAGTAACTCTTGAATAGTAAAAACAAAATGACATGGACTATATGTGAACACACTAAAAGTGATTAATAGAATTCAATAGAATCAGTAACTGGAGATCTAATGGCTTCTCATCAGCAATAACTAGCTGTTTGGCCTAAAACTGTTTTCAAAACCCCAACCTACAGATAAAGTCATTTAGATGGTTATATAATAAATGTTATTTCATCAAACCAGGAGAAAAAGTTTCAAAGTGTTTGTCTACTAGGTGGTACAAATATTGATAAAATATTAAAGCAGGTAATTAGAAAGGTAGAATTTATAAATTTCAATGGTGCAAGTTACAGTTTGGTATTCTGAATAGAGAACACTTAAGTGTAACAGTCCATGAGCCAAATATTCACCTAATGGTTGAAAACAATTTTCAAAAGTGCTAGTTTCCTAGAATAAAGAAAAACTGTAACTGACATCCATATTTCACAGATAATTCCGAGATGGTTTCTCATTTCCACATTGGTTTTGACTAGAGTGATAATGTTAAATGAATAATCGAGGAATTTAGGAATAATAAGTATTTTTTGAAGAAGAGATTATAGTTTTAATTTACAAAATAGATTTCCTTTGTATAATACCCAGTGCAGAATCATGACTGTAGATTGTTTTCCCTCCTCAAAAAGAGAATGTGGTACTCAAAAGGAATATCCGCAGGTTTCTTCTTAAAGGAAGCATCTGCTGGTATCTAAAATTTTTCTCAGCTCAAACAATATATTTCATTTTGTTTATTTTTTCTCTTCTTCCTTAATCAAACCTAAGGCTTCCACTGTAGAGAAAAAGGTGGTTTAAAAGAAGGCTTGCTGGGCCTTACCCCAGATCCACTGATTTAGAATAAGAGATTGAGACCCGGAAATTTGCATTATAAAAAATTATCCTGAACAGTGCTGTGCTGGCAAATGTTTAACAACTTGCTTCATGAAAAACAGTGTGTTATAAACTTTACTGACGTAAAGAATATACAGTGCACAACTCAAAAATAATAAAACGTGCAGTATTCTTTTTTGTAAATTCCGTATAGTCAATTGATTCCTACAAAACAATTTCTTTAATTTTTGCTGAAATATTTTATCTGTAGCCAAACTATGGCTGTAAATGATAAATAAATATAGTTCCAAAATGAATGTTGGTTGACATTTTTGTTTATGGTAAGACAAAAATAAACCAATGAAGCATATATTGGAACTCACTTATTAGTCAATGATGTCAGTAACTTCTTTGTTGAATAGGATAGTAGTTTTCAAATACTGATAGAATGTTTCTTCAATTTTATGCATTATTCACAGTGTAATGGCTATAGACATGACACACTTTTAAGTTTAATCTGCATTAGACAGAATAGAAAACACAATCAACAAAATATAAGGCCTGTTTTGTGGCATTTTTCAAATTTCATGGTAAAAACACTCCTCCTACCTTGCCAATTTCAAGCTACCAAGGTGATAACGCTTGAAGCAAGGTTGGAAAGGGATGCCCAGTAGGATACAATGATATGTTTCTATCATCAGTGTGATAGACCTATAAATGACCTGAAGAGCAAGTTCAATAATAAAATGTGGTAATTAGGAAGTGATGAGGTTTTAGTGTTACCTTTATTTTTCAGATAATTTATTTAGATAATTTAAATATATTTAAGATAATTTATATTTTAAAATATAACTTAATTTTTTTAAGGATTTTATTTTTTTAAGTAATCTCTACACCCAACATGGGGCTCGAACTCACAACCCTAGGATCAAATGTTGCATGCTCCATTGACTGAGCCAGCCAGATGCCCCTAAAATTTTAACTTAATTTTTAATAATGGTCATGTTTAAAAACTGACTCGTAAAATTCCTGAAGATTTAACATTTAAAAAATTAATATAACCATTATAATCAGAAATTAAAAATTAGAAATTTCTTAAGACAATAGATTTACAAACAGATTATTTTTCTAATGGATTGAACACAGTTTATATACATAAACATGTGGTTGATTGTTGTGTCTGTGTATTAACATCAAATTATAAAGTATGCCCCCAAGGCACTTAGTTTTATGCTGATGGCTGGGAAATGCAGAAATAAAACTTTTTTAAACTTTAGGTCTTCATAATATATTTGTATGAAAATGTTAAGATAAGGTAATGATGGGGCGCCTGGGTGGCTCAGTCATTAAGCGTCTGCCTTCGGCTCAGGTCATGATCCCGAGGTCCTGAGACTGAGCCCCGCACAGGGCTCCCTGCTCTGCTGGGAGCCTGCTTCTCCCTCTCCCACTCCCCCTGCTTGTGTTCCCTCTCTCGCTGTCTCTCTCTGTCAAATAAAATCTTAAAAAAAAAAAAAAAGATAAGGTAATGATTTCTACAAAATGAAATGTTAAAGTATGAGGGCAGATTAGGAGCTCTGTGACAACTATAAATAGTAGTGAAGGTATCTTGGAGGAGGTAGAACTTAATTGGGAACCTGAGAAACGGGTAGTCAAACCCAGACACCAGTCTCATATTATAGAGGAAGTAAGAGCATGGCAAGCAACAAAAATGAGCGGGACCAAGCACAAAATCCAGAAGTCTTTAAGTTTCAGTGGTATAATCCACCCCATGTATAGTTTGAGGGTGTTAGGATTTTGCTACTAGCTGTTCACAGGATCCTTAATTCTAGTCTGCTGGAGTGCATCCTCCACATCCTTCCTCTGATCTCTTCCCTCAAGCTCTTCCACTTCCTGATCCTTTAACATCTTTGATTTTCCCTCACATTGCCTTTCTTTCCCCTGTGAAAGTTGGTCTACTTCTGCCCCTTCCAGTTCTGTTCGTCAACAAACACTAAGTGCTACAGGGTCAGCAAAAGGTTAATTGGTTTCTCATTGGTCTGTTTAACCACAAATTTTCTTTAACTCTGTAGTGTAGTCAAGTTCAGAGGTGAAGTCAGAGAGACGCTACACTTCTGTGTGAGTGCACTTTCACACAAAAGTGGAGACATTTTCACAGAATGTAGATAAAGCAAGCCTTCGTGAAATGACCCATCACCCAAGAGAGGAAGGGGAGAGTCCTGATTCCTAGGAAGAAAGGTTAAGGGTCATGGTTTCTCAGCACTCCATACAGGGTTTATCACCCAGAGGAAGAGGGTATGTGTGTCAAGCATTGCTCTGATGGCCACATAGTTTCACAAAAACAGGTCCTTGCTCAACTGGCCAGAGGAGACACAAGAATGTCTTAATACTCATATTTCAGATTATCGTAATTTCATGTTTCCCTTCTTATTTTTACTATGTAAGTATTGTTTTCTCTTAAACCAAGTAGTGTCCTCTGATTACATTTCTTTTATTATATAACTTTCCCCCTCCTGGAGTTAATAATTGTCTCACTTTTTTATTTTTTAAAAATAATTTAATTAATTTATTTTTAAAAATGATTTTATTCATTTATTTATTTGAGAGAGAGAGCGCAAGCAGAGAGAGAAGAAGAGAGATAGGGACAAGCAGACTCCATGCTGAGTGCGGGGCTGGAGTTGGGGCTTGATACCACAACCCTGAAATCATGACCTGAGCCAAAATCAAGAGTCGAACACTTAACTGACAAGACATCCAGGAGCCCTGTATTTTACATTTTTATTGGCTTAATTTCTTAGCACTTCCAGCGAGTTTTCCCATGCTGTACCAAAGCTCTGTAAGATGCTTCCCATTAAGTAACTTCTCTTTTCTGTTTGGGTTATCTTTTTAGAATTTCAGAATTACCTCAGTCTTGACTCATATCCTCATTTTGGTAGAACACAATCTCCATTAGCTTCTTTAGTAAAGGTCCAAAGGAATAAATATATTTGGAAATTTGCATGTGTGAAAATGCTTTTATTCTATTCTCATACTTTATCATTAAGTTAGACTGGATATGGGACTCTACTTGGGAATCTTTTGATGCTGTACATACACTCTAAATTGATTGTGACTTTTATTTCTTGAAAAACTTATTGAAATCTTAATATAATTACTCATATAATATTTAATGATGCACAACTTACTATTCTTGAATTTATTATTAGGTAACATAGTGAAAAGCACCTCAAATTCAATATGTCTAAATTAGAACTCCTTTGCTTCCTGCTCCACTCACCATTTTCTCATTCATTCTCAATGAATAGTACACCATTTATCTAATTATACTTGTCAGAAACATAACCCCCATATGCAATTTGTTATTAATTCTCCTCAGTGTTTCTTCTGATGTGTTTCTCCAATGCATCCATCTCTCCTCCTCTTACCTGTAGCAAATTATTCCCAGACACCGTTCCATTTCACTCACCAACCCAAATTTCCTAACTGATCTTTTTATATACACTCTTGTCCTATTTTATTCTATTCTTTTCATTGCACCTAGATAGATCCTTTGGAAATGCATATCATATCTGGTAATGTCAAATTCCTATAAAAAATTAGCCTTCAGTGCATTCCCATTAACCAAATTTATCCCAATGGATAAAGACCAAGACCTTGAGCAAAGCTTACCAGACCTTGTGTGACCTCTATCTCTAGCTTCATTTAGTAACACAATTCCATGCCGTATTTCCATTGTTTCAGTTCCATTACCTTATCATCTCCCAATCAGCCACAGGGTCTCTGCACATGCTCTGTTGTAGGGAACACTACTTAACCTTCTCCTTTCCCCCTACCTAATGTCTAAATCTTAGTTCTACTTTCACTTCCTCAGGACACCTTGCCTAAACTCCTATTTAAAATTTCCATAGAAAACTTTTTTCATCATACATTACAATTGCAATTTTTGTATCCTTTGTATCATTACTTAATATCTGGCTTCTTAATTACATCATAAGATCCACAAAGATAAGGATCTTGCCTATTTTCATTCATCAGTGTATTCCTTGCATTTTACATATGCCAGATATGTAGTATGCTGTAATTAAACATTTATTGAATGAATGAATGCTTTTTCCCTTACCTTCTCTTCTCTTCCTTTCCTTTCCCTTCTCCTTCTTCATTTGTTTGTTTGTTTGTTTTTTTGTTTCTTTTTCTTTCACTCCTGCTCTTTTTTGGGGTGGTGGCCATGAATGATAAAACTGATTTTTATTTGGATTAATCAAGAAAACAAGCCAGTCATGAGCAATAAATTAATTATTGAAAAATATTTTATTATAAATACAATATAAATATTTTAAATAAAAATATTTAAAAATCTCTTTGAGTTTCCAGTTAATAAAATGGTTATAATTACAGTAGACATTGTAATAAAAATGTTTACTTTTGAAGTACATTTATTTGGAAGTTTACAGCCCAAAATATATTAAGTTCATTAAAAAAAAAAAATTGAGAGTATTAGGAACCTTAACATGGGTGTATTTAAAAATTTCAAGATTTTCCAGTTATTTTGCTTAAGGACAGTAACTTTAGCAAGGAATGATCCATTCATTCTATGAGATCACTTCTTACTTCCTATTTCCTAATGAGATTTTTGTTCAGTTTAATTTAGAAAACCATCTATTTAACTGATGATTTAATAAAGGATTTGTTTATAGATGTATATAGGTATACCTTAGCTTTCAGAACTTCAGATAGCAGAATGTAGTATGCTTGAAAATAATAATGAAAGTATTATTTTGTGTGTTTTCTTAAGGGACCACACTTAGAATTGAGAAGGCAAATTTTTTTTTTGTATCTCCACTCACATTTTTATTTATGACGATTTTATTCTTTCATTTTTAAAAACCTGATTTCCCTTCTATTGGATAATAGATTTCCCAAATCAGAGTATGGATTGTGCTACATCCCCAAAAGGCAAATTTGTGAGTTTTAGATAAATGTCACGTATTTTTGTTTAATTATCTCAAAATATAGAATACAGCAGGGGTGAATGACAGCTGTGTGAGGATGTATATATTCAAGAATCCTCTTGCTGGTTTTTGGCAGAGCTTGCTGTAGTTCCAGTCTCTTTGTTTACCATGTGCAAAAGACTGGATCAACTTTCAAACACTTTATTATGGTTTAACGGGGGAATCATTAGTAGATGAGTTTAACAGACCCAAATGCTAGACACTCAGTGGTTTATTTTTCAAGATTAAAATAATGTCTGTTTCTAACCTTCAGTAGTTTAAAGCAAATTTGCATACAGCTGTATCCAGTTAAGTGCCTTTCAGACTTCTTGTTACATTAAGAATGTACAAGCATTAAGAGTGCTTGTAATACAATTGACTTTAGGCTGAATTTTACATTAATGGCCCCCTTTGTTATTTAGCTGGCATTAAAGGCTTAAGTACAAGAAAATCCATGTACAAAGTATATCATTTTTATTTTAATTTAAGCTCCCAAGAAATTTCGTGACTAAAACATCCGCTATGCCATTTGGAATAATTTTTTTTTTTTCCTAAAGCTCTTTGTAGCAAGAGACAAATGTTAGCAGAATCTTGAAATGCATAGTTACTTCAGGATTGCTGGGTGAATTGATAAAGACTACAGTGATACAAATTGGAACCACAATGGCCAGGGGACACAAAGCTGATAGGGTTTGGGCCTCTCTTAGGATGCTGTTAGGAAAAGGGCCATTAACACTGGCAAATAGGAAAAAGGGCTGTGAGTAGGATGCTAACAAGTACAGCAAGGGAGCAGACGCAGACTCTGCCAGAACAGGAAGTGATTTCAACCAATCTCTAAGGGAAATCCTTTGGACAATCTTTCTTTGACAAATGCCTAGAAATTATGCTCTTTATATGACATCTACTTGCTTATTAATATCTCTAATAGGAACTGTTTAATGTTAATAAAATCTCTATTTCTCTAGAAATGTTGGGATAGCCTAAGTAAGTGAATTTTATGGTTCACTTTAATGTTACAACTCTGTAAAATACCCTAGTCTGCACTTGATTCTATTCATCAAAAATTAGGCCATTACTATGCACAAGGCACTAGGCCAGGAGCTTTTCTCTCTTACTATGTGAGAAATGCATTGAATATAATTGTGCATTTCTTTGATGACCTGGGATGTTGTAGTGCCTCCTGTACTCTCTATTCTGAATATTTATTCTCATTGAAAATCAATTCAGAAATGGATGTCAAGTGAAGGATTCTGCACTGAACTCTATGACTACTCTGGAAATATGTACCTATGTGTTTGAAACTTTATTCCCTTTTAGTTGCTGTTTTTTTCTTAGAAGTAAATTGTCCTGAACCTCACTGTACTGTAGTGTAAATAATATGATATTAGGTCACCTATCAAGACCAAAGGTGTTGGTGCTAAAGATCATCAAAACTTCTATAACAATAACAACAGCAACAACAAATGTCAACATTGAACACAAAGGTGGTTCTTTGACACTATAGTCAAAACTGTGTCCCATATTTTTGACCCGTCACAGGTGACCTCTCTAGTTAATTCACCTTGATTGTGGTAAACCAACTCTATAAAAGCATGAAGGTGCCTGTGAGTGAATATATTTGTCTGGGGGAAAACTTATGATTAATAAAACTGTTAAACGGGCTGGTAGACAGGGAAATGTGGAGTCACTAATCAATAGGCATAAAGTTTCAGTTAAGCAAGATGAATATGCTCTAGCGATCTACTGTATAGCGCCGTACCTATAGTCAATAGTAATGTGTTGTGCACCTAGAATTTTATTAAAAGGGTAGATCTCATGCTAAGTGTTCTTAGTACAGAAAAATAGAATTAAAAAAAAAATAATAAATATGTTGAAAACATAAAATAAAAAGAAGTAAAGTGCTGAGAAAAATTTGATTAATTGAGGAAACTGGATATTTTGATTAACCGAGGGAAGTTGAGTTTCAAATAATTGAGTGTTTATCACAAACTCATCCTTTCTATATGTCTTGGGTTATTCTTTAAAAGATGCTTTTTGAGATGAATCTACCTGATATAATATGTAAAGTGACTTTTCAATGCCTAATGAATGAATGATGAGAAAGACTGAGGGGAAGAGCCTGAAGTTTGTGATTCTATCTGCTGGCTGTGATTGATATACTACTGAACTCTACTGAACAGTAAATCCACTGGGTGCAAATCTGACTATCAGAAGAATATGACCAGAGAAAACATCTGATGGAACATATAAGCATAGCCAGGACTTCCCAATAGTTGGGTGGAAAATAGCAACTTGGGAAGTAGGCTATGCTCAGAGGTCCTCGTGCTAGAAGTGTGGGAGGATGACACTTACCTTGGGAAATATTCCAGAAGGGCTGGATAGCAAGATGTAACCACAAGAAGCAAGGTAATCATTCACTCAATCATATCACTTAGATATCAGTATGGGTCTGGATCTGACGGATAAGTTAGAAACCAATATCTGGACTTGCAGAGTTCCAAGACTACAGAGAATGAACAGAAAAAGCATATGGATGAACTTGGTCAGTGGAGACTGTGGCAAATGGAGAGCTCATGCCTGTCTATCTGATGAAGTGGTTATCTATTGTCTTCACATGGAAAAGCAGACCCAATATGGCTGGATCTTACAGTTGTTAAGGAGATATCAACATTTTATTATCCTGAATTTTAAATGTTGTAATTAATATATATTAGAAAACCAGAAGGTAGGTCAAAAAAATTAATGGGCCAGATCTCCAAGTCTTCCATATTTATGCTATATTCTTAACATGACCTATGAGGCCCTTACTTTTCCTTGTCTCCCACAGGGCTACTCCTTCATCATTCCACATGAGCAGCATTTGCCTTTCTTAAGTTCTTCAAATGATTCTGCTTCAGCCGTGCTCTTCAATCATCCTTTTTGTTTGGTTGTCTCTTACTCATCCCTGAGATCTCAGCAAAAATGTCACCTCTCAGGAAAATTATTCCTAACAACCCCTCAGTCCTCTAAGATTTGGTAAGGGTTCCTCTCTTAGGACTTTAGACTTTTTGTTTATCATACCTATAGAGTTAGTATTTGTTATCTTAGGAGGCAGGCAGTGAGAGAGTCCAGTTATTTGTTTCTTGTCTACGTCCCCACTGAATTATAAGCATCACAAGTTGGGGGCCTTGTCTGTTTTTTTGAGTGTTTTTCTCCAGAACTTACATAGTGCCTATATAGGACCCCAGAATATATTTACTGAATGAATCAACAAATTGCTCCCTGTCACAGCAGAACGAATACATTTTGTGGGGAAGGGCACATGAGATCTCTCCGTGGTCCTGAAAACTCTTTGTGGCAAAACACGGCCACTTGTTTGAAACATTTTAAGTGGGGGAATGTACAACTCTAGCAGCGACTAATAACAACTGGCCAGGAAAAGGGAAAAAGATGACAGAAGAAAGAGCTAATAACAAGAAATAATATTTACTGAGACTCTTCAACATGTATGGTTCTCTGCTTTACGTACATAATCATGTTAAATCCTCACAACAACCCAAGTAACATAGATACTTTTTATCTCGTTTTGTAGATGAGGAAACCAAGGCATAGAGAGATTAAATAGTTTTCAGAAGTCAAAATTCTCAGAGGTGACTAAGATGACATTTCAACAATAGTTTATTGGCTCCAAAGTTCACTTCATTAATGTAGAATCCTAGGTCATGAGGGTTGAAGGAAATGCTTCTTGTCCAAAGGGAGGATTAGTTTTCTAAACTCGGGTAAGGTGTGTGACAAGTGGGCCAGTCATTCCAACAGCAGGGTTAAGAAGGCAGCAAAGTTTGTCAATCAACCCTGATACATAGTATTTAGCAAATGTTTGACAGCACTTGCTTTTCCAGGATTGGTTTAGAGATAATAACTTCTTTGCAGTAAATAATGAACATATTGCAATAACATTAGCTACTGAATGCAAAGGAGTTCATTATCTTCAGACATCATATTTTGACAAAATTTAATCCTGAGAAGAAAAGATAATGATCAATTTCATGATTGTAGATTTTCCTTTAGGTTGAAAAGCCCTAGAAATGTCTAAGGGGGTATTTTCTGTACCTAACAATCTTAATGTTCTGAATTATTTCTCCAAATATCTTTATTCTGTAACTGGGGATATATTACTCATAAAGGATACTCGCAATACTAAACATTTATTTGTGCTTGCCATGTTTGAGAAGAGTGAACTGTTTAGCTCTGCACAAGGGACTCCTTTGGTGTGCTTATGAGCATAGGTAAGAATGCAGCCTTTGATGAATGGATTCAGGTGCAAGACCACTCAGGAAATCTCAGAGGGTAAGAAGAGAGAGAGAAAGGAACATGATGGTCCCCAATTTAAGTTCAAAGTGTGGCCTGGGAACTAACCCATGAACATAGGGGGGCCCTGCAGTGATACCTACAAATTCCAGTCATTGGAGTTGCAGAAGCAAGAGATAGATGTTTATGCCTAATGCCCAGTACATGTAGCATCACTCCTTCTGGGTTGTTCAGATGTAGATAAACATCCCTGCTGGTCATTCCTTTATGTATTCTTTTTCCCTTTGGAGACCTCCACCTCAATGCATCTTATCTTCACTCCCCTCCAGCTGCAATTTTATATACTGCAGACGAATAGGAACTCTAGGCACTGACCACTGCTGGAAGTGGAAGAACCATAGAGTACATGGGGTACTTGAGAGTATCCAGCTCTGTCAGACACATTTAAAAGTTTTTTAAAAGTCTCTCCTAATGAGGTAATAAGCTTCCTTCTTTTATTACACAATGAGGCTGTTCAGATTCAGTTTTTTTTTTGTCTTTGTATTTTTTATTGTTATGTTAATCACCATATATTACATAATTTGTTTTGGTGTACTGTTCCATGATTCATTGTTTGTTCATAACACCCAGTGCTCCATGCAGAATGTGCCCTCCTCAATACCCATCACCAGGCTAACCCATCCCCCCACCCTCCTCCCCTCCAGAAATGCTCAGATTCAGTTTTGAACATCTATCAAATTGTTCTTATTTCTTACTTGTTTTAGAATACGCACACCATTTAGCCCTTGAAGGATCAATAAAACAGCCACTAAACCTGTTGATATATTTAGGTTTTCCAGAAATAACAGTTTGTGTCTCATTAAGTACTCATTTAAGTCTGCAGCTTTTGCTTAATTTCTTTCCTAAAAAACAACAAAGATGAAGCATTATAGACAGGATATTATGGTTTGGAAGTTGGCAATCTAACAAGTAGTTATTAATTTCATAGCATCGAAGGTGAAGAATATAGTGTAATACCTTATGTTGCTTTCTGCTTCTTTCAACCTGTCCAATGTAATGAATATGGTATACTTTTCAAGAAGATTGTTTGTCAAGAACAGAATTTGACTGGAAAATGAGATGTCATTTCAAAAGTTACCCTTCTCAAGATGGCATGTTCACAAATAGCTAGAGGGAAGTTAAGATAAGGATGAGGCTTTAGAAGTAATGGCATTAGATCAACAAGCAATGTTAGCTTTAGCAAAATAAAATTTGTCATCCTTCTGTGATTTAGACTTGCTATAAATAGAAACTGTTTAAAAGGTGTTATTTAGTAGTTTCCACTATGCAGCTGTCTATTTAAATCATTTAATTTTGGCATCTAATCCAACTCCTAGTCTCCATCAGAGACAAATAAGAAACCATATGTGAAGGCATCTGTGGAAATCTTCCTTTTATTTATGACAACATTAAAGTAAGACTCTGATGTCAGTTACTTAACAATAATAGACGTTCCTTTGCACCTATAGTGCTGGGTTACTTGGGCATATCCCTCAGTGGTATCTTATACCTACTGCTGTTTGCTTCATTATATACAGATGCACAGCAGTGGAGACACTAATAGTCTTTCTTAATTAAATAAAGCTAAATGTTAATTAGTCCAAAAAATTGATTTATTTTTAGTGCATGAAACTTTTCAGACTGGACCTTGTGCTTTTAAAGAACAGGTTGTATTCTCATTTAGAGCTTAACGTTTTCACCCTTTATTTTTGGGTTTGTATTTGGAGTCTTGTGGTGGGCTCTAATCGTCATAGAGAAATTATAGGTCTACAGATGTTTTCAAGATGTTCCTCTGTCAGTAGCAGATTATCCCCTGTAGCAAAATCTCATTAAAGTGCAATTTACAGAGCTCTGCTGATGTTGCCATCAACCAAAATTAAAGGCATTAATTTTTCAAAGTTCACAGAAGTCCTTACATAAATGATGTAGCAGTTTGCAAGAACAATTTACAGAAGTGTTATTTGCAGAATTAACCTACATTAACAGAACAAATGTTTTAAGGGTGGAAGAAAGGCCTGGGCAGTGAAATTGCAGCTGTTCCCATTTTATATTTAGGTGCTTGATGTAAAGAAGTGTTGAAATGTAACCATGACTGCTTGCTGGGTGAAAACAAGAATTTGAACGACCTCGCTAAAGAGTTAAGTTGATAATAGAGTGATCACCAGTTGGGGACACCCAGTGAGACCTTAAATTCTACTTTGAAACATCTGTAGTCAATATCTTTTAAAATATTCTCATTTAGAGAATGAGTTTATGTAGCTCATGTTGTGAGTATTTCTCTCCAATAAACTGCCAAATGTTTGAGAATTTATTATCTGTACCTCAACATCCTAACTAAAAAAAGTTATGTGCATCGTGGTGGTTGTGGCCCAAGATAGTAAGGTGTGATTTGCTCCTGGTAGGAGTATACTTTTTTTCTATCATTATGGCATTTCTTTTGCACGTGCCCATTTTTCTCTAACAAAATCTTGACTACTGAATTTAAAACATCATAGTTGAAACTTCAAAAGGATTAGAAATTTCAGAGATTAAAAACAGAAAAAAAAAGACTTTCCTTTTGAATAGTAACTATTTTGCTATCACATTTGCTTCAGAACAGAGGGTACAGTTCTTAAAACTCATTAATCTTTACAATTCCTTTTTCTTTCATTACATTAGTTATTTCAGCCTGGATTTGAATCTCATTGTATAAATGAGAGGGCTCATCAATCACACCTGGTCTCAGCCATGCTTTCTCTGTAAGGCTTATGCTTTCCTGAGATCCCAAAGATGACCTTTCTTTATTTAAGGAAGTTTGGATGATGCTTGGTGGTTAAAGCAACCTGTTGGGATGTTATCTGTGTTGGTGCAAGGTTGGTTTTGACAAGTGGCATCAATGGCAAACACAAGCTGTTTCTGTTTAGTAGCCAGCCATTGAAAATGAAATTATTTCCTAGTGAACAGGTATGCAGATCATACAATCACCCACAAATGCTCTAGCGCCATATCAATTTTTGTGATCAGACTTGTTTCATGCATGCCAGGCTCAATTTGCTTTGTCTCAATTTTTTTTCTGGGGGCATACGAGGTTTGATTACACAGGGTTTTATTCCCCCCCCATGAATGTCATTAAGTTCATGGTCTTTTGTCAGGAAATTCACCTTTTGATGAGTTACTATGATAAATGTGTCTTTAAGAAATCTTAAAATAATATTCAACAAAAAGCACTATTATAAAATCTTAAAAATATAATTGAACAGTGTGAAAAATCAGAATACTGGGAGAAATTTGAAAATGACACATTTGCTTTTGGTGAGTACAAAATTTAGGGATTTGTTAATAAACTCTAGGAAAGTTTCCTATCTGAAAATGACAGTTCCTCATGAGACCAGGTGGAATACATGTCCATTGGCCTTTCTGCTGAAGTTTGCACAGAGGATATCAATTATGTTCCAGAATGATGGGGCCATCTGTTAACCAGGGGCTGATTTCAAATCACCAAATATTGGTAGGAACATTAAGCCTTGCTAATTTGCATAGTATCATTATCTCTAATACAAAAAATACATTTGGGAAAAAGTGAGTATTCTCTGGTCCATTCAAGTATGAAGATATCCACTTGGGTACAGTGCAAACTCTGTAATATTTACAGTGGGTAAAGTCTACAGATATTACTCATATCTGCCTTGACATAGTGAAGACAGCGATTGTCACTTTATTATCTCTTAGACAATAAATGTAAGAAACAAACACAGATGGATTACGAATTTGATTGAAAGCCCTAAGTCCTAGTCAAAAATATCCTTGAATTTCACTCTAATTTTTCCTTTGTTATATGTCCCTTACATTGTTTCAATAATTTACAAATACATGGTAGATGATTTATTTTTGTAATATTGGTAAGATAAATAATTTGCTCATTTAGATAAGGCTTTACACTTTGCTTAAGGTAACTAGCCTATGGAAATATTGGCTGAATAATTTATTTTCATTCATATCTGATGATAAATTTTTCTTACTCATATAGGACCTCATTCAAAGAAATAATTAACCAATAGTAATATTAAGAAATCTGACACAATAGTATATGCATATTTATATTTACACATCTAAAGCAAGATAATAATTATATAGCATCAGCACAACAGAACGAAAATTTTAGATACTAGTTTTATGAATGATTTGAGAAAAATTACATATAATAATAATTCATAAAACAAATGTCTTTCTTTAATAGGAATTTATTTATTTATTTATTCATTTTAGAGAGAGAGAGAGAGTGCGTGCATGGGGGAAGGAGCAGAGGGAGAGGGACAAGCAGACTCTGCGCTGAGTGTGGAGCCCCATCCCATGACCCTGAGATCATGACCTGCCTGAGCTGAAGTCAAGAGTTGGACACTTTAGCCAGCTAAGCCACCCAGGCGCACCAACAAATGTCTTTTATAAAAGTTCCAATTAACAAAGAAAACATTGCAAAAAGACTTACACTTTTATTGAACAATACTGAATGTTATGTTTGTAATATTACTAAACATTGATTACAGCCTTTGTTCTTTTGTTCATAAGTGAAGAAAAAGTGTTTTTTGCATTTCGTTTGTCAAAAGTGAATTCCACTTCAAATAGATTCTGGAGGCCCTATATTTAAGCAAACGTCATTTGAGCTCAACCTAGACTCAACTCACAATTCCTGGAGTTAACTAATAATTAGGGCAGTTGTTAATCCTTGCAGATGTGCAGTGTGCCCCACAGATTTTCCTCATGTGGGCAGCTTGTACAGTAACTCAGCAGCTTTGCTGCTGGTCTGATCTTGCCATATCAGCACCTAACCTCGTTACCTCTTACCTTGAGTTGATCTTTAACAAGCTTCTTTCCAGGTACTCAAGTTCTTACCAGCTATTCTGTCCCCTGTCCTCTTTAAAAACATCTTCTGTCCAGACTTTCTTCTTGAATATATTACTTTAAGACAGTGAACTAAGTAATGAAGGGGACTCAATATGTATTTCTTTTGCCAAATCTGGTCTGAATCAGACCAGAAAAATGGGTAAATCCATTAATCTCTATTCAGAGAACCTCAGGAAAAGCTTGTTTGTAAACTTGATAGCTGGGATGATTCAACACATTCCTTATGTTTAATTTTGGTCAGAGAGTTCTTAATTTTGGTCAGAGAGTTAATGATGGAAATATCCATCTAAATTCTTAAAATTAGAAAGTTGGTTAAGTTGGTTTTTAATAATATTGATTTCTCCTCCGATCCCTCACCCCCAACTACAAGTAATAGTTTATGGGCATAAGAGTAATAATTCCTTGATCTAAGTGAAGGCCATCTTTTAGAAGATAATTATTCTTCATGTCAGTTAAATCAGTGAATGTTTGTGTCAGGCACAGTGCTACCAATGGTGATACCCAAAAGGTAATAAGGATCTTCTCTTTAAGGAGAGGGGAACCTGACATGTGTACAACCAGAAATCAAGCTAAATCAAGAATACCTGAAAGATAGGTGGAGCAAAGTACTCTGGGAACATAGAGGAGGACTCTCTGCAGCAAGGGGTGGCAAATGGGGTAGTGCTGGATGGGAGCACAGAATTTCATCAGGAGGAAGATCAAGGTGGCAGGAACTACAATAAAGAGGCATAAAAATACATGATGGCTTTTATAGGTTTACAGATAAAAAAGTTTGAAATTAATTATTATAAAACCAAGTGTACATATATACAATATAGTACATATATATGTAATATATTTTGAGACATTTGACCAACACTAAAATGCATTTTTCCTTCTGCAGATACTTTCTCATTTTATTTTGTATGGGTATGCAAAATGATTAAGCATTCAAACTCTTTATGTTGTCAAAAATAACATTAATCAGCTAGTGCTCCTGAGTCTTTATAACTTTCCTTATTTCCTAGTTAGTATTTTCTATAAAATCAATTGCAATAAAATTACCTAATATATAAAATTAAGCATGTTGTCACCTTGAATATATTTTAAAAACCTAATGTCATAGATGCAACATAACACTCAAGAGTGATGTAATTTGGGAACTATTTTTTTTTAAGATTTTATTTATTTATTTGAGACAGAGAGAAAGAGAGAGAGAGTGCGAGAGAGCGTGAGCACAAGCGGTGGGGAGGGAGAGAGGAAGAGGGAGAAGCAGACTCCCTGTTGATCAGGGAGCCCAACGTGTGGCTCTATCCCAGGACCCTGAGATCATGACCTGAGCCAAGGGCAGGCGCTTAACCAACTGAGCCACCCAAGCACCCTGGAAGCTATTAATTTTTTAGGAATACGCCAGGAAAAATTTTAGGAAAAATCTCTAGAGATATGAAAGTTGTTTAAGGTGCTTTCTTGTGTTTATAAGCTTTCAAACAGTAAGAGCTTTTACAGAAAACTCTTAGAATTGACAAATAATGAAGGCATAATTATACTATATGCTGGTCATTTCAGGTTGAACAATCTTTTTCTATATGGTGCTGACTAATATAGACACTTGCCCCTCCTTTATTTCTATAAGGTATTTTGAAATTAAATTTAGAAGTTTTTTGGTCATAATCTACAAAAGCAAATATAGCTCCAGTTAATTTAACTTTTAGATACTGTGGAAAGCAGCTTGGTAGTGGTTTAACAACTTAATAACCATAGCTCGTTATAAAACAACAGTGAACTATGCAGCCATTATGTTGCTTCCCCGTAAGCTGGAACAAATGGTCAGAAGGAAAAACATGGTTTATGTACAAATATATAACATAATAATTACAATACTTATTTTTGCTAATTTAAGTTTAATTTTTCTTTTAATTTATTTCATCATATTAATGTCGACAAAAGTGAAATGTATTAAGCAATGACCATAGAGGATATTTACTTGAAACATTGTGAGCTGACTAGTCAGAATGGGCCTGGACTCTGGTGTTGGGCAGTTTGTGTTCAACTCCCCCCACCCTGTTTTTACTAGCTGTGTGACTCGGGGCCAAGCCACTTGCTATCAGTTTCTAATTTTGGTGTTGTAAAATGGGTAAAATAATAGACCTTACCTCATAGGGATTGTATTGTAAGATGACACATGTAAAGAACTTAACACATTGTCTGGTGTTTGGTAAACATTCATACATGTTTAATTGATGTTGATATCAATAATATAATAATAAATAAAATTAATATTAATGGTAAAATAATATTAATAAAGTAATAGGAAAAATAAAGCTAGTTTTCTTTTTTTTTTAAAGATTTTATTTATTTGTCAGAGAGAGCTCACAAGCAGGGGGAGAGCGGCAGGCAGAGGGAGAAGGAGACTTCCCACTGAGCCAGGAGCCGATGCTGGACTTGATCCCAGGACTCTGTCATCATGACCTGAGCCACCCAGGTGTCCCATAAAGCTAGTTTCAAAGTAGTATAAAGGTCAAGTTAAATAGACTGGGGTCACATTCTTCTTGTAGATATTATAACCCTGAAACATGTATAATTTAATAAACACTTATGAGTTAAATATAATTTATCAGAATATATTCAGTAAAAAGAAATTCAAGTTGAGAAAAAATTTATAACACAACAAAAATGGAAGTTTTATTAACACTAACTTGTGTATTAAGATTGCCTTATCTGTGAGAATTCTTTGCTTCCTGTAGGAGGTTCTTGTAAAACTGAATTGGCCTATCAATAATCAGCATAGTGAGCTCTTCATTACCATAGAGGAGGCATTTCAGTCTTTAGATTGTATGCAACAGCACCGGCTGCCATGAGTACAGAAATGTAAAAAACAGGCACATGCCATTTTTAAAGAATAATCCATCTCTATCTCTTTGTATTATATATCTATTCTTTAAAATCCAGGTCTATCTGGATCTCTCTCCATATATGATCCAGATATATATCTACATCTGTTTATTTCTATATATATAGATGTAGATCTAGATTAGATGTATGTATGTCTATAAATATAGATATCTATACCTATCTACTGATGTAAACAGATATATAGATCTGGATCATATTACTATAGATATCTATATACACTCTTTTTTTTAAAAAGATTTTATTTATTTATTTGACAGAGAGATAGAGAGAGAAAGAGAGAGAGCACAAGCAGGCAGAGGGAGAGGGAGAAGCAGGTTCGCTGCTGATGCAGGGAGCCTGATGGGGGGCTCGATCCCAGGACCCCGGGGATCATGACCTGAGCCGAAGGCAGAGCCACCCAGGTGTCCGTATATATACTCTTTAAAGTCCATATAGTTATATATCCATATTTTTTACAGAATCAGGTAGTATGTGTGTGTGTGTCGTGTGTGTGTGTGTGTGTGTGTGTGTGTGTGTGTGTGTGTGTGTACACACACAGTTTTATTTCAGCCTTTCCCCCCACCCCCTCGCCAGTGTTGTTATAGTAACTCTTCTGCCTAATGACCAATGCATGGCTTTTGTGAACTATGCTTTCATTCAACTGGGGTGAGTGGCCAGGCAGAATGAACTTAAGGAATGTTTCATGCTTTTTCTACTTTGTGCTGCCCCCTCCTCTCCATTGCCTCTTTTTTGCTTTCCTCCTATTCTTTCATTTTAGCCACTCAGTTTTTTTTGGTGAGGGAGGGTTCGACTTTGCATGTTTCCTGCTTTCAATCATTGTTACCTGTTTTACTAGAGAGTAAATTGTTAGGAGGTTAGTGTACTACATAACAAATGAGGGTGTGACCCTCTTGATTCACCTCAGTTCACTCCCTTCCAGAATTGTATGGGATGAGAAATTGGTCAGTAACAATCTTGCCAGCACTCTGCATAGTGTGACTATTGTGTAGAAGCAACAATAGAACCTCATTGAGTGCATGACTCTCTGTGCCTGGTATCATGCTAAACACTTTATACCATTATGTCATTTTATGCACATAAGTCCATATGGTAGGTATTGTTCTTTCCTTTTTATAAATGGGAAATCTGAGGTTTTATAGAAGTTGAAAACTTAGTGGTGGTGTTGGAAGGGGCACTCAAATTTGAACCCATGTCAAACTTTAAAGACCATGTCTATCACCATTAGGCTTGTTGCCTCAATTTTGTTTTATTTAAAAGTCTATGTTTTTCCTACATAATAACTATGGTATCAGGATAGGTGAAGTATGGAACTTCAGCTTATGAGAAACAGATGTTTGAGGTACATGACCAAATGTTGACTGGAAGACTCATTTCCCCCTCACATTTTTCTTCAGTGAGATATCACTTGGGAGAAAAAAAAAAGCTTTTTCTTTTGTTTCACTTGAGAACATCGTAAAGATTTAAAAGACAGAATATGTTAGTGACAAAAGGATTTATGATAGAGAAGGCAACTGGTTTTCAGAAAATTTAGGTTACAAATTATTAATAATAATGATCCAGTGCCTTTCCCCTAAGCAGACTCAGATGATTTATAAAATGTGAAGGTAAACATAATTTTATTTTCACCCCAACCAGAGAGAACAGACTAAGCAACAGTGTGAGCTTGCTGGAGCCATGCTCTCCATACAGCCCTGGAATGTTTGAGAGCTTATGTTGCCTGTGTCAAAACTGATTTAATGATTAATCACTTAGGTAATAAAAATCTAGGTTCTTGTTCTGCATTGAGAAACTAACTGAATAAATAACAAAGTTTTTAAAATTTTCATTTATCCTGGTCTCTATAGAAATTAAAGTGTACTGTTTCTATTTGTTAGAGAGCTTAGAAACCACATCTATATACTGGCTTAATTTGAATTAATATGGATGCAATAATACAAGCATTGCATTTGAGTGTAGAAATTTTTATTACTGGAATAAATCTGTTAGCTTTTTGACAAAAAGAGTTTTTGTTTTCTAGAACTATTTGAATTTGCACTATCTAGCCTCTGAATAAAATAATGACTAATTACTGTGAAATCTGTTCAAATGATAGTATTTCTGGGAAAGAATTATCAGATTATTTTACATATCCTCATCATTTGTAAATTGTTGTGTGTGATACCCCCGGAGGAATGACATATTTGCTCAGCAATTTATTACAAAAATTTGGACAAGGTTTTATTCTTAATCTTGAGATGACATCTAGGTCTATCTTGGCTTTTGCCTTAAGTTAGGATGTGTATATGTGAACTTCTTAGAGGACCATGGAAGCCATAATCCCACCTGGGGTAGAGAGAGTCTTGACTCCACAATCTGCGTGCAGGTGACTTCAAGCCACACAGGCAATTCCCAGGGATCTGAAGGTGTCACAGAAGGTGTCACAGAAGAAGGCCAAATTATATTCAGGTACCTTCTCTTTACATTTATATCCTTTCCTATTCATGGCACACACTTTCAGCTCTTGAAATCTTTCCCATAAATAGGATTTATGGAAACACTTGTGTACTGGCAGAATCTTAATGCAGCTCCCAGGGTTGTCTACCCTTTCAAGAGGCTAAGTTAGCTTTCCTTTAGCTGCCAACACAATATTCACAATTTCACCATTCCTGAATCATATACTTCACGTGCCAATAAGGGGTAGCAGGTGAGTTGGAAAAAACAAAAGCCTGGACTTCAGATTTAAATTCTAGTTTTTGTCTATGTTCTTAACTCGTCCTGGCCTGGTGACCTTGAGCGAGTCACTGAACTCAGTTCAGTGTGATGTCTTAGTTTTCCTTCTGTTATAACAAATAGAATTTCAGAGCTGGAAGAAATTTTGGTTTAGAACAAGGGTACTAGACCCAAGTGTCTGGACTGAGGAGCCATAGGTGACCTATGAAATGGACCTGATGTCACCATAAGAGAACGTGATGAGGACTGTGATCCCCTGGAGATACAATTTCTAACCTAGGAGAGGTAGTGGCTCATAGCTAATTGTTGTCATGTGGGAATCTGCCCAAATTTGACTGACCTTTATATATATTACAGATACATTACATATATATGCATATATATAATATGCTTATATATTTAAGTAGGCTACATACCCAACATGGGGCTTGAACTCATGATCCTGAGATCAAGAGTTGCACGCTCTAGTGACTGAGCCAGCCAGGTGTCCCTGACCTTTATGTTTTTTAAGAGAAGTTTATAAATCCTCTGATTTCTAAGTGCTCATAAATATTTGAAAAAAAAAAAAACAACAACCCCACAACATGCATCTGCTGGGGAGATTTGGTGTGTGGGTAGTCAGTTACCCCAAATAGGGGGTCTAGGGAGTCCCCACAGCTGCCTTCAGCTGCAGTATGAGTTCCCTCAGTGCTCACAAGGTAGGTGCTCAGTATAGACGACCCTGTGGTTACGGAAAGGGCTGCTGAGG
The DNA here is from genome assembly GCF_009762305.2 of Zalophus californianus. Classification (NCBI taxonomy): domain Eukaryota; kingdom Metazoa; phylum Chordata; class Mammalia; order Carnivora; family Otariidae; genus Zalophus; species Zalophus californianus. The sequence continues at coordinate 102,473,418 of NC_045595.1, read as the reverse complement.
ACATATATTGATTTTCTTCATCTACTATGTGGGAGATTTGAATATTAAATCATGTTTCCATTAGATTATTTTAAGATTTTATTTATTTATTTGACAGAGAGAGACACAGCAAAAGAGGGAACACAAGCAGGGGGAGTGGGAGAGTGAGAAGCAGGCTTCCCGCGCAGCAGGGAGCCCCATGCGGGGCTCGATCCCAGGACTCTGGGATCATGACCTGAGCCGAAGGCAGACGCTTAATGACTGAGCCACCCAGGCGACCCTCCATTAGATTTTGATTAGTTGTGCCAGCAGACAAGAAATTTCCAGGACCATTTCTTTTCCTACTGATATTCTGTGCAAGGCTTTCTGATTTAGCAACCCATTCAACAAGTGAGCCAACAGCAAGGACAGTGTGCCACATGAGTGGTGTACAAATCTTCCCACTGCAGGAATGGCATTGCAAAGAGGATTGTCTCAGTCGTGGGCACCTGGAGAAAGACACCCCGGTAAATTAGCTGGGAAAAAGGACTTTGAAAAATCAATCTACAGCTATTTCAGTGCAGGCCTTCAGAAAATAAAGGCGAGAAGACTGAAAACCTTTGTCTCACATGCAAAGAGGCCATACGGCAGTGTCTTGAAAGGCTCTGCTCTGGAATTTTAACTTCTCTCAGCCTAAGTCTCTTCATCGGTAGAATGGACATTACAATAGCAGTATGAATACCTCCCTTGCCAGAGTGGTGAGGCTATGATAAGTGATATAGTGCATGAAAAGTGCCTGCGGCAAGAGCATGAAAGAAATGTCAGCTCTTTTCGTACCTGCTCCCCACCCCTCTCTGAGCAGAGTGAGCTCTACTTGTACAGCCTGAGGTGGCATTAAGACAGCATTTGCTTATGCAGATTCCTCAAAAATATGTGGTGAAAGCATAGACATATCTACACATGATGACTATATATCGATTAATATCTATCATGATTAGCAAATTAGTAAATTGGACTTGTGTTAACATTGTTGCTTCCTACCTAGTGCTTTGTTGGTTTAAGCTGAGGATTGTGGTCAGTTTTCTATGTTTGCTTACCAAAATAGTGCTGATTAAATTATAGTTTAAAATTCACTTATATATAAAGTATATATAAATTAAAGTATATTAAATTATTAAATATTAAAAATTAATGTTATAAGTGCCCATCATTAGTAGAGCAAAGGTCAGTTAAATAGCAAAACCATTAGGTTCAAAACTTAAATGTCAGCAGAGGCAAAATCTTTTAATTTGGAGCAATTATTTGGTTCATTGACTTTTGCTGTGACATGTGTGTCATTATACACACACACACACACACACACACACAAGGTAGGGCCTAGAGAAGACAATTTAATTATTTCTTATTATTTTTTATTTACCCTTCACTACAACTTGCATAGTGAAAAATAAAGCCAGTAAAGTAGTTGCTCTGCATCTTAATTACCAAAACATAAAGAACATGATAAAACATATGTACAAGCCATGGTATTTGTTTTAGAAGACGAACGAGGACTATTCTCATCATGGACAACGTGGTAACGTTGTTAATTTTAACCTTCAGAAATGTGGTAATCACACTGAAGTATTTAATATGGTATATTAAAGTCAGATGTTATAAATGCTGTTGACTCCAAATTGGAATTTTGAAGAGTCTGAATAGCCCATTATGAATGCAAATACTGTAGAGTAGTTTGTAAACAACTTTTAGTGGGTTTTGCAAATGTGGATTCACTTGCTTCTGAATTAGTCTTACATTAAGACTTTAGAGTATAGTCCAGTTGGTAATCGACTTTTCATTATAAAACTACATCATTATCCTTTGTACAGCACAAAAACTAAATAATAACCCAGGCTTTTCTGTTAGTTGATTTACTTGTTTTTGTTTTCTTTTTTTAAAAGATTTTATTTATTTATTTGACACAGAGAGAGATGGATAGCAAAAGAGAGAACACAAGTGGAGGGGGTGGTAGACAGAGGCAGAGGGAGAAAGAGGCTCCCCGCTGAGTAAGGAGCCCAATGCAGGACTCCATCCCAGGACCCTGGGATCACAGCCTGACCCGAGGGCAGACACCCAACCGACTGAGCCACCTAGGGGTCCCTTAAGATAAGTAATTCTTAAGCCAAGATAGGAACTTAACTGAGTACAGAGAAATAGATACAATACTGCATGCACATGCCATTTTAACTCTTATTTTTGTGTAATACTTAAAGGCTTTACCATAACTGAGTATTCCCCTTCATGACTATCTTTCTGTAAATTTGGTGGGTACTCATTTCACTCTGTTATTATCCATGTATATGGGAATAAATCTATTTTTGAAATAGCAATAAAGATAGGGCAATTATTTGCTGGGCATATCTTAATTTGCATTTCATATTTTGTAATTTTCCCATGAACTATATCTTTTCACTAAAATAGTTTATAGTTCACGAGAACAGTAAAATTAGAGAAAGGACTGTATGAGCTGTATATGAGGCCACATTTATTTTAAATACAGGGATAAAGTGATGTGTATTTGACAAATGAGATCGGCTTGGAAATTGAGTCCCTTGAAAATGTTAGTCAATGTTTTAGATTGCTGATCTATGTTAAAAAGGGAATAAGGCCATGTTTGTAATGGAATGTTTTGAAAAGGTGATCTTTACTGTAAACTAATTTTAATGTCACCTATAAAATATGTGATTATCAATAAATTTTTTGCTTTTGCTGGACCGTAATCTCCATGAATGTAGGGACGACCTTGGTATCCTTACCATGGCCCCCCCAGCCCTGCCTGCTTGGGATATTCCCTCCCTCAGCAGCCTCGTCTCCTACCCTCCCCCTCACTAACTGTAACTCTGGCGACAATGACCTTCCTCAGCTCCGAAACTCAAGAGCCGTAGCTAACTCTTCCTCATCCTAATCAGATCCCAGTATAAGATTAACTTTCCCTCTCACATGGCTCTCATCAGAATTGTCTACTTTCCTTGTAGGAATGTGAGTATGGTGGAGAATGGCTATGTCCTGCTATGGGTATAGTATTCTCCTGAATGTAGTACAAGGAATATATACTTGCTGAATGAATGAATGAAGCCCCTAGCATTTAGCACAATGAATGCGTGGAAGATCATATGCCAAATAAATTGTTAGTTAGTGAGTATATTGTGTCCAAATTTTTTCCAGCTCTAAAACTCAAGCTCTTTTATATAACATGTACTCACGTACAAGTGTAATTATATATATTTTATATTTACATGCTCACTCTGAGCTCTTAGAGGACACAGTTATTTTTTTTAAAGATTTATTTATTAATTTTGAAAGAGAGAATGGGGGAGGGGCAAAGGGAGAGGATCTCAAGCAGGCTCCTCACTGAGCACAGAGTCGGATGTGGGGCTGGATCCCAGGACCATGAGATCACGACCTGAGCCAAAATCAAGAGTCGGACGCTTAACCGACTAAGCCACCCAGGCGCCCCTAGAGGATACAGTGAAATGGTCAGATGCAGATGCTATATTTGCCATTTGCTAGCTGCGTGAATTTGAACAAATTACTTGAACTTTTAAAGTCTTCTGTAAGAAGGAGATAATAATGTTCTACTTTTAGTGTTGCAGAGTCAAAGTAGAATAAGGTATATATGGCTTACATGAGATAAATACTAAATATCTGTTAGCCTTTTTAGTTTTATGTTAAGATATCTATTACCAATATCAGGTAGTCATTGTGGCCAGATTTGCTTCTTCTATGGTGTTAGACTTTCTTCAGAAAAATATATTTTTGTATCTCATCGTAAAGCATATGTAGAAAGACCCCACGAAGGTGTTGAAAGTGAAACATGAGATGATGCTTTTGTGGCCTCAGTTATTAAGGAGTTGTGTGACATTAGCCGAGTAATAGAATCCTTCTAGGTTTTCTAATTGGCTTTAAAAAAATGCTTGAACAAAATAATGTCACGATGGAAATTTTATGATTGCAGCTCAAATGCCTGAATCATTACCGGGAGGCTCAGCTCCCCTTTAAGACTTTAAGTCCTGGGGGTGTAATGACAGGCTTGCTTTTGTCAGTGGGGAGCAGGGAGAAGATACAAAGGGGTTGGCTATAACACTACCAATATTTTACCCAGTGAGATATGGGTTAAATAAAGCCTGTGGCAACCTGAAATCTAAAGCACACCTTGTTAGAGGTACGTTTTTCATATAGCCAAAGCTCATCGTATGGATAGAAATTTGGAATAGAATCCAGTAATGAACTGGTCACATCAACAGTGTCTCTCTCCCTCTTCTTCTCAACCTATAAATAGCCTCATTTTTAGAAAACACTTTTAGGTACTAAGGACATTTTTGATATAACCTAATGTCGTTCTCAACGATGGCTGTTTGTTCCCCACATAACAGGAAATGACCCTCTCAGCCATTCTGTTTCTTTTTTGTTGTATGAATGTGGATATGTATAAATGGTGAACAATGGCACATTTAGCCTAGAAGCAAAAGGAGATGTTCACAACCAGAAGTGGCATTCGATACAGAAAGCGGGGCGGGGGGGATGTATCCACACAAGTAAGCAAAGGAAAGCAACTAATGAATAAAACATCTTTTTAGAAGTGCAGAAAAGTCAGTTGCACCATGTTAAAGCTGTTGCCAGGCAACATATCTTTTCACAATAAACTCTTGTGAGTCAGATAACTCATGGAGAAGCTGAATTGGCAAATGTAACTGCTCTCAGGCAACTTTTGCAGGGTAGAGAATGCTCACAAACCTTTGCACAACATCAGGAATGCATCTCTTCTTGTAACAACTTCTTCTTTGAACCACACCATTTGTTTTTGTCTCTTCATGGGAATTCCCTGTCTTTATGTCTGAATTCCTCTTTATCTTGCAGGCAGCCAGGATGAACATGCAGATCAGGAACACATTCTTCACGGTCTAGGGCTGGGAGAATGCAGGCATCCCACCTTAGGTGTGGAATGTGCAACTTCTGCAGAGGAGTTTATAAATACGAACAGCTAGAGCTATGAGAAATCCACGTTGGTGCAGGAGAAAACTGAAAAAACAAAACAAAACAAAACAAAAACGAAATGCCCCTCAAGTTTACTTATGAAATCAGTTTAATGATAGAAAGAAAATCCCCCCATACTTGGCTATCAGGAAGCACACTGGACACATCAGGAATAGTGATTGTCTTTTTGAGGATGGAATGAGATGACCTCAGGACCACCCACCCTTGTATTAGCAGAACAGACTGAAAAAGCAGATTTTCAAACAGTAACTTGCTGTCTGATATTCCTGGCAGAAATACAAAAACATACTTCCATCTCAAATTTATGGCACCATAATGTATTCCCTTTGAGCTTTCCAGATCGTTCCCATTGCCAAATGTGACCAAAGCATTATCACAGCAACTAAACAAATTAAATGTTCGGTTAAAGACAAGCTCCCAAAAAATGAGTAAGGGAAAGAAAAGCCCCCAGATTGGTCATAAATTAATGCCACGTCAGGCTTTTTAGTCAGTGAGCTCAAAGCTAGGCCTTTAAAGAGCTGCTAGCGTGCCATGGATGACGTAGGGAGAGTTGTCTCCTGCAGGATGGGACTGCATTGCACAAGCCGGCTCTGGTCTCAAACCTTGCTCTATTTACTGTACACAGCAACAATGGCCATCTTTAAAAAATAATTTTAGAGTATTCTCATTTCATGCTTTAAAGTACATCTCATTTTTTTATGGTAGCAATATAAACAGCATGACAAAATATTTTACTTTGAGATAAATGAGCCTTCAATATTTTGCGTGTTTATTGAATGGAATTACACATTTTTATTGCGGAAATTCCTTCCCCCACATGTTAAATGTTAACATTTAAAAACATACTTTTGAATACTTTACTCTCCTCCCATTATCCATTTTTTTTGTGTGTACTAATTTTCAAAATCTGATTGTGTTAAATAATATGACAATTTCCTTTTGAGGAAGAATGAATTTAGCCTAAAAGAGTGAAAAGCAGCAAAACTGGAGGAAACAAAAAAAGCCTCTTTTATACATTTGTACAAATTTGGAGCTGGGTATGGCCTTTAGAATTTATATAGCCCAATTATTTTGTGTTATAGTTGCAGAAATCAAAACCCTGCAATATGAAATGACTTGCTTAAGTTAATCAGTCTAGTTTGTTAAATGACTCAGAAATTGGGCTCTTAGATTTTGCAATACTTTCTTATATGTTATTTCTGCCTATTTCTTGTAATGAAATATAGTAAGACTTCAGAACACAAATGAAAGAGTATTATCTCCATAATTTAAGCAGGAAAGAAATAAAACCAATGCCAAATACAGGAATCTATATTTCATAATATTTTTCCTTAATCATTTCTAAAATCAAAATGTATTTAGAAGAGAACTCTACCTAAACGTGTGTCTTGAATATAAAAGTATAAGTCAACAAATGTCAAGTACTTATACTGTGTAGCTGTTTGTAAAGCTATTGTTCACTCTAATAAGAATGGCCATACCATATCAAGAATTTTTTTCTTTTTTTTCTTTTAGAAATGTAAAAGAAGAAGCAAGTTATTGGTCACTTAAAAAGGACTTGAAATACTCTTAGTGATTGGTGTGAATTGGTTGGTGACCTAAGAAATATAATGGATTAAAATTGATCATCTAATTCTACAAATTCATGAGAATTTTTCCTAGAACTAAATATTATCACTTTATTACATACTTCAAAGATTATACTGTGTACCTGGCATATGAATTAGTCATGTTAATGCATTAATCTTGGACAAAGTACTAAGCTTATTCACCCATGAGATAGAGATAGTAATACTTGCCATAAACACTCACACAGGGGCAAAATGAAATCACAAATAGGAACTTATTGTCAATTGTAAAGCACCACACAAACATAAGGAAGTATTATATTCCTTATATACAGATATCAGGAACCAAAGGACAAGGTTGAATTTTCCTTGTTTTGTCTCAGTGGGCAAATAATTAGCAGGAAATTAGTGTAGCAAAGAGATATTCTAAGAAGGTAAAACATCATGCAAGTGTCTCTGGTCTTTATGACTACCTTAAGTCATAAAGTGCTTGAAGGTATGAGAAAAATACGTTTGGCTAATCGTTTCTTCTTATTGCCCGTAAAAGTTTTCCATACATTTGTCACAGTTTAAAAAATAACAAGACTTAAAATGTGTATTCTGAACAGCCTTAAATTTTCACTACAAATTATTTTACAATGGAAATAATAATTAATGTTGTTGCAGAAATTCATATCAAGTTATAATAATTTCAGCCTATCCTTTGTAACTGCATGTTTCTCCTATTGCTTTAACGCTAATTTAGGCCACATTATATACAAAATTAAATCTTACTTTTATAGCTACACCCTTGGGGTTCAATGAAAAGGCTTTATGAGCTAGAAATTAAAAGTACTGGTTGAAAATACTATTACATTATACCAGCGATTATTAAGGCAATTTGCAAAGTTAGTGCTAAAACTATGCATATTTTCATTGTTAGCCCTCATATATTCAGTAAGCCCATGGGACTGTTTGGTATATAATTTGGCAAATAAAATCAATTGAAAAGTAAATAGCAAATCAGTGGCATTTATCACAAAAGAAAATTACACTATACCAACAGCAACATTTATTTAACCCAATATTGTTATGAATTAACACATTTATTATTTATTTATTTTTTTATGAATGAACACATTTAAACTAAATGATTCCAGGAAAACATTTGAGTGCTGCATTCCTCAACTACAAATGAATGTGGTTTTAACCTGGCAATTTCCTTTTTCAAAATGGGGAAAAAATGATGAAACTGATGAAAGCATACTTCTAATAAAATACACTTTTGGCTTTTTAAGACTCTTATAGTTTCTCTACAAAAGTATGCTGTATGGTGGATATGTGTTTATGTCATGGAAGTCTGATGGATCTCAGACGAATTTTAAATATTTTTCACAATCTAGAAAGAATTACTAAATAGATAAGTAAATTTAAGTTAGATAACACACAGATATAAATTATTCTTTTCACAGGCTTGAAAAAATTAGTAATATCTGAATCACTATAATATTTGCATGCATATGCAAAGATATGATTCTATCATCCTTAATTTTGTGGGTTAAAGTAGTTTACGGTTATTCCGTATGACTCTGTAAGTCCCTACAGGGGAGAAAAAGGACACTTTGAGACATTCCTCAGCTTATTTATTAAGTGCATCATGAAGTTTTGGGTGGTACACAATATTATGGCATTTCATGATGAAAAAACTTCTCTATTAAGAAAACCATATTTGACTGCTTCCAGCACAAAAACAAAATGGCTATTAATATTTTCTGTTGAAGAAAACAATTTAATGTTCTACTTGATAAATAATTGACAGGTAACACATCTTTTGATTAGGCAACTATATGTGATATTTCCACATGGATTTATCTTCTTTGGTTTCTTCTCACTATGGTTGACACTTTGGAACAGACTGTGGTAACTACATTGTAGAATAAGTTGTCTTCACACTGTGTCAATCATCAGGGTTAGGAAGAAGCAGGGGATAATTTTAGGATCCAAAAGAAGTAGCTAGAAAAGGGGGAGTGAAGCCAATGTGCCTCTTTCTAAGTCAGTAGAAGCCAATCTTTTTGTGAGAACATGATACTCATCAGGCGAAAGCGGGGGTAACAAATCCAAATATCTATGTGCACCTGGCACCGTTAAATCCTGCCAATGTGAGACCACAGGAAACGATGGACTTGTGATGAACCAGCCAGCAAGGGCATGCCTGCTTAGATACAAGCAAATTGAGAAATTTAAAAACCACTGTGAGGCCAAAGCCAACCCTTCTGAAGGCTGAATTTACCCAGTGCGGTTGGTTACCATTTAGTAATCCCTGAAAGTTTAGCATTACTTTGTGTGTGTGTGTGTGTGTGTGTGAGAGAGAGAGAGAGAGAGAGAGAGACAGAGACAGAGAGAGAGAGAGAGAGAGAGAGAGAGAGAGAGAGAGAGAGAGAAGAGGGGGAAGGGGCACCATAACTGGTTGCAACCTTTCCACACTGGCAATTACACTAGATTTTCAGAGACTGCTGTGTTATAAATAGCATAGAAATCTACCACATATAGCTTGTGGATACTTTGAGTACAATACTCAAAGTAATACCTGAAATACTGATAGGTAACTCTTGGTGAGGGCAAAATAAAGCATATGAATGATAAATTAGAGAACTAAAATTTCTACCTACTTAATTAGGGCAATTTCCATTTTATCCAAAACACAAGGAAAATAGATTTGTAACTGTTTACTTGGCAGAGCTGAAAACTGTTTCTTAGTGGATTTCCATATTTATAACTCCAGCAAATAATTAATGTAACTAATTTGCATGAAAAGTAATTCAATTTTATGATGTCTACAACAATTAAATTTATCAAGGCCCATAAATTATGAGAATAGAATAAAGCATAATAATGTGAAATTTCAACTATCTAAAATGTTTCTATAAAAGAGGACTCATTTTTATATATTAACTCATTGAAACATTTTATAATTTTATAATAAACCCTATTGGTTCTTCATTTAAGAATTGAAATTTGGATATTACCTTTGGACAGTTCTACATAATGTTAATAACATATGTTATTTATTTAAACTGTTCTGACTACTCACGGAACCATTCACTTAAAGCTATTAATCCAGGAACTCGCTTGCTCTCAAGAAGTAAGACCAAAGATCAAAGTGCTATATTTATGATAAAAAAAGAAGATAGCCACAGAATTAACATTTAATTCCCTAAACAATTATTGCATCCCTAAACAATTAGCTCACATGCTTTTCTGGTGTCTCTAAATGAATGATTTTAAAATATGACTAATAAGTAAATGGGGGGAAAGACTACATTACTTAGGAATTTTATTAGGCTGTCAATTTAAATACTCATTCCTCAGGCAAAGTGCAACTTCACATTTAAATAAATGTATATTAAACACTTTAAATTGATAGCATCAACTCTTCCCTGGGGTATGAATCATTTAGATATTTCTACTATACTGTTGTAAACCACATTACCTTATACTACATTAATCTAGTATATTAATATCTTTGATTATAAATTCACCATTAAGAGGTAAAAGTGTGGATCTGATATGTTTAATAAAGAAGTTAAAAATTACTAGACAAAGTAGCAAAATTATTATTTTTTCTCTTTTACCTAGAAAAAATATCATTATTTCAGCATTAACTATATCATTTATTTTAAAGCCAATTATTAAAATAACACAAACCCCAAATTTGCACCATTAAAAACTGACTTTAATACATAGATCATTAGCCAATTAAATTTAATCATTTGTGCACACAAGAACTGGCTATTGAAATGCATGCAATTTTGTTCCCTACCCTTAGTGTTGTTGGGATATAAACTATTTTATCTTATTGTTACAACAGATCATTTTTGGACACATCAGAAAATCAAATTATAAGAGAAAGTTGAAATGAGATATTCAATCTGACATACTGTTCTTTTTTCTTGAAAGGCCAGATTTTAAAATTTCAAATTAAACTGAACTGATTTGTTAGTTTTCAAAGCTTGTCTGACACTAACATATTTTAAATTGATAGGAATAATATAGCACTAAACCATTCCTGGGGTGCAAGAATACATTTAAAATTTTAGTAATGGTGAGCTCTTTACCACAAGACAGATTATGCCTTATACTGTTAACTTATTAAGAACAAATATGGAAATAACATTTAAAGATGAACTAATTCCATAACTGGAAGCAAATTATTTAATTTTAACTTACTGCATTTGAAGGTTGAAGAAAATTGCATTGTTTGTTTAAAGTGTTAATGTGTCATTTTCTGCTTTACCTTTTAAGAATCTGGGGAGAGTGAATATTTAAAATGGGTTTGAAGATTGCTTATCTACTAATTTACCTCGATTATTTGTAATCAATAGCTTACTAATGTTAAGTAAAAGAATCACAAGTAAAGGAATTACTGATAAAATGCTCACTAATATTTTTAGTGAGTTAAATTCCACCAACTTTATATCTGTAGACACTTTCATGTTAATAAATCTATAATGGCTCACCAAGTCTACTAAGTGTTTACTTCGTGTCTGACAGATAACCAATCCTTCATTAATTAAATATATCTACCCAAGTTGGTTTTTTAAAGACATACCAATGAATTCAAATTTGTGAAATGTTAGGCAAATCAAATTTGGATCCCCCTACTTTGAATATCCACTTGTCTAGATTCTTCCCACCTGCTGTCATGTTAATTTTTTTTAAAGCTTCATCTATTTGCAAAAAAAGAAAGAAATTGGTATTGTCTTGTGTTTTTTCATCCTTAAAGCGAAACCATTTGCAAGAAAATTATAGGTCCCTAGTGTTGAGCTTCTTTGCATATTAATTTTGTTAGCCTTACCTCCTGTGGTCTTTAGTTCTGGAAGGCCTATTAGATAATACACAAGATAAATTTTTCCCTTGTATCTTTAAGCTACTAGAAAATACATCCATTTTCTCTTAAAACTGAAATTTGCAGTACTAGTCACGCATATTTTCCTTTATTTTACAAATAGAGGTTTATTTAATTAAGCATATTAACTACTGTAATAGTCAATATTAGTTATATTCCTGTAACCCGAGTTTCTGGGAATATATATTAATGTTAAGTACAAGTATTGCACAGTATTCCAAACTAGCTAATGTAATAGATGAAATGTGAACTTTGAAATCATAATACTTTATACTATAAATACGTAATAGTTCAAACAAGTTTAGAAAAGCAAATCATTCATGTATATTGAAAACATAATCATATAAAAGTCATCTATTTTTTTATTCTTTTTTTATTATGTTAATCACCATATATTACATTTTAAATGGAGATCATCCATTTAGTGACTCAAGCATATGAGGATACATTGAAAAGACATGTACTTACCACTTTTTAAAATTCCAGATGTTACTCTTTGGTTTCTGTTTTTATACCATTTCATCAGGATCTTAAATTAGCTTACACTGTTTAGATTGAACCTATTTGAATGCTAATATATCAAAAATTTCTAAATTTCACTTAGAAGTATTAGAACCAACTTGAGATTAAAAATGACAATAAAGAGAGAATATAAGAAAGTGAAATGATGATTCAATTTGCCATTAGATCTCTGTTGGAAGTTAGACTAATTAAGAATGAAGACTGTAGAATGAGTTTCGGAAAGCTTTCCCTTTTAGAAATCGGCACTGCATTTTTACTCAGAACACCAAAACTGCACCTATAAAGGCAAGATGAATGGTGCACGTTCCTGGAAAGAGGCTCAGAGGCTTACACAATTTGAGAATTTTGTAAAACTTCAGGGTAGTTGTAGTTTTTGAAATAGTTTTGCTGTCATTTGCAATAAAAGTATTGTTACCGAAGTGAAAAAGTAATTTTTTTGTAGATATTATTTAAAACAAATCAATGATGATTTGTACTGATGGAGAAAAGTTTTAACCAGAGATTCACTAGACGCATATATATATGTATATAATATATAGAAAATATATAGAGATGTATATATATATATATATATATATATAGAAGATATAGAGAGAGATGTATATATATTGAACATTATGAACTTCTAGATATATGAGGGTGAAACATTAAGGAAAAAGCAGAGTGTTTTTTATTTAAAATGATACAGGTAATATTGACTATTTAAAAAAGGTGGATTTGTTATTAATAAAGCTCCCTTCAAACTTCTGAAACTTTCCAAGAATTGACACTGCAGGTCATCTAAGTGGGTCAAAGAGAAAAGCAGAAACGACTGTGATAGAACCTCGTCATCTGATTCTGTGAGCGTGTTGCTATTACCTTTTGAATGTATTTGTAAATGTGATATTATATTGAAGTAAAAATTAAAATGAATTTTATGATACATGAAATCACATTTCACATATTCAACAAAATATTTTTTTAAAGATTTTATTTATTTATTGGAGAGAGAGAGAATGAGAGATAGAGAGCACATGAGAGGGAGGAGGGTCAGAGGGAGAAGCAGACTCCCTGCTGAGCAGGGAGCCCGATGTGGGGCTCGATCCCAGGACTCCAGGATCATGAGCCAAAGGCAGTTGCTTAACCAACTGAGCCACCCAGGTGCCCCCCACATATTCAACAAAATATTTTGATGGGAACCAGAAAACCCTTACTTCTGTATCTAAAATATATATGCTTTTGATTCATCTTGAGGAGAAAGATCATGGAACGTGTATATTGCAGAGATAAACTAAGACATAGAATACAGAAATGTGTTTAAATAAAGTTCTTATTTTAATCAGGTATTAGGATTAAGTTTTGAGGCAAATAAGAACCGACAATCTGAGGGATGAAATTGCTACCTTTTTGTGTCTAAACTTTTGATATGTTTTGTTTTCTTACTATCAAAATATGCTTTATTTCCCATTACAAAACTCATGGATATTAAAATTATAATAGCAGTTTAATAATATGTTCTTCTATGCTTCTTAATTTTATTGCTTTGTTTATATAACTATTGAAGAAAACATTATCCAAAAACATGATTTTAACCTTTATGTATCTGAAAAAGTATAGAAGTCTGAAAACAAGGCCATCTTATTAAGAACAGTATTAAGAATGTTACATAGCTTTATTTAGCTTCCTGGATGGCGGCTTATCACAACAGAAATTTTGGAGGTGTAAGTTAGAGATTTTGGAGAAGTAAGTTAGTGTGGTGACGTATTCTCCTAAGAAAGGTGGTGACCATAGTTTCCACTACTTTGGCTTCTTCCACTGTAGATTTACTTTGAATCAGTAAATAAATTTGCAGTGTCAAATGAATTTATATTCCCCAATTCATTTTCTATCTCACTGATTCTAACAATGGGGGAAATCCATGAAATATGTGATGTGATCCCTTGGTTTTTATTAGTAAGGAATGTGTACATTTTTGATACAGAGAAAGGTAACCTTAACATATAAATACCTTTTTATTTTTAATTTAAATATTTGTTTCACTTAAATTTCAGAACTGCACATTTTAATTCAGTTATTTGCTGCACTCAAGGATATGCTCCTTGATTCTTTATGCTAGGAAACCTAAAATTCTGCATCCATCAAGTTTGTTCAAATTTTACAATAACTGATACTCTGATCCTTATCTGGGCTACTCTTCATATGTCCTTCTCATTCCTAACTTTTTGTATTTTGCTCAATGTGTTTGAAAATGTCTCTCATGTTCTGTCTCCAAAACTAAGTCATGTGCTTTCCTCAATGACCAACATCAGTTAGTCTTCACTAACCACTAACAATCTTTCCATTCTCTTTGCTATGGACAGATATTATGAATATTTGTATGCTGCTGCATGGTGTTAAGCAGCTGTTTTATTTATTCTTATCTCCTCAATTTAAATGTATATTTTTTGATAATCAGGGCCTGGTGATGGAACATTTAGGCAACAGAATTTAAAATGAAAACAAACTCCCGTATTTCCTATTTTATTGTCTGTTGTTCTTTTTCATTCTGTCATAATCTATATTATGGTTGCAACAAAAATGGGGTGTTTTTTTGAACATACTTTGCTAATTCACTCACATTTATTTGTTAAACACCCAATCATAATAAAAATGTGGCAGCATGCATATATTTCCAAGGAGGGTATGTTCCTTCATATATGTATGTGGCAGCTACTAGAAGTTTATAAAGTGTCCTTCAAGTGAGTTCAAGAAATTTCAACAAATGTTCTATTAGTTTATTATTGCTATATTGTCCAGCAGAAATCAGGACATAAAAAAATAAATTTAAAAAAACCATTAACATCAGTGTGATTATTAATTCATTTTATAATATCTTATTACCTTGTGTTTCACTTGATTTAAATGAAGTAAGAAATACTACTTACTTCAATAATCATGTATCTGTACTTGGTTTATCTTTACATGGCTTAATTAAGTCTTTCAAGTTTGTTCCAAAATTATTAGGTATGTGTTGGTGGTGAATATTAGCATTGTATTAAAAAGGAGTTATAAGCTAAATCTATAATTCAGGTTATAGAAAATATAATGTTGATATTTCTACCATTAAAATTAATAGCATCAGGTTTTGCTGAATATATTTACATTAAAAATTTTGTCCCTTAAAATATAAATAAATATACACAGCTTTTCTGACAATAATGCATTAGAAATGTATTTTTTATCTAATACTGTGTGGATACCAAAATTTGAAGGGAGAAAAGTCTTGAAAGTGTATATTAGCTTTCTCCATCTACAATTAAATTCAGTTTTGATTATTCTTGGATTTGAAAAGATACACTTCAAGAACTTTTCTTTCTATTTCTCATTATAACCATCTCAAGATATAATTAATTTCCATAGACCATAGAAAAACTGTCAAAACTTTTCACATTTTACAAAACAAAGAGATACTATTCTCTTTTGAGTACAGGAATGTAATACAAGGAAAATAGATGCTGAAATCAGGAAATGGAAAAATGCAGGAAATGAGCTAGATGCCGTGCAGAAAAAGAAACAGTCAGCTGCCAGATGTAGTTCAATAAAACAGCCACTCAGGAGTGTCCACATGAGGCTATTCTCCCGTCCAAACAATCTCCTTCCACTAAAAACACGCTTGGCTGGCACGCATTGCTCTCAATCCTCACTTGATCAATTTGTTCTTGGGTTTTCAAGGGATGTGAATGTGTTTTTAAGTTGCTCTCAGTGTTTGACTCTTAAACACATTCACATATCGCACAATTATAATTCCCAGTGATGAAATATTTCTAGTAGATCTGCGATGTTTCATTTTCACTTTAGTTAATATATGTCGTTAATGTAATGTGCTGAAATCAGACATTAATTTTGTGAGCTTTGAAATGGTAAAAAGAGCTTTCCCATCACATATATTCTTGGCCATTTTTGCACACCAAAATTGTTTTGAATATATGACAGAAAATAATCCAATTTGTTGGGCCGGACAAATGAAGTGTTTCACATGTCATTTAGAAATACTGATGTAGAAGAATCATTGCAGGTAATTTGTATTAGGGAGAAAAAGCTGTTTCCTCTCTGAATTTGTTACACTTTGCAACAAAACCTTCCTTCTTTAATTTTTCACTTACCTTCCCAAGGAATTTGTTTTATGGAATAATGTAGAATGATATGTGCCTTCTTCCTATAATCCTATAAATATCTCATGTATCAGAAAGATTTGCTTTCCCAAATTTTATGCTTTAATAAGATATTTAGGGAACAGAAGATTCTGTATGACCCATGTCACACACATGAACATGTCACACACAAGAACTAATGTTTGATATGAAGACTTTGTCTTTTTTAAAGATTGATTTATTTTAGAGAGACAGAGAGAGCATAAGCAGGGGGAGTGGCAGGCAGAGCGAGAGGCAGAAGCAGGCTTTCTGCCGAGCAGGGAGCCCAATGTGGGGCTCAATCCGAGGATCCTGGGATCACGACCTGAGCCGAAGGCAGAGGCTTAACCGACTGAGCCACCCAGGCACCCCAGTAGTATAGACCTTTTAACGATGTTTGTTCTTCCAGTTCATGAGCATGGAATGTTTTCCCATTTCATTGTGCCCTCTTCGATTTTTTTCTTAAGGGTTCTATAGTTTTCAGAGCACAAATCTTTTACCTCTTTGGTTAGCTTTATTCCTAGGTATCTTATTGTTTTTGGAGCAATTGTAAATGGGATAAATTCCTTGGTTTCCTTTTTCTGCTGTTTCGTTACTGGTGTACAGAAATGCAACTGATTTCTGCACATTGATTTTATATTCTGCGACTTTGCTGAATTCATGTATGAGTCCTAGCAATTTTTTGGTGGAGTCTTTTGGGTTTTCTACATAGAGTATCATGTCATCTGTAAATAGTGAAAGTTTGACTTCTTCCTTGTTGATTTGGATGCCTTTTATTTCTTTTTATTGTCTGATTGCCAAGTCTAAGACTTCCAGTATTGTGTTAAATAGTAATGGTGAAAGTGGACATCCCTGTCTTGTTCCTGACTGTAGAGGAAAAGTTCTCAGTTTCTCCCCTTTGAGGATGATATTAGCTGTAGCTTTTTTGTATACAGCTTCTATGATGTTGAGGTATATTCCAACTATTTGAGGGTTGTTTTTTTTTTCTTTTAATCAAGAATGGATGCTGTATTTTGTCAAATGAAAAGCCAAAATTTTCCATTTCTTAGACACATTTTTTTTGACAACACGAAATACTGATGGAACAATTCATAAAATAAACTTGGAAAGTCAGTGGCTTGGAGGAACATAAATGTGAAGGGATGGGAAAGCCATAACAGAATTAGGTGTGAACAGAAAGGAGGCATCCAGAGAAAGGATGCTCCTGAAACCCTTTTCAGAGCACACAAGACACACTGCTCACTTTGCAGTAAGACTGGCCCTGCATGTGGCATCCAGGAGACACCAGCTCATGGTTTTCCAGGGAAGTCTACTCCATCACATTACACCAGTGCTAAAATTTGGAGAAGATACAATTCCTGGATTGCATGAATATGGAAATTTATTACTTAGATCTTAATAAGTACGGAAAGGGAAAGGAGCAGGATTATAAACATTTGGATGGGAGTAACTAGAGCATGAAATTAACTCTACATTAGACTGAATTTGACATTTGTCTTTAAAGGTGTATGGACCCTGCAAGTAGCTCTGGTAACTGGGAGGAGTGTTGGGCCATTAGAGGTTGGATGGTAATACTAAAGGCCCAAGAAGACCATCTGTTTCTTTTGTTTGGAAAATCTAGGGGAAGCAGAGGGGTTTAACTTGGAAAGGAGGAATAGGTTTGGAGTGCCCTTGAGTTGGAAAAAAGGGAATTGTGGCCCAAGTACTAAAAGGCCCATATTTTGGAATGAAACTGGAACTAATCCCAATCTGGACCCTTCAAATGACTCTCAGGGCTATGGGTCAAAGAAACCTATTATTTGAGGTCAACTGGCTATCATATATGTGGCAATTTCATTTTCTTTTGTTTATTATTTCATCAACTCTGGGTTGTTTGAAACTTCAAATCAAGACCACTTTTTAATATCTACTATGTGCAAAGGTTACTGAGGGATATAAAAATATACATGTCATAACCTTTGCTCCATTTCATATCTAGCTGGGATTATAAAGCCAAAATGTAAGAAAAATTTTAAAACTATGTAAATAATACACAGTAAAAGGGAAATACCACAGAAGTTGCAAGGTAGCACATGATAAGTTTGGAAATCAGTGAACACTCTCTGTGTTTTGTATTTATCGGTCTCCTTAGCACCCTGACTACTAATCAGGAAAATGTGTGCTTTTTCTATGTGTTAATAAAATAAAATACTAGATTTTAGATTGGCATTTAAAGATTGGGTCCATGATCACTTCTAGGTTTCAATTGCCTGCTGCTCCTGGCTAGTCATTTACAGCAATGCAAGGAACTTTGGCAGCTGTAGAGTTTGTGTTTGCAGTCATTTATTTATTCACTCAACAAATATTCTTTGAGTGCTTACACTTAGAATGTATATAGAACTAAACAAGACATACATGGTTTCTCTTTCCTGGAACTTGACATCTGGTAGAGAGCAGATGTGGGACAGTTAATTTCAAGTGTAAATAATATTACAAGAAGAGACATATAAACAGTATATGCAAAGACCTAATCTAGACTGAAGGTGTTGGAGAAAAGAAATGCCTTTTCAATCAAGACCAAATA
Organism: Zalophus californianus; assembly: GCF_009762305.2. NCBI lineage: Eukaryota > Metazoa > Chordata > Mammalia > Carnivora > Otariidae > Zalophus > Zalophus californianus. The sequence continues at coordinate 102,454,740 of NC_045595.1, read as the reverse complement.
GTTTGAGACTTTTAGTTAAGCAAATGGAAGTGGAGAGAAGTAAATGGATTTGAGGGATACTTAAGAGATACATATGACAAGACGTCAACTAATCACATGTCTTGGAATGGGTAAGTGAGAGGGAGGAGAGAAGATGATACCCAGTCCTTCGGCTAACAATTAGATGGGTGACAGTTGTACATTGTCAAGATAAGGATGCTGGAGAGAAGATCAAGTTTGGAATAGGATAGGGGCAATGGAGGAAAAGGAGTAGCACATTCCTTACTTGAGATGTGAGACTTCCAAGTAGTAATACCAAGTAGGTGGTTAACTGGATCTCAATGTCACAGTGACTTGTTTTGGGTATATATGCTTGTGGTCATCAGTATATAGTATGGAGCCCCAAGGAATGACAACATTGAAGGAGAAGGGAGAGGCAGCAGAGAGCAAGAAAAGAACAGAGGAAAAGAAAGGGAAAGAAGTTTTGGAGAAGAGAATGCTCAGCTATAATAAATACTCACAAAGGTCAAATAAATAACGATTGAAAAGATTCTATGTTATTTAATATATAGTACTCTTCCAGCCATCCATTGTCACCAACCAGCCAAAACTTGGTGGCTTAAAGCAATAATTTATGATTATATTTCATGTTTTGGGGGTGGATTGGACCGAGCTGCTCACAGATAGTTGCTGAGGCTGGAATGATCCAAAGCCTCGATCGGTCAGGACAGCAGAGACAGCTTCTTCCCTCACATCTGGTGCCTCAGTGCTCCTCCATGTGGTCTGTCTCCAGCACAGTAGCCTATACTTCTAACATGGCAGCTCGGGGCTCTAAGAGAAAGAAAGCAGAAATTGTCAGGCCCAGAGAAGGACTACCCCTAGATATGATACAGGGTTACTTTAGCTGTCATAGGGCTGCCTATATTCATGGGGGGGGGGGGGGGGTGAAAAAATATATTTCTCTTGATGGGGAAATAACAAGGTCTTATTGCAGAATGTGCATGTTTGGAGATATGGTTGCGGCTACCCTTTGAAAGTGTATTCTGCTGCAAGTTAATAATGGCAGTTGTCATTTATTGCATGCTATATCCAATGTGATATAGTAGGAACTTTATATACATTATCTCCACAGATTCCTAAAAACATGTTTATTGAAGTATAATTAACATACAGGATTATATTAGTTTCAGGTGTACAACATATTGATTCCACAATTCTACAGATTACTCCGAGTTCACCATGATAAATGTAGTCACCATCTGTCACCATACATCATTACTACAGTATTATTGACTATATTCCCTATGCTGTACTTTTCCTCTTCATGACTTATTTATTTTATAACTCTAAATTTGTATGTCTTAATCTTTATCTATTTTGCTCAGCACTCCACCCCCACCTCTCTAAGAACCACCAGTCTGTTCTCTGTATTTAACTTTTAAGGTAGATATTGTTATCCTCATATCACCAGGTGAGAAAATCAGCTCAAAGTGGTCAAAAAAAATTGTCCAAGGTGTCATAGTTAAGAATGTAGCACATACTCATGGTTATTCTTACATTTTGTAGACTACTGAACTTATGCTGTTTTTCTGTAATTATTATTTGAGTGATAACAAATGCTTGTCCTGTTGCCAGTGGAAAACACTTATGAGGAGGTGGGGGAGAAAAGAGCTAGAAGACAAAAGAAATGGAAGTTCTATGAAGTCATGTTTACTCTCATATCTCTAGGACCTAGACTAGTGCTCAATAAATATTTGTTAAATGATTTGAAAAAGCATTTAGCTATTTTCCATTTTTTGACACTTATAAGCAACATTCCAAACAATACTCTATTCCTGGCACTTTTCCTTAAAATATGAGTTTATGAACATGTTTTGTGAGCATACTGTTAATTAATTTATACTTCATAATTACCACCACCACCATCATCCCATCATTACAATGCATTAAGTAGCTACCTTATGGTATCGAATGCAGTTCTTAACCTCAAAATGTTCATTTTTTCGAAGAAAAGAGAAGAATATAAAGACATTAAGAATCCCTCCTAAATGTGTATGTTAATCTATAATACAGAAGTTACAAACCAAAGGTTAAATGTATATGTAAAAAGATAAACAGTGAGTCATGAGCATTTTATGTTTAAAAAGGAGTATATGGCTTCACTCATATGTGGAATATAAGAAACAGGGCAGAAGACCAAGGGCGGAGGGAGGGAAAACTGAATGGAAAGTCATCAGAGAGGGAGACAAACCATGAGAGACTCTTCACTATGGGAAACAAACTGAGGGTTGCTGGAGGGGAGGTAGGTGGGGGGATGGGGTAATTGGGTGATGGGCATTAAGGAGGGCATGTGATGTGATGAGTACTGGGTGTTATACGCAACCGATGAATCATCGAACACTACATCAGAAACTAATGATATACTATATGTTGGCTAATTGAATTTAAATAAAAAAAAAATCCCAATGTGAGAAATTTAAAAAAGGAGTTTGGGGAAAATCTTGTGGTTAGTATGAGAACATTTCATATGATTTCACCAGTTCCTCGAATAAGGAAGAACTTATTTGAATAAAGAAGACTCAGTGGTCATCGACAGGAGTATATGCCCTGTGCGCCATTATTTCTGAAGCTCTAGGAACACAGGAATGAAAGAGACCACAGATGCAAGGAATTGCTATGAGAAGGTTAAGCGTTTGTGACCAAGACTCCTCTTGCTAGCTTTAGTGCCAGCAGGGAGGACCTTTTGAATGTTGCCCTTTTCCTATTTCAGCAATTTCTCTTTTGCTCTTCTTTGTGATCTTGTACCTCCCGAACTCGACAATCACTGTGCAGACACTGTGCCTGGCACCTAAAGTCCTAGCTAAACTTACTGAAAAGTATTTATGGACTGGTTGTAGAATCTCTGGTTATTTAGGGCCTGCCAAACCTGCTGTTGTTTCTAAGAGGACAGATTGCTTTGAATAAGTACAATTAAGCTAGAAGGAAGGGACGTACATGAAGACATACAAGGTACTGCTCCTCAGTGGTGGCTAATGTCTTTACCAGATAATTTATAAAAGATTTTAATGGTTAGGAATGAGAAGGTTGAGTTTTAAAAATCATGGAGATCAGTGTAAATCCTGTCGTTTGGGTCCTAATAAAGCCATCAGTATATTTTTATATTGCAAAGATTTGCTCAAAGGAATTCAGCTGACTCCAGCTTCAACATAAAGTAATCACCATACTGCATTCAACCGCCACAACAACAACAAAACTGGCATAATTTGAAGATTCTTTTTATTAAAAGCTAAAAGTATACAGTGTCTGGAATAAGGAAGGAAATAGAATCACTATACTTGTTCTGATTATCCCATGTTGTGGTACTGAATTTTATTCTGAGCATTACATTTTATTAAAGGAAGGCAATTGGTATAATAAATGTCTGAAAATTCTTTTTTTAAAGATCTTATTTATTTGACAGAGAGAGACACAGAGAGAGAGGGAACACAAGCAGGAGGAGTGGGAGAGGGAGAAGCAGGCTTCCCGTAGAGCAGGGAGTCCGATGTGGCGCTTGATCCCAGGACCCTGGGATCATGACCTGAGCCGAAGGCAGATGCTTAATGACTAAGCCACCCAGGTGCCCTTAATGTCTGAAAATTATTTCTAATAACAAATATGAGAAATTACTGGAGAAAAGACAGGAAAGTATTAAAAAGCAAAGATATAAATCCAAATTTTCCAAAGTTATCTGGTAGGCAAATCAAGGTTTAGTAATATAATTTCCTTGTCTGCTAGTGAGGAACCTGTATTCATTCATTCATTCATGGAACAATTATTGAGTGCGACTATGTGCCAAGCAATGTCCCGGGTGTTGTAGATACAGAAGTGAACAAAACATTCCTGTCTTTTTGGAGCTCCCATTGGTTTTTGCTTCTTGAAATTTAAATGTTAAGAGTAATTTGCTATCCTTAATTTTACCTTTAGAGCTAAAACCTAATAATATTTTAGATATGACCATCATTGGCTACAAACATGTTGCAGAAACTCCTTATGTGGGGCTTTAGATTCCTGCTATACAGTCACCTTAGCTGTCTTTAAAATTAAAGACAGCATAGAACACATGATTCCATCATCTGGATAAGTAACTAAAGAAAAAATAAAACACATTGTGAAATTCACTCAATAAGGGCTAACACAAATATTGAGTCTGTAGAGGTTCATCTGAAACCGGACAACCCACCTTTCTCAAACTTTGATTTCAACCTTCACATGTGCAGTCACACCATGCATTGTATGGGTCAGTGGGCTGAAACCACATGGTGTTTGAGGTAGTTAATATTATCAAAGGAGCATCTGGAGGATGTTCAAGGTTAATGAGAATTCCATTCTTGAACATTTCATTGAACATTGGGAGTTCCTTCTAAGATGTATCATTTTTATCAATATGAGCTAAAACATTGCTTATTACATTAACAATCTCATTTTTCTCAAAAGCACTGTCAGAAATGAATAAACAGCACTCTCAAAATTTCCCCATTTGATATGCAAACTGGTGCAGACTTACAAGCGACCATACACATATATATAAATAACATAACACAAAAGCAATTGAGGCAAATATGGTCCTGGAGTAGTTTTCCATAAAACACAGATGTTCCATTATATTGCAGTATTATTACTTAAGTGAAGCACATTTGAAATATTCTATTTTTAACTTGAGAAACATTTTCTTTGCCCAAAATTGCTTTCTACTTTTGACCCATAAGAAAATTCACTATATAGTCTGCTCAGGTGAGAGAGCTGAGGCTGAGGAAGGTGAAGTGATTTCTTTAAAGTCACACCGCTAACGACGGGATGAGTCAGGATTTCGATGTGTGATTTTCTGACTAGGCTGCCCATGCATTTCATTTATTCCTCTGATTTTTGGCTTCCCTGTTGTCCTGGCCTCATTTGGGTTTCAAAAATGGTTTTCAGTTTTTTGTGCATCAGCATTAAGTTAGGTAATAGAACAAAGAGAAATGTTTCAGGAGTGGAACTCTACTGATGTGCACACACACATGGACATGGACAGGTTCTGCAGAGGCAACAGATGCGAAGGATTTAGGTCTTAAAACAAAAATAAAAAACCCGCCTGCAAAAGTTTGCCTCTGAATTGATCTTACTCTTGTCACTGTTTTCTGGAGGAGGTGCAATGATCTTCAATATGATCCAGACGTTTTTTTTTGTTATTTTTTTAAAAACTTTTTTATTGTTATGTTAATCACCATACATCATTAGTTTTTGATGTAGTGTTCCATGATTCACCGTTTGTGCACAACACCCAGTGCTCCACGCTGAACGTGCCCCCTTTAATACCCATCACCAGGCATCCCCCTCCCCTCTAGAAACCTCAGTTTGTTTTTCAGAGTCCATCATCTCTCATGGTTCGTCTCCCCCTCCGACTTACTCCCCTTCATTCTTCCCCTCCTGCTATCTTCTTCTTCTTTCTTTTTCTTAACATATATTGCATTATTTGTTTCAGAAGTACTGATCTGTGATTCAACAGTCTTGCACAATTCACAGTGCTCACCATAGCACATACCCTCCCCAATGTCTGTCACCCAGCCACACCATCCCTCCCACCCCCCACCACTCCAGCAACCTTCAGTTTGTTTCCCAAGGTTAAAAATTCCTCATATCAGCGAGGTCATATGATACATGTCTTTCTCTGATTGACTTATTTCACTCAGCATAACACCCTCCAGTTCCATCCATGTCGTTGCAAATGGCAAGATCTCATTCCTTTTTATGGCTGCATAATATTCCATTGTGTATATATACCACATCTTGTTTATCCATTCATCTGTTGATGGACATCTTGGCTCTTTCCACAGTTTGGCTATTGTGGACATTGCTGCTATAAACATTGAGGTGCACGTACCCCTTCGGATCCCTACATTTGTATCTTTAGGGTAAATACCCAGTAGTGCGATTGCTGGATCATATGGTGGCTCTATTTTCAACTGTTTGAGGAACCTCCATACTGTTTTCCAGAGTAGTTGCACCAGCTTGCATTCCCGCCAACAGTGTAGGAGGGTTCCCCTTTCTCCACATCCCCGCCAACATCTGTCGTTTCCTGACTTGTTAATTTTAGCCATTCTGACTGGTGTGAGGTGGTATCTCATTGAGGTTTTGATTTGGATTACCCTGATGCCGAGTGATGTTGAGCACTTTCTCATGTGTCTGTTGGCCATTTGGATGTCTTCTTTGGAAAAATGTCTGTTCATGTCTTCTGCCCATTTCTTGATTGGATTATTTGTTCTTTGGGTGTTGAGTTTGATAAGTTCTTTATAGATTTTGGATACTAGCCTTTTATCTGATATGTCATTTGCAAATATTTTCTCCCATTCTGTCTGTTGTCTTTTGGTTTTGTGGACTGTTTCTTTTGCTGTGCAAAAGCTTTTTATCTTGATGAAATCCCAATAGTTCATTTTTGCCCTTGCTTCCCTTGCCTTTGGCGATGTTTCTAGGAAGAAGTTGCTGCGGCTGAGGTCGAAGAGGTTGCTACCTGTGTTCTCCTTTAGGATTTTGATGGACTCCTGTCTCACGTTTAGGTCTTTCAACAATTTGGAGTCTATTTTTGTGGGTGGTGTAAGGAAATGGTCCAGTTTCATTCTTCTGCATGTGGCTGTCCAGTTTTCCCAACATCATTTGTTGAAGAGACTGTCTTTATTCCATTGGACATTCTTTCCTGCTTTGTCAAAGATTACTTGACCATAGAGTTGAGGGTCCATTTCTCGGCTCTCTATTCTGTTCCATTGATCGATGTGTCTGTTTTTGTGCTAGTACCATACTGTCTTGATGATGACAGCTTTGTAATATAGCTGGAAGTTTGGAATTGTGATGCCGCCAGCTTTGCTTTTCTTTTTCAAGATTCCTCTGGCTATTCGGGGTCTCTTCTGGTTCCATACAAATTTCAGGATTATTTGTTCCATTTCTTTGAAAAAAGTGGATGGTATTTTGATGGGGATTGCATTGAATGTGTAGATTGCTCTAGGTAGCATTGACATCTTCACAATGTTTGTTCTTCCAATCCATGAGCATGGAACGTTTTTCCATTTCTTTGTGTCTTCTTCAATTTCTTTCATGAGTATTTTGTAGTTTTCTGAGTACAGATCCTTTGCCTCTTTGGTTAGATTTATTCCTAGGTATCTTATGGTTTTGGGTGCAATTGTAAATGGGATCGACTCCTTGATTTGTCTCTCTTCTGTCTTGTTGTTGGTGTATAGGAATGACACTGATTTCTGTGCATTGATTTTATATCCTGCTACTTTACTGAATTTCTGTATGAGTTCTAGCAGTTTTGGGGTGGAGTCTTTTGGGTTTTCCACATACAATATCATATCATCTGCAAAGAGTGAGAGTTTGACTTCTTCTTTGCCGATTTGGATGCCTTTGATTTCTTTTTGTTGTCTGATTGCTGTGGCTAGGACTTCTAATACTATGTTGAATAGCAGTGGTGATAGTGGACATCCCTGCCGCGTTCCTGACCTTAGGGGAAAAGCTCTCAGCTTTTCCCCATTGAGAATGATATTCGCTGTAGGTTTTTCATAGATGGCTTTTATGATATTGAGGTACGTATGCTCTATCCCTATACTCTGAAGAGTATCCAGCAAGGCTGTCATTGAAAATAGAAGGAGAGGTAAAAAGCTTCCAGGACAAACAAAAACTAAAGGAATTTGCAAACACAAAACCAGCCCTAAAAGAAATATTGAAAGGGGTCCTCTAAGCAAAGAGAGAGCCTAAAAGCAGCATAGATCAGAAAGGAACACAGACAATATACAGTCACAGTCACCTTACAGGCAATACAATGGCACTAAATTCATATCTTTCAATAGTTACCCTGAATGTAAACGGGCTAAATGCCCCAATCAAAAGACACAGGCTATCAGATTGGATTAAAAAACAAGACCCATCAATATGCTGTCTGCAAGAGACTCATTTTAGACCCAAAGACACCCCCAGATTGAAAGTGAGGGGGTGGAAAACCATTTACCATGCTAATGGACACCAGACGTTTTTAAAAGGGAACAACATGATCCATGTGGAAACATAGTAGTGATACTTCCTCCATTCAAAGATGGCAATAACTCTTCATTGAGTTGTTGAGAACCTTTACTGAAAGATAACACAGATACAGAAAAAGCGCAAATTACAGGTGGGCAACTTGACTTTTTACAAACTGAATACACTCATATAAGCAGCACTCAAATAAAAAAAGTGGCACCCAGAGACCTCTGTTGTGACCTCTGCCAGGCTCAGGGCTCCCAAGGACAATCACTATCCTGACATGATAGATTAGTTTTGCCTGGCTTCTAATTTCAGATAAGTGGAATCTACAGTATGTATGTGTATGGTGTTTACATTTAACATTATCTTTGTGAGATATTTTTCCATTTTTGTTATGTGGTTGTAGTTGTGCATTTTCATGGCTCTATAGTAGTCTATTGAGTGACTATATCACAACTTACTTATATATTCTGTTCTTGATAAACATTTTGAAAGTTTCCAATTTAAGGTTTTTACGTACGATAGGTCTCTTAACATTCTTATGCATGTATTTTGATGGACCTATGTATACGTTTCTGTTGAGTAAATACCTAAGAGTGAAATTGTCCAATATATTTGGAAAAGTCACTCTAATTTTGGTATGAATGAAAGAAAGGGATGTCTTTGTGTGAAGAGATCTCTATCTGTGCAGGTATATTAATTGTTGCTCCATGTGCATGTAACATGACCTTGATTAAGTTGTTTTGACAAATCAAGAAAAAATAAAAGAACAATGCAAGATTGTTCATACTGTCTACCACTTAGAGATAATAGTCACATTTCATGTTTTCTTAGAATCTTTTACTATGTGATATGCATTGTATATGTACATAGCTAAAATTATATGTACTCAGTTTCCTTTTTATTTAACAATTTTATTAGAATGTTCTCATGTCATTAAAAAAAGGGATTGTTTGGAATAGTGCGTGAAAGGTAGCCAGTGGTGGTAAAGAATAAGGGATGGATGTTTTAAGATGAAGCAGTCAAACACTGGAGTGAGGCCAAGAAAGGAAACATTTAAAAAGAGTTGGATTTAACAACTAGGAGGTTATTGGTGAGCCTAGTGTGATGGTGTAAATTTTTTTAGAAATTTATTTATGCTTGCAGTTACATGGGGATCCTAATTTTAGAAAGGTCTAATCTTCCTTCACTTCCTTTCTCCCCTCTCCCTTTCTCTTTTCCTTCTTTCCCTTTATTTTCCTTTCCTTTTTTATTAGTTTGTTGCTTGTATGTGAAATAGTGTTATTCCGTTTGCATTTTTTTCTTAAGTCCAGCTCTCTACTTATACGGCTATCAACAGGTCTAGACTAGCATAGTCTTTTGCCCGAATTAGCTGCATTTGTGTCCTGCTCTTCCTACACATATTAATTCTTCTCCCCTCACTTTGTGAGTTTCTTTATACTTCAGCCAGAGAAAGGCGAACAGAGGAAGGAGTTATTTAATGTTAAGAAATATGTAGAATTTGCTGGACTAAGGGCTATAAAACCTCCCACTATCGATGTCAGTTGAGACTTTAAGCGGGTTTAGATCGTGTTGGCTGATTGAGCCTCCAGAACTGCAAACTCCTTTGGCCGTGTATCTCTTTACCCACTCTACAAGTAGGACATTGATAGAAAATTTGTCCTGGCACCTCTGGAGAAATCTTCCCCCAGGCTTTGGAGGGAACAATGTTGGTCCAGAGCATCTTTGAGGAAACAGTCTTAAATTCAAGTGTGTTCATTTTATTTGTGATTTTTGTTCTTTTTAAAAAGTAATACACAGACATAATAGAAACATTTGGTTATTTTATTATTAGGCATACTACCTCATTGGAGGGTCTGGTCAATAAAATAGTTTTCATAATTTGGATCCTTGATAGAATTTGAGGAGTTCAATTAGTTATTTTTTTAAAAAGATTTATTTATTTGAGATAGAGCAAGAGAGCATGTTTGTGTACAAGTGGTGGGGGGCAGAGGGAGAGAATCTTCAAGCAGACTCCCCACTGAGCATGGAGCCCCACTCTGGGCTCAATCTCACAAACCATCAGATCATGACCCTGAGATTATGACCTGAGCCAAAACCAAGAGTCAGATGCTCAACAGAATGAGCCACCCAGGCGCCCCTGGGAGTTTAATTATTATTTAGAGATGCCAAGGATGTCAAAGGGAGTCTAAATGGAGGTAAGTGAGGAGTTGCAAATGGAATGCACATATTTTAGAGATTTGTCCTGACACAAACTGGGAAGAATATCTCTGTTCTTCTTTTTCGTAAATGAATAAAGTTAAAAAGCAGAATTTATTATGTTTTTCTAGTACATATTTATCTAGAATTCTATGATCTCTCTTCTTGAAGTTTCTGGGTTTTATTAGATGAACAGACAATGATAAATTTTCTCAATAATAAGCACTATAATTCTTGTAGGAATTTAATATAATCAAGTAATTTTTAGGGAAGATTTAATGATGAGATATATTAATGGGCTTTCATGTTTTTAAAGCTAAAATTCTTTTGAAAACTGGGAATTAGCTTATTTTGAAACATTAGAATGAATGTGTCATTCTAGAACAAATTACCCTTGTCAAAACAATTGAAAGTATAAATATGTATTGATTTGGTAGCGCTTTGCTACATATTTTGTTTCTTTGTGTATTTGTTTTTTCCTGTATTTTCCATTCTGACTCTCAAAGGTTAGTACATATTTATAAAGGCATATTTTTGCTACTAGAAATTAAAAGATTTTATTTAAAGAAAAAGAAAAGTGAAATGATGTGTATTAGTTTCTTGTTGCTTCCCTAACAAATTACCGCAATCGTGGTAGCTTGAAACAAAATGTATTCTTTCACAGTTCAGGAGGCCAGAATTAAAAATTCCAGGGGTCAGCATGGCCACGCTCCCTCCAGTTGCTCCAGAGAATATTATTTTCTTTGCCTCTTCCAGCTCTCGGTGTTCTTAGGTATTTTTTGTAGTCAATAGCATTCCAATCTGCCCGTCTTCATGTTATCTTCTTCTCTTCTCTGTCTCTTCTTTGGATGTCTTTTATAAGGATATCTCTCATTGGATTTAGCGCCTATCTGGATAATCCGGAATGATCTCTGCTCAAGATCCTTTATTATGTTTGCAAAAGCCATGTTTCCAAATAAGTTCACATTTACATGTTCTGGGGGCTAAGGCATGAGCATGTCTTTTTGGGGTCATAATTTAACCCACTATCGATTTATTACAGTATTGCTGTGGGGCTTGATTAAGTATTTTTTAAAGTTAATTTTGGTTGCTGCATAAAACTTAGGTTTGGGCTTTTGTATCGTTTAGGATTGGCCATACATTTAAAGAATCTGCTGAAATAAATATAAAAATCTATTATTTGAATTTCGAAGCTGGCATGAATATAAACTGGGTTTATCTTATTTTCTTATAGAGCATCACTTTAGCTGCTAAATAGAAATGTCCACCATCTCATCGCTTCTCGGCCTTTTGGCTAAGATCAAGTGTAGAAATGTCCACCATCTTTCCCAGTATCACGTGAAACATACTGTCATTTACATATTATCAGAAATTCTATAAATGGTTTTGGCAACTATTGAGATATGTGTTTTATTCCTATCCAATTTTTATAGTTTAAAATATTTTTAGGATCTTATTACACTGTCTTTCAAGTGTTTCTCAAATGGTGGGTTGTTCTGGTGCTGAAAAATGGGCCTGAAACTCAATAATACTGGAATGGAATTTGATCTGGCTAAAACATCGTGAAGCAAGCCAAACAATCGTGATGATACCCAGTTCTGTCATTTTGGAGAGAACACTGAGAAATAGGAGCAATGAGGCTAAAAACATAAAAGAAACATATGATAAAAATATACTATCCTGACTGTAGATGTATATGTTCTGTGAATTCATCATGCCACTGATATTTATTCCTATGTGAATAGTTGTTTTAAATTGCGTGTGGTATTCAGGAAGTCATCCTTAACAAAAAGTGCAATTGCCTTGTATATATAATTTTGTATTCTGTTTTTTTCTATGATATTATATCATAAACTTTCTCATGTTATTTCAAATGGATACATAGTATTCTTCCATTTGGATATGCATAATTTACCTCACTAATTTTCCATGTTTTATTTATGTTCCTTCTACTATTTTTGCAGTTATATATAACAAAATGATGAATATATTTGTACATATGGTTTTCCCATATTTCTAGTAATGTAGTTATGATAGATTCCAAGCAGAATTTCCAAGTCAAAGAACATGAATATGTTTAAGAGTCTTGTTATGCTACAAAATTATTTTCTAAAAGTATTAAAGTATTTTCATTTCAACCAGCAATGTATGAGAGATTGACTCAACATTAGGCTTCTGAGATATATCCATGTTGCTCATTTTTTCCAGCTGATGAATATTATTTCATTTTATGAATAACCCAAAATTTATTGATCTATTTTTATGTTATGAACACTTAGGTTGATTCTAGTATATTACTTTAAAATATGTATCCTTGTGGGGCGCCTGGGTGGCTCAGTTGGTTAAGCGACTGCCTTCCGCTCAGGTCATGATCCTGGAGTCCCGGGATCGAGTCCCGCATCGGGCTCCCTGCTCAGCGGGGAGTCTGCTTCTCCCTCTGACCCTCTTCCCTCTCATGCTCTCTATCTCTCATTCTCTATCTCTCAAATAAATAAATAAATAATCTTTAAAAAAAATATGTATCCTTGTGTACCTCTGTGATAATTTTCCTATGGTATCTACTTAGAAGTAGAATTCTTGGTTCATAAGTATACACAACATCAAATTTTCTAGATATTGCCAAATTGCACTTCTGTCATATGTCAAATCATCATTGATATATGAGTAGGTCTGCTCATCACGAACACTTTATTTTACCCCATTGGTCTATTTTTCTATGTCCATGTTAATTTCATCACATTATATTATTATAGCTTGGTAACAGATCTGATATGTGATTGAGAAATTCCTCAGACTTTGTTCTGTTTCAAAGTTATCTTGCTAATTTTTAGCATTTTGGTATTATCACATGAACTTTAGATAAACTTTTCATTTTCCTTGCTATTTTGATTGAAACTGCACTGAAATTTCATTTGGGGGAGAATGGACTTCTTTAAAATAGAGAGTCTTCCTGTGCATTAACTTGGCATTTCTTTTCATTTGTTTAGGTTTCTTTTTTGTCATTGCATTCCAGCTCTTCCCATAAAAGTTTTACATAATTTTGTCAAATTTATTTTTGGTACTCTAAAGTTTTTATTGATATCATAAATGGCATCTTTTATTTTTCTATTACATATTCTAATTGGTTTGTACTGGTGTATATGCACAGTACTGATTTTTGTAGATGATGTTTCATCAAGCAGTCTTATTGATTCCCTTATTTTAACACCCCATCCCTCACCACCTGTAGATTCTCTTGAAATAAATTTTTGATACATTTCATTCTTACATCTTAGTTCTTTTTCTTGTCTTCTTGCTTTGGCTAAGACCTACAATACAGTGTAAAGTAGAGGGAGTCATAGAGGGCATTCTTGTCTTCACTTTAATTTACTTTTTGTTTTTTACTTCTATGGGGGTGATTACATGGTTTTTCATCTTTATTTTGGCAATGTGTTGTATTACATTAATAGCCTTACTGATGCAGAATTATCATGTATTTCTGGTAAAAATTCTACTTCATCACCATAATTTTGATTTACTAATAATTAGGTTTAGAAAATTTGTACCTACCTCTTTAAGTGAGATTTCTCGATAACTTTTAATAATTTTCTTTTAAAAATAATTATTCTTGCTCTATTATATATCAACATTATGTTAGCCTCAAAAATAATTGTTTGGGTTCTAGTCTTTTTTTTTTTTTAATAATGTGATGCACTTTTTATAAGACATAGATTATCTCTTTCTTGAGGGCTTACAAGAAGCTATGGCTAGTATCTTTTGAACTGGGAGACATAAAAAATAATTGAATCAATATTTAATAGAATTTATTAGAGTCAATTTTAGTAGTTTGTATTTTGTTCTAGAAAACTACCAGTATAGGGGCACCTGGCTGGCTCAGTCGGTAGAATGTGTGACTCTTGATCTCAGGGTTGTGAGTTCAAGCTCCCTGTCTGGTGTAGAGATTACTTAAAAAGCAAAACAAAACAAATGAACTCTCATATATTTGAGCAGATAGCAGAGACAAACTGCTTGTATTTGATAAATTTTGCCTTATTCTGAATAATTTACCAAGTTTTATATGTTGGAGAATCTAAAAATATCAGTCTTACTTCAATGGCAAGAGTTTTTTTTTTTTTAAACATGTACTATAGAAAATTGAACAGGCAAAAATATTCAGATTAAGTCTTCAATGAGGGGTAGCACTAGCATTAATCTTTATATCTATAAGTCCCAAAAAGCTATCTAACTACACAATTGTAAATATGGCTGGGTCTCATATAATCTGAATAAAATAGGGAAATATTCCTTTGCTCTTGAAGTTTTCAAAATTTTCTAGAAAAAAATGCAATTTCTGACATGCCAGAAATGAATTTTTTGGGTATGATGTCTGACTGACACTTTGGATTTTATTATAAAAACAGAATGCTATTTCTCATGAGAAAATTCTACTTTAGAATATTATTTAGAATATTACAAACTTTCACACATTAATCCATGTACACTTATAGACTCAGTTGTGTCTATTTTACTAAATCACTGAATATCAGTAAAAAGTAGATACAATTAGGTAATTTAATGTTCTAAAATAGTGGTGAACACCTTATTTATTTATTTATTTTACATGAGGACAACTTTAGAAAAATTAAAAACATTTTTAGGCCACATTAATAAATCCAATACAAATTAGCTTTATTTCTCCATGTGAAAAACTATTTTTTTCAAGTTTGATTATTTTATTAAATAAAATAGCAAGAAAAAAGAATTAGCTTTATATTTTTTTATCATTGACATGTTATGTCTTGGGAAATAGAATAACTAGAAGAAACTTAAAAAATTTTTCCCCCTTAGATTTTTATAGCACTCTTTTTTTTAAAGATTTTTATTTTCAAGTAGTCTGTACACCCAACATGGGGTTTGAACTCACAACCCTGAGATCAAGATTTGCACGTTCTACTAAAAGAACCAGCCAGGCACCCCATGGAGCACTTCGTTATTCAGTACACTTTATGTGAATTATCTCATTTAAATATTTTTCAGCTTTATTGAGGTGTAATTGACAAATAAAACTGTAATATGTATAAAGTGTACAATGTGATGATTTGATCTGTGTACACATTGTAAAAGGATTACCATCATGGAGTTGATTAACACATCCATCACCTCACTATTTATCTTTTTTTTTTTTTTTGGTGAGAAAACTTAAGTTCTAACTCTCTTAGCAAATTTCAATTATAAAATACACTATTCTCAACTATAGTAGCCGTGTATATATTAGCTCCTCAGATCAAATTCATCTTATAAGTGAAAATTTATACCCTTTTACTAGCCTCTCCTTATTTCCCCCACTCCCCAGACTTGGAAACCACAACTGTATTCTCTGTTTCTATGATTATGACTCTTTCTTAGATTTCTTATGTAAATTACCCAGACAGTAGTTTTCTTCTGTGTCTGGCTTGTTTCATTTAGCATAATTCTCTGCAGCTTCATCCATGTTGTCACAAGTGATAGGATGTTCTTGTTTTTAAGGTTGAGTAATATTTCATTGTATATATACATGCCACGTTTCCTTTATCCATTTCTCCATTGGTAGGTTATTTTCAGAGCTTGCCTCTTGTGAATAATGCTGCAATGAACATGAAAGTAAGATGGCTCTTTGAGATCATGATTTCACTTCCTTGGATATATACTCAGAAGTGGGATTTCTGGATCATAGAGTAATTCTTTTTTTTTTTTTAATTTTTAAAACAATTTCCAAACCCAACAGGGGGCTTAAAGTCACAATCTCAAGATCAAGAGTCATATGCTCCACCAACTGAGCCAGACAAACACCCCTCATATGGTAATTCTATTTTAAATTTTTGAGGGATCTCCATACTATTTTCCACTATGGCTATACTGCTTTACATTCCTACCAGCAGTGTACAGGGTTTCCTTTTCCCTGCATCCTTGCCAGCATTTGTTATATTTTTGTCTTTTTGATAATAGCTGTCCTAACAGGTGTGAGATATCTCAATGTGGTTTTGATTTGCATTTCCGTGATGATTTAGTGATGTTGAGCACCTTGTCATGTACGTGTTGGCCATTTGTATGTCTTCTTTGGAAAAATGTCTATTCAGGTACTTTGCCCATTTTAATTTATTTTATTTTAATTTAATTTTATTTTTGCTATCGAGTCATAGGAGTCCCTTGTATATTTTGGATATAAACCTCTTATCAGATATGTTTTTTTGCAAATATTTTCTCCCAGTTCATAGATTGCCTTTTCATTTTGTTGATGGGTTTCCTTTACTGTGTAGAAACTTCTTAATTTGATGTAGTCCCACTTATTTTTGCTTTGTTGCCTGTGCTTTTGCTGTCAAATCTAAGAAAAAAAATCACTGTCAAGACCAATATCAGGAAGTTTACCCCAATGTTTTCCTCTTGAAATTTTATAGTTTCGGGTCTTATATTTACAACTTTAATATCTTTTGAATTAGTCTTTGTGTAGGTATAAGACCGTGGTTTAGTTTCATTCTTTTGGATGCGGCTGTCCAGTTTTCCAACCGCATTTATTGAAGAAACTATCTTGGGCGCCGGGGTGGCTCAGTTGGTTAAGCGACTGCCTTCGGCTCAGGTCATGATCCCAGGGTCCTGGGATCGAGTCCCACATCGGGCTCCCTGCTCAGCAGGAAGTCTGCTTCTCCCTCTGACCCTTTCTCCTCTCATGCTCTCTCTCTATCTCATTCTCTCTCTCAAATAAATAAATAAAATCTTTAAAAAAAATGAAGAAACTATCTTTTTGCATTGTATATTCTTAGCTCCTTTGCTGTAAATTAATTGGCCATATATGCATAGGTTTATTTCTGGGCTCTTTATTCTGTTCTATTGATCTGTGTGTCTGTTTCATGCCAATACCATATAGTTTTGATTACTATATCTTTGTAATATAGTTTGAAATCAGAAAGTGTGATGCTTTGTTCCTTCTTGAGATTGCTTTGGCTATTTGGGGTACTTTGTGGTTGTATACAAATTTTAGGATTTTTTTTTTCTATTTCTGTGCAAAATGCCATTGGAATTTTGATGGAGATTGCATTGAAACTGTAGATTACTTTAGGTGAAACAGACATTTTAACATTAAAAATTCTTCCAATCCTTTCGCATGGAGTATCTTTCCATATTTTTGTATCTTCTTCAATTTCTTTCATCAGCTTTTTATAGTTTTCACTATGTGGGTCTTTCACTTCCTTGGTTAAATTTATTTCTAAATATTTTATTCTTTTTGGTGCTTGTAAGTGGGATTGTTTTCTTAGCTTCTCTCTCTGATAGTTCGTTGTTAGTGTATGTAAACATAACCGAGTGTTGTATATTGGTTTATGGTGCGATTTTACAGAATTCATGGATTAGTACTAACATGTTTTGGCATAAGGGCTTATGTGTCAATTAAGAACTGTTTTATTGTTTGCTATAGTCCTGTGGGACTCATGAATACATTCTCTTTCGGCTATCAGATCTAGGTGATTTGGGTGTCAGTCCCTCAGATGGCAGCCATAAAGTTGGGGTGCTAGATGTGTGGATATGTTCTTTGCAGGAAGATGCTGGTAACTTGGTTTTATTGTTGGAATGAGCTGGAGGGAGATGACAGGGGAAGCTCCCTCTGGCTCTTTTGGCTCTGGGGAAGGTTACAGCCAGCACCGAGATGCATACTTTCTGGAGAAAAATTGGGAGATAGGCATATTTGCCTGTTTTCCTTGTGCTGATCCCTGAGAGGATAGCTGTGGAAAGTGCTCACATGCTTGATAAGCGCTGCTTCTGTGTTTGCTGTAGTCCTGTCAGACTCTGAACACAAGCCGTACTGCCTATCAGAGTCAATGTTTTGTGGGACCATCCCCTGGGTGGCAGACTTACAATTGGAGTACTACCTGTGTGGTCCAAATCCTTTGCTACTCAGGGAGAGATTGGGAGTTGGGGATTTCCTCCCGGTTGTGTGGAGCTATGCTGGGGTAGGGTTTTACGGCAAAAGTGTTTCTCAGCCTTTCCACCTGTTTTGATATGGTTGTTCTCTCAGTTGCCCAGTGTCTAGGAATCACTCAGCTGGTTCTTGGATTTATTGAAAAGTGAATTACTTCATGTATAACTATATATTTGTGTGTCCGTGGGAAGAGGGAAATTCAGGAGGCTTCTATGTCACCATTATGGTCCAGAGTCTCATTTTAACGTTAAATAACTCACTTCTCAGATTTCTCAGACTCAGATTTTGTTTTTATCCTTTTAAATGCAGCATTAATTGAGCACTGAGAGTCAGGCATGTGGACACAGAGGTGGACAGGTTGCAGCATCCCTAGGCTTTCTTCTTTTGTTATACTAGTATGGCAGGGAAGGTGATCCTGCTCAGAGCATCACCAGCACCATGAGGCTACAGAAAAGCTGGCTGACACACAGGTTGCTCAGTGTTGGCCAGCATTGGATGGCTGTGGTTCTTGAAGAGTCCAACTTGCTGTGTACCTTGTCTACAGGCCAGATGATTCTATAGAAAAAAGACTGTAAGGACATACATCCAAAAGTTCATGGTAGTAGTCTTGGGGTATGGGATTATAGGCCAAATGATACCACATAAAGAATATATATCAAATATTAATAGCAGTGGTTTCTGGTTAGTGGATCACCAAGGCTTGGGATTTTTTTTTTTTTTTGGTGTTTCTTTTATATGTATCTATTAAGGTTTATGCACCTAATAAGTATTGCTTTTATAGTTAGGAAACCTTTTTTCTATTTAATGAGAAATAATTCACATACATCACTGTATAAATGTATTGTGTACAGCATGAATATTGATCTATACGTTTTATTTGCTTAGTTTTTAGAGAATGTTTTTCTTTAAAAAAATAAGAAGCACAATAAAAAAGGGATTGACGTAGTTCAATAGCATTAAGAAATACTGTTTGGAGTCTACTGAGACTATGATAGATGAACAGTTGTCTGAATTAAGTCAATCAATTGCATAATATCTGGATATTTGGATGAATTTACTTTCCTCCCCACACCCCAAGTCCCTCAAAGAAACAGAGCTAATTTGTACGTGTGAGACTTTATGCATGTTGTACATATACATGTGTATAGATGTTTTAACATCTAATTTAGAAGTTTCTACAGAGAATATCAATTACTCAGTGTGTATAAATTGCCTGATTTATGAAGTGTGTGTGTGTGAGTTTGTATGTGTATAGAATTTGTTAAAATGAAAATGAGATTTTGAAATCTAGGAGCATTTCAAAACCTCAATTTGTTCATATGGAAAAATTTAGTATGTGTCACTTGATTTGTTTTCCTTTAGTGCCTTAGGTTTTAGTCTAAATATGTTGCCTGGATGCTCTTATGCTGTAGAGAATTACAAGATGTTACAGGTACCCGTGCAAATACTACTAAGCATGATGGTTTGTTTTACATAATTATGTGATAAAAATTTCAAGGCATATGTTTTACAACATGAAACCCCTGTGCTATAAACTAATAAGGTCTATACTCTGCTTTCCTTGGCCACGTGGCTATTTTGCATCTTTCTGAAACATAAAATATCCTTTATACTTCAGGATAATCAACATAGAACAAACACTCTTTCATGGTTTTTAAATCTCTCTTTTTCTGACCACATGTTCTTCAAGTTATCTATGGCATCTTCTAGATTTAAGCTCTCAAAAGCAGGCAATCTCAAGTTTATAATCAGAAGTTTAACTGACATAAATAACTTAGTTGTTGGGCCTGCAATTTCCCCAAAGTCAGAAAAGTTTAGTGGAGGAAAGGAAAGAATTTCCACTGTGAGATAATAGAGCCTGGCTATTTCCCTAGTTTCTGGAGTGACTGCAGGTCATCCCTTGTTTGAAAAGCTCTTTTTAGCTTAAAAACTGATTTTGCAAAAAATACATTTATTTCTATATTTCATATAAAATTATCCCAAAATTAATTAAAAGTCATTTTATATATTTAGTATTTTACCTACACTAGACTTTTTTTTTTTTTAAATAGGTTCCACACCCAGTGTGGAGCCCAATGCAGGGCTTGAACTCACGACCCTGAGATCAAGATCTGAGCTGAGATCAAGTTTCGTATGCTTACCCAACTGAGCCATCCAGGTGCCCCCACACCAGACTTTTAGTAAACCTATAAAGCACATCTGGAAGCAGGAGTTGTTTAGATGATAGCTCTGTGTACTGACAGTGGTACTCTCATCTTGCAGCATCCTTAGTAGAGAATACAGATTTTGGGAAAAAGGATATTCTGGGAAGTGTGATTTTTAGGTGGACAGTCATGTTTTTGTCATTTCACTACATGCAGGAATATCTTATTGACTCTTTTCTGAAAGTACAAAGTAGTTTGCATTTTAGAAAACCTGAGTAGAGCATTCAAATCACATTTTCCACTTGTGGTCACTAAAATACTAAAAGTCTCTGAGGATCTTGGTAATACCGCCTCTCCGGGGCTCTCTTCTCTCTCTCTACACAAATGCTTTGCATATTGTTTCTACAAAAACCCTTTCTGGTACTAGATTCTCCAAGAAAATCTTTATGTGTTACCAATGATGGAAAAATGCATAAAAACCCTTCTAAGGGAGAGTTCTTTCAGAGAGAAAAGCATCTTAATAAGCATCTGCCTCAGCAATTAGAAGTCTAAAATGTTTCATACTGAGGATCTGTTCTACTGATAGAGTTCTGATGGTAAAAAAAAGTGCAAAGGGAGAAAATATGTTTTTCAAGAACATGTCTTCATTTTTTACTTCTTTAGGAACATCCCCTCTATTTTTTATCAAATAGTGGAGACATCACATTTGCTTCATTCTCTGTGAATGTTTTGTCAACTCATGCTTTTCTTGGAGGAGATATTATTGAGATGTTTCCTATGTTGATGTTTCTAAGGAATAATTTAAAAATAAGATCTGGCAATATATGACATGATATTTGGAACAGAGAATGTCATAAGAATACAAAGATTATGATGAAAGTAAGAAACTAAACAAAATTTGATTAAGAAGTTTGTATTTGATTGAAAAAAAGGGGGGGTGAGGGAAATAGTGGTAATTGAAGACATCAGGGAAGATGCTTCTTGGTTACTGAATCAATCTTTGGTTTTATGTTGCCTGAAACATCATTTCTGTACCTAGACCATGGACTTTCTTCTAACCTTCCTAAGGAGCAATTGGAGTCCTTTGGTGATTACCCACCAATCAATCCTGACCTTTCCAGCAAAAAGGTCCTGGAAAAGGAAGATCTGGGGTAGTGTTGGAATGGACTACCCACAAAGGGGGGGTCTCTGTCTTCAGGCCTGGTCTCCCATTGCGTTTAGCATGGAATTCACAGTCCTTACAACGTCATACGTGGCTCTCCTTAATCTATCTATTGACTTCCAGATCATTTCATTCCATTCCTTGTCTTCATCATTGTTTCCAGACACCTTGGCCTTTGCTTTCTCAAATATTGTATGTTCCTTAAGGTCTTTGCTTTTGCTATTCTCTTTGCTTGGAGTTCCCTTCATGGTCATGGTATCAGGTAGCACCTGGATAAGTTCTGAGGGCCCTGTTTGAAGTGAGTTTGCTTGGGATTGAACCATGTTAAACTACCATTTCTCTTTGAGACTTTGCATAATTAGACCAATCATTCATCCAACAAAGAAGGGAAGAAGGCAGAGTGTGGAGGAGCAAACAAAAATCCATACATGATTCAAGGACAAATAAACGTTACTACCTATCTTAAGAGTATTGCGAATATTAGATAAAATAAAATGAAAATACTTTGTAAACAGTAGTATGATATGTATAGTAAGGTTATCATGATTGTTATTTACTTCAAAGTATTGCCTATGGTGGACCCAGAGCATAATTATTAAGTGAGTCTGATTCATTCTGTTAACAAAAGTATTCTTGTAGGGAGTGAGAAGCCAGACACTTTAACATTATAAAGAGGATATTATTCCTATGATTTTTGAAAAATATTTTATTTATTTATTTGTCAGAGAGAGAGAGAGAGCACAAGCAGGGGGAGCAGCAGAGTGAGAAGCAGGCTCTCTGCTGAGCAAGGAGCCTGTTGTGGGACTCGATCCCAGGACACTGGGATCATGACTTGAGCCGAAGGCAGACTCTTAACCGAATGGACCACCCAGGCCTCCCTATTCCTATGATTTTTATATTAATAATACTTTACATTTAAATACTTCTTTTCAATTTATAAATATCATTTGAAGTAACAACAATGACTAAGTTGGATATAATTTTGAAACCAGCTTTTTTGGAAGTTAAATGTGAGAGACCAGAAAGGCAGAACAAAACACAAACAAAACAGAATTGTTTTTGTGATTAAATTCAGAAAATCAAATAAATAATTGGTAATGAATATTTAATATATAGCTTATTTTTATCTCAATATTCTTTAAAACTCTTGAATTTCAGAAGACCTATGCTTGAAATTATTAAAAAACACCTGTTAGGTCTATGGGTCTAGTAAAGCTGGCTTTCAAATTAGAACTATTTAATCAGATCCATAGAAAGCAAAGCAAAGATTATGGATTTCTCCCTATTTATTTCTGGGACTTTCTGTACACAAATTGATGGATATCCATAGATACATCACCCATCTTACCATTTTACCATTTGTCTACAGAATTAAGGGCTCATGATTACCTTAAAATACTACATTAAAGTTTAAGGAGGATAGAAGTCATTTTAAAGATCAAGTTTTAGCACTTCTATTGTAAGAAACACTCTTTTTCCTAAAGTTACGTTTTTGATCATTAGTCAAATATGTCAGTAAATCTAATGGTTTCTCATGATTATTTTCACAAGTTATTCAGAGTATTTTGAGAATAAAGGGAAATATTATGTATATACTATAAAAAAACTAAAGTGTAGTTTAAAGATTTAAGCATACTTGACTAAATTTTCATTAAAAACAAATCTATATGATTAAAATGATCAATCAGAAAAATGAAAACAATATTCAAATACAATGATTTAACACTGCTTACCCAATTCTCAACATATTTATATTTGGATATCTTTTCTTGGCTTCTTATTATAGCACTTGGCAATATATTGGAAAACATCTTAGCTTTCAGCTATTGTGAATTATATTTCTGTTCTTAAAACAATGCCCAAGGGATATTTTGTTATAACATATTACATTTCAATTAAGCAGATTTCCATGTAATTGTCTCGTGTATTTTATGTCAAATGTCAAATAAATAAATATCTTAATCTTTTCTCTCAACGTAATTAAACAAACTATTACACTATTTTTATGTTAGAGCATCCTTACTTTAACTAATTGGATTTATTGAACTGATTTTGATTTACAATATTTCTCTCCTGCATGTTCATGTATTAACACAACATGGGAAATGCTGATCATCATTAAATAATTCAAGTGAGAGTGTTTCAATTATTTTTTTTGCAGCAAAATTGCCCTCTTTGTGTAACTCTTGGTGAAGTTCTAGTTTTTGTAATTTCCAAATGCTTATTATTTTAGTTATTTTCAGTGCCCTTTTTATAGATAATATGATACTTTGTTGAAATAATTTGGTTAATATTTTTATTTTACTTCTATTTACATCAAAACATATTTTAAACAAATTGGCAACTGGTTTTTTAAAGAACAGCTACCACTCTAAACAGACCATGTTTGTCTTAGTGTTCATTTTGAGAACTTTCAAGTCCATTATGAAATAAAAATTTTATGCAGCTAAACAAATAAATATTACATATGTGGACTGAAAATACTAGTAAAATGACATCAAATACACTTCATAAGATAGATGTACAAATGCATTTCAGTTCTCTTCTCATCAGTCTCCTTTATATTTTTAGACAGTCTTTATGTGAATACAATGACTTCAATATCAAACATTTTAAATGATGCTTGAAATATCAGTCACTTGACTTTGATGTCACACACAATTAAATCCAACCCATCTTCTCTCAGTTAATAACAGCAATCTCACCAAGTCTAGTGCCTAATTAATACCAGCTATTTGTCACAAAGAGGTGACACATGTATATCAGAAAGCTTGAAATATTGTTTTGTGCTGAAGTGTAGCCAGCCAGCCCTGCAATATAGAATCTGTCTTATGTATGATTGGCTTTAAAGATTTCAAAGGCCTCCGAGTTTAGTGTGTTCCAGCTGGGACGCGACAGCGCATAGAAGGTGTTACTGATGTGACGGGTCCCTTTAGGCTGCTAAGTAGGAAGGTATTTAGAAAAAAAATGCAGCTCTCACTGAAAGGTTCAAACTCGATCATTCACTTAGGTGATGGGCAGAATTAAGAATAAAGTCCCTATGGTAATTTGCTTAACCTGCAGTTTTTAAGCTATGTGACAGAGTACACAATCATAAATTGTCTTATTTTCCATTGCAAAAGCGTCTCTGCTTTTGTTCCACTCCAAAACTCTCTTTGTCTACGTCATTCTATGTACAATTAAAATAGTATCCATAAAGGAGGCGATACTTTTCCTTCTTAAATTCATTTACAGTATGTAATAAGACAATGACTGAAATTTGAATAGTAATGACGAGTCATTGCTTTAGGTTAAAATGTTGAGGTGAATACAGGTAGAATATAAACTATACAACTGTATGAAAAAACAGGTGGAAAAGCAGGGGCCATTTGTTAATCAGGTACTTATGAACTTACTCATATGCATCAACTTGAGAATTCAGATCAAAACTTACATCAAGTTGTTAAATAATTCTTTAAAGATTTGCTTAACCATAACCAAAGAGCTACTATAGCTTCGGAACTTGCATTTTTCTGCTAATATATAAAAATCTCTCTATAGGGACATGGAGAAAAATAAAGTGGTGCTTAAACACTGTATTAAACGAGCACTCTTTCTCTCTTCCTTCCTACGAAAGGAAGCGAAGAAAGCCTAGAGAAGTTGCCTGATTCAGATTTAGCTGTAGTTGCTCTACGATTTTCCTCGCTACGCCGGGTTTTCCAGGTTGCTGTCCTGGAGGGTTCGCCGCCCTCCTTTCCCACCTTAGGTTTACTAGCAACGTAGTAATTTTTATTCCTGTTTACTTCTTACTGAAATCAGTGGAGAGAGAGCATTGTAATTGAAAAAGAGGGAAGAATGCGACAGTGTTGCAAAACAGTGACTACTGGAAAATGGAGATGTTTTAAAAAGAATGAAGAGACTCTACTTCTCTCAATGGTTAGAAGCCTCTAAATGACTACTTTTCCGAGGCAGCGCGGTTGAAAGTAAACGGCCCTGGTGGAAGACTCCAAAGCAGTCACCAGCAGCGCCGGCTCGTTTTTTTTTTTTTTTTTCAGGTGAGCTCCATTTTCAAAGGGTACCAAGTCCATGGCTGTGTTTTTTGTTGTTTTTGTTTTGTTTTGTTTTCCCCAGGTGGGGGTTTAAGGAATATTTCTTGGGATATGAAAAAATGAAAAAAAAATCAGTAAAAATCCTGAGGTTTCTTTGGACATATGATGTTAAGTGAATGATTGGACGATTTTAATTTTTCACTGACTTCATATTTTTACACAGAATCCCTTTCCCAAATTTGGAGTTTGTTTGTTTGTTTCATCTGCCTTTTACTAAATTTAATGTGTTGGTTCTATTAAATAGTCTTTAATTCATAGACAGATTTCGAGCCTGGGAAAAATAGCAATGTGATTGTGTGTTTTGGTGTGTCTGAGGGGGTGAGGCTTCTTGTGTTGCCTCTGACAGGTCCCCGGAGCTCCTGGAAACCAGAAAGCGGCCCCACAAAGGACGGTGGCACACCTTCACAAGTTCACAACATGGTTGTTCACATGAACCTGCAGCAGCTTCTGTCTATGACCTGTGGCTCCTCCATCAGCCTTTCAAATGCTACTTCAACCAGACCATTTCTAGGTGAGGAATGTGGCGACAGCCCTGTATCCATTCAAGTTTGTTAAGCCCGGTGGGGACTAAGATTCTAGTACTTTGTTTACACTGGAGAGAAGGCTAGGGCGCCCCCCTGAGTATCCCACAGGAGTTTGAGGTGGCTGGCCGGGCAGGCAGGACATCCAGAGCCAGGGAAAATAGGGCACAGAATGATTTCCCTCTTGAGGGAATTATCTTTTTGTTTGTAACTGCAGTTTTGGTCCTTTCCTTCTGTTTTGGTTTCTTCTTACTGCAATATAAAAATTGCGTTGGAGATTAAGTCAGAATATTAAAAAAACACAAATATATTAAGTACCCACTCTGGCTTATTAAGATATCATGTAAGCATCTGCCAGGCTGAAGGGACAGAAACCACTAGGCCTCTCTTCTCCTTTGCTGACAATGACCCCTCTTTGCTGTGTGAGGCATGTCACTACATCCTCTATGTGGTTGCTGGTGAAGTGTGGTGATTTCCTTCTTTTAAAGGAGACATTTTAAGTAATAGACATACCAAGATTTGTGGGAGCTTGTGCTTTCAGAAGAAATTAAGGGGTTGAAAGAAGTGAAGATACAATTTGATTTTCACGGACTTAGAAGCTGGTATGAGGTCCACTGAAATCCACTTCTGTTTCTTGGTGGGTGCTTCAAAACATCACCATTTTCTCAGAATGGGGAGTAGATATTTTCTCACCGAATTTCCATCCTTATTTAGCCTGTAAACAAATATTCAGAATATACTTTGGAGTGGTTCTGAAATCACCCTTAGTTTTTCTGTCTTTTCCTATCTTGTTAACCTGTCTGTGGTTGGACTCTCAGTGTGCGCATGAGGACAAGTATGAGCATCAGGGCACACAGTTTTGGGCCCCTGGTTTTTCTGAACTAAGATTTGTACAGTGACTTGCCTGACTTCAACATGGATTGTCTCTGGACTTTTTATTTTGTCAGTTCCTTTAAACTGCGGTCTTTTATAGAATATTGCTCAAAAAGTGCTGGAATGTGCAATGTTTGTTAATTGGTTTTTGGAAACTACATGGGGTTTATCAATACACACAATTTTTATTCTTCCAAGTGCTGAATATGCAAAATTTATCTTGGGCTTGCTGAGTGATTTCTTATAGACTGTAGTTCCTTTACCCAGTGCATTACAGTTTCAGTGATGATAGTAAACAGCTACCCAGTTCAGTTACTTAACCAGAAGTGGACATTTTTTTTTCATTATTACAAAATTACAAGAACCTTTAGTTTGCAATTACATTAGATAACAAACTTTGACTGATATGCAAAGTCAGCCTAGTTATAATTCTTGGCCAAGCATTGGGATTTTATCTATGTTTTAATTAAAATTTCACAGTGTGACACCTTCATTCCACATCATATTTTCCAAAAGGATGCCACATGAGATGAAGTTTTATTATGGCTGTTTGTTTATTAGAAAGAAAGTTTCTACTTTGTCTTTTCATGCACATTTTATAGTTTGGTATCAAAGATAAATAAAAGGAAGTTATTATATGTTTTGAAAATACACCATGGATTCTGCAGGCTTCACAGATAGAGAAAATTTAAAATTGAACTCTTCTTGGTATCTTCAATTTACTGATTAAGGGCTGACTACCTAAGTCTGTATGTCATAGTATGATTTATATATATTCTAAAAATCTGGAAACATTAGGGTTGACTAAATATATATGACATATTATGACTATATATGTCATAGGATGTATATGTGTGTCATATTATTGCTTTATATTTTAAAAATCTGGAAACTTTGATATACCAATGGAATCTAAAATTTGTGAAGGGATAGGCTAGGGTTGTTCCTTCTTTTGTAAAATAGACAAATTGGCTAGTATACAGACTTAGTCATAAAAATGCCAAAGCATCAAAAAAAAAAAAAAAAAAGGAGTGGTCAAGGATAAAGATTTGGTTGTGGAAATAGAAAGATTAAGACCTGGGATAGTATAGACAGCAAACAGGAAGCAAGATCAGAAACAGAGCAGAACATTAGAATCAGATTGTCAGGTCAAAGTCAGGCTTACCACAGAGCAAAACCAGGTTGGCAAACTGAGTTTGGGAACCCTGGAGGTCAGAGTCAGGAGGGCAATGGGAAGCATCATGATTCAAGCGCTCTGGCTGGGACAAAGTGGGGCCAGAGAGGCAGATCACCAACTGAGAGGTGATGCCTAGGGTTCTCTAACATCTGGTTACCCCTGCTGACTTCAATTCCTCTTGACCCTACTCATAGGTTAACCCCTACATGCCCAGTGGCTTACCTCCTGCAGAGTTCTAACATTTAATTTTAATATAAAGTTGGGTAACATCAAAAGCAACCTCAGGCCCTGTGTTTCAGTGGCCTGTAGTTTGTGTGTTTTTACTGATTAAGCATTAAGGATCACCTCCATACATAAATATTCTAGGAAAATTATTTCCAAAAGCAAAATGCAAACATCTAAATGATAGTTCCCTTTAAATGCCTAGTGTGTGAGAAATACATACATGCATATTTAAATTGAAGAATGCTATGCCTTTGAAAGGCTTGACCATTATAAATGGTTTCTAAATCTAGTTAAAACAACATATAGCCTTTAGCTGATGTATGCTACGAGGATGGTGCCTACAATTTTTTCAAAAAGGAAGGGGAAGACCAAGTCTTTTGTGATTTGTATAATGACCTATGAACTTAATTTAATTTAATTTTCCCATAATCCTATTTCTTTGACCACAAGTTACTTAACCTTCTCCTGTGGAGACTGAAATATGAATTAACATTCGTTTCTACAGTGGTTTAAATGTTCATGATATATTATTTCATTACATGTTATATTTAGACATAATCTGCATACATGCTTAAATTTAATTTGCATACAACACACCCTTTGACTGTCTATAGTCTTTTGTTACATCATGGACCCAAATAGGAGGTATGAACTATGTAGAGAAGAACTGCCTTTGAGAGACTTCTAAAATATTTTTGTGGTATAATTTTTTCAGCTTTTAATAGAGTTATCTTCATCAGCTCTCCTTATGGTCAAATGTTCCAGCACCCAAACTCAATAAGTAATCTAAATTACTTCCTAGAAGTTAATGGAGGAGTCTTTCTGGGTTTGCAGACTTAGTCATGTGATGAACCAAAGCAATGAGTAATAAAAGCCAAAATGCCATTTACAAACTGAGAACCTATAAAACAAGCAAATAATCTGTGCCGTGCCTACGGAATCAATTTGTGTTGATTCCTCTAATAAAAAAGTCTTTTGTTTGAAATAAAAGTGAAGGGTTGCTTTGTTAAATATTAAATTCTAGGAGATTAAAAATATAATTTCCTTTCCTTCTCTTGGTATTTCCTTTATCCTATTGCATGGCATTCTTGGAAATCACCATTGTATTGTTTATTTTTTAAATTAAGATGCTGTAAGAACTGCAGCGTTTTTGCATTGTATGAATATTTTATTGCATGATGAAAAAGAATGATTGTGAAAGCCTTAAAGTGCTCGATTTTTCATTTAAATATTTTACAAGGAAAACCCTACCGAGATACATCTTCTTTTCATGGATGCCCTGGTGGGTCTCACAGAAGGGAGATGCAATATATATTGTTCTACAACCCAATACATTTAAATTTCATAAAACAGAAGGACAAAGATGGCTTTCTGTTTTAAGTGGAGTACTAACATCTTATCTGGGTGTCACATCTCAAAACCAAGTTTTCTCTCCTTCTGTGCAGGTAAAAAATGAGTGATCTGTTCTCTCTCCAAGGTGCCCAAAGCCCTCTGCTCTGAAGTTATTAACTCAGACAGAATGATAATGGACCATGCATTTTGTTTATGCACATGGGAGGACTTGATTTATAATATCTTTTATTTCCAGGTACTTCGTTTTAAAGGAGAAACAAATTTATATCTCAGATGAGGCACCCATGTTCGTGTCACTCTTTTTTTTTTTTTACAGATCTTTAAAAAGATCTTTTATTATATAAGAGACAAATGATGGAGAAAAGTACACCAAATAGTCTCAGAAGGCCATGGGAAAGCAGAGGTCCTAAATGTGTATGATTTGCATGTTTCTTAGCTCTTTAGGTTGGAGAAGTGTACCCTTCAAGATTGTTATATGGAAGCTCAAAATTATTTGAGTTACTAAGATTTCTTTTATCTCTCTTTTTATTTTTTATTTTTTTTAATGATTTGATAGGTGACTTTTAATAAAATCTCAGGCACTACAAAGTATTATAGGAAAATTTAAAATATCAATGAAGTCATAGGGTGTTTGCTATTTTAAGAGTAGATTCCAGTCTCCTTTGCCTGGCATTTAAGGCCTTTCTACATGGCCCTAATCTACCTTCTTCTTATTTTTATTTTTTATTGTTATGTTAATCACCATACATTACATTAGTTTTTCATGTAGTGTTCCATGATTCATTGTTTGTGTATAACACCCAGTGCTCCACGCAGAACGGGCCCTCTTTAATACCCATCACCAGGCTAACCCATCCCCCACCCCCCTCCCCTCTAGAACCCTCAGTTTGTTTTTCAGAGTCCATCGTCTCTCATGGTTCATCTCCCCCTCCGACTTACTCCCCTTCATTCTTCCCCTCCTGCTATCTTCTACTTTTTTCTTTTTTTTAAACATATGTTGCATTATTTGTTTCACAAGTACAGATCTGTGATTCAACAGTCTTGCACAATTCACAGCACTCACCGTAGCACATACCCTCCCCAATGTCTATCACCCAGCCACCCCATCCCTCCCACCCCCCACCACTCCAGCAACCCTCAGTTTGTTTCCTGAGATTAAGAATTCCTCATATCAGTGAGGTCATATGATACATGTCTTTCTCTGATTGACTTATTTTGCTCAGCATCACACCCTCTAGTTCCATCCATGTCATTGCAAATGGCAAGATCTCATTCTTTTCGATGGCTGCATAATATTCCGTTGTGTGTATATACCACATCTTCTTTATCCATTCATCTGTCGACAGACATCTTGGCTCTTTCCACAGTTTGGCTATTGTGGACATTGCTGCTATAAATCGTGTCATTCTTATAATAGTCATTGAATAGGTTTACAATATCATTTCCCATAAAACCCAAATAAGTGAAAAACCTGGCATGGAAAATGGCATGATTAGATTCACATCTCATTATCCCTCTCTCTTAAATTACATATATTTGTAGGATTTTTAAAAATAGATTTCGAGTTAAAAAAATAATATATTTTGAGTTTAATAACAGTGTTTACAGCCATAATACTATACTGGCATTTTATAGGTATGAAGTACATATAGGTTTGAAATGCTTTGGATGCAGTAGTAATTTTTGATGGATAAAAAAACTCTTTTAAAAAATTTCAGTATTTTCCCATGGAAATATCAATTTATTTAAAAGCAAAAGCATATGGTATATGGGACTGTATAAGTCATTTAGCAAGAATTTTACAGGATTAAAAAATGGATATAAGTGGAAATGGTTAAAAAAGAAAATCTTGACCTGTTATTTGGAGAGAACACTAATTTAAAAATATTTTAAAAAGGACTATTTAAAAAATCTTTATCATCATGAACTATTAGTAAAAACTATTTAAATGTGTTTGAAATTTAGTAGTGTGGAAACAAGCAAATAAATAAGATTGTTAATATGTAACTATTGTTATTTGCGGTAGTGTAGAACTTCGGAGGTTCAGTTGATTTGGCTATTTGAAGCCAAAAGGCAAGTCAAAATATTTAGTGGGCTCATTTCTCCCCAAAAGCCACCATAGTCTCAGAAACCACTCCTCCACCAAAGGTTGTGCAGACACTCAGAGACTCAAGAATTGATCATATAAAGAGGGTTTACGCTGAAACTGATTATTTGACCAGTGTTTCCCAGACTTCCTCAATCCTAAGAATCACTTGGAGGCACTCATTACAGACACCTTTCCAGGATTTACTAGGTCTGGGACCAGACTCAAAGCCTGTATGGTAAACAAGCTACCCAGGTGATTCTAATGATCAGGCAAGTTTGGGAAACATTATTTAACACAATGCGATCTACTTAGGCACCTTTAAATAATTTTTTTAAGATTTTATTTATTTATTTGGCAGAGAGCGAAAGGGAGAGGAGAGGGAGAGCGAGCACAAGCAGGGAAAAATACAGAGGGAGAGGGAGAAGCCACTTCCCACCGAGCAGGGAGCCCAATGCGGGACTCCATCCCAGGACCCTGGGATGATGACCTGAGCCGAAGGCAGACGCTTAACAAACTGAACCACCCTGGTGTCCCACCTTTAAAGATTTTTGATATAAAATCATCTCACGGATTCTGGACATTCTAGAGCAAGTTTCATTGCTGTGTATTTGAAACAGTAACACATCCTTCTTAGAAAACTTCATTATAAAAATGTAATCTACATTTACATACACTAGAAATAAAATGCCTAGGAATATTATAAATTACTGGCAAAAGAAATGATCATTCAAATATTCTGCACACAAAAGAGAGACGCAGTTAAGTGTTGTAGTTAAGAACATAGACTCTGAAGCCAGGCTTTCTTGGCTCACATTCTGGCTATTTTACTACTGGCTCTGGCTATTTACTATTTACTACTTAGTGGCCTTGGGTTAATTGGGTAACATGACTGTATTTCTGTTTCTCCATCTATAGAAGGAGCTGATAATAATAATATTACTTATCTCAGAGACTTCTTGTATTAAGTGGGCTAATATTTATAAAGTTTTAGGACAGTGATTGGTATTTTTAAACACTAGCTATTAGTTTTATGTTTATATACATATGTATTCAAGGTATTAATTACATTTTATTTCTTGTAAGGAACTGACACTTTTCAAAGAGCATCATGGAAAGTATCACCTAAATGTGGGCTTGTCATGAATTCTACCTAGTCTGTTTAAAGTTCAGGTACTGAAAAAAAATACCCTCTTTAGCTCCCTATTCCTCTCTATCACAGTTCCATCTTGTGTATTTTATTATGGAAGAAACTTTTTATAAATGCTGCAGACAGGGCATAATCATCACGCCTTTTACTATGGGTGAACACTTCCTCTACTACACACACACACACACACACACACACACACACACACATACATGTACATATATATGTAGTAATTCAGAGAGTTACAATTCAGAGAATGCAATTCTATCCTTGGTATTATCCAAACCCATGTGGCAATTAACTTACTCATAATAGGATTTTCCTCTTTTACCATTTGCTGACAATCTGGAGTTTATATACTGCCAGTTGAAAAGTCACTGCTTACCATCCCAAGACATTTTTGCTATGTCTGTATCTAGCCAAAACAAATTCAGCTGTAGAAAATGTATACAGATCCAAGAAAAGATGTGCTGGGTATAATTTGCAGTAACTTTAAATTATAGATATAAGTTAGATATAATTTGTCTTTCCTAAGAAATTAATTATGAAAACAGTATGGTACATAATATTTGAAAACAGTGTTACTAAAAGCCAAAACAGACAACTAAGTCAGACTTTATCATTAGATCTGCTTTTCTAAATTCTAATTTCAAGGTAGAAATTTTTTTAAAAGATATTTATTTGAGAGAGAGTGAAAGAGAGCAAGCACAAGCAGGGGGAGTGACAGAGGGGGAGGGAGAAGCAGGCTTCCCACTGAGCAGGGAGCCTGATGCAGGGCTCGATCCCAGGACTCTGAAATCATGACCTGAGCCGAAGGCAGACGCTTAACGGACTGAGCCACCCAGGTGCCCCTGAAGGTATAAATTATATCTTAGTTGCTCTTGCTATGATTACAGAAGTGGTATTATCCTATTTCAGTGTAGTCTCTGGTCTAATGAGTATTTTCTTTTTTAAAGATTTATTTGAAAGAGAAAGAAAGAGAATGCGTGCATGCAGGGGAAGGGGCAGAGGGAGAGAATCTTCAAGCAGACTCCCCATTGAGCGTAGAGCCCCACTCGGGGCTTGATCTCATGACTCATGAGATCATGAGCTGAGCCGAAACCAAGAGTTGGACACCCAACTGACTGAGCCACCCAGGCGCTCCTAGTGAGTTTTGTTTAAGAAACTTGTAATGGAGTCAGTTCATTTCTGTCAGTCTTCATCCAAATCCACCAATGTAGTGATATTTTTCCTATTTCTTATTGTAATAAAGGTTTTGTACTGCATTAAAGATGAAATTACAGGTGTCTGCAGGTCTCAGAATGTTCTTTGGCCAGACCAAGTGCCATCATCAACCGTATGGTAGTTAAAGGAACTGTGAGGTACTCCATGCTGGCATCCCATCTGATTCTAAAACCTAAAGAAGTCTTGGTGTCTCCTCGATATGAGTTATAATGAGACATTATTCAGGGATTTTGCAAACAGCTTAGAAATATTATAACCTACAAATACAGCAAGTAGCCATTGCAGTAGGATGGGATTTCAGATCCAGCATGGTTGTTTTTCTGGCTTATAAAGCAAGAGTACAATATGACAGTGATCTAATTAGAACAACGAAAGGCAAGCATTATTCCTTGCACCGCCTCCTTTTGTACCTTTGTCTTACCTAAGGTTACCCCTCTGATAATTAACCCCTGCACAAGCTTCCTTCCACAGCCAAAGATACTGTCTTTCTAATGGTCCTTGGTGAGGAAGCACTGCTTTTTGAACTGGGATGTGCCTCAAATTACCTACACCTAAAGATCTGGAAGAAGCTGATTATGGTTCAGGAAGTTTGGAAGGCTAAGAGTCTGCATTTCTAATAAGCTCACAAGCAATGCCAATGTTGCTGGCCTATGTAGCGAGGAAAGTACTTCCTGGTTTAGGAAGAAATAGGAAGAAACTAAGATTCTCAGTGAAACCTAGGTCTCCTCTGACTTTTGATTCATTGGCTGGCTGAAGAGGAATCGGTGCGTGCTGTAAAGTGTCGATGGCTGAATGCACTGTAGACGTTCCCCAGTACAGTACTTTTCTTTGCCTTCAAAAATAAACCTCCTGTGATTAACAAGAGTGGAAGTGGTGGTGCAGGGAAATGAGCGGCTTCGGAGAGTTTAGATGGAGATCAGAGGGAATGAGGGAAGGGTATATCAGAAAGGACAGAGTCAATGCAAGGCTGCGTGGTGAATTTGATTTAGGAGTTGGAAAGAGAGTAGTTCTTGCAGCCTTGCTTGGCCCACCACCTCTACCTACTGCCACAACACCGAGATTACTTGAAAAGCTGGCATACCATGCAGCAACACGGCAAGGAGCAGACGACAGGACGGCTCTTGGTTTGGATATATTTGGCTGTAAGGTTTGGATTTCTTGAGTCTCCTACTTCTCAGGTGAGTAACCATGGGCAGGTCACTGCTCTCTCAGAGACTATTTATTAGCCCAAGCTTGTGACTGCCTTATAGGACAAACAAATGCAGAAATTAAACAAAAACTAATACAAACTGTAAAGAGCCATGACAGTGGACTTAAAAAAAAAAAAAAAAAACCCGACCAGATTATGGCACATTTAATAAATATTTGTGGGGTGAGTTTTCTTAATGAGTTTGTGTTGGCACTTTGTACCGGTCTCTTGGCCTAGCTAAGTCTACTGTTGGCAGTTGCTACAACCAATTATCACTCTTTTGTTTTGGAAGGCTGCTAGTTCTCAGATTTGAAGTGGCTTTTCCCTGGATGAGAGTCATAGTATCTCTTCTCCATTCCACTACCTCCTTTTCTTTCTTTTCTCAACATCTCCTTCGGCATGTGCTGAACCTTAGGGTCCCTCCATGCTGGGGACCTCAGGAGGCAGGGGTGGCTGCCCCCATCATCTTGCTTCTCTTGGCTGGGAAGGAGAGTGGGGATGTGTTTATGTGGTGAGCTGAATAACAGATTGAATAGCAGCTTCATTTTATTCAAGTTCTGCTCTTCACCTGTGAGGAGACACACTGGTTTTTATTTTTCTGTTGTTCCCTGGCAACATGTCAGTGGGGTAGCAAAATACCGTGGCAGGTTACCTATTTGTAATGCAAATGAAGTTTTTGAGTATGTGTTGCTTCAGTCCTTTTTTTTTTTTTTTTTTAATGTGGATTGTTAATCCATAACACGTTGCTGCTTCTGAGACAAACCTGGGCCTTCAGGTGTGAGAGCTTCCAGGGCAGAGGCATAAAAGGACTGATTCCTACTGTCCTTTCTTGAAGACTTTTATGGAAGTGGAGTAGTTTGGGTAAACCTATATTATCATCCCAGTCTCTGGGGACTGCTTCGGGATTCTCCAGAAGCAGGAAGACTTCATTTCTGGTGACTCATGAATACTGCATGATAAGAATGGCAATGACTATTAGATTGCTCAATGGGCCACTTGTTCTAATGTAAAATTAATGTTTTGGGCTATATTTTTTGGACTGTGGAGAATGAATGTGAAGAGTGACAATGAATATTGGATTCTGGTCTTTTCTAGATTCCTTTCAGTTTAACGTTTTGCTAGTACTTTATGTCAGATGGTGTGGTCGGTGCCAGCGTTGCAAAGAAAAACAGGTTCCCACCTTCAAGGAACATGAAGTCAGATGAAGAGCTACAGCCACACCCAGGGCTAGGCACCCATTGCTGATCTGAGGGAAGGGAAAAGTAGCAGTTCTTGGTGTAAATGACAGAGGAAGTAGTAAAGGTCGGAGGCAGACAGTTCTGGAATATCAAATTCTAGCTGTATGGCTGAGACCCTTGAGCAGATCCTTAATCTCTCCGTACCTTGGTCTCTTCATGTTTATGATGGGGGCCGTGATCTCCACCTCCTCAGAGGATCGTTTAAATGCAATGATGAATCTAGACCAACTCAGAGGGCTGGCACATGGCAGGCACTCAGTAAAAGGTAGCTGTGACAATTGTTGTAGTGTGTGTTGACATTATGTTTTTGTTTAAATGAACAAATGTGAAAATATCTTGCAACCTGAAATTTCATGGACATTTCATGTTATCTGCATAATCTCTCTAATTTCAGTCACTCATCCAAACATCTGTTCCCAAAGAATCCTCCATGTATACTTGGAATCCTTGGGTATATTGGCTTTATACCTGCTTTATTTTCAAATCTGCTGCTCACAGTTTAGAGACAAGTGTAGGGAGAAACCACCAGAGGAAATGGCATATGTGAGAAATCATGACATTTTGCGACAACCTTACTGCATGGTGTTAGCGGTCCTTTGTATACATGTAAAAAATGGGTTCTTAATGAGAGTTTGGGATGGTCCAACCTGGGGACTCTTACTGAGCAGAAAAGCTCATTAAGGCTCATCTAAGGGATGATTAAGGTAATACTTGGACATTGGTAAATGTGCCACCTGTTTGCATATATTAGGTTGGGCCATTTTTTCCACTGCACATCCAAACTGGAATTCAAACAATGAACTCCACACAACAGTAAAAATGGCTGTAGCAGATTTTGCTCAGTGTCTGTCTCAAGTTGGGCCAATAAGCTTGAGGCTCCTAGCTGGGGCTGAAACCACTATAGGCAGTATAAAAGCATGGAAATTAGGTTTTAAAACCAAACGTGGTAACTCAGTTGATACTGGTTTTAGCATTAGAATAATTGACCCACAAATACTGGTGTCATCTAAGATTCTAAACAGTACATTAGTAGACCCAAATTGTTTGACCATGTGGAAAGATGCATAGGCTATAGAGTTATAAATGTGCATGAATTAAAACATACTTGGGTAACAGAAATGGGTAATTACATCAATAAGCCACAATTAATTTAAATAAACATGCTTCCTTTAATTTTCTGATTTTCACTAACTGGTGTACTCATTGAGCAGAGTGTTGGCTCATTAGGTGATTACTTCCTATCATAGTATTTTTGGGACATGAATGTGTTTGCATGTTGTCCTGATTTTCTAGTTTGGAAAGAAATCTTAGAAAGCCCTGTATATGAATATAGGAAAAGGGGAAATTATAACACATGCTAAATTTCATCATGTTGATTTCTCTTTGTATAGGTAGAAATGTAGTTTGGGGAAACTTTGACCATTTTTAATTTAAGCATCTACTTGTGAGAGTTGTTTAGATATTGTTGAAACACAGCCTTACCGTTGAGTGGGGTAAGGGGAGAAACTCCCTGAATAATACACATTCAAAATGAATAAATGGATTTCAGTACTGAGAATTACCATGGAACACCAAGTCTCCCTAAAAAATGTGTTAGTTTAGAACAACTTTTAAAATCCACGGTTTAAAAATATTTTGTGAAAACTCTTGTCCATACTTTGGAGAGTCTTTTAATTAGGTTTACATTTTGTCTTAAAAAATAGATTAGATGATATTGGAAGTATCTATTGTCTAAATTTTCATATTAAACACAAGTCTTACAGGATGGGCTACAGACACATTGTCAGAGCCTTAGGAAAGCATGGAATCTCACCTACAGAATTCATTTACTACAGGTGAACATTAAGATAGAGCATTCATAATATAAAAATCAATTATGCTAATTTTATAATCAAGTGGTCAGTTTTAAACTGGTGTAAAAAAAATGAGAAAAACCAAAGCAATAGAACTCTGAGGGACAGATTTCATTGTAACAATAGTGCTCCAATATGTTTATTAATGTAATCTTAATGGCAGAGAGTTGAAAACTAATACATGTCTGTTCGACTAAGGCTGGAGTTGTTGCCTTAAACTATAATAATTGATCACTTGAGTGTTAATTTGTCTAATGAGAGAGCATGGTTGCAAAGCAGAGGATACAGTCTCTCTTTGGTAGAAACTCTGGAATGTGGCCTTAAATCTCCAATAGGAGATTTTGTTATTTTCTTAGAGTAGGTCTGATCGTGCCACAGGGCAATTTTGTTAATTTCTAAGATTTAATTGTTGAATATTTCTGAATTGTATCCCTCATTTGCTAGAGGTAAATTTAAAATAAGAATGCGTTTATGATAATCACCAAATTCAGTAATCTGACCTCTTAAGTTCGCTATTCTCATTCCAGTCTTTGCAAATTGACTTAAATTTACTTTTGGACAGAATAATTCTCTGGAGAGCATTGCTTTTTTATTTTGCTGTTGTCTCTGATTTTTACTGTTTAGTTAGTAAACTAACTTGACATGATTTAATCATATTTTTACATACCATATTGTGTTTTGGGGGGCCTCTTAAATGAGGCTGTCTCAGTAAAAACCCATATTGCTAAATAATTTTAGAATAAATATTATTTTCCTTTAGCGTGATTGAACAGTGAAAATCTCTTTCTTTGTATTAAGAGGAGGGAAAATCCACAAGACATAGCTGGCTTTTTCTTTACAGTTGCTTGGGGAAAAATTTGTAATAAACAGCCCAAGTTCTGTGTGCAATGGTTGAAAGCCAATTGCTTTGTAGAAAAATAGATTGTAGTTGTGAGTATCCTCAACCATAAGGCCTCGCTTGTAAGATTCCAGCCTCTGAAATGCAACTTTTTCCCCCCTTTTTTTTTGCTGGATGAACAACCTAATGTTCCATGCACTGTACTAGAAGTAGCATTTTATGCAACATTGAAAGAGTCAATTAATTTGCATAATTTCATGAGTATTACCATGACTTTAAGGTAGGCTAGCTTGCTTAGGAGCCTCATCTGCCCAATATATATATTTTTCTATTTTGACAAATTAATCATTTTTAAAAATAATTAATTATACTTATGACAAACTGAACCTTATACCCAAGGGTCCTAAATTTTTATAGCAGAAATCTAATATTAATGTGAATAAGATCAGTGATTTAGTGAGTACCTTAACAGTCAACAGTGCCTAAGGCTGAACGAAATTAATATTTTGTTTCCCATCTGGAGACTTCAGTAAAATTAATGAGGAAGGGGGACTTATTGTAATACATAATAGATACAAATTCACTATCTTCAAACTGGGCATTCTGCTTACATCAGAGCTCAGATATTATGTGTACTTTTCACCAGAGTGTGTTGGCAGAATCTGTTCTCTTCCTGAAGGAAAAATGGACACTAATTATTCCCAACACCTTGCCCCTATTGGTGAAAGTAAGAAATTAATTTAGGTGATATAGTTAGTGATCAACATGATATTTTTAAAGTAAAGCTTTAAATAAGCATAGTCTTAGATATTTTTAAAAAATCAAATGAAACAATGCACTCTTAAATATTGATTGTATATATGACTAAATATGCTAACATACAAAATAATTTGAAATGTGTTCTTAGTTTACCCAAAGGCTTCTACGGCAGCCTTATAACTATGTGGAAATATTTTCTAGAAAAAATTGACTCGTTTATTTTTGTAACTTGTGTATATTGGGATAATGCTTGGAGATATTCCAAGGGTGGTCCTGGACAAAGAAAAGATTTAGAGTTTAGTGAAAAGAAATAAGACCTATACAGTCAAACACATCTGCTGGATGACTTTCCAAGTGCCTTAATATTAATTTTGGAACTTCAGGTAAGTTCCAACCTAGGAAGAAAGAACAACTTACATTTGTGAACATTTCAAAAGAGTTAAAAAAAATTACCATCCTCAATTTTAGAATTGTCTTTGTTCGTATCAACACATTTGTAAAGTTGCTTTTGTAAAGTTGCATTTTTAAACTGCATTTTCAATTTCTACTAAATGTTTCACAAGACATTTTTCATCTTTGAGCAGAACTGTTGGTAAGTACATAGCTAAGCAAGTCTAATAAATATGCATAAATCCTCAATATAGCATAAGTAGTGTGTATGTACACATATGTGTGTTTTTCTTATATCATAACAATTGACAAATACTTTTGGCCTTTAGAGCAATTACCATGTTTCCCTTAAGAATTTTAGCTGAGCTCAGTGGTTTATCTGTGTCTATTTTGTTACTACATTCATGGCAAATATCCTTAGTTTTGGTAATCAATACTCATTACAATTAGTCAATCATTTAGTAAATTCCTAGAATTTGCACACCAAAATATTTTGCATTTTTTTGCATGGTTAAAAAATTGCATTCTATGGATCTTATATTTTGAAGGCAAAAATGATCTTCCAAAACTGTAAAAAGCATCTATATTCTGCATTATTAATTCACTGTAAAATCGATCCAGTTGGAGTACTTGTTTTTGCATTAAATTAAGCCTTTGATGTTCTTTAATGCTT